>NW_026913900.1:0-1445669 GCF_034315485.1 Pezoporus occidentalis | reverse complement strand
CCAGGCTGGGGAGCGCCCTGGTGATATCCCTGATCCGGGCTCCAGGCAGACTACACACTTCCCTGTGATGAGGGTCAACTCTGCATATCGGGCCCTCTGTTCCTCTCAGAAGGGAATCCCCTACTACAATGACCCTTCTTTCTTTCTTAACAGAGGCAGTCCTGAGGTGCAAAGTCGACCCCCTTTTCCTATGTGGCCTTGTGGGCTGGCCTTGCCCCACATTCTCACTTACCTCTCCTTCAAGATCCAGGGCCTCGAACCTATTACGGACGGACACCTGGGGAAGCAGGGCAGGAAGGGGGAGGGTTTCCCCCGACGTCGAACCGGAACTCGCTTCCAACCCTCGTCGTCTTTCTGGTCCCCTACCTCTGCGCTACAGCTACAGGGCAGGGGCTGTCTCGGGCCATCCCCCTCTGCCTGAGAGGGCAGGGGGTCCTTCCCCTTTTGGGGGGTATCTCCCTGGAACCGTTCCGACCGGCACTCCAGGGAGTTACTCCACCAGTCGATCTCCCTTTCACACTCCCTGATGGTCCTCAGCGTCTCGACCTCCTCCTTAAGTCTTGCCACCAGGCTAAGCAGATCTTCTACCTGCTCACACCTCACGCAGGTGGAATGCTGTCCTCCCTCCCCCGGCAGCATCAGGCTCTGGCACTCCCTGCACCCAGAGACCTGAACAGCCACGGTTTGGGACGGGGTCTCCGTCTGAGTTGCTGTAGTCGTCTTACTGCAAGCTCTCTTTCTGGAGACAACCATATTGGTCTGCAGTCTGGGACACCAGCAACACGACCTGCTTGTTCCTCCCTGCACCCGGTGGGCAGCGACCGGTCGCTGCCCTCTCTGAGGCTTTTTCAAGGCAAGCAGTAGGGAGTGGTCGCCGTCACCGTGGGAACGCCCCCCGCCACGTGAGCCTCTCTCTCGCAAGGGCTGCTGGGGCTTCGGGGATCGGGAGATGTCGGGAATCGCGATGTCTCTGCGCTCTCCTCTCTGATTTTCCTAATCTCCGTTGACCCTCGCGGTCGCTGAAGCGTGCCGGCTGTGGCTCTAGCTAGGCTAGCTCCGATCAGCTGACTGAATGCTAGTAGCGAGTTTAAGCCGCTTTTAAATCTCCCGCCGTCACCGTGGGAACGCCCCCCGCCACGTGAGCCTCTCTCTCGCAAGGGCTGCTGGGGCTTCGGGGATCGGGAGATGTCGGGAATCGCGATGTCTCTGCGCTCTCCTCTCTGATTTTGCATTCTTGGAATGGGGTGGGATCTCCTGTGTGTGGAGTAAGTTGATAGGTTTATGTCTGTTATGCAGCTTAAGAACTTTTTCTCTGTAAAACAGTGTGCAAAATACAATAGTTATTTTTTTTAGCACCATTTAAAAGTAACTTTAAAACAAATTAATTTTAAAGAACAGTTCCTCTTGCATTTAGGCCAATGTCCTGATACAAGGACAGGTAATTTGCAGTACAGGATGCTGTTTGTTGTGCCCCAAAAGAGGCCTTAAAAAGAACTTAAAGTAGCAAAAAATCTAGAATTATCCTGGCTCATGTACAGCCTAGTCTAGTTCTGACCACTGCAGGCTATGAATATCAGTTCATTCATTTGTTTTCCATAGAGAAAAGGTGTCATGCTTTCTGTTCAGAAAGCTTTTTTCTTTTTTAATAATTGTCCTGTGTTTAGCAGTAGCAGTCAATTTTTCTCGTTCTTGGTAGCTGCTGCAGTGTTGTGTTTTGACTTACGAAGTCGAATGTGCACGACCCATGTGGCGAAAACTTACATGGAATGCACTGTCATCATATGCCCGTTCATTGGCAACAGTAACCTGGAATGACATAGTACCACTAACAGTGGATGAAATGGTTCATAAACTCTGTGAGTTCAAAGACAATCTCACCTCTTCCATCATCTCAGCTGTGGAAAAACTGTCCCAGGATCTCAAACAATTGAGGGATGATCTATCTGATTTATCCAGCTCCTCGCATGTACCAACACACGTCTCAGCTATTAACAAAAGCCATCCTATTGTTCAAGAGAGGAGATACAGGAGGTATACGCCACGGGGTACCCTATGGTTTTACCTGCTGGATCACGGAGAAGACATGACAAAGTGGGATGGAAAACCTACTTCAGCTTTGGAGGAACGAGTGAGTGAATTGAAGAGGCGAGCAAGGGCCAAGACTGACCATCCCATGAGAGCTACGGCTTCAGTCTCTGGTGAGCAGTTTCCCAGATGGAGTGGAAGAGCTGATTTTACTCCAGCTCCTGTGGTAACGAAGAATAATCCCTTTCAACATGACTTAAGTGACCAATGTTGTGATCATTATTATAGGGGCCCTGCCTCCAACCAGGTGGAGGGTAGGGGACAATCGGATTTACTGGACAGTGTAGATCAGATGGCCTGGCACATCAGTCCCACAGAAGTATAAGGCTCTAGTAGATACCGGTGCACAGTGTACCCTGATGCCATCAAGCTGTTAAGGGGCGGTACCCATCTATATTTCTGGAGTGATAAGAGGATCCCAAGAGCTGACAGTATTGGAGGCTGAAATCAGCCTGACTGGGAGGAAATTGCTGAGGTGAGTAGATTGAGAGAGGATGCCTGCAGCACCGGAGTAGAGCAGGGAGAGATCAGCGTCCAAGAGCCTCAACTCAGAGTGACAAAAGGCATTGAGGCCGGAGCCTCAAGTCCTCAACAGGACTTGCTGAGGAGCCGGCAGCTCAGCTCTCGCGAGCAGCTGACTCACCGGGGGCAGAGCCAGGAGGCTCGGCGGCAGCTGTGAGTGGTTAAAAACCTGCCCAGGGAGGGTGAGCAACCAGGAGAGCGGTGAACAGAGCGGGCAAACAGAGTGGGTTGAGGCAGTTTGCGCAGCAGTTCACGCGGGCAGGCGAGCGGGCAGGCGAGTGGGGTGACCGCCTGGTCAAGAGGACTCGACTGGAGTGCAGGAGGAGGAAGGACTGCTTGCTTGTGCAAAGAGACGTAGACGGACCGATCGACCAGATAGATCATGGTCACCACTCGATCAAAACCTGTAGTTAGGAATAACGTGGGTACCCGGACTGAGCCTTCCTGCAGACATGCGGCCGTGCAGGTCTCTGGCACTTGTATTGGAGAGAGCCAGGGACACCGCATGTGTGCAGTGTCAGCAAGTAGATGACCTGCTAAAGCAGGTGGTTGAACTGAGGGAGGATGTTGAAAGGTTGAGAGCTATCAGTGTGAAAGTGAAATTGATTGGTGGAGCCACACCCTAAGGCAAGGGCAGAGGGAAGTGGCTGAACAAGTGATAGATCCCCTTCCCTCCTACCATCAGACAGAAGGAGTAAACTTAAGGGACAAGGAAGTATGGAGGGAGGTCCCTCCTAGGAGAGGTAAGCGAAAACCCTCACAATTCCTTCCTTCCTCCCAGTTGCCCTTGAGTAACAGGTATGAGGTCTTGGAACTACAGGGCCAGGTAAATGGAGATGGAGGGGTAGATCCATCTAGTGAGTCACCTAGGGCTTGCCACTCACCCCCATGCCTTAGAACTTCCTCAACCAAGAAGAAAAGAAGAGTAATTGTGGTGGGTGACTCCCTTCTGAGGGGAGCAGAAGGGCCCATTTGTCGACCTGATCCATCCCCCAGGGAAGTCTGCTGCCTAACTGGGGCTCGGATTGGAGATGTTAAAAGGAAACTCTGATCTGGTGCAGCCCTCTGACTACTATCCGCTGCTGGTTTTTCAGGTTGGCAGTGATGAAATTATTACAAGCAGGGCAAGGGCAATGAAGAGAGACTTCAGGGCCCTGGGACAGCTGGTTAGAGGGTCTGGAGCACAAGTGGTGTTTGCCTCCATACCTGTTACAAGCAAAAGTGAAGAGATAAATAGGAAGAGACTGCAGATCAATATATGGCTATGGGACTGGTGCCAAAGGCAGGGGTTTGGGTTTTTCAATCATAGGCTGCTATATGAGACACCTGATTTGCTGGTGGGATACATCAGTCCCAGAGGGGGAGAAGGTTTCTGGGGCAGGAGTTAGCAGGGCTCATTGACAGGGCTTTAAACTAGGTAGGAAGGGGAGATAACTGGGCCTGTTGGGGACAAGCCCAAGAGAAACATGCTAGGGCTTGAAGAATGGCAGACTAGGGAGAACTCTCAGTCTATTGTTTCATTTGAGGGAAAGGGTAGTTGTTTAAACCCTGTCCTGCAGGTGAAAAAGGGTACCTGGGCAAGAGTTAATAGAGCTCACTCACAGAGCTCTAGGTTAGATTCGAAGTGCGAGGGGGTTGTAGCTGGGTTTGAACTAGTGGGGCAATATTCTAGTATGAATGAAGACCAGAAGGCCTCCCGCCTTCCAAGGGTGCCACTAGCGTGCTCAGCTCGCTCCCTGAAATGCCTGTACACCAATGCACGCAGCATGGGGAATAAACAGGAGGACTTAGAAGTCTGTGTGCAGTCTAAAGGTTATGACCAGGTGGCAATTACAGAGACATGGTGGGACAGCTCACATGACTGGAATGTGGTTATGGATGGCTATGTCCTTTTTAGGAAAGATAGATCAGCAAAGCGAGGTGGTGGAGTTGCTCTTTATGTGAAAGAGAGACTAGAATGTATTGAGTTCTGTCCAGGGGCAAATGAGGACCAAGTGGAAAGTCTGTGGGTGCGAATTAAGGGACAGGCTGGTATGGGTGGCGCAGTTGTGGGGGTCTATTATAGACCTCCTGATCAGGACGAAGGAGTTGAGGATCTTGTGTGTGAGGAATAGAAGACCTAGCAAGGCCACATTTCTGGATTTCCAAAGGGCAAACTTTGGCCTCTTCAGTCAATTGCTAAGGGAAGTATCATGGCAAAGGGTACTAGGTGGTAAAGGGGCTCAAGATAGTTGGTCAGCATTCAAGAACCACTTCTTCAAAGCTCAGGATCAGAGTGTCCCAATGAGTCGGAAGTCAAGTAGGGGAGCCAGGAGACCATCATGGTTAAACAAGGAACTGCTGGGCAAACTCGTACGGAAAAAGAGAATCTATGGATTATGGAAGGAGGGGCTGGCCAGTTGGGAGGAATATAGGACAGCTGTTAGAGGATGTAGGGAATCAATTAGGACAGCTAAGCCCTCCTTGGAACTTAATCTGGCAAATCGGGTCAAGGACAATAGAAAGGGCTTCTTCAGATACATTGCGAGTAAAACTAACACAAGAAGCAGTATAGGCCCACTGCTGAATGAGGTGGGTGCCCTGGAGGTAGAGGATGTAAAGAAGGCAGAGGTGTTGAATGCCTTCTTTGCCTCTGTCTTTACTCCTGCAGACTCTCCCCGGGGGACCCAGATTCCTATAGCCCCAGAAGGAGCCAGGATAAAGGAGGAGTGTGCTTTGGTAGATGAGGATTGGGTTAGGGATCAGTTAAGTAATCTGGACATCTATAAATCAATGGGTCCGGATGGAATACACCCGCGGGTGCTGAGGGAGCTGGCGGATGTCATTGCTGGGCCACTCTCCATCATCTTTGGTAAGTCGTGGGAAACAGGAGAGGTGCCTGAGGATTGGAGGATGGCAAATGTCACGCCGGTCTATAAGAAGGGCAAGAAGGAGGACCCGGGTAATTATAGACCGGTCAGGCTTACCTCCATCCCCGGAAAGGTGATGGAACAACTTATTCTCGACACCATCTCTAGGCATATCAAGGATGAGGGGGTCATTAAGAGCAGCCAACATGGCTTTACCAAGGGGAAGTCATGTTTGACCAACCTTATAGCCTTCTATGAGCAAGTAACTAGGTGGATGGATGGTGGTAGAGCGGTAGATGTGGTTTTTCTTGATTTCAGTAAGGCATTTGATACTGTCTCCCACAGCATCCTCATAGATAAGCTAAGGAAGTGTGGGCTTGATGATCAGGTAGTGAGGTGGATCAAGAACTGGTTGGAAGGAAGAAGGCAGAGAGTTGTGGTCAGTGGGGCAGAATCTAGCTGGAGGTCTGTGGCTAGTGGAGTCCCTCAGGGGTCAGTGCTGGGACCAATGCTGTTTAGTATTTTCATCAACAACCTGGATGAGGGAACTGAATGTACCCTCAGCAAGTTTGCTGATGATACTAAACTGGGAGGAGTGGCTGACACACCAGAGGGCTGTGTTGCCATTCAGCGAGACCTGGACAGGCTGGAGAGTTGGGCGGGGAGAAACTTGATGAAATTCAACAAGGGCAAGTGTAGAGTCTTGCATCTGGGGAAGAACAACCCCATGTACCAGTACAGGTTGGGGGCTGACCTGCTGGACAGTAGTGAAGGGGAAAGGGACTTGGGGGTCCTGGTGGATAGGAGGATGACCATGAGCCAACAATGTGCCCTTGTGGCCAAGAAGGCCAATGGCATCCTAGGGTGCATTAGAAAGGGTGTGGTTAGTAGGTCAAGAGAGGTTCTCCTCCCCCTCTACTCTGCCTTGGTGATTCCGCATCTGGAATATTGTGTCCAGTTCTGGGCCCCACAGTTGAAGAAGGACAGGGAATTGCTTGAAAGAGTCCAGCGCAGAGCCACAAAGATGATTTAAGGGAATGGAACATCTCTCTTATGAGGAGAGGCTGAGGGAGCTGGGACTCTTTAGCTTGGAGAAGAGGAGACTGAGGGGTGACCTCATCAATGTTTACAAATATGTAAGGGGTGAGTGTCAGGATGATGGAGCTAGGTTTTTTTCAGTGATGTCCAGTGATAGGATAAGGGGCAATGGGTGTAAACTGGAGCATAGGAGGTTCCATGTGAACATCAGGAAAAATTTCTTTACTGTGAGAGTGACAGAGCACTGGAGCAGGTTGCCCAGGGGGGTTGTGGAGTCTCCTACGTTGGAGATATTCAAGGCCCGCCTGGACAAGTTCCTGTGTGATGTACTCTAGGTTACCCTGCTCTTGCAGGAGGGTTGGACTAGGTGATCTTTTGAGGTCCCTTCCACCCCTTGGGATTCTGTGATTCTGTGAAATGGCAAAAGCACCCTAGTGTGACTGGTCCATGCATCCTCGGCATAGACTACCTAAGGAGAGG
Organism: Pezoporus occidentalis; assembly: GCF_034315485.1. Lineage (NCBI taxonomy): Eukaryota > Metazoa > Chordata > Aves > Psittaciformes > Psittacidae > Pezoporus > Pezoporus occidentalis. The sequence goes on along the minus strand of NW_026913900.1, from coordinate 1,438,695 downwards.
GTACTTCAAAGACCCAAAAGGGTACCAATGGGCTTTTGGTATTGCTGCTTTGGAGACTGAGGAAATTGAGCAGTGTCCACCTTCCTGGTCTCTCAGAGGATCCTTCTGTTGTGGGGTTGCTGAAAGTCGAAGAACAGCAAGTGCCAATTGCGACCACAACAGTGCACCAGCAGCAATATCGCACCAACCGAGACTCCCTGATTCCCATCCATCAGCTGATCCGTAGACCGGAGAGTCAGGGAATGATCAGCAGGACCCGCTCGCCCTTTAATAGCCCCATATGGCCAGTACAAAAGTCTAATGGAGAATGGAGACTAACAGTAGACTATCGTGGCCTGAATGAAGTCACACCACCATTGAGTGCTGCCGTACCGGACATACTACAACTTCAGTATGTGTTAGAGTCAAAGGCAGCCAAGTGGTAGGCCACGATTGATATTGCCAGTGCATTTTTCTCAATTCCTTTGGCAGCAGAGTGCAGGCCACAGTTTGCTTTTACTTGGAGGGGCATCCAGTTCACTTGGAACCAACTGCCCCAAGGGTGGAAACACAGCCCTACCATTTGCCATGGACTGATCCAGACTGCACTGGAACAGGGGCAAGCTCCAGAACACCTGCAATACATTGATGACATTATTGTGTGGGGCGATACAGCGGAAGAAGTCTTTGAGAAAGGGAGGAAAATAATCCAAATCCTGCTGAAAGCCGGTTTTGCCATAAAACGGAGTAAGGGCAAGGGACCTGCACACGAGATTCAATTTTTGGGAATAAAGTGGCAAGATGGATGTCACCAGATCCCCACAGATGTGATCAACAAGGTAACAGCAATGTCTCCACCAACTAATAAGAAGGAAACGCAAGCTTTCGTGGGTGCTGTGAGGTTCTGGAGAATGCACATCCCAAATTACAGTTCGATTGTAAGCCTCTCAATCAGTGACCCGGAAGAAGACTGATTTTAAATGGGACCCTGAGCAACAACAAGCCTTTGAGCAAATTAAATGTGAGATAGCTCACACAGTAGCCCTTGGACCAGTTCGATTCGGGCCAGATGTAAAAAACGTACTCTACACTGCAGCTAGGGAGAATGGTCCTACCTGGAGCCTCTGGCAAAAAGCTCCAGAAAAATATTGCCATATCTAATGAAGCAAATGACAAAGAAGTGGGGTTGAGGTTTGTCTTCAGCTATTATATTTAAGTCCTGATCTCCAATCCTGTGGTCAGATTTCTGTGCCATTAGATTTGTAGTGAAAAAAAGCCTGTCATGTTTTTAAAGTAATTGTCAATTCTATTACTGAATAAGCTAGCAGAAATGAAATCAGTTTCCCTGAATATCCAAGTGACATTATTCTGGAAACTCTTTGTGAATGTTGCCTTAAATCTGTTAAAATCCCCTTTTTCTTTTTTTTTTTTCTTTTCCATTGCAAGAGTGATAAACTTGTTCATAAAATTATTTTGCGTGAGGTATACCTTTATATAAATTCACAGCAGGAGAGAGTGCAGAAGTGATCATGGTCTAAACAGCACAGGGTGAAAAGGAAGCTGAAGCTCAGTATTACTGAAATGTCGGAGGTCACATACTGGGATCCAAGAATGAAGCTTATCTCTTCCTCAGTGAACGCTCCTTTTTTCTTGAAGCTTCGTTGAGGAATTAAACAAGTCCCAGGTACTTCTAGTTCTGCTTCCAGAATTCATGAGGCTGCCAAAGCAGATTTTGTAACTATTCCTAATATCTCATTTCTGATGCATCTAATGTCCCTATCTTGTAGGAGTGCTTTAAAAATAACCCCCTCATAATAGTGAAAAAAGCTAGCACAGGCTCTGTGTAGTGGGAGATTTCAAGCAATAGGCAGAATGGGGCCCACAAGGAACAGTGTTGCTGGAAATAAAGCACTTGACAACCAGGTTTTTTGCATTGCCCAGATTTTCTACAGAAATCAACTTTTTCACTTTAAACTGCTATTAACATAATAGTTGCTTGTATCCTGATTTGTTTATGTACAGAAACTTAAAATTACTGTAGTCCAGCGTTTCCAAATATTTTGAGGGAGCCACTTGTGTGGCTCAGAGTATCTGACTTTGCCCTCAGGTTTGCAGGAAATTGCCAGAGACAGCAGGGTTGCATGTGGTGTTTCTACCTAAGGATTATATGAAAGATGTCTTGAAGATGTTGTGAATTATTTGCATTACTTGTCTCTGTCAAAATTCCCCCCAAAATCATAACAGTCTGCTTACAATCATCTTTTAATTTATAATATATTTGAGATGTTACTTTTTGAAATTTTATAAATACATCCTTGGTGTGTTTCCTAAAATCTGCTCTTGGAAAATATAACTTACCTAATTAATTCTGAATAGGTCTAAATTAATATATGGAACTAGCCTTAGAATTTAAAATGCTGCAGTTGTTTTAGTAAGAGACATACACACTTATCTGCACTGTCACTTAAACTCTCTGTTCTCCAAATTACCTTATACTGTGTTAAAATTACTATTCAAGCTACCGCTTAGTTTGACTAATCAGGTTAATGGATTTAAAAATCGGCTTCAAAGATGACAGGTAGGTGGAGCAGAAACATCACACTGCTATGTAAATCCAAATTAAGATTGTAAAAGTAAAAAGGCCAGACTATGAGAGTCAGATTTTTTTCTGCAGTAATCTGTCAGTTTAAGGGTGCTTCTGCTGCATATCTTTAGTGTGAGTTCTCCAAAATGTACATCTCTGCGTGTTTTATAGAAGAAACAGGCAAAATGAAGCATCAACATTGCACATTTTTATTTACTAATTCTAGCCATATATAATTGTAGCAGGTGATTACTGCTTATTACTGGGGAAAGATTATTTGGGAAAACACTTGAAATTGTATTTGAGTTCTGATTAGATTAACTTACCATCTTTGCAGACAAAGTGTAGTGTTTCTGTGAAAAGGGGAAAAAAAAAAGAAAAGTCCTTCTACTTGGGTAGTTTTTAGACCATCTGTGATTCATAATTGAGAGCCCTTTAAAATTTGGTACACCTGTAAGAGCTATATCTGGATTTGGAAATCTGTGTCTCAATTTCAGTGATACTAGATATTCTAGTACCTTCTTAAAGATCTGGATAATTACCTATCCCATAAAAGTTCTAATTGGTATTATATTATTCAGCAGTTTTGCTGGCAGAGTTACTTTCCTCTGTCTTAAAAGCCAGTTTAGGAATGCATCTGGAAGAGCTCCCTAGGACTAATGCAGTGAACACATGATACAACCACACTGCTGAAATTGTCTCTCTAGATACAGAAGAGCTTTAGCCTGATACTCTTCAATCCTCTAAATATCAGTGTGGAGCACTTGGCTTATGTCAGCAATTTGATATTTTTAGTGCCCTGGAAATGCTTCTTCAATGGTTCAGGACACAAATGTATGAGGAACTACTGTGCCATTTACGTTTAAACCCATTCCCCGTTGTCCTATTGCTACAGTCCCTAATCAAGAGTCCCTCTCCAGCATCCTTGTAGATCCCCTTCAGATACTGGAAGGCTGCTATGAGGTGTCCATGCAGGCTTCACTTCTCCAGGCTGAACAGCCCCAGTTTTCTCAGCCTGTCATCACTGGGCTCAGTCCAGCAAGCTGAATTCAGCTGCAGCCTTGTGCAGTTGGAGAGACCTGCTGGCCCTCATTTCTTTGCACTTCAGTGCATAGTTGAGACAAGAGCTCTCGTTTGTTCTTAAATGTCTGACTCATCTGCAGCCTCATAATACAAACTGATTCAGAGTTGTTAATGCTAGAAAGAGTAGAAAAATACTAAAGCAGAAACTCCAGGAAAGAATTACTGTAAGTTTCAGTCATGCAGTTATATATACTGTAGCATACGGGTGTGAATCTAGATTTCTTATTTAACACTGGGATGGCCTTAGGGAGTCAAATCTTCTATCAAAGCCTTACTTTCATGGGCACAGTATAAATTCAGAGGGAAAAAAGTTAATGCTCCAGAGACACTATAATAATCCTATTGAAAAAAAAAAACAAAACATTTTCCCATGCAGAAACATCCGTAATTTCTTCTTTGTATTCCAAAAGGAGCTGGTCCAGCAGTCTTGACTTTAACAAGATGCAAAAAAATATACATTGGATAATAAGTAGCGTAAATTCTGCAGATACCCTTGGTTTTACGTTTCTCCTACATACAATGTGGAAATCAAAGGAATTGAGATTTTCCAAGACCTTTCCAATTCTTACGTACCTGATGTAGTCCAGTAGTTCTTTCTGTAATATTGGAACATAGCAGATGCTTTAAAAGTTAAGTACAGTCAAGCTCATCATATAAAGGGTAGCTATGAGTTAATCTTTAAGTATATGTTTTTATGTTGCTGCATTTGTTATTGTCTGACTCAAAACCATTGAAACATAATGTTTTTTCTTCTCACTGAACATAGTAGATATTTCTGTGATCCATAGATCCTTATTTTTGAGTTCCATGTCTAGATGCTGTGGCAATGTGTTCTACTACTCCTGAGTTGTTTCTTCAGTGTTAGACTTGCTTGTGCATTGTATGTAGTGTTTGTCAGTCTCTTCAGATTTTCACTTGGTACTGCCTTTCACTAGCAGAAAACCAGAAATATTCCTGAATTAATATTGCTGTCAAATTACATGGCTAAAACAGAAATGACCTACAGTTTTATTCTGCAAGGGTGATTTGTTTCTCATTGAATCCGAAGGGTAACCTGCTTGTTATGAATTACAGAGGCTTTCATAAAATTGAGGCCCATGATTATAAAGAAGGAATATGCATGAGTAATTTGCAGTCGTGTAATGAAAGATTGCCATGGGAAACCATGTGGATCAACAGATGCTGAAACCCTTGCTATGATTCTTGACATATTTATATTTTACTTTCCTTCTGGATTTCTGACTCATGTTAACCTGAGATATTTGCGGATCTCCATGTATTGCAACAAAAATATTAACATTGCAGCAGATACTCAGTGGTAGTAATTTTAAATTAAAACAGTATGTATTCCATAAATCAGAAACATGAGTTTAATGTATGGGGTTTTTCTGTGTTTAACAGGCAATGATAAATTGAGCAACAGAGATTATGAAGTGTAGGTTTCTCTATATAGCTAGGAAGTGTTTCTGAAGAAAGCTGTTTATCTCTGTAAAGAGCAAATTTATTTGATGTTTATTTGATGTAGTGTTAAACCCATCTTCGTTACCTAGATCAGGCTTAGGAAAGGTACACAGTGATAAACATATGTCAAAAACAAAAAAAAAAAAAGGATGTAAACCCATTTACTTATTCCAGGTGTATGTAGAAAAGGTATAATGGATGGATATACATCGCAAAAATACATAAAAGCATGCAAAGAGTTGGTCTTTTAACTAAAGAGAGATTAGAATGTAAGAGATACTTGTGTAGTGTTTTAATGTTATATGATGCATATGTTCAGAGAAAGAAGTTACAAAAGAAGGTCGTTGAACACTTTTTCTGATAGGAGCACTGTGTTCTGTAGTACCAAATCTTGACAGTTTGTATGGTTTGAGAGGGCTTAGCTAATATGCTTTCATATAAACAGAGGCTTAAAGGGACTTCTGAAAAGCTAATCTTTTAAAAGCATAGTTGTATGATTATTACTCTTTCCAAAAAGATAGGCAGGAGGATAGGTGAGAGTATGGTCTGAGAGGTCCTTCAGCATATGGGGAAGTAAGCAAACTGTAGAATTTCTGTTGTAAGTTAACACAATGCATTTCAGCAGTTTCTTCTATTGTATGTGAGTTTTCTGAAAGAAAAGTATTTATTTGCAATAGCTTGCATTGTAACTGTGCATACGTGTTCTATGAAATGCACCACTTGTTTCCTTGTGAAGACTCAAAACCCCAATAATGATACTTTTGCTAAAGCAGTACTTTAAGACCTAAAACACAGGGTCAGTTAGTTAAAATCTTTTGTCTTTATCACTTTTTCAATCATTATTTTTTAAGTTCTGACTGGAACACTTGTATTTGTTCTTAGGAAAGATTTAAAATTTTCAGAGAGGTCATCTTTTCATCAAATGTCAGGGAAGCAGCATGACTGCTGTCTTTATTCAGCAAGTCCCTTTGAGCTGTTTTGGGGAGGTTTTTCTTAGTCATTTCATCTGGTTTCTGACTGTACAGAATTGTTCTACTTTTCTGTTCTCTTGACAGAGCTGAGCAAAGGCAACTTGCATTAGAGTCTGCTGCACAGTTTCACTTTTATATTAATAGCATATTGTTGCCACTGACATGGGAAGAATAGGAAGCATTAGGGGGAGTGCTTGCTCATCTAATGACTGACAGCAGGCTATAAAAAAAGCCCACAAAATGCTGCTTTAAAAGCTGGAGTGGATGAGAGATCCATCTTTACCATGGCTTAATTTTACTACGGCCATTGCATTTTCATAGAAAAGATCTGACTTATTAGGAGAAAAACTCTTTCTTTAGCTCCAGAAACAATTTTGGTTTTGTGTTTTTTTTTTGTTGTTGTTCGGGTTTTTGGTTTTTTGGTTTTGGTTTTTTGCTTGTTGTTTGTTGTTTTGTTTTGTTTGTTTTTTTTTTTGAGGGGGGAGGTGTCTTTGTTTCTCTTTGAGATCTTTTTTTCCTATTTGGGCAAAAAGTGCCTTGGTAAGGTTATTGTAGCCACTTTTGTCGTATTGTGTAGCTTGTGTCCAAAATGAGAGCAGGATAGTGCTGGACAGCGTTGTGCTGCAGGAGTGAGGTACTCTGCTGCAAAACTGACCCTTTCCATCCTTTTCTCAGTAACTGCTCCCCACTTGCCCTGTTTAACTAGTTGTTTTCTGTGTTTAAGCAGGTGGATATAAGCATGAAATTAGAAAGAAGGGTGTCATTATGAGACAAAAAGCATCATTTGAAACATATAACAGTGACATTGGACCGCAAATTTTGAAATTCACACTTAACCAGTCTTTTGTGTGGCTTGTAGGAGAAGAAAAATATTCACCATCTTGTTCTCTCTCACCTTTATCAATCTAATCATCTACCAGGCCATATGTAACCCAGGAAGAACTCTATGCTTTTCAATCAGATTTGTTACACCGTGGGGTCAGTCATTTCTGTGCCAGTTTATAAGGAACAGATGTAAGATCTGAAAGCGTTTATAAATAAATGATAAAAAACTCCCATCACATTGGGTACTAGTTAACAAGTATTGGTTTATAGCAGCATGTAGTCCTATTAAGAAAAAGTTGATGAACAACACAGATTTGGTTAAATAAAAATAATGATATAAATCCATTCACAGCACAGATCTGTGTGAGTTTCATTGTGAGGAGTGGAAAAGAGGTATTACATCAGAATTAGCTCAAAAATCAGAGCTTGAATACCAGGTGCAACCAGGGTCTGATCTGACAATTAATGGGGAAAATAAAATGGGGAAAACTGTTGTTGTGACTCATTAAATAAAGCAGAAAATGGGGAACAGCTAGGAAGATACTAAAGACTCCAGAACCAGCTGACACATAGGAGAATGAAGCACTGATAAAGAAAGGGTCAGAAAGGAATTAGATTCTCCTCAGTTGCAAAAAGCCAGAAAGAGGGGTCAAAATATCATTAGAAATACATCAAGGAAGGTGACCTACTTAGAGAGTGTTCATGTGTTATTACACTTTTTATGCAGTTATTCCTCTTGTTCAGTGTTGGAAGACAGAGGAGACCTTATTTTAGACTGGACAGGCAGACGAGCAAGTGCCAGTATAATTCGTTTTAGGGACAAAAGGAAATTGTTCATTATTTCAGTTCATTTGCAGTCAGTTAACTTTGTACCATTATTGAACTAAAAGTGTGAAAATACTGCAACAAAGTATTAAGAAAGAATAAAATATATTGAAAATGAACTCCCTTTGACATTCTAATAGCATTTAATTGACGTTAAATAACTCCTTTGGAACCATTAAGAAAATGATATGAATACAAATGTATGAAACATTTCCATCATATTGAATCAACAGCTTCAACAGATGAAGTTACATTATTAGAGCCTTTAAGACTTGCACTTTTGCAAATGAATTTAGTACTTACGAAAGTGCCATGCTGACATTTCTGGAGACTGAGGTCTTACTGTGTGAAGCTTGTCTGTCATAGCAGTTTTGCTAACAGGGCATGAACTGGAGGAGCTGTTCAGAGCGTTGTGCAACTTGTCTAGCCTCTCACTGAGGCTACCGGCACTATCCTCAGCCAACCAGTGATGGACACAGTGCAAGAAGAAATAGCAGCTAGGAATCCCTGTAAGTGCATCCACATGATTGTTATGTTTTGGATGCAACTTTCTCAGGGGCTACAGAAGCCTGGGTGAGAACACTGTGAGTTTTTAAGGATTTAGTGTTATCTACTGATGATATTTTCTTCTGGCTTTCTTCATCCAGTAGAACTGAACCTATTGTGAGTACTAATGCATGCTGTGCCTAACAAAGAATGGGCTGGATCGTATTTTCAAGTCATTCTGAGATGCGATGAAACCAGCATGGAAACAAAATGAGGTTTTAACTGAGCAAGCTGTTGGTGTTTGAGGTCTCTGTAATTCATAGTTAATTGCAGGCACTGGAAGGCACGGCATGGCTTTGCTAAGCACATTATTGTATGTGGTTCTCTGTCTGGATTTCTCCGTAATTTGCTCACTAATAGGCTAACACTTGTGCTACAACAGATTAAGGTATTAGATCTGTTAATTTTGGCAAGGTATTTCTCTTCTAACAAGCAGATTAAGCCATACCCATTTACTGATCAGCATAACAGGAAACAGCTCTTTTATTTGTACTCTCTAAGTTTTTGGAAGCCTACTGAATTTTGCATTTTGATTCTTAATTGGAAAGGGGAGTACTTGAATAGGAGGCATATTCCGCTTACAACAGAATGCCTTTGAGAATCCTGTGGGTGCATGCTGGACTTTTTTATATATTTTGAACAGTTACACAGTGTCTTGTTCTGAACTAAACACATGCAGATACAAAAGCAGCCTTTTGTACAGTTAATCTATAGCAATGAATCATTATTTAGGCCTGCTTTGCAGTTGTAAAAGCAGTTAATCTATAGCAATGAATCATTATTTAGGCCTGCTTTGCTATGGACATGTGGAAGGTATCTTAGGGAGAGAAGTCATTCCTGCAGTAGCAGATGGAGGGTTTCTTTATATATGCTTTGGTGCAAAGCAGGAGCTGAAATAAGTTTGATGATTTGAATGAGATTGTCATGTCAACACTTATTGTTTAAGAAAATCGTGTATCTCTGCATCTTTACAAGTGTTATTCTATTTATGGGGTCCACCTACTTTAGGAGAAGGCTTTTCAGCAAAATCCACTGACTACCAAGGAGAATTGTGTGTTGAATTCCTTTAGGTTAATAATCTATTCTGGAAGCTTACTTCAGAGAGATGTTTGTAAAGTGCTGTTTTCATGCCAGAAAAGGGAATAGTGATGTAGCTTTTTCAAGGAAAAATACCTAGAAATAGGTAAAAGATATGCAGTTTTTAATTATAATCAAAGCAGAGAACTGTTATGAATATTTGGGATAATTAATGAAAATGTGTAGCATTTTCCAAAACCACTGCATTTGGAAAACAGCTGTGGGTTCACTTAAGGGCAGGAGGGAGACAGTGGCTTAAGCTCCCTCTATCTCCATCGTTGAGCTTCAGTTACTCTTCCGAGCTACTGTGGTCAGTAAAGAGATGATGATGATGATTTATTTTTCTAATTTTCAAAACCTTTGGATAAGTGAATCTCCCTCTACTGCCTCACCAGCCAAACCCTGTCGTCTTCATGTAATCCAAGCTCTGTAGCTACGCCACAAATTGCTGGTACATGCTGGACCTCGAGGGCTTGAAGTATTCCACTTACAGACTCTAAAAGTGGTATGAAGTGCAAGGACACTCTGATTCAGCAGTACCACATATAGAAAATGCTGTAGTGTTCACTACTTGTGAGAATAAATTCCTTTTCCTTTCTGAACATGAATATGTGTTTCTGTGTTCCAGTTTAGATCCCAGCTTTTGGAACAGTGGACACTGTTGCTGAAGATGACTTATGAACCCCTTTGAAGATGATGTTTTTGATGTTTTTGGAGAGCAGGAAAGCCTTAGTTCTCAACTGGGGGCAGGCAGAGTGTTGGAAATAGAGGATGCGAAAAAAATCACTGCTTCACATTTCCTGGAATTGTTACCTAATTGCCAGTATTTCATTGCAAATAGTTAGGATTTTAAGTAGGGAAGTACCATAAAAACAGTGTCAAATTTGGAGAGAAAGTTGCCTGCCCTAAGAAATGTGAACTCAGATCACGGGTTATAGATAGCATTGTATGACAGGGTTCAGATTAAATGATGCATTTAATCTCATAACTCTTATTTAAGATTTTCAGTAGAAATTTTAAAATATTTTTTGCTTGGGTCCTAGAATTGTTTGCTTTGTTGTTGTTTTGTTAATATTGAAATCTAAGGTATTGAGGTTCTTGGAATAATACCATTTTTACTCAGCAGTCCACACTAGACGAGAGCTGATTTTGCAGGCAGGCAGGCTGGCCAGTAGTGTTATAAAACAATATATCAGTAAGTCCGTAATTCTAGGTCCATGCTTCAGGTTCAGTATCATTTCTTTTTTTCCCTGGTGTTTTGATTCTTTTGGCTGTATTGTTTTGTTTTGTTTTTCTGTCAGGAGTGTTCCACCCACTGCAATCATTCTGATTAGGAGTAGGGTATACTTGAAGGCATAATACATTTAGTGGCAACTTCTTTCAGAAAAATACCTTTAAAACAGATATGTATTTGCCCAATATTTTAACATATGTCCAAAGCATTTGGCAGTTACATAAACCACACTTGTTCTGGATTCCTTATATTGCTGTCCTATATATAGATATGTATTTTTAATATTATGATAAGTTGTTATAGCTCCCTTATGTATGCTTTGTATACAGTGGTATGTTCTGAGAACACTTACCTGCTGCACCTTGCTTACTGGTCTTATTTGTGGGAAATGCTTGAGGGGATGCCATGTTGCAGAGAAGGGACTTGGTGTGCAGTCACACAATGCATGCATTGTGGTGACAGTGCTAATAATAGACTCTGTATTTCCCCTCTGCTCACTAGAGTCTGCCACTTTTTTAATTTCTTCTGGGTACAATTCAAGGTGATGAGCTTTACCTGGAAAGCCTAATTTTTCAGTGCTTTGGATATTGGAAGTAAATGAGCTCCTTTCAGTAGCATCCTGTAAATTAAAACATGTAAGGACCGAAAGCAAAATTTTCTCAATGAAGAGCCATCAGCTCTGGAATTCTTTTCTCCATTTATTCCATATTTTAGTGACCTTAAGGATGTGCCACGAGGTTTGTCTATTCTCTATAGATTTTATCTAATGAAGTTGTAATGTGGTGAGCCTAGAGACGTCTTTGCATGAGACACCATTCATATTGATGTTGTTTGAGTTACTTATTTTCATGTATGTTTAGAAGCACATTTAATGAGGTGGGGAAAAAAGTATTTTCATTTGTACTGATGGTAGATTATTAATTCTTTGCGTAGGTAATGTGGTGCTTACCTCAGCTAATACTTGCAATGAGTCTGAGAAAGCTCGGTAAAAACTGTCATTTTCACTAGTAAAGAACTGGTGCTGTCACTAGTGCACTGTTAAATTGCAGCCAGCATCAGAAGCCTTTTTAATATTTTTGTTTGTATGTGTGGGTGCCAGTAGAGTACAGCTTCCAGGGTAAAGGCTTTGGCCACTCTGCCTCCTGAAAAACAGGCAGGTGAACGACTACTTTTTTGCCATCATGCTATTTCTGTTGCTTGGGGAGCTGTATTGCTAAGTATAGATGATTATGCTCTGTAAAATTTGAGGAACAAAGGGTTCCCTCTCCCTCTCTCTTTTTTCTCACGCACACACTGCTGCCAGCTTAGCTCCTCAGCAGCCTTCCACAGCCTTTACCCAGTGTCCTTTTACAATAGTGATGGTGATGATGATGAGGTATTTTACTGTGCTATCTCTTAATTGCAAAAACTTTTTGCACTATTGAAAACTATAACAAGATATTACAGGCAATCAGATACAAAATAAGAGAAGCAAAAGTATGTCCAATATCTTCATATGGAGGTAGTAAATACAAATTTCTATAGCAAATAGAGAGCTGAGGCTGTCAGAAGAGATTTTCCTTATTTTCCTTCGTGTGTGAAACACGTGTATAGTTGTCATCTGGCATTTTTGGTTCTGAGCTTCCATGATCTACCTCAAAGAATATGGTAAGGTTTTAAACCCTGCAACAAATGCGCATATAAATTCAACTTATTGTCCTCAAACTGTTGGTGCATACATCGTCTTTGTGCAGGTTTATTTATTTTTGTCATATTTTTTTAGTATCCATGCTTTCACTGCCTTACCTGTGAATTCCTTGGGACAGGAGTTAAACTTTGGGTTCTAGAAAAGATATAGCACATTATTTAATATGAAATCTTCTTAGCAGCTCTCTGTTGTTGATTTGGGTTTGGTTTCTTTTTCTTTAGCTAATCGTTCAGTCTCAGTATTTCCTGGTTTTTACTTTACTGATGAATTTTTAAAAAGTGCAATTTTCTTTTATTGCTCTGTTTAAATTTCTCTAATCAAAATACCCATCTGAAATACACTTAAACTAAGGGGAAGGCTTAATCAGAAGCTACTGTTTTTTTGTACAGACCAGAGAAAGGCTGTTAAAATAATGTCCAGCTGATTAGAAAGGACATGTCATATTACCAAAACAAAAAAAAATTTAAAAAATCACAAAAAAAAATCACAAAAAAAAACCCAAACATAACAAGGAGAACCAAACCCAAAAAAAGAATCTAGAACGTGAAACAGATTGAAAATTGAAATTAACAAAATAGAAACTTGCCACAGCTAGGCAGAGTTATCACAGCCTTTTTAATAAGCATGATTTTTACATAGTTTTAGACAGTTTCAAAAATTAAAATTTTTAAGTGATTGGCGAAAAATCATGTGTTGTAAGTACTTGGATGTGACAAAGAACAGCCACTGGGTGCCACTGTTGAGTTTCAGAGCAGTGGGTGAGACAGGGTTTCTGTGGCAGCCAAAATTTGTAGCTGGGAAGGGATGTGTGGGTAGTAGTTGTACAACAGAAATAAATTATTTCTGCAGTTTTAGGGTTTGTGAAATAGAGCCACAACCAACATTTTCTTCTCGGTGTTTCACCATATCTTATCATATCTGACAGCAGATCACAGTGACAGGTCCAACATGGCTCTTTCCCCACATCCCTGGTTTGCAGTGCAGAGCAGAAACAATGCTAAATGAGAGAGGACTATAAACTCGCTTTATTGTTATGAAGCATTTCATCCCTTGCAAGGACTTTCAGAAAGCACATCTAGTCGCTCTGCAAGCCTTTCTAAATAACATGTTTGTTTAGAGTGGTGCTGAAGTGTAGGAAACCCAAGTTTTCGCATAGCTTTCCATTGATGATCTTGGTCAGCAGAGCATAAATATGTTTTGGATATCACTTGTCTGACAGGAAGAGTCATGATGACTCACAGTGTGATCATCTTCTGACAGACAAACTTACTTGAACAATCAATGTGGTTCTAAACTGTTCTGGTGCATGGAATGGAGCTTGCTGAATTGTAAATGTATTTGTTAAAATGGACAGTGTTGCATGAAACAAGGTTACTGTGCTGAGATCCGAACTTCATCCTGTCTTGTCCGGAATAGCAGTATTGCAGTCTATTTTTTTACTTTCAGCAGAAATAAAAAGTTGGCTTTTTTTTTTTTTTCTGTGAAATAGGCATGGCACATAAAGGAAAGTCTACTTGAGTTTTGAGTATATTTTGAAGCTGGGAACTGGGATTTGAGGTTTAGGTCCTAATCTAAGTAAATCACTTAAAGAAGATAAATAGTTCTCTTGAATTCACAGGCTTGAAGTTCACCTGATTTTCTGAGTTTTGTTGAAATGGGGCATCACACACTGAAATACATTTCATAAATATTGTGATGATAGCTCTCATGGGAAATCTGTCAAGCATAAACAAGCTGGATTTGAGCTACAATAAACTCCACCTTAGAAGTAGAAAAGCCTTGATCTGTATAATTTCGTATGGAAGTCTGTGTGGTGTAGATTTTAACCCATTGCTTGGTTAGTTGTTCAGCTGTGTAGAAATTCCAGACAATCATGTGCAGAGACATAAAGTAAGTTAGAATCTATAGGTTTCCTTTGAGTTTTCTTCATTTCTGCTGCTAAGGAATACTCTCACAGAAATATCATGGCTTTGGTTTTTGGGTGGCTTTTTTTACTACTTGTTCTAAAGACCATTTTTCTCTTATGACCTATTCCTCTAATAAAAGTTCAAAACAAAGTATTTTGGAAAATATTATAGTATAAACTTACACATTTGCTCTTTTTCATAACTCTCAATATATCACTTGAAAAAAATCAAGTTGTTTATTATGCTAACTTTGAGAATCAGACTATTTTTTCATGTGTAAACTAGAATGTATTTCTGGCAGGGTTGCGTATTAAATACCAGCCCTTACAAAAAATATGACAACTTCATTAAAAATTGTTATTTTATAGTGTTGTAAATAAAATAATGAAATCTCTCACACTCTTGCTTGTGTTCTGTGGTGGCAGCTGGGTTAGATTTGTGTTTTCTTCTTTGGACAAATCACTTTATTTTTCTGGACAGATTTGTACTTAACATAATGAGTACAGGTATATGAGGCTAGCCTTCATAAAGTCTCTGGACATAGGAGATATTTCTGTTAATTTTATGATTGCTGTTTATCATTGCATGAATCACAAATACTCTAGTGCAACTGCTGTCCAAAATAAGTCTGATGTTCCTGACTTTGAAGGAGCTCTTCCTGATCTGTGTTTCTTTAAGGGAGCCACAGGCATACGTAGTCTTTGCAAAGATTTAGAAAAGGCAAATAAGTGAACAGTAAAGCAGAGTCCATCACCAGCTAAACAGCTCAAAGTACCTAGGAGGCTTTTATTGAAGATAATAGATTTTGATGATTAAGACCATCATATAAATAATAGAGATTACTTTTCACAGAGTTCCATTTTACTTTATTTTGCTCTCATTTTGTACTGTTGCTGGAAAGAAAAAGAATTCTGAAAAAAAAAAAAAAGCTCCATCCCAAATACTTTTATTTTCATGTCCTCACCAATTTTCAGGCTCAGTTACACCCGAATAACAAAGTACAATTCTGTTATCATGAAATTTAAATTTAGTTCTTTTATATATATTCCAGATTCGGATTTGCATTTTGCTATGTGCTTGCATAAAATGACTCACTGTGGTGCTCTGATTAATTGGTTAATTCACTTTCTAAAGCTTTTTGCCATCCTTAGTAAAAGTTGCTATAGAATTTGTGAGATAAATTTAAGGGAATTCATGAAGGAAAATAGTAGCAAAGGGACAGTAAATCATGGTACCATTTGGATGGCTGTTCATGTCAGGATTTCAAAAAATAATGATCAGCCAAATGCAGTAGATTGTGTGTTGTCCTGCAGTGAGAAACTTTCTATACTTGTTTACTTTTTAGTTAAGTACCTTACTTAAACTCTAGCATGAATTTTCATCGTTTACCAATCTGTCAAGTTAAATGTAAATTATAATACGGTGCTAATGAAATATGTTTTTTTGCTGCTACTACTGAATTCATTGTCATCATAGTTGAGGCAATAATTAGCAAAGAATAAAACTTTATGTGCAAGAATTGAAAATAAAACTTAACTTCATCATTCGAGACCTTTGCCTATCTGATTCTGTCGAACACTGTCCTGTGAAGATGAAGACCTGTTTCTGACTTCCTCTAAAACTTCACAGGTAAAATATGATTCAGTCAAAGCAAGTCTGCAACCTGAGCTTCAGACCAGACTTTTAATCTGTAGGTCCTGAGATTGAATGTTCTAATTTCTTAGATTATGAACCATGAAAATGAAAAACCATGGAGGAAGTGTAGTATATGAAATGATGAGAGCACATTCAGTTGGCATCATTTCTATAGGAACCCTTTTGGAAATAGTACATACTCCCAGTGATCTGTCTGTGGCAGCAGCACTATAACAGAGGCGGAGCAGGACAAACTGAAGTATGCACTATATTTCCTTTCTAAAATGATGGTGGAAGGCATCACTTTTGCCACAGCAAGCTGCAGTTTACTGGTCTCAAAATGGTTGTTAATTGTCGTGACAGAAGCAGAAGAAAAACACTTCAGAGATGGAAGTGTGATTTCTAGAATGTTGTAGCGCTGTGTTTTTAAGGAAACTAGTCTCATCTGTGCTCTTCTGAGCTACTGTTACAGCAGCATTATTGTTAGCAGGTGTGTTTGAACAGCGATGAAGGCTGTTTCACGCACACTCATAGGTTTCCACACCGTATGTCAGTATTGATCTACTGAAATAAACTTTACTCAGTAAAGTGGTGTAACCATTGACTTTGTCTCAAATAAAATGTGTTGAATCAGTAAAACAATATAAAGTGCAGAAACTGATTCTTTATTGTGGGCAGGTGTTATACAAATGATTAAAGCAGCTACCTCATTCCTCAAAAATCAATGGCTATGAAAACCCTATACTTCATCTTCTTTCTAAAGCCAGACAATTTCCTGCTGAAAGATTATTTTTTTTTTATTATTTCCCTAATACAGGAATGTAACACCTTTGGATTATAGCAACAAAGAACAGAAAAAAAACATGTTACATGAAATTTCATAGCATTAATACATGGTACTTACTGAACTTCACATGACTTGTTTTTTCAAACTACAGTCACTTAATAGCAGATGTATGAAAGTTGAAGCTTTGAAATAGGAAATAACGTGTGATGGAAAAGGGATAAATGAATGGTGTGGAGCCTTCCCATTTCAGTTACTTACAAAGTCATTATGTTCCTTTGAATACTATTCAAGCAAGACAGATAAGGCTTTCCAGTGGTCTTTCAGTAGTGCACACACCTTTCCATTTCTTGTTCGTCAGCTGTTTACAGTCAGCAACATATCTACTCTGTGAAAAATTATGCTTAGATTCAGAGTAAGTCAGTTAAACCATAAATATATACACAGAGTGAGTTTTGTCTGGCAGAGAGAGAGGTTTGAGAGAGGACATTAGCTGACTGACTACTCGGAGCAATAAATCACAGTGATGTGATGGTGCCTTTCATTAGTGCTGCTCCCTGGCCAAGTGCAAGGTTGAACTAGTCAAAACAGATTTGTAACAAGTGTAGTAATTGGCAGGAGCTAATGACAAGCAATTTGAATCAGGAGAGACAGACCTAGTTGGAGTGCATCTTAGATCTCTGGAGGTGATGAGGTCCTGTGCTGTGCTCAATCATAGTTAACTGATCACCCTGTCGTGGTTAGTTTTCTACATCCTCTGAATGTGCTGTGGCACTTCAGTGACATGGGGGGAATGTTCCAAATTTATTATACCTTGATATTGATAGTAATTCTCACCACTGAGTTACCAATCAAAATTTGGTATAGTATTTATGTCTGCGTGAAACAAATAGTATGTGGCAGTGGTGGGGAGGGAGTTGGAAATTGAGTTTACTGATTACTGTTACAGAACTGAAAATAGCTCATGTTCCCAGTTGTTGTTTGAAATGAATGTCCTAAAGAGAATTTATTTCCAAAACAAGAAGTAAGTGGCTTGTAGTATATATTGTGATTTACTTGATGAGTTTTAGCCCACCCACTCTATGACTTTTTAATCTGTGTCCAAACTCCTGAGCACACTACTAATTTGTAGTGATGTTATTAGAAGGTGGCTGCCAGCAAACAAATTCTAAGCCAATTAAAAAAAAAAAAAAAAAGAAAAAAAAGAAAATGTTGCCATTGGCAGAAACAGCCCCACAGAGACATATTCTTCAGAAACCTGAAGGCAGATTTAGACACTTAAAACATATGGTCCATTGCTTTTGCCTGAACGAGGCAACAAAAGAGGAGTTGCCTAATTAAAGTTTTACTTTGTCTTTTCTTCATGCGCTTTGTCTTTCCATTTCAAAATGATCTGTACTTTATTCATTCAACAACAGAGAGGTCAAGGCTGAAATCAATGAAATCACAGAGCAAAAAAGTTGTTTTGCTTGGCGGTGCTCATAGTTCAGGTTCTTAATCACATAGGGTCACACTGAAAGACGTCAATATTACAGTATTTTGTTCACTATCTATCCAAATCTATCAGTCTTGTGGTTGCTTCAATTTTTTGTTTGTTGAGTTGGCTTGAGGCGGTTCAGGTATGTGAATCTGATGGTGTTTATGTATCACTGATACATGCATTTTTGTTCAATGAACAGATTGTTCCCTCTGGGCTATATTTGCATTTGGATAAGGTTAGCAATAGACTTACTCTGTGGAATGACTCATGTTCACAGTGACAAGTAGGGCTTAAGTGAGTATTTCACAAAATGTTCCTCTGAGTACAGCTGGATTTTATCAACTGTTTTTTCATCCAACTCACTTTTTTGCATTTGAGTGATAGAGGCATAGACTAGGTATTAAAACTTGACATTATTCTGGTCAATGTCTCCATGTCTTCAGTTAAAACCTTTTTTTCTTTTGTCCTGATGGCATTGACAACATTGAATGTTCTTAACATAAAATACTTCTCTTTCAGAAAATTAAGCCGCATTATATCAACCAAATATGATAACCTGGCTGAACTGAGACAGCAACTCACCAGCATGACTGTAAATGAGCCTTGATTTTTGTCAGCATGAATGCAGTAGGAGGTTAATAAAAACAATACTGATGGCAGTTGATACAAACCATAGAATTAAAGGTTAAGAGTTTTTTTTTAAATCAAGGTAGAAAAAGGGTGTGGTAAGGCAGGAACATCATAATTTGGAAAACCAAAGCGTATTTACTTTTTGAGTGTCCTCTAACCATGTAATGTTTCTTATATTGGTTGATTTCTAACAATGCTTATATGAGGCTCTGTTAAAAATAATAATTAAAAATCACATTCCTGACTTAAACAGTATAGAACTTTGTTTCAGGCCTGTCAACAAGAGGAGTAGGATTTAGAGGCACTTCTGTAAACATGCTGTTAGAGTATGGTTTCTACTTAAGCTCCTCAAGGAGTAGACCTGCCGTGGCAGAGTTTCAGTAATAAAGCTGGTCCCCTCATCATCCCGTTATCCCACCATTTCTGTATAGAATCGGTGTGGAGTTACTATGCTTCACAGAGCATGCCCACACTGAATTCATGCTGTTATGCTCTCTCAAGTCACCACTGCCATCTGAAATTATCTGAAAAAGCTGATTACTTTCTCTGATTAGTTAGTGATTGACTGTCAGTGTGACAAGAGGGAGCTAGAAACATGTGTTTCCCATGGTACCAGCACAGTGCTGAGATCTCAGGAATGTAAAACTAAAAAAAACGGTTGTTGAGATACTATAATCAGTGTTGAACAGAAAATGGATCTTGGTGTCAAAGCATTTATGACAAAAGCAAATTTGTCTTGGGATTCCTGAGCTAACCCTGACTTGTAGCTGTGCCACTCTGCATTTGTGCTGAATTTGCGTGCCTCATTTTCACTTTTGCTTATAGTCAGGGTTATTTTGACCTCTAGCAGATTTTGTTTTCATGCCAAAGGAGTCAAGTTTAGTTTCAGAATCCTGGAGCATCGTTGCTAAGAGATTTTATGGCAGTTTTTCAAGATTTTTAATACCTGTTTTTTATTTTTATGTAGGTAACTCTAGAAAACAATAAAGTTTTATTAATATTTTTAACAGCTATTTGTAAAAACATAATTTATGGTTTTTTTAATTTTTTTTCAAAAATTCTAAATAAAAAGAATGTAAAAAATAAGATACTTGACATACGTGGACAATTAATGATAGCATAAAAAAATGTGCCTTAGTGCATCATGTTAGAAAGAATAATATAAGAATTGCGATGTGGCACAAATACAGTTTTTGAATTAAAATTATTAGTCATACAGCACAGTCAAAAATTCTGACCTCTCACTGCCTGGAATTGGTAGTATTGCTTTGTAAGGTGTTATATGCTGAGGTTATGAGATTGTGAATAAGAAGGATTTGGGGAACTATTAATTAAATTTTCCAAATCTTAGGTAACAACTTTCTTAAGCTTTCATGAGAAAAATAAGATCTAAGATGGATCCATTTATATGGGACTTACCTTGTTTTGCTATATCCTTAGAAAGCATGTTTAATGCAACAGAGTCATAGGTGTGCAAAAGCAATTAGGATATTTAATCCAGTATACGTCACTTTTTTCATTTTACTGAATGTCAGTAAGGAATGGATTTAAACCTAGTCATAAGTGTATTCTATTACATGTCTATCTTTTTGTGTCTCTTGGGATTAAAGGGCTCAGAAATTCCTTTCCAGCAAAGTTAGACAAACAAAAGCAAGGGCTCTGTAGGTGCCAGGCTATTCTTATTTTTTGTAGAAAATCCTGAGCTCTGTTATATGTAATGGGTAGGAAGGAAAAAGCTTTCCTGCAATACGTGGTCTTAAACTCTGTATTTTGAAAATTTACTTCCTACCCTCTGGAAACAGGTCATTTTGCACAATAACAGTGAAAGGAGAAAGAAACATGAGTCCATTGAGTCACTTGACGCCAAAGCATTGATCACACAGCTTGTGTTCTGGTGGAGGCAGGTAGACTGCGGGACCCATCTATATTCAGAAAACTTGTGCTTGTACTGCTTTCTAAATATAGTTATTTCTGAATGCAAAACAAGCCATTCCATGAAAGATTGTTTTTGCTTAGGTTTTACTGCCTTAGTGTTCAGAGTTCACAGCTGTTGAACTAATGTAGGTAACTTCATGATTCTTTTTTTGGGTGTGATGAGTATGGTTCTCAATACATCTCAACTAGAAGAAGGAATTCTATCTATGTGCAGTTCTAAATATTGGAAAATCAGCTTCTCATCGATTACCACCTCTGTGTTGCAATAGATTCCTTTTCCTTTAAAGTTCAGGCTTTATTTGTTTGTACTTTCATTTATCCTTCTTATGTATTTTCCACCATTGCATTTCATTTCCCTGACACTTTATTCTTGTTTTCAGTCCCTATTCTCTGCTAAGGTTTGCACTCACTCCTCATGCGTACTCACTTCCAAGCTGCCTTCACTCTCTGACTACTCTGACTGGAGCTGGTTATTCCAGCTTTTCATTCCCCAAATTCTAAAATGTCACAGAACCATTATTTTTGACATTTCATGCAAAGGTGATTTAATCTTTCAGAAAGTTAACTTCTCAAAATTAAGCTTTTCCTTCTGAATTAGAACAGAACTTCATTTACTGAAACCATACAGAAAGTATAATGTGCCTAGGGATCTTTAAGTAAATCATCTTACATTAGTCTTCTCTTTGAATATATATTTAGCCAGGAAAACAAATTATTTTGAAGATATGGGACTATTTCACAGTATTTAAGTATGATTGCAGCTGGCATTGGCATTGCAGATTAGTAGTGATTGACTCTACTTAGTGGCTTTTCTTATTAACAGATAAGGTTTTTTTGATTGTTTAACTCTTGAAATTTCTCCATATTAATTTTGACTTTTTTTTCTTGTAAGATTTGCTTCCTTATGGCATCAGCTTGTCTAGAGATAGCTGCTGATAGTTTTTGTCCCTGAAAATACTTGTCTAAGGATATTGACAACAAAACCTTTAATTATAACCTTTTGGTGCTTATTTTCTGTACTGTCCTCAAAGTGTGATAATTAACAAAGCTGATTATTTTTCAAAAAATTTTGTAAGCCCAAAATGAAGGACTAATTCTAGTTTGCAGTAACTGTAAAGTGCATACCACTGTGTCCTGGGTCCTGTGCTGTGCCAAGAGGGTACTTACTAATTTTCTGTAATAGACTGTAAAACCATGGATCAGTTAAATTTAGTATACTGAAAAATCTAGATTAGTGTTTAACAACTGTTTAATAGTTTAAATCTTAAATTGTGCATAGGCATTTTGTTGTATTAAGACCCACTTTTTGCCTATTTCAATTATAAAAAGACATCTGTCTTACATAGTTCTGACTGATACAGTGTTTGAAAGTGAGAAAAAAATAGACAAATTGAGTGTAGCTGTCAAATCATATGGAGAGAGTCTTGAAAGTACCAAAGCCAAACTTCTTTTCTCGCAGTTTCAAAGAACCGTACCTCTTTGCCATAAGGCTTTCCTGATTTCTTCAGTGGTGGTTATTCTCAGCACCTGAAGAATCATTTCCAAAATTATGTAAATAATGTTAGCATTTCTTCCAAGAGAGTAAATTAGGGGAAAACAGCATTAAGGCAGCACTATATGTCACTTAGGTGTTATTACAACACTAACCTTCAACTAGTAAGTCCATTCTGTATTTGAAATTTGACAAGATGACAGTGTTTTGGAGTGTGGAATTCATGTGATGTTTAACCTATGTTACAGGAGCAGATGAAACAATGCCAGTTAAAATTAAACATTTTCAAATTAATTTAGACTACCAAATTAATTTGAAAGTATTTAATAATAACAGATTTTTAAGCTACAGTGTGAAAATCTTTGATTTAATAATACTAGATTTTTAGGTTACTTTGAAGATCTTTGAACTATGGCTTTTATGTTTTAAATATCCTGCATGTGTTAAAAAGCTACATTAAAAAGGGCTTTTCATTACAAGATCAAAATGAACTTCAAGCAGACTTAGACACTGAACTGAACTAAGTTTAAACCTGCTTGCAACTGCACCCAAATGTTTGACTAAAATACAGTTTAAATCCACCAACTCTATACATTACAGGAACCTGCTGGTGCCTGAGCATTTCTCCTTTTTAAAATCACCTGTTTAAGAAAGAGTATTACATATCAGATTTTTCTCATTTGATTTAAGGTCACCTAATGTATTTATTCCAGTTTTCATTTTGTGACATAGATAGGTAAGGGAGACTTCGAAATTCCTCACTGGAATGATTTGGGAGTTTCTGGCAGCAGTGGTTCCTGAACAGAAACAAACTGCAAGAAGAGTAATCTAGAACTGCAATAAGATGCATCAAGTAAACGTCCTTTTAATATTTGTGTAACTAAACAATAGTAGCTAAATTGCAGTAAGATTTCTTTTATGTAGCAATAGATTATTTTCAACATTTTCTGTATAGCATATGGCATAAAATTATTACTCTTTCTTATAAACCTTCTTTCCAATTTTATGAAGAATTTCTGCGATATAGAACTTAAGAGAAACTTTCCATAAAGATTAATTCCCCTTGTAGTTTTGCCATTGTTTTCTACATGGTTTTATGAAAGTGCTTTCTTATTCCAGTATAACAGTTCCAGTGTAGAAAGCAGTTGGTTTTGATACTATTGTTTTCTCCTTCAGAACTATAAAAGGATTTATTAATCAGAATTGAATTTTATTCAGAATTGAAATTTATTAAAATATTATTAATCAATCTGCATTGAAATTTATTATAATTCCTTATTAGCCTATCTCCAGTTTCTGAGACACCTGTTTACTTACCTTTCATCATGAAAATTTTGAGTATTATTTGTATTTCTTTTTAAAGTGCCTCAGTAACCCCTTTTTTTCCCATTCAAGCTCAACAAATATGAGCCACCCACCCAATCAAGGCAGAAGACCTGAGTAATTTTATTACTAAAGTCTGAGAGGCAGCTCTTAATTAACCTATCCTATAAGTAGTTACTGCCACATAATGAAAGTTCTAATCAGTATGTCAGGTGCTTCTACATAGCATACTTAGCAGAAATCCAGATTGCCTTTATTAAATAGATCTGTAATATTGAAAAGGATTATCCTGCCAGGATTCAGGATCTTCTGCGAAAAAAGTATAGCTTCTGAGTCTGTGTTAATATCATTGAAACACAATGAAGTCTGAATACTCATTTCATCTGAGAACATTTTTATTTTTCTGATGAAGTGCATGGGCGATAAAATGGGGTATTCATTCCCACTGCAGGATATTGTTGCTATGACTTTAAGATCTATTCTTTGCATGATTATAACACTTTCTGACCATGGGGATTCACATCTTTTCATTTCACCCATTCTGTCCTCTTAATGCTGATTGTGGTGCGACGTTTAGAAAAATATACACCTGTGGTTCACAACTGGAGAAATGGCGTTAACTAATTCTATGTAGATTACTTGGCAGGCATTGGCAATTTTGTTATTATCTTTACTATCTGGGTACTAAGTGGTAATAAGAAGCTGAGAGAAATAATATTTTCTAGGCCTTCCTGCTCTGAGGTTAATTGGTCCCTTTATGTTGTATGAAATGTCTCCGCATAAGCAGGCAATGAATAAATTGCGAGGGCATCAAGATGCAACAATGACTCTATAAATTACGATTTTAAAGTAGCAAACTTTCGTGTTGCTGTCTCCTGATAAAAACACAGCTATTCTAGCGTAGAGATGTATCAATCTGAAAACAACAGGATTTTTCTTTATAAATATGCTTTAGTATCCACACGCCTTTTCCTTTTTTTTTTTTTTGTGTATGTGTGTGTGTGTGTGTGTGTATCCTCTTAGATAAGAGATTTTCATAAGAAACAAAATCCACCAGATTCTATTGGCTAATAATTCTGTTGTAGTTAGGAATACAGATCCATTTCATATCTACAACACTCAACACTGGGTATGAAAATGTGCAGAATGAGGAAAGTTTGGGCTCCTGAAGTTAGGGCTAACAGTCTGAGAGCTATGAAAAAACTCATTGTGCAGAGCTGAAATATTTGTTGTATTTTCAGTTAGTGATGTACCACATATGGAAGTAATGCTTTAGCTAGCTTTTCATGGTAAAAAACGACAAATGTTTAACAGGCACCATCAAATTAGCAATGCATTTTATTGGCTTGTAGTAATCAATAGAAATTGATAAAAGCAGCAATGGGAAAACCATCAAATATTTGTATTTAGTGTATTATTGGCAAATACATGTTTATTGGATTAAGGACTGAGAAAATCTCAGATGTCCTAAATTTCTGTCAGTTTGTGTGTTCTCAGTGAAGAAAGAAATTGTTCATGCATGTATTTGGGAGTAAATAAATATCCTGAAGTCATTGTTGCTTTTTATCAGTGTCACGTTGCACACATGCCAAAATTAAATCAATATATGTGTAGTGACAAGGGTTCGACTTCATGAAATCTTTTGTTTCATTTATGTTTCTGGGATGTCAAATAACCTTCTGGAAAATCAAACAAATAATAAACCAACAGGGATGGGGAGATGATCCTCAGGGTAAGCCAAGATTGACATAAAACTCCCATTGCTTGCCAACAAGTCTGAATTTCTGCGTTATGTCAGAAGGCTATGAACAAATTGAATTGAATGCTTCTTCATGTAGTCATCTAATTTTCTCATAAGTAAACTATGATCAACTCTTTCAGCAGCCTTAGACAGATTAAGCACAGTTCTATCAAGGTGTTTTATTATTTGGTCCTATTGTTCCTTCAATAACATTTAGAGAGGGGAAGTCCTTGACAATTTTGTTTTGCAGTGTAAATTGTGAGTGCTTTTTGCCTGTGAAATGTTTTCTTCAAGTAGAAAGAATACAGTACAGGATGAAGTATTTTTTATGTTTGATTAAAGAAAATGGTAGTGTAAGATTCCTTAGCTCCTTCTTGTTTTTTTTGTGTTTTGTTTTTTTTTTCCTGGTTGTTGTGTAAGTAAATCTATCCACTTGCTGTAAAATGCCAGAAGGCTTTAAATAATTTGCAGCCACTTTGATGGCTTGCAAGCCAGACGCATGTTAGCCCTTTACACAAGGGATTTTTCCTTTTCCAGTCTTTTTGAGATATAGTAAAATATGTATTTTCAATATGTAGTGTATATATGCGTGTGTGTATATGTGAGTATATAAAAATTTAAATGACAGCTAGTTGTAAATTTCACTAGAACTACTGATGAAAAAGATGCTGCTTTTGCCATAGGAAAACTGCCAATTTAATATTAACTGTTCAGCCTTTTTGTATTTGGTGCAATTACCATATAATTGTCATCATATTCAAGCATTCAAAACTCACCTGTGATCCACAGCAGTTTTAGCTGCCTTGGGTCTGTGGTGTAATACTAGGGAGCCCTTGGAAAAGGGGAGTTCTCATTTGACGGCTGGGTGTCAGTCTCCATTGCTGACATTATGATTTGCGTTCAGTAATTTTACAGTGAAATTTTTCTTTTTTTTTTTTAAATAGCAACCAAACAATAGTTTAAAAATGCCTGGAGATAGTATGAGTACAGCATTTTATTTTCTGTCACATATAAGTGGACATTTAGGACACATCTACCAGGTATTTTCTTAAGTGAAAGGAGCTCAGATTACGTACATGATTTCTTTCCAAGGTGTGTGTATCCATCTGGAAATTACATTGCTGTAGTGGTCTTATCTTTACACTGAAATATCTACATCATTAGAATAATTGTCTTGCTGTTCCCACTGGCTTAAAACTGTCACAGAGCTTAAAACAAAACAAAAACAAAATCCAAATCCAAATGAAGGCACTAAAATAAGTAAAACTGGTGTTCAGGTAGCTAAATCAAGAAAATTGCTACTGAAAAAAAAAGAGAAGATGATGATGGCTCTTCTGACCACATCAGTCCTTGTTACCAGCAGCATTTGTCTGTTGTCTCCAGTGAGGCAGTTCTTTTCTTTTTCTTCTGCTATCCAGATTGATAACTTCAGGCTTTCAAGAATCATAAAATCAGCCTGTTTGCTGTTGTCCTATTTTATGAATCTCTGCAATTCTTTTAGGGTGAGAATTTTGTTAAATTCATATTTTGCTGGGGAAAATAAATCACGGGATCATAGAACACTAGGTTGGGAGAGGTGGTTCCCCAGCCCAGTATCTAGATGGAACCTCTGAGTTACAGACTTGTGATTTAAAAATTTTGTGGAGCTGTGGAGCATAGAAAAGCATTTGCTGTAGACATTTTTCTCTGAGAAAGCATTTTAAACTGTGCATATTGTTCCTAGAATAGGGTCTTGTAAAAAGGGAGTAAATGAAAAAGAGTATATTTTCTTTATATACAAATGATGATTTTAGAATAGCAACTGAGAACCCCTCAGTGCAATGTATTTTCGTCATGGTTCCCCGTTAGTGCTGAGAGGAGAACCTGATTCTTCCTAGGTGATGGTGGTCTTCTGGGAGTTAGCAAGCAAGAGGATTGCTGCACTGAGTTTGGCTCCTAGCAGAATACAGAATTAATTTAAATGAGAATGAGAAAGAGAAATAAAATCTGGGAATAACTAATGATAAAGTTTGGGCTAAATACACATTTGCGTTTATCCGCATTGCATTTCAAAACAATAAAGGAATGCAGATGTTTCAGTACTGTAAATGGGGGAGTGGGGGGGAATCCAACTGTCTGTGACATGGCAGACCCACCATCATGAAGGAAGAGTTGGTATACAGACTGTTACAGGAGCTTGACCCCTGTAAATCCATGGGCGCTGGCAATATCCACCTGAGGATGTTGAGAGAGCTGGCTTGCATCTTTGTAAGGCTTCTCTACGTAATTTTTGAGAAGTCTCAGAGATCATAGGAAATCCCAGAAGACTGGAAGAGGCTAAAGTCATCCCCATCTACATGAAGGGTTTAGAGGAGAACCCAGGAAATTATAGGCCCATCAGTCTTTCTTCAGTTCCCTGGGAAAGGTATGGGGCCAATCCTCCTGGGGGCTACCACAAGTCAAATGAAGCATGTGGTTGGGATAAAACAGCACAGACTCAACAGGGGCACATTGTGCTTGACAAACCTGATGACATTTACAAAAATGTAACCTGCTTGGTTGATGCACAGCAAATGATGGACATTGTCTACCTGGATTTCTCCAAGGCTTTTGATATGGTTTCCCACAGCCTCCTTCTAGAGAAGCTGATGCATTACAGTCCAGACAAGTGCTCTGTGCAATAGGTGGGGAGCTGGCTGCCAGCCTGCACCCGGGAGGTGCTGGTAAATAGCTCGGTTTCAAACTGGTTACCTGACACTAGTGGCATCCCCCAGTGATTAATATTGCACCCAGCTCTTTTTAATGTCTTCATAAGTGGGCTGGAAGATGAGATCAAGTGTACCCTGACCAAGTTTGCTGATGATAACGAACTGAGTGAGGAAGCGGGCACTGCAGAAGGGAGAGTCTGCAGGATGACATGGATAGGCTGGAAGAGTGGGGTAACAAGAACGTCATGAACTGCAACAAGGACAAGCATAAGGTCTTGCACTTGGGAAAACACAATCCAGTAGTGCAGCACAGACTGGGATCTACCCAGCTGAGGAGCAGCTCTGTGGAAAGAGACATGGGGGTCCTGGTGGACAGCAAGCTCAGTATGAGTGAGCAGTGTGCAGCTGCAGCAAAGAAAGCCAGCAGGGTGCTGGGTTACATCAAGAAGGGCATCACTAGCAGAGGTAAAGAAGTCATTATCACTACTCAGAACAACAGACCACCAAACAACACAGTATAAATACACACTTGTGTTAGTTGATTTGTTTGGGTGACTAGCTTTGTTATTCATGTGTATTTGTGATGTAGTCACTTAGAACTGGTCTAGATGGTTTTCAGCCCATGAAAAGGATATCACTTGAGCATACTTCAGGCACCTTCAGATTTTTTCTTTTCCTTTTGTTTATTTTTTAAGAATAACTGTTTTACGAAAGCCAGTTGGCAGCTGTTTGTTGCCTGCAGCTGAAAATCATTCCACAAGGCTGGATTGTGCTTCCACCATTACTTTAAGGGTATTCTCTGTATATGTAATCTATATTAAAAGTGTTCTGTGAAATTCTTTTACAGCCCAAAATAGTGTACTCTTTTGACCTGTTGTATACATGTATTTATACTGAAGCCAGCTTCACTGAGTTAGCTTGCAAGACTTAAAATCCTTTGCATAATGTAGCTTTGTGTGTTTCAGTCAATATACCTAGTATTTCAGTTTATACAAGCAAAACTGTCTCCATTTTTATCATAAAAATAAGAAAAATGATTACTGACTAAGCACTAGAAGATTGCTGAGGTTTGAATACAAAGGCGAATTTCTGTTTAACTTATGCAAAGTAAATTGAATACAAAACTCACAGTAAATGCTAGAATCATAGATTATTTCCTGTTATTCTTCTGTCCTGGGTTCAGCAGTAGCAGTCATTTTTCTCCATCTTGGTAGCTGGTGCAGTGCTGTGTTTTTGACTTTCGGCCTGGGAACAGAGCTGACAACAATGTTGTTTGGTTTGGCCAAGGACTTTGTGAGCCTCATGCTCTGCCAGGGAGGAGGGGAAGCCAGGAGGAAGCAGAGACAGGACACCTGACCCAAGCTAGCCAAAGAGGTATTCCATACCACAGCACGTCATGCCCAGGATGTAACTGGGAGTTAGCCAGAAAGGCTGGGAGACTGCGGGGTTGGAGGAGGTATCAGTGGGTGCTTGGTCTGGTGCGGTGGGGTGAGTTATCGGTCAGCTGGTGGTGAGGTGATGTATTCTCTTCCCTTGTTATTTCCTTTATCATTATTATTATTGGTGGTAGCAGCAGTGATTTGTGTTATACCTTAGTTACTAAACTGTTCTTATCTCAACCCGTGGGAGTTGCATTCTTTTCAATTCTCCTCTCCGTCCCTCTGGGAGTAGGGGGAGGGAAAGAAGGGGGGGAGTGAGTGAATGAGTTGTCTGGCTCATGACATCTTCTAAAAAGAAATCAGAAATACATATGGAAATAGTTGTGAACTACAGTCCACCTAAGTCTTCAGTTAAGGACTTAGATTACAGTCTATTTAAATCCTAGATATATGACTTGAACTGTACTGAGGCTTCATTAATAATATTATTCTTATGTAGTTTCTCTGAAGCATTGGGAACCTCCATGTGTGTATAAACATGTACAGTGCATTTATCAGGATGAGTGGATGCTGTACACATCCTCATCAACAATATTTTTTTTTATTTTTTTTTTTTTTCTTCAGGGGAGCCTTATTTTGTCCAGTAGAGGTTTGGGAGGGAGTTTATCACTGGGAAATGCTGTGTTCTATAAGGGAAGTTACACATCCAGCCTTTCCAAGAAAAACTTAAACTTTGGGTAAGTGCTCCCACTGAAACTTCACACTGGAAATTAAATGCTAAATAAGCCCTTCTTTGGAAGAAGAAAATACGCTCAGAAGCTGACATGATCAGCCTCAGAAGCTGAGTGCTAGTTCCATTGACAATTTTGAAATCAGCATTTTGGGGCATTGAGTGACACTGTATATTTGAAAAATATATTCGTGTAAATCCTGCAGGCTTTTTTACTAAGGAAGAGTATTTTAGAGATAATGAAAAAAATTCAGGTTGGCTGTAGAATATCCACATTGTAAAAATTTGGTTTTCACCCTTGGAACAGTTATAGAACTTAAAAAACATAGTGGAATTTTATGAATGTCTTTGAAAAATAATCTCTTGTTACTCATCTGAAGTTATTTCTTATGTTGTCAGGTTGAACATCTGCTCATAGTTTTAAAATAGTTAGAAATGACAGCAGTCCTCTTCTGCTAGAGCATCAAGTGTATTGAAGTGCCACAGGATCTGTGTTTACAGAACATAGGTATATAAAAAGCAGAATATTAGGAAATGTAGAAGGTGAAACTATAGGCAGAAACATTTTTCATGTATGTTTTATTTATAGTCTAGAAACCTGTGTTTGCTGAGAGCTGAAGTAGGTGCATAAGCAGGCAAACAAAAATGAAACAATACAAAACAAGTATAGCACTAGCATAAAAAGAGAAGAAAAAATAACCATGACTCTTGTTGTAGTTTGCTTTCTTAAACTTGATGTTTTGCTTATGGAAACTCACATCAAATAAGAAGGGAGCTCGATCCACCATGCAGCACATAAGGAAATCTAATATAATTAATGAGAGAGTTCTGAGTGGTGTAAGGTCTTAGCCGCATAACACCATGTGTAGGCTGTAGGAGAAGGTATTAAAATCAGATGATAGCTCTGGTAACTCCATCTGCATCTTTGCATTTTCATAGGATTCAAGAAAATTCATGTTCCCAAGAAAAGCGGGGGTCCATAGTCCACACTGTGCTTTATTTTTTAGATTTCATTCCACCTAGAGGGACTTGGCCAATTGAGCTGCAGGCGGGCCTTCTAGTTTAAGTACAGTTCTCTTGGTGTGCCAAAAAGTCAAGGTGGCCATAGCATGAATTCTGCTTTTGAGTAGCCATAGCCTGAGCTTCTTCCTTTCAGGAAGGTCTTGCCAAGCTGCTTGAGAGTGAAGAACTTGTTTCACTCAAGAGGCATTGTACTGGGGCCTACAAGGATGCTGGAGAGGTGTGACGGGTTCAAACTTAAAAAGGGAAAGTTTAAGTTAGATATAAGGAAGAAGTTCTTTATTACGGGGGTGATGAGGCACTGGAATGGATTGCCCAAGAAAGCTGTGAATGTTCCATCCCTGACAGTGTTCAAGGCCAGGTTGGATGGAATCTTTGGTAACATGGTTCAGGGTGAGCCATCTGTGCCCATGGCAGGGGGGTTGGAAGTAGATGATCTTAAGGTCCTTTCGAACCCTAATTATTCTATGATTCTGTGGTAAGTATGTGCACCTCAGTGGTGCGTATTTCCTCTCTGCTGTAGCAAGAAAGTTTTATCGTCTCACCAGATGGTCACAAATCTTGAAGCACGGATTTACTTAACTGAAATCCCACCAAGAGGTGGCAGCTTTTGTGGCTGTATGTTTAAGTAGAACAGAATGGTTTAGGGGTAACATTGTCCTTCTAAAATTGAATTAGGCAAATGTTCGGTCACGTAGGGATTACTTAAGCATCTCTGGTGGGTTGGGGAGGGAAGAGTAAGTACTAAATTGATAAGGGGAGTGAAGTGCAGAAAGTATTTACAGAGCACTGGTGTTTGTCCTCCTGAAGATATCAAAGGCTATGTTGAGTTTTAAGTAGTATCAGTTGCAGTAACTGGAAGTCAGCATGGGTTATTTTGAAGTGCAGTAGGGAGTTAGGCGTTAAAAATAGATTCTGAGCTTAATGCATGTGAAGAGACTTGCATTATGTAAACATTTGAATGCCAGGTAAACTTCGATTTAGTAGAAGAGAGCATTATTTTTTCCACTTGCCTTTCTGTCCAGCTATAGCTAGGTGAGCAGTATGCTTTGCCAACTAAAACCAGGATGTTATCGCATACTATCCACATCCATACATGTACCCTCTCCTTACAAATATCTGTGAATGAAAGCACAATAGCTAGTGCAAAAGTATCATTTTCTCCTGAGAATGCAGGAGCAGTTGAAAGGTTATGCAATGAATTTCATTATCCATGTATCATTAAGATAATGCTGGATACTGCGAGGACACAAAGTGGTGTGGAAAATAATTGAGGCTCTACTTTGAAACAGAAGTCCTGTGACTAATTCTTATTACAGTAGTTCCACTTCCTCTGAGAAACCTTTGTCTCGTGTACATATTCTTTCTTTCTAAGGAAGATAAAAGGCTTGGGTAAGCTCAGTTATATGCAGTGAACTTCAGAACTGGTTCTGCTGTACTCCTGTATTCTAACTAGTGCTGCTTCACTTTATGAATTATTGAAGGCTCTCCTTTTTTCTGAAATACACAGCTCCATACACTGAGATAGCAGAAACATACAGGAAGAAGTTATAGGTGGTTGTTGAAATAAGCATCTCTTGAGGAAAAAAAATCAGTAATTTTTCCTGACAGAGGTGTTTGAAAAAAAAATAGGTGCAATGTTTTACAAATACTTGTATTGTATTGATATTTTTGGTAATTGCTTTCCAACAGTGAATCAGTACAGATCATGTCAGCTAGACTTCAGAAAAATGTCTTGTTTTTTGCAGCCATCTG
Source organism: Pezoporus occidentalis (assembly GCF_034315485.1). Classification (NCBI taxonomy): domain Eukaryota; kingdom Metazoa; phylum Chordata; class Aves; order Psittaciformes; family Psittacidae; genus Pezoporus; species Pezoporus occidentalis. The sequence goes on along the minus strand of NW_026913900.1, from coordinate 1,405,925 downwards.
CTTTGTTGTAAAGTGCTTTCTCCAAACTGTATGCAATCTTTTGCTTTGCCTCTGTGATTTAGCTCTTGCTTCTTTTTTTGTCTCCCCAGGGTGCAATATACTCTATCAATCAAAACAGGATAAAAAGGTCAAAAGTCTTCAAATGTTTTTATAAAAAAAGGGAAAAAAATGAAACTGATATAATCAGCTGGCACATGGCATTTCATTTATGTCATTTATTCTTTGTATTATAGCTCTAAGTGAGGTGAGTTACTTTGAAAGCAGATGATGAAATGAGACCTTTTAGCTTTGGGGCATGGGGAGGAGAAAACAATCCCTATATAGAGAGCCTACATCTTTCTTTAGTAAGAAAAGGAGCATGTGTGATTGATTTCCATGATTCATATAAGCACTTCATTTAGAAAGCAGAGAATGTTGTTTTCAGATGTGGAAATCTGTTTTCCTCACATCTGTCTTTCATGAGGCCAAATGATTGTTATACAGTTATACTGGGATTTAGGAAATATGCTGGGTTTCAGGCAAATTTTGCTTCTCTAGAAAGGATCGCATTTATAAAGGTTTTGCTGTGTTTGGTGGGTTCTTTTTTGGGGGGGGGTGGAGCAGATTTTTTTTTTTGTGAGGAAGCAGAAATTAGGGAGGTGTTTTTTCTCTGTTTTTTGGTTGGTTGGTTGGTTTTGCTTTTTTTTTTGGAGGGGGCGGGCGTTGGTTTATTGTTTTGTTTTGTTTCTGTTTTGTTTTTTTTTTTTCCCTGTGGAAACTTGTAATTCTCAGAGAAATGATCTTTTAATTCCTTATCAACTACCCCAATGAAGGGATAGAATGTACCCTGAGCAAGTTTGCTGATGATGTATGTGGGGGGTGGCTGACACACTTGAAAGCTGAGCTGCCATTTGAGACCTTGATAGGCTGGAGAACTGGACAGAGAGAAACCTAATGAGGTTCAACAAGGGCAAGTGCAGGGTACTGTACCTGGGGAGGAAGACTCCCAGGTACCAGTACAGCCTGGGGGCTGACCTGCTAGAGAGCAGTTCAGCTGAGAAGGACCTGGAAGTATTGGTGGTTGACAAGTTGACTATGAGCTGGCAGCATGCCCTTGCGGCCAGGAGAGCCAGTAGTGTATCCTGGGGTGCATTGGGAGGAGTGTGGCCAGCAGGTCAAGGAAGTGATCCATTGACCCTCTACTCAACCCTGATGACACCACATATAAGTAGTGTGTCCAGGGCGGTACTCCTCAATACAAGACAAAGAGCTACTGGAGAGGGTCCAGCAGAGAGCCACAGATCAGGATTCTGGAGCATCTCTTATGAGGAGAGACTGTGGGAGCTGGGCCTATTTAGTCTAGAGAAGACTGAGAGGTGATCTTGATATTGCATATCGATATCTCAAAGGTGGGTGCCAGGAGAATGGTGCCAGCCTCTTGTCAGTACTGCCCAGCGACACAACAAGGAGCAGTGGCCATAAACTAAAACACAAGAAGTTTCACCTCAGCATAAAGAACTTCTTTACATTGAGAGTGGCAGAGCACTGGAACAGGCTTCCCAGGGAGGCTGTGGAGTCTCCTTGTCTGGAGACATTCAAAACCTGCCTGGACACGTTCCTGTGTAACCTGCTCTAAGTGACCCTGCCTTGGCAGGGGAGTTGGACTAGATGATCTCCAGAGGTAACTTCCAGCCCTAACAGTTCTGTGATCCATTTATCATAAAATTGTTAAGGCAGGGATGCACCTCTGCAGTTCATCTAGTCCAGCCTTCTTAAGCAGGATCAGCAAGTTGTTCAGGACTGTCCACATGAGTTTTGAATGCCTCAAAGGATAGATACTGTGGGCAACTTGCTCCAGTCTTTTGCCACCCTCACAGTAAAACAGGAGGAGATTTTTAATGTTTGAGTCTCCTGTGTTTCAATGTTTTCCAATTCTCTGTTGTGTTTACACTGTCACTGAGAAGAGTTTACTCTGTCTTCTGCAGTCCCTCCACCTGGCATTTCTGCACATTGATACCATCCCCCTTGAACCTTATCGTCAAGCTCAACAATCCCAACTCTCTCAGCCTATCCTCATGCCAGATGCACCAAAGTTTTAAACAGCATACAGCTGCCTGTGTATCATACTTAACTTTGTTGATGTGATTTCTTATGTGCTATTCTTCCAAGAGAGCATCTTTGAGAGTTGGAATTCTGGATCAACTTAGGCTATATAAGTGAGTGGGGCACTTCAGAGGTTATATTGCTTTTGGGGCAGGTTGTTAAACCTGTAGAATAGAGGACAATAAGAATGAAGCCAGTTTGCAAGAAGTGAAGAAGAGCAGGGAAGAGTTCCAAACCTGCTACCAAGGACTGTGTTCCCAAGTGTAAGAACTGGTGAAAGGTACTTGCAGAAAGCTGGTGGGAAAGGAGGAGAGAGAAACACCTCAGTCTTCCAAAAGCAAACTCCAGGAAGTTGCCGAAGGAAGCTGTTCTTTCCTGTAACTGCTGTATTGTTTATTCATTTTGTTGATTTGCTTATATAGCACACTGGGACTCAGGTTATTAACGGTGATAGATACACAAAACTTGTCTAATTACTTGGAAACTTTTTTTCCTGACTCTGGTAGAATTTGAAGTGAAAAAGAAGAACATTCTTCAGGATTGATGGATTTAATTTTCCATGATACAGCTCTAGAGACAGAAGCCTTTCAATTAAGTTGTAAATCTTTGCAGGTTGAGGTTTTTTAAATAAGACGTGATTTTGTATTTTATATCTAAGAAAACCATTATTTATGAAACTAAGAACATGTTTTTTTAGAGAAAAAATTGTGTTTATGTTTACCATCAAAAGGTAAGACTCTTGAATTATTTGGAATACAAAAAAATTTTTACCTGACTTCTAAAATTAATGCAGATATGCTTATTAATATTATTTTTGTGATATTATTTTATATGTAATACCTCTCTGCTTCTGAATGCATGAATAATGTCAATTTCTTATGTACTAGAAGCCAAGATAGGTTTAGGGGTGTTTGGTGAGGTTTCCATGTGGGTTTGGGGGTTTTCTTAGGTATTAGCTTGTAATTAGGCTGTGTAGGTCTAATTATTTAGTCTGGAGTTGATGTAAAAATGGCTAAGAACAAACCAAAGCACTTAATTTTGTATATCACGTTAGGTTATGTTAACCTGAAACTCTAAAATGCTGATTTTTAGCTCTGTTTTAACTTGACTTTTGCCCCAGATATATCTGTGTTTGTTCCTGCTCTTTTATTCTAACTTCAGAGGAGCCTTGGAAACAAATTATGAGAACGTGGATTTAAAAAGCATAGTTTTAAATCAATAGTGGGATCTTTAAGAATTCAGATAAGCATCTAAAAGGAAAAGACAACAGTATGTATCTTCCTTAGTGTTATTTTTAAGACTTCAAATGATTAATCCTTGTTGCAGCTTTAAGCTTGTAACACTTCTGTATCAGTCCCTATTGCATCAGGGTACATTTTTAATTCTATGTCAAATCAAATGAAGCCATTTCACTGTAAATCCCATGTGAATGGTTACTGATTGTTTAACAAAAAATATATCGAAAGGGACACCAGGTTTAAGTGCAAATCTTTAACTCATATGACATAAATTAAAAGTATTTTAAACTGCAGTTATACAGATCATCCCCCACATGTGTTTTAAGCTGGTTATCTTTTTGGTTTCTTTAAAATATTATTCATAGACATATATTTTGAGAGGTAGTTCTCTTTCTCACTAAGCACTCAGTAGGAACATACTGGGGCTGGAGAATTGTGGGGGTTTAGCTGTTCAAGTGAATGTAATAAGATATTATTATGTTAGCAAATCTTATCTTTCTTTCTGTAGAAAGGGAATAGCATAGCTCTAAAACAGGTTTTACTCTTTTTCCATATCTCAAAATGTGTTGTTTCATATGCAAAATACATTATAAATATTCTTTAACAGGATAGAATTCAAATTAAATTTACCATGTAGATCATTTACCAGGAGGGGAGTAAAGAAGCAGATACCTCTAACAGGAAAAGCCACCATGTTTGGGCAATAAGCAAATCATGATAGGATATTTTTCAGAGGGGTTCTCTTCTGTTTAGAAACACACTTAGTGGGTAAAAATAAATGAAATTAATGGGGATCTCATTTGTAATAATTTTGAAAGTCAGTAAAGGCAAGCAAAAGGAATAGACTATTTGATATTATTGGAATAAGCAACCCTGGTATTTTTTTTCAATTTTCTGATCTGTATACTGATGTTTAAAGGAACTTATTAAATACCACTGGCGGAAAAAGCCCCACCTCATTAGAGGCATAGGTAAACTTATAATGATGATGAGTTTGTAGAGTAATGATTTCAGTCAGAGTTGAATTATGAAAAGATTTATATTCCATACACAAAAGCGGGATAAATATGTTTCACTGCAGGGCTGATCTGACTTGTGAATAATCAATTTATATAGAAATGTAGTTATTTAGTTTTGCAGTTACAAGAACAGAAATACAAATACCCCCTTTTCCACCGGCTTTTTATGCTGAGGTCAGCTCCCAGCTGCATCCTCTCCCAACTCTTGTGCGCCCCTAGCCTACTCGCTGGTGGGAGGTGTGAGAGGCAGAAAATGCTTTTGCGCAGAGTAAGCACTGCTCAGCGGTGACTAAATCATTCCTTTGTTAGCAACATTGTTTCTAGCACAAATCCAAAACATGGCCCCATACTAGCTACTAGGGAGAAAACTAGCTCTATCCCAGCCAAGACCACCGCAGTAGCGTTCTGTGCTCCAAATTACAAGCAGTCTTTATATTCTGTTTCTAGAAAGGAACTTATACCCTACATGAGAGTAGATGGGAATACCAACCTTTGCTTTCTCATTACTTGATGTATTGATATTTTAGAACATAAATTTAAAATGGGAAATCAGAATATCCTGATTTTCATTGTAGCCTATGTTTAATGCATGTTTAATTAACATAGATTAATTTTTTTAAAGTCTTAAATTTTTTTTTTTCCTGAAGAAAAACGTGTTGAATGAATGAGGTTGACAATGCAAGTTTTCTGATTTCTGCAGAAAATGTTAAAGGTGTATTTATTATTTGTATGGCCTTGATGCTTACACTGCCACCGTTATTGCGTGGGGGTATTTTTGATAATTTATCCTCACAAAGTTCAAGCTGAGGGGAAGGCTGTGCTGATCCTACTATGCTGCTATTACAGCAGTGTTGTAAGTGATAATGCTGTTAAGTACTGGTTGAAGGTCACACAGGAGGAAAGCAGTGTGCAGCAGACATCCTCTAATTTCTTCCTCATAAAGGCTTTACTCTTTAGTATTTTTTTTCCTTGAAATAAGAATGAGTAAGATCAGAATGACCTGTTCTGCTCCTTTTGTGTGTACTTGATGAGCAAAATTTAGTCTGTTTAGAGGCAATGAGAGCTGTGCCAGTTTTCTTTCACCTGAATTCACAAGAGAATTATAAGAAACGCATTGCTGAGTTCAGTTGACTTACGATCAGGAATTCAAGAGAAGCAAATGTATTCCTCAGATTTCATAGGGACATCTTGTCAGAGACTAATTGTAATTGACAAAATGATCTTAAATGGGACATAATGACTTTCCTGATTATTGCTTTCAGCTGCCATTATTTTGAAAAAAAAATGGAATCAAGCAAGAGTCTTATATGTATGAGTAGTATTTTCTGGCAGCAAGCACATCAGATGAGTGCTACCTGTTGACTTGCCATTATTTAGTAATACTCCATGTCTCAAAGTTTTCTTTTTTGTTGGGTTTGGCGGCGGGGGCTTTGGAGACTTTTCATGCAACTTTCTACTTTTTCAAAAAGTATTGAGAACATATTCAGTTGTTAACTTGAACGTAGCAGGTCTTTTTGTGAATGCTGTTCTCTTCAGTGCGTTATTATTTCTGATGTAACTGCCATTTATTTCCTTGAATTTAAGCAGTTTATATACCTTAATGTATAAGACTAGTATTTTGCAGAGGTGAACTGCTAAGAAGGACTTAATCTTCTCAGTTGTGTTAACCTGGATTTAAACATTGACACAATTGTTGAGAGTTCCCTTGTCTGTATCAATGTTTCTGTTTCTGCTGCTCTTCCTACAAAAGGTGCAGAAAAGCCATCAAATTAAATGATCCTGTTTACACTACTTTCTGCCCACAAATAACCACAAAGTAACATGTTTTGGATTCCTGTGCATTATCACATAGCTGGTAGTGAGAATCATGTCAACCAGAGAGCTGCTTTGCGTGTTTGGCAAGTAATAAAAATGTACATAGAGCAACACAAATTTGCCCTTACTTGCTGCATATCACGTCTTGAGTAGCTAACCTACTTGGAGGTAATGTATTAAAAGTAGCTTCTAACATATTGGCATCAGAACTTCACTCTGAAGAAAATTTACTTTTTTAAAAGCTTGGAAATTTTATCTTGCATAGAAAATAACAGCATTTGAGTATATTGTCGCAAGATTTATGTGCACACAAACCCCCCCTAGAACAGATGGTCAGTGTACCAAACGTGTTCACAAGAAGCAATGAAATAATTACGATTTTAAAAGATTCTTGTACAGATCTGCTAAGAATGGAGCTTAAGCTGCATTAATATCCTAGAATTTTGTTTCTTTTTACAGTTAATGAATTAACATTCCTTGTTTTCCATGGGTAAAGTTTCCATTTTCTACAAATAAATAATGATGTCACTGATGGGTCAGATACTGTCAGTCAGTAGTCAGATAGAATTTCTTGCAGTAAATACACATCCTGTAGTCTGAAGCATATTCATCCAAACCCTGCAAAATTACAAATATGTTTGCTGGTGAAACTTGCATTAGCTACTTGCGGAAAAAAATGTTAGAATCACTAGTAGGCTTGAATCTGCCTTCTGTAGTTAAATTTCCTATGTTGACCCTAAGACTTTTGGCTGAATGGTAAGCTCTTCATCTGTTAGCAGGAGAGCTTTAGTTACTGGTTTTTTGCTAAATCTGCATAGTGTTCCACATGCCATAATGTCATTACAACAGGTATAGTTGTCTCTTCAGGAAAAAAAAAAAACTATTCTACTCAAGACTTACTAAATCTTTCTGTATAATGGGGCAACTTTAAAGATTTGGAGTTTTTTAGTTAACAACTTTAAATGGCTCTGGAAAATGGCTTGCCTGAATTTTAACACCATTCATTTTCTAGGTTCTAAATTATACTTAATGTGGTAAGGAAGAGTTATTTTGGAAAATGCTTTTCTATTCGAACTTTGCTAGACAATTACATTGCATGTCAAACTGTTCTTATCTATAAAATGTCAAATGTGCTGATCATATGAAGAGGCATGTTTATTTCCTGCCGTAAAGTGAGAGGGCATCATTTCTGCAGAGCATCTGTTAGTAGTTAAGGATGTTTTAACTGGCACCTCCAGAGTGGCTTCAATTATTCTTTCCAAACCAGGTATAAAAATAAATACAAAGCAAATACCTCACTGAATTACTGAGGGGTTTTGAGAGTCTGGAAGAGGCACTCTGTAGATAAGGACTGGCTTGATGTGGCCTTGAGCTGTTTAGAAGAGGAATAACAAGCGTTATTCCTTATAGATATTATTACTAGACAGGCATCTGAGTTCCTACGTGTATTTTAAAATCTGTCTAATTAAAATAATTGGAAGTTTTGCTGAAATTTGAAAAATGTTTTTCAATCTGCAGGGCTGGACTGGAAATCTTTCATCACTTTTTCGTGGTAAGCAAAGGACCCATTATACTTCTAGCTTGGGCTTGAAAAAGAGAAATTAATTTCCCTGACTGCATTTGGTTCTATTTTTGAATTGGGAAATACTCTATGAAATAAAATGAAAAACATATTTGAAAGGTTTTTTAAAAAGTCCAGGGCTGTTGCTTTCATTAAGTAGCTGGAAGCAAAAGACTTCAGTGTCAAGCTTCTAATGTGTGTGGTGAGGAAGCTGGGAAAAGAAACACATCCAGCAAACCTGTTCCACTATTTAGTAGTGAATTTGCACCTCTCTTTAGAACTGCCTCATTTATTGTTATAATTGCCATCTTTAACAAATGGACACCTGAAGGTGAGGTAGGTTCTCATTGAACACTGTGATAGCACCTATAAATCTTACATCTTTTAGTCCTTTCTTTATTGATTTTCAGACATCTTCTTTCTCTTACTAAGTCCAATCATAGAATCATAGAATAGTTGGAAAGGACCTTAAGATCATCCAGTTCCAACCCCCCTGCCATGGGCAGGGACACCTTACGCTAAATCGTATAGGCCTCTAAGGCCTCGTCCAACCTGGTCTTGAACACTGCCAGGGTTGGAGCATTCACAACCTCCCTGGGCAACCCATTCCAATGCCTCACCACCCTAACAGGAAAGAATTTCCTTTTTATATCCAACCTAAACTTCCCCCGTTTAAGTTTTAACCCGTTACCCCTTGTACTATCACTACAGTCCCTAATGAAGAGTCCCTCTCCAGCATCCCTATAGGCCCCTTCAGAGCCTGGAAGGCTGCTATGAGGTCTCCACACAGCCTTCTCTTCTCCAGCCTGAACAGCCCCAACTTCCTTAGCCTGTCTTCATACGGGAGGTGCCTCAGTCCCCTGATCATCCTCGTGGCCCTCCTCTGGACTTGTTCCAACAGTTCCATGTCCTTTTTATGTTGAGGACACCAGAACTGCACACAATACTCCAAGTGAGGTCTCACGAGAGCAGAGTAGAGGGGCAGGATCACTTCCTTCGACCTGCTGGTCACGCTCCTTTTGATGCAGCCCAGGATACGGTTGGCTTTCTGGGCTGCAAGCGCACACTGCCGGCTCATGTTCATTTTCTCATCAACCAACACCCCCAAGTCCTTCTCCACAGGGCTGCTCTGAATCTCTTCTCTGCCCAACCTGTAGCTGTGCCTGGGATTGCTCCGACCCAGGTGCAGGACTTGGTTCTAGGGCAAGGGATGCAGAAAAAAACTTTCCTCACCCTTCTCTGGCTGCCTTTTCAATATAATTTTCTTTGTGGTTACTTGCTCTAATTATTTTTAACAGCTGCAGCATTTTAAAAGAAAATTGACAGAAAAGTGATTTTTTTTCTTAAAGTTGATATTGTGTATTCTCTAAGAGTTGTACCTTTTTTTTTACACAACAGTCAACCATATTTCTTTAAGAAAAAGAAAAGGCAGATACATCTTAATCCAGTCACACAAGGTCTTCAAAAAATATATTCAAACCCTGATGTAAAATCTTTATTATGCAAGAGAAAAAAAAAATAAAAAAAAAAAAAAAGAGAGTGGTGAGTGCCTTGGATAAGTGTTCTGGTCTTCCCATCTTAAGGGATTCATGTTTGTGTTCAGAGAAACACTGTGTCTTTACCCAAGTCCTTATTGGGTCCCCAATTTTGTTCTTTCTAATGCCATGCATTCATTTTAATTCCTTTTAGTTAATTTTATCTGTTTATATTGGCTTGAGTTTAATTTTAATTAGCAGATTGTATTTTGCACATGACATAGACCATAGGAGCTAGAATTTTATGCAAGGAGTGCCTAAGACTTTGCTGGTCACAGAGGTGCACGTATTACTGCTGTAATGTTTTAAAGACCCACTTATGTAAGCACACCTTTTAATTACCGCTTCTATTTACGCTTTTTTGCATCATTCTTGGTGCTGAAAGTCTCTGGGTATTTGTAAATGAGGTTGCTAAAGGATGTCAAAAACCCATGTTTGTTTTTCCTGTTTTTCTCACTGAGGGTGTTTGTAAATACTAGGTAGCTAGATGGTTTGGTTAGTGAAATTGCTGCTGGATATTTGTGGTCATATATGACTTAGACAATTGCATTACAGACCTGATGGCTATGTTAGATGGGAACCCACTGGAAGATCCAACTGGTGTATTTTGAAAGTCTGATTACAAAATAGCTACAGTTTCTCATCTTTGGACAAGGAAGAAGAATAGAGCCTAGCATTAACAAGCATATTTTAAAAAATGATTCTCTGTAATAAGTTGGAGTACGATCAGGTAGATGGATTGTATCACTCATGGAAACCTGAATTTATTTCATCTGGCTTTAAAGTCCAGTGTTTCATTTCAGGAAGAGATTGAGCTTTATTCAATTATAGATGTTGGAGTGTTAAACAGATCAAGGGAGGCATTTATCAAGGGCAGTTTTTCCTGTTGGTATGGTATGCTTTTGTAACCGGTTTCATATTAGGAGCTGTCACCCTGCCTTCCACTCTATCTGTACACCCTGCCCCATGCACTTACTGCCAGCAGACCACATGCATCTATGGTCTAACATGCACAGTCACAATCACAGGTAAGGAAAGCCTTTTCCTTTAAGAGTTTGCTCATGAGTTGTTGCATGATCCTTTTATGAAAAAATATTGGAAAAATCATGTCAACTTGGAAAAGTCTTTCCATTGTGAAACTACAGAAACAGATTTGCAGAGAAGAATTCTATCTTTGCCAGCGCTACTCAATAGATACCTTGTCTCCCTGAGTCCTGCAATTTCTGGAAAAGTCTTCAGTAGTCATTAGCTGTTTTGATGTTAAAATATTACACCTTATTTGTATTTCACTACAAACTCTGTTGAGTGGAAACAGTTACCTGATAACAGTAGTAACTCTGACCAAGGCTCGACACATGACTGTTTGACTCTCTTATGCATGATTAGAGCTGTGTTGGAAACTTCTTTTCCATTGTCTTCTTGGGAGGTGGACCTGTGTGAAACAGGAAGTTCAAGAAGGCCCAGAGCAAGGTCCTGCACCTGGGTCGGGGCAGTCCCATGCACAGATACAGGCTGGGCAGAGACTAGATTGAGAGCATCCCTGAGGAGAAGGACTTGGAGGTGTTGATTGACAAGAAGCTCAGCATGACCCAGCAGCATGCGCTTGCGGCCCAGAAGGCCAACCCAGTGCTGGGCTGCATCAAAAGGACCATGGCCAGCAAGTTGAGGGAGGTGATTCTCCCCTTTTATTTCACTCTTGTGAAACCCCACCTGGAGTACTGCATTCATCTTTGGGGCCTGCAACATAAAAAGGATGTGGAGCTGTTGGAGCAAGTCTAGAGGAGGGCCACAAAGATGATCAGAAGGCTGGAGCACCTCTCCTATGAAGACAGGCTGGGGGAGTTGGAGAAGGCTCTGTGGAGACCTGAGAGCAGCCTTCCAGCACCTAAAGGGGGCCTATTAAAATGCTGGAGAGGGACTTTCTGCAAAGGTATGTAGTGACGGGAGAAGTGATAATGGCTTTAAGCTGAAAGAGGTGAGATTTAGATTAGATATAAGGAAGAATTTCTTTACTATGAGGGTGGTGAGGCACTGGCACAGGTTGCCCAGAGAAGTTGTGGCTGCCCCATCCCTGGAGGTATTCAAGGCCAAGTTGGATGGGGCTTTGAGTAACCTGGTTTAGTGAAAGGTGTCCCTTCTTTAATGTCCCTTCCAACCCAAACCATTCTATGATTCTGTAACTCTTCTAAGTGGGTTCTTTTCAATATCTTTCCTTTCTCCTGGTGGCTTTAGATATATTTTATTCTTCAGCTGTGCTTTAATATGCAGTTTGCCACCTCCCTGCCCCAATTCACTTTACTTTTTACTGGTGTGTCCTATGTCAAATCTAGGGGTTTGAAGTGCTGTAATGTTCTGTGTTATTCCTACACAAATAAATGATGCATGTGTGTGATAGATGATCAAACAGATGATGAAGTCATTTATTTGAAATCTCCCCTGGTTCCATAAGTTTTGAATACACAAGAAACATTTCTGAGAAATATCCACAGAAAATGCCAGCGATACCTTTGACCAGAATATACATGTTTTAATAGTCTTTAATATTAAAAATGTGGACAGCAGGCTTGAATGAACGCTCATACACTAGTTTCTTTTAATACTAAAGTGCAGATAGGCTGGAGTAGAAAGAAAAAACTTTTCACCAGGAATGAGAAGTGTGTTTCTGCTAGCATTTTTTTCACACAAGGGATACTGTGGGTGACCCTGTGAAATGCAGTGCACAGTACAGTTTGGTTTTGACCTTGAAAAAATTTAGTCTAGAGAAAGTACATTACCAGTGAAACATCTGAACAACAGATGATAAAATAATCTTATTTGAATTTAGGAGGCAGCATTTAGGGATGTACTGTTTGCAAGCATTGTAGCAGCTGCAGGTTAGCTTTACCTGTAATTCTTCTTTCATATAATTTAATCAGAAGGATTTAAATCATTCCCTTCATACAGTCTTGTTGATATTTTTGGTCTAGAGCCTAGACATACAGCTAGTTTGGTGAAGATCTGAAGGCAAAATAAAAAAATCCTTTTTCATATGTAGTTTGCAAGGATGCTGTAATTAACACTATTTATAGAGGCCTTCACCACGGCCTGCACTTAAGCATGTGCCCAAGCCTGCTCATAAGAGTGCAGTGCTTCAGCACACAAATGAATGATTTCTGGTGCTGCAAAGGAGCTTAGGTTATTCATTCCATCCTTTGTTCTGGATGTCCCACATGCAGATAGGAGCTTTTGCTTCACTATAAGCAATATTTTATCCTACTTTCATTTTCCTATTCCTTTTTAAAGGCATATCTAATACACATTTGTTTGTCACATAATCAAATGAACATTTCACAAACAGGCTGCATGAAAGCATTTCTCCAGATTTTGCTGATTACTCACAGCTTTTTTTAATGCATCCATAAATAGGAATGTGATCATTCACACTGCATATGGCAATATTGAACAAGCTCAGTTGGACTTCCCTGAACTTCTGTATGTGACATAACAGTGCTGGATTTTTAGGGATTTTTTGTGGTGGGTTTGTTGGTTGTTCGTTTTATCTTAGAGCTGTGTTGCCAGTTACCAGCATGTATGTATGCCAAGTATCGTGAACACAACCATCACATCTGCCCATCCATTTAGGACGGATGGCAAATGTGCATATATAAATGTATATACAAAGTACTTTGCTAAAGTAGCAAAGATGCTAAGAGTCAACAACATGATTAGCTTTTATCATATTGTAACATTATAAGTGTCAAATGTATGTTCTACAAGACTCCAGTTTCATAAGACTTAATTACAGAAGTTTGAACTTTGGTGAAATATTTGCAGAGCAGTTATTGATATTATTTGATGTCATGGCTTTCCAAGGTTTCATTGAAACTAGGAGGATTAGTTTTTATCTTTGCTGAAGAAGTTAATATAATTTAAAAAAAAAAAACAGGCTATCTATGGCCATAGTAGTTGTTAGTGTAAGATTGTTATTACATTTAAAGATTATTCTCTGATATATCAGCCACTTCTGTACTAAATTTTGAAAGTAACAAAAATAAATTCCTCTTCTGGTATTTCACTTCATTGAAGTGTACAGGGAAGTGAAAATGTTACTTTAGACTCATCCAGGTCAGTCAGCTGATTATTGACTCCAATTTCATAGTGATGGAGAATAGCAGAATTATATGTATGATAAAATCAGGATAAAAATACTAGTTTGATATGATAGGCAATACATTTTATGAGAAGGAACCCATCGCTATCATTATGTCCAGTCTGCACTGTGTAGTTGTAGCAGCATGCAATTCAGTCAGGTGCTAGGGATGCTGGGTTTTACAAGGGAGAAGTTGTAAATCTGAGTGACTCTGTGATGTATTCTGTTCCAACCCATTGCTCTTGCAAAGTCTGAAAGAGAAAGACACAGAAACACATCTAACTCAGGGTCTTGTGCTGGGGCGATAATTATACCAATTAAAGGAGTCTCTCATCAGATTGTTTTTGAGGCCACTAACTTTATTGGCATCTGCCACATTTGCAACTGATAAAACGCAAGCTTTGCAAATGACATTAAATGAAAAGCGAAAGTAGCCACAGCACCTTTTGCCATTTTTGCAAGATACAGAAAGTATTTTAGTAAACTAAAGACTGATGGATGTTTTGGCCTTGACACAGTAGAATTGGAATAGAGACCTGCAAATCCAGCCTACCAGCTAATAGTGGCAGAATTTCTCTTCTCTAATTCTGGCATGAGCAATTAATTAACTGGACCAAAATTAATTACCTGGACCACCTAACAGCTGGAATAAATGATGCAAACTCTGTTTCTTAGCTGTGAAATGAGATTGTTTATTTTCTGTTCTGTTAAGAATGAAGTGATAAGGAAGGCAGCAGAGCCTCTGTCTCAGGTGTGCCCCATTGGCCATCAGAGGAAGGGAAGGGATTCCTTTCATTGGTGTGAGGGTTCTCGTAACATTGCTCTGCCTGCTCCTGGCTGGTGGGTATTTACACATGCTGCTGAGTACTTGGTACAGCTCTTCCAAGAGATACCACTCTCTGACTTTTTATCCTTGCAGATAGAATCAAAGTTTTAAGTTGTGGAATCAGGCTATGTGATGAACACTTTTATGTCATGCAGACCAATGGTTTAGGACATAGAATTTTAAGCCTGTAATAGGGTAATAGTAATTGAGGCAGGTACAAATGTATGTCAGAAAGTTAATAGAAAATGCTAATGTAAAGACAAGACTATCCCCACCCGTGTTGGTTGTTCTTAATCTTTTAAATCTGCCAACTCTCAAGACTCTGAAGAAAAGTTGCTGTTTGATGTGAGGCAACTTATGATATTTGATAATCAGAAGCAAAAGGTGCATGCAGCAATGTCTGAGCATATGCAGGCTTCTTTTTTTTTTTTTCTGACTAGTGGACAATTTTAACTAAATATCTGAATAGTCTGCATTTAAAAAGCAAAACAAAACCACTTTTTTTTTCTTAAGTGGTAACTTATGACTACTGCTGTAGGATCAGAATTAAATTTTTCCTAGTCAGTCATTTTATAGTTTGCAAGTATCAGTAAGAAGCTGATCTCCAAAGTAGCACTAAGTAGCCATCAGGGAGAAAAACCAAAAAGGAGGGTTTGGGGATTTTAAGTCTTTGCTGTAAAGTTTTACTACGTTTTGGTCTGATGGGAGTTCTTATAATTTACATATTTTCTCACAAATGTGCTTACTAATCCCTGAACCAATGCTGGTCAGATGTGCTTCTCACTCAAGCATTAATTTATTAAGCCAAAAGCATTTTAAAAGGTAACTTTTAGAGGAAGCCTGACTAGAAACATTGTGAATGAGCAGATAATTTCTGCTTCTGACATTATCACATCGTTCAAGCTGTAGTTGTCAATCCTAATGAAAGGTGGTAATGCTGATTTGAGTATATTTTTTATATGACATGCAAGAGCTTTGTGCGATGAGTTTCTGTTACTGTCATTTATAATCAAAGTGTCCATCACTATTCTCTTAAAAACTGCTTGGCAAATAAATAATTAAAGGTCCGATTCTGGTACACTTCGTTGAGTGAGAGTAACTTCTGAGATCAGTCCAAATACAGTAAATGAAATTTCTTCAAAGTAAAGTTTTAAGATAAATAATAGTCAAAGCCAGTTCTTGTTTAAGGCAGGAGGGTGTTCTGGTTTACGTGCTTTAAAACACAATCCCACAGATACTTAAGACTGTCCACTCACAAACAATGCCTAACGTTGTCTGTCATGCCTCAACATGTTATGTTTTGTTCACAGTAGAAAACTAGTCTTATTAATTAAGGGCCAGGTAAGTGTTACCTGTGTATTAAAACACCAAAAGATAAACAAGTTAATCTGATGGTTTGTACAGTGCAGAAACTTTCTGTTACCTAATGAGTTTCTTTTATTACAAATACGTCTATTTTGTAGAGAATTTTTCTTTGTTTCACAGACTTGATATGTAAAAGAAAAGTTATGCTTAAATGATGTTTCTTTTCAAAGTTTCTAAAATAATCACAAAGGTATGAGGGTAGCTTTTTTAAATGCAAATAATTTTACGTTTCCGTTGTGTTTCAGTAATAATCTTGCTTCCACTGTTGTTGAAATAACTGTAGATATGCAAGTCCCCTGCAGCATTGGCAGGGAGAATTTCAGTTCATTCTGCTACCTTGAAATTAACCTTTTACTATCGCATGCATATGTTTGTCATTTATCCCCTTTTTCTCAGGTGCAAAGAGGGCTACCAAGGAGTCCGCTGTGACCAATTTTTGCCGAAAACGGACTCAATCTTGTCAGATCCAAGTACGTCAAATGTTTTTCTTACATTTCTAATCCATGCTGGCGGCTATTCTTGTCATGTGAGATGACCCTTTGCTTATTGTCAGAAAACATACTGTGGACCAGTTGTGTGTAGAGAACAGTATTTCTTTTGTTGATATGATAAAAATGCATTCTCCATTCTCTGTTACAGAACATCTGCTGCTGCAGCAGCAGGGCAGGCCATTAGTGGACTTGGCTACTTTTGATTTGAAATAATGCAATACCTACTTAAACCCATAATATTCACATTTCTCTACTGTTGACTCAAGAAGAAATAAAATTACTTAATCTGAAAAGAAACCTCATATGGGCTGCAAAATAGTTCCTTCAAAAGAAAATAAATTTATAATGTCTGGCACTGCATTGATTCTGATCTCATTGAAAATATGTGTTGTCAGTTTTTTGGTTTTTTTCTCACTTTTACAAGTAAAGTTGCTCTGTATTTGCAGAGTAGAAATAGACTTCCAGATAGTAATCTGGAGATAAAGTAACTCTCTATTACACTGCTCAGTGAATGCCAGAATGCCATCTGCGTGTATGTTCTTCTACTCTGCTGTTGCCCTTTTTAAATTCTGTTGACTAATAAAACTATGTCAAAAATATTACCCAAGATGAATGTCTTGGAAGTGAATCCATTTACTAATTAATGTTGTTTATCTTAAAATTTTAAATGAAGTGACATGCAACAAAGGGTCATATTCAAGCTCTTGTTTTTGTTCTTATACTTGGAAACTGTAATGTATTCAGTTTTCTGCTTTTGGGTGCTCTTTAAAATTTGATTTGTTTGTGGTTTTTGAATAATAATGCTTGGTTTTCTAAGGGGTTTTTTTTTCTGTTTATTTTCTTGTGCTTTTCCATGTGAAAGTCTGTTGCCAAAGACACCTGTTGTTTTGTAACTCTCTGTGTTGTATAGCTTCTATTATAGTTTGCTTTATATTTGGTTTAGCTTTTCCTTCTGCTTGACCTTTAAAGGTAAAGTACAGAGCTTATAATGAATAGGCAGATTTTACCTCTGCCAAGTTGTATGTGCATGTGTCAATGCAGAAGTGAGGTATATGTCAAGGAAAAAGGTACTCTGTATTCTAAAAGTGGGGGAAAGAACAGTCAATTAACTGGACAGGGTGGTACCTGTCTGATTTTGTTTTAACAAGGGATTTAGCTTTATTCTCTCAAGAGCAGAGAGGAAATTCATACAGAAACAATACAAAGCCCAGAAAAGTCTCCCAGATCAAGCTGCATCTAACAAGACCAAAAGCCTTACAGTGTTTATATACTGCAGACAGCATTGCTATTATTTCTTTGAGCATTGTGTTGGTTGCACATACTTGTTTCTCTTTACTTTGGAAATGCTTACTTACTGTGGCTTCTGACTGTATTGGTTCCATAAAACTTTCCAGCTGTCTGATCTTGCTCGGTAAGCTAAGGCTGATGCTGAAATGTACTTTCTACGTGTTCTGACTACAAAGGCAATTTTATTATTCATTTTATTAATTTATATTACTTAGGACATATAAGAGGAGGGGACCTAGGCTTGATGCTGATGTAGATCCACTGGACACACTTATGGCCCAACAAGGGGCTCTCTTCCAATTGGTTTAAGATTAACATGAGTTAGGTACTTTCTCAGTCAGTTTTGAAATCTAATTTATATTTGATCCTCAGCTGTATTAAAAAGAGGAAAAGCTTCTGTTCAGGTGCATTTCTGTGTGTTGGCATAGTGTGATATATGTCTGTGTGTGTATGTGCATATACACATGTTCTAAGCATGACTAGCCTGAAATAGAAATATTAGAAACTTTTCTGCTGCAGCTGGACAGTGACAGCATCAACATTTTGCTTAGGAGTTAAATCAGTAATGTATTTATCTTCCTTTTGGAGAGGAAAAAACGAATACCGTGCAGATAATTAGCATTACTCACAGAAATATTTGCTATTTCCACAACCTGAGGAGTGTAAAAAATATTTGACACAGTAGTCATGCACTGTAGGATCATTTCCAAGGGCTATGGTGTTAC
This sequence comes from Pezoporus occidentalis, assembly GCF_034315485.1. NCBI lineage: Eukaryota > Metazoa > Chordata > Aves > Psittaciformes > Psittacidae > Pezoporus > Pezoporus occidentalis. The sequence continues at coordinate 1,387,852 of NW_026913900.1, read as the reverse complement.
ACTGCAAAAACTTAGTTTTGTAGTTGAGAGAGCTGCTGAAGGGTGCTAACGGGGTCAAATTTTGAGGTGGTTTTAGGAAGAAGTGCTTTGCTCATTTGAATTTTGTGGGATTGCTTAGGGTTCTCAATACTAAATGTGTTCAGAATGGCTAGTGATGCATCTGATAACCATATTTAGAAGTTTGCATGCATAAGATGGTGAAGCAATGCGTTTTTAATCTTACTTTGCCTGTGATAGTGCAGGTTACATTTTCAGATCACTTATTATATGGGAAGAGAATCTGAACAACGGCCACTTGGAAAACAGCAAAAATGTCTTAAAATTGTTATTCACACACACAAGAATTATTTTTTTGAAATATCCCTCTAAAACAAACTAAGCTTATTCAGCATAGCTGTTACCTGAGGTTGCATAGTGACAAATAATGTGATATGGCTCTGCAATATTTTTAACAGTATCAGGCCAAACCCAGGTTTTTACGTCATTTTAGCTGTATGTTAGGCAGGTCTTAACTTTACATCGCAGACATGAATGCAAATTTTGTATATTTAATGTAGATTAATGCATGCCAAATCATGTACATGTAGTTTAATTAAGGTGAATGGTTAAAATACTTAAGATTCTGGTTTGGGGAAACTTCTTGCAACTCAGGGCTCTGTGTTAGGCCTGGTGTTGTTTAGAGTCTTCCTTGATGATCTGGATGAGGGGATCAAGTGCACCCTCAGTAAGTTTGAAAATGACACCAGGCTGGGTGGGAGTATTGATCTGCTGGAGAGTAGGAAGGCTCTACAGAGGGATCTGGACAGGCTCCATTGATGGGCTGTGGCCAGTGGTATAAGGTTCAACAAGGTAAAGTGCCGAGTCTTGCATTTGGGCCACAGCAACCCCAGTGTAACACTACAGGCTTGGGGAAGAGTGGCTGGAAAGGTGTTTGGCAGTAAAGGACCTTGCGGGTGCTGACTGATGGCAACTGAGCATGAGTCAGCTTGTGCCCAGGCAGCCAAAGAGGCCAACAGCATCCTGGCCTGTATCAGAAATAGCATTACCAGCAGGCCCAGGAAAAATTAGGTAAGATTTCTTCACTGAAAGGGTGCTCAGGCATTGGAATAGTCTGCCCAGGGAAGCAGTGGAATCGCGGTCCTTGGAACTGTTCAAAAACTGTGTAGATGAGGCTCTCAATTACATGGTTTAGTGGTGGTCTTGGCAGTCTTTGGGTAACAGTTGGACCTGGCAATCTTAAAGATCTTTTCCAACCTGGCTGATTCTATGATTCTAACTACTCAGTGGTGTTTCAGAGTTCCTGAGTTGACATCTGTGGCTTCTTGCAATCAGATCTGCCACCTTCTACTTTCCTTTAGTTAGGATCAAATTAATAGAAAACTGACATAGGACACAGAGAGAAATGTTAAAACACTGCAAACACAGGCCCTTCAAGCATCATAGGTGTTAACAGCTTTCACTTCCCTTTTCTCCACACCATGTTTTCTGGCTTTAAATGGAAGATATTTAAAGAAAATAAAAAATCAAGAAAAAAAAACCCACAAAAACAACTCAAAAAAGAACAGTGCAAATGAAGTAGTTTGAGAAGTAATTTGCTAATCTTGGAATATGGGCGTAACCAGCCTTAAACCATGGGAGCCACAAGAAACCTAACAAAATTAATAATGTCTCCAGTAAGGAAAATGGCTGCATGACAATGCAACTTGTGCTTATAGACACTATTAAGAGGAAGGGATACGTCAGCCCTGCTAATACTGGGCAGGACAAGTCTCTGAACTCTCAGTCAACTTCTCCTTTACCTATGAAGGAAGTGCTAATGGGACAAATTAAATAGAAATGGCAGTCTCATGATGGAATGAAAGGATAGGAGTATATTTGAAATGTTGCTTCAGCTTTCTCCATCTGGGCTAACTTCTTTATACAGTTCATGGCAATGGTAGAGCACTTATAACTTTAGGTATAAGTCATTTTTCAGGCATGTGTAGTCCTGTATGTATCTATAGGACTGGGAATTTATATACAACATCAGTTGTACAAATATACTCATGTACTATCCTTTATAGTGTCTTGGAGTAGACCTGCCTGGCCCAATGAGTCTTGAAAGGTAAGTTGTATGTAGGCTGTGGCTATTTCTTCTGATTAGTTTTTATTCTGAGGCAAAATATGTTGACTATTCTGTGTGGATATTCCAAAGTGGTGAACAAGGCACTGAGAATGGGTTTGTCACATTACCCCTTATTAACCAAATTGTTGAACTTGGCCTTCAACTATTTTGTCCTTAATTTAGCATTGAAAGCTACTTTACTATGCAGAAAGTGTATTTCAGTTTTGTAAGGTGCAGTATTAATTTTGTATTTGTTACATTAACATTCAAGTTGTCCCATTTGACCTCAGATCCAATATTTTTTCAAAATAAATGCATTATTATCTAAAAGAAGAAAATGAGGATGGAAACCTTATAGGTCATTAGGCCATGCTCCGACTATTGTAGTTAAAAACCTGTAATGTAATTCCTTTGTAAGATGATCATACTTCATTTGTAAACCACTTCAGTCAGCATGAATTAGCCACTAGAAACAGGCTTTGTTTATCATTGCTGCTTCGCTGCTCAGAGGGTATCAAGACTTTTTAGCTGCCACACAAAATTTATGCAAAGCCCAAATTTATCAGTTATATTCTTTGTTAAAACACACACTTTGTTTCTACATTGATATTTCTTTCTATGGGTTTCCACCATATTACACTTTGGGTCTGTTAAACTGGCTTTTTCAAATGTCAGAAGTCTTGTTCCTATAGAGCTACCTATACCCTGTGGTCTTTAATACTTTAACCTGTGACAGCATGGCACATACTGTGTTTCTTTTTGAATCCCATCAAAGAGAAACCTGAAAGTGTTGTGACTGAAGTCTGCAGTTACTCATTCTTTGATTACCTCTTTATGTAGAAAAGGATCAAAACCCCTCTCGTAGAAGACTGGGACTGTAAATAATTAAAACAACTCTAGACAATTTAAAAAGTAAAAGACTCTTTTTCCAGAAATGTATTTGAAGACTCAAGACCTACACTCACCCACTCACCTCCTCTAAAGAAAAGCCCCCCTAAAAAAATCTTGGGCTTTTTGTCGTGTTCCCCCCCCCCCAACTTTCCCACTCCCCTTCCTTTCCTTTCCTTCTTTTTTTTTCCCCCGTCTGATTTTGTGTTGGTAAGATCATAGGATAATTTAGGTTGAAAGACAAAGTATGGACTTCTCGAGAGAATGCAGGAGGTTCAGCCTTCTGCTTTAAGAAGATCTGGCTTTGAAGTGTCTGCTAACTGCACAGAACAGCATGAAGGTAGTCTTCTACTTAATAACAGTAATTTAATAGTTAATAACAGGGACTATTATTAAAGGGAAGAAGAAAGCACATCAGAGGATGTGAAATATTTATAGAATATATTTTCAAATATATGTCAAAGTTATAAGTGGAAGAGAATTTAGGGAAAATAGGAGGACTGACTAGCCAGAGGGAGATACCTGAGTTTTGTGAATGGTGAGTCCTTCTAAAACAGACTTAACGTGGGACTTGTTTAACCCCAGATAGACCTTTCAAAATCTGCATCTAAATCTGAATTTTGTGGCTTAACTGTGTCTCAAAAAAAAAAAAAAAAGGTTTTTAACCCTCTCTAAAATAATTATGTCATCTGTTAAGACTGTTATGTATGCAAAAAAAAGCATATGGTTGGAGCCCTGCAGACCAAGTTTCTTTTATAGCAAATGCCATTTTATACCATTTTTACCAATCTAATTTTAGAGTGCCACATCAACTATCTGTTCATAGAATAAAAACTATTAATGTTACTCTAGGATATTAAGCTTTTACAAAAATGAAATAATCAAAAATTGGTATTTTTTTGCCTTGTAAAATTAGATTTTAAGAGCTATGTGGTCACAATGATCGAGTGAGATCCCTGAAAATGACAAGTCAGTATAAAATCTGTTACCATCCATCAGGTGGGTATGACATGTCTGTTAGCTATGGTTTTGAAATGAGGATATATAAACAGAGTTCTTCCAGTCAAATGCATTACAAGTCAACCTAGACTAATGTTGATGCATTAGATTGAAAGGAAGGAAGGAATTGCCTTAACAGAGAAAATGGAGAAAAGCTACTCAGTTACTGCCGAAGTTTTAATGAATTTATCTATAGATCAGAAAAGGTGCATCACATGAGAGGAAGACTGCGGAAAATGAATCCTCATCAAGGTAAAATAAGAAAGAAAACACATCCTTAGGGGAAGGAATGACATGTTTTCTCTCCTCTTTGATCAAGTGTGGGTAGAGACCTGGGGATACAGACTATAAAAGATTATGTATTTTCAAATTTGATTTGTGCTTCAGCACAGCTGTATGATTTTACCTTTTGTGAACAGTATGAATCTTCTTTACTTGTTTGGGATTTGTATTTTCCTTAAATTGGCAAAGTAGGCTTTATTCTGAAGAACTGGACTGAAATGCTCAAAACCAGAAGTGTAGCATTTACAAAGCGTTAGTAAAATGTTTCACCAGTGATAAATGGAAGCACAAATGTGTTCGTTGTCAGAACATATTGAAAATTTAAAGCCCAAGAGAGATTAATTGAAATCATAAATCCGCTGCTAATGCAATGGGCAAAGAAAATCGCACTCAACCACTTTCAGTTTTGGTAATGTAATCTTAAAATTTAAATGCACAGGAAACAACTGGAAGTAAAAGTTTTTTCTGTAGTTAAGCTACCACTGACTTGTACAGAATGTGCAGATATTACAGATTTATTGCAGAAAGATTTTTTTTTTTGTCAGTATTGCAGAATAGACTTTTAAAATCATAAGAGTATTGGTGTTCATTATGTTTCTAATGTAGAAGGGAGGATATTTTAAATTAAATCTAGAATTCTAAGGTTGTGTTGCTCTTCTCAAGTAGAAACAATAACTAAAAATCCACTAGTGTGCGAACTGTTTCCAAACATGATTAGATGGAATTGCTTTCATTACTTTTGTGTGCAATAACAGAGCTTTGCCCCCAACCCCCTAGTTTCATTGAATTCCCAGTCCTTTTAGAAAAACAGCAATGAGTTTGCACAACTCCCCCACCCAGCCCACTAGCTTTCTTTCTGGAAAGATTAAAGGGGGATTTACAGTTGATTTCCATTTCATATTTCAGTTTTAAATGAATTGTCAGCCTTTACCAAATTCACATCTATATTTAGTTTTAGCTAAAATAACATTCAAGTAGGAATTCACACAGATTTGACCAAAATCCTTTCATTTGTTTTCAGAGAGCATTGGTTCTTTATTCTTCTCTCTTCATCTCTTCTAGAAGAAAAGGATGTATTGACATCTGGTTATTCAACATTGTTTTATTTTCAAAACTTTCATTTAAAGTGCTGAAGTATGTCTGGTTTTGCCATGGCTTTTAGGCTATAAGTTTTATTCTGTAATTCAGCTTGTGATGACTTCATCTTTGTAGAAATTTGTGGAGAGAAGCTGGAATCAAGTAGATGCAATATCTTTGACAGCAGGAAAAAAAAAAGACCAAAACAAAAACAAACCTCGAAAGCCCTTGTTTCCATCTCCTTTAAAAACTCCGTGCATGGAAGGATAATAATGAAACTGAAATTTCTTTTTATTTAATCTTAGTGTAAGTCTCAAGGAAGACAGAAAATGGAGATATCTAGCAATGCAAGTCCCAGTAAGCAAAACGTTTTCATCAGTGTATCTTTTTATAAGCCAGAGATGCTATAGCTCGAGGAAATTACAACCACCCCAAGCAGGGGAGTTTGAAGGGTGCCTTTCCAAACTGCCATTTCTCTGTGAAATTTGGACTTGTGTCTAGTTAAAGAATTTCTAGGTCTTTGTGTAGAGATTTTTTGCACGTGTATTTTAAGGAAATTTACCATATGATGACAGAATCACTCGACTACAAGTTGTTACACAACAGCCACAGCAGATGGCTGTGAATAGAGGTTACAGTCTTATGTAAGGGACAGAGCTGTGAATCGCATTCTCCTGCTGGCAAGCCCACTCTGCAGTAAGCACTGGGTTCATCTCCATGCCTGAATGAGAGGTGGTGCAGTGCTTACAAGTACACTAAACAAGTATCTTCTGAAGTGATGAGCCTCTGAAACACTGACGTCTCCTATCCGCTTCTCTTACAACCACGTTACGATTTCCTAAATCGGGTGTTGGCCATCCCCTGTCTGGAAAACAGTAAGTATAGATACAGCTTGGTGTATATGTTCTGTGACACTGGAAGCATCTAATTTAGCCTGTTGGTCGTACTGATGATATGTTACTATTGGTGTAAGTCTTCCACTGTCTTTCAGAAGGACTTATCTGATTTTGCCTGGATGGGCAAAGTGCAGTCAATCCCATTGTCAGATCACATTTGCAGGCCTTCTAAGAGGAAAATTCAGCAGTGCAGCAGCCACAGTTTTTCATGCTTAAGGAGAAAAGTATAAGCAAAGATGGGTCATCATAAGATGACATTTTGGAGAATTTCACAAAACATGACAATGATTTAACTGAAAAGCATTAATTTAATCAAGTTCTATCTTTGTAAATTAGCTACTCAGCAGTCCAAATACCATTTAACTTTAGCAATACCAGTTCACTTTATCTCAGTGATTTAGTCACACTTCTGATGTTAAATGCCTCAGGATTGGTTGAGGTGGTATAGTATAGGTTTCATAAAGTTGTAATAGCCTGTTGCTGGAAAGAGAGATGGATTTGTCTTATTGGCAACTAATCTTACACCTTTGAATGGAAGATCTATCTGTATTAAATCTAAGTCTGAACTAGGTGTTTTGCATTCTCCTATGAGTGGCTCTGTGTTAAAATTATTCTAGTGAAAAATGCAGCAATGCATGTGTGGATAAATCATGAAGTTGTGAGGTGCCTGATACTCTGATCTGTCCTTTCCATAGTACAGTTATACGACTGTAAGTAATAAACAGCAAGAAGACAAATTCTGCACTGATTCTTCCAGGCACAAAACTCAATATCAGTCCAACACCCTATCATGAGAGTAAAAACATTAAGTGGCACATACAAGAGAGATAAAGTTTCCTCCCAGAGGCTTTATGCTGAGTGTCCCTATCATCTTCCCCAAACTAATATTTTGTAAGAGCCCCTGTGCTCTTTACTGGTTTTCACTCTTTGCATTAAGTCCATATACCACTACAAGGATGCTTATAAAGGCAGTTACTGCTGTTAGACTTTTCACTTTATGTGCAATTTCTACTAGTGTTGATTCAGCTCGTTTGAGTAATCTCTGCTTATTAAGACCTAGAATAAGTGTATCATTCAATATTAATGTAGTAAGTGCTCTGAATTGTTGTGAAGGTCATATGCTTTGGGGATAATGTGTGTATACACATATCTTCCTAGGATAATGGCAATCTTACTGAAAACATTGGGGGTTGGCATTACTAAGAGTTTCATTATCACACCAAGGCAATTATTTTATTCTAAGAAGAAAGATACTATTGAGACTTCTGAAGGCATATTCAGGCACATTTCTTAGGCCTTCTGTAACAATAATATTTGGAAGCAGGGAATACCTATTTCTGGTTAAAATTTTACTGTGCAAACCCATTAATTTATGAAACTATTTTTCCCTGGATCAGAAACACCAAATGATAAAATCTTGGTTTCACTGATACTGGTAAATGCTTTGTTAATGAAACTTCACAGTACCACAGTATGCTAGAGATTGGAAGGGACCTCAAAAGATCATCTAGTCCAATCCCCCTGCCGGAGCAGGAACACCTAGATAATGTTACACAGGAATGTGTCCAGGCGGGTTTTGAATGTCTCCAGGGAAGGAGACTCCACAACCTCCCTGAGCAGCCTGTTCCAGTGTTCCGTCACCCTCACTGAGAAGAAGTTTCTTCTCAAGTTTAAGTGGAACCTCTTGTGTTCCAGTTTGTACCCATTACCCCTTGTCCTATCATTGTTTGCCACTGAGTAGAGCCTGGCTCCATCCTCGTGACACTCCCCCTTTATATATTTATATACACTAATAAGGTCACCCCTCAGTCTCCTCCAAACTATAGAGACCCAGCTCCCTCAGTCTTTCCTCATGAGGGAGATGCTCCACTCCCTTAATCATCTTAGTTGCCTGCGCTGGACTCTCTCTTTTGAGGTTACATTGTCTTGTTGTGACTTTTATTCTATGTATGACTACTATTTTGCTAGAGATTTTTGTATTGTCCATTTGGGGGTTCAAATTGCCAACAACGAGAAAATGTATTCATATTCTTCAGTGACAAATTTGATTGTGAAATGGTTTCTTGAAAGACAAACTTGATCAGCGTTGTTCCACGAGCAAACCAAATAACAGATCATAACAGGCAGCTCTTGGTGAGATTGTTTATGTTGGAAGGACTTGATTTGCTTCCAGCCTTCTCAGAGAGCACCCTGCAGGGCTTCTGCCTCTCTGCTCTCACTGCAAGTATCAGCTTGCTGTAGAGAAAGCATCTAATTGTTTGCTGCCATCATCAGGTTGCAGGTTAAGATAGGGCTTGAGAAACAGAAAGTTTCTCTTGTTACTTCTGTACACAGCCTGAACAACAGGTTTGGCAGTCTGGATCTGAATGGTCATATGAAGAAAACTGCTGAAACACTGAACAACTGAATATAATAGCCAACCTCTGCTTGTCATTGCCCATTTGATTTTTGTGAGTAGGTCTGCTCTTTGGTCTCGTCTCTATCTTACCCAACCATTTTAGCATCCTGTCTGGGTTATCATAAACAGGAAAAGATTGGAGTGTACAGCATATTCTGCTTTTTACAATACCAGTGTTCTCTTTCTTGGTGCACCTGTCTTAATTTCCTGATCTCTAGTTTCTTCTTTCTTCTCCCCTCTCTAACCTTCTATTCTGGTCTACCTACTTTAGTTGCTTCCCCATTTGAGGGGCTTTTTCCTTTCAGCATCTGAATTACATTTCTGTTAGTGTCTCTTCATTTTCTGCTAATCTGTGCTACAACTCAGTATTTGCTATGTGCTTTTGCTGTAATTTCTTCCCACAGTGCCGCTGCATGTGGCCTTCACTCCTTCTCTGAAACCAAGGTTTGAGTTCTTGCTCTCCTTGACCTGATTTCTATCTTCCAGATGAACGTCTGCATCACAAATAGCTTTTCATGTGCTGTCTGGCATGTCTCCTTTAGTCTTCCCTTTCTTTCTTATATATTATTTTTACTTTTGCCACGTAATGGAATAAAGAATAATATTTGCAGTTTTATTTAGTGTCCAAAATGTTCTTTACCTGTTTACAGTGAACAGATGTGCACATTTCATTTTGATTCCAAAGGAGATGCATCTAATTATCTCTGAAGATACACAAAGAGGTTGGTACCTGATGCTTATCAGGAGAAAATAGCCACTGTGTGGGCTGTTTGCAAGAGGCAGCATCCAAATTTAACCTGGTTTGTTGTTGGTTTGTTGTTGTTTTTTTTTATTAGGAAAGCTGACTTTTTCTTGAGAAAGGGTTGCGTTTTCAGCACTGGAGCTCTTTATGTGCCTTGACAGTACTTTTATCGGGAGAGCTTTTTCAGATTCAGAAGAAAATAGTTCTGATCTGATACAGCAAAAGAGTCCTCAGGTTAGCACAGAACAGAGTATTCATCCAAAGCAGGTGGAACACAGGTTCAGACCCTTGTTCTGCTTGACCTGATTTTCCTCTCTTCCAGGTGAATGCCTAGGCTGTGCCACAGACAAGAGAGAGTGGGTCAGTTTGTTTTCTTGTTTCTTTTCCAGAGGAGAAAGGCTAAGGTTTTCCTACTCTTTCCCAGCTAGCTCTTATGAGGAACTGATAGATCTGAAAACTGTGGTATACTAATGTGTGTTTTTACAGTACTGCCCTACCCTAGAGAGAGCACAAGACAAAATCTTTCCTTAATTCGCATTTTTATTATAGAAGGTGGTAGAGTTTACAGAATGTATGATATTGAACTTAGGTCTTTATCCTGCAAAAAACTCTACTGGTGCATATTGTTTCTCAGGAGAACTAATCGTATAAAAGATACAAAGTACATTTGAAGCATCCAACTGAATTATTTGTATTAATTTGTGGTTTACCTCACAAATTTGCGGTTTTCTTGATGGTGAGATGATCTCCCATATTTTAATTCTCTGGATTTAATGAGTCCTTCTGAAAATACTCTTTCTATGAAGCTGAGCAGTGCTAACATAGGAGGCTAGCTCCTGTTGGTGTAGGAGCTCCCCCTGAATGGCTCCATCTGCAGCTGGTGGACAATTCAGTACTGACGAGGGAAGAATGTAATTTTGAAGGAGCTTGTGGGTCTGTGGAGATTAACAGTTGTAATTACAAATTTGTATATCTAAACATATAAAAACAAAAAGCAATTTTGTTACTATAAAGGCTTTTAAGCATAAGCAATGCTTTTGGTTAGGTTTTGTTCAGCATTCAGTAAATATTGAAAGATTTAAATGTTTAAAAACCCTTAAAATGTTTTCTGTATACTTTTAGAGAAAAGATGACTTGTTTCAGAAGAAAGTTGTGAAACTTCATTAAGCTATATGTGTAGATGCCTGAACAATTCTAAGTAAAATCACTACTTTACCAATGCAGTACTACTATTATCAGAAAATTGTTATTCATTTTCTAGGCAATGGAAAAATGGTGACTAAAAAAATAAGTCAGATAAACTGGTTCAATCTTTTATAGTAGTAATGAATGTCTTAATACACTGGGAAATGGGAATATTTGGCTGTTTATGTGTTTGAGACAAAGCTAGTCAATATAGATTTATAAATTCTTTTGGAAGCTAAAACAGACTATTAGAATAATCTAGCAATTTTCATACTGCAGATTGAAGATCATGTCCAGTTCTATAATATTGTTATAAACTTTGCTGTGGCATTTAAAAATAGATGGCTGGGTAAATTAGTTTAGGTTATGTCTATATAACAAGTTACATTGCAGATATACAATGCAATTAGCTATTCTGTGTTAAAAGCAAGCTGGTGTCCTGCAGATGCATTGGGGTATGTCTCCCACCATGACTTTATAACATGGCTACACTCAGTAACTTGTTTAGTTTGGCAAATAACAAAGTCCTAATAGCTTGTTGAGGGAAGTAATTAATGGGAGCTACGCTGAGTCAGGTGTGTGCAGTGTGGAGCAAGGACAGCTCACTGAATGAGTTCCATGAGATGACTCTTGGCCCCTATGGCTCTTTCCATAATAGTAGTACGATTTTGAGCCAAGGGTTTACTTTCTGTGTTCCTGCTGTTGTTGCAATCTGTATGTAACTGATCTGCTTTGGCAGATTAGTGCAGTCTTGTTTGTCCGGAGTAGGATAGATTTAAGCTTATAAAGTAGGAGCATCCAGGAGAATAACACTTACTTTTAAAAAATGGATGTAAATCCCTGCATGAAAAGAGAGGCTTAGGCCTTTTTTTTTCTTTTTTTTTTTTTTTTTAATAAATAATTGGGTTTTAATATGTATCAAACATCTACAGTGATTTGTGTTATCAGAAAATTGTCAAAAAAGGGTAGACTAATATAAAGTCTATCCTTGCCTATCTCCAATATACTATGCAGTCTGGATGTAAGAGTCCAAAACTGACTTTTGCATGTGGCCAAGCACATGTGTTGGAACTTTATGCTACAAACCATGTCAGCTCTTCTGAGTTGTCCTGTTAGATCTCGGTTGCTCAGTTTATTCTCTGTTCAAATTAAACAATGACCACTTATCAAATAGACAACAGAGTCAATGTGTCAGGCAGCAAGCTGGTAAATGGACAAAGGCAAATATTTTCTGGAAGACCGTCATGTCTTGACATAGTATATGTTTCCACTGAGAGAAAATAAGGGAAATTGATGGATCACATCTGGTATCAATCTCATCAATTTTTATTTTCTTATACATGTTGACTTTGCAGTCATCACCAATTCTAATTTGAATTCATGTTGCATTTAGCATAGCAGGGCTCTCCTACAGTAATAGAGTTATAACATACTTTTTTTTTCAGAATTTATTCCTTAAAGAAAAAAAAGTCATGTAAAAAATAGCAAAAAAATTTGCTGACAATATTTGCAGAATTTGGACTTTGATATGTATTAACCAATATTTGCTATCCACTTGGGTTTTGTAGAAAGCATTTCCTGCTCTTTACTTGTAAGAGAACTATGGCATATTCAATGCATTGTATATCTGCCAGTTCCTTGACTACCTAGCCATTAACTGGCAGCTCATGGCTTAGAGGATTGTACTGTTTACTGGGTAAAAAACTGGCTGGATGGCCAAACTCAAAGAGTGATGGTGAATGAAGTTAAATCCAGGTGGCAGCTGGTTACAAGTGGTGTTCCCCAGGGCTCAGTATTGGGACCGGTTCTGTTTGATGTCTTTATCAATGATCTGAATGAGGGGATCAAGCGCCCCCTCAGTAAGTTTACAGATGACACAGAGTTGGGTGGAAAGTGTTAATTTGCTGAAGGCTAGGAAGCCTCTGCAGGGAGGGATCTGGAGAGACTGGGTTGGTGGGCTGTGGCCAGTGGTATGAGATTCAACAAGGCAAAGTGCTGGGTCCTGCACTTGGGCCACAACAACCCCAGTGTGACACTACAGGCTTGGGGCAGAGTGGCTGGAAAGCTGCTTGGCAGAAAAGGACCTGGGGGTGTTGGTAGACAGCCAGCTGAACATGGGCCAGCTTGTGCCCAGGGTAGCTGCCTTGTATCAACAATAGTGTGGCAAGCAGGGCCAAGGAGGTGATTATCCCTCTGTACTGGGTAGTGGTGAGGCTGCACCTCAAGTACTGTGTTCAGTTCTGGGCCCCTTACTACAAGAATGATGACACTGAGGTGCTGGAACATGTCTAAATAAGGACAATGAAGCTGGTGAAGGGTCTAGAGCTTCAAGTCTTACGAGGAACAGCATAGGGAACTGGATTTTTTTAGCCTGGAGAAAAGGAGTCTGAGAAGAGACCTTACTGCTATCTACAACTACTTGTGAAATGTTGTAGTGAGGTGGGTGTTTCTCTCCTCCAAAGTAACAGATGATAGGACAAAAGAAATGGCCTCAAGTTGCACCAGAGGAGGTTTAGATGGGGTGTTCAGAAATACTTCTTCACCAGAAGGGTTGTCAAACAGTGAAACAGGCTGCCCAGGAACAATTTGTATGCTTGGCTAAACAAAAATGGATCAGCTTGGCTGGGGGTGGGGGGCAAGTGTCTGAAGCATATAACTTGGAATCTTTTGCCTAACATCTAGGTATGCTGAAATCCATTTAGAGTTGATTGGCAAAAGAGAATTTTAATAAGGTTGTAGTAAGTGGTAGGAAATACTTGAAAATATATGGTATGTGCCTTCTGTTCTGTCTGCTATGGGCTTTTGCTTTTTCTCACAGTTGGTTTCTCATTACAATACAAAACTCTCAACCCAAAATTTAGGAAAAAGAATGTGAAAGTAATTCACGCCTATAATATCCTTCAGTGCCTACAGATATTAAAGCTGACAAGTAGTGTGGTAAGCAGGATTGCAGATGGTCTGTGTCTGAGCGGAAGAAAGAGCAGCAGCAAAAGGAAATAATATTGCCAAGAGTGATAGTAAAGTTTAAAAAGCTGTAAATGTAGCTCTTTGCTAGGCATTGGCTGAGACAGTCTTCAAGAGGAAGGAGTATGGAAAAATATGAGCTCAGAGAAGGAATTAATGTTTATTGCCTAAGTATATCCCTTTTTATTCTCTACACAAAGTCCTTTACCAGCAGATTATGTTTATGGTAGACGTAGATAAATATTTCAGGAATATCTGGTTGGCTCAACCCATAACTGAATCAGGGGAATACAAGAAAAATGCTGCATTTTAAGATGAGTTTTCTGTGGGTTTAAGACAACATAGTAGTATGGGTCGAAGGCCAGGAGGAGCAAATGGAATGTCATTCCCAAGATGATAGATGTGAACGTGGACTTAAGGTCGGCAGAGCCCTGGCTGGTAACGCTGCCTTGGGCTTATCATCAGGATCTAGCTCTGGGCTCAGGCAGATGGCTGAAGAGGGACTTTGGGATGCTGTGAAAGACTTCAGAGTATCTTAAATTGCTGGTCACATAAAGCTAGAAGAGAAAGGGAAATTAGAATAGACACAGCTGCTTTGATCCAAGCAGTAAGAATATTACTTACTAGGTTTTGACCGTAGGGTATCCCAGTTTATACTTTCTTGTCCCTGGCACATTTTAAACTCAAAATACCATTCTTCCCCAGAGTTGTTAATGAAAAATGCATTCAGACACCTTTGCCTTTGGTACCAAAGGCTTACAATTAAGAATTCAATTCAGAGTTCTTCTCTATGCCATCATTTCAATTTCAGTGGGTTTGATTGATAAAGACTGAAAAAGAATTGCATAAAGTTGCGAAGTTTGGATTGGGACTGCTGTGGTTCATTTTAGGCTCTCTTGTTCATGAAAAAGGCATATGCAAAAATTTTTATTGTTTTCATTTTTACAGAATGTGGTATTCACACCAGAAAAAAATGCAAAAATTGAGTGGCAGAATAAGTGAAGGGAGTGGGAACGCAGCAGCGTGTGCCTGGTACAACGCTTGCTGTGTAGATGAAGTGAGGTTTTGTGTGCAAAGTGGGACGTGCTGAGATCCTGACATTGTCATGTAATTGATTTTTTTGTTACACAAACTGAATGATGTATTTCTGTGGGGTTTAGTTTGCTCAGGGTTTTTTTTTTCTGGTTTTGGGGTTGCTTGTTTTGTTTTGTTTTGTTTGTTGTTTTTTTTTAGCAATGCAGAAGAATGACTATTCTGCTTTAACATATTCATTGGTCTAGAAAACAAATTTGCATAGTCTGCCTTGGTCAAAGGAGAAAGTACTATGTTATCCGTGTCAGTACTGTGAAATGCATAGCATATTTTTCTAAAGAAGCAGCTAGGTTTACTGGAGAATTTTGTTTTACATTTATGTGTAAACTTGAATCAGTTGTGCAGCAATTTGATTGATGCAGCTTCTTTTGTATGCATCCAAATGTACTCGTTTATTGTGCACTCCCATTATTATCTATAAATCTCTCAAGCTTTAGGTACTAGCAGCTGCACCACTATTTGAATGTAAAAATGCATCTGCTGTGTAACAATGCAAAATTGCTTGCACTAAAGGAAAAAGAAAAGGCAAGTAAGTGCAAAATTATTAGCGGAATTTTGACAACTGTGAACATTTAATAATATTTGGGCTTCTATATGTCTTAAGTTGTCTTTTGAAATTATGTATGGCTCTGTGAAAACTGACTCCATAATGCCTTTTGAACAGCTTGGGGTAAATGAATAGTTGATGAAACCTTTCGTATACAATTCTAGGGCTTGGGAGTTTTTTCTTCCTTTTTAGTTCCAAATGGTATTTGTATTGCATGCCTTGGTTTGGTTAGCTTGATAATGGGTAGGATATTTGAGAACAGACTTTGGACTAAATAACTGGCCATGAATAGGAAGTGAGATGGCAACT
Organism: Pezoporus occidentalis; assembly: GCF_034315485.1. Taxonomy (NCBI): domain Eukaryota; kingdom Metazoa; phylum Chordata; class Aves; order Psittaciformes; family Psittacidae; genus Pezoporus; species Pezoporus occidentalis. The sequence continues at coordinate 1,372,369 of NW_026913900.1, read as the reverse complement.
GTTACGTGAGATGGCAACTCTTACATGAGATTGCAACTATTTGTATCTGATTCCCTTTCCAGCATCTGTTTGTCGCAAGGAGAGAGACCTTACAGACCTTACAGACATGTTCAGTGTTGTGGAGAAACAGGTGACCCCCAAAACAATACCAGATATCCCTAGAGTCTGTCCTTAAATTGTGTGTGTGTGTTGTGACTGTTCCTGAGTGCAACTCTTGCAAATGTGACAGAGTCCACAGTCCCACTAGGTATGTGGAGTAACAAGTTTTCAGTAGTCTTACTGGAAGTTATAGGTACTAAATTGGTACCCAGGTGTTTGGTGTAGAGAGTAGAGACAAGCCTGTCTACTCAGAGATGTGGAAATTGTTACCAGTTATGTTAACTAATAACTTTTGTTGTTAGTTTTCACAGAAAGCAGCCTTTATCAACACTGAAGTTGGTTGAAAGCCAGAGAGACTTTCAGCATTGACATATAGGACCACCAGTGCAGAACAGGGAGAAGACAGAGGGAGAGGAGCATCAACTTGAGAAACAAAAGGCTTGATGTGTACCTGTTTGTTTGTGTGGGTTTTATTTTACAAAGTCAAGTAAAATAATATGATTTGTCTGATTATAATTCTTCCCAACGAGATCTGAATTGTGAACAGACAGTTTTATAGGACTGTTTGTCACGAATGTAACTTATTTGCAGTTATAAAATGCAATCAGTGAGTTCTAAGGTTTAGTGGTAACATAGGTCAGGCTGATTGGTGATGGGATTTCGCTGTCTGCTGAAACTCTACAGTGAAGCAAATTTTAGAGATGTGTTTGTCCTGCACTGAGCATTTTATAATGCTTCTGGTTTCACTGATAAGCACTTTGAGTGTAAGGTTTTTTTCTGTTTTTAAGCCTAGCCTTTTCAAAGTAAATTTAATTTTGTGCATGGTACATAGACATTTATTACATTATGCCCTTACACTAAGCAAAAGCCCTTTTCTTCCTTTCAGTTTGTCAACCCAGTTATTTTCATTGTTATTCTTTCATAACTTACCTTTGCAGTGTATTAGCCAACTAAAAATCATAGCATCTGCTTAAAAGTATGATTTGAAAACATTTTAATTCTCTTTGTTTCTGTGCTGTTTCATGAGTTGTTAGAAGTTATGTTCTCACAAAGGACAGACATGTTTTCTCTTCCATTTATATTTAAAAAAAAAAAAAAACACAACCCCCCAAACTTACATATTTACTCTTGGAACTTAATTTCTCAAAGGCTTGCTTGGTAAAACTGTAAGACCTGACTGCATTTTTTTTATATAAATATATATTTTAGCGCTTCACTCAGTGTTCTACTGCCTTCAGTAATGCCCTGCACAGATGCAGGTGCTTAACCTAGAAATAAAATGTGAGATTTTTCCACCTCATAACATTGCTTTTGTATTACTCAGGTGGCACAAAGGGAATGGAAGCAATGTTTTTACCCTACCTAGAAATTCTGCCTTCATGAGACTTCTTTGCTATCAAACCCATCACGATACAAGGAGCAGCTTCTTCTGGGCAATTTTCAGGGAGCAGGCAATCTGTAAAAGAAACTTGTTATCTTCTGTATGGCAACACGCCTCTCAGGCTTTTCTTGCTTGTACATACAAGGTAAATAAAGAGACTGAGAAATCAGCCTGATGAGTACAGTGAAGAAAATGAGGCCTGTCAGTGTATAAATGTTATGGTCACTAATGCTGCAAAGCACTTGGATATAGTGTATCCTGTAACTCAGCTGCTTATTAGCCTCTTGCTAATTGCCACTGACAGTACATTTAAATTATTGTGCCAGTTTTCTGGCAGCATTATATGAGTTCTAATCCATCCTTTTCTGATTTGACTGATCAGTTTTGTGTTGCCGTGATGTTGTATGAAGTTTTAATTTGCTCATGAGAAATTTATTTCATGTGGGGCTGTGCAACTTTCCAAGATCATTTCTGCAGTGCACTGCATGTTATGCTTGTCCTGTGCCTGAATGAGGAAATACCCAAGCAAATTCAAAATGAATTAGGTCAGGTTGTGGATTAGCTGCAGCAGCACGGAGCTCAGCAAAAGCCATTTAATCTGCCCGCTTGTATAAATACTGCTCTGCCTGCCCCTCTCCCTAAAGAAGAAAAGCAATTTTGTCCATTTTCAACAGAGTAATTCTCATGGGCCTCTTTTTCAACATAATTTATGTGTATTAATCACAGCCCAGTTTTCTTCCCTGCCTGTCCTTATTGTATTATTCTGATCTGTTTTGAGTGGATGACAATTTTAACAACAGAAGCACAAAGTTCAAGGTCAAAAAGGATCTTTTGTGTCTTGAGAATATCTTCGAAAGTAAATAAAAAATAAATCTATAGCATAATGAATCAGAAGAATTTACATCACCGTAAAATCACTTCAGGAAAAGAACTGGGTTACTGACTTCTATAAACTTCTCTGTTAGTGTGTTAAACTTCCCTAATGAGCTTTTTTCATTACTGGCTAATTAAGTAAAGTGTTCGTAAAGTGTTCTGTTCTATTATTGCCCCTTGTACTCACAAAGCTGCTTTTAGTGTCCGTGTTCAACATGCCCTTTAGAAAATAAATTTGCTTATTTTTCAAGTCTTCCATGTAAGTCTCTATTCTGCATCTTCTGATAAAACGGAGGCTTCGTGTCTGTTGCATATAAATAATGACATTAGTTTTGACCCAGCGGCTTAGCCAGAACTGAAGGTTCTGTAAAATTAGCAGTTAGGAAAACAAGCTGCTAATATCCAGATATATTTGATGCAATTATCGTTACAAAAGAATAAGCAAATTCTCTTGTGTGAGCAGAACCCATCAAACAAAAAAAACCTTGTTCACAGCTCAGCACTAAAGCTGCCAGAGAAGTGCCTCTTCCACCATTTTTTCCTAGGCCCATACTCTGTATTTTTCTGCCTTTTACACTCCTACTTTGATAATTGTCTCACTACTGCTGCTCTGTTGCATAATTTGCCAAAACTTCGCAAATGCCATAGGCTTTCTTCTCATTTGGAGGACCAGAGGCGTTTGGTTCTGTCATACTGATCTCTCTCCTTCCTAAATGAAAAGCAACTAGAATATATTCCTAACCTCCAAGTCTGCCTTTTTCTTCTGTGCTATATATCTGAGGATATATGGAATAATTTATTTAGTCTGCCCATTAAAAAAATAGTAACATTACCAAATCTTACAGTTGTGCCCAGATGGGCAAAATATTTTCTGTTTCTAAATACCTGTGTCACTACTGATAGATTTCTTTAATCCACTTTGCACAGCAATTTTTATTTTGTTTTCCTAACACATACTTTATGCTTGCAAATGCTATTGAAAAATCGTTGAGAGCTCTGTGGAAGCTGCCATTGTAGTAAATAGTCATATAAAATTATACTGGTCATGCTGTCTGTTCCAATTAAACTCATAACATTTTTGTGTGGGGTATACAAATGTATATAGTAAACTGGACAGAATGGGTCCTTGACAGTTCTGTTAGAATTATATTTCTTCATGGCATAACTTGAGAAAAAATATAAGCAGTCAGCCTCTTTTTCTGAGATGAAAGTGCACTAAAATACACAGTTCAACAGTAAATTGCGGTCTAAAAATATTCAAATATTCTACCTTTCCATCACAGCCACAAAAGCATCTTTTTCAGTTACATTAAACACTACCTGAAATTAAAGGACCAGCATGTACAAACGGGATTAACTTAATCTGCTTGTACGAGCATGTTATGCTGCTTGCTGCTTAATGCCTTCTGGTTTTCCTTTCTTAGCATTCAAAGTAAGAGTGGGGCAGTACCTGACAAGGCACAGGGTCTGGTGCCCATTTTTGTGCTTAGCACATTTGCTGTTCCACTTCAGTTATACAAAGGAGTATTTTTTTGTGGCAGAGCAGAGCGTGCTGACGCTGAAACTTCTGTGGACACTTAAAATACTACTGAGGCATTTCTCTCACTAGCAAATGTTGAAAAGTGGGAATTCACATTCCAGTGTGGGATTTTTATATGCATGTGAACAGTAAAAGTTGGAGGGGAAGGAGTACTGAGGGATAAAAGAGCCAGAACAATTCAATTATCAATCCCAGATTTCCTCTATGAATTCATTACAAAGCACTGGAACAGTGTGTTAATCATTTTATTGGCTGTAAGCTGATATAAGCACAGTGCATGCTGGCACCTCTAACTTCCATCATTTGGGATCTTAGAAAAGTAATATAAATATTCTGGATAGACCACATGAGTCAAAACATTGGGTGGCCTGTAAAAAATGCCATCATCATCTAAATAAAGATGTGTCAGGGAAATTTGTTACAAAAGAACAAAAGTAAATGGATTAGTGTTTGAATTCTTTGAAGCAGTTTTATCATACGTGTAGCGGACATGGTGCTGCAAGGCAACTCAGCTGTGGCTCTCTGGGACCTCCATCTTTTAGAGCTGCTTTGGTAGCACTTTCAGCCAGTGCTTCATCCTTCAGTGATCATAGAATCATAGATCAGTTAGGGTTGGAAAGGACCCTAAGATCATCTAGTCCCACCCTCCCTCCCATGGCAGGGATGCCTCACCCTAGACAGTGTCACCTAAGGCCCCCTCCAGTATGGCCTTGAACACTGCCAGGGATGGAGCATTTACCACTTCTTTGGGCAACTGTTCCAGTGCCTTACCACCCGCACAGTAAAGAACTTCTTCCTTATATCTAACTTGATGATGGTACACTGTCATCTTTAGAGCCTGGAAATGGAGGAAATGTTCTGACTTGGTGGCACATCCTGCACACCAATTAATTTGTTTGTAAATGATGTTTACAAACAAATCCCAAACTGATGGTTTTGGAGGGAAAAAAAAAAAGAAAAAACAACAACAAAAAAAAAAAAAGTCACTGGAACCAGTGACTTGGTGATACACACTTTTCCTGGTAAAATGTGGAATGTCAAATCCAAACCCAAAGCTATCCATGTCCACTGCCTTCAAATGGCAAGTGAAGTAAATAGGTCTTATTTATGTCATTCAGTATGTGACATACTCTCTTATTCCCTTGCATGCTTAAAAGATAATGTTAAAAAGATGTGGTTCATTCCTATAATTCTCTGCATATGATTCTTCGACTTAACAGACTGTGCATTTAGTGGCCATAGGTAGAGAAAGCAAAAATTACAACTGATGAGAGGTAGTGAATAGGATATATAGTTGTAACATTCACTTAGCTGAGATGCATTCATCACAGTAAAGTTTGATTTTTATATTATTGATATGGTTAATTTTCTCTTGTTTTGCTGGAGGCACCATTTAATTATGTCTAGCTAGATGCAGTGTATTTCTGGTGAATGTATTTCATAGAAGCAGTATACCTCTGCTTTCCCTCATCCCAGTTCTGTGGCCATCTAAAGAGGACAGCTGGGAAGAATGGTCTCTAGGTTGCTCAAGGGAGAAATGTTTATCCTCAGAATTGCAATTTCTTAAGGAAATGTTTATAAACATATAAAAACATATAGACATCTAAGTGTTTTGTTTTGGTTTACTTTGTTATTTTGCCCTGGAGTGTGTTTAATTTTGTTAAAGTCAGCCTAATGGACTGTAAGAAAATGAAAATGTGCAATTGCAGAGCAGCTAATGAGACTGTATACCAATAACACTGACTTCAACCCAGGAAGGCTGGGGCTGTGTGCCCTTTTATGGCATTTGTCTATCTGCCTATTTTCAGCCACTTATATTAGTACTTAATATATGGCTCTGTAACTGATTGAGAATTCCAGAAGTAAGGTTCATATTGCAGCCACAACTTGTATTATTTCTTCAACAAGCATTTCTTCTCCAGGTACTGTAGCAGTTGGTAGGCAAGTATTTAACAATATATGATTACTCTGTGTGTATTCAAACTTGCTTAAATGGCATACTGGACAGGGAAGAGAAGTCAACAAGACATCAGTATTACTATTGTAAATTGTCCAGACAATCAAAACAGCATTATCAAAAATAATAAATAAAAGAAGTAAAGAAAAATATTTATATTATCATGGTCTTGTGCAGCAGTGTTTAGCACCGCCTGGACACATTCCTGTATAACATTATCTAGGTGTTCCTGCTCCGGCAGGGGGATTGGACTAGATGATCTTTCGAGGTCCCTTCCAATCTCTAGCATACTGTGATACTGTGAAAGCACAGCTTATGACTGCATTTCATGTATGACTTTATATTCACATAACCTGTAATTATCACAAAATTATTTTGTTAAAGTTTCTTTTAGAAATGCAGTCTTAAGACCTCTGCCTTGCATTTTGATTTTAGAATGGAATATAAAAGCTTTTTATTCTGAAAATTGTTCCTTCATGCAGAACTTAGTTATGGAAAAGAGATTTTAAACTGTTTTGAATTATTTTAGCTGGAAATTGTCACACAAATATGAAGGAAATCCATTTTCTCTATTAAAAATGTTCTTTGCATTTAATAGGTCTAGATAGAATGCAGTTAGGGGGGCATGCGTTTCCTTCTTAAACAAAAGGGATTTAAGGAAAATCTCCAGATTCATTATGACAGTTTCTCACAGTGGAGCAAGGAGGCATGCAAACCAGCACAGTCTTTAATGTACCTGTTGGGATGAAAGATGAAATTGCACTTCTGGTAGCAGATCGTTCTCCTCTCCCTTGAAGAGTATGACTCAAAGGCACTAGTCAAAGCTTTTTACCTCTTTTATTTTTGCTTTTTACCTCTTTCATTCTTGCTCGGTGGGGTTGGTTTGTTCTGTTTCTGGTGATTCTGGCAGCACCAACGGGCACACAGTATGGTTTTTGATCTTTTTGTGTGCTGTGTTTTATAGGAATGTAGGAAGTGAAGGTAGGAGCAGTGATCAGGGTTTTTTTAAGTGTTTGAACATCATTGTTTGAGTGAAAATATTGCTGATCCAGTACAGTAGTTGATAGATGTTCCAATGTCTGTCTGGAAATTACGTCTGTATAGAATGATGGCCTGGGAATTATGACAGAGAGATATTGTTGGGTCTGTAAATACATCAAGTGGATAAATATAAATGAAAGATAAGAATGATTGAAGCTGAAAGATATGTTGGTAAAAGAATGAATGGGTTTAAATTGGTGCAGTATAAATTTAGACTGAAAATCAAAAGAGAATTCTTAAACTTTAGAAAAATCAGGTTCTGTGCCCTGGAGCCTAAGGTACGTTTAAGACCTCAGCAGTCAACATAATAGTGTGATGGTACAAGTGACTCAGGTTCACTGTCTTTTTTTGCTGCCGTGGTTGCTGGAACTCTGTAGAAATTTTCCACATGTGAATATGTTGACTCCAGTTTTTGCCCCACTGGCTTTCTGCTAATGCAGCTGTTTGGCAAAAGTAGTAATTGTTGTCTCATCAAAATGGATATATGGTGGCAAATCTAGGAGTCTCCAGGCTAACCTGATCTACCTGGCATGAGCAATAATAGCAATGTCATGGAAGAGCCAGCTGCAAGACCACAAGATGCTGCTAGGCTATCATAATTCATGCAAGGCTGTTCTTCCATGCTGTGGTAACTACATGAAGTTACTACTGCTGAGAAGTTGAATAAGTGAATGCAAAACTAGGGTTCAAGAGTCACTTGTCTGTCTTACAGTGTAGATGTTACTTTAGAGAAATCAAATTTTCAGGAGAGCCAAAGATGAGTGGTTCCCATTTTGAAAATGACTTCGGCTTTGTTTTACAAAGGTAAAGGTATAGGGGTTTGTATTTTACAGAGATACTTATGTGCCTAAATATATTTTTAACCATGTATTAGCCTCTCTTTAATGTTTTATTTAAGGGAAGAAAATCACTAATCCTAAACTGTATGTGCATTTAGCAAATGGAAGACAAAAGACAGCTGCTTTCTCAGCCCAAAATATTCTTGAAAGTTAGTTATATGTATTGTGCAGCTGCTGAAAAATGGAGGGGGAGCACCATTTCATCTGAGTAGCAGATTGTCCAAAGACTGTATTAATTGAATTTTCCCCTTTTACAGACTTTAGTTCAAAAATCATTTAGATGTCATGTAAAAGTGATTTCCATACTGCTGGCTCTTTCACCAGTGATGGGTGTATGGAGGGAACAGATGTTTTCTGTATTTGCTTTCTATTTACTTTTTAAAGATATTAATGCTTCAGACACTACAGGAACAGTCAATACATTGTCATTCCACCTAGATGTTTACCACCCCTCTGTAGTGTGTGTATTATAGAATCATAGAATGATTGTGATTGCAAAGGACCTTAAGATCATCTAGTTCCAACCCCCCTGCCATGGGCAGGGACACCTCACCCTGGACCAAGTCACTGAAGGCTCCGTCCTACCTAGACTTGAACACTGGCAGGGATGGAGCATTTATCACTTCTTTGGGCAGACTGCTTCAGTGCCTCACCACCCTAACAGGAAAGAGCAACTTCTTATATTTAGCCTGAACTTCCCCAAAGTTTAAACCCATTACTCCTTGTCCTGTCACTACAGTCCCTGACAAAGAGTCCCTCTCTGTCATCCTTGTAGACCCCTTCAGATACTGGAAGGCTGCTATGAGGTCTCCAGCAAACCTTCTCTTCTCCAGGCTGAACAGTCCCAACTTTCTCAGCCTATCTTCATACAGAAGGTGCTCCAGTCCCCTGATCATCCCCGTGGCCCTCCTCTGGACTTGTTCCAACAGTTCCATGTCCTTTTTATATTGAGGACACCAGAACTGTACACAATACTCCAAGTGGGGTCTCACGAAAGCAGAGCAGGATCACCTCCTTCGACCTGCTGGTCACGCTCCTTTTGATGCAGCCCAGGATACGGTTGGCTTTCTGGCCTGCAAGCGCACACTGCTGGCTCATGTTTATTTTCTCGTCAACCAACAGCCCCAAGTCCTTCTCCGCAGGGCTGCTCTGAATCTCTTCTCTGCCCAACCTGTAGCTGTGCCTGGGATTCCTCCAACCCAGGTGTAGGAGCTTGCACTTGTGCCTTGTTGAACTTCATGAGGTTGGCATCAGCCCACCCCACAAGCGTATCAAGGTCCCTCTGGATGGCATTCCTTCCCTCCAACGTATCAACCGAACCACACAGCTTGGTGTCATCAGCAAACTTGCTGAGGGCGCACTCAATCCCACTGTTGCCAACAAAGATGTTGAACAAGACCGGTCCCAACACCGATCCCTGAGGGACACCACTCGTTACTGGTCTCCAGCCAGACATTGAGCCATTGACCACAATTCTTTGTGTGTGGCCATCCAGCCAGTTCTTTATCCACCAAGTGGTCCACCTACCAAATTGATGTCTCTCCAATTTAGAGACAAGGATGTCGTGTGGGACAGTGTTGAACGCTTTACACAAGTCCAGGTAGATGACATCAACTGCTCTACCCCTGTCCATCAGTTCTGTAGCCTCATCATAGAAGACACCAAATTGGTCAGGTGCGATTTGCCCTTAGTGAAGCCATGTTGCCTGTCACCAGCCACATTGTGGCTTCTTATGTGCCTCAGCATGCCTTCCAGGAGAATCTGCTCCAAGATTTTGCCAGCCACAGAGGTGAGACTGACTGGTCTGTAATTCCCTGTGCCTGCCATTTTCCACTTCTTGAAAATGACAGTGTTTAGCTTGCACTTGAACTGCCGTTTTGCTGGGTCAGTAATTGCAGAGCCATACCGGTTCAGCGGCACATTACCTGCTGTGTTAGCTCATCCATTTTGCAGAGCTTGAGTTGCAAATTGTGAAGAAAGGTGCAGAGGTGGAGCAAAGCATGGAAAAGATGATCTCCCCTTTCCGTGTTGATAATTCATGAAAGTTGAACAGCCCACAGATAAGTAAAAAGTTTTGAGTTGTATTCACAGCTGCCTAAGCAGGTTATAACATTATTTTATTTATTTATTTTTCATTTTCTAGCCCATCCTACAGAACTCATTTACTTACTGACATACCTAATTTGTTTATACTTGAAAAGAATCCAGACCTTCCTTTTGCCCTGGTTTTGTTTGTCAAAGTAATATGTGCCCTAGTAGAAAGGTCTTATAAGGGAAATATTGAATTCCTCCATATTGTTAACAGCTAATTTAATGTAAAGTTATAACTTAAATCTGGAATGAAAAAGACCTTTGATCGGGGAATGTTCTCTGGGATTTATTAAAAGCTATTATGGAGAAGAAATAAGAAGAAAGAAAATGTGCACTTTGATCATATAAAGCACAGACATCACTGGGGTATCTCACAGAGGGCAGGCTGCCATGGCTCTTCCAATCTTTCCTGCTAGTTTTCTGTTGTGTTTTTCTGTGGAATCTTTTAACGAATGAGTTCCCTAAACCACTTTTTCTAGCTTTTAAATCATAATTCATGTTTATGAAGGTCACAGAATGAATTCTTCTCCTTTTACTTTTTTCATATGCTGCTTTGTGTGGATTGCTACAGTAATTTGTGAGTTAGCTTTAGGGGCAGATGTAAACTGCCAGCGCTGCAGGTATCAGCATATAGGTATCACTCTGGTTTGCATCTGATACGTGCACAAGCAGTTTGTTTGAATGGCTCTGACAGTGAATATGTTCAATGAGTTTAATATTTCTATGTATGGGAGCCTTTGGCACTATTCTTATATTCATAGCAATTAATTGCAGTGTATCACCATATACAAATGAGGGCAAGCAGCAGCTTTAATTTTGCTGCTCTTGTTGGAGGTGATTCTGGGTTGTGTACGCATCACATACTTTTGTTCCAACATGCTGTTTTCAATTGCTCTTGATAGCACCTAATAATTCTTATTTCATAGCCCTGTGTCTGTCTCAAATGTCATGGATGAGTCATATTACCCATCCCGAGCATTAACATATTTAGACCACCTTTGTTAAGTGTGTTTATAGTAGTTAATGATATCTTAATATATTTATGGTATTAAAGAATGTCAACATCTGTAATACTCAACTACAAAAGCAATCAAGTAATTTTTCAGATTGTTACCCTCATATAAGAATTCACATATTTATGTCATGTATCCAAAATTACACAAGACGCTCAGACTCTGTGAGGAAGATCTGATGGTCATTTTTTGCCATCCATTTTTGCTGCTACTTTTTTGTTTACATTATTAGCTAATAGCTTTGAAGCAGAATATATTTCCATAAACTTTCCATAAACAAGGCAGCTTAGGCATGGATTCCATTTGCATGTACTATATCTGACTGCATAGTATGGGGAATTATTTATTATACTATTTACAGGTTCATAAACACAAGTTGGTCTGATGTTGGGTCATGTGTGCCAAGACCCACAATCAAATAGAAACGGTACCATATGAAATGTTATAGCTTCAGGTAAGAGATACATTCCCTCAGTGCCTTGATAATGTACCTCAACCCATAGTTTTCACATCTCAACAAATAACTCATCTTCATCTTGTCTAGATATCTCACTTCAAAAATTGTGCAATTCAGACGCAGTGCTCTGTATGTTGCAGACCTGTTGTCCAAATCCGTGTGTTTCTGCAGCATATCTGTCTTAGTATCAATTACTTTGAACCAGTTATTCCCAGATGTCAGGAAAGGATTTTAACTTAGAGGAAAATGGAGCTCTTCTGCTCCCATCTGCTGTTTTTTGTTTGATACCATATACAGGCTGACAATTACCAGTATATTTCCTTTAAGACTGTTCATATCAAGCGTCAACGTCAAAGTACAGACTTTGGGGAAGGCACCTGGTAGGTGACTTGAGAGAGCATGCAAATTGAGTATTGAAGTGTTCCTGTCCTTCAAGGAGCCTTTCCTTGAATCTGGAAACACTACATAGAAAATAAAGTGTTTATTTAAGTGGTTTTAAGCTTTAAAAAAAATAAATGTAACTGCTCAAATGTTTTGGTATAATCACAAAGGCTTTTGATAGATATTTCACTGGTAACAAGAAGAAACTAAAAATAAACCATGTTAGTTTCTCTGGCAAGCCACTTATGCCTGAACTTTTGGTCCTCTAATGTTTAATACTACAGACTGCATAAACGCAGTGCAAGCAAGGTTGTGTATGTGCATGGTTTGCACTCCCTGACAGCCAACAAACATGAAGCAGATTTAAAAAAAAAAAAATAAAACCCCAACAAACACTATCAAGTGAGTTGTAAAATGAACAGAAAATAGCATCACAAAAAAGAAGGGGTGTAAGTATATTTGGAGTTGTTCCCTTGCCATAGATACTACATTCTTGCAGAAATGGGAGAATTGCACAGTAATAGGAGTGGTTTTGTGAAGTGTTGTGTGGTATTTATTTCATTAAATCATAAGAGATGTTGGGCAGATGCTGTGTTTTCTGATAAACTTCAATGCGATAAGTTCTTTAAAGCTTTCAGTATATAGCCCTGTGAAATTGAAAGAAATAACAAAAAAGAAGAGATGCTTCTCTTTTTCCTCACTAAGTAGGGGAGACCTACATAGCTGAGAAAAACCTCTCAAAAATAAAACCCTTTTAAGCACCATCTAGGTGAATTGCTCGCCTACAGCTGGATTTGAGATATAAAGGGACTTCTATGACTGGTTTCTTAGAAAAAGGCCTCTTTAAGGTTTGGAAGAACATTGGATATCTTGGTGTTAATAAACTCTTGATGGTTCAGGAAGGTTGGTTGACACACACCGCTACCTATCGCAAGGAAGACCAGCGAGTCCATTAGGCAGCAAATGCCACAAACGCTGGGAAATTTTTGGTTAAAGCTTATGGCCTTTTATCATCCTGCTGGAAATGAGGCTCAGTAATGCTGCTTTGTAAGGCAGCTGTTTACACGATGCGTGAGACATACGCACAGAATATGTTCAAATAATTTTCTTGCTGCGTTCTGTGTTATTTAAAATGAAACAGTATAAGAAAGTGTCTTCCATGTACAGCAGATGTGCTTACTATTGTCAAAATTGGATTCCTAAAGAAATGCAGTTTCCCAAACAGAGGTAAAAACCAGCATCTTTCTAAAAAATTCTAAGAATCCCACATTTTTGACTCTCCTGAGTCCTTTTGTGCAAAACTCAAAACAGTTATTTAGGCAGGTAAGTATAGATATAAATAAATGACAACTTTTGTCGTTGGAGTAGAGATGTATAATTCACAGGAAAAAAAAAAGAAAAAATCAGTCAATACTGTAAAAATGTTGGTGTAAATACCTGTACTCTGCTTTTTGGTTTGCTTTTTGATTGCAATAGGAATAAATCTCTCGGTGTGTTAGGGAATAAAGCCTTTGGGGGGGGCGGGGTGTGTCCACAAATGGGTGTGTATTCCTTGTCCTAAAGTTGAAGAAAGTGATTAGGTTTTAAGAAATTGACAAAGACTCACAAAATTTTCTGTACTTTTAGAGAGCAGTAAACACAATTGCATCTGGAACATTTTCCTGATGCAAGTAGGCAAGTGAAGGACAGCTTAATGATCTGTGAAAGGAATAAAGTAGCGTTTAGCATGAGAAATGTTTATTAAATGTCGCATGTTCATAAGACGAAGGAGCTATTAGCAATTTCTTTAATGTTTCTGTGAAGCTGGTTATATTTTACAGACCCATATTATCAACTACCCATTTGGAAATAATAGCAGAAAAATCCCTACAGTCATGTCTAAGAAACTCATAGACTTATTCTACCTTAATAGACATTTTGCATCACTTATTTAACCAAAAGAGGATTCTTTCTCCCACAGAACACTGCAGTCAAATAAAATTTTTCATGCCTATGACAAGATAAATAATATAACTCATAGATGGTTCCAACAAGTTTCCCAACCATATGCTTTGAAAATACCAAACATGCTTTTGGGGTATGTTTTCTACTTTTCCCTGGGTTTTGACAGAAAATATGATTCCACTCCCTTCTCCTGTATAGCTTTATGAGACCTGGTCATAGCATAGCTGGAAAATAACCACATAAATATGTTCAAACCCAGCTGCAGTCTTGAAAGTTCAGACCAGGATTTTATGCAGTGTGAGTCTTGATTCTGCAGGAACCATTGTGTTAATGATACAGAAAAGAATAGAAGAATATATTGCTCCATAGCCTAGTTCTCATGATTCCTCGATTGTAACAGTGCTGAAATTACCCATTATGCACTTACAACTGTGGGACAAGCGTAGTCATTGCAATAACTGTTGCAGAAGCCCAGGAAGAGTTCAGAAGTGCAAAAGTTGGTCAGATAGTTACATTGGTGTTTTGTCTTAATAGTCAGAAATCCTGGTATGTGACTTTGGACTTTCAAGTAGCAATATTAAAAAAGTGTTATGTATGGAGCGAAGGGGAGAAGTAGGGGGAAGGGAAGGGAACTTTTGAGGAGATGTTAAGGCTTCAGTAATGAACAGGAACAAAAAAGAAAGTTTTTTGGTTTTTGCAATTACAGTGCTAATACAGGGGTTTATTGATCTGTCAAAACTGCAGAATGTCAGAGAAATCTTGATTTTTCTCAGAATATCTATGGGAATCATTGGTTTTAACAGTCGTCCTGGTTTTGGCTGGGGTAGAGTTAATTTTCTTCCTAGTAGCTGGTACAGTGCTGTGTTTTGGCTTCAGTCTGAGAACAATGATGATAACACACCAGTGCTTTAATTTTTGCTAAGTAGTACTTGCACTGATCAAGGACTTTTCAGTCTCTCATGCTCTGCCAGTGAGGAGGGGCACAAGAAGCTGGGAGGGAGCAGAGACAGGACACCTGACCCAAACTAGCCAAAGGGGTATTTCATACCACAGCACATCATGCACAGTATATAAACTGGGGGGAGTCACCCAGAAGGGACTGATCACTGCTCATGTCGGCCTGGGTATCAGTCATCGGGTGGTGAGCAATTGTACTGTACAGCACTTGTTTTTATTGTGCTTTTCCTTTCCAGTTTTAGTTTTATATTCTCTCCCCTTGTTATTTCCCTTATCATTATTATTGTTAGTTGTGGTGGTAGTAGTAGTAGTAGTAGTTTTGCATTATACTTTAATTATTGGACTGTTCTTATCTCAACCCATGGGGTTTACATTCTTTCAGTTTTCCTCCCTATCCCACCCAGGGAGGGGAAAGGGGAAGGGGTGAGCAAGTGTCTGCATGGTACTGAGTTACCAGTTGATTTTAAACCATGACACAATTTATACTAATATCAGTAATCAAGTAACCAGGATAAAATGTGCAGTGTTTACTTTAATCTCATTGTGAGGAAACAGTGAGGAAGTTGATCTCAGGGTGATCACATTGGTTTTATCATTTTCAACATACACTTAGAGAAAACTTCATAAATAACATTGCAGCATGAGCTATGAGGCTCTTTAGAAGCAGCTTTATTTTCATTTGATGTAGTTATTAATTTTCATGGAAACAGCATTACATTTTTCACAAATAATATCAGAAAGCATCCTTTAGTTTTCTGACTGGAGAGAAAGGGTTCTGTGTGAACTTACTGTTTACATGCCGCTCTTCTGGGATGAGTCAAAGTCCCTATACATGTTGAGCAGTTCTGTTGATTAATGAATGTTAAGTAAATCAGCAAAAATATATCAGCATATAGCAGCAGCAGCTAATATTTACCTGTTCTCTCATTGATGAAAACAGTGGCTTATTCAGAGAACAACATTGCTGCATTTTGCTAGCACTAGGTGTCTTAGTCTGAATTTGATGAAATTTTTAAACAGGTTCTTCAGACATTTTACAACTTTAATGGAGTAATTTTAGTAGGCTATTTATCGCTTTGAAATCAAAGACATGTTTGTTAGCTCTGATGAATTTTTAACTATAGTAACAAAAAATAACCTAAGGTTAGAATCTATGCTGATTTACAGTATTGTGGGCATCAGTAGGAATTGCTTACATTGTTTGAGGAGACTAGAGGAGACTATTTTTTTCAATCAAAATCCAACATAGTGCGTCAACAAGAAGTAACTTAGTCAAATGGCTGTAGGGATTATAATATATAAGGTCTTAAAATTTATCGAGAGGAGGCAAGCTTAATCTTCTGAGCTGCATGCTGCAGATGAGGTAAGTAGTTGAAATCTCCAACTTGTCTTGAACCTGTGAAGATTGGAGCAGTTATTATTTATTTTCTGAAGCTAGAAACAGTCTTTCTACTTCAGTGGTGTAAACCACAGCCACAAGCTTTTGTCATTCAAAGGGAAAGAAAATCGATAGTTTATTCCATTATTCAACATTGTTTATTATTTATATAACAGCAAGCTTTATTGGATGTTTTGTAGATGTTCCTTTCTGATAGAATTGATAGTGGGTGGGGGTTCTGTCCTGAAGCTATGCTATAGCCTCTCCAGAGCCATACAAATACTCACAGCAAATCTAGTTTTTTTCCAATTTAGCAATGTTTTCAGTATTTATTTTTTTGCAGATTGAGGATTTTAATTTGGTTTAAAATAAAATTAACCCTCTACACAAATGGAGAATTACATCTTGTCTCGTTTATATTGAGAATATAATCGATTGTGAATTTTTTAAAGACTTACGGCCTTCTTTCTTTTTTTTTAAATGTTTTCTCATTTCTGTAACTGTGATATATAATTTTATTGAAAACTGACCAAGTATCTTGGAAAGGATATGTGTATGTATGATTTGCATCACTGTGTCTTGACAGGTGGAGCAAATTACTGATACATTCTCTATACTTACTATTATACCAGCTAATGTGTAGTAAAAAGCCTACCTGTCACCAGGGAAATTTTGCATCTAGAAAAATTTTAATAGTCCTCTTTGTCAGGATGGTAAATGGAGGCATCAGGTATTAGTCATTTATTCAAAGTCATTCTCAGGATTTAGTTTGGTCCATTTTTAATTGTCTCACAGAGGGAAATTTCTTTCATATCTTTCAGTGAAGGTGCTTTGAAAACTCAGTAGTTGAGCTGTCTCGATTTTGTATCTCTCATTCCCCTGAACTGTCCCAGTCACTTTTCCACCACCCAAAACTACATTGTGAAGAGTATTTTTTTGTAAATTAATTACAGAAACAAATTGCCAGAATCTCTCTGAAATGAAAAAATAGAATAAAATTTTGTGCTTTCTAGTAACTGACATTTGTAAAATGCATCAATACATTCAGGTGCTTGTATTAGCCACCAAGCTCTAAGAGCATTTGGTCTGTTTGCTAATGTCCAAGAGAAAACAGGAGCAATGTACCTGTCTTACTAAATAGAGAAATCCCTTGTCCCATAATTTTACCTGCTCACATGCAAAATAAGGCACCAAAAAATAATATATTTGAGGATTCAGAAAATAATGTATTTTTGTATATATGTAATTGGTTGTGGATTTAGCTTCATTAAATACACAAATAGGCTGATAACTGTGTGCTGCCAAACTTATAGTAAAACATAATGGATAAGACAGCAACAATTTGTATCTTTAATTAGTATCCTAATCTAGCTGCTTTCTGAATCAAAGGCTTTTTCTTCATTTCAGAGCAAGTTTGATTGGTTTGATATTTACAAGTTAAACTTTATCCTGTTACTTCCAACCAGATAATCTGTTCAGTGTACTTGAGCTGTCCCTTGGTATCTTGCAGCACATTATTGCATTTTCTTTTCAAGACAATAATCTACCAAGGACAATTTAACAAATCTTATGAGTTTATTTGAAATGTTAAGTTTCATTTGCAGAAGAAAATATTTTACTATTGCATTGATTTCCTAAAGCTGTATCCTCCATACCAAAGTCAGCCTATCCTTAGAACAGATGGAAGTGTCTGTAGTAGTCTACAATGAGTATTTTTATGTCCTAGATTTTTGTTCTATAGATTTGTGAGATTTACATGTTGAGTTTATATTTCTGTTCATCGTATAGCTTAGAATGTACCTGGGATAATGAAACCTCTTTAACTGAGGAAACAAATCTCCATGTTAAAACTAGACCGTGCTGCCAAAGCTCTGTCCAGCTTGGCCTTGGACACTGCCAGGGATGGAGCATTTACCACTTTTTGGGCAACCTGTTCCAGCGCTTCACCACCCTCACAGCAAAGAACTTCTTCCTTATATCTAACCTGAACTTCCCCTGTTTTAGTTTAAACTCATTCCCCCTTGTCCTGTCACTACAGTCCCTGATGAAGAGTCCCTCTCTGGTGTCCTTGTAGGCCCCTTCATGGCAGGAGGGTTGGAACTAGGTGA
The DNA here is from genome assembly GCF_034315485.1 of Pezoporus occidentalis. NCBI lineage: Eukaryota > Metazoa > Chordata > Aves > Psittaciformes > Psittacidae > Pezoporus > Pezoporus occidentalis. Next base: position 1,354,310 of record NW_026913900.1, on the reverse strand, counting down.
TCTTAAGGTCCTTTCCAGTCCAAACCATTCTATGACTCTATGACTAAAAAAAAAAGTCCTAACAAACCACAGTCCAGACACAAGGCTGCATTTTCTTTGTGAAGTACTAATAAATTAATCCTTTAGTGAGTGCAAATTTATCTTCTCTTGTGCTTGTTATCAAGTATTCCCAAGTGTGTATGTTTTCATAAAGTATAAATTAAAATGGCTTTGATACTAGCAACAAATTCACACAGTGCAAGGGCCATAAGGCACAGTATTTTCCCCACATCAACAACAAAATACAGATATATTCATAAAACAAAATATAAAAGTGAGTATTCTTCCTGAGCAATATCTTAAGTTCCTAAGAACATAACAATACCAGAAAGAAAGAAGAAATTGCAATAACAAAAGTAAATTACAGTCACTTTATTTGGCTAATGAGCCCATCTTGTGGAGCAGCACCCACTCTTCAGCACATTAACAGCTTTCATGTGCATTTTTGTTGAACTGAGACCTTAAAGAAACTGCAGTGCTTGATGGTGAATTACTTGGCACTGCACTCACTGTGTCCAAGGAAGTGCTCTGCAGGCAATTTATCATTTATGTATTACTGCTATATAGCAGCACAGCAGTTCTTTGTTACACTGTGGCATGTCATGGGTTAATACCTTATATTTTAGTGTTTGATTCAGTCTTAGGTCACCACCACAGCTTGCTTTCCCCCCTTTGCCTCTACTGTGCAGTTCCCACTGCCATGCTTGTCTCTCACATGGACCTGCTGGGAGTTTCTTGCTGTTGTTAAGAGGGGGCAAAACTCATCTCCAAAATACATTTATTTTTGCTACAGCACTGTGAGAGTAACCACCAGATTGATGTTTGATCACCAGAAGGCAACCCAGTGATGATCAGAACCTATTCCATGTGTTTCTCCCCATCCCACCTTTCCTTGTCGCCCGCATGCGATGGGCGCAGGGTGGGAAGAACAGCCCTAGAAGCCCTGGGGACTCGCCACTGTTTCCAGCAGGGATTTTTCTGACCCCTTTATGTGTATGGGAATCCAGACACTCCTCTACTGGAAGTGGCAAACTGCCCTGTAAAGCCTGTACTCCAAGACAGCTAGCATTCACTTTCTGCCTTCTGAAAAGGTGTATGTGGGTCATGGAGGCAGTCTTTGTCCAGGGCTAGCTCAGGTAAGGGTTTGGGGTTGGAAGCAGTTGTCTTCTCTCCTTTTTTTTTCAGCTGCTAAGATATATGGGGTTTGGGTTTGTTCATGTTTTGTGGTGTTTTGTTGCTTTGGTTGGTTAATCTTTTTCCTGTAGCTAGTGGAGTAGACATCTTAAAATGATAAAAACATTGAGAGCCAAAAAATGGGTATGATTAATGACTGGTGACATTTCTTCTATGACATTTCCCTGCCTAGTGTCCCCCATTCAACTTGCTGAGTATTTGATAAACACCATTGCTGCGGGAGCCATATTTTTATTGAGGAAAACAAGTTTCAAAGTTAGGGTTTTGATAAGTTGTGAATGCAAAGGGTTTTGATAAGTTGTGAATGCAACTGAATTTCTGCAGCGAGGGGGGAAAGGAAGAGAACAATGCAAGTACATTCAGGTTCTTAATATGGTTTTCTTTTTTCTTTTTCCTTTTTGCTTCTGAAGTCTCAGAGCAGCCCAAGTAGTGCTGTTGTTCCTGGGATCAGAATGCCTTTTCTCTTTTAAACACAGAGGCTGACACTCAAACCAGGGAGCGAGGGGAAGAACATGGAGAATGGTTGCGTTATAGACTTTTTGCAGTTTTAAAAAGAGGGGAGGGAAGGAAAAGACAAACCACCAGCCATGGTTTATTGCATTTGAGTGGTGCTTGCATGATACCTGATGGTGTGGAAGGCTTGCTGGCAATGTACAGTCCCAGGGGCGCTGCTGTCGCCTGTGGTGTTTCCCATTGTACATCCAGCAGGCCTCCAGCCAAGCTGCCTTTGCCACCTCCCAGCCACGGCTCTTCTGCCGCTGCTGGCATTGGTGCAGCATCCATTCCCAAACAGAAAGGTGAGCACAGAGGCCAGCTCCCACACTTGGACACTGTTGCCATTGTACAAGGGCTGCGCCAGTGCCAGCACATGCTGAATCTGCAGGAACTGTAATTTTATTATTTTCTATTCTCACATAGCTGTGTGAGCTTGTTGAGCTATGGTTAATGATATGAATTGGCAGCTTGGATATTTCAGTGTACAGGTTTATCCAACTAGGTATCCTTTCATCATAATCTGGTTAAATCAACTTTGTCAGCAGTATATATTATGGTGGTTGCTAAAGTTGCTTTCCAGGCACATGAGATATTTAAAATAAATAACCTGCCATGTTTCCACTTTCTCCAGTGGAATACATTTGCCAGGGAGGCTACAGACACCCTTCACTGTCACTTACATATGAGCCACCCAAAGATGAGCTGAAATGCTTTTTTCCGTCTTTTTAAAGGAAAGGTGTATTTGCTATGCACTTTTTGAGAAAGTGGCTTTTAACTATGTTGGTGAACCCAGTGAGGAGATTGCAGACTGCAAATGGAAAACTGGCTAGCCCAGTTAGGAAAGGAGGATTGTTTTTTCAGCTGTTCTAGATTGACTTAAAAAGATGATATTGAATGATCTTGATTAATGTGTGAATATCCGTAGCTCCTTGGAAAGCAGAGTGTGGTACTTCAGTCTCTGTTACATTTTTGAAAGTAATCAGTTGTTGACTGCATCTTGTTCCAGTCTACAGAAGGATGCAAGATGTGAATTTCATGCAGATAGTGTCCGCAGATTTCACAGGTAGAGAAAATTAAAGAATAAAAAAACAAATTACAAATCACTGAATATAGTACATTGAATGCAGTTTTGGTATTTCTGAACTGATGCTCTTAGAAAAAATGCATCCCTGTGTCAAATGTACCAGGGATGTTTGTACGGGATGCTTGTACATGAATGCAAGAAGATGAATTAGAAGATTGTAATGTGGAATACATCTATGTATGATTCTGAGTCATGTATTTAATACCAAAAAGAAAGATTCATTTGGGTGTCACTAGACTTGCATAACGTGTCTTTCCTAAAATCACGCTGCTAAGATATTTATACCACATATCATCATCCTATGTTCTTTTCTTTTGAAATGCATATTGGGTCTTCTGAATGAAAAGAAATGTAGAGTTTAGCAACTATTACATAGTTCTGTATTCTGAGTGAACTGGGCAAGCTGATGTTCAATGCCCTCTACTGGGAGGATTCAAAGGTTGCAAAAGGCAAATCACTCCCAGCATTTTCAACAGAAACCCAGGTATTTCACATTCTCATCACAGGTACCAGAGCTGACAATTCATTAGATAATGAGTTTAAAATTATTCTTTAATGTTGGAAAATCTTCCTTTAACTTTTCTGTATCATTCTTAAGTGGGCTTTTGAAGGTTGCAGTACATTAGTTAATGGGACTGAGTGTTTCACACAGCTTCCAGTAGTATCTCCTAGCTCCCTGTACGAGCCAACACATCAGTCTTATCCTGTCTTTCTTGTAACACTCCTGCTCTTTCCTTGCTGCATTCCTCTGCATACACTGCTGTTGAAAACTTTGGCAAAATCATGTATTAATCTGTTCTGTATTAAGGAAATGAAACTATAACTTGAAAGGAAGATAGACACAATGGAAGTATTTTGCTTTTATTATATTTTAAAGGGAAAAAAAAATCTTATTTGCTCTTTATAATGCAGATTATTACCTCCCCGGGAAAAACAAATTATTTGTCACATGTGAAACAGAACTGCATTTTGCAGGCTTTCTGAACAGCCTTTCACAGTTTAATTTTGGACTTGAAGCTACTATCCCTTATACACTCAGTTCTGAAAAGTCAGTTAGCATTTTTTCTGTTGCCCTGTCCCTGCAGGGTGGAAAGCTTTTTATTCTGTAACTGCCTATCAACTTAAACATTCATTCTATAAACTTAAAAATTATTAAGTTTTATGTAAATTTAAATCTACTTTGCACTAAAACATCTGTTAAGAGATATATACCCTGATTTGTCATGTGAAAAAGGGTCCTGAACATTTTGATCTCACATGGGATGTTTTGATCTCACAGTCAATATTCTAAAAATGTTAACATTTTTGCTTCAGTTCTAAATGTGTTGAAATGACTACATCATATCAGTCAGATGGCTAAGTAGAGAACATGGCTGCTCTTTCCTGAAGTCTGTTACACGAGAGATAGCAGTTTTGCAATCACATTGGGTGCAAGTGTGCTGTAGTGAGAGCTGCAACACTCTGCAAAGCCTTCCATTCATCTCTTTAGGTTTTGATCTCTGTCAGGGAAAATGAAAGCAAGAACCTAAGTAATGACTTAGTAAGTAACTAAGTAGTTAGCATGTTGAGAGGGGAGTTTCAGGATAAAAAGAAAATGAAATTCCTATAGATAGCTGCCTTGAGACACTCAAGTCAAATATAAATACAGTGAGTAAAGGCGTTCACGTCTTTTGCCAAGAACACTTCTCTCTGTGACAGCTCAGTGTCCTATATTCAAGTCTTAGGATTACCCTTCGAAGAGCAGAGTTCTGCTTTTCTTTTTGATCAGTACCCACACAATGGGACCCTGACCCAACATGGTATTCTGCAGCTCTGCCGTACAAATATGGAATGCTACCAGTGATGATAACGGTAAAATTTGCAGTTTAGTCTATTTCTAACATTTTTGTCTCTTTTTTCTTCTTTCTTTTACATGCTTTCTTGGGTATAGCAGACCATTTAGGAATTGAATTCATGGGTAAGTTTTAATTTCTACTCCTTTTACTTGCTCATATTTATCCCAAAGCACATGGAAGTTAATGGGAAGACTCCCATGACCTCCATCAGTGGATTTTGGATTTGGCTTCTATTATATTTACTGATTATATTTAAAGTTATATAAAGGTTTTGGGTTGTTTTGGGTTTTTTTTTGTTCACTGCTAGGTGGCTTAAAAGCTACATAATGTTGTTTTGGTATTCTATTGTTGTTTAGTGAAACATAATATAAATATTGTATGGCTATATCATGAGATTTGAGGAATAATATTTTATATGTGATTTTTTTAAAGATTGTCTATTTGCATATAAAGGAAATTAAATTAGATTTTTTTTTCCTTCAGAATTTCGTGTTGATTACGATGTTAAATGTAACTGTTTAATAAGAAACATTTCATTGGCTTTTAACAGACAAACCAGTGGGATACTTTTAAGAAAAAGGACAAATATCTGTGATTCTGTGAAATAAGTTAACTTCAGATTAGGAGAAAGCTAACGCAGGAGTGAATAATTGCTTCTTGTAATTTTGGAAAGGAAAAAAATGATGTTCTATTGACTCAGATGCTGCCCTATAATGAGTTCATAGCCTGATGAAATGATAGGCTTAAATGGCACTGCTTCACCTCTCAGCTGGTGATTTGTGGAGAACATCGGTAATTTCCTCTATGAAGCTAAGGCGTGTCATTAGCAGAGATAGTGGACTGGTGCATCCTTTCTGTAAAAACAGTTTGCATAAATCATTAAATATGGCTGAAAAATCCAATAATAAAAAACTTGCAAATTTATGTCAGAGTAATGAAAAAAAAAATGTTTTTAATGTGTCCTTTCCCTATGCTGAGTTTTACTTACATTTTTAGATTTCAGAATTAAAAATATGGTAGCCTAGTCATTGTAACTGGTGATACGGAGATTTTTTTGACAAGTTGACTATCAGTTGTCATGAAACCAATATGGTGATGCATATTAACTGTGTGGCAGGCTGCATCAGCAGGAGGATAGCCAGCAGGTTGTGGAATTTTTTTCCTACTGTTTTTGAACTTGTGTGGCATACATATAGTAGTTATCCCTAGCGAACAGTTCTCTCTAGAGAACCATTCTGTGGTCTCCAAAAGTTTAGTGTCTCGCTTCACTTTATATAAAACTTCAAAAGTACTGTTGGAATTGATGCAGGTGTTTTCACAGACTTAAATAGACAAGCACAACTGGAAAATGGTCATTATAAAGGCTCTGCATATATCCCAGTTTTACTGCTTAACTTAAATTGTATGCAGAAGTCTTGAGGCATACAAATTGAAGGACAAGCATATACATAAAAGAAATAAGGAATATATGTAGGGTGGTTAGAGTAAGTCTTTCCATAGGAAGTGGGAAAGTGTTACCTAGGAGGCAAAGCTGAATTATTTTAACTTTATTATGAGTATTTTAGTTTTCTTGTTGATTTTTTTTTTTTTGATATCTCTTTAAAGCTTGAAATAAAACCAATCCCTGAAGTCTTGGCTCAGGGTTGTCTTCTTATATGAGTAGCTTTCTGATTGTCTTATTTAATATTGAAACAGATCTTAATGATAGAGAAACTAATGAAATCTTGTGTCTCAAGCCTGTAAATATTAAGACAGCAGTCTAAAATGAGGATTGAGATGGTTTTCTGTGTGCTAGAAACAAGCAAGTTCCAGAATCTTATGCAAAAGTGAAATGTTTGTGCTTCTTAAAACCTCCTCCAGTCTTTTGGAATAATTACTTTGGAAGTGTAAGCACATACAGAATTAATACTGCACTGATAGCAAAGGGCACATCCCTGGTCTTTATACAGAGAGATCAGGTGACAATATACTTATCAAATTAGGGCCACTCATGCAAAGCCTGTCTCATGAGCTTACATCTGTGCTATAGAAAATAATTGCAATTAGTGGGAAGAACATTTTCCAGTTATGGAAAATAGCAGTATATAGATGCTGCAGAGCTTAGCCTTGTTTGTATGTGATCCAGGGAACTCTCTTTGCAATGTTTTCATTGCATTTGTGGGTTTAGTTGCCTTAAGAATTCCATTCCCATCATAATTTTCCAGAAATTTTGCATGAAAACCATATAAGCCTGGATTCCCAAGGAAGATTGAACTCCTTCCACAGTATGTAGAGCTAAAATGTCATGTACATGGGAACATCTGTCTATACAGGTGCTCCAGGGGACTGTTGAGATGCACACTAACTACATATCTAGTTTAATGTATATTTGCCAGGAGAAGTAGATGAGATCCTGTTGGGGGTCTGTCCTCTCTGAATTTTGTATGCTTTTGTGAACCACTTGATACACTGTCTTCCTCCACAATCTCCTGTAGCAGCCAGTTCCAGAGCTCAGCTCAGCCGTTAAAGGCTGTGTACATTGCTTTTTCATTACCTGTTGAAATCCACTTCTTACCAGATCCTTAGCTGTCACATGCAGGACTTGTTGAACAACAGTTATGCATTCAGTTTATCTACTACACTGACTGTTGTATTAACCACTGTCATGTTCTCACACCCTCTTCCCATTTTAGGTAATTTCAGGTTATGTTCCATACAACGCTTAATACTGTGCCTTCTCAGACATGAATACCTAATACTTTGATATTGTTGCTGGTTTTGTTTTGCAGTATCTGTTTCTTTGTATGTGTAATAGAGCTAAATGCAGGGATAATAAAGTGGAATATGTGTTTTAAAATGTTTCAAATATAACAATGTATGGTTCAGATGTATGCAGGTGCAGCTTTTCTTAAATTAAATGAAAGCCAAGTATGTGTTCAAGGGATAGTATGTCCTTAAAAATTTTAAGTGTTGTGATCAGAGTGGCCAAGCTTTGTGAAATTTCTGGTGATAAGGAAACGGTTTGCACTTTCTAGTACCTCAGGAAAACAGAAAAAATGAAAGAAGTCTTGTGTTTGATACTCGTGAGATCTAGATTCAATTTCCCTCTGGTGTGATCTTCTGGAAGAGGCTTTGGGCAAGATATTTTAATCTCTCTGTGCCTTAGATTCTCAGTTACAATAATTTTTGTCAGGCTTTCTGCATTTAGATTCCTCAGCAATCTCTGGAATATCTTTCAGTAGGGTGTAACACACAAATGTATGTCTTCCTTACAAGAGGGTGCAGACTTTGCTGCCTCCTTGCCTTTGCTCCCTGGTTCCTTGCAAGAGAGCACAGCAGTGCGTGGGAGAATAATGCACTGCTCGTGCAGGAGCACAGTACCCCTGGTCTGGGTTGGTGAACATGTCTGCATGGTTCCCAGTGTCTCACCAATGATAATACATGCAATTTTATTTAAATTTCCAATGCAAAGGTAAGTAAATACTATCGCAATGTTCCTACAAACTAGAAATCTACTTGTATTAACAGTTTCATGTCAATTGAAAACAGACTGAGTCTTGGTAATGCTCATGTGAGGCAGCAAGTTTGTAAAAAAAGAGAGGTTGAAAGAAGCAGCTTTTATTCAATGAGAAGACATAAGTGATGTACTGTTAGCATTAGATAGCATGGTGATATGAGTTTTTTGACCCAAGTGGTTAACTGCACTTCGGAGCTGAATGGTTTATTTTTGTCTGATGCAAAACGTGATGATGAAGCCAAATATCTTGTGATACTCAACATGGGTGACCAGGTTACTTTGGTGCAACAGGTAGCATTTGAAAGCTGAGTTGCAGATACTGACATCTTGATGCAGTGAAATCGTTGCTTTAACTGCCGTATTGAAGGAGATGCAAAGGCCGGAGGGTGATCTTTGGACATAAGTGTTCTGGGCAAAGAGTCAGTGCCCAAGACAAGGAGTCATCGGTTTTACTTATTTCTTACACTAAGAATGAGTAGAGTTAAGATGTTAAGGGATGAAATGTGAAGGTGAGTTGGTATTGGAATAACCTGCTACACCACATAAACAAACAAGGCTATTTCAGCAGTAGACCTACACCACTTAATCTGATGATCCAGGATCTTTATCTTTAGTTCTGTAGCAGTAATTAACAATGGACACAGTTGAAAATAAAATGCCTTAAGAAAGTGCAACAGGCAGGTTGCTACAGTTTTGGTGGAAATAGTCATTACATGAGACAGTCCTCATCCTTAGGCTGCTTAGCAGTTAAACCTGTATCAGTGGTGTAAGCAATTATGATGTGATAGCCTGAATCTCCCCATGTGTGAACTGCAAAAATAATACTTGCTGTATTTATTATATTTAAATAAAGTTGCTGTATTTAGTTGCTACTTTTACCTTGCTGATACTTAGGCCTTACACAGGAAATAACTATTTTTCCTTAGAACTAGTTATCTTTTCTGGAAAAAGCAGAGCAGTTTGACTGGAGTCAATTGAGTATGAATAAAATATAATATCCTTGTAAGTGGTTAATCATTGAATACTATTTAATTGAACAGAGCAATAAAGTAACTCAAGAATGAGATCATATTAAAATTTATATATCTCCTTGCAAAGATTACAATGTGAAATGTATTAAATTTTCCATATTCTGAGAATTTGTTAATATTGCAGAAGATGGTGCATCCTTTATTTTCACTCTGCTGGTTCTCAGTGCCTCCTCCTTGTGCTAAGACAGTTGTATGCCTAAGACTCCAGGAATACCTGATCCGGTTAACTAAATTGACTCTGTGACCTTGTGTCATGCACTGCGACAGATGCATTTTGATTTTTCCAAATGGTAGAAGTTGGTTTTGCTGATGGGCAGCATAAGCAAAACCGCAACAATTTAGTATTTTTCCTCCTTGTGAAGAAAAAAAAAGAAAACAAGAGGCTAAGCTCATTAATTCCTTCACAGCTCACAGAATGTGCAGCTAGTAAGCTGTCCTCTGAAACACAATGTCTTGTAGCAGCAAACAGACAATGAAGATAAATAACCAGTGTTTGCACGGATGGTCCTAGCCTTAGTTACTATTTAGCAGCTCTTAATCTGTTATAAAAACCCTGTAATGCTACTGTCCTCAATGGAAGAGAGGACCAATGTTCAATTGCATGAGCAAAGAATGTACATGTTCTAAAGAACATATGTTTAAAAATAAAGTTCAGTTTTCCCTCTGTTCCTTTTTTAAAAATATGAAGCAGATAGATCCTTTTCTGGTAATATGGCACACTGGCTTTTTTTAGGCTCCTGCTTACACAAAATTATTATTAGATATTCTGATCACAATCATCCTTCTGTACTATCATAGCATATCTGTCTAATAATTATATTGTTAATCATAAGCATCTAAAATATTTCATCTTCATATATGTTTATAAATAAATATATAAATATTTACTCCTTCAGTAAATTCCTGAAGAACTAAGAGGGGCTACTCTGATAAGCATTGATACTTGTAATGTTTACTACCATTGTCATTGCTCCTTGAATCCCGTTGTCACCCCAAATGTCACCCCAAATTTTCATTACTTTCCTCTGATTTTGTATTTTCAAACTTAGTAAAAGCTTTGCTCTTGGGACCTTGTCTTTCTGTTTGCTTTGTGAAATACCTGTCCTTTTTAAGTAAGCTGCAAAATAACAATAGTATCCTGAAGCCTAAAATGGATTTAGATCTCCAGCACTTTCTGTAGGATTCTTTTAGCTGGTAAGAAGAGTCATCTCTAGCGAAGAGACATGAGCACCAGAACAGAGAGCCTTACAGAAACAGCTGATGTCTGTGTGCTATAAAAGTTGTGGATGAAGCAGAGATTCCTCAGGGGCTGGAGGAAGCTCTGCCAATGGTTGTATCTGTTTAGGAAAACTCATCTCTTCAATGAAAGTCAACGTGCACCTGCTGAACACGTTGCAGGTTGCCTTACAACATCTTGGCTAAGTTTGGGGGATATGTTTTGCTTTATGGGAAGGAGAGATTTATCCGTTTTGTGGCCTAGCTACCATTTTGTTTCAGTGCTACCATGTGTACTTTTATTGGTACGTCATTTTCCCAAATTATCTGCATTTTCTGTATTGACAATGGACTGGGTTAGATTAACTTGTGTAATTTTTAAAAAGCAAGATTAAGATTTACTCTGCGGTTAATTTATAAGTGCTCTTAATTGCCTGTAGTGCTTTATCAAAATAGTAATGCTGTGAACTGTGTGCAAAAAATTGATTAAATAATGTTGATATATGTAACTTACTCTGGTGACCTTCCTCTGTGTTTGGTTTCTTCTGCTTTCTCTAACTGAAGTTCACAGAACCGACTGGGTTGGAAAAGACCTTCAAGATCATCAAGTCTAACCATTACCCCAGACTGTCAAGTCTATCACTAAACCATGTCACTGGGGGCCTCATCTACACATTTTTTGAACACTTCCAGGGATGGTGACTCCACCACTTCCCTGGGAAGCCTATTCCAATGCCTGAGCACCTTTTTGGTTAAGAATTTTTTCCCCGCATCCAGTCTAAGCCTCTGCTGGTGCACCTTGAGGCCATTAACCTCTTGGCCTATCACTTATTACTTGGGAGAAGAGGCCAGACACTTCCTGTCTCCATCTTCCTTTCTACTCTTGTTAGGAAAAAAAGTTACTTAACATTTGTGATGAAACTTATGAAAACTAAAAAATTTAAAAAATTAAAAATGATAACACTATGTTGACAAGTTTATAAAGCAAGAATTGGTCTACTTTTCCCTGTTTTGCTGGGGACTGGGTTGGGAGGGCTCTAGTTGCGTTGCGCAGATGTCAGTCTCAAGAAGTGGGTGTGTATCATCAGTAATGCTGCATATAACCATTAGTCTGTCACAGCCAATGTGAATGTGTGCTGCGTATCCTTATGTGCTGATCGTGAGGTACTGGTAAGGTCGAAATGTTATCTGTGGATTACAAGAAAAGAATTTGTGAAACCTTAAAAATGGATACAAATCTTCAGGTAAGTTTCCATTTGAAACCTATTGCCAGATACAAACCTCTTCTGTATGGTGATGGTTTCAAGAACATTCATGCTCTGTTGTCACCTTGGAGAGAAAGGATCTGTGCTTCAAGACTGAATTTCAATTGAGGACACAGCATCTCATTTGCATACAGAGGGGCTTTGCTGTACGTATGTTTGTCTATGTAAATTGTGTGTACATTCTGTTTTGGGATTTGGCATGTGTCCTGTGTTCCTGCATGGCTGGTGTATCTCAGAGGTAAACACTTTTCATCATGAAATAGAGGTAATTGGATGACTGTTGTGGTTTAAACCCTAGCCAGACAGCTTGTTCACTCACTCCCAGTGAGTGGTGCCAGGCTGAGAGCAATCGAGGCCCCCCTGTCCCAGGTCTCTCCCCTTCCCCGCTCCCGTGAGGGATGGGGAGGAGGATCAAATGAGTGCAACTCCCACGGGTTGAGACAAGAACAGTCCAGCAACCAATGTACAACACAAATCACCACCGCTACCACCAACGACAACAATGATAAGAGAAAATAACAAGGGAAGAGAATACAATACCACTCGCCAAGAAACAAGTCTGACCCAGAAGCCCGTGTCCTTCCGGGTAACTCCCAGTTACCCCCCACCCCGGGCATGACGTGCTGTGGTATGGAATACCTCTTTGACTAGCCTGGGTCAGGTGTCCTGTCTCTGCTTCCTCCCAGCTTCCCCTCCTCCCTGGCAGAGCATGAGCCTCACAAAGTCCTTGGTCAGGGTAAACATCACTTAGCAACAACCAGCACTGTTCCCAGGCTGGAAGTCAAAAACACAGCACTGCGCCAGCTACCAGGAAGGAGAAAAATGACTGCTACTGCTGAACCCAGGACAATGACATAAACACTGAACAGACAGCTGTGTATTTAAATGTGACCTTATACCCAGTCAGTGTTGTAACCTGCATTTTGAATGTGGTATTTAGGTAAATGCTTTGCTGAGGTTGAGGAATTGCTAAAACTGACACCACACAGGTATGTTAATGAAACTTAACGAGTTGCAATGTTGAGATTTTACTCTTGGCCTTGTTCAGGCTCAGCTGCAGTTTAACCAGATGCAAAGATACGTAGACAATGACTTGCACATATTGCATGCTACTAAAATGAGCCTAGCGGGACAAAAGCAATACCTGCATGTCACAAGGGGTGGTAGAGACAGCTGCCAGAAGACTTACCAGTGAGAGTTTTTATCTCTGATTGAGAGGGGATTTGGGAGGAGGCTTCCAAGTAGTAAGTACAATCCAGACATGCCCATGTGAATGGGGAATCCATCTTTAAGGTATTAGGGTTGGAAGGTTGTTAGTAGAAAGTTGCTTACTGTATACTGAAGTTATCTTGCTACCAGAAAAAAAAGGCTCCGAATGCGCTAGCTGTGCCATGTTTATGCAGCCAGTGAACTGGTGTTACTTTGTCCTCCTACTTGGAGGTGTTATGTAAATGTCAAGTTTCATTCAGTAAATGATGCAAGGATTCAGAAAGCAGAAGGTAAGTATCACAATAAATGTTCCATGACAATGGTGTGCTTCTAATGCATATTATGGTTCTATAGAAAAATTGATGTTTCTGACAGTGAACTATAACTTTGTGTCCTCTATGCCTAGAACGAGTAGTGACAGTGTCCTACTCCAGTAATTGCTGGAAGCAGAAGAAAAAGGTAAGCAGTGTGGAAAAATTTATCATATGCTATGTAGAGCACTAAATTATTTTTTCATGTACTTCCTTTTCTTCTCTTTTGCAGGAGCTGTAAGATACTGGTACGTGGAGAAGTGCACAGATATCATTCCTACTCTGGCTGATTGCTTTTAATAAAGTTATTTCTGTGATAGTTGAAAACTGTCTTATGATCCCATTTCATGTCTCCATCAGCATCAGCTTATCCTCATTTCAAAATTAACCTGTCTGTGCTGAAAAACAGTTTGTCCAGTTACGCAGGATATCTTTCATGTGCTTCTCACTAGACAGCACAAGAGTCTTCTGAGAAACAACCCTGAGTAGCAGAAAAGGAGGGAGGGGGGAAGAGAAACAAGTAGTGTGTATTAGTGTGCATGTATTGTATGCTGAATTCCTAATAACAGTTTAAATAATCACAGAATTGCAAACTATTGCATGCAGATGACAGATGAGCTTTTCTGTTTACCAGTGCTGACCTTTCATCTTTGAATGGTGAAATTAATGGCCATGAGTTATTTTCCCTTAGTATGGTTTCAGAATTTTCAGACACCATTTGGATCATGTTCATGTAATTTAGTAGTTTAGTAGTAAAACTAGTAGTTTAGTAGTAAATATAGCTGTGGTTTTATTGTATCATTCACCCAGTATTTCTCATGTGTATTGATATGATCCTTTTTTATTTTTACGATAAGTTAATTAGGTACTACTCCATGCCTACATTAGCAAGTAAACTCTATTGCAATATAGTATTACTGTATGGTTATTCTTTCAGGTCTCTTGGTATTTAATGTTCAAATAGAAAGGAAAATCAAAATGGAAATATAAAAACCTGGTAAGGAACGTAAAATGTGATAGTATTAAAATACTCGGCCAAATTAACAGAAACAATTTAACATCTTCACTATTTGACAGGGAAACGAAATATAAAAAAAAAAAAACACTCAGAACAGATAGAGAAGAGCTAGACAAACTTAATTAGACAAAGCAGTTTGTAGAGGAGATGGAAATAAGAGTTTATTTACAATTAAGAGCATTAGTACTTCTCTTGGTAGTTTCCCAAACATTGCTGTTAACAGCTAGGACTGTAAGTTGTTTCCGTCATTGAAATAATGACCTTAGTCTCCAAAAGCACAAGCTTTTAAGTCATGAGAGAAACATGGAGTTAAATTGACTGAAAAATTTCCATACTACAATGCCAAATAGTGCCCTGCCTAAGCCTTAAGGCTCCATCATGTGCAGTGGCCGGTTTCACTTGCAGCCTTCTTGCCAGTCTGCGTGGCATGGGATAAGCACCAAGTTCTTCAGTTCTGTAAAGACTTAAGTATATGCAAGCCAAGAGTGCTTTAAACAGATGCCTACAAAGACTTTGGGTATTTTCAGAGTGCTAGTTGACTGGACATTTGGAGACTTGCAATATTGAACTTAGTAAGGGTTACTTTTGTCTTACTCATGATTTCTGACTAAAACACACATCAGAGTGAATAGATATTTCAATATATAATTTATGTTGTTTCTAATATAATATACAGTTCTTAAAATCAAGATCGAGTGTGTGATTTGAGTCATACATGAAATGAGTTTGTTCTTTTCCTGATTGGCTTCAAATCATCCTGAACTGAAAACAGAAAAACCCCTCAGCAATAGTCAAAAACCTAGCATGTGTAAGTAATTTTGTGTAATTGTGCAAAGCTAGGAGTATCTAACTTCACTCCTGCACTTCCGTTCTTCTTCTCCCTGCCTTTTCTCTTTTGGACTCACCTCATCCTTTTCTTTTTTATATTCTCCTGCAGACTTTCCTTTTCTATTAGTTTCATGAGTTTACTGATCAGTGTGTGTTGCTGCTTGCATATATTTGTATGGGATATTCATGAAAAGTACCAGCTACTCCATTTTCTGTATTTATCCTACACTGTGCTCATTACTCTCATTCAGCTAACTTAAATTTGTTTTTAGGATGAGGATGATTTACTTCTGCTGAGAAAAATTTCAATGTCTTTTGTGTCATGTTTTTCTTTCAGTCTTTCACTTTCTTTCTTTCACACTATATGTACTGAATATAAAGCCAGCTGTGCTGGACATTTTGTACATTACAATGGACTGACAGTGTAGACCTTTAAAATTGTTGAGCTATAAATAGTTGCATGAAGTGCATTGTTAAGATGTGCACCATAAAAAAAAAGAAAAACAAAACCACTTTACTAAATTCAAATTAATAA
The DNA here is from genome assembly GCF_034315485.1 of Pezoporus occidentalis. Classification (NCBI taxonomy): domain Eukaryota; kingdom Metazoa; phylum Chordata; class Aves; order Psittaciformes; family Psittacidae; genus Pezoporus; species Pezoporus occidentalis. The sequence goes on along the minus strand of NW_026913900.1, from coordinate 1,338,755 downwards.
CTTGCTTTAGTGAGAATAGCACTATGAGTCCCACTGATTTTGCTGCATGAAGTTGCTTTATGCTTCTGTAGTTTGGGTAATGTGCTTAAGGCAAAACCAAGAAAGTGTCCTCGGTTAACTGTTCATTTAATGAATGATGAACATAAAATCACCAAAACAAGTAGACATTTTATTTCAGTCGTTTTCCTGTAAATCTCTTTAGCCTGCTTTTAAAGTTTCTCTTGATGGAGAATCTCTTTTCAAGTTACTGTATTACCAGAGCATTCTTTCAATTGATAGTGAATCTTGCCTTGAAATAAGATGGCTGACCATTAGTGGGAAAAGGTGAGTGAATCCTATAAAAATCTTATAGATAAAAATCAAGCCATTTTTAATTAATTTATTCCAAGAAGTGACCTCAGAGTGAACTGACGAGAAAAGGTGGAAAACCTCAACAAAAATACAGAAGTTCTGGTAATTATTAGTTGTTTGCTGAATGCAACTAGTGATTTGCAAAACCTATGTTGAAAAGGCAATATCTTCTCAGTATTGGGTCAAAGTTTCTTAATTGGTTGTGATGAAATCAGCGTAGATAGGGGACATCGGAAAGATGACAAAATGCATGCCTCTTCATTGGTGCTGCTTTATTCAGCTGTTATGGCAGATGTTCTTCTATCAAGGGGTGAGTGATGTAATATGGCTGGTTTGCTTCTTCAAGTGAATTGTCATTTTTTTCTGTATCTCTTAGGACTCGGTAGTATTCATGTATCAGCTATTTTTATCATTTCATTGTCTCAATACTTTATGGATTGGAATTAACATCTGCAGGACATGAATCAGTTTGGTAATCATCCCGTTCAGTCTGCTCATTAGTGTGCAGTGAGGAACTAACAGTCCTTGTGCAAAGAATATTGAGAATCACCTTGAAGTTTGCAGCTGTAACTTTTATTGTGACAAACTGCCTTGTGAATTTAGGATTGAAATGTGCTCCAAATACCTTACTGCATGTCCAGCCTGTGTTCCTGGATTCTGGTGCATCTCATACGTGCAGCAAAAATGGAGACATAGTCTGATCTGTGTACCTTTTTTGGTACTGTGAAGAATGTGGCAGGGAAACAGGTCACTTTTTCGGAAGCTTATTCCCTGGCCCCTCTCCCCCCCAAATATGCTTAATTTACCTTTAAAAAAAAAAAAAAAAATTAAAGCTTTAATTTAAATTTGTAGAGTTTCTTCTCTTGATAAATATGCTAACAAAAAAATCCTTAAAATACTAGTACATTATTCCCTTGCCTTGGAATTATCTTCTCATAAATACTTCCCATGATGTAATATTACTGTTTTCTCCCATTCTATACTCCTTATTCTTTATAGTATCAAGGTGTATGCCATCAATCATTTAATTTATTTTTTGTCATCTTTATTGCTTGCTCATTCTCTTTGGTATTTTCATCTTATCCTTCATTCCTTTGCTCTCAGTGTTCTAAAAAATATTGATGGTTGTGCTGGTAGCACAGCTATGCTGATAGACCTGCTTGCAAGGTCTTCTACTGTTCAAAGGTGTTTTTCCTTCTATTTTTCATTGTTTGGCACACCTCTGTTTGCAGCCATCTCTTATTCCCTGATTAATTTGGTATTGCTATTACTTCTGCTGTTCATGTTATCTTTTTTTTTTCCTAGCAAAAGTCTGTAAAGTTAAATTTTCTGAATTACTCACAAGCCCATATATGAACACCTGCATCTATTATTCAGAACTTCTTATTTTATTTCTTTTATGCTAGAGCCTAAATCATCTTTCATAATTCAATTATAATTGTTGGCCTTCAGTATTTTCAGGGTTCTTTTTGCCAATCTCTCGCTTATCTCCAAGGTCCCAACAGTCTTTTAGTTATTTGTGATGAGCACTGCTGTGCAAGTAGTTACATACTTGTTCAAATAATTTAGAGGATTCCTTTCCTCTTTGCTGACTGTTTTTAATCACTAACCTCCCTGTGCAATATATTTGAAGTGGCTCCTGGTCTATATTATTTACGAGCTATTATATATTATTTACTAGCATACATATCTTTTTTTATCTAATCCTTAGTCTTTTATCTGAGAATATTACTTGGTAGTTATTCCCCTTTTAGATTTAAAGAGGTAGTAATTAAAAAAAATAATATTTTCTTTTGCTTGATGTGAGCTGTTTTGATCCCTCATGTACTTCTTTATTTCTATTCCATGCTTGTCTGAAACTTCTGTCCCCTAGAACACTGGCTGGTGTGCCCGCAAGTCTTCCTGTTTATTTAAAAAGTATTTGTACAGTGGAAGTCACAGAACCACTGAATAATTTGGGGTGGAACCTGAAGACCTGAATGTCTCTAGTCCAGCCTGAGGTCAAAACAGGGTCAGCTCAGGTGGCACTAGGCTGCTCAGGGCTTTATCCAGCTTAGTCTGCACGAGTTCTCCAGACAACCTGTTCCAGTGCTTGACTGTCCTAATGGTAAAAGATTTATATCCAGTTAAAATGTATCATTTTAATTTATTATTTGTGTAGAAATATTTTGGTATTTAGATATTCAATTCTATGCTTATTGTTGTGCTTTGGTAGTTAAAAAAAGGAGTACTCAGTCATAGAAGTGCCAGGAATAGTAGGGTTCACCATCAGTTCATTCATATTCTTTAAAGAACTTTTGGGTCTAATGCAGCAGAATTAGAAACTGAAACAGCTTCAGCAGTGCAGTCTCATCTTCAAAAAACCTTAGTAAAAGAGTTACAAACTCTAGAGCATGCCATCAAAATAAGTTTGAAAAGATATTCAAAGCACAGGCCTAGCTTTAGACAAATGCACAAGTGCTTTTATTGATAGCCATATACTTTCGCAATAGCCTGAAACAGGAGAATGTCCATGAAGGGTCGATTAAGTCAGGATTGACTCATGATTCAGTGTTGAAAATCTGATAGGTTCTTTTTTGATTGCTCTTGTGCTGTTTTCTTGCTAATGTCATCTGTATTTAAATTACTTTAATTGTATTGTATATTCCAAATTGAAGAACTGTAAGAGACTTTTGATAACTTTTAAAATAATTAAAATGCCTTTTTTGATAATATTTCTACTTTCATATGTTACTCATCTTTCTGTTTCAGTGAATATTTACATAGTAAATATGACAGTAGTATTATTAAAATGTTTTCCATAAAATATTTTATTACATCATTCTTCTTTTTATGGTGAATGGTGGCAGTGAACAAGCAACTCAATAAATCCAAGTGAAGTTAATAGAGTATTCTTTCTTTTCTGGTGTTTCTATGACAACCAAAAGGAAGAAGAGACTAATGAACTCCTTTCAGGGACACCTTTCCTTTCCTGCATTATTTTACATACTGGACAAACTTCTTCTTAAAACACTTTCCATAAAGATGCCTATAAACCCACAGTTTTATTATTAATTATGATTATTTCTTTATGTCATTCTGGTAGTACCCAAAAGTGCTAGTCACTTCCCAAGCAAAACAAGGAGCGTGGATGTGCACTCTGCACCAACCTAAGAAACAAACACAAGAGGTAAAAAAGTGTGTCAGGTTGGATAAGACAATAGGCTATAAGCTGGCTTTTGTAGGCTGCTGATCTGACTGCCAGTATGAGAATATTGCAATGCTTTGGGTTAGGTTGCACAGATATGCTCGTGAAAGTGAACATACTTGGTTTTAACCTGGGATAAGAATGCATATTGGCTATAAGCTTGAGAAATACTAGTACAAGTGAAATAGGTTGTGAAATGAAATAGTAGTAGCTGAAAATGTACTGAAATATGACAGATGCAAAACTTGACTTCTAAAATACCTTAAGATCACCTTATGGGTGATCACTGTGCCATTCTGCATTGATACGATTTAACAACCTGTGTAATGCCTTCATATTACATTTCCACATTCATACCATTTGCTATCTTGTTTGCATCCAAGATGGTGGTGTAATTGCTGGCTTTTGTAACAGAAGAGGTGGGTAACACAGCATTCCACTGATGAGGTGAAATGGTAATGCAACTTCAAGGAGTCATCAGAAATACTAGCTACAATCCATTTCCAAAGCTACATGATAACAGAAGGATATCTTTATACTTTGGGACACATTTCTATAGTCACTTAAAAGTGGTATATAAATCAGGAATGCTGTTTTACAGGAGTGATTGAGAATGTTTTTTAGTTCATTGTACAGTCTTGACAGATCAGTTTGGGCTTTTTAACACTCTGCAGCACCCAGCACTGTGGATTTGGTACTGTAAACATGTTCATAATGTGTTGTAGGATCTATCGATAGTGTACTAACTTTTGCAGCTGGAAGTATAATAGTACAAAAATCAACCTGATTATGGGTTTTGTTATGTGTTTTAGATAGTCTTGAACACTTACGGTTTGAACCAGTATCAAACTGATGATTATTTTGAGATTATTTTAGTAAGAGGGGGTTATGGAAGTAAACATGATCTGAAGAAAAGAACATTTTTTTTTTGTAAATAGAGGATAAGAAACTTGGGAAATCTGTTTCAGCTGCTTAAAGGGAAACAGTTTTGCAAATCTGAAATTCAGAAGAATGCTATAAAATATTTTGATGCCTTAAAAATGTATTTTCCCCTTAATCGTGATAGGGAGTTAAAAGGCAGAAAATAATATGGTTTTTCCTCTTTTTTTTGTCTCTTTCTGTATTATACATGTTGATTCCCCCCCCCCGTCATTTAACTATGTTTTAGTCACTAAGCAGTCTGAATACAACTCTGTGAGATTTTTTAGTTAGCCACCCAAAAAAATCATGGAAGATCTTTCCATTTTGGAAGCCAAAAATAACCTTTTATGCTTTTAATGATGGCAACTGTATGCTAGATTTGGTTGGGTTTTTTAAGAAAAGTTTGTCCTCCAATTTGGTAGAGATATTTGATGGTGCAAAACTCCTGCCATCTTCAGTCAAAGCTGACCTGTTCCTGTGTGGGAATAGCAGAGGGCAATATGTCAAAGGCCGTAGTAACCGCCTACACAGCAGAGGGCTGCCAGCTTGTAGCCAGTGTTTCCATTAGGTTCAATGAAAAGGTGAGCTGTTACAGTTGCACAGGTGAGAAAAGAAACAGAATTGCAGGTAGGGATGAATTGAATGAATGATGGGAAGAAGCAGATAAAGAATTTTGACCGTAATTTTACATTCTAACCTGTAGGAAATCAATCTATTTTTGAAGAGTTTGGTTCTACTGTATTACTGGATATGATAAAGTGCATGGTTGAAAACTGATTTGAAACTGTATAGCTGGTGAACAAAAGTCATTTCAGATAGCATGTGCTCTCATTTTAAAATTATCTCTGAAATGAATATAAGTGATTAAAAGAAAATATATATCAAAATCATAATTCTGTGACCCAGGTACCACAATAGATTCAAGCCTACTTTCCTAATAATAATAATATCCAAGAAGTACCATAATTGTGATTTGTTTATGTAACCTGATATGCATATTTTTTTATCGTTTTACCTGCCAACAGAGCTTCCTTTTACTCTGGTGGGGGTTGAAAGATGTAACCTGCAAGTGAATCTCTATCTTACGAAAAGTGGCTGACTGTATCAATACATGACTGTATTAGATGAAGCAAAGCTCAATTCCTGACACTAAATCTCAGAAGAATCAGTTCTAATGAACTGAAATATCATTCAACTAAAATGAAATGAAGTTTTTAATGGAAAATGACTGAACTCATGAATATTTTTTGTCTGTGAAAATACCTAAACCAGAGAGTACAGATTCCTTTTATGTTTTCCTATTCTGGCTTCATTTTTTGCTAAAGCATCTAAACATACATTTAATGCAAGTCACTTTTTTTTTTATTTGTCTTATACACAAACACACAGAAAAATCCTATACTGTCATTCTGATCCAACCTACTGAGCTAATCCTGCATCACCTAATAACACATCCCATTTGTCCAGGCACGATAATAACAGTTTATGAAAATACGTTTTCGTTCACTTAAAAATGCTATTAATATGGACGGTCATGTGATGGATGCTCAGCTTCTCTCTTTCTCTGCACAGAAAGCAGAAAAGAAACATTTCAGGTCATCTACTACTATGCAGTAATTACAAAGGAAAATGGTTTCTTACTGTAAATTCTGTCATCCTCTGTTAATAAGTTTTTTATTACTCTAAAAATCATTTGCTGTTACTCTAAAAATCTAAAGTACCATGGAGGTAAGAGATTATGCAATTCATTGTTTTAATGTTGTTGAATTAGAAGACTTTAGTTAGCAGGTTGAATGAGTCATACATACATCATTACTAGAGAAAGTCTTATCCTTCCACTGTGATAGTGTGATAGATATAACTAAAAAATTTACTTCCTTCTCTGAGAGGGCTGATGTGAAGACAACCTACTGATACAGGGATGCCTTTTGATTTTTAGAGGACTTTGTAGAAGGCTTTGCAGTTACTTAACAATACCCACCTGCTTTTTGGGGTGCCTTTTTATGCCCCACCCAAGTCCTTCCCTGAGGCCAAGTGCACATATGCTCAGCAGCTTTCTGGCATCCCCCTGCCAAATGCAGCTCTTGCCACACATTTTCTGTGGTGTAAAAATTACTTTGGCAGCTGTGCTTTTATTCCTCCACCTCCCTGAAGATGTAAAAGTGCTGTGCTCAGTAGCTGAGCTGCTCATCCACTTGCCAGACACACCAGGATATGTTCAAATGTAACTCCAAGGGTAGGTACAAGTGTGATTTTAATGGTCATAGTAGGTTCAGCACTTTACAGATAGAGTTGCCTACCTTCTAGTGAAACTGCTGATAGATACTTTTTGGCTCAGCATAACCCATCTCCATAGCTGCCTGATAGGGAATATGCACTGTGCTCCTTTATGACTGTGTTATCTCCCGCTATCTGCTTAGTTAGTCTTAGGTAGTATTATAAAAAAACAGTTGAAGCTGTGTCCAAAAGGATACCTTTGCATCCTTTATATACATGAGGATATCTTTAGAAGAGAAATAAATTCCATTTATTTTACACTGTTTGCATTACACTTGGTGTTTTCAAGAACACCTGTTATTAATACAGTGAATAAATAATGTTCTGTTGTCCAAAATACTGTGTATGACTTGTCTGAGCCCTTCTTTTTGCTGCTGCACCTTTCTGCACCTACTTCTAAATTGCACCTTTTTAGGGAGGAAACAAGTAGAGTCTGAAAAACACCCTCATCTGCTGGATTACTTCCCAGGATTGTTTGCTCAGCATGGAGCACAATGGATCTGAATTGTGAAACTCTGTAATCCCACCTGTTGACCCATGTTTGTTTGCCAAATCAGTTAAGGCAGAAGCTGATGTAGGCAGGAATGGCAGAGTTTAAAGCAGAGGGGAAAGTCCAGCACCTCTTCAAGAAAACAAGGAGAAACTGGTTCAGTGTTGGTTAGGAGGCAGTGTACTTGTCTGGAAGAGGCAGCAGTAATCCAGTGAAACATTGTGATTCTGTTCTTGCAGATGAAAATTATTTGTTTCCTGTTGTTTCCCTAAAAGCAAAGTCTAGAAATGAAGGCTCTCATGGCAAAAGTGAAGCCAGGAGTTTTGCTGTGGAAAAAATTCAATGTGTTACAGACAGTCTGCTTCTGAGTCAGAAAATCAGTGTTGTCTGGGGGAAAACATCAATAAATTGTGCCTTTATGTGAAAGATCAGGAGAGAAATGACAGTTGTTCTAGGGTGGATGGTAACCTATGGTATATTGAACTACTGCAAGCTTCTGCTTTTGCAAACATGAAAAAGGGTTTTTTTCTTACTGTTCTATATGGGAGATAGGAACATCTAATTCAGAGTAGTTCATGGCTTTGTACATGTGCCATTTGTAAATGTACCATTGCTAATTTTCATATTGGGATTTAATTAATTTTGCATTTCATGTGATAGTGTTTCTTGTGCATATTTTGGGGGTATTTTTGGTACTGAAAACAGACTAATAATTTTTCCTTATTTAGTTTCTGTGATGTGCATTCTTTTATTTAGATTTCCAGCTTGTCCAGGTAAAACTCATTGCTCCCTTATGCCACAGTATTAATACAACCTAAGTATATTGTCATTATTTAATAGGCTTTATTAATGGATAATTATGCTGAACATCTACTAGAAGGCTACACAGGTTTTTAATGTATAAGATTATTGTGTTATATAATTCAAATAAGAACAGTCCAGTTTCAAGGGGAAATGTAAACTTAATCCCTAGGGAAACATCTGCTTGATGAGCATAAGAACGTCTCAGAAGACTGCGGAAAGGCAGCAAAAGAAGCAATTATAGCAATCATTTTTCAGTTTTATTGTCTGAGTCATGCCAGAAATGTTGCTAGTGAGCAACATTTAATTAAACTGTTATCAATTTAACTTTGGAGTATTTCATAATCTAAACCTTGTCATTGTCTTTTTATTAGGAAAAGGCTTAAGTGACTATGAAATATAATGAAAAGCCATAGAGAGGGCTTGCACACAATGAAGCTGCTAATCCATTGGAGACCTATGTGGGAAACTCATTCTTCAGTGATAGAGTAGAGCTTTGAAGGTTATCAGGACCTTTTATCTTCTAGTCAGCTTTCTGTGAACTTGAAGCCCTATCTATGCAAAGCACATCTCAGCAAATATCTTACAAGCTTGAGGTGGAGAGACTAATTTATTACTGCTTTTCCTCAAATGCTTTAGATCTTCATAACTGTTTGTTTTATGTATTGTAGGAGCCAGAATGAAAATCCGGAACATTAATGTTGCATGTCCCAGAGAATTTATTGCGCAAATCGTTAAGTGCCATTCAGACAAGGTAGTTTTGACACTACGAACATACAGTTACATATTTTTGTCAAACTAAAATCAAAGATCAGGACTGATCCAGTAATAGCAGGAGTGCAAAGTTTTCCTCTCAACTTTGTTATTTTTGCATAGGAATCTGTTCATCTGATTAACCATGAACCAGAACAGTACCTGCATTTCACTTTAATATTTTATTTCCTATAATTCATTCTTTTTATTTAGCACAGAAGAGTCTGAGCCATAGCAAGGTGTCTGTGACAATACTCAGTGGCTTTGACACGTGAACTCAGGCTACTTTTGTTTAGTCTTGCAAACAGTAAGGAGAATAGTTTGCTTTGTGATGGAAAAAGTGAACCCCAGTAGCATCTAAGAGGATTTAACTATTTGAAAGAAAAATTTAAAAAAGCCTTTTGGCAGAATTTGGAGTGTCTGCTGCTAAACATTGCTCCTTTGGTTTGAATCTTGCCATTCATAACCACACACTACCAATTATCACTCTGGGGGCTACCATCTCAGTGTTTACTGAAAATGCCCGTGCCAGGCACTTTAATACAGCTGTGAGTGAAAGCAGTATTTGTGTGTCCCCAGGTTCATTTACTGGTGACTAATCATGTCATGCAAAATGTGTTGCTGCTGTTCTGCATCTACACTGCTGTGCCTGCCCATCAGCAGCAGTTAACAAAGAAGCACAACGTAAATTAGACACTTAATTTAAACCAAAATGCAGCTGCATTCATTAGGCTCCTTGGAAAATCTCAACTACTTAGGCTAAATACTTTCACCAGGCTTTTTGTCTGGGATTTGCTTTTTTGTTTTTGTTTGTGTTTGTGGGGTTTTTTTTTTGTTTGGTTTGGTTTGGTTTGTTTTTTTTTAATAATTAAAAGTATTAATTCTGAAGCTTTCACTAAAGTTTGAGATCTGAATTTTTTGGGGGAGGAGAGGTAGGCTCTTTGGTTTACAATTTTTTACTGAAAATCTAATATCCCAGCTGGGGACAATAACTTCTAAGAATATATTTCTGGCTTTTTAACTCTGCTGTTCCTTCATTCTACAGAGCTTCAAATAGTGTTGTGATCTCTATCAAACATATTATTGTGGGAATTCATACAGATCCTGCTTGTCCAGGAGTACTGAAAAGTACTATAAACCAGAATGCATGTTTTTCACTTATTGTTTAGCCTGAGTCATTTCCCTCTATCAGAGGTACTGACATCTGCCATTCAGTTGAAGAGTTGAAGGCTGTGACACTCTTATAAATAGTTAACTTTTTAGAAAAAAAAAACCAACAAAACAGTGATTTGTGTTTAAAATATCTGAACTGGGTTGATTGGCTGCCACTGATCATGATGCCTGAATGATGGCTTAACTGAACTTAACTGCATGTCTTACATACTGCTTAACTGAAATTCTCAGGAGAAAGCTATGCTCTCTAAATTATGAACTGAAATTTCTCTGCTCACAAACCGAATTCCTCCTAACTGTAATCAGATAGAGTTAGCAGCGTGGTGGTGGGAATGATAGGTAGGACACATGCCCTGGGGCCAGAGAGGGCTAGTGGCATTTATTCCTGTGATGCTGTACAGAGGAATTCCTTTCATGCCATTAAAGTATTTACCTGCATTGGAAGTAAATGAAGTCTTGCACTTGGCAGATACGAAAACTTACTACAGGAGCAGATGTTGAGACAGACTGTGAATTTTACTTCTGTGCCAAAGAAGACAGTAGATCGGAGGGAAGTGCGTATGTAGCAGGATGGATTCTTTCGAACTCATTTATTTGCTAGCCACAGGGGTTTCAATGGACACTGCTTCCTTTCAGTACCCCAGAACCCTGTGGCTGGGAATGTGGATTCCTATTCAAAGAATGGGGTTTCTGTGATTCTCAGTTTTCTAGAAGGGATCCTGACATATCTCTATGCTTTGGTTTTTGGAAATAGTGTGTTTACCATGTTGTATGAAATGTACATCTAATAGGAACTTACATGTAAACAAATTAAAATCTACTTCAAATACTTGCAGTTCTAGAAAAATTGTTCAGTCAAGTGCTGGGAAAACAAAATAGGATTCTCACAACTGAAGCTAATTCATCACTTCCTTTTGTTAAATATTTAGAGAAAATTTTAGTTAATCAACCTGCTCTTCAAAAAATATTGAAAAGGTCGTACAAATTAATATCCAATTTGGAAACAGCATTTGCATTAAAAAAATACAGGAAGGAGATGCACATCTTACCAGAATAGAGTGCAAAACAGTTAAGTTAAAAATTATGGGGATATAAGATAAAAAGTAATGCTTAATATAAAAGTACAATAATAAAGTACAATTTTCAGAAAATACATGAACCCAGTTTTTAATCTGTCTCTTCAGTTAGTATACAGGTTCCTACTAGGGGTTCATTTTTTTTTAAATTAACAGAAAGAAAAGCTATTCAATACAATCCAAGTAGTTTACCGTGCATGCATTGCATGGTAAACCAAGTAAATTGATTATCTGCATCTCTGAGATATCTTCACTTGCTCATTAGTGGTACTTACTGCTCATTAGTGAAAAAAAGTTGTAATCGATGCGTTAATGTCACAGAAATAGCAACAAAACCTCATGTCCCTAGCATAGCATTTGTCTAAGGTTCTCCTCCCTTAACAGGTCACTTAAATAGCTCTGTATTTTATTACCTGATAATACTTGCTACAATTTAAGCTAGAAAATCGTTTTCTTCATAACATCTCATACATCATGTGCCCATAAATTTCTGGAATGTTTCCTTCAATGCTGTTTTTCTCTGGAGAGGATTTATTTTATTTTTTAATTTTTTTTAACATGTAAGAGTATTCAGTGGTATTTTATACAAAATGTCTAAGCACTGCTCACTCTGCACCAATCATATATTTTATATATATATATATATATATATATATATACTTAATGGTGGTATTTATAGTTTCCCATAGACTTGAAATGTTTCAGTAGAGAAAGTTTAACAGGGTACAGTTTGGCTGAGAAGGTAAAATTTATTTATTTATTGGATTTATTCAGATGTGTTTTTTCCTCTTCCTTGTTGCAACTTCTGTGAGCTGCTAAATAGCAGAGCTATTGCTGACATTAGGGTGTTTGATTAACATAAAAAGGCTTTTGCCTCATTTCATATCTGAATATTTTTGAATATGTAAAAAAACTTTTATTTCATGCTGGTTTACAGAAAAAAAAAGTTTGGTTGCATTGCTGAATGTATCTGTAATCTCTAATTTTATGGTAAGAAAAGAGTAGTTTGTGCCTCCTAGGGAGGAGTAGATGGTAGTTTTTCTTATATTTAAAGAGATCTTATGAGATTACAGAGTTCTTCAGCCACCAGTTTTTGAACTCGAATCATAATATAAACTGATTGCTTTAGGGTGGAAATTTTGATACTGAACAATAACATACAGTAATCAAAGTTACTGATAATAGCAAATAAAGCAAATCCTAAACTAAAAAATAAAAATAAAAATTCTGGGCTATGTTGAATTCATAGCTCTTGCAAGGTTCTTGTGTTCTAAGATTTCTTTTATATCAAAATGATCATAGAGTCACAGAATGGTTTTGGTTTAGAAGGGACCTTAAATATCATCTAGTTCCAACAGCCCTGCCATGGGCAGGGACATCTTCCACTAGGCCAGGTTGCTCAAAGCCCCGTCAAACCTGGCCTTGAACACTGGCAGGGATGGGGCCGCCACAACTTCTTTGGGCAACCTGTGTCAGTGCCTCACCACCCTCATAAAGAAGATTTTTTTCCTAATGTCTGATCTAAATCTTTCCTCTGTCAGCTCAGATCCATTTCCTCTTGTCCTACCCCTACGTGCTCTTGAAAAAGTCCCTCCCCAAATTTCTACTAAGCCCCCTTTAGGTATCAGAATCCATCTTTGGTATTAGATCCACCTTTGCTGCGAACCAAGGAAAATATTTAATTGTATTCTTAAGTAGGAAGCTAAATATATAATGATTACTGGAAGCTTCAGGATTTAATTCTTGTATTGGAAGTTACTGCAGGTTTTTTAGTTTTTATTCAGGCAAGGGGGTTGGGGTTGTGTTTTTGTTTAATTCCAGTAGATTTATAAAATCCAGTAGATAATTAAATAGAAATCAGAGGTTTGGATTAAAGAGAAATTTGCAGGGATTCAACTACATGATTATTTTTTTTAATGTTTCCCTTAAGAGCGATGTCTTTGTGGTCAAATAGGTAGAATTCTTGTTGTTCTACCTGAAACAGAAGAAAAATCAGTTAATTCATTATAATCAGTTAATTCATTATAATTAGCTGATAAGATTCTAGCATCCTTTCTTTCTATAGAAATACAAAGCAGATAAGGTTATGAGAAGTCCAGTTAGATACTTTGTAATTTTATCAGTTGGCAAAGATTTTGAACAGGAAGGTTGAAATAAGTGTAAAGTACTTTAATATAAAATGTTGTATTATTCCCAAGAGAATTGCATTGCTGCCTGGAGAGCAGTAGTCAATATTTGATCAAGATGTCTTTTGACTTTCAGATAGGTAGATGGGACATTTTAGTATAAGGAGACTTAGAAGACTAAAAAGTCAGATATGGGTACTACAAAATTGATGCTTGGCCTTTAAGGCTATTTATAACTTAGGAGAGAAGCAAGTGTAATGTTAACCAAATAGGGTAAGATACATTAGGATACCATGTTGTACCAGTGCATGCCTTTAAAGTCCATACATACATGAGTTACATAGGAAGTCTGTGTTTTGGAGTTTGTTTAGAAGAAGAAAGCTGTTTTTTTTCTTAAGAGAGATTTCTGTCATTGTCCTTTATTTTGTTTCTGCTAAATCCAAGAGGCTTTCCAGGTGATGCTGGAATGGCACAAAGTATGGAAGATGGGAAGAAGTAAAAATTTAGACAATCAGTAAAATATTATTATTATTCCTTACTATAAGGTGGTAAAATGGGAAATGTCTTTTACTTTTTTACTTTAAGATGCTTGAAGATTTTTGTTTCAGCAGATTTATCTTCTAACATACTGTAAGAAAATACTGCATAAATTCACTGTTGATCTCACTGCTTTTTGAGTTCCTCATACTATAAGTATAAACAATGTTATGGTGTAATTCTAATTTATTAAATACAAGGTGACAAGAAGTATCTCTTACTTCTTTTTTGTTTGTCAGGTAGCAACTTGTAAGGCAGTGATACTGATTCTGGTTTCACCTTCAATGGCGTCTATTCATATATTCCACAAGGTTTAAGAGCTACATTTCAAACAATAATACTATGCCAAAAATACTATGTGAAACACTGTACTAGGTATTTATAGGAAACTTTGTTTGCTTTTGAAATGCATATATTTTCTGTCACAGAACATGTGATTACATATGTGATTTGTTTCACAGAAACATACATGAGCAGGATGGAAAAGCCAACCCACACTTCAACTATCACAGTTTTTAACTTATAATAGTTCTTCAGTCTGCCTCCACTCAACTAAGAGAATGAAAAATTAGTTCTAGAAGAAAATATTTTATGAGTTCACTGAACATACAGAAGAAGACTTGGAGTGAAATACTTCATACCACTGTAAAAAAATCAATGACTTTTTGGGCTATTGGCTCTTTTCAGGAAACATACTACTTGTTTTGATCGTACTAGGATCAAGCTTTCATTGTGGGTACTTGCTTCAGTCACTTAAACTTGGTCACATTATTGGTTACAGAGTTTTACTGCTAGAAAAAATTTAGTACAGAGGATCAAGAGCACTTGAGACAGATAGAGAGGCCTCTGTGTGTATGTGTGTGTTTATGTAAAAAAAATTAATAATGCCAGTGGAAGAAAAAATGCTGTATAGCTCAGTATTCTGTGGCTTCAGCCCTTCTTAAAGGGTTGTATGTAGATGTTGTAAATTTCATGTGCACGTTGTTCAGCCTCTCTTTATTGATACCAACATGATTACTGAATTTACAAACATGCAAGCAGAAAATTCTGATCCATTTTAGCATTGTGAGAAATGACTAGTATGTGTGTGGGAAGCTCTGAGAAATCAAGTTTTCTCTTTTTCTTCAAGTTCTTCCTCCTTGTCCTCATTCATTTCATCCCCATGCTAGCTAATTCCCTAAATTAGAGGAATGCTTGCATGCATCTCTTAAGTATTTATTTGAAAAATTTTGGTTTTGGGTTCTGGAAGTGTAATTTAAAAATTATAATTAAACCCAGATGCAAACCAGAAAGCAAAATGAAAGATCCTGAGATCTCCTTTTCTTTCTTTATCTCAGATGTTTCTGCTCCATTATTAATTGGAGAAGGCTTTATATCACTTGTACCTAGCCAGCCATGAATTTGTTCTGTCAATTTGAACCCATTTCATAATAAAGTTTCATTAGTAAGATTTTCATTTTCTTCAGCTGTTGAGGAAGCTTTGGGAAAATCCTGGTATATGTATGTAATTGCAACACATAGACCCCAAGAACTTAGACAAGGTACTTAAGACAGCAGTAGGAATCAGCAGAACTTAGAGGCTTTCAACACATCCTGATTTTCAGCTGGACTGGGAGGATGATTTTACTGTTGCCTTTTTCTTACCAGACACTGGAACAGTTTTCTGATAGTGAGCTAATACTAAGCTAGAAAAAGCTGAAGGCTGGACTTTGATCCAGAGTAAATTTTGACCTTTACATGTGAAAAGAGTTTTGCCTATCTTTGTGATATTGGATGTTAGTTATAGTTTTGGAAAATAATTTTGCAGAAAAGTTCTTTCAAAAGCTTCAGCAATATTCCTTTTCTGCTTCTGGGTTGTGGTTCTTCTCTAACTAATAGTGAAAAGATGACAGCCTTCATTGCAATTTTAGTTTTTATTTGAAGAATAAATCTGAAGAACTCTTCTGGAAAAAAAAAAAAACAAAAGCAAAACAAAATAAAAACAAAAGCCAAAACAAAAACCAACCATGTCTTTCTCCACCATTTGAAATATTGAAAAATCAGTGAATAGCTTCTTTCTGTCCTGTTTGCAGACTTTTATGAAGGAAGGAGGACAGTTACATGTAATTATACTACTAAAATAATTGCTGTTACTTTTTTCAATTATTTGGCCTTGGTTGTGATAAACAGGTCTTGGTTATTATAGGTAGTTTTAACAAGTTAAAACAATTATATTACACACAATTTGTAACGAGTTATTAAAAAAAAATCTGTTTCAAGTAGGAGGGAAGTTTCCTACTGATTTAGTGTACTATTTCATCAGTACTTGCAGTGAGTATTTGACAGAATTTTTACGTTATTTTTACAAATGTAAAATAATATGTAAACAGTTGTTATGTAATAG
This sequence comes from Pezoporus occidentalis, assembly GCF_034315485.1. Taxonomy (NCBI): domain Eukaryota; kingdom Metazoa; phylum Chordata; class Aves; order Psittaciformes; family Psittacidae; genus Pezoporus; species Pezoporus occidentalis. Next base: position 1,322,680 of record NW_026913900.1, on the reverse strand, counting down.
TTTTATTTATAAAATACAGGAATAATATTTTGATTATTTGAAGTACAGTGTTTACATTTTCCAGGGTTTGAAAGGGGTTCACTTGCATAATTATTGTTACAGAAAAGCAACTTATTTAATAAACTTTATAGTAGGAGATCTTGATTAACTGGAAGTCCTGGCTAGTGTATAAGGTGATTTGTATTTATGCCTTTTAATCTAGGGGCCCAACAGGAGGAAAATTTGGTTTCCAGAGTATTTTGTACTTGAACTGGATAAAGATAAGAATGATTGTGCAGACTGAATTTTGTCAGTGTTTATTAAAATCACTAAACTTCAAATACTGGATTATTTCTAGACTGTTGATAGACTAGAAGTTACTAGTCTTTATTAAAAAAATCTGTTAAACTGAAAAGTAAAATACAAATGTAGTGCAAGTGCAAGAGTTTTCCCTGAATTATTTCCCATTCACTGGCCTCTGCTTGTGAATCCACTGAAGCAAAAATACACACTTTGACACAGTCACTTACTGAAGTTCAACACCTCATAATTGACCTCAGTAACACAATGAATTTGAAGACATCCACAGCATTTGATGGAGATGTCAGTTATGATTCTTTCTATAAATTCAAGTAGCATAGGTCAAGAATCATCTCAGTCTTATGGCACTCTGCATTACATAGTTTGGCTCATAAAGTTACGGGAATTCAGGCTGATTTTAGAATACTTACAATATAATATTGTTTTTTGTCAAAAGGTTAAAAAAAAATCAAAAACAAACAAAAAAAAACCACCCCCCACCCCCCCCAAAAAAAATAAGGCAAAATAAAGTGGAGAAATTACTCAGTATATAATTTTATTATGAGATGGCTAACAGTAAAACAAGGAGCAGGAAACATGTGAGCATAAATATACAATATATTCAGGGAGCATCCGGGTCAGTATTTCTAAGACCTTTCAAAATGTCTTGTCAGAGGATTTGTAGGGAAAATACCTGTTTTCTTCAAATATTGCAGCTGCTTCTTTGAAAATGTTCTTAATGAGCTGAAATCCAGCATTACCTAATAGAAGTGTGATCAATGAAGTCTTTGCTTAATTGGGACACGTAGCTGGTATTTGATTCTCCTATCTGTGTCTTCTAAGGTCTGATTCTGCATTATTGAAATGTTTGATGTTCTATTTGCCAGTTACGTATACCTGAAAATGGATTTTTGGTTCAATAGGAACCATTTGAGACAAAATATAAGAGGAAACTTCATATCTAAATGACGGGTCATGCACCTTCTGGGTTTACACCAGTATGACTCTTATATGTTTTCAGTAAAATTTTCTTGCATGTGGCAAAGTAGACCAGAATCAGTCACACTGTTCATAGCTATTTCTGCTCTACTCTGCACAAGATTTCCAGCAGGTGGATTTCCCAGATAAATCCATCCAAAACACTGCTCAAGTTTTCAAGTCAAAAATTAGTCTAAGCAAGGTGGAAGTACCCAGAAAGTTTTAATAAAAGCTGCAAATGAGAAGAGGGTTGAGGAATGTCAGTCTAGCAGGTACCTGAACCTAGTTCTGAGCTATTAATGTAACATAAACATACATATTTGTAATGTAAAAAAAAAAAACAAACTGTTTTAGAGGAAAAGATGTCTAAAATGAGATTTGATGTCTCTTTTAGCAACTGACAATGCTGTAATTCCTTACCTTTATAATAAAAATCATTTAACTCATTTCTCTTAGTTCATAACTGCCATTTTTGAATACCATCTCTGCATTCTCTGACAATATTGTGAAAAATGAAAGTGATGATTGCAGTGTGTTGGCAACTTGATGAATCATATGTTTTGTGATTGTTTCTTAGGATAGGCATAAGATGTATACCATTAAGATAATGAGTAAAGAAGGGTCATCTGAAGGAATCTCCTCTCTAGTCCTGTTTAGAGAAGCAAAACAGATAGGATCTGTCAAAGAGGATGTATGAAGGAGCAGCATAGAAAAGCTATGCATTTTCCTTGGTTTTAGCAACATGTGTCAGTAAAGGAAAAATTCAAAGACCATTAAGAGATTTTACCTAGCTGTCTTCATGATAATATTGCACACTAGATTTTACCTGACTTAATGACATAACTATTTTAAAACATTTTAAAACATGAGTAACTTCAGATGTAGGGGAGAGAGCAATAGCTTGGAGGCATAGGCAGCAGATCAGCCAGCAGGGAAGCCTTTTTGTATGGGATTGCAGTTGCAATCATAAAGACATCTCTATGAACTTGCACACTTATTCTCCAGTGCTGGGATCATAAACAGCACTGTCTTCTGCAGGCTATTTTTTTGTGTTCTTTCACATTTTGCTTTCATGCCATGGCAGCACAGCACCTGTTCCCTCCTGCCTCCTGTCAGCCTGCCCTCAGTCGGTGCTATCCGAGCTCCTCAAAATATGTCTTGCCCAGACAGAAAACGGTCACAGGCAGGCCCAAGTAGGCCAAGTTATTGCATGTTATTGCTTGGGTCATTCCGTTCAGCTTCTCCAAATCCATTTATTCTTTCCATTTGTCCTCGGTTCAGCAGTAGCAGTCATTTTTCTCCTTAGTAGCTGGTGCAGTTCTGTGGTTTTGACTTTTCTGAATCTCATGCTCTGCCAAGGAGCAGGGGAAGTCGGGAGGAAGTAGAGACAGGACACCTGACCCAAACTAGCCAAAGAGGTATTCCATACCACAGCGCGTCATGCCCAGGATGTAAAACTGGGGTCAGTTAACCCGGAAGGGCTAGATCACTGCTCGGTTGGGCTGAGTATCTGTCGGCGGGTGGTGAGCGGTTGTATTCTCTGCCCTTGTTATTTCCCTTATCATTATTATTATTGGTGGTAGCAGTAGTGATCTGTGTTATACCTTAGTTACTAAACTGTTCTTATCTCAACCCGTGGGAGTTCCATTCTTTCGATTCTCCTCCCCATCCCTCCAGGAGCAGGGGTAGAAGAAAGGGGTGAGTGAGCAAGCAGGCTGCATGGCAGCTGGTCTTAAACTATGATACCATTAAACCTTACTCAGCGCTGTGATGTTTCAGCCATGTTTGTGCAAGGCTCAGCACCGTATAGTCAAATGCTGTCCATCATGACTGCCACAGAAAATAATGTGAATATTTTTAAAAGTTGTGAAGCTGAAGGTACAGAAAGGGCTGTCATATAAAGCATGAGTCAGAAAATGCTTTGCCGTGACTGCTTGGCAAAGTGAGCTTTATAACAAAATGTGATGAACCAGAGGTAGTGCTTACTTCTGGCATAGTATTTCCATTTCCAATTTTTAGATAAAAATCTTGGCCAGAGATGTTATAAAGCACATCAAAAGCTGCCCTGTGCTGCCATCATCACTGTTGTGTGTGACAGTTCCTGGCTTGTAACATCCACCCAGGCACTCTGTGTAGAGATGTTTATTACTGGTACCATCGGTCAGGCTTCACTTGAAAACATTTAACATTGGTCTGATATGTCCTTTAGCTTGCCACAGAGTGACTGTGTAAAGCTTCTCCCTTTCAAGCAGTTGTAAAATAATACAGGTTTGGAAGGACCTCAGGAGCTCCGTAGTCAACCGGCTGGTTGTCAAAACCCTCCATGGATGGACACTGCATGGACTCACTGGCCTACCACCCAGCTTTCCTCATGGGAAGAAGTTTATCCTCGTATCCAGTCAGAAACTGTCTTGTTTCAAATGCTGTCAATTATGTTTTGTCCTCCTGCCATGCCCTGGCTCTGTCTTCTCAGGATCAGAGAGAATCTGATTTTATTTTTTCTTTAAGTCACTTTTTACTTTATACTTCTGCTATAGCTGAATTTAATTTCTCATTCTTCTATAGATTGTAAGAGGTTATGTTGCACTGCATGGTTTTGGATAACCGTGCATCTTTTTGAAGTGGCAAGTTTATGGATTCTTTTCTGGCATTTTATGTGCTTCACTCTTGAAGAAAATCAGCATAAGTAAGGGATTTCAAAATTTAAAAATCTATTAGTAAGGAATATATTTGTGTTTAAGTATATGCTCTACCTTTAAGCATGTGTTTCCATCTCTTTGAGCTACAATTTGCATGGGTTTTAAAACCCACCTAAATATATTAATATGTAGAGATTGGACTATATCTTGATTTTGTATGTATGAGTCAGGAGGTCAGGAAGAGGAGTTACAATAATAAGTAAAACTGTATTCTCAACTACTTTAAGATCTTTCCTTTAACTAGGAACACAGTTAGGATGTATTATTGATGTCATGCAATATGTCAGTTGCTAAAGATTTTAATCCCCTTCTTGAATCCTTCCGAAGCAAATGATGTGATAGGGCTTGCACTTTGGAAGTCCCAGCAGTCGGATACTGGTACAAGTTGGCACTTGAGCAACTTGTTTTTGGCAGCTTGCTGCCTACCTGCAGCCACTGCCAAATACATGAACCAGATCCCTCAATGTGGGTGAGAGCAGGGAATGCTCTGCTAGACATTTTGTGGGCTGAGGGCTTTATTGTGTCTTAACACTGCTGCTCACATTAGTAAGCTTAGAGCATTTGCCATTGCTCAGTATGAACAACTGGATGGATTATCCCTCATGTTGGCAAAAAGCTTCTGGAGGATTAAAGAAAGAGTATAGCTGCTTACAGTCACCATATTTACTTTTTTCTCTCTGCCAGCAGAGTCTGGTTTTCTTTCTGATAATTTATCCCATCCAGATTTGAGTGTTGTAGTCATTATAGTGAGCAAACATGCACTTGCCATGATGAAGACCTGACTGACAAGGTAAGGGGGATGTCACTGCACCTGTAGAGGTGAGGGGCAGAATGCAGCAAGCCAGATCTCTGTCTCCCAATTTCCACTGGCTCGTGGAGTAGGTAGTCAGCAGAACAAGTAATGGGTGCACAAGTATACAGTCACTTAATCCTCTGTGTATCTGGGAGCTTTGAGTGGGGATGGCTTCAAGGTGAGCACAGATTGACACAATGCTCAGTGAACAAGGACAGTTCTCTGACTGGCAGTCTCTGTCCTTGTCATCACATCCATCCCTCGTCACTGGCTTGTGTGAAGAAACCAGGTGAAGGAGTTGGGGCTTGGAACAAAGAGCAATGCATAAATACATAGTTTTATGACTGCAGAGTCTGTTCAGAAACTGTCATACTTCAGTAGCAACAGTGTCCCTTGTCACATCTTTCTGCAGCTGACTAAGGCCTTGAGTTGTGGTTTAAGCCCAGCTGGTAACTCAGAACCACGCACTGCTTCCCCCCTACCCTCTCTCCAGGTGAGATGGGGTGGAGAACCAAAAAAATGTAAACCCCACGGGCTGAGATAAGAACAGTTTCATAAGTATAATATAAAACTAGTAATAATAAGGGAAATAACAAGGGGAGAGAATATAAAACTGAAAGAAAAAAAAAACAATAAACACCAGTGATGCACAACACAATTGCTCACCAGCCACTGACCCATACCCAGCCCTACATGAACAGCAATCTGTCCCTTCCAGTTGACTTCCCCCCATTTATATACTGTGCATGATATGCTGTGATATGGAATACCCCTTTGGTCAGTTTGGGTCAAGTGTCCTGTCTCTGCTTCCTCCCGGCTTCTTGCGCTGCTCCTCACCGGCAGAGTATGAGAGACTGACAAGTCCTTGATCAGGATAAGCACTACTTAGCAACAACTGAAACATTGGTGTGTTATCAGAATTGTTCTCAGAGGGAAGCCAAAACACAGCACTGCACCAGTTCCTAGGAGGTAAAAAAAAATTACTGTTACAGCTGAAACGAGGACACCTTGTAGTTATCCTCTGTGCCTTCATTCTCCAGAGCCTTTCCAGGCAGAGCACTGCATTTCCATTTTGGTGTATGAAGAAGAAAAGCAAAAAATAATTCAGGTTATTCATTATCATTTTCTATGGTTCTTCTGTCACTGCTCACACCATATTTTTGTTAAAAAAAAATCTATAAAAGCACCCTACTTAAAAAAACTGCAGTCAAAAGAGAGACGGCAGTTAATTGTAATACTGCTTGACTTAATGTGAGCTCCTGGCAATGTAGCCATGTCCTAGGTTCAGCAGTAGCAGTCATTTTTCTCCTTCTTAGTAGCTGGTGCAGTGCTGTGTTTTTGACTTTCAGCCTGGGAACAGCACTGATAACACCGATGTTTTCAGTTGGTGCTCAGTGATGTTTACTCTGACCAAGGACTTTCTAAGTCTCATGCTCTGCCAGGGAGGAGGGGAAGTCGGGAGGAAACAGAGACAGGACACCTGAGCCAAACTAGCCAAAGAGGTATTCCGTACCACAGCATGTCATGCCCAGGATGTAAAACTGGGAGCAGTTACCCAGAAGGGTTAGATCACTGCTTGGTTGGGCTGGGTATCAGTCGGCGGGTGGTGAGTGGTTATATTCTCTGCCCTTGTTATTTCCCTTATCATTATTATTACTGGTGGTAGCAGTAGTGATTTGTGTTATACCTTAGTTACTGAACTGTTCTTATCTCAACCCATGGGAATTACATTCTTTCGATTCTCCTGCCCGTCCCTCTGGGAGCGGGGCCGGGGGGGAATGTGAGTGAGTGGGCTGTGTGGCAGCTGGTCTTAGACCACGACAAGCCATCAACAATAACTATCAAATATACTTTGTCAACTCTGATGTTAGGTCGAGATTTGAGTGGAATGTTCAATACTAGCAAGTGAGCAAGATATCAAATATGTAATCCTAACCTTTGGGAAAAATTTCTGTGACATTGCTTTGTTGATAATAGCAATGCAAGCTCTGAGATCAAATAAAGTATCAGCTGGAAAATCATGACTTTCTTATATAAGATGTTAGCCATGCTTAGGATGTTTACCCTCATTAGCTAAGGAATTACTCAGGCAGAATTAAAGAATGCTGTTGCTTTATAAAGCCCTGATGTTTTTTATTTAATAAACCTCTCAGAAACTGTATTTATGGACTTACATATAAAACAGTTTAAAGTGCAGTGATTATTTCTCTGATCCAACACCTTATGCACTTCATTGTCTTTGGATTAGTCCCTGTATATATGCATATATCCCAAGTAACGCTGATACACACAGGAAGCTTGTGTCTAAATGTCCTTCCCTCTGCTTCCTTCACTTACTAGCACAAAGTATGGCTGGACTAGGGCCCCAGGAGAGCTGAAAAGCTCAGCTGAGCATAGACTTCACAGAAATAAAAGGACATATTAGAAGCAGAATGAATGCTGAGTGGAAGTTTCACTGTGGAAGATTTTTCATGCTGATGGCAGGGAGAAAAAGACAGCAAAAACATTTTTAAAGTGCAGAACTGTGTTTAGTTATAAAATCTACAATAAAAAATAAGAAAAAGAAAGGACGATAACAAAATCAGAGAGGGAAGATGAAGAGGTATGCCATGAAGCAGCCAGAAATTAAGGGTGAGTCATTTTGAAGCAGGATGGTATACCACTTCTACCCCACTTAAAATTCTCATACAGAATTGTGCAGCTTATACACTCTGTCAGAGAGAGAGAAACAGAATAATGCTTTCTGTGGGAAATCTATAGTATGAAAGGTCTCTAGGACCTGGCAAATAACTAATATCCTGTAAGCATGTACATGGAAACATAACAAACACACAACAACAAAAAAAAAAATCAAAACCAACAACCACAAAATAACTCACTAAATCCTTGTGGAAAGAATGTTATTTAATTTAAAAAAAATCACTTTTTTAATATTTTCCAATCTTTATGCTTATATGGTACATGCTTTGAAGCTTTCTGAGCACCTCTGAATGTCTAGAAGCTTTTTTCTGTAGAGAAAATGTTGCACATTTCTTTGTTCGATAGAAGACCAGCAGGTGACATGCAGACTTTGTAATATATTACAGCTTTAGGGATTTTCTTACCTAAATTTCAACTTATTTCAAAACCATTATATGAGAATGGTCAACAGTGCTGTCAACACAAAGGTAGCTGGAACTGTATGGACTATCTGCTTGGTTGGTGTTCAGCTATGAAACTTAAATAACAGAAACTAACTAAATTATCAGCATTTTACATGAACTCCTTGCCTGCTGACTTGGTACGATCCTGTCTCCAAGAGTGGTCTGATGGTGACAGACCTTGTTTAAGGGGTTGAATTTGCATCTCTTGGACCTGCAGTAGATGCTGGAGTTACTTGGCGTTATGATTCTCGGTAAGCAGAACTGACAGTAAGCAGAGTAAGACTTGATGGTAGATCATGAAGTTTTATTTAGTAGCTAAGAGGTTTTAATACCTAAAGCACAAGTGGGTTTAGCTGTTATTTCAGTAGCTATTAGTTTTAGTTGTTAGTTCAGTATGAAGCACTAGCAAGCAGAACAGTGGTACTGTTTTCCTCCCCCTAGACTTGCAGAGACTTAGGTAATGAATTTTGCTGATGACTGATGTTATCCATCTTAGAAATAGAATGAAAATAGATAAAGTTTGTAATAGAATTGGATTGTCTTTAAATTGTCAATGCACTTGAACTCCCAACCAAATTTTTTCTTAAAAATGAAAAAGCTATCCCTTATCCCTAGCTGTCTCTGGAGCTATTTCAAGCCTAAGATTTAATAAATATGTTGCATTGAATGTACTTAACTAAGGCTTTGCAAGTTTGTTAGATTTGAGTTCTGGTTGTAGCTGACACAATTCCAAAGTTCCCTGCAGACAAAAGGAAATGATTGTTTCTTAGGAAACCAAAGTTTAAATTAATTTACCTTCAGAATTACAGTCTTGCTACTTAAAAGTACTTATCAGATTTTCGCTTAATAACAAGTAGCACTTGCTAAGAATATTGCCACCTTCACTCCTGTTGTAACCATAGACAACACTAGAGATTCTTGTGTAAGGTTAGTCTCTCTTTTTCTGTTTGTTTGGGGGTTGGGTTGGTTTTTTGGGGTTGTTTTTGTTTTTTTTTAGATAACTCTCCACTGCTTGGCTTATTTTATTTTGTGGGGTTTTTAAGAATGGGTTTGATGAAAATAATTTTTTAGGAGATACTGGTTCTTTAAGTTTGGAATGGGATTTCACCTTTCAATCACCAACCTAAAATATCTGGTTGAGAGTTAGAGCACATACCTTTGCATCCCGTTTCTTGATGAGTCTATAACATTATCCTTAATTCATTGCTTCATTTTTAATATTCCAGTGCTAGTGCAACATTAATATCATAGAATCAAATGCTCAAAATAGGTCAGCCAAACAGGTTGAACACTCATCCTTTCCTTTCTGCCTTCTGTGTATGCAGAAAATGATCTCACTAGTGTTAAATACCAGTAGTCAAACAATGTATCATATCATGCTATTATAATGTACAGCAGGCTACATATATTTCATTTTGCTCTCATTAAGGTCCTTCTACTGTGGATGTTCCAAAAGTAGAAGAACATGTATTTTTTTAATCTTTGTTATGATCAGAATCATTGAACAGTTCTCAAGAGCAAAATACTATCACTGTGATATGCTTTATGAACTTTTGCCAGCAGAATTCAGCTTGCTCTGATTCCAGTCTGAAATGTGAATCTCTGCAATTAACTTTGACTCTGCCCTTTCTATAAACAATAGCAGATACAAAATTCCCCTCCTAATTTGTAAACCTTAGTGTTTTGAAGCCCTTTTAAAAGAGAAATTCTACCCAGAGAGACAAAAGTTGAAGGAAGTAAAATTAGTGTCTAATAAAGGTAGGTAAGAATTAGAATAAAACATGGTATTTTATATGAAGTAATGCATGTGCTCTTGTTGGAACAAAATTATCTGTGTCAGGTTTATCTATTTCATGTATTTGCATAGAGTTATTCCTTTAGAGGTTAATATGTTTGTATTAAATTTTATCATGTTAATCACTGAAATGGAATAGGTAATGTTATCCAGAACAGAACAAGGGTCTTGATTTACTCTAAGTCAAAGAAGGAATTTGTGAACTGTGACTAATACCATTTCAACTGTTAAATTATTCTGCCTTAGCACAAGCTGCAACATATGGCAGTGAATCTGTACAGTAGGTTTTTGCAAGTGAAAGAACAGAGAAAATTCTTGGGACAGTTGGAAGTCTGATGCTGAGGCAATCACAGATTTTGTGGAACATGTAGGCTTTTCTTATATTCTTCATGAAATAAATTTAGAATGTCATATATAGTTCAACACTTGTCACACATAATTCTAAGTACATTGAGAAATATGCTTTAATTTCTCTTGTGCCTTTTAACTTATGGGTAATCTTGATGTTGTATGGGGTTTCCATGTAATCCTCTTCTCTTATATATGGGACTTTGAGGATGCGGGAGACCACATACGTAAAGCAGACAGATGACATCTTTAAAAAGTACATTTTTAAGAAGCAAGAGAATAAAAAAATCCCAATCCTAGTAGCTAGAATATGGCATGTACTTCTTTTCAGTAACAGACAGATGAAATTTGACTATGATATGAGTGCTGGAAGAAACTTCTGGTTCCATGGGTCACCAGTACTCATTTTGTGTTTCATAATGGTATCAGATGTGTGAGAGAAGCTCAGAAAAAGGAACACTTAAGACACGAGAAGTTTATATTCAGTGAGGTGACATGACAGAGTTAAAGGGAAGACAAAATTTTGTAGCAGGAATTAAAATAATAATCAATAGTATATAAAAAAGTGGGCTAAACATGTAGCAGTGCACACAGTGAATGTGGACTTGTCTATGGGAACCCAGTCTTAGCAGGCTTCATGTCCCATGTGAGCTTGTCTTGTCTTTATTTTCTAGGATGATCTCTCTTTCCATACTTTTTATTAAACAAATTAGGCTCCATCTAAACAGTTTACTATGTTACTTTCTGTCGTGGTTTAAACCAAACCAGACAACTCGTTCACTCACTTCCCCCCCTTAGCGCGGACGCCCGCTCGGCATAGCACACTGCAGCCAGAACTCCTGGGCTCAAGCGATCCAGTGGGCTCAGCCTCCCGAGTAGCTGGGACTACAGGCACGCGCCACCACACCCGGCATCAATACGGTGAGCCCCAGGGAGCTGGGGCACACCAGGTTGACTAAGGTAGGGCTGGTAGACTGTGAGGTTGGAGGAGGTATCGGTCGGAGCTTGGTCAGGCTGGGGGGGGGCGAGTTATCGGTTGGCTGGTGCTGAGGTGTGCTGTATTCTCTTCCCTTGTTATTTCCTTTATCATTATTATTATTGGTGGTAGCAGCAGTGATTTGTGTTATACCTTAGTTACTAAACTGTTCTTATCTCAACCCATGGGAATTGCATTCTTTTTGACTCTCCTCTCCGTCCCTCCAGGAGTAGGGGGAGGGCAAGAAGGGGGGGAAGTGAGTGAACGAGTTGTCTGGTTTGGTTTAAACCACGACAGTTCTTTTTGGCACCCAGCGTGGGGCACGAAGGGTTGAGATAACAACAGATCTGACCGGCACGGGAGCTTTGACCTGCTCCGTCTCTGACCTGGGCCAGTTCAACCCTCCTTAGAATACAATACCACCGGCCAAGAGACGAGTCCCAGTCGGAAGCCTGTGTCCTTCCGGGTAACTCCCCATTACCCCCCACCCCAGGCATGACGTGCTGTGGTATGGAATACCTCTTTGGCTACCCTGGGTCAGGTGCCCCGTCTCTGCTTCCTCCTGGCTTCCCCTCCTCCCTGGCAGAGCATGAGCCTCACAAAGTCCTTGGTCAGGGTAAACATCACTTAGCAACAACCGAAAACATCGGTATCACCAGCACTGTTCCCAGGCTGGAAGTCAAAACACAGCACTCCACCAGCTACCACGAAGGAGAAACATGACTGCAACTGCTGAACCCAGGACACTTTCTCAGCATTGCGGTCTGTGGTTTTATTTGTATAGGTTGTTTCTTTGAGTTATGTATCTTGTATAATTTTAATGTTTGGCAGAATTTGTGTTCTGTAGTCTTATCTCCCCAGCTAAATTATCCAGCAATATCCATAGCAGTTTATATTTTGTTCTTTAGCTGAAATATTTTCTTGGCTGTTCATTAAGAGTCAGATCATCTTCCAGGAGTATTTATTTCCATAGAATGTAATTAAGGTGGTTTACTTCACAAGGAATATACAAATATATATGAATAAAGAGAGACTTATAATTTCAGTCACACTTTAGATTACCTTGGGAAGTTTTGTCCAGTGTGTAAGTACATGTATGCACAAGTTGATTCACATCCTCAACTAAGGAGAAGGAGTTTTCATTTCTTCTCTTTTCTACACTGAATTTATGCAGCTTTCTGTCCTCTGAGAGCAAAAGTGTACTTAGCTATAACCTTCTGCCACATTTAGAGACCCTATTCAGTATACCTTAGCTAGAGAGAGTCTTAGCTGTGCTATGTGTGTTTAGAGCAATAGTGAGGTTAAATCAAGGCAACAATGAGGAGACCTTCAAAGTTTGAAAAGAGAAACAGTTTACATTTCTATCAGTAAAAAGGTGGGGTCTTGAGGTTTGGTTTTTTTTTTTTAAAAATAAAACAACAATGTGTAAAATTAAAGAGTAGAAAAAAAATGCTTGACTTGATATGTTAGGATGTTGAAGACTAAAAATAGTGGAGTCCAGTACATAAAGGTTTAAAGAATATACATATAAAAAAAAGAACAATGATGTCTAAGAAATAGAGTAAATTTAATAAGTGGTTCTTTAAATAGGCACTATACAAAATAGAAAGAAAGTATTGATCAGTATGTGTTGAAAGCTAGTGACAGGGATTAATCTGACTACACAAAAGACTTAAATCTTCACATAGTTGTTTGAGCAAGATAATATTGTCCAGTCTCTGAATTGCTTTCATCTCGGTAAGACATATTCTAAAGCATCTTAACAGGACAGTGATAGCTATTCAAGACTGACAAAAGACCATAGCTGCATTAAACTCACCATTTCTCAAAAAATAACAAAAGCAAAAAGAATAAAAAAATATTTAATGAGGACCTAGGTTGACAGAAAAGCAAAGTTAAGCCTTCTTCCACACACTAATTAAATCAGCTTAATTAATAATGTTTTTTACTATATGCAGGTTTTGAGTAAAATGTCAGTTTGTTAATATGTCAGTTATTTTAGTATGTTGTAGTTGTGGTCTCGGGCCCTAGGTACTGAAATTGATGTTCAAGCAGAGTTTGCTTGAATTAGTTGATTTTCAATTCAATTAGTTAATTGAATTGAATCAGATTAACAGTTGCTGCGCTGAACAATTCTTCAACTGTCTGCTTTATATTTGCATAAATTCTTCAACTATGATCCATCTCAACATAAAAATTCAAAATTTTTAAGATGAGTCCTTTGTCTACTGCTGTGTGAATAACTGTGTTTAGACAGCCTATTAAAAACAAACAAACAAAAAATAAATTAAAACCCAAAATATTTATTTCATAGCTAATGAGGTTTTATTGTCTAGATCCAAATTTTCTGGAATAAGTTACTGCAGTGTTGTCATGATTTCATATTGAATTGAATATGTAAAGGCATATAAAAAGTGTAAGTTACTGTATTTGCTGCTTATTTTATTTTTTTACCTTTTAAGACTATATTTTAAAAATACAGCTTTTAGAATTTCAAATTTAAATAAGGTGAAAAGTCAGCAGGAGCTGAAGACATTTTGCAGCTTAGAAATGGCTTCTGAATCACTGTGATGTTCTTCGAGTGAGGAAATAATTAAGAAATAAAGATTTGGTACTTGTAATTTTATTCGAAATAGCTTGTGAAAAGGGACTGTGACTTTCACTAGACAAATGGCTGTATTTAAAATGCCAGATGTTTAGTAATAGCACTATGATATTCATTCTTGAGAAATTAATAATCGGTACTGATTAGGGTACTGTACAGTCTTCAGTCATTATTACACCAGGTAGTGTTTGAAGTTCCAGTTAGGTGCAGAGTTTTTTTCAGTATTTGCCTAGATTCACCTTGATATTGTCAAACAATATTTTCTTCTTATGTACCTGGGACTTATGAACCCGGAACTTGGAATTACTGTCACCTACTTGACCTGTGCATCTGGTATTCATATTGTTGTGGGGGTCTCTGCTGAAGATCTCCAACCAAAAGAGAAAATGTAGGTTTGTCGTGTGCAGTGTTTGTACTGTGCTTTGATAATCCTACATGTTGGTTTTCTATCTGAAATATGTGAATAAAAATACTGGTTAGTATGTTGCATGTTTGGAAAACTGATCTTAAAAAATAACAATCTATTTAGCATGTTAGACCTAGAGGACTAGTTGAAATAATAAAACCAAAATATTACACTTAAGGAGCTGTTGATGAATTTGGTGTGTGAAGCTCCAGTATCAGTTGTCTGATATTATGAATGCATGTTTTCTCTTGTTTTCTTAGCTTTTTTAGTTTTTTAACTTTCATTCTGTTCCTGTTTTAAAATTAATTAGATTATGGGATTCATTAAGGAAATTTCATTTTAAGAATTGACTCCCATGAAAGCAATATTTGGTGCCTTGTAACCATGTAGTCATTGGGTTCCATCCAAGATGATTGAATTAATTTTTTACTGTTGCACGTTGTACTTAAGCTTCAAGTACAAGGGATGACAAGGAGTAATTGTAATCACCATTCAATCAAAAAAAAAAGTAAATTGGGGTTGCTAAAAAAGAACTGAGTCTTGTGGGACCTTGTGAGAGCTCTGTTGGGTCTTGCCCTAAGCCAAAAAGACTCCGTGGTTGTAGGGCTCTTTATCCTATTGACAATAGAATCTTTCTAAAAAAGCTGAAAATGAGCACATAAGGCAGAGAAAATATTAAACACTCCTGATTTTTATTATTACATGTTTCTCTGTGTGTATTGGAACATTTTCTAAAACTCTCCTAGGAGGCCACAACTCTATGAACCTTATCAAATAAGAGGTTCAGTTCCATTCTGTTGAGGAACTGGCCAACGGAGACCTCCAGATATCCCCTATCTGTCCATGATTAGAGAAACGATGTGCTGAAATCCACTTTTCACAAGTATTGTTTTCTGATGCTTTCATAATTCTCAATTTTGCTGTTTACAGAGAGCGAAGAGGTGTACCAGCGCCAGGTGCTGTCTATTTCCTGTATCGTCTTTGGCATAGTCGTAGTGGGCATGCTTTGTGCAGCATTCTACTTCAAAACAAAGTAAGAGCCTTCATCTGGTGTTTGTTATTGAGCTTCTGTCCTTTTTTATGGCTTAGAATTCTTCAGTTTCTCCCCTACTTTTGAAGCTGTTTCTGTCTCTGGACAGGCTAGAATATTTCCACACAGCTACCCTATGTAACTCAAAAAAAAAAAAAAAATTTAAACAGGAATAATATGTGGTTTGTTTCTATTTTCTGCTATCTGGAAAGAATTGTGTTCTTTCCAGTTCTTTTTTTGACAACAAGAATTTTGTGTCTATTGCTATCACTGCAATAATCGCTTTCCTCTTTTGAAAAACGAAAGTTTAAAAGTATCATCTTTTTGTATTTTTTATCTCTGAGTGTCGCTATTATTTCAGTATGCTGATAAAGGTAGAAATGCAGAGACAAGTTCTCTGTAGATATCTCTAACCTGTAGCTACAGATAGATGTAAACTGTTGATGTAGTTGTATAATGAGTATGTGTAATGTACAAGCACATTGAACTACCCAAGTATAGTGGAATCATCTGTACTAAACTACTTTAAAGTAAACCGGTTTCCACTGTTTGTTTTATCTTCCCAACTGAACATTATTTTATAATATTTATTGTTATGTGTGTAATTTGAGTTGCAAAAACCTCAGCAATTACATGGCATGCTTGTCAGTGCCACTCTATCTATAAATATGTTCTGTGTGGTTGTCATCCTTCATTCTTGTTCCAGTTGGAGCTAATGAGAAAACACGTATCAATATGAATAGTACCTGTATGAGATTAGTCATGGTGGATGAGCGTCAAAAATGTGGAGGTTTGCACTATTTAAAAGTTTGGATGCTTATCTGAATCCCCCTTTTTATAATTTATTTTAATGAGTAGGGACTCTCAAAAAAAAAAAAAACGTACGTTTCTATCTACCTGAAGATCTACATTTCCATTAAAAAATAATAAAAAAAAAATGTTGGAAAGTCACCAGGCCTTTTTTTTTTTCCTCTTTTTTCTTCCCCTCAGGCTTCAGGGGTCGTTTGTGCATGACTTGAGTGAAGATTTGAGCTTGTTCATGTTTCATTTCCTATCTGCTCTCATGTTTTGAGGGATTGTGTTTAATTGTTCTTTGGACCTTGAGTATGACAGTGACGCTAGCTAGGAGGATGCTGTGGCAAACTTCTTTCATGTAGTATAAATTATAAGGGAGCTCGAGCATCTCCCATATGAGGACAGGCTGAGAAAGCTGGGGCTGTTCAGCCTGGAGAAGACTGTGTGGAAACCTCATAGCAGCCTTCCAGTATCTGAAGTGGGCCTACAAGGATGCTGGAGAGGGACTCTTCATTAGGGACCAGAATGACAGGACAAGGGGAACAAGTTAAAACTTAAACAGAAAGTTTAGGTTAAATATAAGGAAGAAGTTCTTTACTGTGAGGGTGGTGAGGCACTGGATTTAGGTGCCCAAGGAAACTGAATCCCTGCAGTGTTCAAGGCCAGGTTGGACAGGGCCTTGAGTGATACGGTTTAGTGTGTGGTCTCCCTGTGCATGGTAAGGGGATTGGAGCTAGGTGATCTTAAGGTCCTTTCCAACCGTAACTATTCTATGGTTCCATGATTCTAGGAAATTGTGAGCAGACAGCCATTTTGCCACTGCATTGGAAACATCAGATGATCTTAAGGTCCTTTCCAACCCTAACGATTCTATGATTCTATGATTTTAGAGAGAATAAGGTGTTCCTGTTCTTCCTGTAAGGGCTTGAGGATTTTGCTCATGAAGAGAGGTTCAGAAAGGGCAGAATGGGTTTATCAGTTGGAAGAACATGCAGTCAGACACTGAGCGTAGTGTGAATAAAATGTCCCTCTGTTAATTCAGCTGTGGCCCCCCTGATTTTGCACTGTTGTATGAAGTGGTTTGGAACAGCCTTCGGAATACCATGACTTTGATGAGGTGGTAGGGATAGCTATGTCCAAAACTATTGAGTAATGCTTCAAAGATGAACTCATGGGACTATAGTGCTTCATACATATATATATATATATATATGTATATATAGTGCTTCATATCTCAGCAGGATAGGGTGGGAGGTGTTGGGTTTTTATCTGCATTATAAACATGATAGTTAAGAATTACTGGAGTGAGTTAGTGTAGTTATGCCAGATTTTGGGAACTGAAGTTTGAGGAGTAATGAGAAAATGAGTGCCTTCCATTCAGTCCAGAGGTCTTATTAAATATATGAAACACAGTAGTGCTAACATACTAATCAATCCCTAGCTCTCTGGCTTTGGCTCCATCTGGAGACTGTATCAAATGTAAATAGTGTCTAGACTGGGTTGCATAGAGGGCACATAAAACTGTCATAACTGCAACATTGGGCAGTGTCTTAAGGGTGTAAAACTCAACAAATTTAAAGTGCCTCAACCCTTATCATATATTAGCTTTTAGTCAATAGATTTTCAGGAGCTTCTTCATCAGGCAGGCGTATCTTCATCATGCTTATGAGTTATCAGAGCATTCTTCCTGCTTGGAGGATAATAATCTGGTTTAATTTGTTGTATCAAAATTTTAAAATATTGCTAACACTACAGAAAATCTGAATCTTGCACCCTAGAAGAAAAAAGACACTGACCCTGACTTTCTTAGTCTGACAGTTGGATAATATCTACTGTTAGAAATATGTGCTTCCCTATGCACCATTAAATTAGAAGCCTTTTTTAAAAATAAATTCAATGTGGGGAAGTTTAGAACTATAATTAAACACTTCCAATTATTCCTTTTAGGGTAATCAAGAAAGTGCTGTAAGTGTTAGCAACAGAGGGCGAGTACAGTAATGGGCTGCTCTTTATGGTGTAGACTTTCATAAATGACTAGTGACTATTTCTTGCTGAAGTAACAGCACTTTATTACTAGATTTATCTAAAGTAGAACAAATAAGGCCCTTTTGTTTTGAAAACAAAAATTATAAAATAAAAACAGTAGTTGGTGATGAACTTTGAATTATTAATTGTTTCTACTTTTATATGCATCCTATATTTTGGCAAAATGAATATGCATAAACCTAACAGTAACGTTAGGTTGCATGAACATAAGAGGAAATTAATTGCCTGATTATTTCTCTGGGTAAATACCTTCAGGAATCTCAATCGTAATGTTGAAGTGCAGCATCCAGTTTACTTACATGTGTTTATAGATGTAGAAGCAACTCCAAACCCAGGTTTTTGAAATAAATCCAAATTAGAGTTAAAAAACTTTGTAATTTGCTTTGTTTTTTTCCCTATTAAATTCTAAGAATATTGTATATATAGGAGATTCCTAACATCTGATGTTGTGATCATGTTTTGCTGCCATTGTTTAGACTTTATTTGAAGTCTCCGCTTAGAAACAGTCATCAAATACGACTAGGTGTTCCATAATTATTATGGAGAGCAAGAAGCAAGAGGCTAGCTTTCCATTAAGACATATGGATATACATTTGCTTATTTTCTCAGTGTATGTAATTTGGATGGTCAGAAAATAATTATTCATACAAACTCGAGAGTTGGGTTTAGGAATTTCCCCTGCAATTTTATAAAAAGCTAGAGTTCATTTTGACTTTTTTGCAAATTAAATTATTCAATTTCACTGGTTTCAAAAATTAGTAGATATAAAAATAGTTTTTTTAAAGAGATGTTTCAGAATCAATTAATCTGATTTGGCACTATAATGCTTTGTATTATATATATTCAGATTATATGATACTATTCTTTACAAGTAAATTTTGAATGTTTTTGTGTTTGAGAAATTATTTCCTCTCACCACTGCACATAAATCTTACTAATTAAGATTAATGCACATAAACCTTACTAATTATGAGCTCCTGTGAGCTGTACACAAAACATGCCACTCATATTTGTAAGTTCATTCTTTTTTATTTGCCATGCTGTTTCAAAATAGGATGTAAATAGAAAACATAAGAGAACTTTGTAGAGTCCAAGGTTTATTATGGTTTATGACTTGTATTCAGGAAATGTGCTTTAACAAGTACCTACTTCTGAGCAGGTGCTTACAGCTTGTTGAATTTAAGGTAATGCTTAAATTATGCAATACTGAAGTTTGAAGAGTAGTGGGGAAATGCACACCTCCCATACTGAACTAAGGAACTCAAAGGCAGAAGAAATCCCATATATTTATTTTAATAAATCAAGAAATATTGAATATGTCAAGTGCGATACTTCTCACTGCTTGCTTTCATAGTGAGGTAACTTGTCCTTTCTCACCATCTTCCCCTTTGAACACTTGAGTAAGTCAATTTTCCTCTGGTTTCTTACACTTTCCTGAGCTAAAAACAGACTGTACTGGAAGAAGCTAAAATTACTTTTATGCTTCATTCAGTGTCAAATTCGTTGGTCTGAGTCAAGTAAGATGTGATCAAAATTGACAATGTCACAAGGCTTTCAGCAACAAAATCACAAGCAATTTTCAAAATTTTTTTGAAGCTTCTTTGCTAAAATTTCAGATTTCTGGATAGAAATACTGCATTTCCTTTATTTCTTATCAACACTGCCCTGAAATCACTTCCTCTGAAATATGGCTCCACAAAAATTGCTGTCTAAAGGCTGCTGGTGGCATAATGAAGTGCTGCTGCTGCTGCAGCAAGTCCTTGACCTTGCTGGGCTGTTTCCAGGGCCTGTGTGGGTTGACTGCTAGAGATGCATCTTCAAGGGAGAAGGAGGGAAGGCAGGAAAGCAACAAGGAAGGAAAGAAGGAAGGAAAGAAGGAAGTAGAATTGGAGTTATTTCTACTGATCATTTAAAACTAATAGTCTCAGAAAATGTAGCTTATCAAAAGAATGGAGATGGATAAAAGACCTTACATGTGTTTTGCTAACAGTTTTTGCCCAGATGAGATACCTGTTTGTGGAAGATAAAAGAAACATTTAAAACAAAGTTTGCTGCCTCATATCCTCAGTCATGGACAGAACTTTAAAACTCAGTTTGTGAATATAGTGTGGCAGAAACAGAAAGCCATTATTAATAGCATAGTTACCTCCTGAATATTGCAAGTGATTCATCTGGTGGTATTCCTAGCTCTGACATTGTGGATCATAATATAGTATGTCGAAAACACAGCTGCAGATACCCTGCTGATGTTTTTTTCAAGGTTTAAACTTGTAAGCAAAAGCTGGTCTATACAAGATAGTGGGTTATAGGTCAGTCTAATTAGCTAGCAGAAATCTTTGATTCTTCAACATTTTTTATAGCCAACAGGGGCTAATGCCTGCTGTATTTGCCAAAGTCTTTGTTCTTAATCTGAGCAAAATGCTTTTTTACTATTCAGGCCTACTTGCAAGCTATTGTTAAATATTTAATAGATGATCTTACAAAATTCTGTGCTGAAACAATTAGCATGCTATTATAGTAATCTGAGAATAGAAGATATTTTAAACAGAAGAGATCTTTTTTCCTTTCTCAAGCCTTGCCAGAAAATGACCACTGCATTGAAAGCATTGAAATATTAGACACTAGTGAAATAGCTCAACTTGTTTAATCTGATATAGTGAAGTTTTGAACAAAGGGAACCATGGCTGTAAAAATACCGTGGCTGTAGTAGATGATCAGACTAACTCTTTCTTACATAAATTTTATTTCTCTCTGCAGGAAACAAACAAAGCAAATACATGAACAGCTGAAAGAAACACAGAATAGGAAAACCTACAGCCTAAATGCTTCCAGCATGATGGCAAAGTCAGAGTGTATGGCACAAAGCCAAGTCCAGCTGCAAAATGTAAGTAATCCTGCCAGCTACAACACTTAATAGCCTGGCTGAGTTCCTGCTGCTGATGGCAGCACATCGCCATGTTGCTATCAGCATCTGAGCAATGGGAACAAGAATTCTCACCTCTTTCATAAAATGTTTTCTATCAGGCCTGATAATGGAAAACACTAAGAAGGATTTTTTCTGAATTTATTTCAGTGGTTCCTGTTGCATTTTGTTCATGTAACATCCCTTGCTGAGGCCCCTAGCTCTGCATGTAGCAGTGGAAATTAGTATTAGAGTTTTCTGCAATACCTTAGCTCATATGTATGGTTTACAGCTGAAGTGGGGGTCTTTGATCTTAGGTGATTTCAAGTCTTCCAATAATTAATGTTCCTGCATGAAAAAATGTAAAGATTTGTCACAGTTAATTCAGAGTAAATTCAAAATCTGGCCCTAAATTTACACATATAAACTAGTGCTCAAGGGAAGACTGTGCTGATGGTCTCATTTTCCTGGGTCGTGAGTTAAAAGGTCTTTGAGGTTAGTTTGTTCAAACTAAATTTGAAATGTATTTACTCATTTTCTGTATATAGTTATACTTAATACAATTCCACAATCATGAAATTCATTAAGTGTATTTGAAATAAGGAACTTGAATATGACTGATTTATTTAGCCCTGGATGTAAGTTACTTTCCAATGCATGTCATTTTCTTCTCCGTGGACATACGCAATTAGTAATGTCTTATTTGAACAAAATCTTTGGAAAAACTGAGAAGAAGTCTGGTAACAATAGGAAATCAGTTTTATTCAAGCCTTTCTAAATGCTTAACCGTTAGGTTTTGGGGTTGTTTTTTGGGGAGTGGGTTTTTTTTTGGGGGGGAGGAGGGGGTTGGTTTGTTTGCCTGTTTAAGAAAAAGAGTATCTTAGCATTGCTTAAAGGGCTGACTACCATTGTAGTTATGATATGCTCTGTGTTTGAGGAAAAATACACTATTTCAAGAAGGTAGATAGCTTCACTAAACTGACATAATCACAAGTTAGGGAACCTTGTGCAATTCTTTGTTTTACTTTCAGTTCATTCAGTCAGACAGCCCTTTCTAGCCCCTACAAAAAAAAAATATTTGGGGAGTGTTGTAATGACAGCAACAAAAGGTAAAGTTGTAAAGAGCTTCTGTAATCCTTTTGTTCTAACATATGAAGTATGTCTTGGTTAGCACTAAGAATATGTTCTTTGCCTTTTTCTGACTGTATTTCAGTGCAATATTTTGTCAACCCATCATCACTATGAACTATTTGATGTCTTCTGAGCAGCTGACAAACACATCAACAAGCTTTATTTAAGTCTTTTTCTTTTGCTATGACAATAGTCATAATGGCTGAAGTAGCAGTTTATAGATTCCAGATATTAGAGATTGAAAGCCATTATTATTATTTATTATTTTAATCCAAATTTGCTTTTCTGTTTTTTATGCTGTTCAGACTGGCATTTTCAGTGCTGGTAACTAATACACTGTTTTCTTGTTCTTGTGGCTGCTTGCAGGCAGCTGTTTTCTTCTTGCCATTAATGCATTTTCCCTTTGGGAGCAAAGATAATAAGGAAGACAAACAGAATGACCTTGTGCAGGATGTAGTGTAACTGTGCAAGGTAGTAATGGTTTCTATTGTTAGCAAGATTTTAGTGCAGGAATGCATGTAAGAAGTTCATGAAATATTTAGAAAAATTGGCAGATTGGAATGGAGAAAAAGGGCAGGGGGGATGGCAAGGCAGCAGAAAAGAACTTTGAAATGGCATTTTATAGGAATGGCTGAGCGGCTCCCGCCAGAGACCAGAGATCTGCCCTAGGCGTTATCTGCTGGGCAGGAAAGGGACCAAGTATTGCCATGGGGAGAAGAATGCTCCCACTGCTTCCTCCTGTGGCTGTGCTGCTGCCTTTCTGCCAGTCACTGCTGGGGTGTGATCTCTCTTCAGTTCCCATCTGCAGCTCCTACCACGTGGATCTGGGGAAAAATCTTAGTTCTCTTTATTTCCAGGAGCCAGTAAATAAACTTGAATAAATTAAGGTGGCTGTTTTCTGGAAACTAGTCTTCCAGTATAGCATTTTGGCTTATGTAATCTTGGTAGCTGTTTCTTGTGCTCTTCTTACATGGGGAAACCGTCTCGCTTATATGTTATGTCACCTTTCTCTCTTTCCTTAAACGATTCTCCCATATCTTTCTCCTGCCTATTTTGAATGGTGATGCTTTCAGGTTTCTCACCCT
Source organism: Pezoporus occidentalis (assembly GCF_034315485.1). Taxonomy (NCBI): domain Eukaryota; kingdom Metazoa; phylum Chordata; class Aves; order Psittaciformes; family Psittacidae; genus Pezoporus; species Pezoporus occidentalis. Next base: position 1,299,669 of record NW_026913900.1, on the reverse strand, counting down.
GCTTTTTGTTCTAGAAGAATACATTGGTGTAAACCTGAGAATAATTGCATATTATTCTAGTAATGTCTGTTCTGAAGGAGCCATCACATTTTGACCTAGAGGTTGCTATATTTAGTAAAGTCTGCATGGATCTTTCCCAATGCTGAGTTGCTTTAGAAAGAGGTTCTAATATTTCCCAAGACCCATGGTATAGCAGGTAGTGTTTCAAGCGGTTTGTAGCTGTAAAGAGCTTGACTTTTCTCCACTTTTTCTCCACTTTAAAGTGAGAGAAGCCAAGTGAATGTATCAAAGTTTTACGAACATGAAACCACACCTTTCATTCTTGAAACAAGTATTAAAATGAACGAAAGTTTGTATTTTATTCTAGCTGAACTCATTATAGTTGCAGCTGCTTGTATTACTGCAGAAGGAAAAGGACTTCAGACCTACGATATCCCACCTCTGCGCCAATTAAAGCTTTTTTACATTAGCATCATTATGAGAAACATAACACAGGTTAAAAGCTCTGAATGTAGGCTGTTTAGAATTGTCTTCATTTGAGAAATCAGTCACTCACTCTGAGGTTTTTGCCCTCTGATCAGCAGGGTAAACACAAGTGACAATGGCCACATCCCAGCACCCATCTTGGCAGGCCCTGAGGTTGAGGAAGAATGCAAGGAGAGTTAGGCATTTAAGTTAAAACATGGATGCCTCCCTGTCATTTGTGATATTGCAGGGAATAAAGATTTTTTTTCTGTTTTTTTTTTGCATTGACAGTATTTTGAAGTATCATACGCTTTTTCTTCCCACACTCACATGCGTTACATCTCCTCCACTTCTTTCCTCTGCTCAACTGTGATTCTGAAAAGTAAAAATAACGAGTTAGATTTGGCCAGGGCAGATGTATTCTCTCTGAATTCCTCCTGAGCACAGTTGGTAATTGTGTTCACCTCTGCTGAGTCTGTTTCTCTCAGAGTTGATTGCATTATTTTCTTAAGGATGCAAATCATGTTAAAAATACTGTATACTGAAAGCAACATTCATAAATAACTGTTTGAACGCAGCTCCTAGTATTTCTCTTGAATCTCTTTTAAGTCCACTGATTTTCCCAAATACTGAGGCAGCAATATACTTTTTGCTAGGTTTTCTAGCATCTTGGATTTGAATACTAATGCACTGAGAATGTTGTTACAATTCTTAAGTCAGAAAGAGATAGATGTGACAGTTCTTAATGCAGGATCTATGAGGTATTCATATTTATTTCACCTAATGCATGAAACTTAGAGCTTCCTAGTAACATGTACTCTGCCCCAAAGAAATTATATTCTCATCAAATGATATTTAATTAGTGTGCTCCATGAGACAGCAGCAAAAGGTTTGATGTCCTCATAGGCAAAAGGAAGTAAATTGACATTCTCATCTGCCTCTCTTAGAAAAGCAAGTGCTCTGTGCCCTCTCATATACTATGCCAGGGGCAAGAGGAGGTGTTGTGGCTGTCCTTCTTTTTTTCTGTAGTTCGTCTTCATGAATTCTAGTCATGCACCTGGGTACTAGCTCCTTAATCCACCTTTACTAGATTATTTCTTTAAATACTCATAACTTGACAAACATGTCATGCAACAACAAAAAAAAAGCAAAACCAAAAATTGAACAAAAAATTAGAAAAAAAAAACAAGCCACAAAATAAAACACCAGGCATCTGAAGCTTTGACATTCCTGTAGTGGTTCTGAGAGTTGTCATGGCTGTTTATGTTTTTTTTATCTTCGTGGATTTTAACACCTTCTCCCATAGTACTAAGTGGATCTATTAATTCCCCATCACTTTCCCTCTGAGGTGGTTAATATGCTTTTCATGCTGTAGTATACGGTTTGACTTTTCACTACACTTTTTTCTAATAGCTTGCAGTCAGTAGCTCTTTCTGTGTCTTGTCTTTTGTTGATAGTAGAAATAAATACTTTTAGTCACTGTGATAGAATTACAATTAATATCTGTTGAGCAACAGCTACACTTGAACCTTTTAAAAGATCACTGTGTGGTTTTGCCTGCGTTACAATGTGATTTATCAGCTAAGATCAAGAGTATATTTCTTACTTCTATATTGCATGACTACTTAGAAAGAACTGCCAGAATAGACAAACTTGAATTTACTGGCCTCTGGCTACAGCTAATGTTGGCAACAAAACATATAACACATATGGTAACACCTGTAAGGATGTTAAATATACCACCTGATGGGCTTATGTGCAACGTCAGCCAATCCAGAAAAATCACTGGCTCTTTACCTCCTTGAGACACCCTCTCTGAATGTAATTTAAAGCTGACCCCTTTGCCTCGTCAGTCATTTTTGAAATGGGATCCCCACATCACCTGTCTTCCAATGCCATGTGTGTTTCTTCAATTTTTATTATTTCTATTTTGGGAAAATCATTGAGGACAAAGGCCTAAGAAAAGCCTGTGAAAGGGATGGGTGTTTTGTTTTGCATAAAAACAGGAAAACAGGACAGCAGTGTCAAGCTATTCTGTAGCACTTGACCAGCATATGTTATCTATGGAGCCTACATTTTAGAGTAAAGAATACAGAGCATGGAGCGGGGGAATTACATGCTCACAGTCATACAGTAGCTCAATGGCAGAGGCTGATTTCTAGTCTCCTGGCCCAGGCTGCCTTCACAGATATACTTAGCTTTAACTAGCAGGGGTGGAATTTTATTGTCAGTGTTGAGTAATTGTATGGAAGTTGGAGATGATTTTCTCCATGAAACCATGAAAATTTGAAAATTTGCAAAATATTTTATTTTAATGCTGTCATTATTCTTTATTGAGCCATATGCAGGAGCGTTTCTCAGTACTTGCTCAAACAAGCACAAATAATTAAACAAGAAGACAATAAAACCATAAAAATCCCCAAATAGTATGTATAAGCTTTCAGTGGTGCTTTCAACCTACTGGAACAGTCCATTGAAAGCATTTCACAGCTTATTCTCCATCATGGCTGAGTACTGAATAGCTCAGAACAGTCAGAGGCTTCCCAAAAGCTCTGCCCAGGTGAGAACTGTGGAAGCACCATGATGGGCTCTGCTGGGATACAGTTGGGGAGTAATCCCAGTATTGTATACCATTCTTCTGGGGACACCAACTGGTACTGCTGTAAACTCCTCACAGAGATCTGAGGATATTTTTCTCCAAAGATTATCTCAGAGAAGGGATGTGGCACTTACAGTTAAGCTAATGGAGAATAAACCGAGATGTTTTTAAACCTATTAAAATGTATGAATAATGTGATACATCCAAGTAAGTTCAGTTGCATTGTTCAAATTCTCTGTGTATTCACACCCTCAATTTAAATTGTGATTCGTATTTTCATTGTAATTAATGTTTTGGCTGTTATGGTAATTGTTAACTGGTGTATTTGAAAATGGCATAAAAGAAATGTTTAGTTAGGGGAAAAAAATATCCTTTGCAGGCTGTGCCTGGGTGGTGCTGGGTGTTGGACCTTCAATATAAATTGCTAGTCATCATCAAGGCAGCTTCTGGAGGTCCTGGTTTTCCTCAGCTGGGGTGAGGAAAGACCCTGTATAACATTGCTCCTGTCTACACCTGTCTTACCCATAGCAAATGGCTCAACTTATCTCTAATTAGCCTTCATGATTCACATCATACTCATGGTTTTATAAGCCATTCAGACCTTCAATTTGGTATCATGAACAAACATGAAAAAGGACAGAAGCTTTCTGGCGACTAACAACCCATTCTTAACATAGCTCAAATTGATTTACTCAGGTTAGAAATTAAAGACAGTTTCATTTCTGCGGCTGGCAGGATAACTATTAAAATTTAAAACCTTCAAAGACATGAGTACCTAAAAAATCATACTTCTGTCTGAATTTTCTGTATTTTATCTACAACATTTACACTAAGGTCATTATAACTTAAAGAAGAGTGGAATATGTTCTGTATTGTTTCAGTTGGGTTTATGTCATGCACGCCGCAGCATTTTGCATATTGTCACTCTCATTAGCTTTGCCTTCAGAAACACATAAGCAGCCCTGTTTATGTGGGTATTTCACACAACAGAAAGAGGGATAGGAGCATTAGAGAAAAAATTGTTATTTAAGCTACAGAAATCAGTCATAAGAAGCCTCAGTAGACAAAATAAAATTGCATGTCACCTTTTTTTCTAAGACAATTATCTTGTATGACTTCCCTTTTGGATTTGCTGAAGTCTGGGGAAATGTAGCTAAGAATAAGTGAGAATCGGAAAATAATTTGATATTTTTAAGGAGTTACTGCTCTTTTGTTAGGCAACAAAATAATTGTGGAAAAAAAAAAAAGCTGTACGTTGAAAGAAATCTTTCTATCTTCTGCATAAATGTTTATGCTGTTGTATTATAACATGGCATTTTTTTGCCAATGTGACTTGTATTATTATTAGGATTTGTATTTTCTTTCTAAAATACTTAATTATGTAATAGCTTCCACAAGACCAATTTATTGTAAAGATAACATGGGTATCTAGGTATCTAGTACTAAAATTACAAACTAAATACAGAAAGAATGGATTACAGAAAAATAGACCAATTAGTTTTAGTGCAGGTCATTGTAATGCAACATAAAAAATTAAATACCTGGGTGGAAATGTGGGTAACCGCTCATATCTCTGAGATATTTCCCAGTAACCAAAAGCAAGACTGATTATTATCCTATGCCAAAACACAGCTTTTTTGTGCTTTGATTTTCTGAATCCGTTCAGGATCAGAGACAATTTTTTGCTGAATTTCCAGTTGAATCACAAAGCAAGAAGAAGAAAATCTATTCTTGTTCATGTCTGGTGTTGGCTTTACAGACCTTTGTGTCTCACTATGTGCCCAAAGACTGCTCTACACCTACAACTGTCACAAGAAAAGTTATGTTTACACTGTTCTCACTAGCATAGATACTCAGGAGTCAAAAGTTTTCAGACCTGTTCAGAAAGGATATCTGGCTCCATGGATAGGATTCAAGTATTTTTATTACTTATCTGATGGTACAAATGCTGTTTCAGTTATGCATGCTGATGAAATCACCAAATGATCGAAGGAAGTGCTGACTGTCCTCTGAGATGTGTTTTGTGATCTCTCTGCATGGACAGCCACAAAAACAGGCTTTTAGTCAGGGGGATCCGGGTTCTCTATCGTTGTGGGCAAATCAGTCAGTAATTTTGCTACTAATACAGATATCAGCATTTTGATGTGGAGAAAGTAATGGAGATGACTACTGGCGCTTTCTGCTATGTAAACAATAGTGAATGAATGTATTACTTGCAATGCTTAATTTTAATTTAAAAATGCATTAGAGCACTTCTTACCCTGCTCCAATAGGAATTCTGACTGAATAGCATCAATAACATACTTTGCCTTTTGTGTATTAATTAATTTTATTCTCTATGCTACAGTATTCAAAAACAGATAGGCATCCTGGGCCTATTCTTCACAAAGTTATGGAGTCTAGTTTTTCAGGCCCTCAGTCTTTCCCAGAGGCCTTGTCTCCTGACAGAGGAACCCAGCCCATCAAGCAACATAGGTAAGCAATTGTCTGTCTGATGGCAGATTTCGCAGGCTGCCAAGGGATGTCATTGAACTGGTGATATGTGTGTGCTGTGAATAGGGGGGATGCTGAATGGTATGGTACCAACAGAGCCTCAGCTGACTCATTAAGCAGATGTCCAAGCATTTTCTTAGCTGCAGACATAAAAGGCAATAACAGTGCTCAACAACTTTATCTGTGATTTGTAAAAGTCCTAGAGGAAGCATTTAAATACACCATCCAAGCTGTAGACAGAGACCAGTCAATGAAACAACTGTAGTTTGAGAAATCATTAAAATCAAAACTTTCTTTATCAATGTTCATGAAGTTAATGTGTCATTTGCATCAGAAAGGTGTAGTTGCAAATTTACAGCTTTTCTCACTGTTAACTTTAAACAAATAATACTTGAAATGAATACTGACTTATTTATAAACACATGGTGGCCCTTGAAAACTAATCTTCCATAAGGTTTGGATGATTGTTTCCAAGAGGAAAGAAAGAGGAACATCACCCATCACTGAATGGCATTTGGATTAGAATTCTCCTAGTAGCCTTTTTGGATGAAAAAGAATGCAGATGCTTCATTATGATACTAGAAAACAAACTCATGTCTGGTATAAGCAATAATGTTTTGAAATGGCTGTGATAATAATGTTTGATCTTTGCACACAGAGAGAGAAAAAAGGCTGAGAAAAATCAGTTCAGAATATTTTAGCTGTGTAGTCTGGAGGAGAAGACATTTATTAAAGGATAATTTTTTAAATTACTGAAACAAAAGTCTGAGATTGCATGAAGTTACGAACTAGCTTCTATAGTATTTTGTGCATTTTCATTGCAGTCTCCCAGTCAGCTACATGTTCCTTTTCTTTTGAATAAATTATTTGCTTAACCTACCAAAGTGCAGCATATAAGCCAGGAAGGGACATTTGGATTCTATCTACTTTTACCTTCCTTAAGCCTTTAATTTAGCATGAAAAAATAATGCCGAATGTTATGTCAGATCCATTTCTTAGAGCTTATTCTCTATGGCACAAAGATTTTCAAAATATGCATCATAATTTTACCGAACATAGATGAACTGTGGAACTGCTACCTAGAATTCTTTCCATGGAGGATTGGGGAAAAATTTATCTCAGTTTTGCCAAAAGGTGAAGTTCAGAAAAAAACATGGTAACATTCCCTTAGCTTTAATAACATGGTTGCAGTATCTAAGTTTGAAATATTTTAGGTGCTTTACCATGACATTACTTAATCTTAAAAATGTGGAAATAAAGACTGAAAATATTTCTTCTGTTTATAAACATTGCATCACTTAAAATAAAGGCTATAATAATAATAAAAGAGGAATGACTCTCCAGACTCCCAGTTTTCCATAGTGAAATTAAAGAATAAGCCACACAGGTAGAATCCCAGATTGCTCATTTAAAAAAAAAAAAAAAAAAAATCAAAACAAACTAAAACAAAGCAAACAAATTACAACAAAATGAAAAAAACACACACACAAAAAAAGTCACCCAACAGTCATCTCTACTTGCAGATGTCAAGCTTCAGACTATCTTAAGAGTCTTTGCCTCAGAACTGTTTTAAGTTTTGGAATGACTGACTTAATTTATAAAGAATTATTTTGCAGTTTTGTAACTTCCGATTTATTATACAAGGCCCTTGCTTTGTAATACATGCAACAGACTTGAATATCGAACACTTTATAAGGTTATCTTTAATTTATGCACCATGTGATGGCTTCCTAATTCAGTTTCTAAATAGTGTTCAGTGTGGCCAAATGGTTAAATGTGGCCAAATGAGGAAACTTATTTTTTTAGTGGGATACATTTTGTTCTAAACATCCCTTCATTTCATTCCAGATCTGATGTGAGCCTAAAAACTGCAGCAGCTCTGCAGTTTCTCATTTTTATGCTGTGAAACTATATTACTGGTTTATTTCTGATTTCTATGGAAATATTTTCTTTCATTTTCCAGATCTGTTTTCTCTGCTAATGTTTTCAAGGGCACTAATGATGGGTGATCATTTCATAAAATCAGCAGCTGTATGTTTCCAGTTCTTAAAACCAATACAATTTTGGCCTGGCCGTAAGACTATCTAGGTGGGGAATCATTTGGGATTGCTGAAATTTGACTGACAAAGATCACCTAGTTATTTCACTCAGATTACTAGATAATAGCAGTTTTCTGTCTCTACTAGTCTCAGCTGCATGCAACGAATTATGGCAGAGATAGAATTGAAAATTTAAATCTCTACTGAATGTTACTCCTAAAATATTTCACTTGTATTTTGTGTTGTTATTACTGTAGAATTTTACATCATCTGCTTGCATAAGTAGAACAATTCTTAGTACTGTCAACTGGAAAGTAACAAATTTGTTTAACCAGTAAACTTCTTGTAAAGTATACAGTGTCTCAAAAATTCATCTGAGTTTATCTGTTGATTTTAGTAAGAAGAAAAGCCATGCTGTTGTAATTTCTTACAGATAGGAACAAATTAGAGTTTTGATAATTATGGGGCTGAGTTGTGATCCCATTGAATAGCAGTTTTCTTGGCAATTAGTCATCCTGATTTTCATTCATTGATTCAGTCATAATTGATTTTCTAGGGATTAATTTCAGTGAATACCATGATAAAAGCCAAATGCAGAGGCTTTCAGCCTAGAGCAGTTGTATTGTCTTACAGAAATGACAAAATAGGATAAACTTACTCTAAAATTTAAAATTACTTATGTTTAAATTTTTAATGTACTGTTAATACCATGAAAACCATGGTAAAATGATTTATTATTATTATTTAGTAAGTATTTTAGTTTTTAGGTTCCCAATATAATTGATTCAGTTTAAATTAAAAGAGTAAATTTAAATTATTCTTTAAATAAGGCTATTAAATTTCAAAGAAGAAGTACTGATGAACTAAAGCAACTAAGAGTGTAAAGGCAGAGGAAGCCTGAAAGGGAGAAAACGTAAGGAATCTGTATTTTCCCAGGGCAAGAACATAGTTTTCTGTAGAAATTTAAGAAAAAGAATGTCTAAAAGGAATGGGATGTAGGGAAAGAAATAAACTATATCACAGAGCGAAGGAAATCATGCTTGAAGTGAACATTTCCAGAAATCGTTGAGAGTTAAGAATTACTGGTAATACTGAAAGCAATCAATTGTTCTTGCTGTATAAAGGAGGAGTATTCAACAGGAAGAAGCAATGCTGATGGTGGGGCAGAGGTAATATATGAAGCAGTTAGGGCAATCCTGAATGAATTAATTTTTCAGCTTGGGTGATTATTTGAGGATGAAGATGGGAAGGATTTGAGGATTTGATTATGAGAATGGGAATAGAATCAAATGTATGAAAATAGACGTTACTATAGTCAAAGTGGAAGTAAAATGCAGATATCAAAGCTCTCAAGTCAAGATGATCTAGTAGATCTTGATCAAAGATGTCTGGAAGGAGAACTGCCTCATGAAATTTCAAGTCTGGTAGCAAAATCTGTCAAAAAAGGAGCTGTGCCATGTGAAGATGGAATAGAAGATGTCAAATATTTAGGAAAGGAAAAATTTATTGAAGGAACTGAAGACCTATTATTACATTGAACTAGACTAGTCAAGGATTTTGGACAAATCCTTGGGCGGGGGGGGAGCAGATTATTTGTGTAGATATAAAAAAGGCTAAAAATCGTCATGAAGTTTATCAGCAGCAGTTTTTGCGACACTACACTGAGAATTTTTTTTGTATTTGTTGTAGGTGAGATCTCTACACAGCCTCAGTTTGTTTGTTGTCACACATCTAAAGTTTTTAGAGAGGGTGAAAGTAGGGAGAGACAAAAGAGCTATACTGCCAGATACACAGAGGTGGTTAAAAGGGAGAGAGTAAGGAATTACATTGAGGAGGTAAGTGCTTCGGGCCAGAATGCCTGAAGACATCTAGTGCTCCAGAGGAGCACTAAGGGAACTCCAAAAGAATTAGTCAACTTTGGGGACAAATTTTGTTTAACGCTTTTGTGCACAACTTTGGTGCAAAAATTAGTTTAAAAGATAGAGTCAGTACAGATAAGGATCTAGATAAAAAGAATGAATTGAGTAACTGAGTGTCGTGGTTTAAACCCAGGCAACTCGTTCACTCACTTCCCCCCCATTCTTGCCCTCCCCCTGCTCCCGGAGGGACGGAGAGGAGAGTCAAAAAGACTGCAAATCCCATGGGTTGAGATAAGAACAGTTTAGTAACTAAGTTATAACACAAATCACTGCTGCTACCACCAATTATAATAATGATAAAGGAAATAACAAGGGAAGAGAATAAAACACCTCACCACCAGCCAACCGATAACTCACCCCTAGGTCCGACCAAGCAGCGACCCATACCTTCTCCAACCCTGCAGTCTCCCAGCCCTTCCAGCTAACTCCCAGTTACATCCTGGGCATGACGTGCTGTGGTATGGAATACCTCTTAGGTCAGTTTGGGTCAGGTGTCCTGTCTCTGCTTCCTCCCGGCTTCCCCTCCTCCCTGGCAGAGCATGAGGCTCACAAAGTCCTTGGCCAAACCAAAACATTCTTGTTATCAGCTCTGTTCCCAGGCCGAAAATCAAAACACTGCACTGCACCAGCTACCAAGGAGGAGAAAAATGACTGCTACTGCTGAACCCAGGACATTATCCACCCCTTATTCCATACCATTCACGTCATGCTCAGATCCCACATTTTCAATATACCATCACTCTTATCTAAGTGCATGGACCAGTCCCTATAAAGCTGCTGAGTCCATCTGGTCCATGATGTCAGGCTCCATCTCTTGTAACAGTCTTCCAGAGCAGGAGAGACTGTGTGCAGTGTTCACACTCATGAATAACCTGGGCAGTAGTGTCCATTGCTAAGTCCACCCCTTGATCATGAGTCCATCTCTATGTTGCATCTCTGCTCTGATGGCCTGAAGTGCCATGGGCCCACCAGGCTCAAAATAATTCACTGTCCCCTTCAGCAGTTTCTGCAGCTTGTTGCTGGGGACTCCACACAGCTGCCTTCCATCTTCGATGCTTCCAAAGCACTGGAGGGGCCCAGTGGACTAGATACTCGCCCATACTGTCCCACACAACCTGCCACTCATGACTGTCCAGCCTTGGGGAAAACCTCTTGGTCCCCCTATATTGTTGTCTAACCCCAGACAAGACCCAAACCTGACTCTGCTTAACTTTTAAGATCAGACAAAATTGTTGTGGGTAGAACACAGTCTGTATGTGTGCCAACATGCTGATCCCCATCACAATCAGCAGGCAGGTCCCAAGGGTACCCAAAGGCCATTCAAAACCTTCAGAACTCTCAAACGATGCTGCTGTACTTGTCACTGGGGCTGGTGTAGCTGCTGTGCTTGCCGGCTCTCCCACCACCAGCTTCTCTCTTTCTGAGTCTAGATCTTCCTCCTCTGCCTTGCTGGGAAATGCTGCTTGGTCTCCTGCATCCTCCTGGGGCTCGGCGGGCGGCTTCCGGGGGATGCTCTCGGCCGTTTCAGGGCTGGGCTCCTCCGCGGGGCTCGGCTCCTCCGCCGCCTTCTCCCGCTGTTCTGCAGCCGCCTCCTTCCTCTCCTCGACCGCCCCGACCTCCTCCACCGGCAGCCGTCCCCTCGCGGCCTCCGGCCCCGCTCCCGCCGCCGCTTGCTCCCCGGCGCCGCTCTCCTGAGCCGCTTCAGCAGGCGCCGGCTCCCGGAGCCGCTCCCCCTCGGCTCCCCGCAGCCTCACGAAGATGGAGAGTAGGGCGAGGGCCAGGACGGTGAAGAGCAGCCGGACGGCCAGGTACAAGTGCACGGCCACGTCCGTCCCGCCCTGCTGCTGGAGCCCGCCCGTATTACAAGCCATTGCCATAAAGCACAGTGAGACAAGAACCTTAGCCCAAGCCCCACACTTGATAAACACTAACACAGCAAATACCGGCTCTAAGTAATGTACTACATTCTGAAACTGTGCGATCAAGAGGAACAACTTTGAGAGCCAATAAATCAGCATTGTGACAAGTGACTATTAATCCGGTCAGATCTGTTGTTATCTCAACCCTTCGTGCCCCACGTTGGGCGCCAAAAAGAACTGTCGTGGTTTAAAACCAGGCAGGCAACTCGTTCACTCACTTCCCCCCCCTTCTTGCCCTCCCCCTGCTCCCGGAGGGACAGAGAGGAGACTCGAAAAGAATGCAGCTCCCACGGGTTGAGATAAGAACAGTTTAGTAACTAAGGTATAACACAAATCACTGCTGTGCTACCACCAATAATAATAATGATAAAGGAAATAACAAGGGAAGAGAATACAACACCTCGCCACCAGCCGACCAATAACTCACCCCCCAGGCCCGACCAAGCACCGACCCATACCTCCTCCAACCCCGCAGTCTCCCAGCCCTTCCAGCTAACCCCAGTTACATCCTGGGCATGACGTGCTGTGGTATGGAATACCTCTTTGGCTAGCTTGGGACAGGTGTCCTGTCTCTGCTTCCTCCCGGCTTCCCCTCCTCCCTGGCAGAGTATGAGGCTCACAAAGTCCTTGGCCAAACCAAAACATCATTGTTATGCCATTCTTCAAAGTTACTCAGTGTCCTGGGTTCAGCAGTAGCAGTCATTTTTCTCCTTGGTAGCTGGTGCAGTGCTGCGTTTTGACTTTCGGCTTGGGAGCAGAGCTGATAACAGAGATGGATTCCATAACAGAGATGGTCAGGCATTTTGGAACTGGTAATAAAATCTAAGCAATGAATGAGGAAGAAGAAGTTTCAGTATGTACTAGTTCATCAAAAGAATAATCAAAGTGATGCAGCTGAGCAAAAGATAAATGGGATGAGAGGAATTATTAATCAAGACATTTTCATCAGAAAGTCAGAAACATTAAAACCACTTCATAAGACACTGTTGTCACTTAATTTGAATATAGCATGAGAATACAGCACTATTATCTCACCTGGTTAAAATGACCTCCTGATTACTATGAACTTAAATTGCAATATGAGGAATGAATAATCTGTGTTCCATAAGAAAATGTTAGAGAATCTGTCTCAGTCTTCAGAAAACTGAAAAGACTATATGACTGGTGGTTATAAATATATCAGAGGAAGCACAATGAGAAGTAAAAGACCTATTTAAAATGAAAACCTATTTAAAATGGCAGCACATATGTCAAATAGATGTATACTCATCATAAATAATTTTAAACTGAATGGAAGCCTCAAAGTTTTCAATATAGAACAACTTTCTGTATATTATTTTAGTTTTAGGATGGAGGTTGATCAATACAGGGAGTATATGATGAAGTTATGGCAGGTGATTAAACTCAGTGCCACTGAAGTACCTTTGAACACTCTCTTCCCTTTTCCTATAGTATGTATCTATCTGGTGGAACTCGGATGGTGACCGGATGATACAGGTAGTGTTGAAAGGTTTATGTAGAGTTGCAAAGTCCCCAGTCAGCTCTGGCACATTCCATTCCTGAATACCAGAATAAATAAAGGAGCAACAGTGCTCCCATTTCAGAAATCAAGAGGATATATGTAGGTGTAGGCTGGCTGCTAGAAAGCTTCTATTTATGTGAAGGGAGAAGAGAGTCTTGCAAACTGCAGGATACAGTCCAACCCCCTTACCTGAGCTGAGAACCTGACCAGCTGTAATGGTTCATAAACACAAGCATGGAAGCACAGGTCATTGTGCCATTGTAGATGAGACATTTTCCTAGACAGTAATCATGTCTTGAGAGTGTACATGATTACTTTACAAAGACGTGGAAAAGAGTGGTGTTTTGGATACAGGATGCTATGGATAAAAAAGGGTTAAAACTATGAAGTTCAGTTTTCATATGCCACAGCTTTCTTTTTGTCATAATAATCTCCTTACAACCTTAGTATTCTTTTAATCACATACAGTTTTGCTGAAGTCCCAAACGTTATGTTAACTTTCTCCCCTTGTGGAGACATCTGTAACAGGTTTTAATAGAGATGCATTCACTGTGGTCATCTTGTTCCTGTAAGAAGTCTGACAAAAGGACTTTCTGATAGAGTTTTATTATTATTGTTTGTTGAGTGATTTATTATTTGTTGAGTGATGCTTATGTTCTCAGGTATAACATAGCCTTTTTATTAAAACTGAAAATTGCTTGAAAGTCTGAATAGTTGATCTCTACAAATGTTGGCAGTAGATTACCTAACTTAGCCTAAAAATGTGGCTCCTAAGGAACATCAGAAGACACCGTCTGGCAGCCAGATCTGTCACTGGGTTATGTATTTACTGTTTCTGTCCTGCAAAGACAAAACCCATGTCTTCAACACTATTTGCATCTTGTGATCAGTAGGTGATAAGAGTATGTAACATAATATGCCTCTGTATAGTTTTTGCAGTTACAGATTCAGAGTATTTACAATCAGTTTTATAACTTCCTTCTTCAACTTTACATCTCTCTTTTCATGAATTATAGTAATGAAAAAAGGGGAAAGAATAAGTAAAATAGCTATGCAGACAAGCATGGTTATAAGAACCATTTCTGTAGCTCTTTTGTGCTTATTAAACAAGAAGGAAAGGATTCGGATCCCATGCAAAGTTTTAACATTTTGTCATCCTCTTGTTAATGCTTTTCAAGTTCTGTTGACAAAATTATTTCTGAATGTGTTCATAATGTGATGTATAATCACTTTGGTTTAATAATTGGCTAAAAAGTAGTATGGGAGGATTCTCAGAGTTACTGTAAACTGACTGCAAGTCTTCTCTTCATTAATGTTGTTAACTGCACTTGGGAGTTGTTTATATGCCTTGTGAAGAGAATACTGAACCTGCTGAGACAAAATTTGTTTTGACTTGGTTGCTCAACCTAAGGAAAACTTTCACACAAAACAATTTGCAACTGTGAATCCCAAGTTCTTAATTCGCTTTAGAGATGGTTGAACTACTTCTTTCAAACCATTAATTCATCAGAACTATATTTCTCACTAGTATATGCATTACTTGTGGACCAGTTCAAGCAGATTCTGATTTTTGTTATTCTGGAGTAATTGATTAAGAGATTTTAAAGACGTATCTGCTGCAGCTTTGCTTATTGGTCCGTTTTATTGAACAGCTCACTTATGTGGGCTGGGTATTTTTGCCTAGTTAGACTGGAGTACAGGGAGGAAGAAACCATAATGGTGGCTGAAGGAGGATGAATTCCCTGAAGAAGTCTGAAAAGCATTGTTTGCCTCAGAGAGAGGAACACTTTATGTGAGCAGTAGAGCAGAAGTCTGAGAGGGACTGTATTAACAGTCTTGGAGGAAGAGTATGCTGGCGTTCATAGAAGTTTTGTGAAAAAGGAAAAAACTTTATTGTGCTACAGTTACTTTTTCATAGAACTTTGTTTTAAAAAAAGTTACTATCTTGTCTTTGGTGCTTCAAGAAATGAGTGTTAACTTGCAGCTGCGCTGTATGTAGATATTTCCTGGTTCTTAATGAATTTGTCTTGCCTGTGACCACGCATTATTTTTGTTCATTTTTTTCACTCCATCTTTTTCTGGCAGAAATGTTGAAAGCATGAGAGCCTCACATTAGCAACAAATTGGTCGCTTAAGCTCTGTTGGTGGTGCAGCTGCTGTGATTGCAAGGAGATACTGGCATGTGCCAGATCCCTTCAGTCTAACCAGCCCTTTAGCAGCCTGTAGTCTAGTGTTCTGTGTAGCAAGGAGTTTCAGTACAAGCTGAAAGAAGTACAGATAAGTCACTCATATGCATCTTTGCTGCAGTTTATAACAGTTATCTCATGTCTACCTTTATGTGTTGAAATTATGTCCATAACAAATGCAAAACTTTTGCGAATTTGCATATGCATGTTATTAGACGGAAGACCCCGTGCTCTCATCCAGCAAGGAAGATGCGCAAGGGCATAAAACCAACCACAATCAGACAATGCCTTTCTACTTTCAAATATTTGTAATCAGTCTAAAGTCTCTTAAGTTAATCAGTTTGCTGACCTTTGTAGTTCATTGATGAATATACTGCAATCAATAAAAAAAACCTGAAATTCATTATCCAACAAAAATTACTCATTCAGCTGCATCTTGTAATAATCTCAGGCTCTCCTGAGCAGAAATTTTCAATTCTTTTGTGATGTGGTGGTGTTATTTTACAGAATGTGAACTGTAACTCACAACTCAAATTTAGCCTTTAGAATTGAAAGGCCAGGGCTTCTGTTTTTTAAAGAATTCTTTTCACAGCCTTCTTAATAGCTAAAGAAAAATCTATTTAAGGTAGCATCAAAAATTCTTGGTGGAGTATTATTGCCATGGTTTGTTGATCTTTTCAATTAAAAAGCACCAGGAAAATAAAAGCATGGGGGAGAACAGAGTGGAGATTGCAATGGAACACTGGTAGCCTGAGTAGTAGGATAGGAATTTATTTCTTATGCTTTGACTTTGGGGAAAGAGATTGGTTTTAATGGAAGTGTACAGTCCACGAGAATTTGTACAAGATACTTGATCCAAGCAGCAATTGCTTTGGGAGTAGATGTGGCTCTAACTGTAAATAAAGTTTCCATTAGGTATGAAATGCAGATTGCTTTTAAGTCAAGTTATAATAGGAAAAGAGAAGCAAATTTATCCAAAGTCTTTTGCATAGCTGAATTTTGTCAGTTGAAATTATTAACATAACCAAAAATAATGACTCTTAAATTGATCTACAAAACCTATAGTAAAATATCATTAAAGATGTAACAGAAAATAAGGCGATACATTTGCATTTCTGAGATCCAGAAGATGTCAAAGAGAAATAGGAGTAACTGGAAAATTAATAGCTAGTCACGCCATGCAGGCCTGTGACCTGTCAGCAGTAGGAACAGGTTATGTCTTGCCTTAATTCTGTGTTCCCTTATTTTTGCATTAGCTGAATTTGTAGTTAATTTGCCAACAGTATGGATTCTAGATAACTTTTAATACCTGCATGTAGTGGAAAAAAATCCATTCTCCTTCCAAAACACTACAAAAATGTTTACAAAAGCAATTTTCTAAAATAAGAAAACTATTACTTGTTTCTGTCATATTCAAGTTTGTATTATATCTCAGAAACAACACAGTGTTTATCAGTGTATCCAAAGAAGAAAACATATAAAGCATATAAAACACGAAAAAAACAATATAGAAATCTTGTTCAACGTGAAGAAAACTTGTCAGATATGTTTTTTTCAAGCTGCATTTCATAAGCTTCACTTAGATTCTTCACTTACATTTTTTTCACAGTTTAATGATATTGTATCAGGAAGCAAGCACCTTGTAGACTGATAGATGATATAATGGGTTCTCAATTTAAGATCTGATTTTGAGCTCAGCTGTAGGTATGATGGTTCTGTACTGTTTGTTTATACTGTCCGAGTCAACTCTATATAGCAGGATTATGGGTACGCATCATGGAGAAAAAGAAGCATCCTTCATCAAGTATGAGGAAACGTTTCATATACCAGGCACTTATTTTCATTCCTACAAAAGAGGTGATGTATTAAACATGGCATAAACAGCAGCTAACTATGGATTATAGTATTACATTTCCATAGAGAATTTCTACTGACGTCATAGACTGCCACAGCAAAGTTATAGAAACAGTAATCCACGCATTATTAATCCTGAATCTTTACTTTGCAAAAGTTTATGCTTTTGCTGTGATAATTTCTACTGTGTTCTTGGTGTTGTTCCTAGAAGTCTCTCTTCATGCTGCAGCCCAGGACAAAAAAGCGGGATGCTGCATAGAAATGCCTTTCGGAGGACTCCTCCCTTACCTCGGGGTAGGTTCAATGGGATTACAGGACCAGCATATCAACAGCTAGAAGAGTCAAGGATCACAGACCAGGACACAATACCTTGTCACGGGTAAGTAATTATGTAACTGAAGTGAGACAGTTTGTGAGTGGCTGCTGTTATGTGGTTAATATGCTTTGCCATTACAGTCCTTCCAACTTGTTATAGTGTACTGTGGATCCAGGATTTATAGTATTGAAAGCAGAGGAATGTTTTCAGTGTACTGGCCCTTTGAAGGTAATACATTCTCATTTGGCTGGCTGCTCTTTTTAAGCCTTTCAAAGGCTGTAGTAGGGAGTGATTAGAACAATGTCGTTGGCAATGTTACTCTTTATAATGGATGTTTTTTTTCTAGCAGTGATATGATGTTTTAGTAACTTTTGCATAGCATTTTTTTCTTGCATCAGCACTAGGCAAATAAAATAATTCAGATTTTTTTTTTAAATATATCAATGTACATTGCGAAGTGTGTTTGTTGTAGAGACTAAATAGCAATAACTTGTAAAAGTTTCTTTGAAAGAGCACAAAGAATCCAATGTCTTTCCTTTTTCACTTCATCTTATTAGAATATTGAATGTGAGCTCTAGCTGTACATAAGGTCTGAATTTCAGAAGTGCTCCTGAGCACCTACAGCTAACTGCCTTTGAAGTCTTTTGCAATTGGATAACCCTACAGATTTCTGAGGACTTTTCAGAATCACTGCAGACATGTTATATGTAAAACTAGGAGTGATATCTGGAATGGTATAATACAGTTTCATTTGGACACGTGAGTCACAGCTGAGTGCAGCAAAGTGAACAGTTACACAGCGAGAAGGCAGCTGTATGTTTTCTGTGTCAGAACTGGCTTTATGGAGTGCAGATCTAAGTCACCTACGTGTTTAATTTTCTCCAGAGAAGGAAGGTCGCTATCCACTCTGAGCTCCTGGGAGATGACAGTCACAAATTCTGGCCAAGTATAAGTGCTGTTACATGTGTGTCTTGTGGGCACATATGCAGGCATGCGCGCATTCCACCTGTGCCTCCCTTACTGTGCTTTCCAGCCTGCAGTGAGACTGCCCAGTCTGGGGGACAGTGTGAGAGAGGGACTTGGTTCACTAAATGTTTTGTAGCTCATCTACTGAACAAAGTTGGCATCAGTAATTAGGAAAGACAGACCACGAACAGAGCTTACCTGTGAAGGGAGAAAGCAAAGCCGCAAAAGGTTTGTGTGTCTGGTGACCTCTTTAATAAGTACAAATTTGTCTCATACTTTTTTCCTTTTATTATTTGCTTCTTATAAGGAAAATTTGTTTAGTAATCCTTGCAGTAAGTATATATGATAATGTGTGTGTAATTCATTACAAAAATGTGATTCCAAATGCAACCCTTCCTGAAAGGGGCAGGCTGAGCCTTCCCTCTTCAATAGCAGCATCTTGTAGCATAGGCTCTGGAGAGTGATGCAGCCCCTTCCTAGGTTAAGAAGTGAGGTAACAAATGTCAAAGCTGTCTTGTGGCTGGTTGTATTTTCTCTTCTCTAGGAAATCAGTGTGTGATATGACAAGCATCATCTTGTAGTGGCCTATATTTTAAATTTGCAGGTCTGCAAGAGGTTGATATTTGGACCAGACTGTTACCCCTTCTGGCCTCAGTCCACGCAAGCACTTCATCCAAATTTTGTGTGCTAGGGATGTCTGTAGAATTAGATCTTCCTAATATTGACTCTAACAAATAGACCTCTCCCTGATGGAGTCCTGTGAGTGCATCAACAGGTGGTGGTGTGACAGAGAGTCACAGCAGTCTGTGCATATCACAAATATGATACCAAAGGTCTTCAATTGATATCTATGGAAATTATTTTTTTTTAGATATCAGTGTTAAGCATGAAAATAAAACAGTTATTTGATCTTATTTTATTACAGTGTTTTACTGATGATGGTTTTTATGAAAATTGAGTCTTTGAATAATGTAACAAAATCTCTTTGCAAGTTATTTTGTGTTGCAGCAATGAAGTAATCTCTTCAGCTAGAATATAAGTATGCATCTTATCTCTGAACAAATATAAAAAATGATTCACTAATTGTACTTCATGTGGAATTCTTCTAACTTAGGAAGAGGTTTCCCCAAAATCAGATGGCTTTTCATCTTCCAAATATCTGCTAGTTTTATATTGTTTATATTCTCACTAGATTTCCAGCCCAAATGAAAAGTTCCCTTGTCCCCTGCAGAACTTAACTATTTCCTTTCTTCTCCCTTTTCACCTCCATCTTTCCCTATAGGGATGCACAAATCAAATTGGTTTATCTCCCTAATTGTTTGACCGTTCTGAAGTTTATCCAGCAGCAGTTTAATCAGATTTTGTATGTTTACATTTGATAGAAAAGAGGCTAATTTACCTGAGTAGTTTTTGTCTGGACTGTAAAAGGGCTCCTCTTCCCATCCCACATTGAGAAGAAAGCTTTTGCTGCCTTCCACAAGCACCAGACCTTATGATTTGCAACAGGATCTGATATTTGCAGAGTTTGAGTCAAAGACAGCTAGTATCAGTTATTTAATCAGTATGCTACTTGAAGGAGTAGAAAAACCTGCCTGAAATGAGGAGGCTAAAGAAAACAAACCATCTCCATGCCAGTCACATCTCAGAGACCGATCTGAGTCCCTGAGGGTGTTTACAGGCAGTGGTTTGATTGCATGCTGTCAGTGAGAGCTGTTCGTATTACACTGTATGAAGTGTTGGAAGTAATGCCTTATAGCCTGTGAATGTGTAGATATACATATATAAATGTGCTTATGTGTACAAGAGCCAATGTGTCATACCTACAGGTAGAAAATGGGGTGTATATATATATATATAGGTATATGTGCTTACAAGGCTGAACCAAAGTCCAGTAATGCCACTAGAATGACTTCTGTTCATTTTAATGGGCCTTGTCGTCAGGGTCTTGTACTGGACATCTATAGCAATACGTCTTATAGCAAAGCTTCTGGTATTGTGCTAAACAAAAAAACATTTTATTTTTTAAGTTACAATCTCTTCTGTCTCTCTTTGTATCTGTTTTAATGGGGCAGTAAAATTTTTTCCCTTTTTTCAGTGTCATTCTTTATTTTAGACTCTTAAAGACTGTATAACATAATTACTGTTGCATATTTATAAATGAGTTTCTCTTTTTTGCTTGGTTTTAAGGAAAGGGTGGAGAGAAAGCTGCACTTTGAAATATGTTCACATGAATGAATTTATTCAGACAAAACCGTTTTTCACATAAAACCCCAGATATTATTCTTAGGAGGAACTATTGTTCTAGTAAAGTTAATTATAGAAAAATGTAATTAAGATTGTGCAATTATAGGTCTAAGTCTCAGTCTATTGAAAATAGCAGCAGTCTTGTGTCACAAGCAGAAGTATGGATCAGTTTATAATTGACCAAAAGCAAACTCTTACATGGCTTAGATGTAATATCCCTACTAGTTTAATACCTTGTCTGTTGCACACAGTGTATGTGCTTTGATTCAACCTCAGTCCTTCTTTGAAAGCCTTGTAAGCACAGGGCAGAAGCATGTAATTGTGGCATACAACTGGTGAGTCTATCTGTACTTCAAGAAATATTATGGAAATATGCCAGACATTGCATTACGTACTATTGTTGCTGTCAATTAGTGTTCAAAATACCAAGAACAATTGAACCTCTATTATGGAATTGGCAAATGTTACTATTTTCTCACCAAACCCATTTTAATTTAGTCTTTTCTTGGTTTTGCTTATATATCATCCATATAATACATCCATTGCATGTGGAATTCATGAAAAACATTCCCTTCCTTTGTTTTCAGGGTGCAGCCCAGAATATATTTAGGGCCCGAATTACCAAAAAAGGGAATAATGCAACTGATGCGATCTCTCCAGCTATAGTCGTTTGAATTATATAATAAGCAAAGGAAACAAGAATGGGCACAACCCAAAGGTCTGCATTGTTTTGTTTTCATTTATTTTTTTTAATTATCCTCCCTTGGGAATAATATCCATGATCAGTATTTCATTCATACTGATTATTGAAAACTGTTCTAAAAAGACCCTCCATAAACGGTTACATGTGTGTCTAAGCAGATTTCAAATGCCATTAACCAGAAGCCGAGTCTTAGCTGGTTCAGATGTAGAACATAAACATAGCTATATAGCATGTGCAAGAAGTTCTAGCATGGATCTGAAAAAGCCACTTGCTATATTATTCCCCTGGGTTTCACATCCCAAAGCAGTATGTCCATCAGATAGCAGCAAAAAGCACACCACCTCTTCCTTTCTGCAGCACTCCCAGCTGCATTTTCTGGTCTTCTGGGGACACCTGGCGAGTTTTCATATAGGGGCTGTACAGAACTGCATGCATGTACTTGTACAGGTTAATGTGTCAAACAGTTGTACAAACACAGTGCCACTATAGATGAGTTAATAACAAGTCAGTGGTGCTCTGCTGGAAATGAGCCTAAAGATATCTCCTCCTCTCTCCTGTCTGACAGCCTGCCAGGAGGATAAGGCCAAAGGAAGCCTTTCCAGTTAATTAGTGTTGTGAGCTAATATTGGACTATGGCTGTTACATGCCATTCACTTTCTCTTCCTTAGTTCTTTTTCTGCTAATGCCAAAAAGCAGCAAGGCACAGATGAATAGGAGGATATCCCTAGTGAAGTCCAGCAGGCTTAAGCATCTTTCAGAAAAATACCCTTCAAGTCATAGCTCGAAGCACCTGCTTCCACATGAGATCTAAATGTTGCTTCCTCATCCATGGACAAAACTTACTAGACTTCACCGGTAGCTTGCCTTATTAAGTACTGATATGATCACAAAGCTCATTATAAATAAAATATGTTCCGGTACTGAGGTGATGTCTGTGGTCCCTGGCAATCATGACTAACTCTTAAAGCACCATATTTCTTGTAATGCTGCTTCTCAGATGGGAATTTTTTTTTTTTTTTTTTTTTGTCATTGTTTCCTTTGTTTTATATTTAGTATACTTTCCACTTCTGGTTTTTAAGTATATCGTGTAAAACTCTTTCTGATCAGAGTAATGAATTTGACTTTGAAACAAATCGGAAATGTTGATAAAAATTCACGTAAGTTGCTCATAATAAATAAAAAATCATGCTATGATATTTATTAATGGAGGATAAAGATTTTATTTTTTTTTTGAAGCACAGGATTACAATATCAGGCAAACACAGACATTTGCTCAAGCCAAGTGTATTGGCTCTATTTCCAGATGAGATCCAAGAAAAGAAATCAGGCCATCATTAGGAGTATGGGCTGTTGACAAAAAGACATGTTTTTAGAGGTACGCTGCACTTAGATGCTCTGCTTGTTTGAAGGGGAGCACATACAATCATTTCTATATACGTAAAGACTACACAGACATGTTTTGTTTAAAGTTATTTTTTTCCTGCACCTTTTCAAAGTGTTCTGCTAAAGTAAGAATTTGACGTTGAGAGTTCCGAACTCATCAATGAAAGCAAAGAAAGCATCAATCCATTTCCCCAGGTAGGAGCATAGGAGTGGAATTTCAAATATAATGTCAAAGAAAAATAATAATACAGTACAACTTCTGAAATCTTTTAAAAAGGAATCATCTTTTTTTTCTCATATACTGGTGGGCAAAATGAGACTGGGAGGAAGGCAATGGCTTGCCACCAGCAGATCTGAGAATCAAAGCCAGGTCTCCGGAGTCTGTAGTTTTCCCCAGGGCCATACTACTACCAAGCGTTCCTAGTGTGAGAAAAAAATGACATGTAGCTTTTCAGCACAGTTCACTGAATCTTAGAGTTTCCCTGCTGCTTGTTGCATCTGACCATTTGATGTACAACAAACCCTTCTTTTTACTCTTTCCAGGTATTCATCCAGTGGTTTAAAAACTCCTCAGAATACTCCAATAAATATGCAACTGCCTTCAAGAGAGACAACCCCTTATTTTAATAACATGGATCAGAAGGACTTGGTCGGCTATTCATCTTCAAGGGCCAACTCTGTTCCCATCATCCCGTCTGTGGGCTTGGACGAAGCCTGCATGCAAATGCAAAATGTTTCTGAAGTAACAGGCATCAAGTGGTGCAAAAACTCCTATTCAGCTGAACTTGTCCATGTGAGTTCCCCAGTCAGTAATTGTCTTATAGCAGAACAACACGAAGTGAAAATATTGCTAGAAACTGTGCAGGAGCAGATTCGAATTCTGACGGATGCAAGGCGGTCGGAGGACTATGAACTGGCGAGAGTAGAAGCAGAGAACAGCACGAGTGAAAACACAGCCTTTCTGCCCATGAGCCCCGTGGCCAAGTCAGAGCAAGAGGCACAATTTGTCTTAAAAAGTGAAACGCAAAGAGACTCGGTATTGACCAAGTGACTTTGTGTAGGGATTTTGGGAGGGGAAACGAGATCTGTGCATTTGATGCTTTGTTAAACAGGAAGGGAGGAAATTAAGTACAAATTATTTATATGCATTAATTTAAGAGCATCTACTTAGAAGAAACCAAATAGTCAATCGCCCTCATATCATAGTGTTTTTTAACAAAATATTTTTTTAAGGGAAAAGTTCCAGGAGGGATGGCGTATGCATCAGGTGCTTTCTAGGCAGGATTACACATAAAGTTTCGGTTACAGAGCATTTTACCATGGTCCTCTTTAGCTGTCCAAAGTCTTAGGCTATGCATCTTTTTTTTTTCAGTAAAGGCCAAGACCAGTCTTAGATTCATTTCTGGTTTCAGGGCAGCGCTGCAGTCAGCTGCTTCCCAGGGACTCAGACCGTGCAGAGCAAGTCCTACGACCCCACCAGAGACCCAGTACCCTCTCCCCCTCTCCTCTTGGTTCCAGGTTCACACCATGGCACGCAGACGTCTACTTCTGAGGTTTGGTACCTACTGTGGAATGAGAATAAATCCCTAAATTGAGGCAGACACTTAACCTTCAACCTTACTTTAATGTGTCACTAAGCCCAAGAAAGTCAATGGAAACATTTAGGATCTTTGTCTTCAGCCAAGTGTGGAGTGGGATTGGGGTCTGTATTGGTATGATATATACTATAGGGTAGAGATTCAGTGGTTGGGAACCTGCAGGTGCTCCATTTTCTGAGCTTTGACTATCAGAGCAGCATTAGTGGAGAGTGAGGAAAAACAAAAAGTCCAAAAGCATTTATTATGGCAGGTTTGGATTTGATTTGGGGTTTTTTTTGAGTGGGAACATAAATTTTGTTGTTCATTAATAACCCCTCAACATTTCTAAACTGGTATACTTTGAAGGCATTTGTAAGCTCTCAAGGAGCACTTCTGAGTGTGTGTGTATTTTTTAACTCATTTTTTATTATGGGCTGTTCGGAGAAGAGTCAGAAAGATTCAGTATGATCAAAATCCAGCTGATAAGTGTCCACACTGCCCTAATTTGTTCCCACTTTCAGTTCTTCAGTCGTTTCAATTAATCATGGCTTAGGCTTGTGAACTTTAAAGCTTCAACCCTGCAGATGGTTCTGTATGGGCAGACCCACAAGCATGCACAGATATGATTGTAATTGAGCTATATAAGAGCAGATGGTTTCCACCAAATCACTCCCTGCAGGGAATCAAGGCCTTGGAGAAGAAATGTAATTTCCTCGTTGCCATATCCCAATCACATTATAAGCGTTTTTTTGCATTTACTTTCTGTTGAGTCCCATAAATTCTCTCTTTCTGTTGAGTCCCATAAAGTCTCTCCCCCCCATAAATTGTAACACAATATGCCAATAATACAAGGAATTGGATTCTTTGGCATACACATTACTGTTTTTATTAGTGTTAAAATATCTCCTTATTCATGGGGAAAAGTAAAATCAGCTATAATAAATAATTGCTAAATAGCCTTCTGTTAATGTCAGAAAATTGATTAAAAAACAAACTACAGTATATACAGAATGTAATAAAATACTCCTTTGCAGCAAATTAATTGTTAAATTTATATGTGGCCCAGACTTTCCAGTTCACAAGTCTCAAGACTTCCCAAAATAGCACAATCAATCATGCAGTGCTGTTGTATGTTGAGTCAGAATAAAGCAATATTTTAACCTCTGTCAAGTAAATTTGCAAAAGAAATGCTGAAGGTGTATGTCATTTTTTTTTTGTTATGGCAGTAAAAAAAATTGCTATTCACAGTCTTCATTCACCAAGTCTTATTTTGGGTTTCTTTTGCCTTTTTGTTTTTAGTTTTGGCTTGTTTTTTTAAGATAAAGTTGATAAAATTGTCTTGTATACAGAACTTTCTATGCTGTAATTTTTGCTGTGTATTTTCAATAAAAATATATTTGAGGGCAAACTATGCTTTATGCCCCAGGATGGAGCATGCCTTGTTTGGAATGCATTCTTCAAAGACACAGGGCTTTTGCTGTAGCAGTAATGTGCGATAACCATGAGGAGTGGTCTCACCCTGACAGGTTTCTGTGGCTGGGCACTCACCATGTATGAGCTGAGCTAACTGTGCTGGGTATGGCCCCGAGCCCACACCAAATAAACCTTGTGAGAAAACAGGTGGTTTTGTTGGGTTCAGCTTCACATCCCTACGAATGACTTTTCTGTCAATATCCCACCATCTCAGGACATGAGCAAAGTGAGGTTGCCTCTGCCCATAAGCCCTGTGAATATACCTGTAATATAAAAACTGGCTACTATATAAAGCTCTGATTCAATAATCTGTAAAGTGTGATCACAGTTAATTAATTGTTCACACTTAGTAATTAATTTCATCAAGAGATGGTCTCTCTGCAATAAAGTGCAGAATCCTGCCCAGATAGGTATTTCAAAATTAAATCTTTTCAATCCAGATGTCAGGCCTTCTCACCCCCAAATCCTACCAAACTCTGCAAATTCACCTTTGGCAACATATTGTAAATACACAGCAAAATTTCTGTTGAAAAAAGAACCATATCATAAGCAATGCCTTTATGGAGAGAATGTGTTCACTCAGCACTCCTGAAAGACCCAGAAAGAGGGGAAGAGCAATGTATTTAGGAGAATGAAATGTTTGAATGATAGATCTTAAAGTGGTGAGGATATCTTCAGTTCATGTTAGAGATGCGATCTTGTATTCAGCAAAGGATGTGTGACTGTTATATGTTAACTGTTCTATTCAGTTTTCAGCATGTTTGAATAGAGAGACATTAATATTAACCATATGTCAGACTAGTGTATTATTTGTTAAGAGTACCGCTTCAGATCCTATTGAAATTGTCATTGTTTGCAGAGGAAAAGAAAAAGGTTTGAAAACATCAAACTAGATAGCCTTAATGTCCTTTGTGTGTTTCTCTAATGCACCAGTTTTCCTCCATGGACCTTTCTATTTTACAGTGAATGGGACAAAATTTTCTCTGAAGTCTGACAATTAACTATGTAGAGGACACAACAGAAAGTTGTACCGAAATAGCCAAAGTCATAGGCCGAATTTTGCATTACTTCTGACCCCTGTGATCACACTGAATTCAGTGGATTCAGAAGGGATGTGAGCCAGTGTAGTTCATTCCTAGAATTACATCTGTTCCTATCCTTGGAAACAGACTGTAATCCCTCTAAAAGAGTCTCTGAACTCAGTCATTTACCTGTAATGTAATTAAAAATTATATCTGACCTGTGGAGTTCCAAGTGTAGTCTGGTGTGAAAATTCACACATGCAGCATTACACTTGAGTAAACTGGAAGAACAGCTAACTAAATAAATCGAACTTCCTCTGAACTGAACAGAGAAAGCCTGTGTCTCTTCAGCATGATACTGTGGAGCAGAATTATGCCAGAAGTGTATATCCAGATTTTTTTTTTTTCTGTATAGAATTTCTTCAAAATAACAAAAAAAAAAAAATCCACTAGAATGGTCTCAACATTTGAAATAGGAAATGTAGGTGAGTATGGGCCCATTTCATAGCATTAACCACTGGAAAATTCTTCAGTATACCCATGACACAAAACTGGAATCTTCTAATAGTTGCACGATTAAATTTTGATCAGCAAATGCATCCATGGAAAAAGAGCTTTTCAGAATGCTTTTGGTATCTAGCCACGCTCCCAGCTCATGTAGTCAATGTAGGAGTTTATATTAAGAAAGGATCACATCCGAAATCTCTTCTACTCAATGTTCAGTTAAGTGTCACAAAGTTTAGTAGCCTTCTGCATATTGTAAGGACTTCTACACTGATTTATGGAGCTACATTCATTTTGCTTATGGAAATCATATTTGTGTTACCCTCACTAGAACACGATGTAAGATTTGCTGCCCAAATGATTGGTTTGTCAGGTCTGTCTTTTACAAGGACTGAATATCACTGACCAGGTTCCAAAAATGAACTTTCCAGCAAGTGGCTAATTCCAGTTTTATTAATTAAAATCCTTCAGCTTCAGGTTTAAATTTTGAAAAAACTATGAGATGATGGCATGTGCTCATGACCATGCATGTGCTAGATATGTTCCTGAATCAAATGTTCAATCATAAGATCATAAGAAGATAATTCATGTCTACGTCTCATATAAGGAGAGAGAGAATCTGGATGCCTCTTCCCAGTTCATCCCCAGCAAGACCCACTTCTGTGCTTTCCTATGCCTGCTTTGATTTTTTATGAAATCACTGAATTTCTAATGGTTGAGCATCTTTATTCATGTTCAATTTTACCTTGCCCTCAGTTTTTTGCTATAATTTATAGCCTAATGTTTGGGACACTGGGACTGTCTGCTGAGTAAATTTAAGGCCTAAAACATTCAAAATTTTTTACGTGTAAATTTATCTGCTTTCAGTAGGCCTTATGGGAAATCTTTCCCTTGAAGAAAGATTTATGCAGCCTGTGCTGCAAGGCATTTTCCTGCCACTCCTGCTGGTATCAGTATTTCCAGTCTCTGAGTCAGACGCTCTCTTCAGGTTCTCCTGGGCACTGGGACCAGAAGCCTCTGACTTCTTTCAGAGTACCAATGACCAGAAGTCATCTGAAGTGTCCTGAGCCATAGTTATATATCAGAACACTTCTGCCTATTAATAGTAAAATGTCTCTAAAGTTTAAGACCTTTCATGTGCATTGAATTAAATTATATAAAAAATATAATGTCAAAGTTTATGAAATTAAAATTATATAGTAAATATTATTGATTTTATCTATGCCTTGCTTTGAAGGAATATGAAGGGAGAGCTGTCAGTTTTGTAAATATTTGGAAACTACAAATAATAATAAAAAATAATACAAAGAATAATAACTATTCTAAAATACAAAAGATAGTTCCTTGCTTTCTCTGAAATAATCAGCAGTAGCTGAAGGTTATCAAGATGCATTAGGGAAATGAAAGAAGACTCAGTGAGGGCATTTTATAAGTCATGCCAGTACTATGACTAAGATGGTGGGGTTTAAGTAATTCAGGGTTAGAGTTTCCCTTGCTTGACAATACATTAAGATAATGTTTCTTTCATAATATAAAGCTTACTTCTATACAGGGCTGAGACAAGTATCACCTACCTTAGCATAAGCAGAACAGAAATGCAGTATAGGTTTCACTCTGACTTTCTGACTCAAGCATTAAACTCACTTGCTTCAGATTATCTCTGATTTCTTCCAGGAAAGAATAAATGAGTATAAAAAAAAAAGAAAATAAGTATGAATAATTGATAACTTCCCCCTCCCCTCCGAAATCTACCAATTAATGCTACGGATATTGAATATCATAGAAATATCTGAGATTTTGACCGTCCTTGATGGGAAAACAGCAGCTAGAAGAATTACCACCCCCACTACCCCAGCAAGATGCACGCTGTGGATTTCTGGAGAAGAGGGTAGGGAGTTTCTCCTGGTTCTCACAGAGGGTAGGGAGGTTCTCCTGGTTATGGCACAGTTTTTCCATGGGTGAGGAGGGATAGATTTTGAGTTGGACCAGGAGATGTCATCTGAGAAACTTGCCTTACCTTTATTTCTTTCTCAGATCTCTGTCAAGTCAGTGAAACCATGGTCATCAGCACTAGTTTGTTTTATAAGTTAGTGATTTCCAAATTCTGGGATCCTTTGAAGTGTTGAATTTTGGAAGAAGAGACATCTGGGAAAAGAAAAAAAAAAAAAAAGAACAAAAACCATAAAATGTCTTCTGTAAATTTTTTAAGCCATCTTTACCTGAAATGCTTACATTACTTTAACTATTTTTTTTTAAATAGGTTATTACAAATATAAACTCCATACCTATATATTTACATCGTGATAATAGGGCATGGTTAAGATCTGGGTGTCATGTTTCTCTCATGATCTGGTTGAAGATGTACCTGCTCATCTCAGGGGTGTTGGACTAGATGACCTTCAAAGGTCCCTTCCAACACAAACTATTCTAACTGTTCCCTGAAAAACATGTTCAAGTTACTTCTGGTATTTTTTGGATCGTTTATAAAATGGTGGATATTTCTGTGCACATCAGTGGCCACTTTGAGTTTGACATGGAAAGGTAAATAAATTTACAAACAAAAAATGGACTATGTAAAACTTCCAGGTCAGACCCTCGTGGTGTACAAGTGGAAGCTGTTTCACTGAAATCATAGTTAATGTGAAGGGAATGAGGCTTCCAGAGGAAGATATTTATGGTGGCTCAGCAGTTGAGCTAACTGAAATAAAACCCAGGTTTCCACCTCCACAGTGCTAACCTATGCTT
Organism: Pezoporus occidentalis; assembly: GCF_034315485.1. Lineage (NCBI taxonomy): Eukaryota > Metazoa > Chordata > Aves > Psittaciformes > Psittacidae > Pezoporus > Pezoporus occidentalis. The sequence continues at coordinate 1,269,740 of NW_026913900.1, read as the reverse complement.
CTTTCTAAAGCTAGCCCACCCCAAGCCACAGGGTGTCTGAAGCTCCACCACTAGTGACTGTATCATAAGGCAGGTGTCAGCACTGACTTCTGCAAAAACTCCTCTTATTAAATCAAAATGAAATAAAATGAACTAAAAATCGATGGAACTGATTTTCAATGCTGTCAGGTTATAGCAAGCACTAGCAATGGTGTTAATTTACTGTTTCTGAGGCTGTGGTTCATGATTTGACGTGACCCATGAGTTTCCATTGTCCGTGCTGGAGCTATCTGAGCAGAATTTTCTCTGCCCATCAGGGTAGCATTATTAAAGCAGTTTTATTCCAACTAACCTCATTTTCTGCACTTCACTGTGTATTGTACTTGATTATTGTAGAGGTGAAGCTGCTTCCAAAGTCTGCTTAAAGTGCCACCTCATATCTGCCTTTGTCAGGTAACTGGTTGTGATCACTCAGCTCCAGTTTTAACAGTGGTGTAAGATCCTCCAGCTCTACAGATCAGAGCTGGGTCTTGCAGTCCAGAATCATGTATATGTCTTAGAATCATAGAATGGTTTGGGTTGGAAGGGACCTTAAAGATCATCTAGTTCCAGCCCCTATGCCACAGGCAGGGACACCTTCCACTAGACCAGGTTGCTCAAAGCCCCATGGAACCTGGCCTTGAATACTTAAGAGGGATGGGGCATCTCAGCAACCTGTTCCAGTGCCTCACCACCCTCACAGTGGAGGAATACGTACAAGCAAAACTGTCCATACTTGTTCTGCACAATTGTATGCATTCAGATCTAAGCATGGATCAGCTGCCAGGCTGATCTTTGACTGTTTTATTTAACAAAGCTATATTTTAAATATAATTTTCTATGCTGCTTCTCTGTATGTTGTATAGAGAAGCAATGAAGGCAAGTTCAGCATGTCTGCATTTTCATCTCAGCTAACAATAGTAGGCTTTTTTTTTTCCCCAAAGCAGCTCAGGAAACAAAGTTGTTAAAATTCTGACCTCAGAGGAAAAACTGGTACCCTGGCAGGGGAAGGTTATTCTGAGCAGATGCTTATCTAGTCTGTCTTTCTTCCTAAGCAGCCTTTCTTCCAAGAGCCAGTGTACCTAAAACACTTAAAACATAAGCAAAGCTAAGGCAAAACATGGACCCTACCTTCTTTGCGAAGGGGTCAGGGGCACAAGTAAAGGCTAATTACAAAAAACCTTTCTAGCTAGTTCCACTAGTATTTGCACAGACTAGTAATACTAAAATGACTGTGTATGATTTGGTCACATTTATTTGCAGGCTGTGATGTATTTAAACTGATAGCCTGCTTTAAATTGTCAGTGATTTGCAGTATCTCAGGCTGGAGTATTGGAGTGCTCAGGATGGCATTTACCACTCTCCTTAACATCCATCCCAGTTTCATTTGACTAATGGACATTTCTATTACACGGATGGAAGCAATACCCCATTGCTGGAGGCATGAGTGTCACACTAAGCCCCGCATAGCTTTTTGGCAAGCAAGGTAAACCAGTCCTTCTTTCAACCTTGCAGGCAGTACTCTGGGCTGTGAGGGAGCATACTGTAGGCTCAGCCCCTTCGTCAGGCAAGAAATCAGGTTTCACTGTAGCGGAGGCCTCCTAAGCTAAAAATGAAAAACTCCCTCAAGATTGAGATAAAAGGATGGCTTAGGAAAAAAACAACTAGGAATCACAGTCCTTTAGAAAAGATTGTGGTCTTCATTTCAATTTCTCCAGTAAGTAGTTGAGTAGGTTTTTTTTTAAATTGACACTTAGCTCAATTTAAAGCTGTCTCTAGGCAGTTTCAGAGAATAAAGAGAGCACATCCCAGTGCAAATGCCTATACTCTAGGAAGGCACTATAGTTCATAGACAACATTCCATCCTTGTGGGTAGGATGTGAGCATCAGTGCTTTGCCAGTCCTCCTTAATTTGTTGACAAGACGAGGCAGCACCCTGCACTCCTCAGTCACTGGCTGCCGATGAGACCTGCAGTAAATCCCTTACTAAAACCACTTAAAAATGAAACAAAGATGAAGGAAAAATGGCTTGTTCACTGTGAATATCCAGCTAGAATAGTTGGAATAACTGCAAGAGAACCGTTTGGCTTTGCAAAATGATTTATTGGTTAATAGTCTTTCAGTCCTCGCTCTTTAGTCAAACAAGGACCATAAAAGATTTCAGATATAAAAGTGGAATGATTGGTTCCTGGATCTAGTTGTAATGGTCACAATTCCAGTATTTCAGACTTTTTGCTGAGCACTGATCAAGTAGAGTCAATTGGGCTTCATTCAAATAGATGAACTTGTAGAGTTACTCCTGATTTCCTTTATTGATCACTAGATTCTTTCCATATCATGTAAAATTATGTTTACTTTAAAACTGATCTGTAGATATGCATGAAACAGCATCTAATGTGGACTTGAAGTTTGAACCCTCTCAATGCATAGGGTGAGTCTTGTGAAATCTTCATTTTAGCAGCTGAAAGTCTTGAACCATTCACTGAAAGACAACTATTTGATTTCAACAAAATTGATTCTGCTGTTAATAAAGTCACTGATAAACACTTGAGCTGGATTTGGGGCTTCTGAATAATATATATAGATATAGATATGTAAAGCTACATACACAAACTTCTTTTAGAACACAGAAATGAATGCTCCAACTTAAATTTTATTAATCTAAATAGCTGGAGAGAATATCCACTTAACCACATAGCCTAAACACATTGAAGAAGGGGGGAAAGGTGTTTATTTTCAACTGTATTTATTTTTTCACTGGTACAAACAAATAAAAACAGAAGAAAAATAATCATAGTGCCTATTACAAAGGTTGTTTTTCAGGGGGTGTGCAATGCGTACCACGATTATTTTAACTGCAGATGGAAGCCGCTTTTAGACTGAGTGTGATTGAAAGGAAATGACCTTAGAAAAAGTGTCACCCAGCATCCCAGGAAATGTTTGGGTTTGGTATGTTTGGCCTTCGTTTTTGTGGAGCTGTACATTCCTGTCCATGGGTTTAAAGGATAAAAAAAGAACTGATTTCAGAATCAATCTGTATTTTGACTCATTCTTGTACTCCCGACACCCAGAGTGGTTTACCATAGGAGTAAGTGAAGCTGAAGAGTATAATTTTTCTACTTAGCGTCACAAATGACTTTTATTGTTTTACTGAATTCAGTCTTTTTTCTCTGCTTACGTGGTGTGCTCCCACTGTTGCCAGACATCTCTCTCTTAAAGCAGAGGTTTCATTTGTTAGCAAAGCCACAAAGAGGCCCCTCCCAGGGCCCCCCAGCTGGGGTAGCTGCATGGAAAACAGTGCCTCCTTGCAGCCTTGCAGTTCCTTGTGTGGATGTCCCTCCTCTTCCCCCCCTGCCCAGGAATGTGGTTTTCACGTGCAGCCCCAGCAGTTCGTGCTGAATCGATCCATGCTGAGCTTATTCATCATCCAACCCCCAGAGACGCTCTCTGCCTGAGTTCCTCCAAAAACATCTCTCTAGTTGATGCCAGGTAGCCCCCAGGTGAAGCCTCAAGTCGCTACAGTTTCCTGCCACTGCTGACTCTGCTCACTGTGTGCTGAGCGCATTAAATCTCAGCTGAGACCCAGCCTGCTCCCAGGCATGGGAAAGAGGGTGCAGGGATAGGCATCAGGAGAGCAGCAGATACTCCACAGCTTTGCTCTGCTTCAGTCAGGTTCTCCCAGTACAACCCTCTCTCCTCTCCCCCCTCTCCCTGCTAGGTTCACTCCTGGCCACTGCCTTGCATATCCCCACTTTCCTGGCTAACTTGGGCTTTTTATTCTAGTTTGGAAGAGCTGTCTGAATCTGTCACTTGGCTTCTACTTATACATGCTTTTTGCGTGAAATCTACCTTACTTTAATAACACTAGCCCAAGCGCTTATGAATACGCCAATGTTACAAAATTGTAGAAAAATATTATATTTATATTCCAAAATGTAATAACATTCTAAAGCTGCTCTTCCAGGTACCTCACTCCCTGGGCACAGACACCCAAATGAGTTTGATGCTGAAACTTACTGGTCTAATAAGAATTCTCCTTTTGCCCAGGGCTAGGGACAGGTTTGAGTGGGAGTATAACGCTGCCCCAGCTAATGGTCCCACCTACAGGCAACCCACACCCCTGTATTAGATGGAGCTGTTCACCTGATTCACAGCCACTGAGGATACCCTTTGTCTCCCTAGCAGTGGCCACCCATTCAGGTCTTCTTGCCTTGTGTGCCTGCACTAGAAGGGTTCTATCCTGATTAGAGGAAGCAGCTCCGGAGGTATGGCTCTAGCAGGAGGTTTGCTTCTTTAATGTGCCATTTCTGGTTAAATGTTTGTGTGAGGCAATGCTTTTGTTGTTATTTGGGTAGTTTTTTTCTCCCTCCTTTCCCTTTTGGTTTGTGCTGGATATTATATGTAATAATTATTTTATTTGTTCTGTGGAATAGTAACTCAGTTTATTAGACGGAGGAGAGATTAATGTATTAGATTACAGCAGTTTTATAGCTTTATCTTAAAGCTTTCACTCCATTCAGAGCTATGGTTGATGGTTTTGAAAATGTGCTTCCTTGGTAAGAGAGTATCATTTTTGTTTCCCCCTTCACCCAAGGGTAATTGTAAGTTTCTTGTCTGCTGCCTTCCAGAATGGAAAAATCTGAAGCTTATTTAGAGTGCGTTCTATGCCACGATAGTCACTGCATACTGTCCAACAATCCACTAAAACAGCTTGCATGCTGAGGAACTATGCTAACTTTTAAGGGTGCAACTTAAAATGAAACAAATAAGGATGCAATGAGAGTGGCTCATAAAATGCCCATTAAGTCATGTTTGACACTCACTTAAAACTTCATGTTCTTACAGAATGCCAATGTTAAAGGCACATTAATAATTATGGCTTTCAGAAGCAAGGCTACAGCAAGCTTCAGAAATTTCTTGTAAAATTATTATCCTAATAATTCAAACTGCTTAGGCAGTCATCTGCAGAACAAAAACTTTTCTCAAATCACTTATATACTTTTAATTTGTACTATTCACAGACCCATAGCAAGTTGTTAAAAATGCTAACAAGTTACATCTATTGCTAATGCCAAACACTGCAGTTACTAGCAAAATGCTTATAGGAATGTCATTGGTACTATGCAAAATAAGAATATGTCTTACTGTAAGCATCCTTTTTTGCTGGGACTTGGTGAGCATATATACTCACAGGTCACAGTTGCTTGCAAAATGTCTCAGGAGGAGTAGCACTGCTCCATAAAATAAAGGGTTTGTACCAATTTAATACTACTTAAAATAGTTCATTTGTGTTTATAGGTTCTCGATACTTTCCAACCTTGAGTAGAAGAGCTTGCTTCTCTTTATTTATTATCTGTCAGTAAAGTAAGATATGAAATTATAGATGGGTGAGCAGCAACAGAGTAACCACTCAAAAAATTCTGATTTTACTGGTTTTTTGGTGAGTTTGTTTTCTTAATTTGATGTTCATAAGCATTGTTACAATAGTATATGCAAAGATGCAAGGAAGAGGCTGATGTTTTGGGAGGCTCTAGCTTTTTGTAGCAGAGGAACTGGAGGAAAACAAGGTGTGAGGGAAAAGAAAAACTCAAGACAGATTTTGGGGAGATCTGTGTGACAAATATTAATAAGGACTTGAAAACTGACTCGAACCTCCTCCATATTCAGGTGGAAATAAGCTAAATGGACAGATCCAGGTCAATAGAGGGGATCTACTTGAAAACTTCATGGGGGAATCTACTCTGAAAATAAGACTCCTTGGGTTTTGTTCTTGGTAATTAGCTACCAACAAAAACAAACAAAAAAAGCCAACCATATCCTGGGCTGCATCAAAAGGAGCGGGACCAGCAGGTTGAAGGAGGTGATCCTGCCCCTCTACTCTGTTCTCATGAGACCTCACTTGGAGTATTGTGTGCAGTTCTGGTGTCCTCAACATAAAAGGGACTTGGAGCAAGTCCAGAGGAGGGCCACGAGGATGATCAGGGGCTGGAGCACCTCCTGTGTGAAGATAGGTTGATTCATTATAAAAGTGATGTTTTCCAGCAGAGTTGATTTCTTTTTAAGGAATCAAAGTGGCTGGAGGAAAAAAAGCCCACACCGGTATCGCTACCAAAAAAAAAAAAAAAAAAAAAAGAAAACAACAAAAGAAAACACAAAACAAACAAACAAACAAAAACCCACAAAAAAGAATTTCCTCTTGAATTCAGGCCAGAGGAAGTTAGAGGGATTTAATTTTAGGGGCTAACTTTGGGAAAACAATTTTTTACAAACTAGTCTGTAGCCTGGTATGGTGGATAAAAGCACTCATTCTACAGTCAGATTGGGTACTGCAGGCATAGATAACTGTCTTGCTCCACTTGACATCTCCCATATCTTACTGTCTCTTCCCACTGTCTCTATTCAGAAGATGTTTCAATGTAGTGGATTTGGGGCAATGGGAATGGAGGGAATGTGGCTTATCTCCAAGAGTTAATGCAAGTCTCTTCAGCTGCAGTATGTCCTCTGCTTTGTTTTTGGAGTCTTATACAAAGTCTCCAGTTGTCCTTCTCAGGGTTTCTCTAGTCCTTTTTGTGTCATGCTTCATAGTTTGCTGCTGTTTTTTCCAAAAATAGTGCTGCTGTTCTAGGCTGTGATTTATACTGGGGATAACAGACATGGCAGCTATTTAGGGCTTACTTTTAAGTAAAATAAATAAATAAAAAAATCTGATTTTGGCCAAGTCTCCAGCAAATTTGGAGGATCTGAGGCTAGTCCTGATATAGCCAGAAAGCTGCACTGGGTGGAGGTGTCTGCACAGGAGTGGCAGAAACTTCCTGGGCACCTTCCTGGAATATCCTAGGGTATGGGGACCAAGATCACTTGTCAGATCACTGCAGAGCCAATGTTGCAGCAGTAATTTGGTAGGGAAGTTTTATGGTGACCATAAACTGTAGTTTATGGAAATTGGTTGTCCTGTTTACAACCAGCAGCGTAAGGAGCATGTGAAGCCACTATATAGTGCGCAGCACATAAATGAGGTGCATGGGACAGATGGATGCAGGTGTCTGACGAGCCCTGCAGCTAGTAGGGGAATTTAGAGAAAAGGAGGTCTTGCCTTTCTCTGAGGTGTGCAAGCTTTCCAGAGTACTGTTGAGATCAGGGGCTTTTTGCTTCCTCTTTGTTAGCAGTAAGTATTTTACCATTGGATGTTAACAGCTTCTTGACCAAACCTCCATTGGGTAATGCCTTGTTCTTGAAGATTCTCACTTTGAAATGAATAGTGTTTATAAATTTATTGTTGGTAACTTTTATTGTAAATGTAGACCACCAAGATATAGAGATGTAACTTTTGACTTCAGATCAAATGAACCTTTCATTCCTATCTAATTTAGCCAATATAGATTAAATTAACATAGAACTTCCTCTCTATGAATTAAATGGATCAATCTTTCTTAGAAAGCTATCAATAATCATATTATTGTTCTGGTCTCTTAATTCCTTTCCTCAAGAAGTTACTATTTTTATATGGCTACATTGACCTGGAATAATTACAACCCCAGTATTGCTTCAAGCCCTTCAGTTTAGCACTCTTCTGATAAAATTTACTGCTTCTACTAAAGCCTTACAAATACTTGGAAGGAATAACAATGCGTAGAGGAAAATTTCTCACCTGAGTGTCATGAAAGATGTGTCATAAAGCCGAGCAGGAGTGAGTTTCATGATTTATGGATTAAATATCTCTTTAATCAAGATGTCTTAAGTAGCCAGTTTAATCATTGTCATCAACTTCATCAGGGTGATTGAAACCATCATTACTTTAGTAACTAATTAGCAAGAACTGGATGGGGTCTTCCCACTAATGTCGGAGCTGCTCATTAGAAAGGTGTCAGAGGACCATGATGGTATCTGTGCATAATCTGCCCTGGTGCTTTTGCTGCATTTTGGTAGAGTGTAAACTTCCTTCAGTTTAATTCAAGTTAATTACTACTTTATATGACAAATACCTAAGTATTTATATATAAAGTTGAAAGTGCATAGTGCATAGAAGTCTATTTGATTGCTTCTTAGGCTTTATAACCAAGGCCGAACAAATCATTAACTATTTGAACACAGTTAAAAAAAAAATCTAAAGAAAGAATCAGATTTTCTGGAAGGAAAAAAAAAACAACCACCAAACAAACAAAACAAAAAAAAAACCACAAAAAAAAAACACAAAAAACAAAAACCAAACCACAACACTGCATCTAAGCAAAGCAAAATCCCAAAGCATTGCATGCTGGAATGGCAGGTGGCTGATCTGTGGTCAGACAGAAAAACAATGTTGGGCATGACCAGGAAAATTATGGTTTGGAAGTTAAGAGGTTTGCCATCTGGGATAACAAGATAAGTTGATTTCAAACATGATTCACATGTAGCACACCCGCTGCGTATTTGGTACAGATAAAAGAAAACTAAGAATTTTTCCAAGTAATTTAGAAGAGGCCATGTAAGATATAAGCAGCAGCAAAGCCCTAAGAAGGTTTTCAGGGTTATAAAAATGAGTTTGAGAAGCAACTAAAATAGCCATAAGCTATACAGCAAGTTACTTGTAGGGGTGATGAATCCAGCCAGCCGGAGACTTTGGGGAGCGAGGCTTTCTGGCAAACTGAAGAAAAGCTATGCCTAGTTAGGAAAGCAGCCCTCTTACTCCGGTTTAAAGACTTTTTTTTTTTTTTTTTTCCCTAAAATAAGAGCAAAAGTCTTATTTTGGCAATTTAACTTCACAGCGCTAACAAAGAATTGGGACATTGATCAAAGACACAGATACAAGCAGTCACATCAGTAATCTTGACAGAATTTATCTCAAATTAGTCAAATAATGCAAATTTTGCTTTGAGTTCTTGATAAGGGTTAGCAGTTGGTCTGACAAAATTGTAACAAAACCTGAACAAAAATTCTAAAATAATTCCTGGTACAGAGAAGAAAATTGAGCAGCTCTCAGATGAATATGGGAGTGACTTCAATGTTTGTAATCCAAGACTGGTGATTTCTGGCATAAACTAGTGATACACCTCATCTGTATTTGGATGGAGGTTGGGGAGAGGAAGCCAAGGATGGCTTTGTCATTTAGTAGTAACTGCCATGGGAAAGGTGATCATTCCCAGCAGTAGCCCTTCAAGGAAGTAGCACATAGAAGTGATAAGGAGCGCCCTGAGTAATGCACGAAAAAGTGCAGAAGGACACAAAGTATCAATTTAGTTTTGGAATGTATGGGAAAACATGGTTTTGAAATTAAAGAAAATGTTTTAATTATCTTTATGGTTTACAAACTGAGCTAAATGCTGGGCTTGACTGGAAGGGGAGGTGACATGAAAAGGAGAATTTAACGATCGTGGGGAAAGCAAAGGATAAAGGAGTTAGAAGAGGTTTTTGAACAACAAATGGCACCCCTACCTTATTTCTCATATTGAAAATTGTGTTCTTGTCATCTTGAAATATGTGGGAGACGACATGAGACCAAGTGATGTACTGATTTAACAGCCATAAACTCTTCTTATTTTGGGATAGGAACCTTTGTGTCAATACTGTTCAGTTTTTTACAACAGGCATTTCCTCAATTGTAATGGGGGAATTGTACTGAATCTTCCAAGGCTTTTCTGTCTCTTCAGTTCATGGAAATCTGGGGTGTCATAGTTAATGCCTGATGAGGTCTTGAGTACCTGTTTTCATTATTAGTGGGGTATTTCTCAGAGTATTGGATTCTCCAGATCCACACAAGTGGCTTCCTAGCTGTTAAAATACTTCACGGGACTGAGTAGAGCTCCTCCAAACCAGAGCAGTATTTTCTCTGCCATCATAGGGTACACAGAGATGATATTTTCGATCCTGAAGTTGACAGAAGGGATTTTATCAGGCTTCCTGCACTGGCACAGATATCCTTTTTTTGGTGCATAGACAGCTGTGTTGTCACTATGCCTCTCTGCCCTCCTGAGCAGAGCTGGAGACAAGGTGGTGTGGTGCTGATGCTGCCAGCACCTCTCCAAGGCTGCACTGTGTTTGTGTTGTAACCTGGTCCTAGCAGCTGGTGCTGTTGCAGCAGAGTTGTGCTTGAATTGGGCTAGTGTGAATTGGGTTTGTTATTGCTTACATGTGGTGGAGAGCTTGAAATAGATTTTCATTTTATCCTTTGAGCTCATCATCTTTAGTGTCAAAGGAGTGTTTGCGCTGTGGCTACTGTTTCTGTTACTCTTTATTAGTGACAGTCTTTCTTGCTTACCTTTGTTTGCTACCCTGCTGGTGAGCTTTAACTGACACACACACACATACACCCTTCCCCTGTAGTGTTGCTCTCTGTTGCCGGGAAGGAGCATTTGGTACAATTAGCGGGCTTTTTATGGTAATACAATTGTTTTGAGAGAGTGTTCTGGAGTATGTGTGCGCTTGGCAATTGCTGAAGCCGGCAGTTGCTGAACCCTGCAATCGCTGAAGCAGCAGCAGCTGTGAGTTTCTGGAGGGAGGAGAAGCAAGCTGCAGACAGAGGGATTGTGCTGGGGAGCGGCCACCAGGCTTGGCAAACTGTGGTGGCTGGCTAATGCTGAGGCCACAGCTGCTTCACTGTCCTAAAATGAGGAGCCCAGGTATCTATTCCCATTGAGGAGGGCAATGAAACCTAAACATAGCAAGTAGCTGTAGCAGCAGACTGCAGGAATGCCGAAAGCAGCAATCAAACACATCTGATGACTGGTGGTGGCTTGTCAGCAGTAAATAATCCTGCATGTGAGCTGACAGCGGCTCCCGCCTGATCCTTGTTAAGCCAGAGGCTGGACGAGGGAGTTTTCATAGACCATGTGGATGAGAACCAGTGTCTGCTCATGCAGGAGGGAGTTTACCACAGGGCGAGGTGGTTCCCAGCTCTTAATTGTCTTTCAGATAGTACTGTTGTAGTGTATTCACCAAAATTAGTGATCATGGGCAGCACTGAGAAGTAGTACAGGGAAGGTCAGTCAGATTTCTAAAGTACAGCATACAGCTTTCTGAGCAGAAGGAGAGCTATGATTATGCTATTGTGCTTGTATCTGAAGAAAGAATTCAATTGTTGCTCTAAGGAAAAATGCTATTTAACTTCTCTGCTTCTGCCTTGTTCATATTTTTCCAACATACTTCCTTCTAGATTTCTTTATTACTACTGTCTGTTTTAGTTGATCTAATTCTGTGGTCAAAATGAGCAGATGGAGAGGGATGTGCTATTCCCTAGCATGTTTTAAATGACATCAGCCTAGTGAGTTTAAGCTTCAGTGCAGATAGCTGAAGCTAGAATTGTAAACAGTTGCTGTATCTAACACAAACGATGTCTCTCAGCCTGTTAAGGGAATAGGCATATATTAATCTCCCACCAACAAGACAGAGCTCACGCGTATGCCGTCTTGTTGACCTGCTTAAGGAATAGGAGTGTTTACTTTTATAGGATGTTATGAAAAGTGATGGTGAATTTGTTAACAGGAGTACTTCTCTGGAATTACACCACTCTCATTGTAAAGATTTTTTTTCCCTCACATCTAGCTTGAATCTTCTCTTTCTTTTAGTTTAAAATCATTAACCCTTGTCCTATTGCAATGGGCCCTGCTAAAAAGTCTCTCCCCAGTACCTACTGTTTCTCTCTAAATATTTTGAGTAGCCAAAACCCAATGAGGATATTATTTTTCTCTCAAGAAGAAATAGTAGCCATCATTAGCTTTCCAGGAAATTTAGATTTTTTTCATAGGACTGTGAGCAGACATCATGCAATGAACTACGGCAGCTCAGGTATGTGAATATAAGTTACAGCTCAGACAGCAGGGGAGGTCTGCAGAGGAAGACTGATTAAGTTACTGAAACTTCTGGAGATCTACAGCTTCAGTTTCCACAGCTAAGGTTCTTCCTGCACCCACCACTCTTTTTAAGAAGCTCTTCAGCCAGAGGATCGCAATTACTGACGACGACAACATGGGACAAAAGTAATGAACATGCATAGAAATATTTATGCACAGAAATGTTTATACACAGGAAAAAAAACACCCTCTGTATGGTTCTATAAAACAGTATTTCAGCAGTTTGGCAGGTGACAGTTCTTGTTTCCCTACTGAAAGAGGTAGGAAAGAGTGGTATTAGGAGTGGTTGTAATGCTTTAATTTATTCTTAATTAAATCTTACTGAATTCTATTTCACTTTCAAATTTTCCTGTGTTTAGGGGTGATTTGCAATTCAGACTTACTAGTCATGCTTAAGTTGCTGTTTATGCATGTACTTTCTATGGTTGCTAATGAATTTAACTCATATTTGCTAGCAGCATTTTTAAGAAAGGCCTGGGAACAGAGTGTAGTTTGGATGTTTTGGTGCTTTGTTTTTAATCTCAGATACTGTTAATTGGGTTCAAAACAATCCAAGCTGAATAATCAGGACTATCAATTTTCTTTTGTGATTATAACATTATCATGGTATGTATTTTTGTCAGTGTTCTTCCTTTGCATTCTCAGGTAAAGTAAACAAAAAGTGGGGAGTGGACTAAGGTGTGTGTGGCTGGTGTCTGTTTTTTTGCTTGGTTGGGTTTTTTTTTGTTTATAAAAAAGGCTGAGTCTTCCATGTATGTGCTTGTATTTAATTCCTTTGAGTCATTAATCAAACAGTTAAGTATAGGAAAATTAAACTAAATTCAAGCAGAGATTATTTCACTACCATTTGGCTGTTGGGTCAATCAGTTTTTTAAATGTGAATCTTTGCTTTTTTTCTTCATAGTTTTTTGAATAAAATTAATTGCATTTCCTTTGATGGGGGAATAAATAGGAAATCAAATGTAGGAGATCAAAAATTAGTGATCATAGTATTGAATACTGGCAGGCTTCCACATTAACAGCAAACTTGAGATTGAAGGCGTTTGTGTTTTAGCTGTGAAGAGACAGACTCATGATAGTCATCTTGCCAGCCCACTGACAGCAGTTGTACTCGATCATAGCTTTTCCCATATTCAGCTGACTGTCATGACTACGCATTCCTGTACCAACTAAGTTTGATTTTGCTGGTCCAAACAGAATGGCATGTGTTGCTTCAAGTGAAAGAAAATCACTGTTATCAGAACACGGCAAATGATGGATGATAGTCTGAATATAATCAGCCTACTGTGGTGTGCAGGTACCCTCATGAGCTGGTTGTATACTTGCTGGTATAAAGCAGAGCTAAAATTATATTCTGAGAGAAGCTTCTCAAAACCAGTGAAGGTTATGCATAACAGACTATAAACATAATATTTAAGCTCTTATTTGCAATCAGATTAGTGTAGTCTGAACAATCCCCTGTATCTAGGGCTTAAACAAATTTATAAAGGAAAGAGTGAATTGCATTAATACTCAGGTGGCCTCAGAGACAACTAGTTCCACCTGATTTTTTCTGTCTAATACAGAACTGTGGACTTTAATGTGTCTCCATCTACCTTCACTAATTTTAACAAAACTTGATATCACAATATATTACAGAGAAGTAAAGTTTCAGGCAGTGAGACAGACCTATTCAAGTTGGAGTTTTGCATTGCTTTCTAATCACTATGGAAAGTAAGTTACAGAGAAAAATGTCATTTTAAGATTAAATAACGTCTCTAGAGTTTATCCCCTCCATGCTTTTTCAGGAAATACTGGATGCTACTGAGGGCTTAAAACCTAAGGCACTTCCCCACAAGGATTTCTGCTGAAACATTCTGAATATTTTGCAGAGCAGCTGACTTCACTTGTGCATTCCTTTCCACATTGTACATTTGCATTTTATGGATTCTGTAGAAATAAGGGAAACCATTAACTGTAAAAAGGGAAAATCACATTTTTATCTTATCTTGAAGACCAGTGCTGTCATTTAAACACTGGTGATAAAAAAATGCAGCCACTGACATTCAGGGATAAACTGTGGCCAAGAATTTGGTGTTCTTCATGTACAACACAACTTTGTCAGAGTATGCTTTTGGAGGAGTGACAGCTTATTTCTGTGGCTCAGGGGGTCATAAACATGTCCCTCCTTAACGGCCAAACACAACCAGCCTTAGTGGTTTCCAAATCTGTGAATCAGCATCATAGAACAGGAGGCCATCATAAACTTGCCCATTGATTCAGATACTGATAATATGTGCCTCGCATGACCAACTTCTTCAGTACAGCTCAACCCCAATAAATCCATGATTGTTGCATCTACTTTAGTGGCTGGCTTAAAAAAAAAAAAAGTGCACTGGTGCCTCTCAGGGGTTATATTTTCTGATTTTGTTTGTTTGTTTGTTTTAGGGGGGAGGGTGATGTCTCTGTAGAGAAACAGTGGTGTTTGGAATACATCAACTAAATGGAGAGGAAAAATCACCTGGGGAAACCTTGTCAGATTCTGGCTTGAGGCCAATTTTGAATATTCTATGACTGCAAATGTGTTGCAGAGAATCAAAGAAATGGTAGGCAGAACATCCAGAAGCAGAATAAATTAACCTCTGTTAAATTCCATCAGGAATCCAGTACTGCAAAGTAAAGGAAAAGACAGGAAAGTTTGCCTTTCCTTTGAAGCTGTTCTAGTCTATCTTTAATGATAGGTGGCCACAGCATACAGGCTCAAGGGTTTTAGGAAGGAGAAGATGGAGCTAAACAGAAATAAGCTTATGGTGCCACTTGCACTGACAGATGCAAGTATTCCCCTGTGACATTAATCAAAGCACTGCTTTGGATGAGTAATGTTAAAGATAGCATTTAAAAGTGGAGGGGGAGATGATTTTCATTCTCAGAGTACTTAAATCTGGAGCGACTCTGGCACTGGGAAATGCAGAATCCTCCCTTCCACAGCAGGTGGGGGGGAACTGAACTGTATAACAAAAGCCAGCTTCCAAATATTTGCAAAGTTTAGAGAGAGAGGCACTTAGGTAAAAATATGCAAGAAAAATGAATAGCTTGGTAAAAGCTCCTTTTTTGTCTCCCTGGTAGCAAATGTGCTTAGTAATAAGTTCATTTTGACTTCTAAAGGAATTTCTGTCAAACACAATTATCAGGGAAGACTACAACTGCGAAGGTATCAAAGCTCTTTTCACAGAAATTGAGCTTCAGAGTGCCTGTAGATGGAAGATGTTTGTCGAGTTTCTTTGTGCCATTTCATGTTTCTTTATGAATATTCCAGCTGTGGTACATGCTGTCAGTTTAAAGACGAGAATACTCCAGCAGTTTTCTTTGTTAAAAAGTCTTTGGCAGCTGTTTTTTTGTTTTTTGGGGTTCTTTATTTTCTGTCTTTGGTTGAAAAGAAAGGCAGGAAAGTGAAACAAAACACAGAAATGAATCAGTCTGTCACACTGAAAACCTCTTAAACATAAACAATAAACTTTGTCTAGGTAATTCTCTTTAATAATTTTGCTTTTCAATTTTTTTTTAACTGTTCTCACTCAACAGTGATGCCTAAACACAATGAAATAGCCTTTATTCTCAAACTGCATGAAGCATTACATTAACAGACAATAAGGTTTGAAAGCATGTCAAAAATATTTTGAATGCAGTTAGAAAAGCAAATGAATTTCTTCCAAGTTTATGAAGACTAATTCCCTTTATATTCAGGATAAGACCAGAATGGTATCAAAAAAATACATTTTAATTGCTATTTTTACTTTGTGTGTGGCATGTATATTACATGTTGAAGGTATCCTTTCTGTTTACGAGCCTTTAAGGACTTTGGTGTTATGTATAGATCAAACATTAGGACCCACTGCATACATTCTTATCTCTGTGTAACCCATCATAACAATGACTCTTGGCAGATGAACTGAGCGCTATTTTAAAGCACAGGGAATAAAAAAGAAATTAAATGAATTTATTTCCCTTTTTTGGACTGCTCAGTAGCCCATAATTCAAGCACACACTGCATAATCTAGTGAGAATTAAATGTCATTGTTCAAATATAAATGGAATGATCCACTGAATTCAAATTATGAGGAACCCTGAGTTGCTTTCAGCTGTCCTCACAGGTGGTTGCCATTCCTAACAGCAAGTCAAATGTCCAGGTATGGTGGTAGAGTGTGAGCTGAAAAGGCGGATTGTGTTTGCACGAAATTGGGTGTTAATTATCAGGAGTACTTGGTATCTTGTGTTTTGGAGCCACAGACAAAATGTCTTCATCACTGCTGTGGCAAGGAAAGTGCTGTTCAGATTATTTCAGATAAACCATGTCACATTTGCTTTCGCGGCTGGAAGCAGAAGGTCTGAGCTATTTTCATTATGTTTTCACTTGAAGTTTCCCCAGTGGAAATAGCAAGTCATGCAACTATTGTACCTGTTCCCAGTTCTCCTGTGCTGCTGGGGTGTCATCAGCCATCACAGGTACTTGTGTAGACTCCAGTGGGATCTGGCCAGGGCTATGGAGGTTAAGAGGGCGGTGGACCGCCCAGAGCAGGGGATCCTCCATAACCAAAGCATAGCTTCATACTGAATTAATCTAATACTTGAATAGAACAGCTAAAACCCTGCTACTGTGTCCAATAGTTTATGAATTATATTATTTTTCTTTGGAGGAAAAAAACTCTAATTCAGTCCCTAAATGTCTGCAAGCATCACCTTGCACAGGCATCAAATCCTCTCAAAGTGTGATTTGCGGAGGTTCAAAGCTGCAGCAGGATGACTTGTTCCTCCACGAGGCAAAACCATCACCATGTATTTTGTAGTTTCAGTATAGTGATCTAAGTGAAGTGGGTAGATGACAGAGCAGAAGGCAGGATCTATTGCTCATACTTCAAGAGGTAAATCAGCCAAAGCTAACTTCAGACAGGAAAGATGCCTCTTCTCTATGTATTTAATGTCTAGCTATAAACTTATGAGGAATCTAACTCCCTCTCATGCAGCAGTATTGACTAATGTGTTTTTTCTCTGTTCAAGTGTGCATTTATCTGTTTGCTCTGCTCACAGTACACACATTCACAATCTTGATCACAAATGAGGGCTCCCTTCTCCCAAGATTTTTTCCAGGCATGATTCACTTTAAAAGTCTGCAGAGCATGCTGTGGCAGTATCAAATGGCACCCTGGGCAGCTGTAGAGCAGTGTTCTTCACAATCCTAAATTTCAAGAGATTATTTTATAAGAAAAACAAATTCATTGTGTAGAGTTCTTTTGTCTCCTCAGAAGCCATTAACGTGGTAAACATGATGAGGAGGACTATTTATAGGTAGAGCTGAGTTCAGGTGACTTCATTTCCTAGGTAGTGCAACCGCATGCTCATGAACAGATCTCTCCTGCTTATATTTTAGGCTTTGAAAGAACAGTATCCTGGAGCCTGTGTAAACTGTATGCAAAAGTCTGCATGCCTTGCAAGAGGAACTGCTGTTTTAAGAGGGTGAGAAACATTAGAAGCCTCAAATTACAGCAGTGAAAATTGTGAGTGCTTGTACAGTAGGCTGTATTAAACTGCAGTTTGTATTGGTTTGCTTTCAAGCCAAGATAACAGCCTCACAGGAAACCAGGCTTTTACATTAATTAATTTAACACTTATATAACTCCAGGGCAGCCTGCCTTCCTTCCCTCCCCCTCTCTGATGCAGCCTAGATAAGGAGGCACTTGCCTCCATGCTTCCAGGCACTTGATGAAACCTGCCCTGGAAAGCCAAGCAAAGGCCAAGTATCAGTCATTGCTAATTCCTTGCTGCTGAAGCTCCTGAAGGTAGCTTGTAAAAAGGATATAAAGGCTATTTATTTCAGTGTCCCATAGCAGTTTTATAAAAAGCTATGTGCTTCTGGAATAATTTACTATTTTAATTCTATTACATTATTCAGATTAAAAAGATAAGAAATAAAAATCTTAAGCATATTTCCCTTTATTACTCAGCTCTTTGAATGCTGAGGGAACAGGGTAGGAGTGGCACCAAAAAGAAACCTGAATTAAATCTCACTGGCTTGAACCTTAGAATCATAGAATGGTTAGGGCTTGAAAGGACCTTAAGATCATCTAGTTCCAACCCCCCTGCCATGGGCAGGGACACCTCACACTAAACCATGTCACCCAAGGCTCTGTCCAACCTAGCCTCGAACACTGCCAGGGATGGAGCACTCACAACTTCCATGGACAACCCATTCCAGTGCCTCACCACCCTTACAGTAAAGAACTTCCTCCTTATATCCAATCTAAACTTCCTCTGTTTAAGCTTTAACCCATTACCCCTTGTCTTATCACTACAGTTCCTAATGAAGAGTCCCTCCCCAGCATCCCTATAGGCCCCCTTCAGATACTGGAAGGCTGCTATGAGGTCTCCACGCAGCCTTCTCTTCTCCAGGCTGAACAGCCCCAACTTCCTCACCCTGTCTTCATATGAGAGGTGCTCCAGTCCCCTGATCATCCTCGTGGCCCTCCTCTGGACTTGTTCCAACAGTTCCATGTCCATTTTATGCTGAGGACACCAGAACTGCACACAATACTCCAGGTGAGGTCTCACAAGAGCAGAGTAGAGGGGCAGGATCCCCTCCTTCAACCTGCTGGTCACACTCCTTTTGATGCAGCCCAGGATACAGTTGGCTTTCTGGGCTGCAAGCGCACACTGAAGCCGACCCATGTTCATTTTCTCATCGACCAGCACCCCCAAGTCCTTCTCCACAGGGCTGCTCTGAATCTCTTCTCTGCCCAACCTGTAGCTGTGCCTGGGATTGCTCTGACCCAGGTGTAGGACCTTTCACTTGGCATGGTTAAACTTCATGAGGTTGGCATCAGCCCAACTCACAAGCGTGTCAAGGTCCCTCTGGATGGCATTCCTTCCTTCCAAAATGTCAACCAGACCACACAGCTTGGTGTTATCGGCAAACTTGCTGAGGGCGCACTCAGTCCCACTGTCCATGTCAGCAACGAAGATGTTGAACAAGACTGGTCCCAACACCAATCCCTGAGGGACACCACTTGTTACTGGTCTCCAGCTGGCCATTGAGCCATTGACCACAACTCTTTGTGTGCTGCCATCCAGCCAGTTTTTTATCCACCGAGTGGGCCATCCATCAAATTGATGATGTCTCTCCAATTTAGAGACAAGGATGTTATGCACAAGTCCAGGTAGATGACATCAACATAGCTGTGGAGGTGGGTGAATCCATGCAACCATTAGATATACTGACACTACACATAGCACTAAAAATAACTTCCTTCCAGGTGTGAAATTCCTACAGTACAAAGTGAAGCAGTGGTGTGAGTAATGGGGAGCAGACTCTGGAAAGGATCTTTATAATCCTGTGATTGTAGGTTGGTAAACTGCATCCTTGCTCCTTCAGCTTTATCAGTTTGTGATAGAAGTGGGATGGTACTGTGGTAGGGATTAACAGACTGGGCTTTTTTTGTGGATATCATCTACCCTCTCACTCCACAGTCTGGTGCTGGGTAAAGCTGGCAATTCTGCAGCCTCAGATATTGGATGATATTACTATTTAGGTCGTTAGTACTGTAGACATTCTTAAAAAAAACCCATGTAATTGGTAAAGGCTGCAGGATTTAGTAATCAATGTGTCAGCTCATTCCCAAGTGCCTTGTATATCTCAGGTTAATTTGTCCAGCTGCCTTCTTGCATATTCAACTTGAACAGTCAGAAATAAAAGCAAAATTCAGTGATTAGCAGAGTGCTACTGGGACTTGCCTCTGATTTACTCATGTAGGGACCTTCTAAAGGCATGTGAATAGGGGTAAGGGGGAACAGTAACACAGATACAGGGAGATACTCAATGCCTTTTTCAAAAGCTGAGAAAATACAAAGCATTGTTTCCTTTGTAAACTGATTTTCTAAAAATTCAAAGATTGTGTTAAAGATCCTTTATTTGTAAGGGCTTTGTAATCTATACCCAGTTAAAATATTCAAATACTCCTTAACTCTACAGCTGATAGAACTTCTGCATATGAAAAGTTGAGCACGTCCTCATGTGTTATAATAGTTTCTTTGTGCTGGAGTCCTCCCAGGTGCATTTGGGCACAGGAATTGTTCCCTCTGTGTGAGTAATTATGTCTCAAAGAGGACAACTCCATCAGACGGGACAGGGGTTTATTTTATGGTTGGATTAGGAAGGACAAAGCTGTCTGTTACCAAGTCACAGAGGTGTTCAGTATCTCAGTAAGAAGCTTGAAGAATGGGGGGTTAAGAAGAGATAATGAGACCAGAATACTGTCCTGTTTTCAGTTGGGATAGAGTTAATTTTCTTCCTAGTAGCTGGTGCAGTGCTGTGTTTTGGCTTAGCCTGAGAACGATGCTGATAACACACTGATGTTTTAGTTGTTGCTAAGTAGCACTTACCCTGATCAAGGACATTTCAGTCTCTCGTGCTCTGCCAGTGAGGACAGGAACAGGAAGCCAGGAGGAAACAGAAACAGGACACCTGACTCAAACTAGCCAAAGGGATATTCCGTACCACAGCATGTCATGCCCAGTATATAAACTGGGGGCAGTCACCTAGAAGGGACCAATTACTGCCTGGGTTAGGCTGGGTATCAGTCAGCAGGTGGTGAGCAGTTGTATTGTGCATCACTGCCGTTTGGTGGTGTTTTTTTCCTTTTCCCTTGTAGTTTTATATTCTCTCCCCTCGTTATTTCTCTTAATAGTAGCAGTAATCATAGTAGTATACTGTACTTTAGTTACTGGACTGTTCTTATCTCAACGTATGGGTTTTACATTCTTTCGATTCTCCTCCCCATTCTGCCTGGGTGTGGACGGGGGAGAAGGGGTGAGCGAGTGGCTGCGTGGGACTTTGCTATTGTCTGGTTTTAAACCACAACAGATACTTAAAACTTTCAACCAACCAGGCCTTGCTCTGAAACTTTGTACTGTTTATTTGTGATGCTGATGGGTGAGGCTGAAGGAGAAGAGAGCTATGGGAGCTCAATATTGTTTAGGCAATTGGGGTTGGTAGCTGCTCCTCATACTCTTCTCATGGCTTATGCTGCTGCTATATGTGCCAGCCAAGCTGGGGAAAGGGTTGGGTGTGTGGTATGGGGTGTGGGGTCCTCCTCAGCTCTGCCTGCTTGCCAGCATCTACTCAGCCCTTCCTGCAAGTACACATGCTAGGGTGTCAAAGACTGATGAAATCCAAGCAAGAATCCAGCAAATCATTCAATAGATAACCTGCTGACAGCAGGAAGTTCTTGATCACGATGTTAATGACCATAGTGCTTAAGTTCTGTCCATTTTGCTTCTGTGTTACTCTTTCCTTGTTTAATACCCATTCACCATGGGCATTATTAGGAGCAGGAGAACAAATTTAGGAATCTATAACGAACCTGAGGCTGTAGGGTATGTTTTTGATGGGAAGGAAGTAACAAAAGTTTATTTTCTGTTGAAGTAGCTCATCCAAGCTTTGATCAATCAGAGATTTCTCTTAGTGGCCAGAAAAGAGACTCGTTTTAAATCACAGCAGGATGGTTGTGTGGAGGAGACTGCTGGTTGGCTGAAGCACAGCTGCTGCTTGCCTGCAGGCCTGCTTGATGAGCAAGGCAAATTATGTGTCCCTCACTCCCCTAGCCAGGCTCCTTGCTGCCAGGTGTATTCCCAGTCTTTTCCCATCCCTCCTGTCCTGCAGAGGTAGCTGAGTCACTGCCTCCTCTCTGATGGAAGGCCACTGTTCTGCAAATGTCTAGAGCTTTTTTCAAATTGGTTACCAGTTGTGACCTGAATGAAGATATTTAAAAAGTTTGCTGCCTCAAGTGCAGACTTCCATTACCAGAGGCTGGTCTGTGATGAAGCTCACAGCAGCAGAAAGCCAAAGGTCAGTATATTAACACAGAATGCAATAGTACATTCAGTTGGTAGGCAATCTTGATTTCCATATAAATGCAGAGAATTATGTGCACCTTTCAGGCATGTGAAACTAAAGGTAATTTTTATGTAGCTTACTTTGTTTTGGTTTAGTTATTTAATAAATGGAATTCTCTGGCTTTCTTGCCATTGTGTCTTACTACACCAGTGTCAGAGCAGGGATAATTTTAATTGGAATTAATGACTAAAAATGGTACTTACACATGTCCTTGGGCTTAGCTTCTAGCAATCTAAATCTTGGAAACCTGGGTTCCTAAAACATCAGACACTTAAAATGCCCTAAACTACAAACTAATACTAATATGCAGCTCAGTCTGGTGCTATAAACATTCCATAACTCTTCCATATATCCTCAACCAGACACACATTTGTACCTTGCACCACTAAACCTGCTTTTAACAAAGAAGACTTTGTTGGTAATCACATGCTGTAGAGCCTGTGTTTTTTTGTTGTTTTTTGGGGGGGGCGTTTTTTTGGTGTGTTTTTTTTTTTGTTTGCTTGTTTTTTGTTTCTTTGTTTGTTTCAGCCATCTTCCAGTCCTGGAAATGACATGGTTTGTCCTAAACAACTTTGGTGCCTAGAGGTTCCTGGCAGTCAAAAGCACCATCCTGACTTTATTTCTAGCAAGCTTCATGATAAAGGCAATGATAAATTTCTGATTTTACTTTAAATATTCTTACATTTGATCATGATTGATTACTAACAAGCATGAAGTGACATCCTAGGAGATGGTATATTTACCATATTTCCAAATTCTTATTTCTCATAAATGAGAAAGGAGCATAGATCACAAGTTACTAGGCACAGACAAAAGAACTACAATTCAGGAGGAAAAAGTCATAAATTATAGCAACATAATCCTTTGCCAGAGCACTGCTGGATTGGTGGTGGATGGGAGAATTTGGGACTCCCCTGACCCTATCTGGAGAAGGCATTGAGCTATGTGTGGCTGACACAGCAAGGAGTTTTCATAGTGCCGCTACTCTGTGCAGGGGACTGCTCCAGCCCCTAGTGCTGCCCCAATGCAATGGAGCATGTGACCATGGGGCACAGCACTTGGGTTTGTGCCTAGGTGTAGTCCTTTAGGAGTATGCTGCCTATGAGGATGCCTGTGATGGTAGATAGGTCAGGACCAGTGGCACCTGAGGTGTATGGATCCTGCAGAAGAACCAGAGACTTTGACTTCTGGTTTGTATCATCTGCTGTGGCCTGTGGATTGTGGTGACAAGAAACATCAGTGAATGTACAGGTAGAATTTGTACTTGGAAAACAGTGGGTGATAACGTGCAAGAAATAGGCAGAAAGATATATCTGTCTGAGTGTTACCTACTACGTAAAGCAGTATCTCTCCCCAGCAACCACACTGGCAGGACAGGAATGCCAAGGAAGCTCTCAGCCTTAACAAGTGATTACCCCCTAACAGTTCATATATTAGTGGCTTTTATTATCCTCTAGGTGTTTCTCCTCCATAACACAAGCAAGCTGACTTTCCATAGGTAGTGCTGATGTTGGTAGTGCATCTGCAGTTGGGGGGTGTCCATGCTCTGAATCCTAAGCAACTATTCCCCCTCCCACAGAATGCAAGATGCCAGTCTATTGAGGTGCTATCTTGTATGTTTGTCACTATGAGGAAGAGCAGTCAAAAAGCAGAATTTCTAGCTAGTGGGGAGCTCTCAAAAACAAGAAAAGATCACCCTGCCCTCAGTTTCCAGAATATCAAGTCTTCCAGGAAATGTCCACTTGGGGGTACCAGCATATGCTTTCCAAAATGAAATATGTTCCAAGGCTACTGAGCCACAAAACAAAACAGAGCTTATTGCCAGCTTCTCTGCTACTTCTAAAACTTGCTCTTAATTTCATTGGTCCTGGTTCAGTTTCTAGTATATAATCCAAACCAGTCACATAGCAGTATAATGGGTCTTTTTTTAGCACTAAAATTCTTTTCCTACTGCCTTGTTGCCAGAATGTAGCTGCTGCTGTTGCGATAACTAAATACATAGAATAGCCTTAGAGTTCAAATATGACTCATGGCATGTTAACTTACTGATACAGTAAACCTAAAAGTGAAGAAAGGAAAAAATTATAGTTTGCTGTGTAATATGTTGGAGTTTTTAGACTGTTTGAACTCAAATAATGCAAATAGCACCTAATTATAAATTGTTCTTTTTACCAGAAAAGTGACTGTATAAAGAGAATCTAAGATTTTAACAAAAGATGTTATTTTGTGAGAGGGTCTTGCCATTACCTCTTCTGTTTCCTTCTCCCCTAATATTCATTACTGAATTTTGTATAATTGGGAAATCTGTAAGACTTTAACAGCTTTGACAGTTTCTAATTTGAACAGAAAATTAGCTTGTGTTAAGGGAAAATGTTTTTCTTTTGTGAGATTAAAAAATATTTTTTTTTCTTCTTATAAAAGAGAATGTGAAGGCATTTCATTTTCTTGTAAAGAATACAGAAGGGAATACAGAATGGCAAAAAAAAGATGTATTGAAGTCTCAGTGAAAGTCCTAGTACTGTGTGATCCTGCCTTTATTGCTGCATCACAATGGCAGACAATGAAACCCTGGCTCCAAGCAGTGAAAGGAGTTTTCTTTAGTTTTCAGACTATGGACTCTTATAAAATGCTACTACGCATATAGAAGTATCATACAGTGTGCCTTGTCCTCTGCTCATTACTTGCATACGATTTTCGTCACTGCTAGCCTCTTGTGTGCTGGATTTTATTGTTTTTTTTCCTAGGGATATTTTTAATACCTTTTCTTTCTGCCATGCATCATTGGACAGAGATTACATTCAGTGCCTTCGCTTTGATCATTTCCATCTCTAGAAGGCCCACTAGAAATGTAGGTGAGAACATCAGTAAGATCACCAAGGACTATTCAGGCGGAAAGACAAATCATACTATGTCTCTTCCACTTTTCAACTCTGTTATCAAGAATCAGCATTTTTCCTTTGGTCTTCTTGTTAAGAGGGACCAGCCAACCCAGCATGTTTGGCTCTATTCTGCTCCTCTGGCTCATCTTTTGTGGTATCTTCTTGAATCACCACTTGAATTTCAAATAATAGGATTGCTTATTTGAAAGGATGCCTCTCTGCACAAGTAGAAGCCATGCATTTGGACTCCTTGAAAATGGCTCTGTGACATTACATATACTTTATTCTCTGGCCAGAAGTTCAGGATGTTCCATTTCTAAATTTGATTTCCAGCTATAATATAAATGCATCTCACCGACTGATCATCCTTGGAAGTTTATCTACTTTTAGAGTTAAAGATGTGAATGATAAAGTGCTACAGCTGTGCTTGGCTATGAATCATTCTATGATGCCCTGATTTTTCTTTCTAAATCTCCGTGGCTGTAACAAATAAGGTGTTTAAGGGAGAGAGGGGAGGGAAAATGGTAGAATATGACCTTCCTATTAGTTGCATTTCAGATTAAATAATATTCCTGCAAGGACATGTTTGTGTCTGAGTTTCTACCTAGTTTGTGAACTGTGAAGTAGAGTAAATCCAAACATAGAAATCTTGAAAGTTGAAGCAACAGAATAAGCTGTCAAAATTTAAGTTTTAATACAATCTCTATTAACTCTAGTATTATTACTTTTCAAGGTCAATTAGACATTCTGGGGGGATTCAAATGAGGTATTCCTCTGGGAAACACATCTGTGTCCTTGTGGTGGCCAATATTGTTTAAAGAACCCCTGAACCAGTCTCGTCTCCATCATGTTGTAGTGAGGCTTCTCCTGTGGGAACATGTTTCTTGCAGCCATCTCACCATCTCACAATGGCCATTCTGGGGGGATGAGCTACCCAAGGTTGTGATCAAAAAATGCATAAAGTTAGTAGCAAGTCAAACACTGAGTTCCAAGTTTTGTCTACACCTCGATAGCTGATGTTGTCTATCCTGTGTGTAACTAGTTCAAATTACTGATTTAAAAACAATGGGGAGTGACTCATCTAAGTGCAGGTATCTACACTTAAAACAAAATGTGTTTTCCCAAACAGCCACCTACATTTTGCTGTGATTCACCTGCTCACTTGCTATTTCACCATCCCAGTAGCTGAAAGCACTACTTTTCCTTCGCCTCTTGACAGAGCATTTTTGCTCACTGAACCCTTAACTTGGGTATCTGAAGGGCAGATACAGTCTGGGAGGAGCAAGGTACCAGAGGGCAGATGCTTCACCTCTGTTGCAGATTTAAATTGGAGCAAACAGGAGAGTAGAAAATTGATTTGGGAAGGAATGAGGGATTAAAAGTCCTCTGTCGAGTCTGCTCTCAGGAGAGCATATGCAACGAATTTGACTGCCAGGCATTACCATGAACATCCTAGAAGGCACGGAGTTAATGGCCCTTGTGATACTCATAAATTCCACTAGCCATATTTCTTCAGTGATGGGGGAAGGAAGATTTGATATTTGTAGTCATCTGTTAGGAAAAAATTGCTATATCTGATGCTGGTTTTGCCATAAATACTGAGCTAGAGCAGGAAAGCACATTTTAATTAAAAAAAACCCAAACAAATAAACAAACATTATTTTTGGATGCTTGTTCTAAGATGAATCCTTTCTTTGCTGCGATATTTGGAATGAAGTTTTCACGTGAAAGCGTGAATCTGTGAGCTGGTGGCTGCCCATTAAAGAGGAAATGACGGCAGTATTCGGGGCATGAAACCACTCTATTCTCCTTTGGCAATGCCTAAATTTATACCAGTTTCTGTCTTATTCAACTGCTGCTGTAGCTGAAGCACTTGCTTCACCTTATGGCAGGAGTCAGCTTCTCCTAGGGGAGACAGAAGACTCAAAAGAAGATTGGAAACTAATTTCAAATTTCCTTGTTCTGCCTTTTACCTTCAATCTTTCCCCTGCCCCTCCCCCCCCAGTGGTTGTTTGCTGTGGTCAACCTCTTTGAGAGAAAACTATTTTCTTCCAGGTACTCATCATTTCTCCACTGCTTGGGTGACCTGGGAACACAGTCTTATGCTACTCTGGGGAGTAATTACTTAATCCTCAACCTTCATACCGGTTGCTTTATAATAATTCCCCACTTTCAAAGTTGAACACACATACACTTTCTGAGACAGAAATAATTCTCTGAAACTGACCCTATTTTTGTCATATGGCACAGGAAGAAAAAGTGGACAGGCTGTGGGAAGCAGCAGGTTGCAGGAGAAGTGGACTGGTTCCATACGCCATTGCCCAATGTACCACAGGCCTGCCAATGCAGTGGGTTTGAGCACTGTTATGGTGCAGTTGATTCTTCCATTTTAAAGCAGGAATAGTAGAGTGACCCTCTGTTATAGAGCTCTTGTGCTCAGCAAAACCTACATCTAAAAGTTTGCTGTAGATGGAGGGTGAACCTGGGTTTCCAATAAAAGGGAAAGGAGCTAATGGTGTGCCTCCATTAAAATCCTTGCTTTGGGTTTTTCTCCCTGCTTCAGAAATTCAAATGGATATGGCAATCTGTGCTGTAAGGAGGAGTACATAGGTAACAGTATAAATGTGATGGAATGAGAATTAAAATAGCGAATGTGCAGTGGTTGTGTTATGGCACAATACAGATTGGGTTTGCTAAATATATTGGTATGATGAGTGAAGCAGGCTAACAGTGTTGTTAAAACCAACAGTGGAATATTTGTACAGGGCAATCAATACTCCTCTGGCCTCAGTTATCAATGTCAGGTAAAGAAAATGTTTTAATAGAAATTCAGTTTATATGTCTAAAGTAGAGGAGGTATTTGTATTTCTTAGGGTAACAAATGCACTTTTCTCTTTGAACGTATGTGTTGGATGCATTTTTTTCCTCTTCATAAGAACTAGAAAGCCTATTGTAATAACTGAAGAAAAAAAACAAAAGTAGCTGTAGGGCACTGGCAAGTGAATCAAACATCAACCACAGCTGATTAGATAAAGCAGAGGAGTGTCTAAGGATGACTGCTTGCAAGCTACAAACAAACGTGTATTCATTTGTGCAGCCTGAAATAGGAAAGAATTGTATTGAATAACTGAACCATAATGTTTATAACCCTACCTCAACAGTTTAAAACATATCTGCCTCCTACCACAGAGGGCAGAAACATAATCAAGAATATTTCTGAAATACAGCAAATATTGTTTGTAAATTAATGTGTTCTAATAAATGCATTTTAACTGTTTTCAGGATTTGCAAAAAAATAGTTTTCAGTGTAGAGATAGATTTTTTTTTGAGAGATTGTCACAGCTTTAGCTAATGGTATTGCGTGAATTTCTTAGCAGATCTATAGGTGAAAACAGTGCACAGATTGGCTTCTGGTTGTGGTTTGCATTTTACAATTTTAAAATAAAAAAATAAAAAGAATATAAAATCGTTCTTTCTTTTTCATTTCTCAGGAATATATCCCTAACAATGCAGTTACTGTAATACAGGAATGCAATGATAGTTTACATTGCCTTGCTAGGAACTTGAGGTAGGTCATAAATAGCCTGTATCTTGGTGTCGCCATCAACGACGTATTTGATTGCCTGAAGTTTTGTCATCACTTGGCCACTTTAGAAGGCTGTCAAGTTCATTTCATGGTATTTGCATGACTTGTTTTTTGAATGATGTGGCTTCCTGAATCTATTGTGGCATTGCTATTTTATAAAGGGCTTGCCAATACATTTCTTCCTGTTTGAAGTGAGATGGGTTAATGGGTTTCCTTTAGATTTTGACAATTATAGCAGTTACCCTTTATTTTGTAACAGAAACAGCTTAGTGTTCAAGTTTAATAATGATGATGGCTTTTTTTTTTAAGCAGCTTTTTTTTTGTGTTTACTTTAGAAACACTTAGAAAGCAATCTAAAAGACCAGATTAATTATAAAAAGCTTAAATCTGCTCATATTGTTCATACTGGCTCTGAATGAATAGCATGCCCCTGCTTGAGAGCATTGCCTATGAGCTGTCTAAACACAGCTTCGCAGGAAGAAGTCCAGAGCTAAGACTCTTGCTTGAAGCTGCATTGATCCAACTCCACCAAGCACTCAAGAAATGATGGCAAATTCCTTCCCCAGACAGAACAGTGTACTTTATTACAAGATTTGATCTTCAGAAATCAATCAATTTTGTACTTTTCAATAAATTCAGGCTGCTCCAAATTAAATTTAATAAAAAATGACTGGCATGGAAATAATTCTTCTAAGTAAATTTCTGCTTAGATTACTCCAATAATACCAATGCAGTTTTCATGATTGTTTCATTAAAAGGATTTTCACTAGAAATGAGTTTCAAAACTTGCTAATATGACAGAATCTGAGGACACCCATAATTATAGCCATAGCTATCCTTTCGTTTTTTCTCCTGTCTCTGTCTGCCTACGTTAATAAGAATTTCTAAACTGCCTGTTAGTGTAATAGTCTGGCACTCTGCAAATTACAAAACCAATTTTGTTTTCTTTATATCTGTTTAGCTCTGCTAAACTTTGTGTGCTGGTGGTTTTCATATACTCTTTTCACCATAAAGAGAAGGGTCTCTGAGATAGCAAGAGAAATGAAAATGAAAAAATTGTGAATGTTTGAACGTTATTCTCCTGCTGAGTTATTCTCTCTGAAGCTTATAGAGAACCTGATCTAGGGTTAGTAAGTGTAGGTTTTGTCTTTAAGATATTGTTTATTTTGGTGCACTAATGAACTAGAAAAATATTGAGTTTTTATAAAATATTCCTTATCCTCTTTACTCTCTAATGCAATTGTTCTGTATTTTGTTTTCCTAAGTTTATGTATTTATTTGCCTATATGATCTCTAACCTGTTGCCACTGAAAATATCAGTCTGAGTTTAGTGATCTTCCTAAGAAAGCATAATAACACACTCTTACATTTTGCCACCTTATACTGCATACAATTAATTATACACTACTCACAAGAGTGGTGGTTGATAGTTTAAAATTACTATTTTCCTAAAAAAATTAAAGTCTTGTTCTTAGAAGACTTTAAACTTCAGTAATTTGGTTGAAAAGCTGCACTCAACAATTGGAAATCTTCTGTGATAAAGTCCCTCTGTCTTTTGAGCTGGTTCAAGAATCTTTGGATGAATCACAAAAAAGGAGACTAGTGTCAGGGAATAGTTACACAGGATTTCCCAAAGAACATACACAGTGGGTATCATTAAAATGTACATTTTTGTTTTATTGAAATGTATGTGATGCTTCACAGTGGGCCACGTTATAAATACTAGAGGTTGAATTTTTGAATTCTGTTGGATCTAAAACACTTCTGTATTTTTATTAAGAGATAAGCCTTTCACAAACATATTGATTTCTGAGAAATATGTATAGAAAAACTAGTTACAGAAGAAAAACATATGTTACATACAGTGACTATCTTCAAATGAGACAAGTTTTTTAATAAAGTATAATTACTTTTTAAACTGAGATTTACACATTTCAGTACATCACACACCTAAATGAGTGCAAAACAAAAGAATATTGAGGTAAAGCAAATGGAAGTTCAGTCCAGCATTGTGTGGTCGGTCATTATATCTCATAAACACTTTGAGGTTTTTTTGCCTTTTTTTTCTTGGTGCCAAGTGTCCTTTGCGGCAGTGTCCTGGGTTCAGCAGTAGCAGTCATTTTTCTCCTTCTTGGTAGCTGGTGCAGTGCTGTGTTTTGACTTCCAGCCTGGAAACAGTGCTGGTGATACCGATGTTTTCAGTTGTTGCTCAGTGATGTTTACCCTGACCAAAGACTTTATGAGGCTCATGCTCTGCCAGGGAGGAGGGGAAGCCAGGAGGAAGCAGAGACGGGGCACCTGACCCAGGCTAGCCAAAGAGGTATTCCATACCACAGCATGTCATGCCCAGGCCAGGGGTAACGGGGATTTACCTGGAAGGACAGGGGCTGCTGGGTTGGACTCCTTTCTTGGCCGGTGGTATTGTAGTCTCTTCCCTCGTTATTTTCTCTTATCATTGTTGTTGGTGGTGGTAGCGGTGGTGATTTGTGTTGTACATTGGTTGCTGGACTGTTCTTGTCTCAACCCGTGGGAGTTGCACTCTTTCGATCCTCCTCCCCGTTCCTCCAGGAGCGGAGAAGGGGAGAGCCCCGGGGGGGTGGGCCTCGATTGCTCTCAGCCTGGCACCACTCACTGGGAGTGAGTGAACAAGCTGTCTGGCTAGGGTTTAAACCATGACAGGCAGGTAAGCTCAGAATTTGTTGCAGGAGGACATGCTTGATTGCAGAATCAGACGTAAAGCAGAGAAAACTGGAGAAGGATATTGAGTAATCATCTAACATTTCCTCCTCCAGGAGAGAAAGATACTTGTAATTTACAGCTTTATTTCACCCTGTTTCCAATGTCTGAAATAATGGGCTTTCAGGTCACTGCCCTTCAAAGACATTTGGTTGGTTTTGCTTTTGTGTTTGTTTTTTTTTTTTTTCCCATTCGAATATATTTATGAACGCTGTTATGCATAGAAATAACTTTCAAATTATTTAAAAAAAAAATTCCTGTCTTTTTTGTAAATTGTCCATGGGACTTTTGCAGATAATGAACATCAGCTAGCTTAGATTTGTTATTCCAGAACAGGAAAAGTATGCAATTTAACCAGTGTGTCACATTTCAAATCATTGAAAAGCACTCATATAAGGGCTTTTGAACTTAAAAAAAAAAAAAAAAAAAAAAAGCATTTCTTGTCAGTCTGAAATGCCTGAATTTAAAAATACTCCCTACAAAAACCAAGTTTATTGCAGGATCTAGCAAGGCTAGAACACACTAATTACTTAAAATAATAATAAAAAAACAACCACATACATATACATGCTCCAAGTTTTAATTTTATGTTAAACTTCTGCAAAATGCTGAACGTTTCTGTGATCATCTTTGAAGTGACAGTAAATAAAGTCTCCATTCTGAAAATGTACCTACCTAACTTGAAACATTTGAATAACTCGTTGATGTTTTATGTGCTTGAGTTAGGCAAGAATTTAATACTTACCGGATGGAAGGTTTCACTGTATTCTATGAGTAGTTTCAGTGCTTGCCTATAACGATTCAATAACAATAACCCTACTGATGTGATTATATTGAAGGCTGGTATCTTACAATTACAATGAAAAATTTCCCAAACCATCACTGTCTTGGTAAGAAAGGACCAGGTTAAGAAAATGATTTTCCTTCTGAGTGTGGAAATGCCCTAGTTGATTCAACCTACTTCAATCTGAATGGGCCGATTGATTGGTTTATTTTTCCTTCCTTCTCTATTTTAAACTAAGGATGATTCAGTTATAATTTGGAGATAAAAATAGTAATAAAGGCATACTGAGGCAATAAAAGGTAAGTAAAGGTACTATGAAGTGATTGCACACAATCCAAGTAGTTTGCTTGTGAATGCAGGACTCAGCATTAGGTGCTCCAGTCTTCTAAATAAAGTCTTTTCAAGAGCCCTTTAAAACTAAGTGCAGAGTAGGTGTCAGCATTGAAGCATACTAATTTTGGAGTCTGCAAGTGATCTAACAGTGAAAACATTGCTCTAGTACTTAACATCTTCAATTCAAGCTCTAAAGGCCAATGCAACACTACATAGGTTTTTATCTTCTGCTCAACAGGTTTACACTAGGGAGGGTGGAGAAGGGATCAAGCAATTAATGAGTAATTAAGCAATTACTAGGTATAGGAGGTTTGTTTTACGGAAAAAAAAATATAATTGTGAAGTAACATAACTTTTATAAGTGTATGTTCAGATTTTTTTTTTTGCAGATGTAACAGTTTTTCCTTTGTAATGAAAAGATGAGCACACATTAGAACAAGGGGTTCTCAGTTCATTTTCTGTGGCCTGGGTAATCCAGGCATTCAAATGTCACATCTAAGAGTGCTCTAATATCTTCAGCCTTCCTAGAGTGTTTTTGTGCTCTTCTTTTGAGGTGATGAAATATAAGGACATGAATCTTACATGTCTGAAAACAGACGAGAAGTATCTCCTTGAATTAAAATATTAGACATATTTAGTAACTAGAGGGTTGATGCAGGTTATACTTTAATTCACTTGTGTTCGCGTTCTGTTGCAGAACAGTTCCAAAAATATGGTTTGGTTACCAGTTCTGAGCAAACCTCAGTCTTTGGGAAATTGACTTAGAAAAAAGTTTAAATGTATAAGCAAAACCTTGGATGCCTATTCCTAATGTTGTGAGAGCTTTAGCTGGTTTTGGGTTTAGTTGCAAGATAAATTCAGTTATTTTTATAAACTAAAATATCTTCTAATATTTCTTCTACTGTATTGGATCTCTGCTTAGAAAGTACTAATGTGCACCAAATATTTTTCTTTAACATCAACCGTTTTGATGGACAGGTTTTTTTTTTGTTTTGATTTTTTTTTCCACTTATGTTAGCTTATGCAGAAAATATATAAGGTATTTACCACTGCTTCATATGTTTTCCATTTTTAGTTAGAAATACAAATTAATCAGGAACTGTCCTAGTACTTCTTTGGTTTTGTTTCTGTTTTGTTATCTTTTTTCTAAGAAGAATTTGAAATCATTATTTGATTTCTGGAATGTACTAATTATTATTTCTGCAGCATTTCTATTTTCATTCCTCACTGTTTCAATTCAATTTTGCTTTGACTTTCTCATTTTCTGACTGAAGGAGTCAGTATTTAGGATCAAGGTACATGTCGGAGAAGGCAGTGGCTGCTGCCTCATTCTGACCATGAACCATAAAACTCAGGTTCATTTGTTCTTACTGAAGAATCTGTCATGCTATCGGGACTCAGGATAATTGAATTGCTGCCCACTTCTTTCCCTGTAATCCTCTCTTACCCTTTAATTGTCAACAGGATTTAGCCCAACAATTTGCCATGGCTGCTTTCTGGATGTTTCACCTGGGGTTTCTTGTCCACTTCTGTCATAGAAATTCAAGTAGTTAGTTCTTAGCTTCTACTGTAAGCAGTATCCCAATTAATTTTTTGTAGGTTGTGCAGTTAAGGTACAATTATAGTTCATGATCTGTTCTTCATGTCAAAATACTTTCTCATTTGAGTTCAGTTCAGCTCTTTGTAAAAACTAAAGATCACAGTAAATTAGGATTTTTAAAAAATATTTTCCTTGACAGAAACAATCCATTAACTCCCAAAGCTGAGAGGAACTAAGATGAACAGCATATTTCAGAATTCAGCAGTGTACCATACTAATAGTGGAAATTTGCCATCAAGATGTTAGGACAAAATCTACTTTATTTGCCATATCCCAAAGGAAAACAGATACCTGGTATCAGATGTGGGGGCAAAAATTTCGCTACTTGAAGAATGTGTGAACCAACCCAGGCTGTTGGCTTTTCCCATGAAAACACACTTTTGGCAAAGCCTGATCTCTGATGTCAGGCACTACAAATGCCAAAGTCTAACTACAGATAGTGAGACTAGACTAGACTGAGATCTAAATGTTTCTTATCAGGAAAAGTCACATAATGGAATTTTAAAACATCTCTGAAGAGCTCTAGTTTGCTGATTTTTTGAATGCTGATCTCTAACGTTGCAGAGGATAAGAGGCAAAACACTGGGCTCAAGTGTTTTAACAACTGAATTTAGGTGTGAAGTATTTGAGAAGTTGAGAGAAAGATAATGTGTTTTATGGACATAACCATTGACACAAGTTTTCTGGAAGGTAACACAGGAAGAATCGGTGCTGCACAGTGGTGACTGAGACATACATCAAAGCTGGATGTGCAACACAGTTTTGAAGATTTGTTTTTCTTTTTATTTAAAAAGTAGCAAGAAAAATATTTATGTTGTTATTCTACTGACTTTAACAGACGTGTCTAGTTAGTTAGCTCCTTTGCAAACACTATAGTGAAGCAGTGTGGCTTTGCAGGCAAGATTGAGGAAGATGTCCCAGACATAAAGGAAAGCATGTCTCCTGAAAATTCACAGGAATCTTCACTAATGGAGCAGAAAGGGATTAACTTGCTGAGACACTGAAAAAGAAATTGCCCCCAGACATTTGCCCTCTGCAGATGCCCAGTGCTCACGTTTCAAAGCCAGGTGTATTTTGAATTTATTTGTTCCTTAGTTATAGTTTAAGTCTAATAAAATTGGGAAAGCTTGCAGATCAAGACCATATTTAAATGGCATTGTCAGGCCTATACAGAAACTTGTGAAGAGAAATTAACATGCTACAAATTTGTCTGGCATCATGAAGGGGATTAATTTTCCATTTTAGGTGTTTATCAACCTTTCTAAGAATTATTTTCACATTTACATTTTAGCTGGTAGAAAAGGAGCATAAAAATGAGAACTAAAGAAAAGACTACAAGTAACAACCTAGAAATATTACTTCTGCTTAGCACTGGTTATTTAAAAATGAACCCTGTTTCATTTATAAGAGTGTTACAGTTTTCTTTGGATTAGATTTAGCAACAATAACAAATTTCTTTGCTAAAAGAAGGCATTTAGGTTGCAACTGAATGTTTACCTACATTTTAATGACACAAAACCGTTATAATTAAATGCATTTCAAACAGTATGCAGACAATGAAATAAATTCCTCTATATAGTAACATTAAACAAGTAGACAATATTCTTCTCTTTTGCTCAGGACCAGATAAGAGTTAACCAATTATTCTTTACTGCTTTCTAAGAGGGCTTTTCATTGTACAGAGAGGCTTAACATCTGGATCAATGCTTGCATGGTTTTTAATGAAGTCCTTTAAATCTTAGAAATTATTGAAAAAGCATCTCCTGTGGAAAACAAAGATTAGTTTAGCTGGATGTCATGCTGAGCAACGGATGTTTTTCTTGGCTGGCTTGCCACGAAACTGCTTACATTATCTGTATCAAGTAAGGATCTTAGGCTTTAGTCCAGTAAACAAGGATTATTTTCTTGCCATTCAGTGCACACTGTAGCTTCTTGGTTTTCTTTCAGGGAGAGTATTTGGCCAAATTCTGTCTGTTACCATTGCTTCTTTGCATTGCCCTGTTCCCATATCAGAGACTCAAAGGGACTCCTGGAGAAATCTATTCATATGACATAGCCCTAACTAAGAAAACTTGCATCTCTTTCCTGTAAATCCCCATGCATTAAGGTTTGCCAGGATAAGGATTAAGCTTTGTGAGAGGGCTGCTGGCAAAGCACTGAAAGTATGTACTGAAGTGCAAGGAACAGCACTGAGAGACTGCCCTAAGGTACCAGCCTTCAGTATTTTTCAAATTACTGCCAGGTATGCACTCAGCCCAGAGTTTAAATGAAAAAAACAGTTCAAAAGTTTTGTGATGTTTTTCATGTGTTTGTGTTTTTTCCCTGTTCCCCTTATGCTGCAGTCCTGATGGAGGGCAATCTTTGCAAAGAGCATTAGTGCTCACCCTCCAGAGGGAGTGGCTGGGCTCAGGCCTCCTGGCATGCACTCCCCAGCAGTACCCTGTGCAGGAGGGTCAGCAGCAGTGTTTACTGTGAGAATCAGGTGCCCAGTGGTTTTGACACTGTGTTCACTCTACTCAAAAAACGTACCATACAGGACTCCAAATATCCCTGTCAGGCAAGTTGCACATGCACCTGGAAGAGCAATATTTTGCTTCTTGGTATAAGACATGTGAGCAGCCTTATACCTGCTTATCAAACTTATCAACCTGCTAGCTGATCCTTTCCTTGGATACCAGATTTTATTCCTGGATCACTTTAGCAGTTTTTTCAAACTCTTTGGCCAGTCATTCCAGTTCCCTGATTTCATCTACCCAGAGGCTTAGTAGAGGTGTCTCTATACAAGGACTTTCTATAATATCGTTAGTGCTGGCTCCAGCAATGGTGAGGTTCAATAAATCTCAGTCAGTGATTAACTCTGATTTTTAATTGGAGGGATAAGTGATATGAGAAAAGCAATTATGGCAAAGTACTGTGCTAAGGTGAATCAATGCACCCTTAAATATGTCCCAGTCTAGA
Source organism: Pezoporus occidentalis (assembly GCF_034315485.1). Taxonomy (NCBI): domain Eukaryota; kingdom Metazoa; phylum Chordata; class Aves; order Psittaciformes; family Psittacidae; genus Pezoporus; species Pezoporus occidentalis. The sequence goes on along the minus strand of NW_026913900.1, from coordinate 1,233,099 downwards.
ACTTGTGTTTGATGGGATGATCAGCATATGCTGCAAGTAATAAGCAATGAAATCTTTGCTCTCCCTCTGAATGAGGAAGAGTTACACATTAACTTTAAAAACATTTTTTAATACTCTCTTCTAAATTAAGACATGCAAGGAGACATATGCTGAAAAAAGAACTTTGGCAAAAGGCTTCCTAGCAGTTACATCCCCACTGATGAACAGCGTGGCTCTATGATTTCCAGTAGAGGAACTGGAGAAATTAAATTACATCTAACAGGCTTATTTCTACATTACCACAATTTTTGGTTAAAGGCAAAATTGATTAAAACCAGAAGAGATTTAGGATGTAATGCATTGTAGCTGTGTTTCTATGCTGGAGTCCTGGCATTAATCTAGACCTTGTGGCACTGGTTACAGGAAGAGAGAAGACAATTCTGTGCCAATTTCAATCTGTATTTATAAATGAAAGCACTGCCCTAATAGAATTTTTTTAATACAGGAATTCATGTGTGCAGTTGGAAAGTGATGTAAGAAATAGGTTTAGTAAGATGCACCCGAGAATTGTGTGATTAAAGTAAATCTTTGAAATAAATACAGTTGTTCTGGGGAAAAATTATTGTGCTAATAAAATATTAAAGTGTGATTATTATCTTTAGAAACATGAACACTTTGTAGAGATCAGTGTATATAGGGACATGCATGCAAGGACAGGACAAAAGCATCCACCTTGTACAAATACGCAAATTCAGAAGTGGTGGAGGAAAAACACAAATGTTAAGTGATATATTCTGATTTACCTTTTGTGTCAATCCTGTTAGTCTGGTTTTGTTCATTACTTTACATAAATAGTGTTGAGATTATGACAAGACTCTGGTTTCTGTTAATTAGCCAGATTGACGAATGATACTGACCAATTAAGACAGCAGTTAGGACTTACAGTGCAAATACAGTTTGCATTACTTATGGTGTAACATTAAAAGGGAGCAGATTCCGTCTTTTGACATTTGATGTGTAAAAGAACTCAAATCTCTCCACATAAAGAAGTTAAAAGATCCTGTAAAGAAATAAACTTAACATTTTGAAAACAGATAAAGCTGCAGAAACAACAAGACGAAGAACCCATCAGAACGACAAATCCAAATGCTTTTGCATCTCTCAGCCTGGGAGACCAGTCAATCTTTTAAATTACTTTTTTATATTTTTTGAAGTTCAAGTCCTACAGCAATTACCTAAATTAATTTTTTTAATATTTCATGGGTTGCACATCTTCTAATCTGTTCTTTATTTCATTTTTATGAAAATTACCCTTCAAATTAGTTTTCTTCATCCCAGGAAGACCCATATCTTATGCATTATAATTTTTTAATTATCTTGATTTGTGTACAGATATGATTAGAGAAAATTCTAACTTGAATTTCCAAAATAACTAGTGTGACATACATGGTATCCAAATGATATTCCATATTCCTCATGGAAGAATATTTTGGATGGCCTTTTTCAATGTTGTCCCTGAGTGTTTTGAGGATGATTTTTTTTTTCTATTTTTTGATTTCCCCGACTCATAACATCACCCTTGTATGGAAACCTTTCCTTCACAGCTGCCAAGAGCTGCCTCCAAAGTCTGAGGGCTTGTTTTAGTTTTGTAATCGCTTTGTCAAGTGGACCGCGATAAAGAGAGGCATCCAGACCCAGAGGGAATCAGCCATTATAGAGATGATCTATTATAGGCTGGATGTTGGGAATGTGTCCATAGATCCAGATGAAGTTGAATGTACATGACCCATGTGGCGGAAATTTACGCAATGTGTGCCATCATCATATGCCCACTCATTAGCATCAATTAACTGGTGTGAGGCAGCACCACCAACAGTGGATGAATTGAGGTCTCGACTCTGAGAATTTGAAGACAATCTCACCCTTTTCATCATTTCAGGTGTGGAAAAACGGTCCCAGGATATCAAACAATTGAAAGATGATCTATTTGATTATCCAGCTCCTAACATTATTATATAAAGGCAAGCTTGACACCATTCATCCGGCACAAAGCTGAATCACACCCATTAATTGTGGCGTATCACTTGGCTGCTTTTGACTTCAGCTCATATTGAAGTTCTAGCATGTCTGCTAAGGCAGCACTCAATGGTGGTGTGACTTCATTCAGGCCACAATAGTTTACTGTTAGTCTGCACTCTCCATTAGGCTTTTGCACTGCACGGGTTGCTCTTTGTGCCTGTCATTTGCTTTTCCCCTTGCTTATAGGGGCAACTGCAGCCAGGACACCAAATTAACTTGCTTTCATAGGAATACTGCTTGCAAACAGTTCAAACATCAATTGCCATAGCTCCCCCAGCCTTTCCTAACATCCTGCTTAAGAGATGGAGTTCTCCCCTGGGGAAAAAGTGGTAAAGTTTCCTTTCACAGGGCAACAGAGAAATGAGGCATGCAGCACTGATTTGTAGTGGGAAGTGGCAAAGACTTAAATATCTTTACTAAACATATTTACTTAGCAGTTATCACTGCTAGTTTTGTCCTTGCAAAGTTTTAATGTCCAATAATGAGCTTGGGTTAGGAGGGCCTGTACAAGGCATTCCCAACCTGTCATCATTTTCTTACCATTTGTGTTAACTCTGACTATTTTCAGTGATAGGAGTTGGGAAAGAAGTTGGTTTCTCTGATGTTATACTGTCACAACTGTTGTTATAAGGAAACTGGGGGATAGCCATGGATGGCTGATAGAGTGAGAAACCAGGTAAACCCCCAAATTTCAAGCAGGCACTTGTTTGGCAAGTAGTTCATGATAATCTAAATTATAACAGCTGAAAAAGCAAGCACTAATTAAACAGAATAGTCAAGTGATATTATTGAGGCTCTGATGCTGTACCTCTGTCTCCAATGACTTCAGTATCTGACGTTTCTTAATCACCAAGGCCAAGACAGTCAGCCTCAAACCCAGGAAAGAGGTGGGGGTCTTCACTCTTCCCAAAGCTAGACTGCCACTGGTGCTTATATACCCTTTCCTGTTAAAGAAAACCAGTCTGGCTTGAGGGTTCACAACCTCTTTTCACAGGCCAGGACCAGTCTGCTCCAGCTTGTCCACATGGGTGTTAACCTCAGCACAGGTCCACCCTGGCATGTTCAGGTGTGGGTGACCTGCTGAACGCTGGTCATCCAACTCTTCTAATAGCTACAGATTGGAATAGCCAGCAGAACGATATACCTTCATTATTTTCATGCAGCTATGCCAACCAAATACATGTTATGAAACATTTCACTTTCTACCTTGAATTGAGTAGCTTTATCACGTGCCTGGAGTGCAAGAAAAGCAGGGAGCTATGGTGGTCATCCGGCCAGTCTTCCAGATGGGACTGTCAAAGGAGCCTCCTATTTCTAGTCCTGATAAACGACGCGGGAGTTATGGACAATGCAGAGACGATCAATATGATCAAGCGACTGCCAAATTTATTCACACACATCAACAGCTTTTATAGTTTATAGGACTTGCTGATGTAACCAATATAGATTCTGATTGGCTCAAAAGTGCTGTCCACACATTTTTGAAGTAGATAATTGGTTAGCTGAAAGCTTGTCCATTTGTTACTTTTTGCACACATCTTACAGTTTTCCCACTCCACTTCTACATCTTGTTAACCTTGAGCAAGTTCCTTGTCCTACTGCACATAGCTGTCCTTTAGTAACCTAAGGTTAGGCCTTGCAGCCTGGGTAACTTGAGTTCAGGCCTTACAACTTAACTCAGAGTTTGGTTAAGACCAAACAGCTGGGATGGCTCACATGCCCATTGTTCAACTATATTCTTCATACCTGCCATCTCCTAAGGCTAAGACGCCTAGGTTGGTCACGAAACTTCTGCCGTTCCTTAGCCAATCCATAGATAAAGTCTAGCAAACTGAAAAGATTGTATGTAAAATCTTCAAATGAAATTAACCAGAGGGATGAAATCTGAAGTAATAGTGAACCCTTGTACAGACCTGAGATAAAGGGAGGGGTCTGGCCCCCATAGGATGAGAGGCAAAAGCAAGACACAACAAAGGGAAGCGAAGGTGGGAACTTGAGAAATGCAAGCTGAGACATGCACTTGCTAGCAGCAACGATTGTAGCTGCCTTCAGCAGTTTTTTTCATGTTTCACACTGTATCTTTTGTCCAAATATATTTTTATTTGGGGAAAATCTTTTGATACCTCTGCTGGCATGCATGTAGTATGTTTTTAGTCTTGTCTCCAGTTGATTTAGACAATATTTTCTTTCGACTGCTCTTGCCTTTGCTGGTTCACTTAGATGCTTCATTTCTCTCACAGTGGCTCTAAATAATTTGAATTTATTGTGTGTGCCCCAGAAACCTTGCTAAATCAGTCTTTCATACCAGACATTCATTTCCACCAGAAGCTTGAAATATTTGACAACTTTCAGTGTTGTTTTGTTGTGGTTTTTTTCTCGTCTATCGGGAACTTAGAAATACAGAACCCTGTGAAAATGAATGAAAAGCCCTGCTTATGTAAAGCTGGTAAAGCTTTGCTGCACATTCAGATTTTATATGAAGCAAGGATTAACATGCAGATGAGGTTTTATTATTCTTCATCTCTCCTGCTCTTCCTTGTTTCCCAGTAATGGATTTTGATTTATTTGATGATGGGATCAGACTTTTCCTTTGTATCATTCGGAACCTCCACACATTTTCCACTAAAGAAGGGGGAAGGAATGGTAAGATCTGCATTATGTTTATTTGTGATTTTACTCCCCCTACAACTGAGATTTGAGAATCCCTGGTAAGGTGAATCTTTTTTTCTTTTTTTTTTCTTTCCTAGATACAAGGCTATAAAACAATGAGAATATATAAATATGTATATATGTGCAGTTAAGAATTATATGTTATATTAGTAGCTGGATCAAAAGTAGCTTGAAGCAAATTATTTTCTGTGTAATAATATAAATACATTTGGCAAATTTTCCCAGCTGAGAAAGTTTCCGCTGTGTATTTTTGTAATTGTCATTCATGTCAGAGAGAAAGTGCCAAGAATTTTAATGTGCCCTGAATTCATTAGTAACTGATAATGAATCTATGATTCGAGAAAATGCCTGTGAAACAACCACAATCTCTGTATACATTTTTCTATTTTAATAGTCTTCCTATAGGTATTCTAGGTCAAATACGTATTCATCATGCTAAGCAAACTAAACTAATAGTGTATGCATTAGTCTGTGATGTACCAAAATTTGTATATGTGAAAGTTTGTATATTTCCCATTAAAAAAGGAAAACCACTTAGGCTTACAATAGATGTCTTTCTGTTTAGCATACTTATTTTTATTCTCAATGTAGTTCATTATTATTAACAACTTTTTATCAATGTTACCACAGAAATGGAGAATATTAATTCCAAGAATCATGCCAAAACTCATTTTCTATTCTGCTTACTTAGTTGCTCTATTGCAAACAATGCTTGATATGTATCTGTGGATAATTCAGAGCAGCTATGTTATTTGGACTGTTTATTTTTGTGTGGAGCATCCCTGCATTTGACCAATACTTTATTTTTATTTTTTTTTTTTAGTTACTCTTGTGAAAATATGCTGAATTTTAAAGGTTAAAGCATCAATGATTTTCTGGGGAGGAAGGGAATGGAATCCATAAATTTATAGAAAAAGAAGTACAGGGGCCTAAACTTATCTTCACACAATGCAGAGTTCTTTTTTTTTTTTTTTTGAAAGCCATTTTGTACCAATTCATAACCTGTGCTTCTTCAGACTGGTGCATATATGTTTTAATGGAACTCAGTGATCATTAGACATAAAGCATGTGCTGAGACTCTAATGTTTCCCTTGAGAACTCAGACTTGCAGTAGACCTTAAGAAGCTGCAGCTGTATCAGCTACAGCCATCTAGAACCTAGCTGAGTCATTTTGTCATAATGTTACAATTTATTTAATTTTTAGACACTGAGAAAAAAAATATTCTAGAACCATCATTTGCAATGCAGTGATTAGTTAGAAAATTAACTTTCTTAAAATAACATCTCAGTATTCCACATATTAATATAGTTATAGCATTCCATCATGAAACTTAAGATCTTGGAAATAATATTTTCAAAACATTCCTACAGTAACAATTGAATCCAGTTAAAAACCAACGTTTTTTCTGCTTCATGAGCCATCATCAGCTACTGCAAATTGCAAATGTCTTAGAATCAGAATTTACCATGCAATTTTGTTAACGTAGCAGAAGGTGGAAAAGAATACAATTTAGCCTTCCACAGCAATATTGACTCTGCTGTGCTGACAACCCTGCTCATGCTTTATGGTACTGTATAGTTGGAAAGAGACAAACAAACCAAAGTTTCACAGCAGAAAAGGTATGCATTTTCATATAGCCATCTTCTTGGTTATTCTCCCCAAACTCTTACTTTATGGCCATGAATAAAAAGAGAGAAGAGGAAGAAATGAAGAAACAGTTACTCAAGTACAGGATTCTGAATCTGTCTTCTGGCATTATGAACAAGAGGATTGATTTTTACAATGTATGTGGCATTTGATGATTCCTTTAGTCTGTCTTTACAAATTTGTTTGCGTGTTTTCTATCTTTTACCTGTTTCCTTAAAGACTATTTAAATCGGAAGTGATATCTCTAGCCTTTTCACATTGGATAGTCCTTTTGTTTCCTCTTATGGTCCATGCTGTAAACAACAGCAGTACCTAGGATTTGAGCATTAACACAATATAGGTAATAAATAACTGGTTCAGCTCTTACAATGAACTTCACAACTGACAAGATTCTCCAAGGGAAAATTGATTCATGCATTTTCACATAAACAGAATGTAAAACTCCATTTGTAACAGCACCATCTGGAGACACAGTAATGTTACAGCCTCTAAATCTGCACCCACGCACTTGGGCATACAACTGGCACACTCCATTATCCAGCTACAGATCTGTAGTGGTTAGCCATGGTTATATTCATATCTTTGCACAGAGATTACATATGAAAAACTATTTCTAATCATTTCTACCTCAGAACTCCACGTGCACTTCTCCAGAATATTAACCTTTTTTAAAAATTACCCACCCCACACAAAGTTATTGCAGTGACAGTAAATCTTTAGACATTGTAACTTGGAGTTTTCACATCCTTTTAGTTTTTTAAACCATTTTTGCATGCAATATGTGGTTGTCTGTCTATGCAAGCAAACTAGTGATGATTTTTCCATCAGCCTGGGTACCACTGCTGCTGGCCCTTCTTCCACTGCAAACAGGAATATTTGACAGGAGCATGGGGTGACTGAAGCCAGCAATCTGCATGGCAACCAAACTTCTGCTGAGGTAAACAGATACTGCTCTTATAGTCAGGATTTTTCAACTGTAGTTTCCCTCTCCACTTGACAGGGTTTTGCTCAAGAATATCTGCTAAAAAAAAAATAATAAAAAAAATCCCACTGTTCACTACATGTAATATTATTATTAAATCTTCATCTCTATTCATGCTGTTTTTCCAGATGTCCTCCTTTAAATTGAAAAATGGGCAATACAACCCAAAGTTTCAAATCGAAGTAAAATTATTGATGCTTATAAAACTGCAGTAAGATTTTTTTAATGTAAATTACTAATATTTTTCATGTCTTAGCTATGATTGCACCATTCACAAAATGTTTCAAAAAATGCATATCAGTGCATATCAATAATCAAGGATTTATGATGTACAACAGAGATTTGAGTGCCTTTCTAATGTTCTTCATAAAATTCTCACTTGCTAGAACAGAGTGTGCTGCAGCAACAGCACTGTTCTGTAAGAGCATGTTTGCACATGGTGCAGCTTTGAGCAGAAATCTGCTTTACCCTGGCAGGTTTGGTAACATCTGTGAATGATAACAGCAGAAAGATGGAAGATTTAACACTCTTTGCAATGTTTGTCCATGCAGTGATAGCTGGTGTCCGATGCTTGTCTTTGAACTGTTTCTAAGAAGAATAGGGTGGGCTAAAGATCTCTGTATCACTGACTCTTTGATTAATCTCATCTCACTGTGACCTGTCTATGTGTCAATGTCAGATAGCCAATGTCTGCTGAGAGCAGCCCCATCTTCAGGTTTTTCACTCCTGTGCAATTTGTAGCAAGTAACCCTGACTCTCTTTCCTCACTGAGTGTACATTTATTGTTTTTCTCTCCTGCCTATCTGCAGAGCAGCATATTCTCTTAACTGACCTCCCACCAGACTGAGACATACATGGTTTGATTGGTCCCCGCAGCTCTATTCTTGCAGAATGAAATACAAACCAGGTTCGCTAGGAGAACCCACCTGCACTCCTCCAGGAAGCAGTAGGAATGCAAGTTGGGGGCATTATAAAGGGATGATAAATTCTGGTGCACCTAGGGAGGGGGAAAGTGTTAATTGCTTTCTCTGCAGAAATGGACTATGGGGATTAGGATACCTCTGGGTTTTATTTTTTCCACACTGATGCCAATTTTTAATCTCTATCTTTAGTGCTGTCTGTGAAGTGTTATCCTCTTTAAAGTGTGTGTGTTTACTGGAATAATCACACTTTCTCTTCCTGTCTGTCAGCTATTAATAGTAGTAAATTTTAATTGCATATGTAAATAAAAACACTGTGTACTCATTAGTTTAAATATGTTTTTCATTAGGCAAATGAAATGCTTGTTGTATATGATGCAAAACTGAAAGCAGAATGTTAAAAGCACCAAGAAGTTTGGGAAATATATGAGCTTGATTTTTAAAAATATTTTTTAGGCTAAAAATAAGTTTTAAGGGATTATTATGGGAAAATTCTGCAGTGCAGGAATCTTGGTTTTAGAAATAGAAAAAACAAACACGTGGCAGAAGCATAGGTACGGTGTCAAGGCCAATGCATTTAAAATCTATACTACAAGGGAGATAGCACATAAAAGGGAGATAGCACATACAGTTGTATTACTATTTCTAACATTGGCTATTTTAGAGATGGTATCTGCAAGGTGGATAGCATTTTTCAGTTCCTATTTAAAAAAAATCCTGACATATCTCACATTTTGATAACTTGAAACATATTGGCCCCAAATTGCATCACTACTTCATCATTAATTTTCAAACTCTTTGAACCCAACACTCCAAATACACTTCTTGCTATTTTTAGAGGCTATGCAATTACAGTCAAGAAGATATAATTTTTCAGTTCAGTAATCCATACTTTCAAGCTTGGAGTATATCTATCTACCTACTAGGTTGTAATCTGTTTTCTTTCCATCAACAAAATACCCACAATTTCATAACCATTTTATTTGGAAACTGTCTTTACCATCTCCTTCCACTGTTCTGCTCACTGGGAAATGATAAAAATCTTATCACAGAGACATTTAGTAAATCAGTATAAATTTATACAAAAGCCTGTCCTCTCGACACTTCTGTCTGTGTGAAAAGATGCTCTGTGGGTGTGACTTCCTAAAGTTGTTATGGCTCAGAACAGACTAACAGTCTCTTGGCATTGGAAAAGATCACATTATCAACTGAGGTCAGTCATTTGTCATTATAAAGTAGATATATATTGTAATAGCCAAACACGTTCCCTGATGAATATGAGAATATAAAATATCTTTCCTTCCAAAACTTAGAGCAAGAAATACACTTTCTTCTGAATCACTTTAGTAAGAAAGCTAAGTTAACAATTTTTGTTGCATAAAGACAAGCTTGAATATCCTTGTCTCATCTATGCTTCCTCAATTCAGATTTTATCAAATTTTCATGTTGGAGCACAGTAAAATATTTATATGCAAGGAGGAGTGGAAAAAAAATGCAAAGACTGTTTGGCTAGAGGGCAGTCTGCTGGAATTAAAACAGAGCCAAAGTTTCAGCAGGCAGACTGGGAAGAAAAAAAGTAATATGTCAGTCTGCTAGTTTCTTCATTTGCCAAACTTTGTTGTAGCTAGCAGAATCTATTCCTGAGAGGATAAAGGCAAACAGAGATTCCATTTTGTATGAAAAGCTAGTGCACTTGACATGGTTGAAACCAGATTCATAGATTTTTAAAGACCAAAAGAGATTACTATGATATCAAATTGGACTTTCTACATAAGAGAAGCTATAGGGTTTTATCTGCCAGTGTCTTGATCGAATTCATGAATTTTAGCTGAGTTGGAGCAAAGTTTTGAGGATGATACTCAATCTGGTGTTGGTCAAAAATGTTCAAGAACCAAAGAATCACTTTTTTTTTCTTCCTACAGTATATGGTTAATGGCTCTCACACTCAAAAAGCAGGGCTTTATGTTTGATTTTTCACTTGTCTGGATGAACTTTTCAGTCATGGCATCATGTTTTATTTTATCCTGGCAGGGGGCCACCTGAGGAGAATGGGGATTACACAGCTGTAGGAGAAAAGATCCAGGATGTGTCAAACAAGACAGTTTACTTTATGTCCTTTGTTTTAAGAGATTAAAGGAGGCTGTGATTTAATACATGATATCATGTAACCTATAACAGATTGAGATCTCACTTTTGCTCTTGATGTCCTCAAAATTCTGTTTTTTTCTAGTCTGTTATACTAAAACAATAGACAATGTAATATATAAGTAATGTTCACTGCATGTTCATGCTTACATACAGTAAGAGCAATCTAAATGCTAACTCAGTCTAGATCCATGCCATAATAAAGTTATGGACTTGCAGAGAATTTCAGCACAATAGACTTGCATGCCCATTGTTTACAGGATACAGTGAATTAGAAAACAAGCATGTCCTGTCTTCACTATTGCTGTAAATATCATCCTTATTATTCAGAACAGAAGTTCTCATTCATCTATAAACCATGCAGCATTTCTCCAAAGTTGTCAGTATTCAGAGAGGGTGGTTATCTTTTATAAATGATTGCACTGAGCTCTGGACTGATTCCTTTGATTCTCATCCATCATCAGACCCTCTTTAGTGATTTCTTCTGAGGATCCCCTCCTTCTTGCCACAGAATTTCTCTAGGCAGAAGATGTACTTCCAAGATAAATTAAATCTTGTACATAGATAGCTGCACATACTAGCACATCTCACTGTAACATTTGACAGCTCCTTCTTCAGGTTCCTCAAGAAGCTTATGGCTGAGGTGAGAAATTTGAGGCTATATAACATTTTAGAATGTAGTAAGCTCTCAAATATTTAAATTGTAAATACATCTAGACTGGGTGTTTTTAATGGTAAAATGTAATGTTATGCAGGAAGATGAGGAATTTCTGAACTCATCTAAAACTGGCTTATCACATTTTATCCATATTCAAATTGGGCTCAGCAGGAAATGGTAACATGTCAGGGAGCCAATTAACATCACCTTCTCCCCACCCATTTTTTTTTTCCTTATTTTCTGTGCTTTTGTGGGAGCTACTTCCAGTTCTCCCACTGCTTAGAGTGAAAGTATTGATTGACTTCTGGCATAGTTTTAATTCGCTGATGTCATAGAATCATGAAATGGTTTGGCTTGGAAAAGACCTTAAAGATCATCTGGTTCCAACACCCCTGCCATGGGCAGGGACTCCTGCTAGACCAGGTTGCTCAAACTCCCATCTTGAATACTGCTGGGACCTCTGAATTTGGATGAGATGTGAACCTCCCACAGTGGAAAACTTATTCACCAGTGTGCAGTAAGGATCTGGATGGCTACTTTTTTGGCCACTTTGGATTACTTTATGCAAACTGCAAATCCTTCTAAACCAAAATATTAACAAATGGGCTAATTTGTACAGTGTACAACATCAACAGGAATGTGATTTTGAAGTATGGTCAGCTTTCCAAAATCAAATTTACAACAAGGCAACTGGAGTGCTTTATAATAGGGAGTTAGAAACATAACTGTAAGCTGCAGTAGGTGCTAAGGAATACAAATAGGAGCAGTGAGAGAGGTCTGTGATCCATACATTTGCATATTAAGATAACAATCAGTTATAAAATAGGAGCCGCTGTCAAGCTGTAGTAGAATAAACAGTGGAATTTTACCTTATCCCAATGGCAACAATAATATATTTGCAAGGCAATACCAGAAATGACTGCCCATAAAGTGGTTCTTAGGTAAGCAATGAAAAACGTAAACTCTACATGAATTTTTAAAATGAATTGCCTTTCAGCAAAAACAGCTCGGACTGTCTGCTTTGGGTTTTGTTTTATGTTTTCCAGGATTCCCAATTACAAGTGTCTCACAAGTGTGCTGAGCTGGTAATGGGTTTTGCTTCAGTTCTTCCAGGATGAATCAAAGCATTTCAGGATAATTTGCTCATCTCAGTTTCTCTTCAAGTAAGTGATAATCTGTCCTGCACCTGTTAGTATAAATTTGAAGTTATGAAAGCACATTCACCAATAAATATAAAGAGTAGTGGGAAGTATAACGGGAAGCAGGAATAAGTTTCCATGTGCAGTTACCTTAATACAGTCAACGAGAAACAACTAAAGATACAATGTGATTTAGGATCTGTTTTGTGCTAAGTAGTTTAAAACATTACCTTGCCACTATAGCTCTTCTATTGACTTATATACATTTTGGCTTACTATTGGATTTACAATTTGGCTTACTATTTACATCACATTTGGCTCACTATTTACCTCAATACCTCACATCAGCAGCAGTTGTAGTTGAAGTCTCAGTATTCTCACTTCATTCACTGTGAAACTTTTCTTGCCATCTATGTGTAACTATAGAGCATGAAAATTAGAATAATGAACTAACTTGAAGTTGGTAGCACCCACCGCACAGGCAAGCCATAGAAAAACCTACAGAAAGTCCATCATGGATCAATTTTCACTCTCTTCATTGTGCTTCTCCAGTTTGTAACAGATAGTGGGGGTTTGCCATGCAAAGCAGTGTGAAAGACAGGATTCACCAGAAAGAGGTGCAAAATATTTCCAAGGTGAATATCCTTATGTTTTGGGAGCTTCTGGTGCCTTGGAAGAAGGTTATCCATATGAACATAAAGCATGCCCTCCCAGGTGAGTCTGGTAATCTATCTAGTCTGACATAGATGTATATACAGTTGCTAGGGATGTGAATATAGATCTATGTCTGCAAAAAATTAAGAAGAAACTTGTGCAAGATGCATTAGTGATCCGATGTCAGTTTTGTGAATTTAGTCTCAAGATGGTTCCAACCCCATCTGGGATGAGCTTAGCAGATATATTTAAGTCTTGATTTAAAGCATACGTAAAATGGCATGCAGATGATTATAACAAATTTTTAAAGAAACGCCCTATGCGGTGCCTAACTGGGAGTGCACTGTGGCACTGTTGAGATCTGACAATCTACTTAAGTGGTTTGCTGTGGCCTTGTGTTCAGGCTTTGGCAAGTACAAGTAGTGCACTGGCACTTGCAGCTTTCACTAGTGCTGTTGGATGCAGATTCACACAAAATGAAATGCAATGCAAATAACTCCCCACAATAACTCCCCTCCCCAAATAAATAAAAAAAGCAATTAGCAAGCAAAAAATATCTTGCCACAGTTGCAGACTGTACAAATGAGACAAAAGTTGGTACAAACTAAGTATCAAATGGAAAAGGGACTTGCTCGACTCCTTCATATCTAGCTCTGGTCATTAACTATTGATCACAACATGCTAATGTACTGCCGCTGGTGATGTCTTTGGAAACGAAGGTAAGTTATGGAAATATGCATGTATACAGCACATTTATCTCCCTTTCAGTATATTTAGCTGCAAGCTCTGATGCAAGCAATGGATCTCAATTTGCAGAACTGCTGTTCAAATACTGAAATTCCTGGGTACTAAAAGGTAGATTACAAAGTATGCTCTTAAGATATACAGTTTCAGGTACCAAACCAAACATTTATTGTATCATTCAGAGAACTCTGAAGTACCATCTCTAAGGAAACTGCTGCGAAAACAAACCTCTGGATCATGGCCCTATTAGGGCCATGATTTCTCATGTGCCCAGGCTTGGGCTCAGCAAAGCTCTTAAGCACATGATAATGTTTATTCGTAATGGACAATTTTTAGAATCTGTGGACCTTAGTGGGAAGAGTTGTAGGCATTTTTAAGAAGTTATAGTTTGCAGCAGTCCAAAGAATGTTGCAGGACTTCCTTTATTTAAACTTGTAAGGAATGCCTTTCCATGAAGGAAGGTAATTAAGAATTATTTTAATTCCTATGGAATTTTATGATCTTAGATTGTATGTATGTCTGAATTAATGCATTTTGAATAGGGAGAGGTACACAGCACAGATCTGATGTCATTCCCACTCTGTTACCAGAGCATTTCATGAATCATAAATGCCTCTATTTCCTCTTGAACACTTCATTTACTAAATAGGTTGCAAGATCACATAAGAGAAACTTCCTAGCAAGCCTTGTATATATTAGCCATTCATAATTAAACACAGTGAGCAGAAAAACTCTTTGCAGTGCAGATACCAGGCATCCGTTGATGGATAGGGAGTATGAAGACTACTGCAGTAATGTCCCAGATATTTTCTGAGCTCATTTTGAGGGCAGGGGCATGCTAGAATTATGTTGTGCATATGCATGTGGAATAAAAACTCTCTACTTTCAAAACTGTTCACCTAGTTACTGTAAGCCTATCAAATGAAATAGTCAAGAGCTGCTTTCACAGACATTTACAGCTAATCTTGAGGGGGGAGGGGGAAAGTAGTTCTGCTTCTCTACATGATTTTTTCAACTGGCTTACTTACATTTTGCTAAACTTCTAACTTCAACTTTCCTCAGCTTAGTTGTCTCAGGTGAAATACTTCAGGACTTGTCCTTGAACCTTCAGGATAAGAAATCAGTATAAGCTTTTATCCTAACCAATGGTATTTTATGACATTATCTACATTGAGTTACTTCATGTCTCTAGATAGCTGAAATTTCATGAACAAGAACTTTTAACAATGATTTTTACTAACTATTGCACAAAAAAAAAGTGTCTTCAATCTCTCTTTATTAAACAGAGCAACTAATCTGTGCTGCATGATTTTATTGATTGTTATAGTGGTTCAATACGTATCTCTAGAGAACTGTTGCCATTGAAAATGATATCATTGCTTTTTCTAGGTTTCTAAAGCACTAGAGAATGTAAAACAAGTAAAAGGTCTGTAATGGCATTCTCTAATGCATAGTTAAATATTTTAAAGTTTTTTATTGAAAGAATATTATTAATTTGTAAATTATCTACAAAGGATGCAACCAGGTACTAGATCTTGGATCCAACACAAAGGACAACTGAAATCCACTCAGGTGAAAGTCAGACATTCAGATGGAAATATCAGTAAGCCAACCAGAGGTAAAATCTAAAAATCCAAGTAAGTCCAAGCATGCTGAGAATGAGGGAAATTATGCTTTGACCTTGCTAAAAGAATAAGATTACTCAATAAATGTTGCCCAGAAGAGTAATAAAAATAAAATAAAAATAGGTGAATTATCATAGCAACAAAAAAAATATAAGTCATTTTAGTAAGTAAAAGCTTTTACTAGATTTCTAAGGTGAAGTTGATCTGCATTTTTTTTTTTTTAATATTTAATATTAGGATAAGGAAGAATTGTTTATTCATTAGTGATTTGAAGGGTACAGAGTGCATGTTGGTCTTTTTTTATTTAGTAAATTGTTACGCTTATTTTTTTTCTTTTTTCCCTCAAAACTTTTTAAGGTTCATAAAAATACCAATTTCCCTTTGTATAAAACAGAGTTGGGTTTTTTTGTGTATGAATCTCTATTTTCGACTTTTTAACAATCACCTTTCCAATAAAGCAGACTGAAGTTCTTGTGGGATCCGGTTTGAGAATCTGATCCCTCAGAGTTTGTCTGTATAACCCCTGACAAGGCTCAGGACTCAGCCTGATTTAGCAGTAGTCTTTCAAGTTCTACTATTCAAGGATGTCTTAGATTCTGTTGGAAGAGGTTTCTGTTTATACAAATATGGTATTTATTTATATATGCCTTTGAAAGTGTGCTTCTCTGTTCTTGTGATTGGGACAGAAAATACATGTCGTGGTTTAAGCCCAGCCGTAAATCAGACCACGAAGTCTCTCTCACTCCCCCCCTTCCTCCCCACCCTGCTCCCAGAGGGATGGGGAGGAGAATCAAAAGAATGTAACTCCCAGGGGTTGAGATGAGAACAGTCCAGTAACTAAGGTATAACACAAATCACTACTGCTACCACCAATAATAATAATGATAAGGGAAATAACAAGGGAAGAGAATACAACCGTTCACTACCCACTGACCGATACCCAGCCTGACCGAGCAGTGATCTAAACCTTCTGGGTAACTGCCCCTAGTTCTACCTCCTGGGCATGACGCGCTGTGGTATGGAATACCTCTTTGGCTAGTTTGGGTCAGGTGTCCTGTCTCTGCTTCCTCCTGGCTTCCCCTCTTCCCTGGAAGAGCATGAGACTCAGAAAGCCCTTGGTCAGAGTAAACGTGACTTAGCAGCAACCAAAAACATCGGTGTTATCAGTGCTGTTCCCAGGCTGAAAGTCAAAAACACAGTACTGCACCAGCTATTAAGGAGAAAAATGACTGCTACTGCTGAAACCAGGACAATACAGAAAGGTAAACATACGCTTGACTCATCATACAATATGAAATGAAGTTAGGCAGAGAGACTTGGGTCATTTGCTTAGGTTCACTGGACTACTTGTCTTTTGCTATCCATCTCTCTTTAAAGTGCTACCCAGACCCTTCTTAATAGTTCATCAAATTTAATGGAGAATTAATGTATTCTGTTAGATCAATTAATACAGATGAAAAAGCCAAAAAGGATTTTGGGCTCAGCCTCCCTTCCTCTACACTTCCATTTTCCTCATATATCCTTAGACTGTGCTGCTGTTAGGAAAACATAGCACTGACTCCAGGAAGAGATTTTCTTTTTTTTAATCAGATACTTTCTGCCCATACTAGCTACATTATCAGAAGGTAAAACCAGGCTTCATGAAGCAGGTAAACCACTACAAGACTCAAAGAGGTGATATTTTTTTCCATAGCAGACATGCAAAACAGCATTTTCAACCCAGTAGCAATACATAGTTTTACATATGTAGAGAAACCCTGAGCTCTTAAAATTAGTGAAAATCAGTAAAGCTGTAACACACAAAAAAGGTCATAATGTAAAGATATCACTATAATAATGAATTTTGGGCATTTGTCAAGAAAAAGTATTAAATCATATTATTAAATATCAAGCTGAAACACTATGAATAATAAAAAAAACAGTCACTCATTCTCTGAAAAAGATTGTATAGAAATTAACATATCTCTTGGTTTTTTTCTTTAACATTTAAGGATCAGAAGTTGAAATTTATTGAATTACTACTTTCAATACAAATGTGCTTAAAGTGAGTGTAGTTTTAGTGGTATATCTGAGTCTCTAAAGAAAAGTATAATTATGTGTATTTAAGACATGTGACAACGATAAGCATTGTGATATTCCTGTACATCTTCCATTGCCTTGTGCCTATTTTTTATACTGGGTATGAACTTATTTCAGTGGTCATTGCAAAGCTGAGGACAAATTCAAACCAAATTTTTAATATGAGTCAGTAAAGCAATGCAATTTTGTCTTTCCTATCAGAGAGATCAAGAACTGTAGAAGAGATATCATGAGGCTTATAAACTACTTTTCTGTTATACAAACACTCCATAAGTTGCACCACACATCATAAAATAAGACACCATTAAAACAGTCATGAAAAATCAGCCACCTTTATATGTAATATAAAGTAATGCTCAGTGTCAGTATTTGGCTAATAGGAAGTAAATTAGCAGCCCACTCTAGAAATTATTACAAGGCTTTGTTAATTATTAAATAGAATTTGGGGATTTGAGAACTGCAGAAATAAGGAGGGGAGGAAACCACATACTGATCACAACCAGCACTTGAGATGTTTGACAACAACTTATTTAGTACATCTTTCATGTCCAATAACTATAAACACTTTCCTTGGTAAAATGCAAATGTGCTTTCAGAAATATCAAAGGAAAATACATGTACATTTGTCTAAAATTGACTATTTTAATTGATGATACAAACTAGATCTTAACTGAACATTTTGCCTTTCAGCACCAGGCTCCAGCCTTAGGATACCTGAACTCTTTAACAGCTTGTTTTTTTTGTAACTGCCTCCAGTTACCACTTTTGAAACTGCACTTTTTTTCTGCTGTCTACAGAAAAAACACAGCACGTATCTGCAAGAAATCAAAGGTAAAGTTTTTTCTCCTTAGGTTCAGAATGTAATTCATAGAGTTTTAAGATGTCTCCTCTCCAGACAGAAGCAATGAATGTATTAAATCGTTCCATTTCCTGACGTACAACTGAGGTTTGCAATCCCCCTCTCTCTTTCTCCTCTATCTCCCTACCACTCTCATCACCCAAGAAAGAAAGATGTATGCCAGGCAGACATCATAACTATCTTTGCTAACATCTGTTACAGGCCAATTTCAATGCTATTGCTACTTCCTTTCTCATTCTGTATGTATGAGCTGGTCGTAATATCTCCAAGGAAAGTAAATGCATGAATCAACGTGTCTGAATTAAATAGGGCTGAACAAAATGAAGCATATGTATGAAAGAGCGAATGTTGTGTTTGTACATTCAGGTACTGTGCTGGGCATAGCAGGTGGAGTGGGACACACTGTAAAGGCCACATCTGGCTTGACTGAGAAAAGCAGACTGGCCAGAGGAAGAGTTGGGGAAGACCCTCTGTGTGCAGGGTCACAGCCTTACTCAAAAATAAGGTGTGGAGGGGGACAGACTCTGGAGCTGTGGTGCTTGTCTGCTGCGTCATCATACAGGTCTCAGATGAAAGGATTGGCAAACAGTTGCCCCATCAAGCCAGATGCCCCTACAAGCAAAGCAGAAGAAAGGAGTAGATGGAGGAGAGTGTATCAGAGGGTACCAGGAGCTGGGGGTAAGAGACTTGAAGACATCGTGGTGATCCCAAAGCAAGATGTCTTTGGAAAATGCAGCATGTTCTTCCTACAAAGTATACTGGACAGAAGGGGTAAGTACTTTCAGAAGTTATTTCTGAAAACTGCTGCTGAATAGGTGTTGTGTTTGTTGCAACTGTCTTTTTAGCTGTTCACATCTGTCTTGCAAGCAGCCCTTACAGAAGCTGCAAACGCAATTGAAGTTTGTTCCAGTACTACTGAGAGTGGGTGGGCAGTTACTCACCTGCTGGCTGATGTGTGGTCAGCTTGTTTGGATCAGCTCCCAGCCCTGTGTTTGCTTAAGCATGCCAGCACCCACTGAGGGGCCAGTGCTTTTACTTTCCAGCTTTCCCAACCTAGTTCACCTCCTTATCAATAAGGCAGCCCGCTGCTAGTCAGTGAGTAATAGACACAGCCAGTATATCATTGATGCTGCCCCCAAGCCCAGTGCCTCTCCTCTGCTCATCTGTCTTCCCTGTAATGCAAGTCAGATGTTTCACAGTCAGTCACCTACAGCTGCCCTGTCCTAACCGGCACATTCTGTTAGGAAATTTTAAGTAAAAGGAAGAGATAGAAACCAGTAGCTGGCTTGTAAAGGAGAAGGGTGGCTTGGCTGGAATGTGTGTAGGTGATAAATACCTTTTTGTACTGTGCATATTTGCATCTCGCACTACAGAGTACAGCTGTGGCTGGAAAATCTGTCTATTCATTCTTCCATTCCATATAACTGTCCTATCCTATGCTGAGTGCAAACACTGTATGGCCCAGGAGCAGCTTCAAGCTACATAATGCTCTGAAGACTATTGTCATTGATATTTTGCTTTATGTGATAGCAGAAGGCATTTTTGCAAGAGAAAAATATGTACAGGAAATTTCCCAAGGTCAATATAACAGTGTAAATAGCCAGACGATGTTTCCTTGTGAATTACATGGTTAAGCAGCCGAATATTTCTTAGTCATGTAAATTATGAAAATTCTGAGAACTGCAGTGCAGACAAGAAATCTATGGCTGCTGAATCGTTTTTTTTTCTGGTTCAAAAATGACCATATCTTATCCTTTTGTTCCAGATTTTATTTGCATTGAATGATTGTGTTTCTTTGTTTCAGATATAGGGATGAAGCTAACATCTTTGCTTTAGGATGTTGTTCTTTCATTATCAACAAACCCATTCAGCAGACTTGCAGAAAGTCTTGTCAAGATGTGGTAAAAATAATACAAAACCAGTACTGGGCTATTTCTCTTAAGGTATCTTCAGTTAAAGTGATTATTAAACCCCAGGACAGGTTTAGGGGTAATCCAGATGAATATTGTTTTCATCAAAGCAATAGAGAAGTCATCTGCTTTATCCCTGTTGCCTTAGGACCAACTTTAGAAAAGGCATACCAAGTGAAATTGGAATTATTTTGCTCCAATTCCTCTAAAATTCAATTTTTATCAGTTACTGCTTGTAGTTATCTGATGTAAGAAGGACTACTTGCTTTCTGAATAGTGCCTCTGATAGGTGGTTGGGGGTTTTATTCCACTTTCACTTGAAGAGTTAGACATGCACTGTCTTTATAGTAAAAAAAAGACAACACAAGATGATAACGCACTCCTTTTTCTAATACAATAAATGAATGAAGACCATGCACAAAAGAAGTAGGATTCATTTGAAAGATGGGTGACAAAAATACTGTGAATAAAGAACAAATGTAAGAATAGCACCATGTGTTAATGCTGCAAACTTCAGTCTCACTTAAGAAACATGGATAAAGGCTTGTCTTTTGTGGATACTTGTGGTCATTACTGACTGTTTAATGCAATGGTCCAGGTGCTAACTCTCATCCTGGAAGACATTAGAGGCTGAAAGCAAACTGACAATTGCTGCAATACAGGAGTGAGAAGCTACAAACACTGCATTCTTTAAACTCCTCCTCAAAGCTACTGTCTGCTACTGGGAGCATGATGCTGGCCCTGCACAGCCACCTCTGGAGGTGTGCAGTAAAAGTTAACTGCAAAAGTAGCACAAGAAGGAACTGGAAGATGGAGACAGCTACTCTGAGGATCCTGCAGAGCCAAATTGAACTTTGGAGGTATTACAGTTGCTGGGGCACCTTGGTTGCCCCTCTGCCTTGACAAGAAGAACAAGCAGTCATATTGCTGAGAAGGTCTGTTCTTTGCTCTTTATGAGGCTCTGAAGTATTCCTGATTAGGCCCTGCCCACTAGAGGTAACTCAGAAAATCCAGAGACACTCACAGCTATGACCGACTCTGAGAAAAGAGTCTACAGAAATAACTGAAAAGATAAGCAGAAAACTGAATGTGCGTGGAGCATACTGATTAGCACCTGCACACAGAGGTTATCCACATAGGGTGAGGGTATTCTGCACTGCATGTTTTTCTACAGTCTGCCATCTAAGGGCCCTCTCTAAAGGAAACAAAACACTGGTATGGTCCTTTCAGAGATTTGCAGTCCAAGGACAAGCCCCATGCACCAGATGAGAGGCAGCTTTTGCAGCTCAGATTCACGTATCTGAAAACTGAAGCTAGTTTGTAGGAAAAAAAACAGGAATGGTTGCCTAGACACAATTTAAGTTTTGAGAATACGACAATTGTTTTTAATAGCTTCAGAAGCATTATTGCTTTAGAAGCTCTGTTTCATCGAAGATAAAGTCAAATGACAACAAATAAAGTGGCAGAGAAAAATACAGGGCAAGTTTCATGAAACAACTTATCAGGATTGTTCATGTCAGGACAAAGCAAGTAGAAAATGCATCTAAATTAGAATAATTGGAACTAATATGCTCTTTGCATTGGCATGAATAATTATTTAAGTCACAGGTCAGAATCTGCCGTTTTGGGTTACCCTGATGTTTTTATATTTGTTAGAGTGTAAGATGATAATAGCGGAAACAAACAGTACTGCATCTGGAGGAGGTTTTTAGTCTATATAAACATAAACATTTAAGCTAATTCTACTCCATTCACTGTTTCTTCAGCTTGATCAGCCTATCTGCTTTCCTAGTGGAAACAGTATTCTTATTTTCTTCTACTTTTTCTGTTAATAATCTTTCTCACTTTTACATGGCTTCTCTCAGTGACAGTGTCAGCAAGAGGATGCCTAAGACCAATTAGAAATTCAGTGAATGTTCACATAATGAGGGTTCTAGCAAAACCATGTTATTTACTTCAAAGACATGGATATATTACTGTAGCTATTCAGGATTCAAGTAATTTAGGGCACCTCAGTGAAAAAAGATAAAATAAAGCTGAAAGGCTTAGAGGCAGTTAATTGTTACTATGGCAACTTCCTAAATAAGCTTTAAGATTCTAGTCATTATTCAGTTTATTTGGAGGCAGAACAGAATCATTAAAGATGAAACTTTAGTTAAAGCTTAGAACATTTCTGGGATCATATAGTTTCCTGCTGTTCCTCATAGAGTTACTTAAAGTTTGTCCAACTCAGCTTTGAACTGTGTCCAAGAGCAAGATGCAGCCTGCATAGATTAAAAAATGGCAGCATGTTACATAGCAACAATCTAATTTTAATAACTTTAGCAATTGCATTTTTACATTTCTATATTCTGATAGAACTCCTTTAAATGTACTGTGTGGGAAAGAAGTGGACCTCAGTGAATAATGCTCTCATCTGTCCATAAAACAAAGTGATTAAGTCCTGATTTTAAACAATGGGCTCTGACTTGAGTGCACCTTAGTCATCTTCCAGTATAGGGTATGGTCCCCTCAAACCTTTTAGGAACTCTGCCCCTACCAAATGCTGGCTCTCAACATCACTGTCTCATGATGAAGTTCATAAATGGATATGCAGAGTGCCATTAAGAGAATCCTAGAGTTCTTCCTTCCATGTAACACCCATGTGCAGAAGAGTGGTGATACTTTTTAGCCTGGTTCCTAGCCAGTACTGTAACAAAGCTAATAATTAGGAGCTAGGATAAAGGTTATCAAAAGGCTCAAAGTTTATTGAGCTATATCAAAATCTTGCCAGGCTGATCATGTCCATTTGCATTCCTAATGAGTGAGTTTATTTGGTCTCTGTGGAGCTGCATCACCAGAATAGATTTAAGGAGCTTTACTTACAGGCAGCAATGGGGACAGCAAACAGAAGAGACAACTGAGGGGTAAATTCTCAGCCACTACACAGTAATTAGCTGGAGATCCATATCAGCCTAAACTTTTTTGCATTTCCTCAGCAGCTCATTTCTTAACTACCCATTGCACATGATACCTCAGCAGAGGCCACGAAAAAAAATCGTGTCTCAGTAGGAGATGCTCCACGGCTTCTCACAGAAGTAACATCCTCACTTAGACCAGCTTTCTGTCTTCTATAGGCTGGAAATTTCTAAAGTTGCTGAGTCATAACTGCTAAGCTGTTAGGGAGTGATGCTTTCAGCGTGAAGATACTTAGAAGACACCCAGAAGCGAACTTATAAACAGTGCAGACTGGAATAACAAGTTCTAAAAAAAAGCAGGACAAGTACCTATCTGCAAGCTCAGGGCTCCTAAGGGTGAACAGCAGTTGGTATGTAGGCATCTTTAAAATGCCCTCAAGTAGAATAACTGAAGGGGGGGGGAGGGGGGGGGGAAGTGCAGTATGTAGATGTCTCTAAAAAGGGGGTAAAAGAAGACTAGATAAAGAAGAGGGATAGTCTATTTTGTATCTGGCCAGGAGTCAATATGACATCATCATAAAATAACCCCTTCCCCACCACCTGCAAGCCTGTCTGTCTGGTTTTTGTAAATTAATGGTCATGTATATGGGCAATTTAACAGCCCAGGACACACCTTGCTGTGTTTGAGAGCCTCAGAGTGATTCCAGGCCTCCTCCCTAGTAAGTGTAGAGAAACAGACACTGCCAGGGCATGGTTCATTCGGTCTTAGGTATTAAACTATAAAACAGATCAGGGAATTATCCTGTTTCTCTTCCCAGTTCTTGAATTACAAAACAGAGCAATCTTAAAATAGTCTTTTTAGTCTTTTTCAAAATACTTTTATTTTGAAAGATAAGTTGAACATCAAAACTTCATGATATGAAACAGTCATCGTGGAAGAAAACTGGTTCTGACTGTTTCCAGTATACTCAGTATACTTCAGCAGACAAGTCTGTTGATCTTTCTCCTGTTTTTGTCCCGAGAGAATTCCTCTACACTGTGCTGGGGGTTTTGGATTGGCTTTTTTTTGGTCTTGATTTAGAGCACTGAAAATGCGCTTTCAAATTTCATATGAAGAAAAAGGTATGTGCATCCAGCTGCAATATAAACTGTTTTTCTTTCCCATCTGAAAATGCTGTACAATGTGCAGGAATTCTGCATTGCCTGTTCCTTGCACCTCTCCTTATCTAGGGAAATCCAGTTTCCTGAGTTGTTATCTAGGAAACTATAGCGAGGAATAACTTTGTTTAACTTAAGGAGGGAAAAAAAATAAAAAAGAAAAACAGCTGCTGAGGAAAAAATGAAGGAGAATATAGTCTGATCCCAAACAGTGCTGTTAAATCAGTCTGAGCATTATTTATTGTATTTTATTTTCTTCACTGTTATGCAACCGCAGCACCCGGCTGTTTGCTGTGTTGTAAGGGTAGTATTTTCAAGGTCACCACAGAAGTAAACACTCAATGGTGATATGAATATTCACATCAAAACACATTATGAGAAAGTAGATAGAGGCAAATATGCAATTTAAATATAGACTACAGGAGGAAATGGGACATGAAACAGTAATTAGTGAAAATTACATGTTATTTACATAGGTAAATACATTGCAGGGGTTATGCATGTAATCTTTTTCTATTAGCATTTGTTTGCTTGTGACTTAACCCTGATTTAAAAAAAAAGAATTTTAAAAGCTAAGAATGGGAAGAAAGGAATGTCTCCATTGTACCAACAAAAATTTACACTGCTTGCAGGATCAGCAATTTGGGCTGTAAGCCAGGTTTCATAGCTAATGTGGGTCAGAATAGGCTTGTACTGCAGAAACTAGTGATGTCAGTCGTCTAGAAGATAGGCACTCTCCTAAGCCTTGCTTATGCAACTCCTATTTGGGTTACTGGAAGTGTGTGGGTGCTGGCAATGAATGCCCAAGCTCCTACTGTCAAGACAAGGTGGGAATCATACTGCACTACTGAATTTCTTGCAGGAAGAGGAACTAGAAGGGAACAAAAGCATTGTTTCCATTGATTAGGAAACATTTAGATCTAGATTGTTTCCTACTCTTCCTTTCAGAAACAGAAATGTGGCTTTAGCCTAGTTAGGTCAGTACTAGTGTGCATCATGAGTCTTTACAAGCATCATACTAAAAGCAGCAATACTCATTTTCAGTTTTATTCTGAATCACCTCATCTTGCTTGACTCCCACTCACCTTCCCTCCCAATGAACCTGGTCCCACTTCTTTTTCCTTTATCAATGAATTATGTCCTTTTCCTTTAGCCAAGAGGAAGGTGAGAGAAAATGCTTGACTAATGTATCTTCTTTACTTTCTTCAGCCATCAGCATTTGTCCCTTACCATAACCAGCTGCCGTGAACATGGAGTTAGTGATAGTTTGGACTTCCCAGAGAAAATGGATTGTTGGGAATTAATGAGGGAAACTGGGATGGAAACAGATGTCTCTCTTGCAAAAGCTCATTTATTTTTTAGCCTTTTGCCTCTGGGTTGCTTTTGGTTGGGTACCTCTACTGTGCTTAAGTCTGCCAGCAGGAAAAACAACTTCAAAGTACATTTATCTGTTGGTGAAAGCATGCAGTAGATAGCTGAAGCTACTATGCTACAGGGTCGTGCAAATATTTTGTGGCTCTGAGTCTCTGTTGAAAAGGCAGTCATCAGTCAGGTGATGAAGGGTCTGCCTCTTGCTCCTTGGCATAGTCTGATCTTTGATATTGCTGATTTGCTATCTTCCCATTCTTTGCCCTTCTTTTCCTAGGATTTTACAGTTTTTTGTATCAGTATCTTCCTCTTGAATCCCTGACATTTAAGTAACTCTAACTCAGCAGATACTGTTGAGTCTATTGTCTTGCTTTTCTTATCCTGTGTGGTTTTAGCTCATAGGCTTCCTCCCACCTTAACAGCATTTTTCTAGAAAACTCTATCACCATGATAATTGTGTTGTGCAAAACCAGGCTGAGGCTCATAGACAGCTGAAGCCCTCAGCCACAGAGTACAAAGGGAACCCAATTCACATTAGCTGCCCCAATGCCATAAAGAATTGCAGCATGAAGCTGAAAGAAAATTTGTGAGACAAGTGCATTACACTGGAGTGCAGTAACATTTGCAGGAAATTTCTGTGTTTTGGCTACTGAGCTGGCACTTAGCAAATGCCCAGAATCCAGAGAGGGCAATGCTCTGCTGGCAGTCCTTTTTTCCTTAATACAGAGAATCTAAGACAATTAGCAAATATCTCAACCTTGGTGTTCTGCCCACACTTCAAGCTGATAAGTTCCACACTATTTTAAAGCTCATCTGACATTGCAAAATATGGGTTACTATCTGCTCTTTTTAAACACTTCAGTTTAGAAATCTGGATAATGCAACATTTGTCCTTTGTTATCTTTCATTTTGCATTTACTTTTCATTAGCAGACAAGTGCTTGTGGATATAAGGAAAAGCCATGAGAACTCTTCCTATCTTTTACGCATGTTTCAATAAGTAGAGGCTCAGTGTATGTGAGTGTATGTCTGTCCTCTGCAGAATAGCTGTGTATAGCTGAAGATTTGCCACTTTTCCTTGTTGAGACAGCAGCACGTTGGTCCTTATTCTTTATAGAAAGTTTATTACTTTTTGTGAAGTACCTTGAGACTTTCTGGAATAAAAGAGTGTATTGAGATAAAGATTATTTATTATTCATCACTCCAAATACATTT
Source organism: Pezoporus occidentalis (assembly GCF_034315485.1). Lineage (NCBI taxonomy): Eukaryota > Metazoa > Chordata > Aves > Psittaciformes > Psittacidae > Pezoporus > Pezoporus occidentalis. The sequence goes on along the minus strand of NW_026913900.1, from coordinate 1,206,371 downwards.
GTTCATACATTTTAAAGCCGGGAACAGTGTGTGATAAGAGACAGCTGCATGGCTAGAACTCTTACTGCAAGCATGCAAATTATTTTTCAGATCTGAAAAGAAGCGGTGGGCCCAAGCAAGAAGCTTTTTTTCAAGCCATATCAGATGTGCTAATGAAAACTATTACTTCTCCCCATAAAACATAACACAGCAAGATCCCCAAAATGAACTAAATCTGTTGATAACAATCATGCTGTAGATAATAGCACAAGCACAAAAAAAAAAGGATGTAAAAATATCATTAAAAGTCACCTAGTCTCTGATTTGAATCTTTTGTATGAGGAAGGCATCCTGCAAACAGAGCTGCTGTTGAGTATCCCTATCCTCATGTGCCCAACTTCTCCAACAAAAATTGCTTAACACAGTAAAAGGCAATTCAGTTGAAGACATAAAAGCAAAACCAGTCTTCTTGCAGAAACTAGACATTTTGTAAAGCCAAATGGAGCAGAGAGAAGAGTGGATGTCCATGACTGAAATGACAATGACAAGACAATCTCTCCGTATGTCAGATGGATAAAATAACAACAGCCTTTGCTGGAAATCTCATTGAAACTCATTCATACCAGGTGTCTGGGTTTTCTCATAGAATGGAAATTAAGACTGAACATCTCCTGTCAGTTTTGGATCCAGTCTAGGATTGCTGAATATTTCACAGGAAGCAGTTTTTATGGGGATAATGCCTCTAACTCAGGCTGAAATCATATGAGCACCTTTTCCCTGGGAAAGTGATGGAACACCTTATCCTTGGTGCCATCTTAAGGCATATCAAGGATAGGAGGGTTATGAGGGGCAGTCAACATGGCTTCACCAAGGGGAAGTTATGCTTGACCAATCTCTTAGCCTTTTATGAGGAAATAACACGGTGGATGGATGATGGCAGAGCGGTGGATGTGGTCTACCTTGACTTCAGCAAAGCATTTGACACAGTCTCCCACAGCATCCTCACGGCTAAATTGAGGAAGCGTGGACTGGATGATCAGGTAGTGAGGTGGACTGTGAACTGGCTGAAGGAGAGAAGCCAGAGAGTTGTAGTCTATGGGGCGGAGTCTAGTTGGAGGCCTGTAACTAGTGGAGTGCCTCAAGGGTCAGTACTGGGACCGGTATTATTTAATATATTCATCAATGATTTAGATGAGGGAATTGAGTGTACTATCAGCAAGTCTGCTGATGACACTAAGCTGGGAGGAGTGGCTGACATGCCAGAAGGCTGTGCTGCCATCCAGCGAGACCTGGACAGGCTGGAGAGCTGGGCAGGGAATAACTTGATGAAATATAACAAGGGAAAGTGTAGAGTCCTGCATCTGGGCAGGAACAACCCCAGGTTCCAGTATAGGTTGGGAAACGACCTGTTAGAGAGCAGTGTAGGGGAGAGGGACCTGGGGGTCCTAGTGGACGACAGGATGACCATGAGCCAACACTGTGCCCTTGTGGCCAAGAAGGCCAATGGCATCCTGGGGTGTATTAGAAGGGGGGTGGTTAGTAGGTCGAGAGAGGTTCTCCTTCCCCTCTACTCTGCCCTGGTGAGACCGCACCTGGAATATTGTGTCCAGTTCTGGGCCCCTCAGTTCAAGAAGGACAGGGAGCTGCTGGAGAGAGTCCAGCGCAGGGCAACAAAGATGATTAAGGGAGTGGAGCATCTCCCTTATGAGGAAAGACTGAGGGAGCTGGGTCTCTATAGTTTGGAGAAGAGGAGACTGAGGGGTGACCTTATTAGTGTCTATAAATATATAAAGGGGGAGTGTCACGAGGATGGAGCCAGGCTCTACTCAGTGGCAAACAATGATAGGACAAGGGGTAATGGGTACAAACTGGAACACAAGAGGTTCCACTTAAACTTGAGAAGAAACTTCTTCTCAGCGAGGGTGACGGAACACTGGAACAGGCTGCCCAGGGAGGTTGTGGAGTCTCCTTCCCCAGAGACATTCAAAACCCGCCTGGACACATTCCTGTGTAATATTATCTAGGTGTTCCTGCTCCGGCAGGGGGATTGGACTAGATGATCTTTCGAGGTCCCTTCCAATCTCTAGCATACTGTGATACTGTGATACCTGTGGCATTTCAGACCCAAAGAAAGCTAGAGTGCCACAGGGCAAGCCATGTTTATTTCAGTCACATTTAGAGACTTTGAAACAAAACTGGTTTATTCTATCTTATTGTTTGGCAGTTTAGTGGAGCCTCTGAGAAAGGCAAAAGCTAATTTCTTTTTCCTGCTAGCAGATTAGTAGTGAGTTCTGTTTAGGATGAATCCCAAAGGGTTCTTTTTCTGCCTTTTGTACAGTTCAGGATGGAAAAGTGTTAGAGTGGTCAACTGGAAGGGCTTATTTTTATATTAAGGGTAACTACAAATTTCAACATTAGTTTGTCTCTGAAACCTGCAGGTGACTTTTTGAATCACAGACATAAACAAGACCAAAAAAAAAACCCTGTTCCATACGTTGTAGTGCTAAGCAGTGTACAGTAGTTTGGTGGAGTCTATTTTCAGTGACTTAGGGAGAAACAAAAGCTGAAGTGTCATGTGAAGAAGACACTGCTAAATTTCCGGTTCTTCTCAACTGAGGACCAGACACTGTCAGGTGCATTTTGTATGACTATCAAATGGTTCTCAAATAACAGCAATAAACCCTTTTGAGAGTAAGCAGGTATCAAGTCAAATGTCCAGTGTGAACTAACTGCCTCAATCCACTGAAAATTAGCAATTTGTAAATGCCCTTGGCTACTAGCTTCATCTTAAAGCTTCCACATACCTTAAAAAAAAAGATCCCCTGTAGTCCTTCTCTGACTCAATTCTCCTATCCTTCCTCTTCCTCTGTGTTAAAACCTAAGATATAGCTACAGAACAGGTCATAGGAGAGGGTCTAATCCCAGGTGAGGAATTTAAATACTATTGCAATTAAATTCTAAACCACAAGATGTTCCATCTAACATGAGAACTTCTTTACTGAGAGGGTGACTGAGCACTGGAATGGGTTACCCAGTGGAGTCTCCTTCTCTGGAGATATTCAAAAGCTGTCTGGGCACAACCCTGAGCAATGTGCTTTAGGTGACCCTGCTTGAGTAAGGAGGTTGGACTAGATGATCCCCAGTGGTCCTTTCCACCCCCAACCATTCTGTGATTATTTCTCACCTACTTTTTCTTTCCCTTAAAATATTCAATTTTCTTTCTGTTTTTCAGCTGTCAAGACTGACCAGCTATTTTTAAACTGCAGACTAGGTTACCTGCAGCTTAGACTCCCTAAATGCATAGGCTTCTGTTCTGCAAGACATTCTCACCCAGTAGTCATTCTGGCACAAAAAAAAAAGCCTTGGATTGGGGAAAAGATTTTGCTGTTTCTCTGCATGCTGCCCAAGATAAGGACAGTGACTATCTGTGACTCCCGAATGCTGTTTCAAGTGATTAATTTATGCCTCACACTCAAAACCACACAAAATATCATGATGAACTTTTGCATGCAGGAAAACAGTTTCTCTAGGTATTTGTGTTCAGGGTTTGATTTATATAAGTGACATTTTGCATGTAAATACACAGCCAGCCATTTTACTGCCTGCCAAGAGGTATTTGAGGTAAACACAATGATGCTTCTTTTACTCTAAAATGTCATGCTTTCATGTGCACCTACCACAGAGGTTACCACACACATCAGAAAATAAACAAATTATTTGGTAAATAATCAACCTCACCAAATTTGTGCCTTTTTTTCTTTTTTTCCTGGTTAAAGTAATTTCTGTCAAGGTATATGACTCCTAAATGGGCATCCAATAATTTTGGGTGCCTGACTTAAGATCTTAAGATGACATGAAAATAGTAATTGCCTGCCATTCACCCCACTAAGAGTTGAGTCCCAGCTCCAAGGGGGATTGAAAAATGCCAGTCCCTGGGTTAAAGTCTTCCAGGCAGTCCTGCTTGTAAAGCTGTCTTGGGGTATTATCAATAGCCAAGGGCCTCTGTGTCTTTTCCAAACCTGGACTTACAACTCAGAGCCCTGCATAGGTATATAATTTATAACAGGAGATTGCTCTGGCTGAATGTGTCCTGATATCTATATTTCTCCAGAAAAGTGTAAATGGCAAACATTACAGAGCATCTCATCTTTTTTCCCTCCGAAGTTGAAAAGCTTTTCAGGCTCTGATCTACAACTGATCTGTTGCTTCAATATATATTTACTGACTATCTCTGATGTGTCCATTGTTTTCTCTATAACCACTGCAGTATTACTGTCCCAGGCCCAAGGATGTTTCCCCAGTACTGAGACTGCAGCAGTAGTGCCTCGAGCACTCCTGATGATACTCATTGCCTATATTTACCTATTGAGTTGTCATGTTATAGGTAGGTCTGGGGACAATCTCAATTCCAATTCCAAAGGAGAAATTTGCATCATGATGATTATATGAGCTTCACCGTCTTTTCGCAAAAGGCTATAGTTACTGCCTTTGTTGCTGGGCAAACTTCTCTTCTGTTCTGCTATAGGATATATAGGTGCAGATAATTCTCCAAATTTCAGTCAGCTTTTTCACCTTTCCCTCCTCACTCTCCCTGTATTGTTTTTAGGTAATCAAATTTATCAATTTCCCCCTCTGGCAAAACAACTCTATGATCTGTGTTTTGTCACAGGTGTAGTGAACCTACTGTCATACAACAGTTATCCTACAGAGTCACTGTGCTGAATGGGAAGCCCAAGTCAGTCTTGCATCGCTTTAGTCTCTGTAATGTCAGATACAGTGTGTTTAAATTTTGTTTCACCATGTGAAAAATAAAGCAAAACATTGCAGCTTTCCAATGGCGAGGCCAAATTTTCAGTTGAGAGATCTCAGGCAAAATTTCTTTTTCCTTTACACATACACACACTATACACAATAAGATAGAGGACTGCAGTTTGTCTGAGGAAACTTTTATTTTTTTCACTTTAAAACCTAGCAGGAAAAAAGGACTAAAATGCAGGTCTTGTTTTGTTTCTTTTCTTTTTTTTTTTCACTTTCCTGAATGTTGAACCTTTTATTAAAAAAAAGAAAACCATAACAAAGAAGATATAAAAGAAACATAAAAAGGAAATGTCCTTTCATTTTCAATCACAACAAAATTGATGGTACATTTCACTGTAAGTGTTAAATTCTTCATAGTAATTCTTCAGACTAAAGGAAATTTTTCCAAAACCAAATGGCACATATATCTACTGTAAATTAGAAGAACCTATAGAGGTTGCTGTTGTTCAAATGGTGTTACTTTATTTTTCAAATGAGGTGGCTAACCATCATTCTTCTGCTGTCCTCCAGTCTGCCTGTGAGCTAAGTACCAACAGTGGTACTTTACTTTCCCTCAGATATTTTTCACTAAGGCAAACTTCCAGTGCTATGAGAGGCAGCCTGTTTGAGTAACAACTAAGTGAAAACAGCCTTAAGATTTGAGCATACAAGAACATAAACTATAGTCTAATTGCTTAAAAGCTTGAAGGCTTGCTCCTGAGCATAGCTCCAAACCTCACACAAGTAGAATAACCACACACAAGTCCAGCAAAATATCCAGGAGATTCTGAGTGTCATCCTGTATTGTAGGAGAGGTTGCACAGGTATAAGCAAAGAAGGGTGGCAGCTTGCAAACTATAGAGAATCAGCTATTTTAACCTAAAGAGTTGCCCCTGCCTCTAACCTGCTCCTATGATGGATGCTGATGAGGGTGTCAGCTCTTGCAGGTGGTGGACTTTCCCAGCAGCCACGAGTCCTCTAAAATTTTGACCCAAACCAACTTCCTTCTTTCCACTGTGAATGCCAACAAAGAGACATTTGAGAATGAAGGAAGTGTGGCTGTGGCAGGGAGACACAGTTGTTTGGGATAGGAAGGGCAAGAGGAGGGATGGTGTGTAACACAGGCCAAGTTAAATGTTAAGGCAGAGAAAGAATCAGTCTGCTGCTTATTACCATTGGACCTTTAACCAAAGCAGCATTTTAAATCTGAATTTTCCTCCCTTCCAGCCTTTGCTTGCTTTATCTCCCATTCTACCACCACTGCAAAACTCAGTTTTATCTATAGAACTGAGGAGTCTGGAGTCCGCCCCCCTCTCTGTCTGTACCTGGAGGTGAGAGTCAGTCTCCAGGCCTGAAATAGGAGGAGAAGCAGAGCTCAAAGCTTCAACAGTTGTTTCTCTCCTGCAGTTGTAAGTTAATGGTGCCCTTTTCAGGGGTTGCAAAAGTATTGTTTCTTGTGCAAGAGCTAACATCCCAGGAAGAGCTAAGTCTGAGCCAAATCACCACTTGTTGTTTACCCTGTGCATGGTAACTTCTGGCTTAAAATCAAGTTTGTCGTGTTTAACTGTAGAAGTGATGATGGGCTAAATTGCTTCATGAGTGACACCCACAAATAAATATTAGAGCTGATCAAACAAAACCAAAGACTGAAGTAACAGCAAAGCCAGCAATTAGTTAGATTTGTCACTGAAAACATATTTTTTTTTGGAAACTGAAAATAGTTCAGTTACCGCACTTTGCTGAAAGCCAAAAGAAACTATGTAAGCTCTTTTCCAGGATCCAGCAAGGGAAAAGAACAGAGGAGATCATGGAACCAGCACTGCATCTGTTTTCACCCAGACCTGTGGTTTTGCACTGGTCCTATATGCCATCAAAACAGTGATAGCACTTCAGCCTCCTGACTGACATGGTATAGAAGAGCTGGTGAGTGATTTTGGTGCTACATAGACAGCGAACTCTCACCTAGAGGGACCCTATCATTAGTTTCAGCTTCACAAGATGGTGCCTGCCCTACCACAAGAAATGGGAACAGGGAGCAAGACTGCACTTGCAGACCATTTTGACTGACACCACTAGCTGAGCAGAGATGTCTTTTTTTTGTAGAAAATAGTGTATTAATTGAAACTTAGAAGTCTGGACAAACAGGACAAAAACACAGAAAACTCTCTGATGTACATAGGCAGCCCCTCTGGAGGCAATTGCATGCTATAAATTACAAGCCTACTCATCTTTCAAGCTCCCATTTGCAACAAGAACTAGAATTAACTTTTTCATAGATTTTATTGTGATTATTCATGTGAATTTGATAACCTTGTGCTAAAATTCTTGGTTTTGTTTTTATGCACTTTCAGGTGCTGTGCTTGTGAGGCTGGATGCCAGATTGTACCTGATGTCAGGTCTTCTGAGCTAGTGTTTTCCAGTTTTTTCTTGGATTTATAACTTTCCCAAAATTATCCAAGGGAGATTCAGATTACCTGATAGTGGGCTGCCTTCCTTTTTAAAGATGTCTATACAATTGTCCACATGTCCCTAAGGGAATACAAACACAAACCCACTGCCTGCCAATGCTTTCCAGCACCCAGGACCTTGGAATTAAACTTATGCAATATTCAGTTATATTGCATCAAGTAGCATGTACAGAATGCATTTTCACAAGTGAAAGATTCTCTGAATCATCTAGTAAGTCAAGATACTTTTTAACAGCATAGTTAGTGCTTTTCACATAATGTTTAGGTGTCAAATCATTACCCTGAATAATTCACTGTTTTTTTTTTTATCTTGTGTTTTTGCTTTGTTTAGTTTTGCTTTCTTTTTTTTTTTTTAATTCACATTCTCCATTAACGAAGAAAATCTGGTGAGTGAAGTGCTGCAAGAACAAGAATTCATCAGTTGATAAAATAAAATATATATGCTGAAGCATTTCTAAGAGGGTTTATAATTCTTGAAGTACAATATCATTACAGCATTTGTTGATTCTAACTTTGTTATTATACTTTCTTTGACATAATTGTTAAAAACTGCTGTGTACAATGTTTTTCTTGTTCAAAGCCAATCTTTGGAATTCCATCAGAAAATATCACTGCTGACATTAAAATGGTAGACCAAAGAAAATATATAAAATTAATTTGCTAAAAAGTTAGCGAATATCAAAATAATCACTGCATCCATTTAATTTACCATTTAAATCAATTCACTTTATTCTTCCACCAGATTCCTGCCTCATTCCCTGCTCTTGGCTAATGACCTCTTTTCTCATGCTGTACACGGTGTAGCTAGCTATTTAATAGATTTATTTTGCATCTTCTCATTCATAGTGTGGCTTCAGCACCTTATTTACTGCACCATTCTATGTAGATGGAAGATCTACTAATGACCTTGGAGCCTTTTGTTTGCGCTTTTTGTGAGTTTTGGGTTTGTTTTTTTTACTATGGAATCTGAGCACTTAACTTAAACTGATGTCGGCACCTCTTTGTGATAGTCTTCCTCTCCGAGATTGCTTCTTCCAATTTCACATGTGAAGAAATGAAGGATAGGATAAAGGCACATACTATAAAGGGCAAAGGGAATTTTTCTCAATGTATACAAAACTTATGGATGCTAAAATGCAGAAAAGCCATAAGCTACCATTAATGGGTTTTCTAAACTGAAAATGTCAGAGACTATCACTAGAAACATTTTAGGTTTGGAGTTTCAATTAAATCTACAGCCTCCAGTTAGGAAAAAATAGCCTTTTCATTGGTAATTTCCTATATTTTTGTAATACTGTTAATCCATCTTTGAAATGCACTTCCAAGATATGATAGATGATTTGAAGGCCAGGGACTAACTCCTATGAGTTAGGTTGCAGGAATTTGCTCTTCTACTAAATTTTCTAGCATTATCATTCTGCTAAAGCAGTACTCCTTTCCAGGAATTCCACTTGCTGCTATCAAGAGGAATCAACCAGAAGTTGACCTTATCTTGGATTTTGTATGTAGGGAGTAGCTAAATCTGATACAAAATGTTTTTAGGAAGAAAATTCAGAGTCAGCCCATTTCTTTTGTAAGAGCCATTTGAAACCCTTGGGGAACAGATATTGAAATGTAATTTAAAACTCCCTTTTACCCTCAAGTGATTAGGATTAATTTTAATAAATCCATAGAAGATCTCCTCCTCCCCTACAACAAGCCCTGGACACTTCGGACTACTTTTTCATTCTCCAGCTTCACATATCAGCGCTCCCTCATTCTGCTCTTTTGAGTCACTCAGATTTGTTTTTACCTTCAAGGAAATGCCTGTTCAACTGTTCAGATTAAGCCTGCTGTACCCGTGGGAGAATTGCCTGGCTTTTCCTATGAGCAATGAAACAGCACCCCACAGCCCCACCTCAGGCCATGCTGGTGATTCGCAATCTCAGTTTTGCTTGTCGCCCACCTCCCTCTCCCCAGTGACAATGCCCAAAGACTGAGGGAGACGTTATGCTGTCTGGTACTATCTCTATTGGAAAGGAGCTTTTGTATTTGTAACACAAGGTTGACATGATTTTAAAACCAGATCTCTTTGACATCAAAGGCTCCAGATAATTATAAATGCTTACATTTGCAATTCATTAAAAAATGTATTTCCCTCTGTAAAAGAATTGGTTTTCTCAACTCACCTGGCTTGCTTCTCTCTTGAGGGTATATTTCCATTTGTGCCTTAGTGTATTCTGGTAGTTCTATGAGCTGTGTGTCTGGGGTTTGTGTTTATTTGTTTGTGGGTTTGTGTTTTTTTGTTTTTTTTTTTTAACTGTTAGGTTTTTCGTTTGGTTTGTGTGTGGTTTTTTGTTTCGTTGGGTTTTTTGTTGTTTTTGTTTTGTTTTAGCTTGGTTTTGGTGTGGTTGGTTCACAACCCTCTGTCCCGTCCCGTCCTGTCCCGTCCCCCACCCCCGCCCCCAATTAGTTCCTCTGGGACTATTTCATTAGACTTTTTGTCATTTAAAATATGTAGATGATATCACTAATCTGATTAAAGTGTAGGTACAAGTTGCTAATATGAAATGTGAAAAAGCAGTGCAAAGTACAGTTAACTTATTTTCATTGTAAATGCAATTACGTTTTCAGTTACTGCTCTGTCCTTAACCTTTTTAATATTTTTCCATCTCTAAGAAAAAATAAAGCTTTTCATTAGCTCTATTCTACTGTTGTGAGTGGCCGCCCTCTGCTTCTTTAGGAGGTATTAAGGTATTGATGACTGAGGTAGACAGGATTAATAGCAGAGGGATACAAGCCTTTTACCTCTCTGACTGGTCTGACAAACAAGTGAAACAAGCTCAAACAAGTGAAGACAGCTCAGATAGTAAAACTGTTTTTTTTCCTAGGGGGATGAGCAATTGGGACCTCGGTTTATTTTCCAGTAGACAATGGCTTTTACTGAAAAATCATGACAATATATAGGCTTGTAGGTAGTCTCAGGAACAAGAGCCATGAAATACCATTTCATCTCTAGAAGTGCCCCAGGAATGATTTTAAAGACCCACTCTATTCTGTTTCACTAGCAGGCTACCACCAGTGAAATTTTGCATCTGGGCATGATGGCAGTGAAATAAGCTGACACCATGAGAATTGCAAAGTGAAAATGGTGAAAATAATAGTAAGGCAGGGATTCAAGACAGGAATTCAGGGTGAATGTCGTGGTTTAAACCCAGTCAGGTAATTCGTTCGCTCACTTCCCCCCCCTTTTCTTGCCCTCCCCCTGCTCTCGGAGGGACAGAGAGGAGAATCGAAAAGAATGCAACTCCCACGGGTTGAGATAAGAACAGTTTAGTAACTAAGGTATAACACAAATCACTACTGTGCTACCACCAATGATAATAATGATAAAGGAAATAACAAGGGAAGAGAATACATCATCTCACCACCAGCCGACCGATAACTCGCCCCCCCCAGCCCGACCAAGCTCTGACCGATACCTCCTCCAACCCTGCAGTCTCCCAGCCCTTCCGGCTAACTCCCAGTTACCTCCTGGGCATGACATGCTGTGGTATGGAATACCTCTTTGGTCAGTTTGGGTCAGGTGTCCTGTCTCTGCTTCCTCCTGGCTCCCCCTCCTCCCTGGCAGATCATGAGGCTCACAAAGTCCTTGGCCAAACCAAAACATCCTTGTTATCAGCTCTGTTCCCGAGCTGAAAGTCAAAACACTGCACTGCACCAGCTACCAAGAAGGAGAAAAATGGCTGCTACTGCTGAACCCAGGACAGTGAAGAAAAGAGGTTTACTTTTGCCGGAAAAGAGAGCAAGCTCCTGGGGGTTTACGTAGGCTAATTCTAGTATGATATAGTTCTCTAGGGGAGCTACTGTGTTTTGAATTGAAATTGAGCTGTATCTATCTGACCCTACTTATCCTCTTCTGGTCCACTCTAACAGGCTTATCATAGACAGACTGTGAGATGGTGGAGTCTGAGTGCGCAGATACTTCCATACCTAAATCTATATCCCTCAGGGCAGTTGAACTTGCTGATGTAAATTAAGGAGGACTTAATTCAAAAGACTTTTACACCATCTGTACAATGATTCATACACATCTAACTCTGGGATTTCTTGATCTCCTGCTTAGAGAAGTGGGTCAGGAAAATAGAATTCTATTCTTGCTAGCACTCTCTCAGTACAATGTGTGTTGTGGGATCATTTTTCTTTCTATGTATTTGATTTGCTTATCTATAGCTGAGTCTATAAAAACAATCTAGATTTTCAGAGGTACTTTTTTGTTATTGTTTTTACTTAGCAGGTCCTATAAAATCCTTTAAAGTTTCCACGTATTTATGTTTGTGTGTGTATGCCTCCTTGTCTTGTACTGGTAAAGTGTCTTCTAACTGCATGAGGCTGCAGTTCATGAAATACAGGAGTGGAGCTACATCAGTTGAAGATAGGGTGAATTGAGCATTGTATTTTCCTCATAGATATGATCACAATGTAAAGGAATAAAAAATACTTGTGCAGGCTTTTCTGATGGGAAGCAAGTGAAAGAAAAATCAGAACTGCTCTTAATCTATATGACATCTTGAAGAAGCACAGAGGAACCAATTCTGTCTTTCAGTCACAATTAAGGATTGCAAAGCTACACTAAAATCTCAATGAAGAAAATCCACTATGCAGCTGCCATTCAAAACCTCAGCCCCAGAGGCTATTTGGTTGAAAGGCTGAGGTATAACACAGCATTAGGGAAAGAAGAGCACAGAAAAAAAAGATCTGCAGGTGGTGCCTGACAGGCAGATTTTTTTTGTTTGGTTGGCTTTTTTTTTGCTAAATGAGCAACAAAACCTCATTAAGTATTAAAAAAGATGACCAAATAGGATAGCAGAATAATGTACAGTTCTAAAACATGAGTCCTGATCCAGATTCAATGCTTAGCATGTATACTGACTAAAACCTCAGAGCCTGATTTTTGCAGATTCTTAGAGATTGTATTAAATCCTCTAATGCCCAGGAAGCAACTATGACAGAGCAATTCCACTTATACCAAAACATTTGGAAGGATCTGAAGTTGAATACTGACAAGACTAGAGTTAAAGCAAATTTGGGAGTTTTAATCCCTTTTCTGGCACACAGGATAGTCCCTAGCTTCTGATAATATTTGGGCTCCTTTACATGGTGCCAGTGGTGTGCCCCTTGTTTCTCCCCTTTTGAGTAAAAGAGGTATCTACCAAGACACTTTCTGAGCCTTGCAGCCCCTTAGGTTGTCCTAGGTTCTACGCAAAGTGCATGGAGTAACCATGGATATAATGCATCCAGACTGAAGTATGAAACACTGTAACTTGAGAGGTGAAAGGTGTCTAATTAGGAAGAAAAACACAAAACAGAAGGAAAAATGAAGAGATAAGATTAATGAAGCAGTAGAGAAAAAAAAAAGAAAGAAACAGATGTTTAGTGACTCACATGAATAGAAACATATGAAAGCATCTATTCAGGAATAGGCAAGCTCTAATTGAGCCTTTTTTTCAGTGCCACTATGCTATTGTAAGCAGCTGAAGGGAAAGCTTTCTGAAAGAAGCAAGATTGAATTACAAGAGAAGAGGAAGCAATTAATGATAAAAATGATCAACAGGCTTCCTAATGCAATCCCACATCCCAAATATTAGAAATGCTTTGAAGTGTGATGGCTGCTCTCTCTCTCATTCCTCTCCAAAAATGTGGTTGTCTAAAGATAGCACGTTACCCAGCGGAAGCATACTTCAAAAATTTTCAAATGTTGCCATAGAGAGTTCGTTTTCTTTCAAGTTAAGTGAATTAGTTTTGCTTTTGTAAATCTATTAGAAAGGGTCTAGGTCCAGAATCAGGTATTAGGAGATTCTGTTGTGATATACACCATGTAGTCCCTCAAATATGGAGGACTAAGGAATAGAAATTGATGTGAGATGACACTGGATATCAATCATCCTCTAGGAATACCAGAGAATTACAAGGAAGTAATCTCTGACTAACAGTTGCACCAGTAAAACATCTGCTGAACAATCTTATGTAGGACACTGATTTATTCAAATGTCAGCCTGGTGGTCATTCTTTCTTAATAAAAGCTGTAGTAGCTGAATGTCTTTGTTCTGAATACATTGACCAAACCCAAGCTTAGTACAAGTTTGACTCCAAAGCTGCTGGAAGAACACATTATTACTTGATAAAGAAATTTTAAAGACTTTCAGCACAAAACCTAATAAACTCCACAAAGATTGTTCAGGGAACTTTCAAAAACTCTTGAAACAGCAGCGTTCTTCTTCTATCTGAGAAATGCATAATAAATTTACCATGGAAAAAGCTGTCACCCCAGGCATCCAAGTGTAACTCCTGAATGCTTTCCTAATCTGTGGTTGACCAAACCAATAGAATAGCAAATGTTTTGATTAGGAGTATGCTTAATGTTCAACAGAGTTCATTAGATTGATGCTTCTGTAAGGCAACAAGTGCTGCAATGTGAAACAGGGACACCTTTTGCTCTGCACAGTGCTGGCCTCATGGCTCTTGCTGGATGCTTAGCACATCTGTCACCTGGTCCCTAGATGTGCAGTCCCTAGGGGTAAAGAATGGGTGCAAAATTTAAGTAGATGATGCTGCTCTCCAACCATTCTTTCATTGTAACAGGGTAGAAGGACGATGGGGGGGTTCTCCTTTCTTCTGCGGGGAAGGTCTGTCTGGTTCTGCTGCTAGGTATAGACCTGTCCTGGGTTCAGCAGTAGCAGTCATTTTTCTCCTTCTTGGTAGCTGGTGCAATGCTGTGTTTTGACTTTCGGCCTGGGAACAGAGCTGATAACACTGATGTTTTGGTTTGGCCAAGGACTTTGTGAGCCTCATGCTCTGCCAGGGAGGAAGGGAAGCTGGGAGGAAGCAGAGACAGGACACCTGTCCCAAACTGACCAAAGAGGTATTCCATACTACAGCACATCATGCTCAGGATGTAACTGGGAGTTACCTGGAAGGGCTAGGGCACTGCAGGGTTGGAGGAGGCATCAGTCAGTGCTCTGTTGGGCTGGGGGGGGCGAGTTATTGGTCAGCTGGTGGTGAGGTATTGTATTCTCTTCCCTTGTTATTTCCTTTATCATTACTGGTGGTAGCAGTAGTGATTTGGGTTATACCTTAGTTACTAAACTATTCTTATCTCAACCCATGGGAGTTGCATTCTTTTGATTCTCCTCTCTATCCCTCCGGGAGTAGGGGCAGGGAAAGAAGGGGGGAGAGTGAGTGAATGAGCTGTCTGGCTGGTTTTAAACGACGACAAGACCATACCCAAAACTTCTTCAGATAGCAGGGCCCCAGAGACTGCTCTAATGATTTTCATCCAGAGAGATGGCTTCTGGATAATTAAATAATGGTATTTGAACACAACAGATACATACAATTAAGGCAAAGTCATTTAAAGGATAAAGGTGCGGAAAGAGAAGTGGGGCTACTAGTTTTTTTTCTCACAGGGATTGTCCTCTTCAAGAAAATCTTTGTTACCTTAGTCTGTCCTAGTGATGTTTAGTTTTCTGCTGTACTTGCATATCTGCCAAACTATGGCAGAAAGCTCAATCACACACCTTATTTGCACTGTGTTTATACCATATTAATCTTAGGCCTCCAGGTTTCTTCTGATATACTTTTGGGAGATCAGGAAGAATGTTTTTGATTTTAATATAGTGTTTGGCTTTGGGGTATTATTTCTACTGACTTCTGCAGCATTGGTGTTTGGCTCCAGCTACAGATTGCATTTTGGCAAGGTACACATTGTAATCTGTACTTGATGTATTATGTTTTTCACACAGGAGAAAATCTGAATTCTGTGGAGAACATGTGTTAGTAAGATGACAGAAAGAGCAAAGAGCATGAAATTCAGATGTGTTTGGTTGGTGTTTTGTTAATCCACATAGCATAAAGCCAAGCACAGATGTGGAGCCAAAAGGGAATTTTCTCTGCATCAGATCATGAGATGGAGTTAAGGCTTGTTTTCTACCCTTCTCTACAGAGTGAGTCATGATCATACATTGGGCACTCCTGGAAGCATTATTTAGGAAAGCCGCTGTTCTTATAGGGATGTTATTAGCCCCACTACTCTTATTACTGTTCTATCTGTGTGAAATTGCAGCACATTTGGGTAAGTCTTGTGAATGGGCACAAGGAAGTATTACGTCTCCTTGGCTGTGATATGGTGCTTGGACCTGTCTACAAGAGACATTGCTGGCATTTTTAGCCAATAGCTTTGGAGCCAGGACTCTGAGGGTCAGGAAGCCCCATTTAACTCTGTGCTCCTGAGCCAATGCAGTCTGTCTATCACTGAATATGACCAACAAATGGAACAGGTAGGCAAAAGCCTCTTTTATGAATGTTGGCAGGGCTTTTAAGCATAACCTAGACACTAGGCAGATCTATGCTATCACCCCACTGATGGCTGAGTGCATGTACAGCAGCAAAGTTTAAGAGCCTGTACAATTTTATGTATGATATTTAAGCATCAACGAGATTAGATAGCTGATTTTGTGACTGAGAGTGATGTCTACATGGTGGGAAAAGGCCATAAAGCCTTCATTTGCACATGGCCTAAAGTCTTGTCGTTTTAATACCTAGAAAATGCTATGTGTTTCCATGGTGAGCAATTTCTATCTCAAGAGAAATAGCCAGGCAAGCAAGAAAAAAGAAGGTAAACGACAAGGAAAGACCATCATGCTGGTGGGTTTGTTTTTGTGTGCTGCCCCATGAAATGCATGCAGCCACCACTGGTGGCAGGCTGCAAGGTGCAGGATAGCAAAGAAGAGAATAGAATTTGAGTTCTCTGTACTTTGTTGTTTCCTATTTTACAACATAAAGTTTAATGGGTGAATACTACCAGGTTTTATGGTCAGGTGTTTGCTCATAGCAATTTCTGCTGTTTTCCAAGCTCTGCTTAATCTTTGGGTTAGACTTGGCAGTGAGATCTTCTTTGACTTTGGAAAGTTTTTATTGGAGTGGCTTCAGTTCCTCTCTTTTATATGTACTATTTTTGTTATTGTTCAGCCAGTCAACCTTTTGTGTGCACTTTATCTTTTGACACACTGAATGGCTTGGCTTTCAAATGCTGTGCAGTTCCTCTTGCATAACTCCAGATCTACTCATGAAATAATTCCATAATCTCCTCTGTTTCAACACGGAACATGATGAAACCAGAGCACTGCAGTGAGCCCATATGTAAAGCTGATCACAGAATCAACCAGATTGGAAAAGGCTTTCAAGATAAGTCCAACTGTTACCCTGACTGCCAAGTCCATCTCAAACTATGCCACTGAGGGCCTCATCTACACATTTTTTGAACACTTCCAGGGACAGTGATACCAGGCTTCCCTGGGCAGTCTGTTCCAATGCCTGAGCACCCTCTCAGGTAAGAATTTTTCCTAATATCTAATCTCAACCCCCCCGATGCAGCTTGAGGCCGTTACCTCTTGTCCTACTGCGTGACCAGCAGGTCGAAGGAGGTGATCCTGCCCCTCTGTTCTTGTGAGACCGCACCTGGAGTATTGTGTGCAGTTCTGGGGTCCTCAGCATAAAAAGGACATGGAACTGTTGGAACAAGTCCAGAGGAGGGCCACGAGGACAATCAAGGGATTGGAGCACCTCCTGTATGAAGATAGGCTGAGAAACTTGGGGCTGTTCAGCCTGGAGAAGAGAAGGCTGCGTGGAGACCTCATAGCAGCCTTCCAGTATCTGAAGGGGGCCTATAGGGATGCTGGGGAAAGACTCTTCATTAGGGACTGTAGTGATAGGACAATGGGGAACAGGTTAAAACTTAAACAGGGGAAGTTAGGGATATAAAGAGGAAATTCTTTCCTGTTAGGGTGGTGAGGCACTGGAATGGGTTGCCCAGGGAGGTTGTGAATGCTCCATCTCTGGCAGTGTTCAAGACCAGGTTGGACGAAGCCTTGGGTGATATGGTTTAGTGTGAGGTGTCCCTGCCCATGGCAGGGTGGGTTGGAACTTTATGATCTTAAGGTCCGTTCCAACCCTAACTATTTTATGATTTTATGATTCTATGATTACATGGGTGAAGAGACCAACCCCCACCTCTCTTGATCCTCCTTTCAGGCAGTTGTAGAGAGAAATAAGATCCCCCCGAGCCATCTCTTCTCCAGACTAAACAAGCCCCGTTCCCGCAGCTGTTTCTGATGAGGCTTGTGCTCCAGACCCTTCACCAGCTTCACTAGACTGAAATGGTATTTCTGATCACACCGGAAACACAAACGTGTTCATGACAACTTAAAACTTGCAGTCTTTTCAATGATTTATTGCCACTCAGTGAGAGAAACCTTTAGAGACCCTCAGGCACTGTTCTGTAGGCTGGAGAAGGAACTTACAAGAAGCAGCCCATAACCTTTGGTAAACCACCGGAAGCCCTGCTGAGTCCACAACGCGTGAGGGGCCGCTGAGCAGCAAGGCGTTAATGGCCGCGCAGGTTACATGATGCGGGCGGGCTACTTAAATGCGGGCGCGGACACAGTCTGCCTCCCTCAGGCTCGGCGCGATGGGGTGGGCTGCTGCTACTGATGGAGTTCCTCGGTAATTCTGGCAAGGGTGCTGCAGCGGGAGGTGCGAGGCTGGGGCTGCCCTGCCCCATGCGGGGACGCCGAGCTGGGCAGCCGATTCAACCGGTACTACCAAGCCACGGCGGGAGCTGTCTGTCCGGGTGTGGAAGGATAGGGGCTACGCAGATCTCTGCCTTAATTAAGCCAAACAGTGGGTTTAATTAGAGGCAGTAATGTGAGCTTGTTGAATAACGGTGAATCTGTAAGCTTGGCTTTGCTGTGGCTGAGAGTTTGTAAGGCCTTTGTAAGGCCTTTGTAAGGTGTGAAGGGTTGCCTCGGACTTGGCCCCTGTGTATGTGTTGAATTAAAAACAATTTACAGCTGTGGGTTTGGTGTTTTTTGTTTTGGTTTGGTTTTGGTTGGTTGCTTGGTTTTTTGTTTTGTTTTGTTGTTTATTGTGGGGTTTGTGTTTTTTTTTTTTCTTTGCTTTAGTTTTTCTCTGTCTGCGGGACGGCTTGGCTGGGGCTTTGAGTGTTTTGTGGTTTTGCCTTTGATGTCTTGTGTCAGACCTGTGCAACGTTTTTCTTTGTGTACACCCTCTGGTTGCAAAACCCAAAGAGCTGGTTCTGCCCTTGAGTTTGCCTGCTTCACGCCTCAGGTATATCATTACTGGGGCCTTCAGCCTTCTGAATTTGGTTAATTGGGAGCATTTTGGGGGTATTGTGTGTACTAGTCCATGAGGAAAAGTCTGGCTGACATGGGTGAGGGCAGATGAAGAAAGAGCAGGACACTGGAGTACCCAGGTGGTCCCCTGTAACATCTTCTTTATTCAGTGCAATTCTCTCTGCAGTACCAACAAGAGTTTTGGGTATTCAGGCTAAGAAAAGTCTTCTCTACTGCATAATTTCATTGGAAGTGTTGCCTAGCATAAATTCTAAGTAGGAACTTTTTGTCAGGTGGAGGAAGGGATTTTTCTTGGTTTTTTTTTCTTGTTTCATTTTGTGAGCTTTTATCCTAATGTGTGGATACTTAAAAGCCTTCACATTTTGAATATGAAAGTAGCATCTGGTTTGTTTTCAATACTGTTTCAAGCAGCAAATGCAAATAGAGCTTTGTATTTTAACAAAGCACTCTAGGATTGCCATTCTAATGAAAGTTTCCTACTTCCCAATTATCCTAATGTCAGGGATTTGCTGTATCTTGCTTTGGCTGGAAAAGAAACAGAAACTTACTAAACATTTCAGTACAAAACTTATACCTCAGGAAGACTTTCCTTTTTAATAGCACTAGCTAATCTGTTACTTGCAGTTTCTTCTACTTATATTTTGAAGTCTCCAGGCAATATATAAAATCTCTTTATAGGTCTCCAGTGTAGATTGTATCAGGCATGGACTGTTACTGATAAGCTGACACCCAGCTCTTCAGCAAAGACAAGAATGCTCCAAGTAAAAGTGGTATGGAATGGAACTGTTGACCTAGAAGTGTCAAGAGTATTTTTAGCATTTCATTGTGGTGTGTATTTGACTTGTGGGAGTGTTCTTTTGAGGCCCATGTAACAACATTTCTTGTTGGCTTTGCTGCTTGCATTATATTCCTGTTGTGGTTTGGTGTCAACTTTTTTGTCTCTGCTCTTTGTTGTATTGTTTGCTTGATGACTAAAAATAAATACTGAAGACTTTCCTTAACTGTTCTGTATCACTGTGATAAACCTGGTTCAATGTCAGTGAGAAAATAATGAATAAAGCATTATGGACTTTTTTTTTTTTTTTTTTTTTTTAATGTCACTTCATTACTTTTGCAAATAATAGTAATGTATTGATAGTGTTGTGTGCCTTTATTTCTAGGCTTCATATTAAAGCTGTATTATTTACTCTAAAAATACCTGCTGAAATCAACAAATGACTTGGAAACTACCACCTAGAAATTAGTTGTAGAACGCTAGCTTTGCGGGAAGGGTTGCTGTTTTCTGAAGCAGATAGATACAAAAGTTCCCTACTGTGTTGCCTTATGCACAGCTCTTTTCCAGAGTTTTTAACAAAAATCTTAAATACCTTGGCAGGTAGGATAAGGTGTCTTTCAACACTAATAGGAAATAAACCACAAAATATTTGGTTTCTGAGTAGGGAAACTGAAAAGCAAACCAGAGTAGAGTATGATGGCAGGGCTGAGCAAAGCTCTTGCTTTAAAAGTTGAGAGTAGGCTTGCAGTTTTGTTGAAAATGTTAACTAGAATTGCTCAGAACTTCATTTCTAAGGGTTTTTCTTGAAACACTTACATTGGATAACTATTTTATCTGTCAGTAACAACCTATTGTGCAGATTCCCTGACAGGATTAAAAAAAAAAAACCCTTAACAAACCCACCTTCATTGTAAAGTTTTCATGTCACTGTGTGTATGTATGTGTATAGGAAATGTTTCCTTTGACCATTGTAAAGGCAAAGTATTTGATTTTTCAGTAACTGAATCCTCTCCCTGCCTTTTCATAGTTACTTGCACTTTGAATTCTTTGGAGAAGCATAGTAAAATAAGAGGTGAGGGTGGCAATGGTATATCAGACTTATTTAATAATTGAGTTTATGGTGTGTTGTGCCCTCACAGTATTGCTTTATAAAGCTTCAGAGAAGGAAATGTGATGACAGTAAGTGTTGGACTAGTCGGGGGTGGTGTTACATATAAGCTTCCATCAATTTACTGTTTCCTTTTAATGATCACCTACTTGGCATTGTCTCATTTCTCTTCCCTGAATGAGTAATTCTCCAAAAGAATCTTGAAAGAACTGTGAAGAGCAGCTCCACTGAAAAAGCTTGAAGGGATGAACTTGTGAGGTATAGCTGGTAAACAAGCAGGGTGGAGGATCAATTTGATGTATCATTCCTGAAAGCTTCCTATCATTCTCTTTCTATATTATGCTCTCCTCTGCTGACACAAATTAATATTTCATTTCTGTATCAGTTTCCCCTCTACATATGAAGTTTAATGTGATGCAGTCATTGAATTGAGCATGATCACCTGTTTAAATTACAAAAAAAACTTTCTATGTTGGTTCAGAAACCAAAATATTGGGATAAAAATAAAAGTTGACCTGGCACTTCTGGCCTCTGTTGAAGCTTATTATCAGCTGGTTGCTTGCTCTGTCCTTTGACCTGCTTCCATTCCACTACACTGAAGATATTAAGTGCAGCTGTCATTTAGTCGAGCAAGAAAAATATTTTGATAGTTATTAATAAAATCACATACACCTTAGTGTGTAGTGCCTGTGCTTGACCCTATCTGATACTGGCCTGTTGATCTGTAATACCTTTCAAGTCTGTTTTGCTTGCTTTCGAATTAGAAGCTAGAATTTTCTTCCCAGTTATCCAAAGTGTTCTCTATTATGTAGCGCATTTATGTAAGGAACTCAGTTTTATAGGATGGGCATCTTTGCATTTCTACAGCTGCATTTATGTTTGTAAATTAAGATTCTATTTAAAACAATTCAAGTGAATGGTGATTTTTATGTAGTATTTCTGATTTCATTTCATTGACATAACCATTCGTACTGAAGTTGCTCCAGTTATGCAATATTTGGGTATAGATCATATCACTGAAATCCTGTTATAGTACAGTTTACTTCCCTGTAGAGAGGACACAACTGGTGTCATTATGCAAAAGGCATCCCAGAGGTCTGAGAATAGTTCTCAGCCTCTCAGCAACAGGTACAGCTATTTCAGCCAGACGTCAAGCAAAGAATAAGGGAACCATAGACATACCCTTATGTTTAAGCTCCACAAAGTCTTTGAAGAGAGCTAGCTGTTTTCAGTACAATTACAATCCCAATCCCATACTCTCCTTGTTCCATGCAGCTGTGTTAGAAGTGTCTATATAGACAAGGACTGTTAAAAGCCTGTCCAGCAGCAAGCATAACTGCATGAAGAACAGGGCTTACATCATGTTTTGCTAATTTATCTGAAACTATTGTCACGTAATAATGTGCCAGCTAAAGTAGTAAAAGGTAACTTGACCAGAATGGTACAGAGTCTACGTCTGCTTTCTTCCGAAAAAAACAACCAAACACCACAGTTTATTGTTTCAAGAGAGCTTACTTTGAGAAATGCTTGGTATTGCTAACAGGTGTTTGGAAGAAATTTGTGTCCAGTTGCCCAGCTTCCTTTTTTTTTGCACTTTTTCTAGTGCTTCTGGACTAAGCAGAAGCATACTTCTTAATTTTTTAAGGTTCAAAAACCTGCAGTTCAAAAAGTGGTGTCAATGGACAATGAAATAAGCAGCCCTCTCTTTTGCTGAGTAATCAGAAAAGAGGTTGCCACTGGATTTGAATCTGGGTACAGTAGCACCACCAAATGCTCATCTAGTGTATTTCATTTGTTTCCTAATACTTCATTTGTGCAAAGTACTTCAAAGCTGTTTGGAAATGGTGATTATATCTTCACTGGTTGTAGAAGTTCAGAGTGAGACTAAAATTCACAGCCAGGTGTGTAATCTGAAATTTGAAATTGTTTTTCTGTTGCTAAACTTCATGCTGTTCTATATAATTCAGTCAGAAGTTGAATTTTTTTCTTTTTTTTTTTTTTTTTCCCCTGGAGGAGAATAGTCTCTACCATCACACAAAATTCAGATGACATCAATACAGGGATGCTGTGCTCTTACTGAAAACAAACATGCTGTGCTGCTGAACTCTGGGATGCTTGTCTATTTTAAAGGACACAGCAGAATTTTGGGTATGGAGTGGGATGGCACATGTCAGTGTGCAGAATGGTTTCTGGAGAGACATAATAGTCTCTTGGTCTGGAAACATTTGCTCTGGGTGGATTTAGATTTTTTTGTGCTTACAGAGTAAGATGAGCGGGGAGATATACTTAGGAAGTTGTGGGAAAACTGACTGTACTTGGTTTTCACCGATTCTAAGTTACCTTATGGTTAGGATTGTTCTGAGCATCCTCGTTCTTGTCTCCTGAGCTGTCCTTTTAGTTTTCTCCTTTTGTTCAACAGCTTAATAGCAGTACAGTTAGCAGGAATGATCATTATCTTTGCTTAATCCCCTACCTTCATAGGGTGTTTTCTTCTTTCTTATGGTAAATAGCTTACATGGAGAACAATTCTGAGCCCTCTAGTCATCCTCCTTTATTTACTATGGTACACTGATCTTCCTAAGAGAGCCAGCTATCTTTTCAGTTTCAACAGGGGTCTCCTTGTATTGCATGCAAAGGTTCTTTCTCAATTACATTTACCTATTCACACCATAGATTTTGAGATCTGCCTAAAGATGCACCCTAGGGACGCAAAATCCCTTAATTGATAGTTGCTTTTAGAATACTGTAAGATTTATATGTTAGATTGTGCATACCAGTGGCGAACCAAACTTGTCTACTTCAGTTTTGTGTTGTCCCTTCAAATTATTTGAATTTATCCTCAGCTTCTTTCTGTTTCTGTGAGCAATGAAGACTGAAGTCCTAATCTTCTGTTACGGGAATACTACAGAACAGAATAACAAGGTAGTCATGGTCACAGCCAGTAATGGAGATCACTGGAGTTAGTGGTTAAGGAAGCCTGAATATATGACAGAAGTATCAAGCTCAAAGTCACTGGACTCCTTTTTGGTGATGTGAGACAGTGGAGCTCAACTTTTGAACATAGTTTATAACATTGGAATTGCAGAAAAAACACAAGAACAAAAAAATCCCCAACCGACCAAACACCTCCTCCCCCCCCCCAAAAAAAAAAACAAAACAAACAAACCAACCAGAAAACAAACAAACACACAAAAACCAAACAAACAAAAAAAAAAAAACAAAAAACCCCCAACACTGCAAAATTCCTAAAACAAAAACAAACAAACCCAAAACATCCTTGATTGCAAACCCTTGTCTTGGTTGCCCTGACTGTGGGGTTCTGTCTGCAACTAAAGCAGGTGGGAAACTGGCAACCCTGAACCAAGAAATGGTAACAAGTTGATTATTTTTGCATGGTACATACACAAAAAAAAAATATAGCTAGCGCCAGCTGCTTGCCTGCTGTGTATAGAGGCAAAAGATGAGATTAAAACTGGACATCAATTCTAGCATACAAATACTGAAGCATCTGTCAAATGTTTGACACTTAGGAAACCAAACTTTGTTTACTCTGGCATACTGGAAGAGCATCTGGTAAAAAAGAGCAGAACCTGGAACAACTTCAAACAAAGCCTTGCTCCTGGGAGGATATTGCTATGGTAACTAATTTATCTTAGCTTCTCTCAGATCAGCGTTCATCTTACCATTAGACTAGCCAAAAGCCATCAGAATGTCCTGCAAACCAAATTCAGCATTCATTGTAGTGAAGATATTTTGGTATTCCTTACAAATCCTTATAATCTTAGAAATTAGGTCTCTAATACTAGAATGAATAAGGAGTGAAACTGAAAATTAAATACAGTGCGTGGGTTTCCACAGGACTTGTCACTTGGGAAGTGAATATTGTAATGAATACTCAGGAAATCATGGTGGTGATTTATTTCTGCTGTGTAAAAGGCTGAAACATAGCCCAAGGTTTTCATCATGATTTGAAGGTATGAAATGCTGAGTTAATCAATCTGCTCTTTTTTTTTTGTTTTATTTTTCTTGCAAATTATACCTCTTTTACCATAGTTGTGTTATAAATCTTAACTTGAAAGCTTTCTGTTGTATTGGCAGAAGAAGAAAGTATGAGTATATTGTTATATTCATGACTTGCTGAGGTCTAATCTTACTTCTAAATGATGTTTCATACTTCTAAATGATGTTTCATGGGAATATCATTTAACTTCACAGCTGCAGCTCTCCTGTCTTTAAAATGGATATAAAATTTTTTTGTCACATAAAGTTGTTCTGAGAATTAATTGCTTCATGTAGTGGGTATGCAGTACTTTGAAAATTATGGCATATAGGTGATGAACATTATTACAAGGTAATTATTATTCATATACTGAGTTCTAATGAAAGCAACTGTTGAGAGATGAAGGTAGTATCTGTATCTCTATTTTGATATCAGGAATGGTACACAGTTACAAACCTGACATAATGTGGTGAAGGTGCATCTCTGGGAATAGCTGCTGCTTTTGCGGAATCCCTTTCATCACTGTAACCTAATGATAAAAGAGTGCATTTCACTATTTACTCTATTAAGAGAGTTACAACTACTGCCAGACAGGCATACTTTAGCATAAACAGAAATGAACTAATAGTCCTGCATTTCTCTGGACAGGTGGTTGGTGACCTCAGGCAGCATTTTGAGTTATCTTTTGTGGATACAGAGGTAAATGCTCCTGAGTTCTGCAGCATTTTTGTCACAAATGAGATGTTTTACATATATTGAACTAAGGGAATTGGTGAAAAAGGAGTATCTCGGCAACTGTGTATATTAATGTGAACAGGTCATAATGTTAGAGTAGCAAAAGCTCTGACTTCTGATCATATATATTAAGAGTTCGGTATGCAGGCTGGGGGTGAATGCTGAGATTTACAAAAGTAGATACTGTAAGACTCAGTGTTGTGTTCTAAGGTGTTCTGTGCACTCACTATCTCAAAATTAGTGTTGGAATTGCACAGTTAAAATTCTGCAGTAGGCTGGGTGATTACTTAGTAACATGCAACTGCAATTTCAGCTGACACCATGAATTAACAGCTCCTTCAACTTCAGTAGTGCTTCAGTTAAGAAACAGTGATAGCCTGTAAATAAAGCATTCAAGTTTCTTACCTAGTATGTACGTGTTGTTTTGTTTTTTTTTGGAGGGGCAATGTAATAAAATCTAAACTGCACAAGATGGAGGATTTGGGGGGATGATTCATTAAACCTTGTTATTCACATTAAAGCCACCCTATAATTCTGATAACTGTCAGGATACTGAAAAGGAACTGATCGTTTATTTCCATTTTATGTTGTACAGGAATCTGCAACTAAAATTACACTATTAAGTAGCAATCTTAGAGTAAGTGTGAACTCTTGTTGCTACAGAAAAGGATTATAAAACACTGTCCTGTGTTTCAGGGTAGCTCAAATTCGTCACTGATTATGAATCATTATTTTGATGGTAAATTTGTTAGACTTTAATTCCTAGATCTGAAATATTTTGTGAGCGCAGTGGAGTAATGAATATAATTAAATATTTATTGCACTAATTCTTGAACGATCTTTTAAGTGATCACACTAACATAACTGTTAGGTTTTGGGGTAAGGTTTTTGCGTTAGCCAGTTAATTTTTAAGCATAAAGCTTCAGCAAAATTTGAGTTTAATTTTTAAGCATAAAGGAACTCATTTAACGTACATTATTATATTTAATCACTTGATAAACGCTAGCTTTCCTTCAAATAGTAGTTCTGTTCTTTCACAGTGCATTTGTTGATAAAGGTCCAACATTAAGCACAAAATTTACCAAATTGTTCTTTAGGGTAACATCTGCATGAAAATTATTCATATAGTCAAATTAATTTGGCTGATTTCCATCGTAGATCATTATTGTACAAGTACTTTTCTGTGCTCATTTGCAAATTTTTTTTAATGGAAGCATTTAAATTAGGGTTAGTTTTCATTTTTTCTTAAACATTTTCTGCAATATTTAGTTTTGTGCCAGTGTATTCTTTGGTCATTGGCAACAGACTACTGTTTATTAGCCTAGACAGCAAGCTAAGAAATCTGGAGTTTGTTGGGTACCAGTTATTAAACATTTATCATGAATTCTGGGGACATTTTTCTCTCTTTATGGCAGGTTAGAAAATGGTTTGGGGACCTTGGTTTTGATTTATTTTTTCTAGTTTCTGATGTCAAGCATTTATCTGGGTTGCAGAATGAGCTGCATTTCTAGATCCAGTTTGTGTAAGAATGACTAAAGCAATCTTTGGTCTTACTGAGATCTATCATAGCCTTTACCTTTCCTATCTTATTGTTCTTTAAAAGTATGATAACATTTGAAATATGAGCATATCTGAAAGGTCAGTGACTCCAACTCCCTCTTCAAATAGTTCAGTATAGTACAGATATTGATGATCTGTTTTTTCCCTTTGATAATGTTGACTGTGGGAGTATGCTTGCAATTTATTGTTGAATTAAGTACATTCTCAATTTAGTACAAAGTTGAAAGCCAGGTTAAGTAGCAGTGCTTGGTTGAATTGTCTGTAATCACTGCATGTGAAGAAGGCAGATACGGAAAAGTCTGACAAAATACTTGTTAACTTTTTGCAGTTTTGCTAAGCTGTATTGGGCCTAAAGCAGGCTTTAAGGCAAATGTTACAGGCTAAGAGACCAGTGTTTCGATCTTATTTTGTAGGGATCCAGTTTGATAATGGATTTCAATTAAAAAATAAACCAACAGGGAGAATAAAGTTATTATCCAGCTTTGTATTTCTGAGTATATTCATTACTTATCAGTTACTGTAGTTGGTAACAGATCTCAGAATGAGAATTTGACTGAAGTTTAATGATATTTGAGGACTTATTTCATACTGACATTCTTGGCATAGATGTCTGCACTTTTATTCTTCCTGCATGTTTCCATTCCACGATTTTTAGGTCTTTTATTCATTACTACATGCAAGTTTCAAAGAAAGAAATAATTTTTAATCTTTTAGTGGTACAGTGTGTTTAGGAAAAAATCAAAATGCTTTGTAGACTGAATAAAAAAATTACATTTTTTCTTACAGCAGCTTGTAAAGGTGCAAAAAAAAGAGACAACATCTTAGTCTGGCAATAAATAGGAGCTGGTGGCAAAAATAGATAGGATCTGGTGCTTAATTTTCTACTAATCTAAACAGATGGTATGACTGTACGTGCTGTGATGGGGTGGACATGTTGGTTGGTGGACAAAACACCATCCAGTAA
This sequence comes from Pezoporus occidentalis, assembly GCF_034315485.1. Lineage (NCBI taxonomy): Eukaryota > Metazoa > Chordata > Aves > Psittaciformes > Psittacidae > Pezoporus > Pezoporus occidentalis. The sequence continues at coordinate 1,178,796 of NW_026913900.1, read as the reverse complement.
AGGATGGTTAGCAATTTTCTAGAACTTAACTCCCTTTCTGTGCTGTCCCCTTAAATTGAATCATAGAAGAAACAAAAAGGAATGTGGAGAAAGGTCTTCCAGCTAGCAGAGACCTTCCCAAAATCCATGGAGTTGAAAGTGACATATTCTTTTTTATGGAGAAGTGATTGTGGTAATGAATAATTAATTAGATTTGTATGATGAAGTCAGCATGTCTCAAAAGAAACTGAGTATAGTTTCTCATAGATGAGACAGCTTTGAAATATATCTTTCCATGTCACATGGGTTTAAAAAAAACCACAACAACCCAAGAAGACAGGTGCAGAGTGAGTAAATGACATGCTGAACATACTTCATAAGTTGGCAGGGTGAAGAGCAGGGATAGTGTTGTGTGTCTCTCAGAAGGTAATTCCTTCCTCATGGGTAGTTTGTTCTGAATAATGAGGGCACTGTGAAAGCTTTAGTTAGAAAAGGAATGTGAATTTTTTGTTAAGCTTCTAAGTTTTCTCATAGTTTTTGGTGCAAGTCAAACAATTAGAACCTCCTGCTAGACAACACGAAAGGTGTTCAATCAGTAGATCCCATGTAGAACACATAGAAAAAAAAAAATCAAATTGTCTTTGGTTGTGTCAGTCATCTACGACATTGATACCTGAAGCAGTGTTAAAGGAGCTGGCAGGATGACAGAGGACAGATTTATCATGAATATGATGCAGATTGTGGTACATAAATTTTATTGAGTAACTGATTCTATTTTTAATGGCAAACTACCCAAAGCCAAAAATGTAGAAATAAAAGTTTCTAATTCACTGAAAAATCATCAGCCTTAAGGACATGCTGATTTATACTGTATGCTTCTGTTCCTGGTTAGTGCCATCTGCCAGTATGGCCTCCTCTCTCTGTAATCCTGGTCCTTTAGATCATGTGTACCCTGCTGGACTCTAAAGCAGATCCAGAATTGATAATTTCATAAAAGTGTACAGAAGATCAGTCATAGAATCAAACCAGTTATAATTATGCCTGCTTTTTGGTTATGTCTAAACAGCAAATTTTATTATTTATGTCAAAATTTCAGAGCTCCCTGTTCAGCAGTAGCAGTCATTTTTCTCCCCCTTAGTAGCTGGTGCAGTGCTGTGGTTTTTGACTTTTGGCCTAGGAACAGCACTGATAACACCAACGTTTTTAGCTGTTGCTAAGTAATGCTTAGTCTGACCAAGGACTTTCTGAGCCTCATGCTCTGCCAGGGAGGAGGGGAAGCCAGGAGGAAACAGAGACAGGACACCTGACCCAAACTGACCAAAGAGGTATTCCATACCACAGCACATCATGCCCGGGAGATAGAACTGGGGGCAGTTACCCAGAAGGGTGAGATCACTGCTCGGTCAGGCTGGGTGTCGGTCAGCAGGTGTTGAGTGGTTGTATTCTCTTCCCTTGTAATTTCCCTTATTGTTATTGTTAATGGTGGTAGCAGTAGTGATTTGTGTTATACCTTAGTTACTGGACTGTTCTCATCTCAACCCGTGGGAGTTACATTCTTTTGATTCTCCTCCCCATCCCTCCAGGAGCAGGGGGGGGGAAGAAAGGGGGGAATCAGGTAACGGGCTGCGTGGCTGCTGGGCTTAAACCATGACACTCCCTCAAAGAGATATTTTAATTTTAATTTTGTAGCTGGTAAAGGAAACTATTAAAAGTACTAGTAGCTTCAACTCTTAAATATCTTATTTTCATCCAAATAGTTACTATTATATCATTACATTATTACACCACTTAAAACTGACAGAACAGTATTGGTATCTTGCATGGGCCTGCTATGGAAAAGGGGCTTATTACATGATGTGTGCCAATTCTGAAGTAAATCACTCAGGTAAACATGAACATTTTGTTTGTGCCTGTTCTCACAAAGTACCTTTTGTGGGTTTCCTTGAACTGTAATTGTTCTTGGTCATTGTATAAAAAATTTTCGTTATAAGAGGATGTTGTAGCCAACACATTGGTAAATATGTTGATGCATCACACTTTCAAATAGGAAAGGGTACAACTTCCAGCACCCTAGTGTCAGTATACTGGTAGACCAGATCTACCAAAGCTGGCATGAGGAAATACTACTGAGTCACCTACTCTCTGGATTGTCCTTCAGAAATTTACTGTTATGTAAATCTTGATAGGAGCTGCTGTAAACTGGTTAAAAAAAAGCCTTAGCCCCTTAGCTTATATAAATCAGAGTTGGTTACAGTGTTATGTGCAGTGGACTTCTGATGTTTTCAACAGTAAAGCAGTGCATTAAAAATCCCTTATCTACTGCTCTGTAACAGCTGACTTATATTCTTACAGGAGCCACACTTTTTCGTAGTTCCTCCATTGCAGTGTTTCTCCAGTCTGACGTAGTTAGGGTTTGCCTTAGTTCAGTGATTTCTTTGTTGAAACACTTCTAGTAAAGTAAAGAAATAGAGGCTCTGGACTTCTCGATTTCTCCTCTCTGCAGAAAACTCATTACCTTGTCGCTCTAGCAGATACACAACTCTGACATTCATCTCACGGGTCTTGCCTTCTTTCCTGTTCACTCTCACCATTTCAATAATATTAAGCTGTCTCCCACATCTGAGCAGTAAAATCCTCTTTACTCTATCTCACTCACTTATTACTCCATTGAACTTATGTCTGAACAGATGCTTCCAATTATTGATGATCTATTTGCATAGTTGTTGGAGTTTCTTTTCCTCATAGAAAAGGACTCCTTTCTTCTCGTCAAAAAAAGAGAATAATTCCCTTGCCCTTTTCACCTTAATCTTAGGTTGTCATATTCTAGGGAAGATGAATTGTCGCTGTGCCTGCATGGCATCCTATCGAACAGGTAATAATCCAAGTGGGATTATCCATATCCTCACTCACTGTTTACTGTAATAGTGCATGTAATACAAAGTTGAGATTATTTTATGATTGGTACATTTTTACTTCATGGAGACTTCGGCTGCTAAGGAAGTCCAGATTGACTGGTGTTAACAAATGTATGTATTCACTGAAATGCATTTATTTCTATGGAGTACACATGGAAAAAAGTCTCAATCTTTGGATATGCTGGACAGGGTTAGTAGATGGCACTGAGATTCATGTGTTTTCCAGAACTGTATTTAAAGGAAGTATTTTCAAGTGCTATTCAACTTAAAAACAGTTCAAGAAGTCCTAGTGCTTTTGGGAGATGGATCTCCCTGTCCTTCAGAGCTTTTTCTACAATATCAATACATTATGCCAGGAAAAATGAGGCTGGTCTCAAATATTTAACTTTGCCTCAGCTTGCTGAACAGTTTTAAGGGATGGAAAAGCATATATGAGAAATGAAACAGTTTTGTAAGAAGGATTTCACATCTTATAACCTGGGTGTTATACTGAAAATGAAAAACATTAAGTAACTGATATGCAAAATGTTATGTGTAGTAGAAATACCTGCATAGAAAATAAAGAGCTGTTACTGCAATTCTAAAAAAAAAAAAAAAAAAGAAAAATTTAGTATAGGTAAATAGTTATTGGTGTTTGTTATGAAAGACTGTAGTGCCAGCATTCTGAATCAAATATTACAGAGATAACATATGAGCCCAGCTGTAATGGAGCTTCTAAAATGTTCTTCTGGAGTTTTATTGACTTTGTTGTGTGGCTTTTTTGGGGTGGGGGTGTTTTGACTTTGAAGAAGTAGTTTTGTCTGCTAATCATGTCGCTGTGTAATTGAAGGTAAGGACAGGGGAAAGGTGACTTGTAAGGAGTAGTCTAGGCATGTTATCTGTAAATCATGTTTCTCTTGCGTTGAAATCAGTCTGTCTACAGAGCATCTGTCCTTACCAGCAGATGCAAAAAATATAGCATAGTCTGGACAAATTCTTTTAGATTATTCCTGAACAGTGCTTTTCACCTGCCGCTGTCATGAGAACACATCAAAGTAGAGCTTCTTTCTACTTGTTGTTCCATTAAATGTTGTTGATGGTGGAAAACTTGATAATGCATGAGAAGTAAAGCCAAACCAAAATTGTTTAGTTAACATAATTTCAATCAAGACTGTGCTAGGTAACTCAGTCTATTGGGAGCTGGGAGGCCACAAATTTGTTTCCAGTTCCCTTTCACTAAAACACTAAATCCCACAATTAGCTGAACTGAGAGAAAATACGTAGGTGCTTTACCTTGTAGAATATATTGTTATGAGAAAGAAGGGCTGAATACTAACCAATGACAGGCTATATGTAATGAAGACTCAGTGGATTTTCACTAACTTCACCGCTGTTAACTTGTATAGTGATATTTTCCCTATGTATTTGTGTAGTTAATGCTGCTAATGTATGCTGTCTCATGGAAATAAAAATGCTGTAATTCTGATACTCTTTATCCACTAGTAAATGCTTTCCAAAGATTCCTTTTCTGGAGGCTGAAAAAGGGATAGTATAGTAGTCTTTGAACTCTAGAATGTAAAAGTACTTCTACATGAATAATGTCTCAGAAAATATCTACAAAGGTAATAAATTAGAATGTGTTTGGTAATATTCCTGTAGGGTCATTCCAATATTTTATTCAATTGTAAGCCTTTTGGGCTTATACTTGAGAAAAAAAAAAAAAAGGATTTACTGATTATATTAAGAAACATATTGTTGGAATCTGTAAGAACCATCAGTCAGGGTCAACTGAATTATTGTCCATTTTCATAAATTCTCTGGAAATAGCACTGATTTTTAGAAACACAACCTATTTAGTATCTTTTGAGAGATGCCCTTTAGAACAGCATATGTGCAGTTATAGGCATTGTGATTTGGAAGTGTTATTTGGTTTTCATGGTTTGAATAATACAATGTCACATAAAGTAACATCTGATTTATCTATTAGATACAGTTAAACAAATTATTGGGTCTAACTAAACTCAAAAAAACTGCTTTAGGAGAAAAGGCACAGTAATATTTGGTATTTTATACAACAGCATCTCTTTGTGGGGTAAAAAGAAAACAGTCCATAAAAGCTATGAAGTCGTGTAGAACATGATTCTGAGAATGGGTGTCTACAAGACAGTAAGCTAGGGAATGATTAAACAATACGTGTTCTCTTGTTCAGCTTTTAAATATCGGCATTTTATTTTATGGTTTTGCAGGGAACATTGTTTATTGGAAAGAAATGGTACATAAAGACAGCAAGGAGGAAAGAGCTTGCATACAATGCTCTGCCCATCTGAGTGGTATTCAAAAAGAACTCAATAGGTTGGTAATCAGTGCTGATTTAGAAATGAACAGAAGTATAAGATGGAACAGATGAAAGCCTATTATAAAAATTCACCAGAGCCAGCTCAGTACCGTTGACAGCTATTTAGCTTTCTTTTGCTGAATTACTTCAGAAAGTGAATTCTACTGCTTAACATACAAATGATCTGTTCCTTACTGGTGCTGAGCAGTAAGCTGGCAGAGCTTCTAGATCTCATAATAGTAGCAATAGTTATCCTGAAACAAATGATTGTCAGATCAAGCAGCATCTGTTCAAAATACTTGATTTTATAAAATTATTGTTATCTGTAAGTAGTCACGTGTAGTCTCAATTTTCAATCACTTGGGATATATTTGCATTTCAGTAATTATAAGGCCTTTACAGAACTACTTAGCTTGAGCTTCACAGTTTGACCTGAGTAGTCCTGTGATATTTAAGATGTTTTATTTGATAGCATCTCTATAAAACAATTTTAATGATACTTTCTGACTTTTGGTCGTCTGTCCCATTCAATGTGTGTACTTTAAGAATTGCTTGGAACCAGAAGGGCACCTTTTGACAGTTTTTGGCTTCCAGTTTGACAAAAGTGTGTCCCCATTTTGCTGAGTTTTAGCTTAAGAGATGTTTGGGCTATCACTACTGGCAGTAAAAATAATTAAAAAACCTTTTTCAGATGCCTTAGGGAAGAATGAAAAAGAATGACTTGTGTGTTTCATCTCAGGCTAGAAAGAATGGTTTAGCTTTCAGTATATTGTAAATGAAAAATTAAAAACTTAATTATTATGTAACTTCATTCTTATTAGAGAAGGACCTCAGTCTCGAAGTTGAGAGCTTTCACCTATCTGCTGAATTCATAATGAAGCAACTGGTGGGGGAAGCAGGGGGAAGACAAAAGTCCTACTCTGCTAGAACTGGATCTTAATTGAAGCCTGTCTCAGGTTCTGACCTGCACTACCTGTCCAGAAGACTTTGCAGTGAACTGGAAATAAACATTTGTGAAACACAACTGTACTGTTCCTTTCTGGCAGAAGAGTAAAATAATACGAAAGCTGGATATGGTAAAAACAAAGGTCTCTGGTACCTATTAGTAATAGAAATAGGTATAGCTGTAATAGAAATATACAAGAGATTCTAGCATTTCAGGTAAACAGATTGATGTGGGAATGGCAAGAAAATGGTGAAAATTGTGAAAAGCACAATTTTCAAACTGGACATGGGAAAAAGTCAGAACTTCATTCCCTAATATTTGCCTCAGTGTTTGGTTGGCTTAGTTTTCCAATGCTCAAGCCTGTTGGTAAGCTTAGAATTGTTTTTTCACAGTTCGTCATTTAAATGATGTGTTCACTCTATTGTTAATATCTGTATTTCTCTGGCTGAGAGGTAGTAGTAGATGTAAATTTATTGCCCTACTCACTGATTATCAGTTAGCAGTGATAAAAATTCAAAAGCTAGTTGAAGCCTTGAATTTAATTAGTTTGATATTTGTTTGAATTTGGCAAATTCTTATTTGACGGGGAAAAAATGGAGAATTATTTTTTACAATTACATCTAAGGCAGTGTCTTTGTTTTCTTTTATTTTAATTAGAATTATGCTTGGTATTACCCAGTGGGCTTCTCTAACAAGATCTAGAATATGCAGGTTTTTTGAAAGATAGAGATCTGAATGAGTTGTTCTAAATTTTATCTGAGGAGGTGCCATCTGTCTCTAAGGGACTAATTATGAGCCTGGCTGTATGCATAGCCTAATAGTGTCATGGAGAGGAAGGGATGTCAGTCAGGTAGGCTAGTGAAATTTCCCTCTATAAGTTTGCACTTGACTTCCTTTTGAGACCAAATTGCTCCTGCAGGTGCCATTGCATACAGTTCTGTGCCCATTTTCTGTGGCTGTCACCTGTTATGTACTGCACAATGCTGAGAGCATATTTTATAGAGGGAAGGCTGCACACTGATGTAAAATTCTACGAAATGGGGAATAATTTGTCCATGTATGTTTCACATTGCCTTTGCTCTTTTTTACCTTCATTTGCCAAAGTAGTTTTTAAAAAAACGCACTACTTCAACTTGAAATTAAGGTTTAGATAAGGAAGGATCTAAACAGAGGTTTACCCTTCTCCCCATAGTTTTTCCTGAAGGAGTCTTTCACTGTATGCCTCTTAAATTGACATGAAAGTGGTGCTGTTTTTTTTAGGGATGCAGCTGGAGCAGAGAAGAATCTCTCTGAGTCTGCCGGCAGTGATTTTTAGGCATAGACAAAAGATCTTTAAGGGAAAAGCAACTGTTTCTATTTTTTTTTTTTTTTCTTTTCCCCTCCTCTTCCGCAGGAAGCCAGCATTTTTATGTTGAGAAAAGGTGACTCTAAATGAACTGGGAAAGCAGACAACAGTTGCATCTCGTATTTTATTACTGGAGAGCAATTAAATCTCACATAAATAAGAATGGTATGAGAACCTGTGTAAAGGCAAAAGGTGAAACCACATCTTAATGGTGCCAACAGAATAGACCACTCTTCTTGTTATAAGGTTTGATTTTAAGTACCGTGGTACGTGAAGTCTGTAAGAATGATTTAATGATAAAATAGGAGACGAAATGCAGACACGTGATTCTTGAATCTGATTCTTGTAGCTGGGATTATACCTTGTGAGATGTTAAATTTGGGGAGGCAAAATAATTATCTGTAATTAGTAACAAAATTTAAAACTTCTGATACTGAACTGACTAACTGTGACTCAGCAGAAGGATAATTGTGCGGATCCTGTAAGGACTCCAGGGCTCCTCACTGCATAGTTCAGCTTTAGCATGGAGTATGGGTCACTTTTTACAGCTGGGACCCCAGCCATGAATATAACGAAATACTGAACAAATATTGTGGAAGCTTTAAGCGCCTCAGAAAAACTTGAAATGAAACCTAGATGCCATAGAACTGAATTTTCTGAAGCATTAATATAGAATTTGGAATAAAATGGATCATAAATAACTGGTTTTGACCATTCTAGGTCTAGTGCTGAAGACTTTTGGAACTGCTGTGCAAAACCAACATGCACTATTTTTCCTCTGAGGTCTTCCCACACTTGCATATTACTGTTATAGAAAAAGACTGTTGAACTCTTGCTGTATATACTTTTAGTTTGCCTGTAATGCTGTGTGTTCATCAGATGTATATCGAGTGGATGAGAGAATAATGTTTAGCAAGGTTGGTTTGCTGGGTTTATTACTTAAACCCTCTATAAATGTCAGTTTTGTACTGGGGAGAGGAGGGAGTTGCTGAAGTGCCAGCTGCTCAGCATAAAACTCTTGGGAGATAGGATTTACAGTCCTGACCTGAATCCATGTAACCTCTCTGAATTCTGGATTGCCAAAGTGGTATGTTGTCAGTGTAAAATGGCACTCGGCTATCAGGATGCCAGCAGCAATGAAGATGTACTGCATGTGTCTCATGAATACTAAATTCCCATGCAAAGTTCAGATAGAAAGCTTCATATGCATCAGTCATGTTTACTCTTCTTGTAGCTATCTCCTGGTGCCATATGTAAACATTTCAAAATAAGCTTCCAATGGTTAACCTGCATAAAATAAGAGCTTTGTCTCCAATGCTAGTTTAGAGAAGTTAATGTGATGTGTGGTGCATACTCCCTTATTGGTTGATCTCAAACGACATTGCCTGAGGATTCAATAATTAAAGACCCGCTTAGCCATTTTATTTTCAATTACTTTTGCATTGCTTTCTCTCCTGCCCCTCAGAAAGTTCCAAAGTAATTTAAAATGGCAGAATTGATATTTGCTACTAGTAGACTTACTGGTTACATCTGTACAGTTAAATTAAATGTGCTTTGGACCGTTCTCAGGCAAAACACATCTATTTTATGAAACTGCTTTACCCTCTATCGCAAGGGACAGGTAGACAACATGCAAGCTGTCCTGTTTTTTTCCACGAAACATCCTTGTTATCTGCTGTGTCCACAACCAGGGAATTGTTTAGGGGAGTGTAATGTTTGAGACTTAAAAATGTAACAGTCTAAACAAGTATGTTTCAATGCCCCTTACAGTATGCTTTCTCTTTCCAGGCGCTGCCTAATTTGCTACCGTGAATGTACATTTGGATAGGGTTCATTTCACTTTAACTGTTTTCAAAAGCTAGGAATCTAATCTAAGATATTGGGCAAGAGCTGATAGAGAAATTATTAGATAATCCTTCCTAACCTAACCTCTGTCTGAATTATCCACTGAATGAATGAAACATGCATAAGGCAGAGCAGTGCACAAGTAGATGACATCAACCCTTTCAATTATGTGCACTACCTTGGAGGAGATATCTGTACAGGAAAACAAAATATTAGTTTGAAGAAGTCAGAAGTACATAATGGAACTGTGAGGTGTGGGCTTAGAAATAGTGGTAAAAATTGTATGTATGTAAGGCCAGTTAGAGAAAAGCACAAAGTTAAAACAAAGTAAGAAGCATAGCTGCAGAGTATTGGAGAAGGAGCCTCTAAAAAAAAAGTGAGGGTGTGACAGATCCTGGAGGACAAACAGCAATGGAAAAACAAAATAAGGTGTTATAGTTGTGTTTAGGGAAGGCCAAAGTAAATGGAAGTGGGCAGACCAGAGTTTTAAACCAGCAGAAAATCTTGAGTAATCTGAGAGCTGATTTAGTAAAAAAGGATGAATCCCTCCAATTCAAAAATCATCTTGTATTTGGAGCACTTTGGAAAAAAAAATTCACCTGAGTCCCTACTATGTAGCAAGTACGATGTAATTAAATTTTAGTCTGCTGGATTCATGTTCTGGCAGATACCGGAGTCCTTGCCTCATTGCATAATTAGACAGTAAAACAGAAATGTTCCTTTCTAATAGATATATAAAGCAATAAGGATATTTTAAAATTCCTGTCAAATCACTCCATGTAAATTACCTACTCAAATACCATAGCTACATAATGTAATGTTAAAAACAGCTGAATTACACCATTACAGAAATCAACTGGCCCTGTTCCAGATTACAGGGTTTTATAATTACAATGCTTCTTGATCAACCCACTCCACTTCCTGCTGTCACATATCTCTGGAATTGCTACATATATTTACCACTGTATATGTTTCCATCCTCTTAAAAAAATGTATGTTTTTCAAATAATTTTTCCTGGAAATCCTTTTTTGGTGAATTCTGATGCTGGCACGTTTGGTATATACTAGTTAGTGTAATGGCAAAATGGAGGTTCTGTAGAGTACCCTCCTGCCCCATCACCACTATATATATGCATATATATAAATCCACAATAGTGGACAGTGATGAAGTTTGTCAAGAAATGCAGACCACAAAAACCTGAATGTTGAGCCCCCCTTCATCTTAGAGATGCTCTGAGGCCTTGACCTAAGCTAGTGCCAAGTGATGTAAGGATGCTGTGGTTATGCAGGATTTTAAAGGAAATGAGATTAAATGTGGTACTCACCAGGAAGTTGCTCTTTAAATACTTAGGAATTTGATAAATCAAAGTGCTCCAGTGCAGTCAAATCTCATCTGAATCACATCAGTATCAGTAAGAAATGAATGTGCATCGGTTCCCTTGAAACAGGAATACCTGGTGTCTTATGTCTTTTGCAAGAGAAAAATGGTAAAGGTGAAAGTTCTATATGCATGGAATAAAAGGGGATGAGCAAAGCAGCCTTCTGGTACCAGCTCGAAGGCAGTTAGCACTCAAGTGAGTTTCTCCCCAAGATGCAAACACAGCAGTGAGTCTGATTCCCGTAGGCTAGGGTTCTGAATAACACTTTTTAAAAACTCAAGTGCTCTAGGTATGTTAGTAGGAAAAAAACAACAACCCACCAAAACATAGAATCATAGAATAGTTAGGGCTGGATTAAGATCATCTAGTTCCAACAAGATCATCTTTCCCAACCTAAATGATTGTATGACTGTAGGCTTTACCTTATAACACAACTTGAAGGTATAATAACATAGGCCAACATTAGGTGAGCAATTTTTTGTTGTGACACTTCTTCAAATTCAGTGCTTTTGAAACTGACTGTTCATTCTAGGAAGGCAAGTATATCTTACTTAACTTTCCTAGTAAAGTATTTAAATACAATAAAATTGACTTGTTTCTTATAAAAGCATTACCATAAAATGAAAAGATCTTTTATATATGCTTCTTTAATTCTAAACAGTAAATTTGATCAAATTTCTGTGAGATTTAACATGCTTAGAGTCAGGTCAGAAGTAGAGAACAAGTTTTTACACCGTCACAGCCTCTTTATAAAATAGCTTTGCTTTGCAGCTTCAAATCATTTTTCTCAAAGACAAGGCTTTGTGCTATTTGAAAATGAACTGTTCTCAATAACAAAACTGTTACTATCTGCATAAGCCAAAGATCAGGGCTCCCTCTGGCCCTCAACACGTGTTTCCACTCTTCATTCACAACTTTCCTTCTTTCCTGCCTAAAAATCATTTACAGCTTACATGAACCAGTTAATAGCAACTCAGAAGACAAAGTAGTATTGGCCAGGAAAGGAATTAAATCTAAGACCTACTCAATTTCCAGCTAAATGGTTCTGGTTTCCTGCCCCTTCCCCCCCCCCCCCCCCCCCCCCCCCTTTTTTTTTGGATATTTTCAAGTTCATTCCCAACCAAGAGTAGAGACTACGCAAGAACCCAAAAGAAAATAAAGAAAGCTGGCAGAAAATCTATGAGTCCTATTCACTGGTTGTGAACATAACACTGACCCAGTTTAGTGCCAGAATAACTGTGTCCTCTTGTATGGAAAATGTAAGGAAGGTAAAGGATGTCTGGCTTACACAGGAGCCAAATCTGTTTAGACAACGCAATGCAAGTTTCCTTTATCTGAAGGCAACCTGGTAAGAAGATGCATCTGTGGCTTGGCCTGAGTAAGGCAGACCAGGAAAATTGCCATAAAACACTTTTTTTCACAGGAATATGGGAAAGGGCCACCTCAGTCATCATCTGTTCTTTCAAAGTAACAAATCACTGTGCATCTTCATTGTAACTTGCTGATTTATTGAAATCAGAATGTTTTGCACAGACCATTTACATTTCAGCAAAGCTGAGGTAGGGCTGTAGCAGAATCCTGCTGGGTTTCTAGCTGGCTCCCCTGCCTCAGCCTTTTGCAAGGTGCCTGGCAGATTGAGAAGCAATAGAGTGCCTGACAAACTAGGGTTTTCTGGCACCTGTGCTCATCACTCCTTGGTGGGTGAAACTTGAAGGCTTTTTAAGAGTCATGATTCTAAGGCAGCTTGGTGGAGTGCTTCAGATTGAGGGCTTGTTTTCCTTTTCAATCTGTGGCATAGGAATATAACCAGCATGAATGGTGATTATTTTTAAACAGCTCTGCAAAAAGGCAGGAGAAAAAAAAATAAGTAAAATGTAAGTATAACATGTGAAGGGGGAACCTTTCAGGTGAAAACACTTTCTGTTTCTTGGCTTGAGAAGAAAATAAATGTATGCTATTTTTATTGAATTAAAATATTTATTTGACATTGCTGTTGCTTAATAGCAAATTCCAAAGATAAAATTGCAGCATATTACCACAGTAATAAGACTATCTTAATGGGCTTCTGTATGTTTTTGCCAAGTAACTGAAAATTAGATGTTGCAAATCTTGTTATCACATATGGATTGGGAAATTCATATGTGAGGTAGATCAAATGAAATGTAGAAGATTTATTCTTTGACATTTGCCCTGTCTGATAGTTATTATTACCAGGTTGTCCTGTTTTGGCTAATTGTGTTGAAAGTGGGGAAAAGTAACAAGCTGCGAGGGTTTGACAAGCTGCTCAATAATAAAATGTTAGCCTGACTTCTGAACTAAAACTATTGCATCCTCAAATAACTTGTCAGTGGTTACAGATGAATCTAGGAGAAGTGGCAAAATATTAATTGGGCTCTACTCATGGGGGTTGTATCGCCTAGTCTGCTGAATATTAATATTTCTGGTATCAGTGACTTAATTCAGAATTAGATTTAATCCTTTTGCAGAAAGAATATATCTCGTCTTTAAAAACACAATCTACCACCAACACAGCCTATCACCACCAACTTGCTTCCCCATTCATCCACAGTAGCATTACTGTTCTGTGGTGTCATATTTTTGCCATTGACGTTTCCAGTGTCTGAAGTCCCATCTCCAATAAAGACAGAACAGACAGAATGTGGATTTTTTTCTTCAGAGCTAGAAACTCCCTGCAATACTTCTTTTGTATCTTGAAGTTGTACTGGACTTGTTCTCTTTTGTTTCACTCCTTCAATTGAAATTTAAATGGATTCTGAGCATTTTTTTTCTAAAAGGGATTTGATTCAGGCAGATCTCTCAATTTTATATATGCTTGAAATATTTGCTTTAAGAGAATGAAATAAATTTACAGTGCCATATTGTAAATGTCTTCAAACCCTGCTACCTTTCATCAAATTTTGATTAGCTGCCTGCTATTTTGCTAAGCACATGACTTCTGTTCATTTCTTAATGTCAAGCAGGAAGTGGCTATGAGCGTGGTCTGACACTGTTGAAGGAAAGATGTTTCTTTTCAATATCATTCTGCAATTTTTGTCCTATCTAGAATATACATCATACAAACCCCTCTTGATCACTGTTCTAACTTTTTTCTTTCTTATCCTAAAGATTTCCCGATCTGGCTTTTTATCTTGACTTGGAGCTCTACTGAAATTTCCCATGGTATTCCAAGCATATATCTTTGAATTCAGTACAAATTGGCAGTGCTGCTGCAGTCAGCATGCATGTATCTTTCCTTTCTTCTGCCTTGGGCTGCTCCTACTTCCAGAATGTATTTCTATACCCTTTTCTGTCTATAGGAATCCATCCTTTCTGTAGACTTTGTTCTGGAAGTTAAGTAGTTCTGTCAGTTTCCTGATTAGACCAGGTCTTGCAGGCAGCAATTTACTTCATGTTTCTTCTTAGATTCACATATATGAGTTCCTCCTTTCTTGTTTAGTATGTTCTTCACATTCCTAGAGAAAGAATAGAAGGATCCCAGTATAATATGTCACTGTCTTCTAAATTATCATTTTTAACACCTTTTTTTTCACTTGCTAGCCATGGCCTCATTATTTCCTTCTGGTTCAATAACAGTTATCCATCAGTGTCACTTTCCCTGAATAATGTGAGTCTCCTTTTTATCCTTTTAAACCCTTTTATTCTGTTTCAGATCCTATATTCACAGTATCTACTGTGATAAGCTAATACATGTTTTCTTTATTGAAACAAGTAGATTTTTCAATGCAGAAAGCTTAAAATAAAAACAGACAAACAAACAAGCATACAAAAAAAGTCAGAAAGATATTCAAGCTACATTTTCTTTAACCTGCGTTTGTAATTATGTCCTTATTCTATCAGCCATATTTTCATCCAACAAAATGGAAGGTTTTGTGAAAAATGTATCTAATTGCAAATTCCTGCTTCCCATAGTCTTAGCAGTATCTCTTTAGTGCTGCTACAGAAAACAATTTCTGTGTGAGAAGCAAATTTTTACTGTCCTTTGTGCTATTAGATCATTAAAAAGTATTTCAGATGAACCAAGGGTCGAAAGAGAAGTTCAATTTAGGTTGATCAAAACCAGGATTACATCAGAAATCAGTAAAACCAGCATATGTGGCATATGTGGCCAGGACCAACAGCTAATGTGTTTTATGCTAATTTCAGTGATACTGTGGGAATATTGCACTTTAGGGTAGCCAGATAAAATCTGGCAGGTATGCCTTATACTCTAGGAATGGAGTAGAAGACATTATATATGCATGTCCCCATAAGGGCTGTGATTAAAATAGGAAGTTAAAGCCTCAGGCAGCGTAGTGAAAGTTTATTTCTCTTACCTGACCTGCCAGCCCATAAACTGGCTGCCTTTTAAGCTCTGTCTCAGCAGGGATTTCACTTATTTTCACCACAGCCAAGTGATCAGCATGAAGACTAGAATCTAGCCCTGTACCATACTGTTCTTGGATTACTTGCTGCTCAGTGATTGTCATACTTTTTCCATCCCCTTGGAAACTACTTCCCACTGTTAATGGTTCATTACAATTGTCTTGAAAGCCATGGAATCTACAGGATCATCTGATCCAATTATTTATTTCTCTGGTTGTTTCTGCACAGGCATTGCTGTCTGTCTTTTCATTAGGTTTCCCATTTTTAGTGTTGCCCTTCATGCACAAAGTTTGCTTTAAGGCATATCCAGTAGTCATTTATTTTGATTCCTAACCTATGTATGTGGAGGCTTTCTTGAAGGACTAGGAGATCCCGGTTTGTGGTGATAGAGTTAGCACAACAGTTTTTCTAAGTTTTCTTTATGTTACTCCACTGGAATGAGTGCAAGGGTTTTTTTTTCTTCTATACTATCTTTCTGAGCTCCTGCTCCCCACCTTCTCCAGGGATGGGGAGAGATTTTGCAACACAAATTGCGAACACATCCTGTCTCTGCAGCAAAGAGACTAGTGAGCTTGTGATGTTCCTTTTGACACACAGCAGTAGGACATTGTGCTATTGTATATCTAAGAGTCATAGTCTGAGGCGTTTGTGGATTTTTTTTTTTTGTTGGGTTTTTTGGGTACTTTTTTAGCCAGTGGAAGTATATGTCTTTAATAAAATTTATTTTAAATTGTAATCTGAGTGTTATTACGCTTTGTGGCAATTGCAACAGGAATCTCTATTGTTACCTGATTTCTGCTGAAATGTTAGAAGCATAATTGTATAATCCATATAATTGCATGTTGCCCTCTCATATGCATTCAGATCTGATTAAAATAATCTCTTCTGCCATCCTGTTTGTGTGTTTGTAAAGGTCAAATGTGTTATTAGGCTTGACTATTCAGCTGCAGGATAAAGAGGACTTTTTATAACAGCAGTAATGTGATACACATGGAAGTCTTGCTACTTCTAAAATGACACCTACTGGTCTTAAGGGTCACAGGCACGTTTTTTTTTTCTTATCTGCCTAGTTGTAAGTCATGGCACCCAGTCTACCAGAGTCAGTGGATAAGGTGTGAACCTGACTGAAAAGTTGTGGTGTTGCCTTAAAAATGCTCAATATTGAAACGCTGTTAGTCTTGAGTCAGTTATCTATTTTGATCTTTACACTCATGTTGCATTTCAAACCCTTACTGCAATAATTATATGGGAAAGTATATCTAATTTCCTTTATCTTCCTCTCTCTGAACAAGCAGAACATGGGTCACAATACAGTAAGGGCAGTATATTTGAATGCTATAGCTCTTTTCTCTGGGTCTGCGGCCCAGCTACAACTGGTTAGTACTCTGCCAGAGTAGGACTTGGACGTGTAACCTGCCCATATTCACAGAAATGGCAGAATAGTGTGTGAGGTGTGTTTTAAGTAACTTTAACAAATACCTTTTATGTTCCAGAGAAGTCAGAAGGACATATTTTTTCTTTGAGAAGCGTAGTGTCATAAATATAGCCTATGTATTTCATGTGGACTTATGCATCTAGATATAAAGGAACTGTACTGACAGTGGCCTTCTGATACCACGAGGTTTTCAAAGTTTTACTCTAAGCTACATCCCTGTTTTGATGTGGAAACTGGATGAACTAGAAATGCGCAGTCCTGCAAGATATCAAACATAAAGCAACAGAGGCTTTGATTCAGTGCTGGTCCTGATGAGGTCTGAATTTCATTTCCAGATCTATAACAGGTTCCCTGTTTTATTTTAAGTAATTTTGTAAATAATTTCTTTCTGTAAAAAAAAAAGGCAAAAGTTAGTGCAGTGCTGCTTACAATTTTTTACACTCTTCTCTGGTATCTGTTCATGCTTTTCTTTAAATCAGAAGCCCCTTTGGCGCTGCTGCTCTTCGTGCCTTTTTGTATCTTCCAAGCAGTCTGGTCAGAAGCTTCCCAGATTAGGTCAAGGTTGATTGTTACTTTAGAAAGGATATGAAACACTTAAGCAGACTGGCTTTTTTACTGAAGGTGAACTTCTAAGGGCTCAGTAACACAAATCCAAGGGGGCCTTTAGATGTGTTCTTAGTGGCTCTTGCATAACTAGAATCGATCAGCAGCTACCAGCAGCTAGATAATGTGTGTGAAATGAGTTGGTGTTTTCATCCTGTTTTCTCTGTCTTGCAGTTACCTCCTTCTTTTAATCAATAATGTTGATGTTATTAGCAGTCTCTGGAAGGGCCAAGAATACAACAATATCGAAAGTATGTGGGTGAGGTGATAAAGGCTGAATGATGGATTACATAGATATTCTGAGGCAAGTTTTGATTGTACTTCTAAAAACCTCTGACTTTGGTTATTCCATTATTAAATATACACATTGATTTAAAAAAAAAAAGAATAAATGCTTTATTAAAAAAAATCATTCAGAATTCTGACCTTGGTTCAGTCAAAGTAGAACAGAAAAGTTACACTGAATTAATATGATACAACAGACAGACCCTTTCCATTTCTTTTTACTCTGTCCCCTTGTAGTCAGAATTCTATGGCTCTCTGGGGAAAATTATTCAGACAGTTTGAAATAAATTCAATCTGGCAGTCATTTCTTCCATCTCCACATCCAAAACTCATTAGAATTAAACAGAAATCTTCAAATTGAACTAAACTTTTCTACTTGGATAATGATTTGGATCCATTCTTTTTATACAGCACCTTTTACATTCTCCAGATGTTACATGCCTCTTCTTTAACAGGCATGCTGGTGTAAAAATTGGGTGCATTTGTTTTCCAGTCCCAGTGGCAGATTATCTTTTGCATGGCTGCATCAGTGACAAACCATAAGCTGCTCAGTCACAAGCCCCTGAGTCCTACTTGAAGATACTTGTTGTCTCAACCTAGTTTTAGATTCTCAGGACAGTGAGAAGGGCGTGCAGCAAGCTCACTGCCCTGGACTTCAAAAGAGCAGCCTTTGGCCTCTTCAGGAACCTGCTTAGTAAGGTTCCATGGGATACAGCCCTAGAGGACAGGGGCGGCCAAGACTGTTGGTTGATATTCAAGGATCACCTGCTACAGGCTCAGGAGTGTTGGATCCCAACCAGAAGGAAGTGCAGCAGGAGGGCCAGGAGACCTCCTTGGATGGATAAGGAGCTCCTGAGGAAAATTGGAAGGAAAAAAGAGGCTTATAAAAAGTGGAAGCAAGGACAGGTGGCCTGGGAAGAATAAAGGGATGTTGTCAGGGAAGCTAGGGACTAGGGTAGGAAAGGTAAGGCCCAGTTAGAATTAAACTTGGCTAGGGATGTTAAAGGTAACAGGAAGGGATTCTATAGGTACGTAGTGAATAAAAGACAGACTAAGGACAACGTGGGCCCCCTCTGGAAGCTATTCGGGAGAACTGGCTACACTGCATTTGGAGAAGGCTGACGCTTTTAATGGCTTCTTTGCCTCAGTCTTCACTGGCAAAGGCTCTGACCAAACCACCCAAGTCTTGGAAGGCAGATGCAGGGACTGTGAGAATGAAGACCCTAGGCCCACTGTAGGAGAAGATCTGGTTTGAGACCATCTTAAGAACCTGAAAGTGCACAAGTCCATGGGACCTGATGAAATCCATCTGCGGGTCCTGAAGGAGCTGGCAAATGAAGTTGCTGAGCCACTGGCCATCATATTTGAAAAATCATGGCAGTCAGGTGAAGTTCCTGATGACTGGAAAAAGGGAAATATAACCCCCATTTTCAAGAAGGGGAAAATGGGTGACCCAGGAAATTACAGACCAGTCAGTCTCACCTCTGTGCCTGGCAAAATCTTGGAGCAGATTCTCCTGGCAGGCATGCTAAGGCACACGAAAATCAACAAGGTACTTGGTGACAGCCAGCATGGCTTCACTAAGGGGAAATTCTGCCTGACCAATTTGGTGGCCTTCTATGATGGGGCTACAGAACTGATGGACAGGGGTAGAGCAGTTGATGTCATCTACCTGGACTTGTGTAAAGCATTCAACACTGTCCCACACAACATCCTTGTCTCTAAATTGGAGAGACATCAATTTGATGGATGGACCACTCGGTGGATAAAGAGCTGGCTGGATGGCCACACACAAAGAGTTGTGGTCAATGGCTTAGTGTCCATTTGGAGACCAGTAACGAGTGGTGTCCCT
The DNA here is from genome assembly GCF_034315485.1 of Pezoporus occidentalis. Lineage (NCBI taxonomy): Eukaryota > Metazoa > Chordata > Aves > Psittaciformes > Psittacidae > Pezoporus > Pezoporus occidentalis. Next base: position 1,159,515 of record NW_026913900.1, on the reverse strand, counting down.
CAGGGATCGGTGTTGGGACCGATCTTGTTTAACATCTTTGTCGCTGACATGGACAGTGGGATTGAGTGCGCCCTCAGCAAGTTTGCCAATGACACCAAGCTGTGTGGTTCAGTTGATACGCTGGAGGGAAGGAATGCCATCCAGAGGGACCTTGACACACTTGTGAGGTGGGCTGATGCCAGCCTCATGAAGTTTAACCATGCCAAGTGCAAGGTCCTACACCTGGGTCAGAGCAATCCCAGGCACAGCCACAGGTTGGGCAGAGAAGAGATTCAGAGCAGCCCTGTGGAGAAGGACTTGGGGGTGCTGGTCGATGAGAAAATGAACATGAGCCGGCAGTGTGTGCTTGCAGCCCATAAAGCCAACCGTATCCTGGGCTGCATCAAAAGGAGCGTGACCAGCAGGTCGAAGGAGGTGATCCTGCCCCTCTACTCTGCTTTTGTGAGACCTCACCTGGAGTACTGTGTGCAGTTCTGGTGTCCTCAACATAAAAAGGACATGGAACTGTTGGAACAAGTCCAGAGGAGGGCCACGAGGATGATCAGGGGACTGGAGCACCTCCCATATGAAGATAGGCTGAGAAAGTTGGGGCTGTTCAGCCTGGAGAAGAGGCTGAGTGGACACCTCATAGCAGCCTTCCAGTATCTGAAGGGGGCCTATAGGGATGCTGGGGAGGGACTCTTCATTAGGGACTGTAGTGATAGGACAGGGGGGAACAGGTTAAAACTTAAACAGGGGAAGTTTAGATTGGATATAAGGAGGAAATTCTTTACTGTAGGGTGGTGAGGCACTAGAATGGGTTGCCCAGGGAGGTTGTGAATGCTCCACCCCCAGCAGTGTTCAAGACCAGGTTGGACGAAGCCTTGGGTGATATGGTTTAGTGTGTGGTGTCCCTGCCCATGGCAGGGTGGGTTGAAACTTGATGATCTTAAGGTCCTTTCCAACCCTAACTATTCTATGATTCTATGATTCTACATTAGCTTGACCCATGTTTATCTTTTCAGTAAATGAAAAAATGAGATAAACATATTTATTTTAGATACCACTTGCGTTGCATGGAAATGAAGTCTAAACAAATCATACTCTTCAATGACAGTGACTGGCATTACGGGTGTTAACTACCTACCTGTGCCTATACATATACATCTTTAGAGAAGCTTTAATCAAAGCTTTATTAGCTCTCCCTGCTTTCCCTGGTTATTTGTATTTTAATTATTATTTTGTAATTTAGTAGTGTTTTCTCTTACATATAAAATTCTGGATTGTATAGCCTTGGATGTGATTTGGCAAGGCAATTGCAGTTGGTCAGTACAGTGGTATGATGCAGGTTGAAGTCCTCTGTTCAATGTCATTAAACTAGTAGTCATGGGATGAAATGGCAGAGGGTAGACAAACTAGGATGCTGAAGGGACATTGTAGGCAAGTGCTCTAAACAGAGTTATTGTTTGTCTACCTACAGCAGAATGTTACGGTCAATGCAGTTGTTCTGTCCCTTAAAAGAATAGTTGGCCTGTTTTTGTTCTGTGGCCTGGTCAATCACATATATATATATATACTCTCCAATCCTTAAGACTATTTTAGGATAATTCTGAAAAGAATTCAATCCCTTTACTTCTCGTAAGAGAAAATCATTATGAACTCACTGTCCACTAATTGCAGAAACCTTCTTGTACCATGAAAAGAATATTCTATCATCACAACTGCTCCCTTGTTTTTTCCCCTGCTCAAGACAGGGACTATCTAGGCCCTTGACAAACTGTTCATCATTGATCATCAACTTTATAGGATTCGATCATAATACGGCAAACCATGTAAACACTTTCAGTCATTAACATGGTTCCTGAGAGCTTGTGGGTTGTATTGCTTCTGTGTTTTTTGAAAGCAATTATCATGGTCCCTTGTTTAGAAGCTCCCACTGTTTTCCTGTTTGTTGCTTTTTTTGTTGTTTTGGTTTGGTTTTGGTTTGTTTTGCTTTTTCTTCGGTTTATTTTGGTTTTGGTTTTGTTTTGCTTCTCTTTGAATGTTGGTAGATTATGTAAGGAGTACTTGAGCTGTCCTAAAGACCTGATTTTTCCCTCTGCTGTTCTGTTACATGGAAAGAACTGATTCATGCTAACTTCAGTTTCAGTTTTGAATACTTATGAAGAGCAGCGGCTCTTCCTGTCTGTAATCTTTTGACTCTTCAGGATGTTACTTTACCCAGCCTACCTTTTCCATTATCCACACTATTTCTATGCTACTAAAATTCCCTCTTGCCACTTAGGGCTTGCTTTTTTGGTTTGGTTTTGTTGGGTTCTTTTTTTTTTTGCTTTTTTTTTATAGATAATAAATGTTTTTTCTTGTTTTTGAAGGAAACTTATTTAATATTCCTGCTTTTTTTAAGTCAGTGCTGTAAGCAGTTTGCTGACAAAAGCAAGGGCTTTTCTTTGTTTTCCTAAATCCACAAGGTTGAAAACAAACAGCAGTTGGTATATGTAAAGTTCAGCCCTTCTGACAATATTAGTCCATAGGGTAGGTTATTTTGGTTTTGGATATTAAGTTCCATGAAAAAATGGGTATTTCATGAGGAGACTTCTCAGAAGTAGTTCTGTTTATATATGTGTGTGTGTATGTAGTAGGTATTTTAATACTAGGTAAAAAAAATGAACAGAGCACAAATCCAGAGCTGGCAGTATATGTAATGAAAAAAAAGTAGAAAAGAAGAAATTCTAGGGATAAATCATAGTCCCTGCATATGTGATACAGCAGTTTAGGCCTGAAGATGCTTTTGCAACCGCTGTTTGAAGCAGAAGCTTCCCTTTGGCAAGGAAGAAAATTGGGTTACTGTTTTGAAAACATCAAAAATTTGGTGCAATACCTAGACTGATTCTGTTCTCATTAGCATAGCTTTTGAGCCCTCAACTTACTCAGCCTCAATTGCTGCCGTACAAAGCCAATCTAGTGGCAGTTTAAGCCTGAGCAGTATAAATTATAGTGAGAATGGATTTGCAAACTTGATTTTTTTAATGTATTTTTTTAAATCCTTAAAATTTATGAAATGGTTTTCTTTTTTCTTTTTTTTTAAAAAGACAACATTATATATCCCAAACGTTAAACTGCCACTAATTGAAAGGATTGAGCTAGCTCAGAAACGTTCATGGGAACAAAAGGTGATGATTCAAATGGCAAGGTTATGACAAGCCTCTTTTACCTTTTCTTACAGATAACTCTTCTCAATGCCTGATGTTTAATACCTGATCAAAGTGGTTGTGCAGTCTCTGAACAAGATCCCACTGCTTCTGTAGGAGACAGCTTCCAGAAACTGCTTCTAGAAGAGCAACAGTTGCTGCCAAAGAGAAAGTAAGCCTTTGTCATATGAAACACTATGTGCTTTCCTTGAAAGATATGAAATACAGCAAGAGCCTGCGAGGTATTTGTCAGACTACAGAAACATTGCTCTCTTCTGGGAACAGAAATACTGAGTAATTTGTTGTGGATGTTTTTCAAAAATGCAAACCAGGTGTTTTAAACTCTTTTATATTTATGACTGTATTACTCTGAGGCTGTTAAGAGTTTTAATTTTGTGGTTACCCCACCTGCTGTTTTGTTATTAAATCCTTAAGTCTGATTAATCAAAAATATACTCTGCAGTCAGATCACACAAGTTCTATAAAATTTGAATGCATGAGTCTACTGTGGAAGCTAAGCATGTCTGAAATAATTTTTAAAGTTTCTGATGTGTAAGTGTCTTATGAGAAAGCAGTATGGTAAAACAGGAATGCCGCACCTAGAATGCAGCTGTGAGAAACTTTCTTTCCTTTAATATGTGTGTATGAGCACACATCCATGCACACACACTAATAGAAAAAGGAAGAATTTATGCCTCAAGTTATTTTCATGAAAACTTAAACACTTACTAGGTAGTATACCAAAAGGTTATGACTGACAAAATGGTAAAAATAATGGAAAACCTTAGCATATTCAGTCCCCTACATCCTGTAGCTTAATGCTTGCAATTTCATGCCTCTAAGGGAAACTGCCATTGAGCCACTTGTTTTAAACCATGAATAGTATATGAGGAAGGTATTGATGAACATTCACACTTCACCTAGCTGAACTGATGTAAAATGGTTCATTGATCTTTCACTGGTTCTCAATTTTGCTGAGTACTTTCCTCACAACAGAAAGTATGGTAAGAACTTCTCTTGCAGTTTGTGTTTTCATAAAGCTCTTCGATATTATATTTGATACAATTAAGTACTTCACTATTTCATGTAGTCTAGCAATAATTTAATTGTTCAGTCTATTCATAACTCTTACAGTGGAAATTATTCTTCCCTGTCTTATGTTTGTACGGAAGCTAACACCAGAATGTTACTGTGTATCTGGGATTTTGCTCTTTATTGCTGTTGTTCATACCTTGTATGGGAGCTCAGGTAGGTGAGCTCTGCTGCTCTTATCAGTTCTTTTCCCGTAATGGTGCTGCAACATCCAGTGAGTATAAAGAGGTGAAAAATGACAGCAGCTCTGCAAAACAAGTTTGAGGACAGTTATGTCCAGAGTTGAGAGGGACAGAAAGTAACAGCAGTGAGGCTCACACTGAGGACAGTTTTTGTGTTACTTTTTGTAATACAAACAAATATTAGCACTAATAGTGTAGGTGGGTAGATGCTTCAGAGTAATATTGTCAGTGCAGCTGAACACTAATTCACAGCTTTTCTCAGTCTGTTAGACTTCAGACAGAATAAAAACAGCTTGTCTAATGTTTGGAACATCTCATAGAAAGTGTTAATATTAATTCATGAGCAGTATGTTATAGGAGGTCTGTTAAATTTACAAAGCATAATTTCCTGTCAGATGAGTTACCATTTAAAGAAATAAAATGAACTTGCTTTTGGAAGTCCAGTCCTTAGCTGGCCTTTCTGGTTGCAAACCAATTAGTTCCATGTATAGTGCTTTCGCAACATAAAAAAGCGCTGTGGAATGGCAGAATATTGTGTAAAATTTAGTGACAGTGAATGAAAATTTCAAAAGGATGAAAAAGAATTGTTAAAAATAGAAGTGCAACTCACAAGATCTTATTCAAGTCTCATGTAACTTCATCCTGAAGCAGGTGAATTGCATCAAGGTACATGTGTGTCAAAATTCTTCCTTAGTACTGAAGGCTGCATTATATGACCATGCGAACACTTGCTCACAGCATCTCATGAGTCAAGGGGAAGAAACCCCCAAAGGCAGGGCTTCCCACTGCTCCTTCTTGCACAGCTCTTTCTCAGAACTCAGTGCTTTTCACAGCAGTCTGATCCAAGGTTACGGGGCTGGTGCTATTGCAGTGGTGATCTTGAACAGAAATAATTAAACCCTTCTGAGAGAGCTTGCATAGCCTGTTGGTGCACTCAAGTTGCTGATGTAAGCTAACAGCCAGTTTGTTCCTCCATGAGGACAGGAGGATGCTAGAACCCTTATTGCAGCAGCCATTAAGACTAGCCTTCAACTTTGTGCTTATGTAGGGAAATTGGCTGGGTAAAATTTGGGACAACTGGAGGCTTATTTGGTCTGAACAAGAATCCCCTCTCCAACAACTGTGGCCTTGTAACCACTCTTATTTTTGTGCTGTTTAGCTCAAAGAGATGATAATTTTCACACGTTTGATCTAGCTAGTTAAAGACTAATATCAAGCTCCTGGAACAAGTCAGCCAGCTCCAGATGGCTAGCCATGTTCTGACAGTAGTACCATCAGAGGAAGATGCAGTGTGACAATGTATCTGGCCTCTAAACACATTTCATATTTCAGTGCTATCTTTGGCAGCAAATGTGGCTGGCTAGAAGTAAGCTTTAGGTATCAGAAGCCTAGTGCTGAGTATCAGCAACATTATTTAGCATTTTAAGGGAAGATTAAAATGAACATTGAGCTCTTTCTTTGAATTTTGTTGTACCAGTTAGTTATAGGCATCTTGCATTGCCTGCCTTTCTCTCCTTTGCCCTCACAAGATGGGCAATCAATCTAAAGAATATAGACTATTTTAGCCTTTGGAACTGAAGTTCTCAGTCTCCTTTCTTACACGCTGTGAATGTGATAAGAAGAAATTGAATCTGAAGCTTGTAGCAATAATTTAATGAATGAGGGACCTTGGAGGCTTTTGATCTTTTAAACAGCATTACAAAAATATTCTAAATAATGTAAAAGTATACAAGGTTGTTTTCAGGGGAGTGTGTCATGATATGCACATGGTGCTTGGCCTGTGCAGAAAAAGGGTGTTGCAGTTTAGCGTGGAAACATCCTGTGTTGAAACTATGGTTCACCCTGGCACCAGTCATTTCTGTCATTGCAAAGATCAGCTGTGAGATCAAGAATGAGATGTGGCTTGAAGACTTGTGTTCTGGTACCTCATGTGGTGGTGAAGGCTCTGAACTTTGCCTGAGCAACTGTGTGCATCAGAACAGTCAAAGGGTTGCTTTCATTTAAACTCTTCTCAAGAAGGTCACAGGGAAAATTTGTTATTCATAATGCTCAGTGATTTATTTTTATTTTTTTTCAGTTGCAGGGCCATCAGTAAAAACAAGGTGTTCCCTCCCACAGACACAGCTATCATCCTTTTAAAGATCTTGAAAATAAGCAAGGTTATTTTAGCTAACTTGAGGTATAAAAACCTGTTTCTATTCACATATTTCTAAAAAGTATGTAAAAAATGATCTGGAAAAAGTTATGCTAATTTTGTACTGATCCACACAGTAAGCAATAGAGCTTTCAGTCTAAGAAACATAATTAGACTGTGAACGATTTTGGGATGGTGTCATTTTGCACCCATGGCTAAACATAACTACTTGTATTTGAACTCCCAAGAAATACAACTGTACATATGCAAAAAGAAACAGCTGTTTTGGGAAATAAGTTTCAAAGCGGCAGCCTGATTTCTAAGGCTCTTATACAGAGAGGATGGGTTTTCCTATTGCTTCTTCTGACCCAAGCTCACTTGGTGATGTGATTCTTTATGTCCTGAGGCAAGGAGTAAGAGAATGGAGAGATAAATTGGTCTTTTTAATTCAAAATACAAGTGGATCTTCATGTCAAGAAGACAGTAGGCTACCCTTGCTGGGCAGTTGGTCAACAGCGTATCTGCTGAAAGGGGTGTGAAGCCAGCGTAAGATTCAAATCAAATTGTACCTTCCTATCTCTCATCTAGCCCTCAAAAGCCACTCCTGTACTTGGAACCTGGGCAGATATTCGTGCCTTTTAACTTCAGGTATCAAATATACTTAAGCTGGGGGTCTGAGTTTTCTATTTACTTAACAGAAAGAGACAAGTTCCATGCTTTATAATCCTGTCACTCATCTTTTGGAATTATTTATTTGTTTTTTTTTTAGCAACTTAGGCATTTAAGTCTGTTGCCTAAAGTTAGGGAAGTTGTCATCTTTCAACAATGTAGGCACACATCTTTCTTTAAAATCTAGAGCACCTTTGTGGCCTATCAAAAAAACAGCCTTGCTGTTTTCACCCTGAAATGCTTTGGAGTTTTGAATACTGTGAGAAAGGATATGTTTAATTTGCATTTTTGTGAAGTGACATGGATTAATATGTCCTGGTAAAAATGACTACTACAGCTACTAGGTACATGGTAGGACCTGTGGCCCTACGGAGAGAGGAGCCCACAATGGAGCAGGTTTGCTGCAGGACTGGTGACCCAGCAGGGGCCCACGCTGGAGCAGTCTGTTCCTGAAGGGCTGCACCCATGGAAGGGACCCACACTGAAGCAGTTCATGAAGAACTGCAGCCTGTAGAAAGGACTCGTGGGAGAAGTTCATGAAGGACTTTCTCCCATAGGAGGGACCTCACACTGGACCAGGGCAAGAGTATGAGGAGTCTTCCCACTGAGGAGGAAAGAGTAGCAGAGGCAACTGATGAACTGACCACAGCCCCCATTCCATGTCCCCTTGTGCTGCTCGGGAGGGAGGAGGTAGAGAACTCAGGAGTAAAGTTAAGTCCAGGAAGAAGGAAGGGGTGATGGGAAAGTGTTTTAAGATTTAGGTTTTATTTCTCATTATCCTACTCTGATTTGATTGGTAATAAATTAAATTAATTTTCCCCAAGTCAAGTCTGTTTTGGCCAGGATGGTAACTGGTGAGTGACCTCCCTGTCCTTATATCAACTCATGAGCTTTTCATTACATGTTTCTCTCCCCTGTCCAGTTGAAGAGGAAAAGAGTTAGAATAGCTTTGGTGGGCACTCGGCATCAAACCAGGGTCAACTCCCCACACTTAGAAATTAAACTCCTGTTTTATCTCGTATTGCTTTTATCTGAACTGAAAATCAAAGATGGGTATTTTGGCCTTGAGTTCCTCACTGGTGGGACAAGCTCTGTCTCTCTGAAGAAATTCGGCTCTACATGTTTTACAAGATCTTTGATATGACCTGGAAATTATTACTTTGTACTTTCAGGCTCATCTGTGTCTTAAACCTTTGTGGAAGTAATATCCACAAAAAAAGAATACTTCATATGGAGATGGATAGACTTCGTTCAGCCGGTTCTGGAGCTTCATTTTGTTTTGATAGTGTAACACAAATGTGGTAGGGTGATCAAAACTGGCAAGACAGTGAGTAGAAAATAATTTATCAAGAATTAATCAGAAAATTGCATGGGCTGCAGGGGAACACAGGGTATAAAATGCTGTGCTCCTTTTTTGGTCTTGCTTATCTCTCGAGTATAAAATGTGTAGTGTAAAAACTTGTGTTAAATATAGTGATCTGAGAAAAAATATCAATATTCATTATGTGGCAGTGACTTAGAAGTTTGCAGAACAGTTAAGGTTGAAAGGGCCCTTTGGAGATGATGTATTCTATTTTTTCTGCTGAAAACAGAGTTAGATTAATATCAGCTTAGAAAGTAATGAGTTGTTATTTCTTCCACTTCACATTCAATCTATTGCATTTACTTCTGGCTAAAAACATGGGAATTATTAATACAGTTTTCCCTATGCTTCTCATCTATGTTCAAGGGCTATAACACCTTTAGTGCAAAGAGACATTGCAAAGTCAAAGGAAGCCTCAATTTGCACATCTTTCCAGCTGTCATTTCTAGTGACAGCGTGTGTGTGATGGTTGGTAATTTTTGTTGTAAGTTGCTGGGAATTCATGTATTCTGTATTTCTCTGAGACTCAATTTTGTCTTTGAAAAGCAAGATAATAACATTTTTTCCTCACTTCCTTACCACTGTATTGCAGTTGTAAGGAAATGGGTGACCATTCAACTATGTTTTATCTATCTTTAGTTTCCATAAATCTCCTGCCACTGCCACTCTGAGTATTGTGCATGGTGGTGCAAAAATATACTGTATATCAGGTATATCAGGTCTCTTATGTAACAATATGCAAGTGGTCCAGAGAGTGGGAATGGGGTAAGGGGAAAGGGGAGTTCTTAAGCTGCCAAGAAAAAGACACACAAAACTGTTCCCTAAGTATCAGTGAGGACAAAAATGTAGTACAGAAGTAACAGGATACAGTAGACTTTGATCAGTATAGTGTATCACTGCAGGAGTTTTCCCTGCTTTGCTGTCAGTCACAGGCTATGAATGTGACAGATACAGCTTGATGTATAGCATGTGATTTGATCCATTACTCAGCCCTATAACTGCAGCCATATACAAAACAGGCTCAGACTGTATTCCTTGTCTGAAAGATTACTGCCTGGAAGATGGATGCAAATACTGTTAGGAAAGGCAAGGCAAGCAAGTAGAGCAAATACAGTGCGAAATTCTTAAATCTTCTGTCCTCTACTAAAAGTTTGCTTGTCCTGACTCAAAAGTCTTTGTGTTGTAAGTTTCTGTGTAACATTACATGCATTTGTTATAGTCCGCAATGTGTGTATATAGGCAGAAGTTGTTAGATAAGGTGGACAATAACCTGAAGTCAGGAAAAGCTTAATGTGTTTATTCAGCATAGTTTGGTCAGGAGTCTGGTGTGTGTGTGCTCAGTCCATGTGAGAAGTTTAAAAGTAGGAGGGAACACAGTGAAGTCACATCAGAAAGTCCTGGCTATGATTAATAAAGCTTGGAACAAATAGAGCAAAAGAAAGCTGCTGGTGACAAGCCTGGCACGAAGAGAGCAGAGAGAATTTCTCTACTGTAGGATGTGGTACACTTAGGAAACTGGTAAAAACTTGACAAATGAGAAAGGGAAGGGAGAGATAATACTATTGGGACTATTGGCAGTGTGTATTTCCACAGGGGAAACAAAACGCACCCCTATGGATACTGAAGAGAATAAAAATAGCAAAAACTGGCATTCCAGACTGCAGGGAAAACTACCTGCTGTTTAACACACACATGCGCACACACACATGCACACACACACCCCCCAAAAACCCCTGCCTATACATCATCTGTCTAATGACTGCATTGAAGCATACAGATATTTGTAAATAGAGGATGTGTTTGAGTTGAAAATGTTCATTTACCTTCTTGGGAACCTTGATTTTTTTAACAGTGCTTCTCTCTCTGTAATATAGAAAGCGACAGAGTCCCAGCAAAACAATATGGTCTTTTCAACAGTACTAAAAGGAGCAGGAAGAACCCTCAGAACTGAGCTAACAAGCCCTGCAATGTTCTACCAGTGTAAGAATTTATCAGAGAGGAAGGAGTTTTTTGGAAGACCAGTTACTTATCTTTGGCATTTTGACAAGGTATGTCTACTAAATGTGTTCCTTAAAATATTAGTCAGCTATATGCCCAGGTTACCCTTTACATATTTTGAAATATTATGGAATATTTCCAAAGGGGAAAGAGCTGAAACAGGGTACATGAGACATGTTTTAGAGTGATTTTTTTGTTTAGACTCTACCCTTTGAAATTGGTATGAATAATGCAAAAGGCAACCCCCTGACAGTTATTTTAGGTTCTGCCTTTTACACTGCTTTAGAGTCACTGATTATCTCCTGATACAGAGAAACATTCCAGTAACTGTTGGTCAGCGATCTTCACTGTAAAATAATTTAAGTCCCAAGCTTGTACTGGTATAAAATGGTGCAATTTTTTTTTTTTTCAATGGCATTAAGCAAAATTACACCATCAGAGGATTTTACAGATTATTGCATCTAAACCTGTATATTAAAGCCCTTAGATATTTCATCAGTAGAAGATGAAGATACATGGTATTGGAATGAATTGTTACATTTCTTTAAAAATTCTCAGTTCTTTAGATGGATCATCTTATTTGTAACCGCTGAGGACTTCGTAATCCTGGGGTGGTGGGTCTATTGAAAAGAGGTTTTTGCTAAAAGCAGAAAAAAGGCTATCAAGAAAAAGGAGAAGAATACAAAATAAAATACTACGAAGTCAGTAAAGCTGTGTTTTTAAGGTTTTTTCTGTTTCTAAGGGAAGAAAATTCTGAAACAAACTAAAATTTAATCCAGACACTTAAAAATTACTTGGAGAAAAAAGGTGAGCTCATACTTTGAGAACAAAAATATTGTTATTGATGAAATAAAATGGTATAATTGTTAATGATAGTGTTCAAGGATGTAGAAAGCTTTGTGTATAAAAAGAAAAACAGATCCCTTGAAGATTAAGGCAAGTGTGGTAGTAATATACAAAAACACTTTCAAGCAAGACTGCAAAGAAAAAGAAATATTTAAGGCTTATAACTCAATAATGGAAATAGTCCAGTTAATATAAGGAAATGGTGCATCCTTGTGAAGTAGAGAGTAATCAAGTATATTTCGAGGAATTATTAGCTGACCAGCATGGTGTTTTTCAGCATGGTTTGATCTTTAGTAATTACTAAAGTTCAGTGGGGGACATGGAATTAGTTTTGACTCATTGCACAATGAAGTGGTCTTCAGATTTAGTGATATTTTTGTCTAGGTTGTTGGTCTGGCTAGTTGCTGCTTAGGTGTTGCTGTAGCTGACACTGTTCATCATTATTGTTTGTTACCACCACATCAGAAAGCCCTGCTGTGCCTGACATGGTACAAAAGAGAACAGAGAGAGGTGATGTCTGCCCTGGAAATACAATTTATATAGTGAGAGGAGAGAAATGGGTTATTTTAGGATAGGTAGTGTACTATAATGAATCGCATGGAAAAAGCCTGTTTCTTCTCATTAACCACTGAGGGATTCCACAGTGATGAGCTCTGCCATAGGATCTACATTGCTTTGAGTTAGGTGAGATGAATATCCCCCAGGATGTCACAGTGATAGCCATGATAGGATGCCATGGCTCACTGGTGCTTAAATCTTTTGACAGCTTTATATATGTACATGTCATATGTATACGTGTTTGAGGAAAGACAGTTGCAGGCAATATAGCAGAGAAGGAGAATATAGCAGAGAATGGCTGGAAGGAGAATAATAAAGATATTTAAAATAGTATTCTGGAAATGGAAGAGTGTCAGTGTAAAATGTCTAGGCTTTCTCCAAGTGAAACTGGCCACTGAAAGGAACTTTAGGCAGGCTCTGTCAGACTTCTGTGCATATTTTATACGGTATACAATTTATAGGAAATTGTGTGAGAGAAAGGGTTTTCCTTTACACAACTCTGCAGAAAAAGAGCAAGGCTATAGACATAGATCGTTTCTTTCATTCACTATTAAAATATCTTTATGGGGTAGTCTTGAAAAGGTCTACTATAGAGGGTGCATCTAGGGAAGAAATTTTGGTCTGCAGCGAAAATATAGCTTACAGTATAAACAGTATAAACAAATAGAGCAACTCCCACGGGTTGCGAAGACAAAAGTAAGATAACACAAATCACTACTGCTACCACCAGTGATAATAATGATAAAGGAAATAACAAGGGAAGAGAATACAACACCTCAGCACCAGCCAACCGATAACTGCCCGAAACTCCCAGTTACATCCTGGGCATGATGTGCTGTGGTAGGGTTTGGGTCAGTCCTGGCTTCCCCTGTCCCTGGCAGAGCATGAGGCTCACAAAGTCCTTGGCCAAACAAAACATCGCTATCAGTTCTGCAGGCTGAAAGTCAAAACACTGCACTGCACCAGCTACCAAGAAGGGGAAAAATGACTGCTACTGCCTGGGTAGTGTTACATTAATGCAACCTAAAGCACTTGCTTGCCTTTGTAATTCTAGAATACCTGAGTAGCAAAGGCTTTTTGGGTAGATAGCATAGAAGTTTCTAGTAGCTTTCTTTCCCATAATTCCATTAATCCTCTAGAATATGCTGATTGCATTCCTGCTGATAAAACAGTAACTCTATTCTTCAGTCAGCTGAAAATCTGAAGTTAGATGTGCTACAGTTAAGGGTGAAAGCAGCTAAAACAATGCAAATCAAAGGGTGAAAAAATATGCCTGAAAGAAATACAATGGGATACTAAGAGAAAAAGTCAGCGGTACAAATATATAACACTCCTGATCTCTTTCCAAAAGGAGAGTTCTTTGTGTTTTGTATAGCTCAGGTGTCAGTGGGGTGGTGGATTATGGTCCCTTTAATCAAACACGGTGTTATATTCCCAAGCAGCGTGCACCTGTGCTTTTTCCAGCTGCTGCAAGCTGGGGTAGAATTTTTCTGGTGACCTTAAGTCATGTGCCAGTTATTATCTGCTGCCTCTGCCTGAGCTTCAGAACTATAACAGCAATTACCCTCCACTACCAGGATCATGGAAAAGAGGAGAGCAGCAGAAATAGAGGAAAGAAATTCATTTCCCATATCCTTATCTGTCTTCAGCATGTTGTTTCACAGTGGACTTCTACTGAATGGGTTGTTGCCTTTGCAATACTGATGTAGAGAATGAAGAAGAATACCTTTTAGGGAAGCAGTTGGCAGCAGTCTGGATTACACCTTCTGCACAGAGGATAAGTAGGCTGATTGAAGCTGTCTGTCAAAATTTGGCTGGAGCAGTTAGCTTCACCTGGCTTATTCCACTAGAAGTCAATGTCATATTTTAATGTGAATTAGCTTTTAAAGCTGAAGGCTGGGAGGAATTTGCTTCTTATTTCTGTTCTGTACCTAGAGATAAACAGAAGGCAGTATTAGGCAGTAGTGGAAAGTGAAGGATGGTGAGTCTTGTAACAATGCCTTACACATTTACAGTGCCTTTTAAACAAGATTTTAGAATGTACTTTATATTGTGAATGTAGAAATGTGTGTTATGACGTTATAATGGTTCTCAATAGACACATAAGTTTGTGTGAGGTTCTGTAACAGAACACAACTAATATATTTAACATGCTCATTAGTCCAGAAGTTTAATTACTTCAAGAATCATTTGTTACCTTGTGGAATACAACTGTATAAAGTGGGGCTGTGAAACAGGGTAGTGATGGATGTATCCAGAGTTCACCCAGGAGAAAACAAGGTTGATTCAGTTAAGTTTTGGCGCACAACACACACTTGTTCATACCTGATAGCAATAGCTGTAATAAGTAGGTTTTGCTTTCCCTATTGTGACATAAGCTTGTCAGTGCTACAACGCTTGTAAGATCCTTAGATACTAGATTAATATTGCTAGTAACTAGTTTGATGAGCTAAAGCTGATGTTATGGGTTTTGATAATCTCTTAGTAGAAGTAAGTGCTTGACTTGAGGGTGCTTGGAAAGCTGTTATATATGTTTAATTGGTTTTGAGCACTTCAGCAATATTGGGGAAGTAAAGCTGATACTAGCCTTGCATTGTGTAATCTTGCTTATATGCAGCATGCTCACTCTTTTATATTTATTTAACTATTTGTGATTCAAAGAATAGACAGAAATGGGTTTGAGTTCTATTGTCATTTGTATTTCTCAAATAACCACTCAATGGAATGGGGAAAAACAATGTTTACATGCTTGATGCCCACTGAGATTTTTTGCAAAAACCGATATTCTGTGAACTAATATCTTAATAGGATAACCTGATTTACTGCTTTACTTATGAGAAGAGTAGCTGTGGGTTGTATTTTCCAGAAGTTAAATAAATCAAAAAATAAGAGGAGATATGGAAAACAGAAAAAAAAATTTTTCCTCTCAAGCTCAAAACTTTTTTCCTTAATGAAACTCTGTGTTTATTCACACTTGTACCAGAACAGGATAGGAAAAACTCTCCATAAAAGATGGAAAAGATGGCATTCATCATTCTCACTCAAGAGACCATAATGTAAAAATACACCATTCCTGTAACCATATAAGTTTCTAAAAACTCGTTTAGTTTCACATACTTTGAATAGAATGCTTGTAAGACTTTCAGAGAATGCTTTTCTCATGTCTTTGTGAAGCCAGTAGAATGATACCTTGGTCTAGCGTTTAGTTGCTCCCCTCACTGCTGATAGTATTCTGGTCTTCAGTAGGTCAAGGGAGGTGATCTTTGCCTTCTTCTTGGCAGTGGTGAGGCTACACCTGGAGTGCTGTGGTGTCCAGTTCTGTACTCCTCAGTACAAGAGAGACACGGACGTACTCAAGAGAGCACATTAGAGTGCCATGAAGATTAAGGGACTGGAGCATGTCTTCTATGAGGAAAGGCTGAAGGAGCTGGGATTGTTCAGCTTGGAGAAAAGAAGGCTTTGGGTGGGGGAAATCTCATCTGTGTATATAAATACCTGAAGGGAAGAGGTAAAGAAGAAGGAGCCAGATTCTTCTGATTGGTGCCCGGTGAGGATAAGAGACAAAGGGTACAGGCTGAAATACAGGAGGTTTTGTCTGAACATCAGGAAACACTTTATTGTGAGGATTATTGAGCACTGGCAGAGGTTGCCCAGAAAGGTGGTGGCATCTCCATACTTAGAAATATTCAAAAGCATTTTGGACATGGTCTTGTACAGTCAGCTTTAGGTGATCCTGCTGCAGGGGGATGTTGGGCCAGATGACCTCCAGAGGTCCCTTCCAACCTCAGCCAGTCTGTGATTCTGAGATTTACATTTAGTTTGCATGTCTCTCTACAAAGCTCTGACTAACAGACATTTATTGAACAAAAGCCAGTTATGGCAATGGGTTTCCTGCAGCAGTTTCAAGACTGTAGAATTAGTTCTTATACAGCTTTTTATTTTCACACATGTGGTGTAATTATTCCTAATTTTTGACCACTACAGTTGGATAAAATATACAGGAAATGCACAAAATACTGTGATTCTCAAGGCCAAGAATTATAAGCTAACCAACTGAATAAAAATACTTGTACTATCTGTCACAGAAAGCAGAATAATACAGAAGACATTTATGTTAATGAAGTTTCAGGATAGGCATCAGAATTATTCAGACACTAAAGGACTTGATAATAGGCCAGCATAAACAGAAGCATCTGTCTTTCTGAAGTGCTGGCTGATTAAGAAAATTACTGCATGTGTTTAAGTAAGCTTTTATACTAACCTTAGGTTAGTGGTGAGGATTAAAGGCTTTGTAATTTTTTTGATGGAGAATTTTTAATTTCATCTTTGTAGAAAGGCGCTTAAACAAACACTTTCATTTACATGTTGGGCTTGAATATGATTTGTAAAACTGGAAGCTGAAATATGTAAGTAGCTGTAACTAATGGGGAGAAACGATAATGCAAGAACTGCTAGAGGGCTTCTTTGCATCCTGCTGATCTACCTGCATAGAAAAGATTCTCTGAGCACCTAATTCATTGGGGTTTAGTGTCACTTGGCATTACTGGAGCAGCCATTGCATTGTGCAGAGGCCAATATTTTCAGAAGACAAACTCCTCTTCCGCAGTTTTCTAGAGCAAGTGCAGGTGTTTGGCATCTCTCCTGAAAGTGAATGAAGTCACTAGATTCTGGTAAGCTTTGCACTACCACAAAAAGGCATATGCTTGTCTATTTTTAGAAACAAGTGCAATAATAAAAAATTTGTGAAGTAAAGACTGCAGTAATATTACATGGACTCTAAATTGCTTTCATGCATGAGCTAAATAAAGTGCTAAGAGGGTATAAGAAATACTCCATATCCCAAAATCCAGTTGCTGAGACCATGTTTTAATGTGTTTTCAAAGAAGTTATGTGGCATGTTCTACCTTATTATTGAGAGGCCTGCAGTTTGCCAGTGTAATACTATGAACATTTACTTCTAGGGAAATAGTTTGCTTCATGTGTACCTCAGCCTGGCTTACAAGGGGGAATAACCTCAGAGAACCCAGCGGGACTGGGTCTGCTGCCATAGAGCAAACTGAAGGAACGTCACTTTATTTTTTGTTGTTGCTTTATCCAACAACCAACAAATCAAAAAAGAGCTGGTTGAGTGAATGCCAAATTTAAGCAAGCTACTCCCTTGCCATGGAGTTTTCTGGTTTTAGGTAGAGGAAACAAACCAACCTCCAGAGAAATGGCTGTTAATGCTTCCAGAAACTAATACGTATCAAAGACCCATTGAGTAATGTCATCCTTCTCACTTAATATCATTCCAGCCAGGAAATAGTAGAGAAGACAGCATATTTGTGGAGCTGGAGTACTGTTAAAAACCAGAGGCTTGCATTTTGGGTGGGCCATCAGAACTGATTTTGATTTCTTTCTGCCTGCACCTGGGTACTTCCCACAAATCAATACAGTTCCTGTAGGGAGAAATCTTAGTCCTCGGAGAATTAATTAAACAAGATCACCTGAGAAATTCCTTTACATGAGTTTTAAAAAGTTTACAAACTAGGGGTTATGTCTCATCTGCATTATGGTGAATGAATAGGAATCCATTAGGGAAAATCAATTTGTTAATTGCACAAAGTGCATCTTCAGTAATGAATATTGTTCTCTTCTGTCAGGGTTGTATTTACAAGCAATTGAAACTCAATAGCAGCTCAGTCTAGGCAGAGATCCTTCCCAGACCAAAGTTCAGGAGATGAAGAAAGCTACTTATACTTCTTTAGATATCTTAGAATTTCCTCCTGTTTGTTGTTCTCCTTTATAATGATTGCTGTTTTGCTTTGACAACAGTATTTTCTGTAGATCAACTTAATAGGCACACAACTGTGATTTGGAAGAAACTCCAGCTCAGTGTTTTCACCTCCTTAGCTGTTTAATGAACCAGCACTTCCCTCCTGTAAATTTAATAGATTATTCTGCAACTAAATGAAGCTCATCCACAAAGAGAAGCAGATAGAGCAATTACTGATAATTTCATCAAAGAAAGTTGTCAACTTATCTTGTCAAGTCAGTGAGATGTCTGTAAAGTTGATGCATTTGTTTTATTTTACAGGTTTATTATCAACTAGGTTTTGTTTTAGGTATGTACTTTTGTGGATATAAGATAAGTTTAAGAATACTGTGCTCATTTCAGGACAAGGGTTATTCTGTAGTCCCTGTGTTAAGCAGGGGGGGCAATAGTCAACCTCCCCATTTCCAGAGGAGCAGAAGGGAGGAAGACTTATTTATTTCAACCAAATTACCCATTCTTTTAAGGGATCAGGAATTTACTGAAATTTTGAAGGAGGTACAGCTTTTTTTCAGGGCAACCATGAAAAGAAGGAATTACAGTTTTTACTAACCTTGTGAGTTGTGGAAAACACCAGAGTTGCTGGGTCCTACATCTGCCTCACAGCCAAAGACACATTTTTCTAGTCCATGCGTGGGATTTTTCATATGTCTGTGTGGTTGTTTCAGGTCAGAATACATTCTTGCCTTAAATATCTGTAGCCTAAAATTCCATTTTCTATTTGGGCAAAGAGGTAACAGTTTGGGTCATAGGTGAACAGCTATTGTTAATAACTCTCAAAGTAAGAAAGTCATCTAAGTATCCTATAAGAAATAATGTTTCAGGAATGACTTAAAGAAAAAGAGGAGGGTTAAATTCTCTCAGCAGGAATTAGTTCAAAGACATCAATGAATACTGCAATGCCTTTTTCAAGAGAAGATAAAACAAGGCGATTTGAAAAAAAAAACCCCAAACTTGTGAAAATGCAATTTTTTGCATCTTCCTAATTCTTTCAGTCATCTGTGTGTGCATATATGTGATATGCCTTTGTGAGTGTATATAGCTATATCTTTGTTTGAACATTTATTAACATATTCATATACATATGTCCCTATAACAGACCCTTCTCTTTAAAGTTATAAAGTTGTTTGCTCTGAAGACCCATACAACTGAAGTCATGAACTTACTTTTTACAGGAAATATCTTCTACTAAAGGTTCATAATTCGTATGGAGAGACCAATATTTAAACAGTAGTAGTGGTATTTTCAGGTGGTGTGTGCATCAGTTATATTTTCAGATGGACTGTTGCATCACAATAGTGCATGGGTACAATACAAATGTATATAATCAGAAATAAATATATTAGCAACTTCATCTTATTAGCTCAGAGTAGTGATTTAGAGACTCCATATTGGTTGAAGGATTGGCTTCTTTTCACTGAGAAAAAGTTAAGATTTTATCAAGACATTTCTGGGTGGCAAAATTAATTTGGATGTTTAAACATCAGTCTTCCCAGAGCATAAGAACAAATATCATTATAGCAACCTATCCAGAGGTACTTCTTTGCTTCCTGTTGCAGCAATCATTTAATTATAAATTGAGATTAATTCTAAATAAAGATGTTTTTCTAATTTGGTGTTTTGTATGGTTAAGGAGTCCTAACAACTGTCACAAGCTAAAAGATATTCTAATACCTTGAAGTCCAGTTGTATCTTTCATTTTGTCTGTCTGGAGCCCTGAAAGTACTACCTACCTGAAAGAAGTACCTGCCTCCCAGACAATGTATGACATTGAGTGGTACATTACTCCCTATTATAAAAGCAGAGAGTAGAACAGACAATGCCAGTTAAGACTTGAGAAATGAGGGAGCATACAAGAGTTAGTGAAAAAACAGTTTGGTTTGTTTTTTTTGGTTTTTTTTTTTTTCGCATATTTGTACTCTGCTGAGAAAAAAGCTTTTGTCACTAAGCTAGTTATTTACCTTATTTTATATGAAAATTGTTACTTGTTCTGCACCATGTTCTACATCTGATAGAATATTTCTTTGTTATAAATTAACAACTGAGGGGAGCAATGGGTCAAGAACTCTTTGTTTTCTGTTACTGAATGTCTTGGTAATTGGTCAAGATGCTGTTTGTGAAGCACTGTGGTTTTGTTCCCTTTTTGTGTTCTATGGCCCAATTTAAGTGAATATAGGGCTTGGCTACTTATTTACAGGATAAGAATCTAATTTTACTGTTTTCATAGAATCACAGGATGGTTTGGGTTGGAAGGGACCTTAAAGATCACCTAGTTCCAACCACACTGCCATGGCCAGGGACACCTTCCACTAGACCAGGTGGCTCAAAGCCCCATCCAGCCTGGCCCTAAACACTGCCAGGGGTGGGGCAGCCACAATTTCTCTGAAAAAAAACTGTTCCAATGTCTCACAGTAGTGAAGAATGTCTTGTCTAAGTCTACCCTCTTTACGCTGAAAGTTATAGTGCCTTGTCCTGTCACTATGTCCCTTTGTAAAAAGCTCCTTTACAGCTTTCTTTTAGGCCCCCTTTAGCTACTGGATGGCTGCTACTACATCTCTTCTGAGCCTTCTGTTCTCCAGGCTGAATAAGTCCACCTCTCTTAGCCTGGGTTCATAGGAGAAGTGCTCCAGCTGTTGGAGCATCTTCATGGCCTTCCTATGGACTTGCTCCATCAGGTCCACATCCCTCTTGTGTTGGGTGCCCCAGAGGTGAATGCAGTACTGCAGGTAGGGTCTCATGAGAGCAGAGTACAGGGTCAAGATCACCTTCTTCAACATGCTGGTCATGCTCCTTGTGATGCAGCCCAGGATACGGTTAGATTTCTGGGCTGCAAGCGCACACTGCTGGCTCATGTTAAATTTCTCGTTGACCAGCACTCCCAAGTTATTTCTCCTCAGGGCTGCTCTCAGTCCATTCTCCCTCAGCCTGTACTTGTGCTTGGGATTGCCTGACACAGGTGCAGGACCTTGCACTGGGCCTTGTTAAACTTGAGCTTCACACAGGCCCACCTCCCAAGCCTGTCAAGGTTCCTATGGATGGCATCCCTTCCCTTCCCAGCAGTTTGATTGCTTTGTGTAATTTAGGATTGACTATACAGACATTATAGCCATTACAGCTACATGGAACTAGAAAAAAAGTAAAGCAAAAGTTCAGTTAGTATACCTATATGTGTGTTCCTCTAAAAACATATTTTTTATATAGAAGTGTGTATATATACATATGTTTATATTTTCATCAATGTATAAAGAAAAGTATAATCTCAACCTGGTCATTATCCCAAGTCTGTGTGTCCCCATCTTGAGTTTATGTCCTCGAACTAGGCCTCTTGTCTTCATTTTGCTGAATTGCTGTGTCTTCTCTTATAAATGCAAGAGTTTTGAGAACCAAAAAGATACTGCTTCCTTTCTTGAACTCTACCTGGCCGAAACGCTTAGATATCACTAGTCAAAAAGAGTTTAAGTGTGAGCAATGTACAGTTTATGCAATTTTAAAGATTACTTAGTAAAGCTATGGTGTGTATTCTCTCACACACTAATGAATTTCTAATGACTATCCACAGTCATACAAAGAGAAAATTTCCTTACTAAGATAATCTTCTTTTATGTCCCTGCATTTTCTTTACATGAGCCATTACCGTGCTTTCCATGTTTCAACCTGCTTCCACCTTTTTAAAAGGCTCCTTAATTTTCCTGCTCCTTTTTCTTGATCTCATGAGACATTCTGTACCTGAGCATTTTTGGCAACTCAAGAGCAATCTTTCCCTGTCTGCAGAGAGTCTGTTTTGGCTCATCCTACTTCCACAGTGCAGCTGGGCATGCTAGATTGAATTTTTCTGTTTCATACTTGCCAGCTGCTAGGCCTTAATCTTTTTCTAAACCCAAGAATTATCAAACAACTCCTCAATTTTTTCTTTCATTACCGTAGCAGAGGCCCATATGGCAGATTTACATAGGAAGACAAAACAAAGCAATTCTGCAATTATCCTCAAAGCAAAGGCTTCTGTGTTGAATCAGGCAGTCCCACTGCACAGATTTTGGTGGAGCAGCCTTGTGTGTCTTTCTCACAAAGCAGTTGACTAAACTGGGCGCTAACTGAGATCACTGAATTTTAATCTGGATTTTAGCATTGGCTGCCTGTGTCCTATGGTTAGAAATTTCACTTTTTCCAGTTTAGGTTGAAAGGCCGCCAGAATGAGGACTGTCTTTTCCTGTGTTGCCATATTTGCACAATGCAGTTACAGGAGGTTCCAAACCTTCAGCATTATTTCAGCATCGCTTCAGCATCAGAAGTTTGCTTCAGTCGCTGACATCATATTCATGATCTAGACACAGTCTTAGCTGCTTCCATGTGTTGGAGGACATCTCAAACATTTTCAGCTCAGCTTTTGAGTTTTCATTCACTCTGTTGTACAGTGAAAGGGATGAGAAGGCCTTCAAACTGAAGTTATATAATGACTGTACTCCGTCCCCTAGAAGGGCATCACATCCTTGGTTTGAGGTGAGGCTGCAGCAAACCAACAAGTTCTTTCACTTCCGAGAGATGAGAGTTGACAGATACCACTTTAAATGCATACGTTATTACGCTAGACTGAGTTGAGGTAGCAAAGGTGACAGGAGTATAGAATGATTGAATTCTAATCTGAATTTCTGGGGAAACATTAATTATAAAACTTTATTACTTTGCCACTTCTTTAACTGTACACAGATTTTGTTTTGAGGGTGGATTCTGCAGCAGCAGGAAATCAGAAATACAAAGGTGTAAGGGGTTCAGCTCTGTTAATAGCCAAAAGTGCATTTCCCACCAGCTGTCTCCCTGAGGCAGTCTGGAAAAAATTTTGTAATATTTTGACCTGATCACTTAATATAATGGGTAAAATTTTCCCATGGATCCTTCTCAGTGTTACTGTAAATCTGACCTTGGCATGAATCACACAGACACTACTGATGGAAAAGCCAGCAGAAAGGAATTGCCTTAGTGAAGCGTATATTTTGCCATTTATATCAAACATTTGTCAGTAGGTAGATGAGAAGAAAAAAAAGAGTGAGCTAAAAGTGAAATATACCTACAACATATCACTTTTCTTCAAGTGCTTTGTTTTCCCTCTTACTTTATTGTGGCATATGTGTTTGTTTGTTCTCTTGATTACTGAATTATATCCCAATATTTTTCTTTCAGAATCAGGAACAGAGGCCATTGATCCTTTAAACAAGATTGTTTCTTAGTCTTTTATGTTTGATTTCAGATTTGTTTGTTAAAGCAATGCCTATTAAACAAGACATCGACCCTTGTGAATGTGTGTGTGTGTGTGTGTGTGAGGGGAGTCATTAGTGATTGTTTCTGTCCTCTTTCTGCTTTGCAATTCAACCTTGGAAGTCACTCAGCAGGCCCTTCCCAAGTGTTCAGATGCTCATAGAAGGTAAATAATGGGAAATAGTATAAGTAAATGACTGAATAGTACCTGGTGCTGGAAATGTGGTTTGTATGGTGGTTTTCATCTTGGCAAGCTGCCGTGATTTTATCTGTTGGTTGGATCCCCAAATGACTCTGAATGGGTTTATGTGTTACATGAGTGATATACAGTAATTACCTACCTGCTGTGAATTGGCTTTGTGAGCCATTGTTTCAATTGGGTAGACCCCACTATTGCCAGCTTGCAGTGGTACAGGGCATGTTTTGCAGTACACAGTGCCTTGTACAAAAGGCAATGTAATCTCACAAAGCTACTGAGTTCAAACCAGCCCCTCTCTACTCTCTTACACCAGTACACTAGTTAGAAGCAAAAGCTTAAGAAATGGTATTTGGAGGAGGGAAAAATATCGATGGTATTTTCAGTATTTTATCTATAGGTGAGCTGAGGAGTTGAGAGGATGACTTAGATCCCTCTTGCATTTGCCAGTGGCAAAAGCCACAGAATACAGTGTCTCTTTAGAAGATTTTGGAAAATTTTTTTATTCTGTTTTAAGTTTCTACTCTCTGGGGTATTGTGTATTAAAGGAAACTGCTTAAAGTATGTCTAGCTTGGGACAGAAATTTGTAGATCTGTAACATTATCAGAAAAGTATCAGAAATGATGATATTGTGGGATGGAAAGTGGCACTGTTTTAGTCAGCCACAGTTTCATGTGTTATGCTGATGTAGGGTGAGTGTCCAATGGGTGCTTTCACTCACATGGTTCCTCCAGCCATATAGCTGTGGTATGAGGAAGAGGCCATTAAGTGCGTCAGGCTCAAAAACAAAGGGGGAAAAATACATTAGAAAATGTAATTGAAAAGACAGATTTTTCACCATATTGTGGGAAGTCCTCTTCACCAATCATTCTCATTCCCCTATCTAAATGAGAAGAACAAGAGTAAGTAACTTAGTGCAATTTCATGTGTGTTCAGGGACAGAGGCAATTCTGTCAACATGCAATCTAGCTAAGCTGGAGAACTGGACTTGATTTGCAACTCCTGTAGTTTCAAGTTAGAAACTTAAAAATAATGGCATGTCTTTAATAAAGAAACATATAAATCAATAGGAAGGAAAGAGATTGCGTGAGTGCCGCAGAATATACATGGACTCAGTCAGAGATCAATATGATCAGACAAAAAGCCGTTTATTACAAAGCCTTAACTCCTTAAATACTGTTTCTTACATGCACTTACAGTGATTTGGCATATTATGATTGGATGCATGTCTTGAAGACCCTTTGAAACTACCATATAATTGGTTAAGCACAGGTGTGGGAACTTGACCTCAAAAGCTTGCCAACAGTCCACAGTTCTCATTAACTTGGTGAAATCCAGCTTCTTCTTATCTTGCTTGCTTAAGCTTCCTCGGGCCTCTCATGGCCTTGCTGTATCTTTCAGGATTTTCAGAGTTTATGTACCAATTACCCATTCTCCTGTGAGAACACTGTCTCCGCACATGAGGGGGATGAAACTCCTTTTCCCTGGTAAATTGTTCAAGAGATAACAATGATTAGACAAGCCAGTATATTGCAGGGAACTTTGCATTTCAGTTCATGCCACTGAAAGAATTAGGCCTAGTTGCAGAGTGCAGAAGGAGCTGGCATCCAGAGCTCCAGCAATTCCTGGTCTTCTACAGTTTTTTTCAGGTGTGTTAAGACTTCATTGTGCTTGTTCAGGATGAAGGTATGCTGATATCAGTGTTTTGTTCTAAAGCATTAGTGCAGTTTTGCAGAACATACCTTGCTTGTCCATTAGTTGCCTATCTGTTCATTCAGCTCAAAAAGGTATTGATGCATGCAAACTACTTTCCTTTGGAGAAACAAGAGTTAGAAACTCCTGCCCAGGTGAAGACTACAGGCATCCCTGTGCCCACTGGTATAAGAAAGTCCTGAATCAGCAATTGTGTCATGTCAAATAGTCCTCCAGCATGTACTAAGCATTCACATGCCAGCTGGATGTTTTAGTGCTGTCAACAGCTCCTTAAAGAGCTGTTTGTGCTACAGAAGAAGCTGAATCTACTTTCATATTTGCTATCAGATACCAGTACTGAGTTCTTTGTGACTCTGCTGCTTTTTGCCTCTCCTACTCTAGTTTGGTGCATTTTCTCTGCTTAAACCTCAGATAGTAATTTTTGGCTTTCTTACTTGCTGAAAGAAAGTTTTCAGAATTAATGAGACTGATTAAAAAAAAAAAAAATCTGTATAATTTTCTCACTCCCATTTTTCTTCTCTCTGGTTCTTTTTTTTTTTTTTTTCCCTGTTTTCCAGTGAAAGGAAGTATGTCTATAGCCTCAGCACTTCTAAGCTAATTGTTGTAAGAAAAAGCAGGTTATCATGATATCCTGCTTTCTGGCAATGGCCATAACTGTCGTTTTGCTGCCTGTGGAGTCTTGGCTGCATGTGCACTTAACAACTAAAATCTTAAAAAATCCCCAAACTCTGTATTAGCAGTGACGCATTGCTTCACCTCAGTCCAAAATAACCTTCAGTTTATGTGAAGCAGCAGGCACTGTGTCCTTGTTTTCAAGTTATACAAGTTTTATGTGAGCTGTACTATGACCTTACTAGCTAATGAAAATATGTAATTAAAAATAGACAGAAAAGTCAGAAAGGAGAAGGAACTTAAGAATGGCAATGCTATTTGAGACCACATGTCCTTTTCTCCCCCACTTGTCCTTGTTCCCTACCCATCTGGTTGATATATAATCTCTATGTTGCTAGTCTCTTTTGTATGAAAAGGCTCATTTGTACCTACAACTCAGAAATAGGTTTATTTTTCTTCTGATCCTATCTCAGGAGTTCTTGATGTGTCTCCATATCCCTTTATTTCTATTATTCTGTGAAATTTGGGTATAACAATCTTGTCTAGGACC
This sequence comes from Pezoporus occidentalis, assembly GCF_034315485.1. Classification (NCBI taxonomy): domain Eukaryota; kingdom Metazoa; phylum Chordata; class Aves; order Psittaciformes; family Psittacidae; genus Pezoporus; species Pezoporus occidentalis. Next base: position 1,133,372 of record NW_026913900.1, on the reverse strand, counting down.
CCAGGGGGAAAGTGAGCTCTTATAGTGTGTGTGAAGGAGCAGTCACTGTGGCATCCTGTTTCCACTGCCAGGCAGCAAAAAAACATATTTTAAAATAGCTGGGCTGCCACCTCTTTCCTTCCAGTGGCCTTGGAACACCAGGTGGATGCAGCCCTGCTGGGAACCTGTATGTCACATTCCCTGTTTTCTAAGCAAGGTGTAAAATTGCTTGCTGCTCAGTTTAGAGAATACCCATAGGGAACTTGAATGCTGTCGTGGTTTAAACCCAGTCAGGTAACTCGTTCGCTCACTTCCCCCCCTTTTCTTGCCCTCCCCCTGCTCTCAGAGGGACGGAGAGGAGAATCAAAAAGAATGCAACTCCCACGGGTTGAGATAAGAACAGTTTAGTAACTAAGGTATAACACAAATCACTACTGCTACCACCAATGATAATAATGATAAAGGAAATAACAAGGGAAGAGAATACATCATCTAACCACCAGCCAACCGATAACTCGCCCCCCCAGCCCGACCAAGCTCTGACCGATACCTCCTCCAACCCTCCAGACTCCCAGCCCTTCCGGCTAACTCCCAGTTACATCCTGGGCATGACGTGCTGTGGTATGGAATACCTCTTTGGTCAGTTTGGGTCAGGTGTCCTGTCTCTGCTTCCTCCTGGCTTCCCTTCCTCCCTGGCAGAGCATGAGGCTCACAAAGTCCTTGGCCAAACCTAAACATTACTATCAGCTCTGTTCCCAAGCTGAAAGTCAAAACACTGCACTGCACCAGCTACCAAGAAGGGGAAAAATGACTGCTACTGCTGAACCCAGGACAAATGCTGAAGAGGGAACGTAGCAAGTTTTATGCATATGGAGAATTAGAGATTAGGGCAGGTATTCTTTCAATTGGATTTTTGCAACTAGTAGCATGTTGTGTCAAAGAAAATTGCCTGTGACTGTTTGCTCTTAGAACATCTATTGGGGAAGGTCAACTTTAAAGCAGCAAACATCCTTTATGAAAAAAGAAAGGAATCAGTGATATGGTTCTGAACTGGTGCAAGAGAAGATGAATAGGAGATAAATAATGCCTACATAGGGTATTCTGGTGAATAGCATGAGGCCAGTGATCCTTGATAGGAATATACTGAATTCAGCCACATGGTATGGTATAGCCACTTGCAACAATAGTAAACAGGAAGGTGTTTCCTTAATTTAAAGGTGTTGAAACAGTCTGTAATAAAGGATCTGGCATACAAATATTACTGCAGAAATCCAGATAAGGTTCAGTACAGTGCCTAAAAATGTGTCTTCTGCTGCTTGTAAATCCTCTATCAATTATGTTATTTGATCTGTTAACGATGCTGGACTTTTCTTTGGTGGATATGTTAGTTGACTTTGTGACTAATAGCCAGTGTTCATACAGAGTGATAAGCCAGTCTGCACTTTCACCACTCAAAAACCTTGTGACAGATAACAACAAAACGGCATCAGATACCAAACAAGAACAGATATCACTCTAATAAGCTAAGGAAAAAAAAACATAAATCACATCAAAAGTATTATGGTGGCTTGTCTTTTTCTGTAAGAAGGTGCAGGAGTCTAGTTACTGCTCCTGAATATCAAGTACAGTAAAAGAGGAAGAAACTCTTCTAATTTGCTTGTTGGGCAAAAGACTTCCTCCGCTCCCAGACACATTTGCAAGTTATGCACCAAGAGCAACATGGAGTTACCTAATTGATGGCAAATGCTGTGCATCTAAAGACAAACAAGCATGTCTGTCAGGAAAGAAACATCACCTTAACACGAATTGCTGCCTAAATTGCTTTGTATTGGCTTGTGTGTTATCAGGCTCATAGAAAAAGCATTTTGATGTAAGTGAAACAAAACAAACCCAAACCAACTGACCAACCAACCAACCAACCAAAAAACAACAAAACAACCAACAACCTCAAACCCCAAACAAACAAAACCACCCAAAAACCCCAACAAAGCAAAAGACCAAACAAAACCAGGTCTCCAGGATAGCTGGAATAAAGAGTCTATAGAGCCAAATTGTTATGGACTCTCCCACTGTGAGGTCATTTCCTCATGCCTCAATGTTCTGATAAGTCTCCAAGCCTTGCTTTACTACCTTGAGAGGACAATTAATGCTCCTTTGGCTTGTTGTAGCTCATCCCATAATTCTTCTGGTGAACTTTTCTTGTCTATTTTTAGTAGTTTAGGGCTTTTCTATTTGTGCTATCTCATTTTACAGGAGTACTATTTTATAAATCACTTCCTAGGAGATGCCACCTTTGTTCCAGTGCCAGTATCAATGCCCATCCAAGCTGCAGAAGATCTCAGGACTTTGCAGGTCAGCAGGTAGTTGTGTTATCAAGTTATAAAGTTTCTAAAACCTGCCTGTTTGCAACAGTAATTTCAGAGGAACTGTCAAGAAATGATCAATGGTAAATATTGCTCTCTAGACTGACCATATTAAGGTCTCATAAGACTGCCCACTAATTCCTGACATGATGATATTTATTAAGGCATTCATTTAAGAGCTTTGTTGTAAGATCTCAGTTGTTTCAGTCCTTCACTTACAAGGGAGGATACAACAGTCTCTTTCATCAAAGAGATTGTATTGCTGTGGTAACCTAGCTTATGGGACTACAACAGCTCTAGGCTGCAGGTTAGATCTTTAAGAAAATCTATTTTTGCTGTGCTGAAATTCAAGGCAGCAGCTCTCAGAATGCAGTGCCAGGATTACCCCCTTCCTTGTGTACTAAACTGCATTGTGCCTGCTATCAGGACTTCTCCACATCGCAATCTGCTTTCCAGTGACATTTTGATGTCTTTCACCTAGATTCCCGTTTTATTTTTTCCACTCTTCATCATCCTCTTTCATCATCATCTTCTTTCCAAGGACATCTGACCTTTTTCTTGGCTCAACCACTCTGGTTTTACACATTAATTGCCTTGTATGGAAATATCAAATTGAATCCAGCTCATTGTCTGCCTGTAAAGAGGAAGGTGTGATATTTCTGTAAATTTCCTCTACGTTTTCTTTCTCCCCTGTGTCAAGTATGATTTATTGACTTCTCAAGATGCTATTTTAAGCATGCAGAATACACATAATAGATGTTCATACCAGAGGTTATTCTCATTGCTGTTTGGGTCATGGGCACAACAAGAAGAAAAAGCAGAGTGTGGTTATGACTCTAGGGCTTTTGTGTGTTTGATTCAGTGCATGGTTTATAATGACCCAAAGGAGGTGAATAAAGTGTTGGAAGTTAAACCAAGGTCTCCCAATCAGCAGAATATTGATGTGCAGTTAGAGGCTGTGCACCAACGAAACTGTTTCCTGTTTTGTTAAATGTTATAATCATTCAAAAAATATACAGGATTAAGAGCAATACTAATGAGGCTTACGTATCTGTGTGCACTTGGAGTAGGTTGGTGTGAGCTACCTTTCCACCTGTACTGCTCAAGTTCTCTGCACACAACGTGTACTGTGAACTGAAGAAAAAAAATATGGAAAATTAAGATTGGCATAGACTGCCCATATACATAGTCACTAATAAATACTGAAAAGGCAGGATGCAAAAGTTGGCTGTTTATACAAGGTGGATATTGTTTACTTTGTCTCAAAAGCAAGAGGGGTTGCCCAGAGCAGGTACCCTGAAATGGATTTTGACCCCCTAGAAAGTAGTGTGAAATGGCACGTTATCAGCATAATCTAGTTAAAAGGGGAGAGGATTAACAACATTGTAGAGTATGAAAAGCATGTCCTGCCGTGGTTATCTGTGTATGTGTGAGAGAACATGCATGCTTTCTTATATTCAGGAAGGTGCTAAAAGGGAAGGCAGCTGTGAAGATATGATGTGTCTATAAGTGCACAGTGCTTTATTTTGTGCCCACATACTCTTCTGTATGTCAAAATGAAAATTAGGCTCCTTTGAGAGAAAAATTAGTATCTTCCTCTAGGCATTTTTCAAATATGAGTTGCCAAAACCTCCCCTTGCTGAATCTCAATTAACCTCTATACAGCCTTTTATTAGATTTGTCTTTGTGCATTAGAAAGCTGTTAAATTTGGAGTTAAATGGATTCACTTAAGTGATGTGTTGTGTCTTAATGTCATTGCAGACTAGCAGCTTTCTTGTGTGACAGGTTCATGAAGGAAGACACACAGTAGAAGGAAACACTTTTTGATAGTGACAATTGAGAAATGCTTCTGCCTCGGAGTATATTGCAGTCTTACAGCTTCTGTGACTTAATGGCCAAGCATAGCTCTTACTAGGGAATCCACCTTGACTTCTCAGGAAATTAAATACTAGATTCAGATGTGGATCATTATGCAGGCTTCTGACATTTAAACTCATATGAGATTACCTTATCTGAGTGGACTGAAGCAGTGCAAGTTTTTTTTTGCTGTTGTTTTGAGCTTCTGGCTTTTTTGCGGGTTTGGGGCTTTGTTCCTTGTTTGTTTTGGTGTTTTAAATTGGGGTTTTTTTTGCAGTGTTTTTTGATTTATTGTTAAGAGATCTGAAGTACAACCCTTGCAGATATACTACCATGAACTCCATAGCTGATGATAAAATGGACCCCTCAGACCTTGTGTACCTAGAAGCTTTCTGTTTCCCTGACAGCTTTTTCCTTTTTTCTTCTTTTTTTTTCTTTTTTTTTCCCCTTTGTCCAGGTTAACCTATTTCCTCTTTGTCCATTATCACATTGAACAAATGTGCAGATTTAGCACAAAACCAGCCTGAGCCTTCTGAATGACAGTCTTCCTCTGCTTTGTGTGGATAATCAGGAATGAGAATTAAAACTATTGCCTTTGTTTTCCAACTTTACTTCCCCTGCAGCTCTAATACTTTTCTTAGATTGACTCTTCTAGTTTGTGGTATGTGAAAACTGTTCTCCAATTTAGGAAGTGTTGAATTTTAGGAGTTAGGTTTATATGACTAATTCAGGATTTAATTCTCTCTCACACAGGTTCTGGTCAGTCATAATCTCTTATCTCCCTAAGCTTTTTCCCAACTGCTTCTGTGATTTAAAATAATAATCTTGTGGTAAGAGGCCCAGAGGTGTCTAATTATGACTGTAAGCCAGAAGAGTGTTCCATTGATAATTAAATATGTCAGCTTAATACAGAAGGAACAACTTAAACATATTCAGCCACTGGGAAGTCATTTGAGCTGCCTACTGCATAGGAAAGAAATGTAAGTAAACCTTTCTTATGAACCATTAAAATTCCTCACGACTATATTTCTGATTTGCAGTAAAATCTTTAAATTTGAAAATCCTTGTTCTTCTATCAAACATATATTCCTGTTTGCTACATCAGCAATCCTTAAGGTCAACAGTAATGTTCACTTTGTTTCAGTTACCAGTTTAAGGATGGCTGATGATCTGTTTCTGTAAGTTCATTCTCATTATATAGCAGAGGACACAAATATCTGAACATGATGAATTTTGCAGAATCATGGTATAACCCTGGAGACACGGTCATATGCAGCTTCCTGGCATTCTCTCTAGGTGAGAAAAAATGAATAAAAAAAAGTGAAGCGAATACCTAATGTATAGTAAAGTGGCCATGGTCCAATATAGACCCAAAGTAAAAGAATATCTGCTTTCCTTAAAGGTAGGGAAATGCTAACATAGATCACATAACAGAGCTGTATGTCACTATTTCTACAATAGAACTTGCTACTAAATCCCTATTGTATTGGTGCTGCGCTGATGTAGCACTGTGGGAATGAGTTTCAGCTCTATCTTACATTCAGGCCTTGCATCTCACTGTGCAAGTAGGATTTGTGCTCAATGAGACACCAGCACACTAAAATTTATAGGATCACAATTGTGTGTCTTTTAGGAGACTCCAACAGTGCTCTGATCTGATCTGCTCAGCACAGGTCCAGTTAGAGCTGGTTTCTGGGGGCCTTTGTCTAGTCAAGTTTTGGCTGTCCCCAGGGATTTTTGGGTAGGTAATTCTGTTGGGTTTTTTCAGTGGTTTTTAGGGGGAGAATTTCTCTGACCAATTAAATCTGCAGTGGGAAGATATCCATAATCAGTGCCTTGTACCAAATCTGCTCATTCCTTCAGAAATGAGGCCACTGTGACTACAATGTGTTATACTTCTGGGTATCAGGGGTTCAACAGTGGAAAAGTTGTTACTCCTGGATACTACCTTGGTGGCCAGAGAAAAAGAGTAAATGTTTGCTAAGGTACTGTGAGAAGCGCTACCATCACCTTGTCTAGTGATTGCAGCAGGACTGAGGAGATGGTGAAGCTCAGCTCTGTCCTGGGCCACATCCACTTCTGGACCCCTGCAGGAATGCTGCCCTCCTTGCCATCCTGTTGGTGCCTAAATGTTTCAGGTATTACCAAGTTTACATTTTACATTGTAGCCATGCTACTGATAGCAAACTTTAGCTGACTAAAACCTATATGACAGCAAACTTAATTGCTGATATGAAACCCCCTTGATTTAAACTAACGAAATTTGTTACCTTTTTTTCATGGTTTTGCTGGATATATGATTCTGGATATATGGTTTTATATTTTGCTGGATATATGATTTGCATGGATATATGATTCTAGCTTCTTAAAACTTTACCTCAGTCAGTCGCTGATTTTCACCTCTTGAACCTGCCTTGCTTTCTATTTGTGACATGCAAATTAGTTGCCATGGAAATGATTGCAGCAGGAACAGAGGATCTCTTAAACAGGGGACCAAAAAAGATTCCATATGTAAGCAGATGGGCTTAGCAGTGAGCAAGGAAGAAAAATCACCTAAAATCTAAGGTGCAAGAAGTGTGTGCATGTGAGGGTGTGTCTTTAAAAAAATCTGTCTATATTTTCATTTGCACGCCAGCATCATTTTGAAGCCTTGCTGATTTCCTAAAGCACTGTATGCATGCATGTGTGTTAACCTGACATCTTAATTGATAAGGAAGTGTATCCCTAGTATCTGTGAGGACTGAGTACCAGCTTTAGTGAGATACATGGTAGAATGAGCTGCGGCAGATGAGCAAATGCCTCTCTATGAAACAGGTGTAAGAAGAATAGTTCATAGGGTTCCTTTGCTGGTCCAGCCCACATTCCCCAGGCACTGTGCAACAACGGCATCTATCTGATAAGCATGGTGACAAAAGCCTGGAGGGCTGGTTCTACTTAGCTTTAGTTGCAATTTTTTCTTTGCCCTAATAAGGATCTGACCTGAGATATGTTAAGACTAATTCTTTTTATTTGGATAAGAACGGAATAAAATGTGTGGTGAGATTGTCAGGTTTACGCTGGGATGGCCTTCAGTCACAGCATTGTTGCAAAGATTCTCCTAGATCCATTGGAAAAATCAAATGCAATTTTCATTATGGAGGATTGCAGCCTTTCTATCAACCTATCTATATCCATAGTGATGGGAAACTGAAAGTTTCTTTGCACATGATGTTACACAATCCGAGTTAAATGGTCGTTGGTGTAGGGGACTTGATTTTTGCTTTGTTTGTCACTATGGGAGGAAGGGAGGGGGAAGGAGGAGGGGGAAATTGGATCTGTGTGTTTGCACAGTGACCATGTTGAAACACACGGTTATCTCTTATTAATAAACAGACCATCTAGTTCTCTGCAAGATATCTGAAAGAATAACATGCTATCTGGTTTATGTTCTTACTAGATAAAAAACTTGTTTCATCATATTGTTTGAATAGGTGTTAGTTTTGACCTTTTTTCATGCAATTATCACCTGTAATGGTCACTGCAAAGCTGCATAGCGTGTCCCAAAACTATATGGCTTAACCTTTGTATGGAATTCTTATCGTTACAGAGCTGCTGTCCTGCCGTGCTGTGTCAAATAATTAAATTATGAAAGTCACTGGTATAAAAGAATATTTAAAAAATTTAGTTCAGACCATTCTTTTGTTTGCTTTCTATGAATATTTTAGTGTATGATAAATGTCTATACAGAGCATGAGATTTATGTACGTGGAGAATATTCACCAAAATCATAATATGAATTTATACAGTTGAGTATTTAATCAGATGGTGCAAATTTTAATGGTTATACATCTAAAAAAAAAAAAATACAACGCACAATCCGAGTTAAATGTCGTTGCTTGATTTTTGCTTTATATACTCAAGATGAAGGGTTCATCAATAGTCCCATCATGAAAGGTTATTTGTAGGAATTGTTCTGCAAATAATTAAATTATGAAATGTTAGAATATTTTAAACTGCTGAAGGCCAACTATGAATAGAAAAATAATTTGATACAAATGACTTATTCTAAGGAACTGCCACAGCAGTGTGTCCTGGGTTCAGCAGTAGCTGTCATTTTTCCCTTGGTAGCTGGTGCAGTGCTGTGTTTTGACTTTCGGCCTGATGTTTTGGTTTGGCCAAGGATTATTCAAGGTTGTTTTCTTAAAGTCTCATTCTCATGAGTCAAATCTCCTAAGAGCATTTCTAATTTCTTGTAGTAAAATCTTGTGAAATACTTTAAAAAAGTATTTTTGACCAATGTTTTAATTGCTCATTTTCTTGAGAAGCCTGTATGTAGACTAAAGAAGCATTTTATATTGCTTATCACTTCTTTATTTTTGCCCAAACAACTACTATAACAAGTCTGTCATGTTTAAATATCTCATAGTGAACGTCTCAGGTTTTTTCCTACCATTTTTTAGCTATATACATGTGGTTTTCAAAAAGTATAAAATCGTGAAGTTTGTCTTATTATTCCTCAACCTGCAGCTGGTATTTTTGGACACAATTAAAAGCAATTCCTTAAAGAGAAAGATTCCACATGCTTCTGTGCTAAATGATGTGATTACAGTATCACAGAAATCACAATATCATGATGACTTAATTGTTTTTATCTTATTTGCGCACCTTCTAACTGTCCTTTGTGTGCTGTTAAGAGCAGCCTTCCTACCAATGTCTGCAGCTAGTAGTCAAGACTCCAGTGCTGGTTTTGCATGCCATCAGATCTGTAAACATCTGAATCTCTTGAGCTGTGGGTTTACATTTTAGCATGAGAAAACTGAGCATGTGATTGATGTATTGTAAGCACATACAGAGTGTAAATCAGACTTGTGCTGCTACTCTGCAATTACGTTCCTTCCTGGGTGGGTGACTTACACGATTCTCCCAAATGGTGCCCCACAGCTTTTGTTGGCATCAGTTGACGCAAACATACAGATTTTTGCAGTCAAAGCACACTTTCTGTCTGTGTGATGAGGTTGAGATGAATGTACAGTACCCTGCAGGAAAGAGTATTAAATGTTTCTCAGCACTCAGCTGTGACTTGGTTTTTCTAATTTAGTGAAAGAGAATTCAGTACTTTTGCATTTTGGAAAAAAAGTTTTCTAGGCCTAAACGAAAAGAGATTTTTAGGCTTAAAATGCTAGTGCAAAATCTCAACAACCACAAATGGGATCTCAATGAATGTGGGTACTAGGGATATTTTTTAAAAAAAAAGAAAAGCCATAGACAGCGTGGGTATCACAACATACAGTGTGTATTCAGATTGTCTCTTTTGTTGCATGGCACTAACACAATACCCTAACCAAGAGATCATCTTATGTGACAGCCTTTCATAGGGGAAAACTTTTTGCAAGCTGAAACGGGCATTTCTGACTAAGGTGAAAATGCTTTGGTTTACTTTATTTCATGCAGTACCTAGTCTTCATGCTTACTGTGTTCACTGCAAATAGGTTCCCTGCCTTCATCGTCAGAGAGCACCTAGAAGCATGGTCATAAGCTTTCTCTGTTCCGTCTCCTAAATGGTCAGCTGCCACCTCTAAAACAAAGCCAAGCTGGAAAGGGGTTTTAACTTGATCTTTTTTCATTGATACCTGGACTCCCTGGCAAGGAAGATCTCTGAGCTTTTGGTTTCTCTTTTTATCCTTTAGTACATCCAATTTAAGTTATTCAAAGTACTTTTCTATGCATGCTTGAACTACACTATTTCTACCATTTGGATACCTTCCTGTTTCCAGGACTTCTCCAGGCTGAAATAAGCATAGTTTTCTTCTAGATATTGGCTGCAGCCAACTGGGCCTTGCAGTACTTTCAGCCTTATAGGTTAGATAAATCTGCCATTGGATGGTCCATTAACAGCAGCTGGATGTGGGTACTGCAGATTTATTTTGAGATTCAAGTACCATGAAGGAGAAGCATTTTTAAAGGTCTGAAGCATTCTGAAGCATTTTTAAAGGTCATAAAAATTCTGCCTATGTATAAGAAGAATGGAAACATATTTTCTGTGGTTTTCTAGATGCCCAAGCAAGTAAGATGCAATAATATTCAGCTAGAAATTTATTCTTGCCTCTTGCTGGGAGGTGATTCTTACCCTCTTACTAGAGGTCTTCAACTGATTTCCACAGTACTGGTTTTCAGCATTACCAGTTGTATTTTGTAAAGTGATGATGAAAAGAATTGCTACCTTGCATCATTTGCAAGACAGCTTTTGCCCAACCTGACTGCAAAGTGAAAGTAGAAAGAATGTCAGACGTTATTCCTCAGAACAAGCTTTAGCCAGATGAAGAGGAGGACAGGCTACCAGTTAAGTGACTGCTGTATAGCATACCACCAAACATTTGGCTACTAGTGTCGCCGGGTACTTCTCATCAACGGACTGCCACTATATTCCTGTATTAGCCTCCTGCATTCAGTGATGTTTCTTCTTTTCTATCTAACAGTTAAATTTTTGGTGTTCAGTATCCTTCATATGAACTTTCCTAGCTGTCACCATTTTTTCTTTGCCCTGGCATAGATGAGAGCACCTGCTTTCACAACAGCTGAAAGGTGTATTAAGAAGCTGTTCCTTCCTGTTTTCTGCTGTGCAACGTTGCTTCTGAGCTGAATGGATGCCTCATTATGTGCTAACTTGAACCGAGTCTCTGATAGTAATGATGTTTGCTAGGCTGAAGAACTGGATTTGGGGATTAAACATGTATTGGGGTCATGGCTTGAATGAGAAACAATAAAGTCACCAAACAAAAAAAAAATCCTCAGTCCCTTGCAATCATAATATAAACCTAACAGATCATGAGAATCAAGGTCAACACATTAACTTTTTCAAGGGCATGTGTGTTGGAGTGTAAAGTTTGAAGTTTACATAAAAAGTTTTCTCAAAATGGCTGGCCTGATGATTTTATATTTATTTTTTAATGTATGCATTTGATGAGCAAACATTTTATAAAATGCTTTCACATTTAAGTTTTAAAAATTTTAAGAAGAAAATTTTGAAGCTGGACAGCTCAACAGAAAACAGTATGCTTCCAGTACTTAAGTACTGGACTTCTGAACTGCTAAAAGTGAAAGACTCGCTAAACAAGTAAGGCTGATGTCCAGTATCACATAGCAAATGTATAAAGCAGAACTGCACAAAAAGTTGTTTGACAGCCTACAAGCATGTGACAAGATTCCGATACTATGCATTTCAAAGAAAAGTGAAAATGTAGACTAAAATCCCAAGAATTTAAATTCAGAATCCAGAAATGAGTAGCAGCTTACTATCAAGCATTTTGGAAGTCTAAACTGTAGTATGTTAATTTAAAATAGTTTTGATAATTAAAAAATAGCTGTATTTCATAACACATAATATTTTCACTTGGTTTGTCAGGTGTTCATAAGTCAGCATGAGTTTCAATGAGATTTAGGAATCAGGCTACTAAATCATAAAAGTGTTGTTAAAAGTATAATTTTTTAAAAAGCCAAAACAGCACTGTGCTTGGACTTGTGAAAGCCTTTTGTGTGTGAATGTTTCCATCCCGCAAAAGGAACTTTGCACTTTCCCTGCTTTTTGAAGGGGTGTCTTTCCTGCTTCTAAACACAGTGGGATCAAGATGTGAGTCTGTGAGGTTCATGAGGCTGGACTAGTGCTTGTTGCTTGGTCATAACAAAACTGGACCATTTAAGCAATGAATAAGAAATGATAGAAGTGTTAAGGATGACAGAAGTCCACCCTTAGGATCTTATAATGTATGGAAAGATTGGAAATTAATTGCTAATTTGCCATCATTTAGTGCAACTGGAGAGGTGGAAGGTGGAGGGAAGGGAGGCCAGGCAGTTTGGCAATTAGCAGGAGCTAAGAGTGAGCATGGATGCTCAGGAATTAAGTACGTTTGGTTTTATCATGGTGTGGGAGGTTCTGCCACAGTTGCATGAGGTAATGACTTCTACTGAATTACTGGTGGGAAACCCTGTTGCAAGTGCAGAAAATGATGTATACCTCTACCACACTGCTCCCTGTACCTCACCCTGTAGAGCTATACTTCAGCTTTTGTGTAACAAGATGCAAGCAAGCCAACAAGCTCACATATTTATTTTTTTTTTTGTGATAAGAGAAAAAGACATCCTGATTGCTTTCTTCTTTTTTCCTTTTCTTGTTGTTGTGTAGCCCTGCTCTCTCAGCTGTGATAGTGAGTCTGACCCTCAATCCACTTACAGAAGAAATGGTTCACTAGGCCAGTCTCTTTCACTCTGCAACAATCTGTCTGCAGGGGTGAGAAAGCAGTTCATTCTCTGTTCCTGTTCTCACTGGTCAAAGCTCTTGACAAGATGTCAGTGCCTACTGTGATAGCAGTTCTTAGCCTTTTTGTGATTTGAATATCTTACTTGGAAAAGGGCCCTAAGCTTGTTGAAATAACTTCACACAGACTCTGAAAGAGGCTTGAGATTTTAAGACCAATCAGTAAACAGCATTGGCTTTGAAACATGGCCTTTATTCTGTTAGCTCTAGTCAATTCAAACTGTGGCATCATCTCTGTCACTGTTCAGCTGTATTTCGGGTTTGCTTTGGTGCTTTCACAGGGCAGATATAGCTTTAGTTTTGTCTGTGACAGTCAACAATAAATGTCTATGAAGTTCAGTAGTGTGATACAAAAGGCATGGTGTATATACTGCTTCCTACCAATTTTTATAAAAATGAAAAATATAAAAATAGTATGCTGTAGGATAAGCTTTTTGCTGAGTATGCTGCTGAAGAGCTGGAGAGGACATTCTGTGCTATGTAGAAAAGGAGTTACTGGATTTCTGCCCTGTAGCCTGTACATCCATCAATAAGCTTTCATCTTCTGTTTTACCCCTACCACAGTGCAGCAGCAAAACATAATATTTTGAATTTTCACCAGATTTCATTGTCTTCTGTGGGTTTCCTCCTTTCTGCAGCAGTGGATCGCAAGGAAATGAGAAATCTTTGGCCAAATACCTGCTATATTAGTCTAGGACAGCAGCTGGGCAAGAGTTGTGGTTAGCTGTCTCTCTGTCACACACACACGGTATTTCCTTGCACTATGAAAGATTATTGTATGGGCTGAGAAGCCAAACAGATGAAAATTAATATGGCTTATTATAGTTTTGACTTTTTAACCATTCTAGAAAAGTCTAAGAAGGGAATACAGTTGGGGAAAATTGAAGCAACTATATATGAGTGTTTAAAAGGATGACAGTGGGGTTTTTTTGATCACTTACTGTGTCAGATATGTCTCTTGACAGAATAGGAGGAGCTTCTCAAAGTATCTTAAGTTGAAGTATAATATATATAGCCTCTAATTCTTTATGCTATGCAAACATAACGTGTGCTTTGGGATATGACAGTAAATAAAATACTTGCTGTATTCTTAAAGTGTAGTAGTGTAGAATTAAGTGTGATGAATTAGGAAAATAAAAATAATCATTTTGTTTCTTCTCCTAATAATAAGACCACATGAAAAATCTCCCTCAGGAAAAAAAGTTGGGTTTTTGTTGTTGTTTTTTTTTTTGCTATCACTTTCCCAAGCATAACCTTGTGAAGGTGACTCATTTTACAGTCTCCATTATTTAGGGAACCATGGTATCTGTAAGGCCTCTTGGTAGTGTCTATTCAACAGCAGCAGAAATGCATTTCTTTTCTTGCTTAGACACTCCACCGAGTTCAATTCTGCAGGCACAAATGTCTAAATATTTTTTTTGTTCCCAGTCTAAATGCATTACGCAAAGAATTCATTTCATAAAAACATAACAAATGTTTATGTAGATTTTTATTTTTTTTTTAACAGTCCCAAACATGATAGTTCAGGAAGCTACTGTAATTTTAAGAGCTTAAAAAGCAGCAGCTACAGTATAATAGGATCTGGGGCTTATGCAAATAAAACCATTATGCCCATTATTGGTGCATAACAGAGTAGAAAGACCTCTGCACTTACGGGTAATATGACAAGTGCTTTATTTATGGCAACTCTTACAATTTTCTCCCAGCATTTTCTTGCAGTATCATGTGGTCTCCAAAAGGCAAAGGTTTATTTGTTGCTGAGAAGAGCTCTCAATATATTAATAAGAAGCTGGACAAATTACTTCTGCAAAACAAATGTTCTCAGATTTTGTTTTGTTGCCTTTTAGCTCTCCAGCAGTTCAATATATTCTTGACATTATGAAGGATTGCACTCCAGTAAAACATAAGCATGGAAGATGGGAAAGTTCTCTGACTGTATGATTAAACTGATCTTAAACTTTACAAGCACAGTGTGCCTGAAGTAAACAAAAAAGACATTGCCATGGGTCAGACTGCAGTCCTCTATTCATTCTCCTTCTGAACCTGGCAGTAGAGTACATGAGTTTTGTAGGGGTCTGTTCAAATGCTCCAATATCCTGAACACCTTATCTTCATCTGTATTTGTCATCGCTCAGGTTTTTGCATTCTACAGGCAATGTCCTAAGGCATATGAAAGCTGAGTGATTTCCTAAGAATACCACAAAAGAGCAGGTATGATCCTTGGCCCTGGAAAGCTAAAGGAGTATCTTGATCATCCTTTGGTTCTACATAGTCTGGCTTGCATATTCAGTGATACCATGCTTTCAATAATTCAATTCCTTCCAATTACAATAAGGAAAATACAAATAGCTTCAGGCTAAAGTGTGCCTGGAGCTTATCCAGAAAAGGCCGCATTATACTGACTCTAAGAAACAGAATCTGCAGTCAGATTTGTATACAAGTTGCCTAAGATCCATTCCAGTCCACTCACACAGCTTCGTCATTTGGATTGACTGCTGATTTGGAGGGACACCCTGGAATTCCCGTGTGAATTCCAATTCACATTGGAAGAATTTGGGTTCCCATTTCTCTCTGACATAGTTTTCATTCATGTTCTGATTTAAAATCATAAAGTGATCAGATATTTCTTAATATCACACTTTTAAATGCTTTTTTCATTTGTAAGCATATAAACTTGCATGTATGGAGTCCAATTGAAATACTCATTGAAAGCACCTTCTCGTAAGAATTAAACCTCTAAACAATACCCTTACTCTTATAAAAATAAGGATTTGCTAGGCTAATTTCCTTGATCAAATTAATACAACTACTGGAATGCAATTAGTATTTGATCTATGAACTTGAGTATGTATTATTTGATCTCTGTCCTGTCGTCCTGTCCTGCATTATTACTGTACTCTTCTTTTTTTTTCTTTTTTTCTCAATAAACATGAGTTTCAGTGCATTGACATTGGAGTGACCAGTGAAAGGACTCCTTTTTGTCAATGCAGCTCTGAAAGTTTTGCCATAAAAATTACTATTCATCTGTTTTTGTGAAAAGTAAAAAGTACATCCACATCAGTTACTGGAAGCTTGTGGCACACAGTGAAACAGTTGGTAACTAAAGACATCTTACTTTGGATGAGAAGCTTAACACGAGCCGGCAGTGTGCACTCGCAGCCCAGAAAGCCAACTGTATTCTGGGCTGCATCAAAAGGAGCGTGACCAGCAGGTTGAAGGAGGTGATCCTGCCCCTCTACTCTGCTCTCGTGAGACCTCACTTGGAGTATTGTGTGCAGTTCTGGTGTCCTCAGCATAAAAAGGACGTGGAACTGTTGGAACAAGTGCAGAGGAGGGCCATGAGGATGATCAGGGGACTGGAGTACCTCTCATATGAAGACAGGCTGAGAAAGTTGGGGCTGTTCAGCCTGGAGAAGAGAAGGCTGTGTGGAGACCTCATAGCAGCCTTCCAGTATCTGAAGGGCACCTATAAGGATGCTGAGGAGGGCCTATTCATTAGGGACTGTAGTGATAGGACAAAGGGTAACGGGTTCAAACTTCAACAGGGGAAGTTTCAGTTAGATATAAGGAAGAAATTCTTTCCTGTAAGGGTGGTGAGGCACTGGAATGGGTTGCCCAGAGAAGCTGTGAATGCTCCATCCCTGGCAGTGTTCAAGGCAAGGTTGGTCAGAGCCTTGGGTGACATGGTTTAGTGTGAGGTGTCCCTTCCCATGGCAGGGGGGTTGAAAGTAGATGATCTTAAGGTCCTTTCCAATCCTAATTATACTATGATTCTATAGTGGTGCTTTTGTTGCTGCGTCAAAAGTTATAAAGAATAAAATCTCTGGATTTTAGGGAAAGCATACATTAAAACCTGCTCACTTTTGCTAATAATACTGTATTAGAGAATAAAAATTAGGTAAACCCACTTTCTCTTTGTTTCCCACTCTTGCCAGTTAAGTTCCACTCACCACAACTGGTAGTAGCAGGAAAGAGAAAATTGAGAAGCAAAATGAGAAGCAAAATGAGAAGAGATAATGTGTTGCTATACATGTCCAGGATATTATGGTGCACCCTAGGAAATAAGGAAAAGTCCAGATGTGCTTCTGCCAGCCACAGAGGGACAATCAGTTTACATGTGTTTGAACTCATTACAGGAATTTCTATTATGAATCTAATTAATTTTGGCTCAGTTTGGTCAGTACAAGTCAAAGCTTATTCTCCTCTCCTCTAACAGGTTAGTGCTGGGGTTGCTATTTGGTTGCTAAATGGTTGCCAGCCATTTATGTTTATATAGGGCTATTTGCAAGAGAAAAACAAACATGCATTTCAGAAATGAAAATGACTATTTGGATGGTGATGCTACAGCCCTGAGCACCTGTTGGGTGCAACTCTCCCACCTAGAATAACCTCATTAACATTACCCAGCAGTTAAGATCGCAATGCAATTTGCTTCAGGTTTTGTGTGCAATACATAAAAATGTGATGCCAGCTCCTTAAAGGCATCATGCAGCTGCCAGCTGACCTGTCCTTATTCACCAGTGGGTGGGATTTGGCAACAATACCTTCATAAATACCTTGAAAATCCAAATCTCTCATGATCTGATTTATTTATGGTGGCCTAAATACAGGGCAACTGTAGAAATCTATGGACAAAGTACTTCAAGGGACATTGCCAGCTAATGACCATCCTTTATGTGTATGGTAAGATATCCAATAACCAGGGGGTTTCATCAGTCTTCATGCAAGTGTGTGAATGCCACTAAATACACCTTGTGAGCTCAGTATAGTTTCCCTCAGTAAAAAATGCTGTGAGCAGAAGTACTTAGATTTACCTTTGCTATTGCAGTAAGCAGAAATCCAGATATTGTGCGTAATTAAACTGAGATAGCTAGGTTACTGAAACGTGCAGATTATGCTAGTAAATGTTCAGGATACATAAGGTGGCTTCTGCTATTCCATCTGACCTGGTAGGGCATGACAAACATGTTTGGTTTTATAAAGCAGCTTATGAAAAAAATTAAAAAAAACCCTCAACCTATTTATAACCAAATTTACACAAATTTGTTTCTGGAACTATCAGCTTTTGAGACAAACTCAAAACAGGTCAGTGTATGTGTACTTATAAAGTTCTATTCAGAACACCCAAAACCTGTTTAATATTTGTTATTTTCACATGTTTTGGTAACTTGGTTTAATACTTCATTGACTTACATCTCAAAGACTTGCATCCAACTCTTGGTGTTGAAAGAACTTTCCTGCAGGAAAGTTGTCTTTAAAGTAAGTCACCTGTTCCTATAGCAGGTAGCATGTGATTGCCATCCAGAGCTGTTTATCTTTGTGAACTAAACTGTACTTCTTTAGATTAGATAACTTTGTGTCATAAATAGCAATGTCAGTCAAAAGCTACAAACACTGTAGAGAGAATGATCCACCTTTTACTTTCCTGCTTACTCAGTCACTTCTGTTGGGAAGTTTAAAACCCCAGCACTAGACTTCAAAGTAATGTTCTTAGCACTTGTGTGAGGATAAACCCAGGGCATGGTGAAAAGAGACAACTGATTAAATACTCTAGCATCTGGTCCACTTTGATTACATAGACTTGTTTTTACAGATTCATGTTTTTTTACAGATTCATTCTCGCTTGTTCTGTAAATTCTGACATTAAGATCAGTTTGGTTGGAGATCATATTGCTTTAGTTTCTTCATAACATCATCTAAACAGTATAATGAACACACAAAATTGCCATGGTGTATCGACATGAGTTTTTCCTTAAAAACACTGTGTAGCCAAGAACTCCAAAGGTATGGGGGAAATATTTTCTGTTACTAAGAGATGGACTAAAATGAGGATAGGAAAAGGATGACAGAGAGATGCCTGATAGTAAGTGGAGTTTTAAAACCCAGTGGAATACTGACAGAACTAGTGAGAATCATTTAGATGGTAAAGCACTGTCAGACTTCAAGAGTTTGTGCATTTAGCTATTTAAATTAACATATGCAGGACCAGAATAGACTTATTAGCTCCAATGAGTGTCCCATTGAATCATATATGCTGTCACTTACAGTAACCTGGACTCCTAGATTCCAGTGTGTGCAATAGTGTGGTGGGTTTGGAATAACCTGCCAGCAGAAATGCCTGCATCTAAAGATTCTGGAGGTGAAATGAAGGGCCTGACTCCTTGCAGAACTGACTTCTAACTGTTATGTAACACAGTTGTGCAGATATGTGTTAGGAGAGGAGAAGTCGGGGGGGAAGACTCCAGAGAAGGGAAGAGGTTAATGATTCCAAAGTTTAAAATTTGGGAGCCAAAAGTAATTAAATACTATAAATTAGATATTTTAGAGCCCAGGATTTCAGAGGATGAACAGTAAAAGAAAGGTTTATTTCTCTTTATTTCTTTTTTAATTGGTCTCTTACCCACCCAGAGACAGTGGTAAATGTACAAAGCCACTCTATGTTTCTACTTATTATGAAAATTCAGTATTAATCATAATAACTTTTTTCTAGGAAAAATCTAATTGATGACGGAACACTATACTTCTTCACAAAGAAAAATACTCCTTTTTTAATAGAAAAAGGAATCATTAATATTGATCATTAATACAAATCTAGTTTTGTGATGAAACTTCTAAAAACTACAAGGAAACAATTAAATTTAAAGCAGCCTCTTGACGTTGCTGAGAGATTATACACTTGACTAGTCTGACATAGGATACTGTACTTGTGTGTCTCACTTGCTGAATTTGCTAATGTTGTTCACTAAAACTGAAGGATCAGCTTTGACAAAATATGAATTCTTTCTGTCACCTATAATATACATAGGTGGTGTTAGTGACTGATATTCTTACTCTGCAAAACGTTTAAAGCAGATCTGGTAAAATATCTTGATACTTGCAGCTCCCAAGTAATTCCCCTTATGAGATAATGGGTTCAATTCTATGGTAGACTTCGAGCATACAGGTTGACAACTTCTCCTAGGCATATTCCTCGGCTTAAATTTCCAGTTTGAGGTAAATAAAAATGATTCAACCATATTGCTTAAATAAGATGAGGTGAAATACTTTGTTGTGCTATATAATTTCTTACAATCATTTAATTGAGAATCCCTAGTGTTTTGAAACAGAAACTAAAACTTTGGCAGGAGGCTAATCTACTATCATGGCCACGCCTGTACTTGGCCTGATGACAAGGCTGAGAAAAATCATCTTCCTTATAGTCAGCGGAGGCTTGTCAGAATTTGCTGAATTCTCTGAGGACATGTTCTTTCATGAAGGGCTGCTGGGCCTTTTTTGAATGTCCCTGTAAGCACTGGTCTTGCCAGCCAGGGCTACTTATGGGCCAGGCACTGGAACAGAGTGGCAGCTGTGTGGCAGTGATAACAATCTAGCCTCCTTGTACACCTGGCTGGCAGGCTCTATGTGTTGGATGGGACAGCCCATCTGGATACAGGAAGAGCGGAGAACTGGTGCACTGGGAATGGGGCAACAGCAGAGAGAAGCTGGGGGAGCTACAGGTTTAAGAGAAAACGAAATTTTTTTTCTGTTGTCCTCAATTTTTTTTCACATGAAAAATAAATTGCCCTGTTAACTAAAGACACGTGCTTGATCTAAAAATACCCACTCAGAGATGACCAATGCGTATCTGGCCATAGGTCCATCTCATGAAATTGATCTTTTTCCACTTAAAAAACTCCTACAAAACCCTACGTAAGTTAAACTCTGGTGTTATGTATGTGAGGCCACCTTTACTTTTATGATTGTAAGCTTTCTTGGCAATGTTCTTGTTTCATTGCAACTATACCTCTTTGCTCTGAAGTGGCATTTCACTGAAAAATTGTACTACCATGAACTGATAATGGAAGCAGCTTTTTATTTTTATTGCTGTATATGGGAAAGGGAAGGTGAAAAGTTGTAACAAAATAGCTAGTAGTTTTGTGGGTTTTGTCTAAAGTAGTATAACAACAATACAAGCCTGATGACATGTAAATAACAGTCTTCTTGAACTACAGCAGTACATTGTGCTCCCTCCTTTGAACAAATGTAATGTTATGCCTGTAATTAGCAGTTTCTTGAAATGGCAGTGCATGTTTTCAATAAACATGCATTAACCAACACTGCAGACTGATTTTTTGGGTGTTAATTATTATAACTGTTTCTGGGAGAAACTGTCAGGCTAGTTGGTATACTGTAGCCGCAATTGTGAAAGTATCCAGTGAGCAATGCCCATGTGCTTAATACTACTCAAAGAGCTAGAATGTTTCTTTTTCTCTTAAGATCCTGTTTATTTTATTCATCCAGATACAGCCTCATGGAAGCATTGGATTCGAAAGGAAAGGTTAAAAACTATTTCAGAGATCAGGGCATTTAAATCAGGTTTAGGTCTGACTGACTCTCCAGTTTGGGTAATTTGGAGAGAGCAGAGTTAGCTGCGCGCTTACTGCCCAAGATGCTGTCCTGGAGAGGCTGTTCTAGTTCATCACCCTAAATTGCTTCAGCTGTTTTTATTTTCTTTTTTACAGTTTCTCAGAGTAGAGAAATATGCATATATGTTTATTAGTTCACAGATGACTTGAGAAATTTCTATTACCATCCTATTCAGATAAGGCAGTTACTCTGTTTTGGTGGCTTTTTCTGGAGCATCCATTTCATGCTATTGCTCCGTGACTTGAACTCAACAGTACCTGTCAACATGCAGATAAGTACTGTTTTTTTTTCAAATTAGCATAAGTACTTTCACCCTTAGATTTCCTAGATGAACTGTGGCAGCAGGAGATTTTGAAAGACCTGATGAGCTGTACTAGCTGGGTCTGCTTCACCTCTTTTATTTGTTTTGCTTCTTTTCTACCTTCCCTGACTTACTTGCCTACCTGCCACTGCAATAGCTGACAACCTGTTCAATAGCATACAAAAAAATTGCCTCAATCTTGACTACTGATGATAAATCATAGCTGTATAAAAGGATATAACACTGGAATATAACTGAGATTCAGTTAAAACTGAGATCATTTAATTTTAGACAAACGTGTTCTAAACTACTCACTTTTTATGGAGACATGAAGGCCAAACACTCAAATTGAATCTGTGGGCTGTGACCATGTCATTTGCTTTAACATAACAATCCTGACTTGTTCTAATGCTGTTGGCATTCCCCAATGTGTGAGGAAATCAAAAATTTTCCTTTGATTTATCTGTATATATTCAGGCATGATAGCACCAGACATAGGTACCTGATGGGTGTATGATGCTCCATAATAAGATTTATACATGCTGTGACTCTAGATGAAAGAGATAAGGGAAGTGCATTTCCCATAAGAGAAGCATTCTAGACTTTCAGCATCCTTGCCACCCTTGATAGAGATGAGTGGTGCCCATAGTTACTAAACATGATTCCCATATAGGTAGGACAAGAGTTTTCTCACAATAGAAAACACTGAGCTTTCTTTTGAGGTGTCTTCGCTCTGTTACAATCAAATGTAACTTACTCTGCCTTTCACATAACACAGCTTGGGAATTTGAAGGTAGTAATGTTTCCATCACACACATGAGCTCTGACCACCTCCTTTGCTGACTGACAAGGAGTTTTACTATGAGAAAAAAACCAGAACCTAGAGTGACAAATGATGCATGAACTGACAATCCTTACATTCTGCTGTGCTTTCATTTATGATATAATATTCAGTTCATATACAGCCATCAAAACATGGAAGCCAAGGAAAAAAAAAACCAAAGTACTGAGAATTCTAATTTTTCCTCTCCCTCTGTTAGTCTGTACTTATCTCCACAAAACTTAAAAGCTGTGTAATTATGTAATTTGAGAAGAAAATAATTAACAACATATAGAATTCCTGCCACCAAAAGTAGCAGTGTTTTTAAAATTACACTTTCAAGAACCATTTTGTCAAAATACAGATTTCATTGATCTTGGCTTTTTTACAACCTTAATTTGAATTTGGGTTTTTGTGGCTGAAAGCCATTGCAGGGCTTTGGGCAAAGAAATAATGCTTGATCAATATTAACACATGCGATTGCAGGTGTTTGGAGATGTGAAATGTGGTTCAAAAATATTTTAAAAGGATGGTTTTATAGTGTGTTGCTCTTTCCCAACAAAGAGAGTGCCTTCTAAAGTGTCTTCAAGAGAACCATGAAATTCACACAAGCTTCTAGGATTTTCTGTGTCTTTGACCATAATAATTTAAATAATGTTAAAGACTATTAGAACTCTGCATTAGTGTTTTACTTGTGCTGCTATGTACTCTCCTCTGACAAAATTGTTTTCTAGGGGCAGATTCTGTTAAGCCTTCTCATGTTAGGGAAGTTCATTGTCCTTGAGAAAATTATAATTTAGTCTACCTTCTCATGTACTGTGAATTAATTTCTAAGTAAAATTCTGACCAAATCTCACTTGTTGTTTGTTTCCACTGTTCTGAGGCGTCTTATGTTAAAAGTATAAATGCTCAGATTGTGATGCTTCAAGGTTGGATTGAGACTATGATTTGACATGCAGCTACTCTCTATTATAGTAATATTTCCAGAGAACAAACCTGTGAGAGAATAATGCTGATTCCAATGTACAGTTCTTATCCCTTATAAGCCTCCATATGTGAGTTTTCTATAATCTTTGCATTCCTCTAAACCAGTTTTAATTCTAAAGCTTCTTTTCTCACACAGTGTGAAAGTTATATTGCTGAAACCAAATTACTTGTCTCTAGATAAATAAATGGAATAGTTTCAGAGATACTATGCAACACTGATGCCACCTATGCTTCCAGATGGGCTTTTCAAGCTCTAAGTGCAACCTCTTTTAGGAGTCTGATTTCAGTTAAAAAGGAGTATGCTGTATTTCCTAGGTTTGGTATGATCGGAACATCTGTGAGACTTCAGTGTGACTGTGAATGTTTGATAAGCAAAGCATTCACAATTTAACAGTGCTGTGGAATGTTTTAGCTGGATTTCTTTGGGGTTTGTTTTAGCTTGGAGAGAAAAATAACCTGCAAAAGTGGTAGAAATGAAAGAATTAATTTGCCAGTCATGGAAAAAGGTAGGTAGCTGGGATTAGCTTGCTGGTATGTACATCTGAAGCTTGAAAATTAAGGTTCCAGCTGACTAGTCAAGTTACATACAACTTAGTAATGTTCAACCACTGCACTGAAAACTACACATATTGAAACTCTGTCTTTCCTGCCACTGAAGATGTAGAGAAATTGCATTTGTAAGGTAGTGAAGTTGCAATGAATTTGTATTTCAATTAATAAAAAAATCTGAAATGGAAGATTTTCCAATTACTACCTTGGTGAGATTTTCCTTGGTGAACAGACAAGAGGTTTCTGTCCTTTACTTATGAGGATTTCCTCATCAGATCTCTCAAAAGCATGGTGACTGGGGACTACTTTGACGAGGCAAGTGTTGGTTGTGAAAGATATGCCTAATGAGGTACTCAGTGGCTTGGAGTCACATTACAGAATTTTCATAACAAAGGTCTATTTTGTCAATGAAGATGAATGCTCTTGTATTCAAGTTCTATTTAGAGGGAAACCTCCAGGAAATGGGAAACTCCTATGTTTACTTATGACATTATTCTAGACGGAGATCTTTGTACTTTTGTGGAATTCAGGTTTGACCATAAACTACAGACAAGTGTGGCTGGGAGGAATGCCATTCCTGACATCAGTTGATGCCTAACAGCTTTGACTTTGCACTGTAGCTTCCTCTTCTTTCTTTCTGTATCACAGTTAAATACTAAGATTGTATGAACAAAGTGACTGGGAAACACTATTTCCGTACAATCTTCTAAGGGCTGAGGTTTTACATAGGGGGATGACAATGAGCAGGAAGTTCAGTAACAGACAGAATTCTCGAAATTCATGGTGAAGATGCAGTATTACATAAAGTTGAACATTGACAAGTCTTTCTAAAGGGAACTGTCTTTGCAGATCTTGGAATGTAGAAACAATACTTTGCTCCTTGGAAAGTAATACTTTCGAGCTTTCATTCTTTCATGTCAGCTAAGAAGCTTTATGAGAAATTTTGTTACAGCCTATTTTGGATAATAGTATCATTGTTCCATGCAAACAAATACTGGTAATTGTTTAAAACATTTTCACTTTGACCGCTGATACAAATATGTGTATTCTGCTGACTACAGTTAGTGCTGAGTTCACACTACTGAACTTTTTCTTTTACTGATTTTTTTTTTCTTTTTTTTTTTTTTTTTTTATGTTACTACCCTGGAACTTTATGGGTTTAATTTTTCCTTCCCTAGGATCCTAAATGTTAATTTGAAATGAACCCTATTCAAAGCATGTATTTGAGAAGGGAGATGATCAGTAGCAGAATTCCATCACTAGTGAGGCTCTCTAGTAACACCCAGAAATGTCTCATTTTTATGCCAGTAAAACCCCTATGAATTAACTTTACTCTCCCTTCAGTAATATTTGTTAATTTAACAGATGCTTGATACCTCAGTTACTGCTGACTCTAAAAATGTATACAATACATCCCTACCTGTGGCATTTTTATTTCCATAAATTTGCTTATGCAGTTTTGCAGAGCAGTCTGTGTTGACTGAGAATTCAGCAATGGTGTCTCTATGCTGCTGTATGGACATGGTTCTAGGAATCTGTAGCTGCTATATTCCATCATCTGCTGATTGTGTTAGATAGCCTTGTTAAGCTTAAGCAAAGATGAGAGTTAGTTCACAAAGAGGTTGGATTAATGTTAAGTTGAATCTTTTCCCAGTTGTCTGTAGTATTTGGCATTATCTGTCTTTGTCACACACCCACGCAGATTTGTAGAAAGAATATAGCACTCTTAGCTGACAGTAAACTGGATATTCTCCATAGAGTGCTGTCAAGATGGGTCAAATCTGTTCTGGAATGACACTTTCTGGAGGGACATTTCATTTGTGGTTTTAGTGATCTGTATTTGCTTCAGTCCTGATTCTTTATCCTTATTTGTTGCACTTGCATTCTGGCACTTCATTTTCACTCTTTCTCAAATTCAAACCTTGGCAAAGCTCTCCAATTCTTTTTCAGCTTAAATGCACAGTCACACTAGTACTTCCTCTTCCCTCCACCCCTTGCCATTAATACTTCTCATGCCCATTTCTATAGAATATTTGATTACGCTTTCTGCCTGCATTTACATGGCTCTATGCTCCACTTATGAAAGAACCTTCTAGTTGATACAAGCCACAGTGTTCTTTAAGAAACATATAAATCCTTTCTTAATTCATTAAATACTCACCATACAATGGCAATCTCTCACACTGCTTTTTTGTTCTTTCAGGCTTTTATTTAAGATGTGCGGTGACAAAGCAGGCACTGCTCTTTTAACACTTACTGCTTAGAGGGAAAACGTTGTGAATGCTTACAATACTGTAGAAAAGAATTTGGGTTCTGCTGCTGAAATAATCAAAGATATGGATCTTCTATCATCAGCTTTGACATCATTACTTTTACAATGGGAATTGGATTTAGGTAGTATATACAGCTGTTTTTTTTATTTCTTCTAAGTTATATGTGGACACAAAGACTTACAGTTTCTTGGATATATTTTTTAGTGCCATGAAATTCTTTAGCTAAGGTGAGCTCTTGGGAGGAAAGCAACAGACAATTAATTCATGACCCTAAGTGGTAGCGTGTATGTGAAAACTAGAGACTAATTGAGATAAGCTATCATTTGGCTGTTTATTTTCATAACCTAATTGTTCATTTCACAATGACTGTAGGCAATGTGATTAATGTAAGCTGTGAGAGCAATCAAGCTGAAAAAAGATGTAATGGACTACATGAGATATTCTTGTTCTCCGTCCACGTATTTTGCTGTAGTTTAGAAAAGCTCTACAGCTGATCTGTGCAATGTCCTGAAATTACTTTGCTAGCCAGTAGGTATATCAAGGTCAATCTATTGACAGGCATATTTCCATTTCTGGTAAAAATGAAATAAAAATAGATATATAAAATAAATTAAAAAGAAACCTACACCCTAAATAGATCTTGCGGTTTTGTTTGTTCTTCTGTTCTTTTCTCTATACCATCTTCAGACCTAAACAATGCTCACTATTTACAGCTCAGGTCCCATTCTTCAGACAGGGAGACTCCATCCCAAAAGACTCTTTCCCTCTTGCTTATTATTTCAGCGCTGTCATGTATCAACCACGCCATTCATGATCCATTACTGCTCCATTTTCCCCTTTTGAAAAGGCATAAAAACCTTTTGTCGTTGGCCTTATTTCTTGTATCTCTTTAAAGCAATGTGATGCTTTTCTGTATATGAACAAGGTGAGGCTGATTGAATGAGAAATTCTTTCATGTACTTGCCTGCATTAGACTTTTAAATTGCAGGGCAGAATTAAACTAGGTATGCAGTGATGCTCTCATAAGATATTTAAAGTCCAGTTCTGCTGGCAGCTGGCCTAGATAGTCACAGTATAAGATTGCTTCAGCAAACTGGAAAAGCGTGACCTTGACATCTTTGCTTCTGTTAGTTTGAAATAAAGGTGGTACCAGTCACTTGCAAGTGGAAAAAATACATTACAAAGCTACAAGGGATTAACTCAGAGTGAATTTTGGAGCCTAGATATGCTTGTTTTGAAACAGGTAGACTTAAAAAATCTTCAGAAGAAAGGCATTTTCTTTGGTTGAGTTTCTTCTTTGTGAGCACTGTATGCTGAGCAATTCTGCTTACAATCAGATGAAAGATGTTTCACACATTAATTTTAAATTATTTTCTACCTAAAAATAAGCTAAAGGCTGCATAAATATATTTAGTATGTGCTGCTCAAAATACAAAATGAGTGCATAGCAATAAAGCTAGCTTCGCTCACAGTAAGATAAATAGCCCATATGCAGAAGAAGAAAACAGCTGTATTATCATTAATTTATTTTGTTTACAGATATATAGTGACTATGGGGTCTCACTCTGTTAATCAGTGAAAGCTAATACATGATGTGCCTTGGCCACAATGAAAAAATCCGTGTCTCTAAAGCCCTTCCTTCCTTTTAAAGCCTTTTTACAAACAGCTGAAGTAATAAGCTGGTACAATGGATAAATGTGACCCCACACTTGGTCTTCACATTCTAATAATAGCTTTAAGTAGAATCCTAAATGATGTATGTGTTGTTTGTACTGCATTGTAGTTATTTTTTCAGGTTTATGGTTTCTGTGACACATTGATGCATACACCCAAAAGCATTGACTGAGGATTAGTTTTCATAATTTTGTGTTCTAGGTGATAGATTTGCCTCAATGGGGCCTGCAATGCTTATTAATTACATGCACTATCAGCAAAGGAATGTCAAAGAAAACGCTATGAATTTTAGAGCAGCCAATAAATTAATTTCTACTGTTTTCTTTTCACAAAATAGTTTATATGACGAAGATCCAAATACTTCATCTTTTACTCATAAAACTGTAGCAAAGTCCAATATTGCAAAACATCCTTTCAAGAACCAGAAGAGAATGTTGGTACAGATTACTCAAATAAATTAAAATGTGTCAGCATTGGTACCTCTTGTGTAATTCTTCCAGTGGGATTAGAAACAAGAGCCTTGCCTAGGTAAGGTTCCACTGAAGAAAATGAAATTACAGTGATCTGAACACCATCACTGCAGGGTCCAGAGAGAAAAACCAACCTATCCTATTCCACAAAGCAAAAGCTAATTCTTGAGTTTTCCTGTAATTTTTTTAATGAAGTCAAATAAAATAACGTATTTTATTTGTATGGTATCATTCCTCCTAAGATTTCTCTGAATAGACTGTTAAAGCCCTTGGCCAGAACAGCCTACATGATGCACACAGAGGCCAGTTTCTTGAAGCTGATCTTGCATCATTTTCCTTTCTGACTTGCAAATTTGTCCAACAGAGAAGCAGTACCAGAATGCCCAGACTATGCTAGTGTCCAGGCAGTATTACCAGTATTTGGGGTTACCGCAGAAGAGCCAGTCTAGAGCCACCTTAATTTTATTCTGCTTTTCTGCCCTTCTGTTTCTTTCTCTTTTGTTTCCACCCAAGATGAGATGAAGTTGAATGTTTTCTTTTCCATGAAGTTAATATAGGCATGACCCAGGCAAAGAAAATCATGAACGTGAGAAAAAATATAATTGTTCTGAGCCACAAAAAACTAATACATTTACTACTCAGAGCAAGGAAAATATTGGCAAATACGGGCTGCTCATCAACATATGAAATGTGATTGGAGTTTGAATATAAAGCAGTCCTGCTCCTGCCCAAACAGAAAATTAAAAAAAAAAAAGTGGGAAAAATGTTTTTTCTAATTTCTTGATTGTTAAGCAGTTTTTTAGAACCAAGAGCTGTTCGTAAGAACTTAATGAGAATGTGCTGGAAAAGAGAAAACTGAACAAATGTGAATTTAGAATTTGTCTGCCTGAAATTTTTTGGGGGGTTTCCTCTATGGAATCTCCATCATATCTTAAAATACACCCTAGTTCCTTCATTATACCTGCTGTTGGACAGTGGATTAAATATTTCACAGCTGAATGGAAGAATTCATTAGGTCTATGTTATGTACCTGTTTCTGTTATGTGCCACCAAGTTCGCTGTAATTAGTGGCCTTTGTACTTATCACTAAGGAACTACACACACATGCTCACCTCTGCTATTAGCTAGACAGGTCTACATGTGCATTATGTCAGAAAAGCAAGTGAAATATGCTCCTATGGCAACACTCAAATATCTCATCCCTATTAACTCTGACTTCTCTATAAACTGTGGCTTTAGTTTTAGGTATAATACAGAATGGGCAGAATCAACTGGCTATTTTACATGCAGTGTTAACCCTGCAAAAACTTTATTTCCTTTTAGTTGTGCAAAGGTTAAAATAGAGTCCATGTTGACAAGAGACTAAAACCTAATCATGAAAGCCTTAAGGCACATCCTTTATCTTCAGTCCTACTACCTTTGTAGTGACTCTCATTGAGTCACTGTCATTTCTGCAAATGTGGGTTGATTGGTTGGTTTGGTGATTTGGTTTAAGTTTTGTTTTGGTTTGGTGTTTTTTTTATGAAGAGCTTTTTTGTAGCACTTACACATTCATTTTTGCTGCCTCATGACTTCATGAGAGATAATTTGTGTGACTCTTCCTGAATTTTTATGTTCTGCTAGAAAAAGTCTTCCCTTCTAAGTCAGTAATTGAATACTTCTCTGGCACGGGTCTGTCTGTGCTATTTCCCATCTGTCCTAGTCCGTCCTTCATGTTTGCAGAATGGTCCCTGTACTTATCCTGTCTTTTTGTAGAGCAGCATATGAACCATCACTTTACTGAGTAGCTACTCTCTGACCAGTAGGAATAAAACCCTGTGCTGTAAGGCACTCTACAGTAAAGGTATTTGAATTCCTCTTTGAATTGGTTCAGCAGTGACAAAGGTGGGCATACATACATTTACACTTATAATCTCCCATTTTATTAGGCTCTTAGTTTTGGAATTTCCTTTGCTCCTTTTGGTAATGAACAGGTAGTGATTTTTTTCTTTTTTCAGTTTTACCACAAAATAATGCCATATGAATTATTTTACAAGGCATAAAAGCCTGAGTTAGATGTCTTAGCAAAAGAGATTCAATGATTTGGATTAACCATCTGTAAACACCATATCCATCCAGGTGGGATGGGGCTTTGAGCCACCTGGTCTAGTGGAAGGTGTCCCTTCCCATGGCATGGGGGGGTGGAAGTCAAACCAAACTGTGATTCTGTGAAACCTATTCGAAGTCTGCATATCAGCATTTCAGAGCAACTCCCAATAAAGAACTGTTAGTATTACAGTGCAGTATTACATGGGTTTCTACTTTATTACGAAAGATTATTTGCTAAACAGAAACTACTATATAGCCAAATAACCAATAGGAAAGCCCCTAAGAAAGCCCAAGGTGCTGCTTTTTTTTTTTTTTTTTTTAATTATTATTATATTAATTCATTCCAAAACCACATGTTTTATTCTGGAAGAGATTTCAGGGAAAATACAAAGTACAAAGAGGAATTAGAGAAGTGAGATTGTAGTTTACATGTACATAGTCTATGCAGTTTACAAGTCCTGGTTCTTGAGCCAGGTAGTATAGGACCTGCCTTTTTCCTATGCTGTCTGGAATGTACGGGGTCTGGTGCTAAATGTCTTATGTTCTGCTTTGGGAATCTTCAGCAAGGATACGCTTTCAAGTGCAGGAGGTGGCTAGTATGTGTGCTGTGTGGAGACAGAGAATTAGGACTGCACAGAAATGGAGATTAAGCCTACTTCTTTATAACCACATCTTAAGTTTCAGACATCTGTTTACCATGGTTATGGTTCATGTCCTAATAATTTGCAGGCAGCAGGAAGAGATGTGATGAGGAGAAAAGGTGAATAGAGGCAAGCACACAAGGAGAGGGAAAACAAAGGAAAGATTAAACCAGCACACAGGAATCAGAGTCAGAATGACCAAGAATCTCTGGAAGAGGGAGCAGGAGAAGATGACACACAGGGAGCTTGCTGCTGGTATTTGAAGGTGCTTCAGTATAACATGCTTAACCCAAAGCAGAATCAAAGTGGTTAACCCCAATATAAATATCAAAACTGTGGATGTAGGTATCTCCAGCTTTCCTCTGTTATGAGGGGGAAAATAAAAACCTCACTGAACACCAAAAAAAAAAAAAAAAAAACAAAAACAAACAAAAAGAGAGGATGTGTGGTCGTGGGTAAACATAGGTATCGGAAAAGTAGAAATAGGTCCACTTTGAGCAGTACAAAATAGAAATAAGTTAGGAATTTTTTATGAGAT
Organism: Pezoporus occidentalis; assembly: GCF_034315485.1. Lineage (NCBI taxonomy): Eukaryota > Metazoa > Chordata > Aves > Psittaciformes > Psittacidae > Pezoporus > Pezoporus occidentalis. The sequence continues at coordinate 1,102,135 of NW_026913900.1, read as the reverse complement.
TATTCTGAATATCTCTGTAACAAGCAGTCTATAACAAAACCAAACAATTCCCTATTTTTACTTTCTTATTTACAAGATTAAATGGTGCAGTCATAGCTTTTTTTAAGTCAATCTATTTAAGGATTAATATGAATGTGTTTTCTCCTTTCTAATGAAGACTTCTATTTGGGAAAGACCTTCAAGGAAATCATTTCACTGGTAGGGGGAGATTTAGAAAAATTATAATTACAAGCTGCTGAATCACAGTCCCAGTCTGTTAGAAACAGTTCTTTTTGTGCAGGATGTTTCCATAAATAACTGGGTTTGTAATTCTGAACCGATAAATGTTTAGACATTTTGTGAAAGGAACTGCCTTGATATTTGTGGAGAGAAACATTACATTGTCCTAGAGAAAAACTGAACAAATGGAGGCTGTCCTTACTTGCCTGAACTGATTTTCTTGCCTGAGTAGCAATTTCTCCACTGGTTAATGAAGGGAGAGCTATTTATTTAATAAGCTAATGCAGTTAACATTGCCTATTTAGAAAGAGAACATTTCATTTGATAGTCATTGCCCCTTCAAAACTGTCTTTTAAGAAGCTCTTGAAATTTATATGGGGATGGTGCTAATCTTTGTTGCTGCTGTTTTCTATCCTTATAGGAAACAATTCTGATAGTAATGTTGTACAAAATAAGTTTTAAAATAAAGAAAAATCCCAATGTATTTACTTACTTTGTAGTATTTGTGCCACTCGGTCTACAGATAGCAGTCTTTTACATTCACATCTCATGAAGCATGACACTGTTTTTCTCTTCATCTGATTCCCCTACCAAAAAAATACCCGCTTCTTTCATCTCTTCCCTCCCCTTTTACACTACCCCTCACTAAAAGTTTGTAGATGCAACAGGAATCTCACTTTCCTTGAAAATGTGTTATTGTCCACCATAGCCATATGAAATTATCTCAGATGAGATTGAGAAAGAATTTATGCAACATGGATTTCCTCACCTGGAAGTCCCTGGGAATAATAGTGTTGTTTTAGGAAGTCTAAACTTTTTCACTGAAAGACAAATCCAAGGCCCTTTGGTGTCACCAAAAAATGCCCAGTGAGGCTTTGAGAGACTTTGGAATGGGCCTTTAATTACACCCCAACAAAATTAGGCCCTTGAGTGCAAGATAAATGAACTACATTAAAACTGAAGACTTTGTTATCTGCTAATGCTTATGGATTATAGCATAACTGATGACTGGGTCATCAGTGGCTGAAGGAACAGCTTGATGTGTTTTTCCTACACACTGTAGCTGTTATGTGACACCCACAGCCACCACAAAAGCTCTTCCACAGTCTAAGCCATAGTTGAAAATGCAAGTTTCTTCCCTACCCAGAGGTAGCTAGCAGAGTCTGTTTGTAAGTTAATGCACCTCTTTTCTGTTCACTGCTAATATGTAAAATTAGATCAGTCAAAAAGCACACATCTCTTAGAAAAGCATTTTATTTTTTTTATAACTTCTGCTTCCTTAGGCTGGTATATGCATGCACTGATGCCTTTTGTAACTGCACAGTCTTTCTGTTCTCACTGGCAGCTAATTCTCATCACCTTTAAAATGTGGAATGCTTGACTAAATGCTTGTAAATAGATGTAAAATCGAAACAGTAAATACAGGCTCAAAGGTGTCAGTGTAAAAATCTGACCTGCCAGCCCTTTCGTTCAGACTGAATATGGAGATGCTGTGATGGACACATGTGCATAAAGTTTTCTTGCTGAGACCAATACATATCACAGCTGCCTGTCTCTGAGAACTGTAGGTTTCTGAAAATGGTACCAAGATACTGTCTATCACTTTGAGGATTTGTTTACCATGAGCCCAAGCTGAACACCCTCAGGCTCACTGCCTTTTGAGGCAAGAAACAACCCGGCTTTTTCTTTTCCTCCCTTCTCAAGCAATGAGTCAGGCCAGCTATGTGTCTTCAGGAGTCTGTTGTTATGGCAAGCATTTGTTTTCCTGCAGCATGTCGTTAAATGTCCTGAAAGGAAATCTTAGAATTGTGGCATGCAAATCATCACTGCAAGTTTGTGATTTCCAAGGCTTTCTTTAGATTTCCGTTGAGGAAATGAATGGTGAAAAAACAAAATAAAAAACAGTTGTCAGAACTCCACATACCTGCCATGATATTTTTTTACATTTTATTTATTAAAATGAGCGGATACAGATGAATTTTTTGCCTCAATATTTATTGCTTCATCTGTCATGAAATGGGAACTGCACGTGATTTGATAAATGGAAAGGGAAGGTGCCTGTTTTGATTTCTCTGCTGATTGTTAAATACACTGTGCTTTGTTGAAATGCTGCATTGTAACTTGCACTGGTATCTTCCACAGAACCAAAACGTCCATCATCTGGAGGAGCAGCACTTTTTGGAGGGCTAATTGATCTTGTTCCTCCAAAATGAAAGAACACCTGCCAAAAGTCCTTTGTCACACTGAGAAATGCCGTGTTGGTAGAAATCTGTCTGCTGTTTATTCGCTTAAATGTAGAGGCTAATCAGGAAAGAGAGTTTCTGTGGCTGTTACACTGGCCTAAACACAGGCTCAGGCTCCAGGTGGAATAAAAAATGCAGTGATGGTATTGCAATGTATTGCATATACAGCGATCAAAGTTGCAGGGCTTAGTGTGACCCATGAAATGCAATAGCAGGGTCATGTCAAATAAATTCCTAGCAGTGAGTCTCTTCTGCATTGTGTGATGTTATTGATTCCATAACTCCTCTGCACAGCACAAGAGAACCACAGATCTCCTGCAAGTGTACCTTTTGTACTTGGAATGAGTTGGGACAAAAATAGTTGGAATAGTTTTGTTCTTCAATGACCATAATAATTTGATTTTAGTTTGAAACTTTCCATTACTACTGGAAGTCTTGGGATCAGAATAAGCCTGAGTACATTTTAGTGAAATTCCTACTCCGTTTTTTTGAGATTCATCCATTATGTTACTAATCAGAGACAGCAGAACCATGTAATACTAGCTTTCTGGAACAGAAGGAAAAAACGATCCTATCTAAGACACATGTACTTGGCTACTTTGCTTGATAAGAATGCAGATGTCAACTGATTCGAATTAGAGATGTGAAGAAATTAATTTAGAATGCCTATAGCTCTTTTCAGTGAGGAAACACATGATTACTTGCATGGGTACTATTTTTCCATCACTTCATGCTGAACTTACGACACTATAACCCTCAGGACAGGAAGGAACCAGAATACCGATTCTGTATTCAGCAGTTGGTGCAGAAATCACAGTTCATAGTGCCTGATACATACATGTAGGAAGACTATAAAAGAAAGGAGATTAACTGTCAGGCAATGATTGCAAAAGCATTTGGAAGAAAGGTCACTAACGTTTCATTCTAATTTCAGCATGCTTTTGTGAAAACATCTGTAGAAGAGCAAATGAACACAGAGCAGCTGTGCTATGGTTGTGAGGCCTGGAAGCCAGCCATTAGCTCCGTGAAAAGTGATTATGCTCGAGTGTCATGTTCTGTGTTAGGCCATTTCCCAACAGGTAGACAGAATCACATTAGCTAATTTTAGTTCTTACAACATGTTTCCTGTACTGCTTATGTCCATTAGCCAGCGATTGCAAGTGCATAAGGAAACTGAGCAACTCCAGGGGTTTCTTCTTTATTCCTTATTAGGGGCCAAGTAGTTGCAGCTGAGCCTGACCCCTCTCCCATGCTGTTGAGCTGGGAGGAAATTGCTGGTCTGGGGAACTTTCTTCTACACTTGGCAATTCTTTTCTGTCCCAAACACACTGCTGCTCTCCCTCAGCAATGGAGGTAAATGCTGGTTGGTTGGTTCTGCCTGTGTCTTGGAACCTTAGGCAATTGTATTTTTTATTCAGGCTTAGGTGTTGCCTTGGGCAAAGCAATCATGAGGGGAGTGGGATTGCATAGATATCCATGTAGGTACAGGATATAAATATTACTCAAAAAGATAAAAGATGTTTAGATATGTATTTTGACCAAAAGGAGTAGTAGCCACCAGTGAGGGAAAGTAAGGCATGAAAGGTTTAGGAAAGAAGGTGAAAACCAGATCTTTGGCCTGTATGAAATATGTTGCTTCATTGAAGTCTGATTGGCTCCAGCTGAGAGAGAAGCCTCCAAAGAAGGGCCGAAGAGATGAGAGAAGGTAATGCCTTATACATGCTATATTATATGTATGCTCCACTTGGAGAAATTGAAAGAATAGGGTAAAATCAAACTTCAGTCCACCTTTTTTTTCCTCCCTATTGAGTTCTGAAAGTTTGTTTTGGAAACTGCTGGCTAATTTTACAGGTTTTAAGTAGCAATCCTAGAGGTAAAAGTAAGGTACAAAGGATTAAGTGTATGTGGGTCCATATATATATACTCAGTATTGATCAAAGCAGAAGCTTTAAAAAATGGTTTGTACAACATGTGTTACATAAAGAGCAAACTCTTCCTGAAGTTATTTCAACTGTAACTTATATGGCATATAACAACAACTTCCTTTAAGGCTAGTCAGTGCCAATGGTACTGAGAACTCTCCTCTATTAAGTCATTAAGATTCCTACTCCTAGTCAATATTGTACTTTGATTTTAAAACTATCATATGTAGGCAGCTTTCAGTATACCATACTACCTAGTTAAATATTTGAAAACTGTATTTTAGATTTTAAAATTGGAAGGGATGGGCCCTGAGCTAAATCCATTATCCAATCCTAGAGATGTTTGAATTTGGCAATTTTGTCCCAAGCCTTGGTGTTGAGTTTGCTAATGCTGCAGCATATCTTTAAATGCTTTCCCTTGCCCCAGGCTATATAGCAGATGTTTAGGAAAAGCACTAAGGAAAAGTGTTGTAGTTGTTTGAAACTGAAGTACTATCCTGGTCCACTTAATCTTGTGACATCTGCTAGGAAATGAAGACAGAGGAAGGTACGTTTTACTTTTTAATTAGAATCTGACATCTTAAAATGCTTCTCCTACTCCAAGAATACCGAAATACAACTTTCATGCACAAACTGTATGTGAATGATCTTGTTTACTATCCAGAATATTGTAAAATGTGTGAAGTTACTGTTCCTATCTGCTTGTCTCTGAAGCTCTAGATTAAAATTGTTGCAAGCATTTTTGAACTGCAGCAGCTATTTAAACATTTATACATCAGTATTGCAAAATGCATGTTTACAGAGGCAGCCTTTTTAGCTTGGAGATATAATTAAACGGGCAGAGGAGTACATGAATTCTTCAAGTGCTCATTTATAAGTTCTTACAGGACTTATTCCAAAAGTGATAAAACACTGCTAGTTTTGGATACTCCTAAGTTAGAGTATAAAAGGAAGGCATGAAAGTGCAATGATCTTGTTCATGATGGGAAGACATTTTTATTGTAGACATGAGAAAGCACTGAAGTACACTGAAACTGTACTTCTGAAAGTACTATGAAAATGGGAACTTTTCTGTGTGCTGAAACTCATCAAGGAGCAGGGTCATTTGCTTGAATTAGGGATGTGTACAAGATAGTCCCTGCCCCAGTGGTTCAAAAATAAGCCAGAAATAGGATGACTTTTTCTGCATTCATGCAGCATTATAATAATAAATGTTTGAAAGCAATGCAGCTGTAACAGAAATTTACATCTTCTTGTTTTTCTTGGTCATTTAATGAAGCATTTGAAGGTCATGAAGCATTTAGTACCATGGCCCCTATTTAGTACTATCTGTCAACAGGAAAGACCACTAAATCTATATAACGATTGCCATTTAAATTGCTTGCATGTAAAAGCAACATTTTAGGTTCCTAATATTTCAAGAAAAGCTTGCTGCCTCAAAGAATATTCGCAAAGAAGTTTACCTAATCTTTGAATGTTTACTTGTTTTCCACAATAAGAAGCATTTTAGGCTTATCAGAAGTTAAAATAGAACTTAACAGAATCTCAGAGGCTGATGGACTAATCTCATTTAAAAGCTGGAATAAAAGGTTACATCTGGGCCTACCTGAGAGTTTTGAGGTCTGTAAGAGGGCACATTGAGCTGGAGTGGAAGACAGCAGTGTGTGCCATAAAGGACTGGAGTTTATTTCTACTTCCCCTCAAGTCTGGGATGGCAATTTAACAAGGGACTAGCTGCATAGATTTGAATGCCTTCAGAACACCTGATTATAATTGGAATTTGAGAGCTTAGCTGTGTGCTTTAACATACTGCCAGTGTCAGGGAGCAGAAATCATGGTGGCAGTAGTGGAATTTCCTGCATCATCAGTAGAGCTCCTGCAGTGGTTTCAGTTGGTGATATTCCCAGTTTCACAATATTTCACCAAAAAATAAGTCCTGTGTAGCATTCTGTTCTGAATCTCACTAAAGATTATGACAACCATTGAAGTGAAGGTAAATTCACAGAGTATCATATTTTATAACTCTATTGTCCTGGTGATGGTAGCCATCTTAAATTAACTCTCTGTTTTTTTGAAAAGCTAAATCTTTAAATTTTTTGCTGTTGTTATTTTTACAAATTACAAATGCAAATAAGGGAAGAAAAAGCTGGAGATGATCTGGAGTGTATGGGATCTGAGCTGTGCTGAAGAATTATTTCATGCACCAACAAGCAATCTTTTCAGACTGCTTGACATTGAGGCTGAGTCATGTCTAATGGTGTCAGCCATTTTGACATCACCAACTGTGCTCAGCAAAACTGGTAGGATGTTCACAAGCTTCTAATTGTGATCAGGTCTGAAACTGAGACCACATATAAAAGAATTAATGTCATTCAGTGTTTGCTTGCTCCCTGTAATGAAGTTCAGTGTTGAAATACTGCTATGGATGTTTTACATAGCTACGGCTTGGATGTTTGGTTTTAGTATGTGCTGAACTGATGCAAAATTAAAATTGAGCAGTGTAAATATTTATTATCTACAATGAAGTTAAAGTTGTTTTAAAAACTGTTTTTTGTTTCATTCCTGAAGGAACAAATGGGCTGGAGTGCTTCTTCTAGCTCTTGATATTGTAATCTGAGAGCTTGTGCATAGTGGCTGCAGAAGGAAAGTGGTTCTGTTTTACTGAAGTTACCGAAGAAATTTAGCAGAGGCTTAAAATGATGCATTTCAGCCCTCATTTCTGTTAACAGTATAAGTACATTTCAGGCAGATCACCTTAACAATTTATTGGATTCATAATTTCATAACCACTGAATGTTTTCCAGATAACATAAAAGTATGTTTCTTATGAAATAAGTAGAGCAAGCTTTGTGATTAACTGTTGGGAGGGTTTTTATCCAGTTCCACACTGAGCCCAAAGACAAACCAAAGAAGGGTCCTAGTGAAATGTAAATTCTAACTTTAAAGACTTTTAATTCACTGGGAGTCCTCTGCACCTTTTGTTGAGTGATTCCAGCTGCTAATTCTATTACCCCCTGGGGAAAAAAAAAAAAACACACAATACTTTTAGTGTTTCTAGCACTACCTTCTGGCCATTGCATCTCGTCATTCTTTTCTGTCTGCAAGGTCCTAGTCAGATACTTCTCCACATACAAGTACCTAGAAAATGTGAAAGTTCATCATCCTATAACTTTTGATAAGAACAAAAGACAAAACTCCCATGAAAAACATTTCACAGCTGTGAGCTATTTTGTAAGGTTCAATTTTTTAACTACTTTACAGAGGTATAAATACAGAAAATTGGGCATGGTCATTCAGTGCTGATAATATATCCTTCTTAACTGTATTATGTATTGGAAATTGTATTGGTGACTATGTAGGCTGTGCTGCAGTCCTGGCAATATGGTAAATCCTCTGCACTGGAAGTTGTTGAATACAAAGGAAAATGTAGTAGGCAAAAGGGGTTGTTAGCAGATCTGTCAGCCAGAAGGTCTACGTTTTTTCTACTTAAACAGTACAAAATTGTTGAATAATTCTGTTTGAGAGTTTTGCGTCACAAGGCATTTCCTATCAGCTTGTTTTTCCAGGCAGGGTGTCGTGGTTTAAGCCCAGCAGGCAACCCAGAACCATGCAGCCGCTTCCTCACTGCCCCTGTTATTCCTTCCCTCTCTCCCAGAGGGATGGGGAGGAAAATTGAAAGAATGTAACTCCCACGGGTTGAGATAAGAGCAGTCCAGTAACTAAGGTGTAACACAAATCACTGCTGCTACCACCAATAATAATGATAAGGAAAATAATAAGGGAAGAGAATACTTAGCCTTTTATGAGGAAATAACATGGTGGATGGATGATGGCAGAGCGGTGGGTGTGGTCTACCTTGACTTCAGCAAAGCATTTGACACAGTCTCCCACAGCATCCTCACGGCTAAATTGAGGAAGTGTGGTCTGGATGATGAGGTAGTGAGGTAGACTGTGAACTGGCTGAAGGAGAGAAGCCAGAGAGTTGTAGTCTATGGGGCTGAGTCTAGTTGGAGGCCTGTAACTAGTGGAGTGCCTCAAGGGTCAGTACTGGGACCGGTATTATTTAATATATTCATCAACGATTTAGATGAGGGAATTGAGTGTACTATCAGCAAGTTTGCTGATGACACTAAGCTGGGAGGAGTGGCTGACACGCCAGAAGGCTGTGCTGCGATCCAGCAAGACCTGGACAGGCTGGAGAGCTGGGCAGGGAATAACTTGATGAAATATAACAAGGGAAAGTGTAGAGTCCTGCATCTGGGCAGGAACAACCCCAGGTTCCAGTATAGGTTGGGAAACGACCTGTTAGAGAGCAGTGTAGGGGAGAGGGACCTGTGGGTCCTAGTGGACGACAGGATGAGCATGAGCCAGCACTGTGCCCTTGTGGCCAAGAAGGCCAATGGCATCCTGGGGTGTATTAGAAGGGGGGTGGTTAGTAGGTCGAGAGAGGTCCTCCTTCCCCTCTACTCTGCCCTGGTGAGACCCCATCTGGAATATTGTGTCCAGTTCTGGGCCCCTCAGTTCAAGAAGGACAGGGAGCTGCTGGAGAGAGTCCAGCACAGGGCAACCGAGATGATTAAGGGAGTGGAGCATCTCCCTTATGAGGAAAGACTGAGGGAGCTGGGTCTCTATAGTTTGGAGAAGAGGATACTGGGGGCTGACCTTATTAGTGTATATAAATATATAAAGGGGGAGTGTCACGAGGATGTAGCCAGGCTCTACTCAGTGTCAAACAATGATAGGACAAGGGGTAATGGGTACCAACTGGAACACAAGAGGTTCCACTTAAACTTGAGAAGAAACTTCTCAGTGAGGGTGACGGAACACTGGAACAGGCTGCCCAGGGAGGTTGTGGAGTCTCCTTCCCCAGAGACATTCAAAACCCGCCTGGACACATTCCTGTGTAACATTATCTAGGTGCTCCTGCTCTGGCAGGGGGATTGGACTAGATGATCTTTTGAGGTCCCTTCCAATCTCTAGCATACTGTGTGGACTGTGTACAACCGTTCACCACCCGCTGACCAATACCCAGCCTGACCTGAGCAGTGATCTAGCCCTTCCAGGTAACTGCCCCCAGTTTATATAGTGGGCATGATGTTCTGTGGTATGGAATACCTCTTTGGCTGGTTTGGGTCAGGTGTCCTGTTCTGCTTCCTCCCAGCCTCCCCTCCATGGCAGAACATGAGATTCAGAAAGTCCTTGGTCAGAGTAAACATTACTGAGCAGCAACTAAAAACATCGGTGTTATCAGTGTTGTTCCCGGGATGAAAGTCAAAAACCACAGTACTGCACCAGCTACTAAGAAGGAGAAAAAAATGACTGCTACTGCTGAACCTAGGATAGTATCCACCCCTTATTCCATACCATTCACTTCATGCTCAGATCCCACATTTTTCAATATACCATGACTTTTGTCTCATATAGAGATATATATATATATACACACACACAAAGAGAGAGATATCATTCCTTATTGCATTTTTGGGTCCCTGAGAAATACAGTTTTACATACCACTCCTTGTACATACACCCATGCGTATGTACAAAATCCTCTGTATCCTGAAGTTCAGATCATGTTAAAAGTGACTGTCAGGTGAATCCTTGAAATCATGGCAGATGGCTGTCTGTAGCTTGATATAATTTCATTTTATCAATGATTTTTGAATTATCTCAGATGTCATCATCTATGGGAAATTACATATTGCATCTGTTCTGCAGAAACGAGATCAAGACTGAAATGGTATTAAGCACTCTCCCATCTGCCTAAACCAAGGGGTGCATTAGATGAGGTCTCTTTTCTTCTGCACTTCCATTGTGCCAAATGGAACTGAGAATTTTTGTAGAAGATGATGAAAATTTTAAACAGTTGGGAGCAATTATGATTATTTTTTTTTCAGTGTCGCTTAAAAAGAAAGACTAGAAAAGATGAAGCTTCTTATCACAGAAGTTTTTGGAGGCCTTTTGTTTCATTTTGTTTCACATTATTTTACAATGTAGAATAGTGCACGGGATTTCTATTGCTTTCAGTTAGAAGTTGCGGATACTTTAATTTCAGATTAGAGTACCTACAGCTCCACTTTTCCTTAGTAATATTGTATAGGCTATTGTACATAGATTAATGAAACATTTCAACACATGTCCCCAGAGTCCTATGAACCCAAGTTGTTGTTTGTGGTATTGGAGCTCTCTGAAGGCCTTGGAATTTGTGATCATTGCTAGTGAATTTCTATCTTCCCAGAAAAATAAGGGTAAATATGTTTTCTTCAATTTCACCCTCTCTAGTTACTTGTAAGAATAGAGTACTACAGAACAGCTTATTGCAGAATAGTGAGAAGGAGCTTACTTTTTCTGATCTGCTTTCTGCACTAACTCGTAAATGTGCCTCCCAGTTCTGTCCATCGCTCTAACCTGGAATGCACTGGCAGGTTTTCTGCCCTCTGTTGCCAATAGTGGCACAGGCTGGGACATTCTTTTTCCTCTGAACCACACAGAGTAGCAAGGGAGTTGGCAAAACCCCTCAAGGAAGGATTAAGAAGAGTTACTCAAGGAGCTTACTGACAGATCAGGATACCATATACTAGAGGAATCTGAGCTTGTTCTACATGGGCATGGTGTCCTCCTGGGCAGTTGAAAGAAAAGAAGCTGCAAGGTATGTTCTAGAAAGTTGTTACAGGCTGACCACTTGTGTTTTAGAAAGATCTGCTTTACTAATGTTCCTGTGTTACCCAACTGGGTTATCTGTAGCAGGGGACAGGGACCAGACAGTCTTGTTTGTTCCAGTCTAGTATATCCCTGGTGCAAGAGGAGTGTCAAGTGGCAGCTTAATAGTCAATAGCTGAAGCTGGCATTTCCTACTATGCTTTCTTCTTGCTCACCATATACTGTTGTACCTTTGAAAGTGCTTATTCCTTTTTCCCTGAAAATTGGTTGTGTATTTGATGATCTCAACAAACCTTTGACGCTCTGAGAATTGATTTGGCGATCGTTTGAAAGGTCACACAGATCTGTAATTCTACAGCATATGTATTATATAATTCAAGAGTAGGAGGGTCTGGGGGTTGTGGGGGTTGTTTTGTGTTTTATTTGGTTTTAAGTATTACCTTCTTGAAAATACTGTTATGTTTTCCTTTTTTTTTTTTTTTAACGATACTCTGATAAAGGATTGTACTCTTCCTTCTATTTTATCCTGATAAGAACAGAAGAGCAGGATGAAATCCTAAATCAACCTCAGAAGATTTGGAGGGTTTTTAGACTGTGCAAGAGAGCTTATTCCTTCTGCATACTAAGCCAGAAGAATGCATTCAGGATCTTAATTTGTATGAAAATAGGATGTGAAATTTGAATGCAGTACTGTAGGGGTTTTGGGTTCTTTTTTACATTTTGATTATTTTTTATTTATTTTAGAAAGCTAAACTAATATGAAACTATTTATGTGAAGGTTATTTTTCATTTAATTGTTACGGGTGGAACGTAGACTAAATTGTGAATTTCACTGTAGTCTGAAATACCTTATTCTCTAAAACTGTCTTAAAAAGCATAAATAATTCAAGCCTGCACTTACACCATTTGCTGCCATGGATGTGTCATCTGTTGGATCCCAGTAACACAAGAGATCTCATTTTTTTCAGATTCTGTAAAGGCACACATTTTTTTCCCTGTGCTGTTGGATACTGTTGGTGGATATCTCCTATCTAATCAAGTGGTCATTTAAACATTCTTCAGGCAGTAGTTTTTAATTTTAAAGGGCCTTCTTAGGGAAAGGCTAAATGCTCCTTTAAGGCTGTGAGATAGCTTTCCTTAGCACTGTTCAAAGTCATCTAATGGTAAACTGTTGCAGCCAAATTCCTCAACCTCCTGATAAAAGTCAAGCACCTCACGGTCTGCATTAAATATTCTCCTTCAGGAAGAATTTTTGTCTGGAAGTGAAATAATTGCTCTGCACCCTTAACTTGGCCTAGTTTTGGACCAACAAGTAGAATGACTGATATTTTCTGTTCAGAACTGCATTACTTCAGACTTTGCTTTGAACTAGAGCTCAGGGATTTTTTTACGGCAACTTGCACTGTTTATTGCTCTGGTGACATAAGGGAGCTTTTCAGAGCAGAATTTTTCTACTTAATACCAAAATTAAGATGCTGATATTGTTCTATATGGTTCTTTAAGGTTTGAGTTAGGAGGTGAATTTCTTGCTGCTGCAGCAGTCTGCAAATCTACTGCATAATCCCCATGAGGCTATGGGCAATTGCAGTGCACCTCAGTTAGTTGTGTTGTACGGCAGAATCAGATGCTCAGACAGGCTGAGCCAGATCTGCTCTCCAGAAATACTACACCTCTTCTATTTGTATTCTGTTTTTAGCAAATTACTGCCCAAAAATGGCATCAGTAGGCTCCTATGTGATTTTATATTGCTCACTAGGTTTTGGTGGTTTGGGTTTTGTTTTGTTTTGTTTTTTTTTTTTTGATTCTTCCTAGTTCAGTTGATTTGATCTTTTGTCTGAATCTATCCTTTTTGCTTTAGGGCTTCCTGCCTGGGAATAATGACACTGTTTTAGGCTGTAGCAATTGTTGTGGTCTATTTTGGTTTTGCATTTACTGTCTCTTGTCATGTGCATTCATCTCTGCTTATTTTCTTTTCTCTGTTCTTCATCTGCTAAGCTGTACAATTTGTCCCACATCTGCCTTCCTTCTCTCACCTATGTATTCTCATGTCTACTTGCTCAACAAACTGCAACACCAGTATCCCATGTAATCTGTACATTATTTTCTTCTGCTTTTTCTCTGGCTTAGCATTTCTTTGTCACACTGTGAACTTGTTTTTCCCCAGCTAGCTTAATGATTTACTCAATAGCTGTGGGTTTCAAGTACCTTACTGACACTAAGGACCTGAAATGATCAAGAATCAACGAACTCTATACTTCTGAGGCATTGACAAAGCACAAGAAGCAGTAATATAACAAAAGGGGCAAGAGGTTGGGGTCACTCTATATTTTGTCAATAATAATATTATTTCATTTATTATTGGGGTGATTGATTGGAGGTGGTTGTGGCAATAAATTTGTTGAGTGAGTGGGAGATTAGCTGATGAGATGAACAGATGTGGTTGCTCTGAGCCTTCATCTGTCATTCAGCCAGCACATTTATTGACTGTTGTATACCAACAGTCAATCAAACATGCGGTGTTTGGGGGAGTGGAAGGGATTAGTGCTAGTGGAGGTATCAAGAAAGGATTCTCCAGGAAATCAGGGGATGGAAGTCTTGGGAGGTCTTTGGAAGTGCTGCTGGAAAGAAAGAGAAACCTGGAGAGTATAGGACTGAGCAGTTTCTGCATTGGAAATAGGATTTGCAAGAAGAACTCCTGGGGGCTGCAAAACCACCTCCAGTTAACCGATCACCTAGCAGGGAATGCATGGTGACCAACTGAATCATGGGACCGTTTCACTGGCTCACTCTTACAAATAGAGCAAGTTGTTAATCAAATCTGGACGGGAGGAGCATTGGAGAGTATCCCTGTGGTACCCCAGGAAGTAGCTGTGGTGCAAGGGGGCTCCTGTTGCAGGAAGGGCCCAGCTTCTGCCTCTACTGGACCGTGACACAGCCATGTTACAATTTAAGGTGTATTTTCACTCAGACCCTGTGCACATCAGCTGTCAGTCTGTCAGAACTTCCTAATAAAATAGGAATTGCATATACAAAATAATTTCCTTACACTAAACAGGTTGTTTGGGTTTTTTGGGGTTTTTTGCCTTTATTTTTTTTTTTGAAATCTTACATCATATTCGCAAGGGAAAAATAGGGACACAGACTTATGTAGTGTTAACCTTGCATCTTTTGTAAACAATGCAATGCATTTCTTAATGCCATCAGAAAATGAAAGATAGCGGTAGTGTTTACCAATTTATTCCACATGAATCACAAATCTTCCTATTTATATAGGTAATAAAGGATTTCAAAAGTATTAAAATCTCCAGGAAGTATTAAATCTCCAGGAAGGATCCCTATTCTGATTGACAAATCTCTGCTCTAATAGTCTAATGCTCTTAAATTCCCCTATAGACTGAGGGGGAGAGTTGAGTCAGTTGAGCATGTATATAACTGTAATATATACATAATAGACAAGCGACAGGCTTATGGTAAGAAGAAAGGGAAGAACTTTGTCCTCAATTGTTGTCCTGGATTCAGCAGTAGCAGTCATTTTTCTCCTTCTTAGTAGCTGGTGCAGTGTTGGTTTTGATTTTCAGCCTGGGAACAACGCTGATAACACCGATGTTTTTAGTTGCTGCTCAGTAATGTTTACTCTGATCAAGGACTTTCTGAATCTCATGTTCTGCCATGGAGGGGAGAAGGGGAAGCCGGGAGGAAGCAGAGACAGGACACCTGACCCAAATTAGCCAAAGAGGTATTCCATACCACAGAATATCATGCCCACTATATAAACTGGGGACAGTTACCCAGAAGGGCTAGATCACTGCTCAGGTTGGGCTGGGTATCGGTCGGCAGGTGGTAAGCAGTTGTATTCTCTTGCCTTGTTATTTCCCTTATAATTATTATTATTGGTGGTAGCAGTAGTGATTTGTGTTATACCTTAGTTACTGGACTGTTCTTATCTCAACCCGTGGGAGTTACATTCTTTCGATTTTCCTCCCCATCCCTCTGGGAGCAGAGGGAGGAAAGGAGGGGAGTGAGTGAGCGGCTGCATGGTTCTGGATTGCTGGCTTGGCTTAAAGCACAACAGTTCTTTGTGACACCCAACATGGGTCACAAAGGGTTGAGATAATGGCAGATCTAACCAGAGTGTGTCTAATCGTATTTGTGATAAGCATTTATTGTTTTGGATTAATAGTCACTCATCACAGTGCTGATTTATTGGCTCTCAAAGTTGTTGATCTTGATCTCGGAGTTTCAGCATGTTGTACCTCACTTACAGCTGGTATTTGCTCTGTTAATTTTTATCGACTGGGGGGCTTGGGCTAAGGTTCTTGTTTCATTGTACTTAATGGTAATGGCTTGTAACACAATAGTCTCATTGATCATGAAACTGATCTGGCTTGCATTCCCAGGGTGTTCACCACCTGTATACTTTCTGAGCTATATAATAGAAGTGTTTAGCAATTACACATCTTTTTTCCCCTCCTTCGGTGGTCAACCTATGAAGGAGACATTCCTTTACCTTCCCAGCCCCCCACCAGACAATTTACAGCATCATTTGAGAGTTCTGAAGGTTTTGAATGGTACCCTTGAGACCTGCCTGCTGATTGTGATGGGGATCACCATGTTGGCATGCATACAGAATGTGTTTTACCCACAACCATTTTGTCTGATCTCGGAAGTTAAGCAGATTCAGGTTTGGGTCTTGTCTGGGGTTAGATGACAGTAGAGGAGGACCAAAAGATTTTCCCCGAGGCTGGACAGTCATGAGTGGCAGGGTGTGTGGGATAGATAGTATGGGCAAGTATCTAGGTCAGTGGGCCCCTCCAGGGCTTTGGAACTTCACCACTGAATAAGTGCAAAATCCAGAAAAATTAGTAGAACACTTCAATGAGGTGTGTTGTCATTCTGGCCATAGCAGAGATGGACAAATCATGGCAACTTGCTGGGGCTTGGCCTGCGCTTACAGAGCCCTGTTCAACACCATCCAGCACCTTCAAAGGAAAAAAATGTCTCTGGATCTGATGACAAAGAACAGACAATGCAGCTACTCCAACTCCAAATACAGCAGCTACACCAACCCTAGTGACAAGTACAGCAGCTACTCAAACTTTGACTACAAAAGACAATGCAGCTACTCCAACTCCAAATGCAGCAGCTACACCAACCCCAGCAACAAGTACAGCAGCTACTCAAACTCTTAACTACCACAGACAGCGCAGCTACTCCAGCTCCAAGCACAGCAGCTACACCAGCCCCAGCGACAAGTATGGCTGCCCAAACTCCGACAACAGTTACTGCAGCTACTCCAACCACAGTGATAATCACTGCAGCTGAACAAGAGGACCAATGCATGCCAATATCGGTTGCCCCTGTACACAAGTGCAAAAGCAAAAAAGAGGCAAGAAAGATGAAGACAGACAAAGAAACAATCCACTTACTACATGGGACAGCACCTGATCAGGAGTTATTATTACATGAGTCAGAGGAAGAGGAAGAAGAACCCAAGTTCTTCACAGTAGCTGCTGGGCTTAAGCCACAACAATTGCCTAGAAAATCAGGAGAATTCTGAGACTTAACTTCCCTCTCCCCTTTCATTTTTTTCCCTGGATTTTAATTACAGTAGATTTGCTGCCTGTGAAAAGCACCTGCCTTGAAAATTAAATCCATGCATCCACACACATAAGTGCACTGATCTTGTATCACAAGAACAGGCAGTAGAAGCTTCATCATTGTATCTTGCCAGTGCCTTCTCTCTTGAAAGGAGTGGTATAGTTTGTTGTCCCTGCTCTCCATTTTCCCAAAATAGGTGTATTTAATGACAGGCACATTCTGTTGCATCTTTTTTGTTCAGTTTTTAAAGGGAGTGCAGAATATTCTTGATGATTCTATGGGCAGCATCAGCCTCTAATGTTTCTCAGTCAGAAGAAAAAAATCAGGCATTTTTGATGAGTAGTCAGGGAGCACTTTCCAAATGATCTGCAAAGGAAAGATCCAGTACCTTAAATCCTGTTTTTCTGTATGAAAGATATCGTTCCATGGAGTTAATAGCAATACACAGGTTGAATCACATGCTGAGTAATTGAGGCAAGATTAATAATTATTTAAGAGAAATGGTATTGTATCTGGAAGACTGATTCATTTGTGCTTTACAGTAGCTGTTGCAGGGTTTTGCTTTTTGAAAGGTTAAATTAGCTTTACATTATCCTGTGTTTCTATTATGTTTTCTAACTCTGTGACAGATGTTAGCTTACAGCATCAATATATACAGGTAGAAAGAGAAACGTTGTTTTATATTTCCTTCTGCATTCTGTGTCTGGTACTATTTTGTGGAGCTTTTTTGTTAATACTGTGGATAACAAAACGAAGAGTGCACTTAATACATGTGCAAATAGTAATAAGCTCTAGAGAAAAGCCTTGAGCACTCTGAAAGTATACAAGATAAACTTGGCCAATTGGCAGAATCATCTGAAAAAAAAAACAGTATTGAAGAAGGCTGAATGCAAATTACACTACTTCAATAAGAGGATTCATCTGCCCAAACACAGGACGGGGAATAGGCCAGGCAGAAACTCTGTGGACAAGGAGCTGATGGATTCTAAATTGAACGCAAGTCAATGGCTGCGTATTGTTACCAAATGCATTGACCCCAAATATCATTGTGGGATGTAAAATATTGTGCCCTATTAAAAACAAGTCTGAGATATGCAAAGAAATCCTTTGCATGTCTCTCAGCCCTAAGAATATCTCCACTCATGTACTATGTCTTGTTTTGAGCATCACACTTAGGAAATTCTGGACCCAGTAAAGCGGGGCTAGAGGAGAGGAACGAGAATGGTTCAAGGCATGTGAGCTCTGAGGAAAGCCTTTAATGAATTGGGTATAATTAATTAAATGAAGAATACACTGAGGAATGCTATAATAATGGTCTTCAAAGGCCTTAAAGGGCCCAGAAGGGCAAGGACTTTCTGGAAATAAGACAGTAAGCAATCAACTTGAATTTTGCCTTTGATCCAGGGAATCATTCAGTCTCTGTATTTTGGGGTACATATTTTTACCTTCATTCTCTGCCTATCCAATCTAAAAAAAGGTATCAGTTTATATTCACAATATATTCTCTTTGCACAGTATCTAACACCAGTTTCTGTACATTTCAGATCTGCACAGGGATTATTACACTGACAGATTATTAGTTTTTTAAAAGCACAAGGGAAATATTGGATTATATAGCTTGACCTCTACCATATGCCTTGTAATTTTGCCCAGCTAATGCTATAATGATCCAAGTAATTTCCTGGAAGGTTACTGTTCTCCACTTGAGATGTCAATATATGGACAATTCATCACTTTCTCTTCTGATTTGTTCCACTGGTTATTTGCTTTACTTTCGTCTGTGCTTAGGTTGTTCTTTAGGCTCCATATAATTTTACCCAGGAAGAAATCAGAGAACTCTCACTTGGGTTACTCTGTTGTGCCTATGAAAATGAACTTCCATAACATCTCAGAGAATTTTGCCATTAGCTTACTTAGTGTTTTTCCACTTAAATCTACAAAAATTGGGCATAAGTTGCATGCTCCCCTCAATTTCATATGATTGTATGTTATTTCTGTAAATTATATCTATGCAACAATTTCAAGAATAATGCCTCCATTAAAAATTGATGATAGTTGTAATATGCTGAAGTAGGTGAAGTGGATACATTAAGGTCACATGCTTACAAACAAGCATATGTGTGAGTGCAGGGTTTATATGAGAATGAAATAAAACTAATCATCGTCTCTCAACTCTCCTGCAAAAAGCAACAATTTCTGCTTGGTTTTGAAGTTCTTGTGTTTTTACTAATGTATTACTAGTGTATTACTTAGCTTAGGAGATCCAGTTGTCTGGATCCTTTTCACACAGGAATTTGTTATGATCATCGTTCAATACCTGGCATACAAAGAGGGAATAGCTATGTATATTAAAGCATGAGAGATAACTTCAGATAAATGTTAATTAAATTATTGCTCAGCCACTTTGCATAGCAAAACTTCATTACAAAGTGAGTCCCTGTTCACTATAAGAGAAGCAGTCAGTAACTGTGATTTACAAAGCCATCAAAACTATGGCAATGCTCACTTTAATCAGAACTGTAATTATGAGGAAATTTGCTGCAGGAAAATTTATTCATAGAATAAAGATTAAAAAGTTCTGAATGTTGTTTATCAAAGTGCAACAATTAAATTTTCTTTCCTGGTCTGATAGATCCTTGTGGAAAGAAAAAAAAAAAAGTAAAATTCTCTCTCTTGATTACAGTAAATAAACTGCAGCTGTTATAGTAATTTTCTCAGATAACAGTAGCAAGTGTCTATGAATGGACATACACATATGGAATGAATGGATTTAATGCACTCTCTGAGGCTGAAACTACCTATCAATACAGCTACCTGTAATTAACTCTCTCATACTAAATAATTCTCTTGGCTTGAACATAACAAAATCTCTAATCTGAAGTGGTGTTTTTCTTATTCCCAGGGCTTCTGTAGCCCCCGCAGCTGTCATGTGGATACTTGTAATTCATCTACTCCTCTTTCTAACAATTGCTGTACAGACGTCTCTTCCTCTCCTCTCAAGAGATAAAGCTGAGTTGTCACCCCATTGTGAGCAACCTGAAAGAGCTGGCTGCTCAATGAAAAAAGGTAGTATGTATAAAGTGAACTGTGAGACCTGAAATCCACTGAGAAAACTAACTTTATTTTTTTTTAAAGTATTCTAAATTGAAAGATTGACTTTTCAGATAGCAGTTTCCTGCTGAAATTTTCATCACTGCCTTATACTGATCCACACTAAATATGTATATCAGTGTCCAAGGGGAACAGCTGGAGCGTGAAAGTACCCTGCGTAAACCAATAGCTAGATTACAGCCAATAGGACATTGACAATTTAAACTTGCTTGATTGCTTTAATACTGGAGATTCATAAAATGAGCATGCTGCTGAACACAGGAATTGAATAATATTGCTCTTGACTTTGGATCTGAATATTTTGGAATAGATTTTAGGGGAAAGAAACAGCTGTTTTTTATGGGATAGATTTTTGAAGAAAGAAATAGTTGTTTGTATTTTTTGTGGAGAAGATGGGATTAATAATTCGATTATTAAAGTGGAATTATCATGCAATTTATCACATGATGGAAATTTATTATATTTGATATCTAATGAATATGTGTACGTATTGTCCCAAGGCAGCTGCACAAGTCTGATGTTCTGAATGTAACTGAAGATGAACTGGGGAAGTCTGTGTATACCTCTGTGTGGTGCAGTTCTGTACTGTGTTAAGTGCAAATAAAGTGCAAGCAACCTCATTTCTCATAAAGTGTAATATCAGGCAGTTGAGATTTACAAGACCAATTGCATCAGCTCCATTGCATGCCTGAGATAGCTGATGTAGTTTTTTTGCAGGTCATGAACTGGATTACATTAAATGCTAGTTTACAGATCTTTGGCACTGTACTGAGCAGCACAGAAGTCTTTATAACCTTATTGCTTCCTCAGAAGCACACTTATGCTTGGTAATACTGAGCTGGACACTATTCTTCTGGTCTGACACATAGCACTATGGAGAGAGCTGAGAATACATGTGAATGTTACAATACTTTCTCCTCTGTTATCTACTACCATCTTATGCAAGTCAGAAGTCAGACACAGGATCAGAAGACTAGACCCAGAAGTGTCATCTAGTTATCTTGTCAGTAGGAAGAAAGAATGATCCTATGAGGGAAAATTAATCATGTTTGGAACCTTATGAAATTTCATTCCCACACTTTGCTGATGCAGCTGAATCACAAGGGCATGTGGAAATGGCACAGTCCAGAGCAGTCACCGTGTTAGCTTGAGGCCTAGTCTGATCTAATTAACCCTGCTCAGAGGTAAGGTTAATGAGCCTGGGTAGAGTCGGGCACAGGAGTTTTTATTCTGCTTGCTTGGAGCTGCCCTAAGGCTCTACTGTACAAGTGCAGCATAGACATGCAAGTTATTTAAATACAAACGTGTAACGTGACTTCAGGATGCTTCTGTGATTCAATACAATACTGTCTTGTACATAGCACTCCCTCTTGTGGGCTGGCTAACTATCTTGGAGCTATAGCTGTAAGGAGTACTTCACTAGGGAGCAAGGAGCACCCATAGACAAAGTGACCCATAAAGGCCAAAGGAAAGGTAGAGTTGAGAGCTGGACTGAGGAAGTTGGAATGAGACCATCTTTCTTGTCCCACCACAGGCTGCGCTGGATGCTGATTTCACTATGAAACTTCTGTACATGTCGCTGATGTTAACAAATGTCTCCTTTCCTATCCTAACCCAAATCTCTGATAGAAACCCAGCCATCTTGTAAGAGTGTTTGCCATAAAATAAGAGCATTCACTCCATGATCCAAGGGGTTCCTTCTGGCCTTTTCTGTGCGATCACAGACACTTGTACAGTATCAGTAATGCAGAAACATCTACATATCACACTTTTCTGGATATAATCCACAGATCATTTCCCCTAAAACAGGAAACCTATAGGAGCCAAAGCACATGATATGATGATCAATGGATTGTCTCCTCTCAAAAAACCTTTGCCTCCTTCCTGCTTTTCCCATTGTCCAGCATTCCAAAACCCCACGTTAATGAAACATTTACATGTCTTACATGTAAACATTTGTAAAACATTTACATTACATGTAAACATTCTAATATGAAACATTTACAATGTCTTGGTGCTTTTTTTTCTAGCCCCAAAGAGTTAAGGGGGGGGAAGTACAAACTACCATTCTTTTTTTCTCTCATAGGTGTATTTGATAAAAATCACAATAATTGCAAACTATAAATGAAATAATAGTAAATCTATTCTAAGCAGAGAAAAATTGATAGTCCTTCTTCCAAAGTGATTTGATACTGTCATCTTGGCTGATTTATTCAAAAGGAATGCAATTTATTTTGCATTAATTGGGATATACATGTAATTAATGCAGGTGTGGGAAATTAACTATTTCTTCATAGACTATTAAGATGTGGACTTTTAGACCAGTAAAACATAGATGTTGTATAACAGGTTAGCCACAACCAGTGAATAATTGATATGATTTCTGTTTCTTTTTTTTTGTGGGTGATTGTGTTTCCCATGATCAGTTTCTTTATTACTGGATTTACATTGGAATGGTAAATAATTCATGGCCTCCTTTCTTTCCCAGACTAATACTTAAATGTTGACCATGTTCTTCTTGTGGAATTACTTACCTATATCCTTGTGATCCCAGGTTTCTTACCTCTGGTTGGGTGTCCTACATCAGTTTCCTAGAATAGTTTGTGTTTTTTTTCAATTCATTGTAAGATTTGATACTTTGAGTGAATGCTTGCAGATATGAATTTCAAATTCACATTTCATACATATTTGAACCAGTAAAATACAGTTATTGAAAAGTTTGCAGAAAGTAAATATAAAAATGGATACTGATTTATACAAATATAATTTCCAGTCTGTGTATTTGCTATCAATTTGTTCCACCACATGCTCTCATCTGTGTCATGTGTTCATTTCAGGATTAAATGTTTTAGCATAATCTATTATGAGCTTGCTACTGAAATGTCATTCAGCCTCACTTTTAGGTTAGCTATATTAGAAACTGACAGTAGTGGTAATACTACTTAATAAAATGTCATCTGAAAAGCTAAGTGATCTGAAGATGCTTGGCAAAGAGAATAGATAGCATTCTTCTCATTAGCAGATGGGGAAAACTGAGGCCTAAAGAGATGAAAATGCTTACCCAAAATCATTCAGGACTCTGGAATTAAAAGTCAGAATTACAATAAAAGTCTTCCAAGTTCCATTTCTCGGCTTGCCATTATAGGATCTGGTGTGCAGTGAACGGAGCCTGTGGCAATTATGTCATAGTTCCAAGTACCCCTTTAATAAATGAATTACCATTATTAAATCAGTATTTTACCGTAAAACAGTCTTTAAGATTTATTAATCTTAGTGCTATTTTCCTAAGGTTTTCCTGCTTTAAGCTGATTTCTTTTTTCAGAGTTTAACATACCCACTAAATATTGTCTTACTGTCTAGACGAAGATCAAGAAATAAAAGTAGAAAACCCAAAGTCTAAGGCTGCATGAGAAATAGATGGGAAATCACAACATCTTGTCAAAAATTTTCATTATATTTATGAAAAAATTTTGTAAACCAGACCAAATCCAAATGAAAAACACAAAGTTCACCTTGCTGACAAAAGGCAAAGCTGTTCTCACAGTGTTGTTTCCTTCTTGATTATTATTTTCCCAAAATATCAATGCATACAAAACACTTGCCTTTCTATTTGCGAATGTGAACATTAATTAATGCTGGTCCTTAGTTCATGACTTCAAAATTCAGCAAGGCATCAATAACATTGTCAACTAAATCCATATTAACCTCAGATTTCTGATAGACAATATAGTATCCGTATTCCTGCATGTGTTCTTCTCTTTCATGTTCTCCAAGCACAGCAGTCTCCTGTTCTCTGGCGTATTTGTGCTCATAAATTCATGGAGTGAAGCTTTACATTTTAGTCTGTGTAGTAACTCATGTAAGCTGCAATAATCAGGCTAACTTGTTCAAGCCATACAATGTTTTGTGGTTGCATTCTTATCGTTGCCACTCTTGTGTAACTTAGGAGTAACTTCAGTACTGCCTGTACTTTCAGAGGTACAGAAAAATATCCTAGTTTATTTAGGAGTTTTTATTAGAGAGACACCACCTGTAATTCCCAAGATCATACCAGTATCATTGTCTTTGGTATACTAATTTATAACCTCCCCCCCGAACATTCTCACTGGCCATCTGCACAAGCGCTTCCACAGCATGGAAGCAGAGCAGTCCTCTAAGCTTAGTGGTTTCCCTCATTTATAATGTTACATGCCTCCTTTTGATTCTATCTTGTGAGTTTTCACCTCTCTGAAATGAGCAGTACAAAGCAATATTTCTTCTGTTGTTTCTAATTTCTTCACATCTTAATACTCCTTGACTTTTCCCAAATCCATTTAAATTCTTTCATCCCAAGAGTCAGTGAAGAGATCCTTCAGGTATAAATTGCTTTTTACTTAAATGAGAAAGCACTGTGTTGCTGTTTCCACAAGGTTATAAAAAAAAGTATATTTGTCGCAAAAGCCTTTTAGCCTTTCTTTTTTTTCCTTTCTTTTAAAGGTATGGAGTTTTGTATTCTCTAAACCACAGGGGAAGTTTTAGATGAAAGGAGGTGCATTCATAAGTTCAAAGCCTTTCTTGCTCGATCAGTATTCCCAGAAGACACATGAATGAGAAAAGGTGGATGGGGAGAGCCTGGCTGGACTCATCTCATCAGCTTGGTTAAAAGGAAATAATGGGGAGTTTGGGGAAAGTTCTTTTAATTTTTATTTGCTTTTGTTTTTATTCCCCTTTAGGCACAAAACAAGCAAACTGAACTCTATTTAAAAACAGAGCATGCTCTTGCTCCTACACGCCATCTTTTCACAATCAGAATCTTCTAATTTTGTGTTACAGTTTTTCTATAAGCATTTTCAAGGAGAAAAGAATTCTGAAAGAACACCTGAGGGAAAACTCTGCAGACGCATGAAAGATAATTTTCTACCTGATTGCATAAATAAGAGCAAAAATTGGTGTGTTGAATTTCTTGTGTTTATTAGTATTTAGGCCATGATTCAGATAATTGTTTTTCCTTAGGGTCAGGCTTGTATCTGAGCTCTTCAAAGTATTTCATCCCTGTGTATATGTTCATTATACTACCGTAAAATGATATCCAAAATGAACTAGAATAAACTGCAGAGGGTTTCACTAGAGACTTGAGCATGATCTAGTTTATGTCTTTTGCAGATTTCTTCAGCCAGTGATGTGGTTCAATGAAGCTGTTGAAATTGAAAAGGCAGATTTATTTTTCTTGTACCTTAGAGAGCAGGGCAATCTTTAGTTCAGATATGGGGAAGAAACTTCCCAGTCTGCAAATGCCTACATCAGGTTTTCAGGACCTGACAGTTCTGGTACCAGCCTGTTGGAAATACAGTAATGGACTAGCTAGGTTGATTGCTGGCTTTTGAATGGCTCTGAGTGTTCTGACATTCTTTGCCCCTTAAAAATTTCATAAAGAAATGTAAGGAACAGTTGATTCAGCCCTGCTGACTGGGTATACCTACCACAGGATCTGTCTCCACGATCAGGACAATGCACAGCTTAGAAAAGGCACACCACCAGAAAATGTTTCAGTAAGTGTAAGAATTGCTGTACAATATGCTCTTCATTGTTATGATCTAATTCCCTCAAATATAATTTCCATCCACTTTCAATACAACAAAGAATATGGTATCTTTCTAGTTCTGTCATTTGCCACTATTAAATCAGAGGTTTGATAGTATCTGTAAGTGAGAATGATAATTGAGATTGATGAAGTGATTAAAATAAAACAGCAGTTTATAACTGAAAAATCATCTGATGTACAGGCAGGTTTTTAATGATCTTAATATTTCTTGAGCTTTACAGAAAGAAGATGAGAGCCAAGAGCTCTCTCCTCTGGCAGCATAGTAGGGTACATAAAATGCACTTAATGAGATTTGCCTATTTCTAGTTGATAATATCTGCACCAATATCTCACACTTTGTGAAAATCACCATATCATTTTTGCCGCCTCTTTTTGGAAGGATGAGAAACTACTAGTTGACTTTGCCAGATTGCAGGGCACGGATGGAATTGGCATGATGTATGAAGATAGGCTAAGAAAGTTGGGGCTGTTTAGCCAGAAGAAGAGAAGGCTGCGTGGAGACCTCATAGCAGTCTTCTGGTATCTGAAGGGGGCCTACAAGGATGCCAGAGACAGACTCTTCATCAGGGACTGTAGCAATAGTACAAGGGATAGTGGGTTCAAACTTAAACTGAGGAAGTTCTGGTTAAATATAAGGAAGAAGCTCTTTAATGTGAAGGTGATGAGGTACTGGAACAAATTGCCCAAAGAAGTGGTAAATGCTCCATCCCTGGCGGTGTTCAAGACCAGGTTGGTCAGAGCCTTGGGTGACATGGTCTAGAGTAAGGCGCCCCTATCCACGACAGGGAAGTTGGAACTGTGTTGTTAAGGATGATGTTAAGGTCCTTTCCAACCCTAACTATTCTGTGATTGTATGAGCTTGTACTTGTGTGTCTATCAAAAGCAGTAGCAAACCATTGTTGGGTTTATTTAGCCTCCCAGTGACCAGCTAAAGGAACATTAAAAGGACTTTCAGACCAGCCCTTTAAGGGAAAGTCCTGTCCTCTTTTGGCTTCTCTGGTTGGGAACCAAACTCCTGTAATCACTGCTAAGAATCCCCACTGACAGCATATGCTTATTGTCTCAAAACTTCACTACAGAGGATTTTTACTTTGGGAATACACAGCCTACTAGCTACATAGTCTGTATACACTGATACACCCCCTTAGGGTTTTTGAAGGGTTTGTCTCTCAGTGTCTTCATTATGGGAACTCATACTAGCTATATAAAAATTGAGATAACTGGTATTTATTTAAATGACATGTCAGATTATAAAACCCAAAATGCATAGTCAGTAGGTGAGAGGTGAGGATTTTTGTTGGTGAAAGGGGAAGGGAGGCTCACAGTTATGCAGAAATTTCATGCTCAGTTCTGCCAATCAGGAACAGTATTTCAATCCCAGAATCTGCCCCACTGCAGATTAGTGTTTGGTTGTTGGATGGTCCACTCCTTTTCTGAATTGCTAAACTCAAATTTCAGACCAAAGTGGATGTTTTGACATACTTTCTATTTAAATATCAATGTCAAACATGTTTTCATTTCAATTGAAAATAAAGGCAAATAACAAGACTTCGAAAATTGCCACAGAATGCAATTGTATCCACCAACGATATATATTGAATTGCATTCAGGATCCTTACTTTCCATATAAACTTTTGAGGCAAATCTCCATTGCATGTTCACTTTATTTAGGCAATAAAGTCCGGGAGCTTTAAATTTAAATGTACCACCTTATGACATGAGGAGTTGTATGGAGCAGTTGAAGCACTGGTGTTTGCCATGTACTGGCTCTGTTCAAGGCAATCTATGGGACTTGTTCAGCTTGTAAAGTACTGCTGAAGGTGAAAAGTATTAGCCTGCTCTGGGAGAACTACAGAGTTTATGCTAAACCTGGTTCAGTCAGAACTGACTGTGTACACATTGCACAGTTGTGTTGCTTCTCAACTGCCTGCTCCCCTTCATGAGATTGCTAGATTTGGCACCCGCAGATCAAAAATGGACTGATCCTTTGCTGAACACAGGAAGCAGCAAGGAACCCTTTTCACTCCACATCCATGGTTCCTAAGATCTACCTACAATCTATCAGATTTTAACTTCGCTGCTGCGAATTCTTGACTGCATTCAGCATGTTTTTAAAAGCTTTCCTAGGTAGCTGAACTGTAATGTGATCTATTAAAAACACTGGTAATTTTCCCTTTACACCCTTCACCCTTCTGCCAAATACAAGAAAAAGGACTCTAGAAAAGGCCCTTGAAAGCAGGGAAACCAGTGTTTATATGAAGGAGTTGGCCTTTATGACATAAGATATGAGATTGTTTTGTTGTGTTATTCCACTAACTTGCTTCAAACTGGATCTGGGATTCAGCAGTGTTAGAGGAGAGGATGCAGTACTTACAAGCTCCTAGTTTTGTGTTACTTTTGCCTCTACTACTGCAAACTAAAGTAGACCCTGTTGACTTTGAATGAGATTGTGCTATCTAATGATCTTCCCACAGCGTGTTCTTACGGACTGGAATCAAAGTGATAATCTGAAGGAAAAACATTTTCCATCTTAGTGCAAGTTCCATTAATAACCACTTTCTCTTTTGGTTCTCTGCTGTCTTACTTGATCTATATTTTCCTTTTGTACAGTGAGTTCATGCTGTGACATGATGCTTCTGCTGCCATTTGAAAGCTGTTCTACAGGCGTACTTTGTGTCTGATGCAACTGCATGCATCTGCTTTGTGTTCATGGATGTCTAGGGTTTAAATGGAGAATCTTTGTCTATAACAGAATAAAACTGACATATGGCTCTATGGGGGAGCTGTCAAACCACCGATTGTCTGAATCTTAGTGTTCAGATGAAGCTCTGAAAACAATACTGTTGCTTGAGGATAAAGGCCTGTCCATAAACTACATTACAGGAAATAAAGCCAGATACAAGATCTCCTTCTGCTCTGCATGCTCGCTGCCCTCATCAGTGTAGCTGTATTCACCTAAAGCAATGTCTGCTATTAACTTCTATGTACTTTCTTGTGGAAGGTAACTGTAAGTTTACAAAAGTGACAATTTAATGGTTTTCTACTAAAAGCTTTGTAAGCCACAAAGGTTGTGAATAAGCATAACTGAAAAGTTGAGACTGAGTGGTAGTTTCCATTTGTCGTGGTTTAAACCCAGTCAGGCAACTCGTTCACTCACTTCCCCCCCTTTCTTGCCCTCCCCCTGCTCCCGGAGGGACAGAGAGGAGAATCGAAAAGAATGCAACTCCCACGGGTTGAGATAAGAGCAGTTTAGTAACTAAGGTATAACACAAATCACTGCTGCTACCACCAATAATAACAATGATAAAGGAAATAACAAGGGAAGAGAATACAACACCTCAGCACCAGCCGACCGATAACTTGCCCCCCCTCAGCCCGACCAAGCACCGACCGATACCTCCTCCAACCCTGCAGTCCCCCAGCCCTTCCGGCTCACTCCCAGTTACATCCTGGGCATGACGTGCTGTGTTATGGAATACCTCTTTGGTCAGTTTGGGTCAGGTGTCC
Source organism: Pezoporus occidentalis (assembly GCF_034315485.1). Lineage (NCBI taxonomy): Eukaryota > Metazoa > Chordata > Aves > Psittaciformes > Psittacidae > Pezoporus > Pezoporus occidentalis. The sequence continues at coordinate 1,073,294 of NW_026913900.1, read as the reverse complement.
TGTCTCTGCTTCCTCCTGGCTCCCCCTCCTCCCTGGCAGAGCATGAGGCTCACAAAGTCCTTGGCCAAACCAAAACATCCTTGTTATCAGCTCTGTTCCCGAGCTGAAAGTCAAAACACTGCACTACACCAGCTACCAAGAAGGAGAAAAATGAATGCTACTGCTGAACCCAGGACACCATTTTAAAGAGTTTATTTAAGTGGGGTTTGTGACAGAGCTATCAAAAACTTAAGCATATTTTACGTCCTCAGATTTTAAGCAGAATTGTCTTTTAAAAATCAATGGCACGTTGTGACGTCTTGGTTTTTTATCAATGCATAAGTTACTGCATTTAGAAGAAAAATCACATTGGCAGCTATCCTGACATCCTGTCCAGAAGGAATGATTCCTTTAAAATTTTTACTCCCTATTCTGTGTTAAGCTGGGCTAGGATATCTGTGAAGTACAGTATGCTGAGATACTGTGGAGGGAGCACTAATTCAGGGATTGACAAAAGGCAAGATGCTGTTGATGAAATGTCATGTGAGGCACACAAACCTGAGTGGTACATTGTTCTGAGCTGTGCAAATTTACAGTCATTATTGTCAAAAGAAATGTCAGCATCTCACAGAAAAAAAAAAAAAGGACAGCTTCCATAAGCAGAAAAGTAAACATCAAAGCCAAATATTTTGCTTCATTAGTCCTCATTAGGATTAAGGAGGCAGGTAATATGTCAATGGGATATAATTATGGCATAATGAACCTTCGTGATGATATGTGCTCATCAACTGGGCGAGGACCACTAAGATGTAGGCTCAGCCTGTGCAACTGTAGCCTCCTATTTGTTTATTTCTGCGGAAATATTTTCTAACACTGAGTGTGAAGTGAACCTAAAAGTTCAGGGAATGTTTTAAATTGGGAGATTAAAGTGATGAAGTCTTTAAGAGGGAATAGTTTAATGCAGTGCAGTACATAGGTGAAACTAATGTTGCTACACCCTTCTTTTCACTGCTTGCTCTGCATTTGTTGATCAGTGTTTTCACATTGATGTCTGTAGCATCCCTGCATTTCCTAAACTAAGCTTATAACTGATTGTTGTGCCAGTCTGGATAGGACTCTGTACAGCAAACACCAGTGAGAACTTGAGTTTTATCAAAATTAGGATTGAAACTAATGCTTCCAGAGTTATGTATCCTAATGTATCACTGAGCTCTCTAGAGATTTGTGTAGCTTATAAATATGTCATGTATGTGACCACAGTAGGACATGTTGTGAGTTAGATTAATGCTTGTTCCCGTGGAGCCGCACAGGAAACGGCAAGTGTCATTTTGCTCAAGTATTTTAGCAGTCTGGATTACAGCTTTGTTCCAGAGGGAGAAAGATTTATTAAAGGAGAAAAGGCTTCCCACCATAGTAGTAGTTTCTGTAATTAGCCATTTAGGTTTATTGACAAATAAGCATTATTTGGAAGCTGTCCTTTTAATGTCCTTGCATTGTTTGGGGGAAGGAGAACATTTGAGTGTTCTGTAGGATGAGTATGTGATACTAATACACAAAGGATTTTTGCATTCTGTCATTGAGTTTCTGTGAATATGGACCATGGTAGCTCTATAGGGATAGTGTAGCACCTTTAGTACCTGCTTAAGTGATGCAGTGACACTGTTAACAGCAGTTCAGGTTTCTGTTTGCATGTTCCCAGGGAAACACTAGTGCCTAATGTATTCACCATTTTGCAATGAAAGACCTAGTTTGCAGTGACTTTTTCCAGGTTGGTAAGACCTCTGGGGCAAAGGACCCTCTTTTGTACCATTTGTTTGTACAGTGACTTAATCTGGATAGGTTTGATATCCTAATGGATCAGTTTCACACTATTTTGGGACTCCCATTTTCTTAAGTGTGCTATGATAAGAGTTCCTCAAGTGGAAAACAGATAAAGTACTGGCTGATCCTGCATTTTAGCCCTGTGAAATGAGCTACATAATGGGATTATAGAGCTATGGACATTCAGAACTACAGCCATAATGCTAATAGCAATTTGAAGAGCGTACCAGGTCTCAAATTGGAACAAAGAAACTGAAAGCCAGCAAGTAATCTGTGACAAAGGTCTTTGAACTTTGATGTTGCCCAGGCACTTATTAGACCCCAAAGTCTGGTGAGATTTGTGATGAGGGAATTTGCTAAAATGTAGATTGTGACTTGGGCAGATGAAAGTCAATTTAATGTATAAGCACAAATAAATGCATGCTCAGTGCCACGTGTTTTGTTGCAGAAGCTGGTTCAGTAAAACAAAGGACTAATCATAGAATCATAGAATCGTTAGGGTTGGAAAGGACCTTAAGATCATCTAGTTCCAACCCCCCTGCTGTGGGCAGGGACACCTTACGCTAAATCATATCACCCAAGGCATTGTCCAACCTGGTCTTGAACACCGCCAGGGATGGAGCATTCACAACCTCCCTGGGCAACCCATTCCAGTGCCTCACCACCCTAACAGGAAAGAATTTCCTCCTTATATCCAATCTAAACTTCCCCTGTTTAAGTTTTAACCCGTTCCCCCTTGTCCTATCACTACAGTCCCTAATGAAGAGTGCCTCCCCAGCATCCCTATAGGCCCCCTTCAGATACTGGAAGGCTGCTGTGAGACTCTTACAACAGTTGTAATCACTTCGTAGTTTCTATGAGGTTGGTATAAACCCAGTTTATATCAAGGAACAGTGAGAAAAGTGTGTTATGTAGGTAAAGGGCTGGTGTTTGCTTATCACCTCTTCAAGACAGTTGAAATACGAGGAAAAACTATCACAATCATAGAAAATTTGTGAACTTATGTGCCACCATTATTACCTGGAGTCAAAAAAGTCCTTGTTTAGGGAATTAACTGTTTGAATGCCAGACTTGCCAGTTTCATGGAAAATTCATTTTGCCAGTAATGTGAAGTCAGTTGTTGATGGTAGAGAAGGAGGATAGATTTCCGATATCTTTCAGTAAAAGCTTCATGCTATCGTAACATTTATTGGTGGTTAGAAGGGAGGAAGTGCAAGAATCTGTTTTTCTCAGAGATACCACAAGAAAGCAATAGCTTTCAAAAAAGGTTACCTTAAAACAAGTGTGATAATTAGGACCATTGAACTTAAAATCAGTCCATGATCAAAGGTCTGTATGTGTTTAATATATATATATATATATATAAACTGCATGTAGGTGCAGTGATTTCTTCTCATGGATTAGTTTTATATTGGTAGCTTTTGACTGGAGAACATGGTTACAAATGTATTTCCTCTGTTGTGACTAGTGCTTGCTACTGGACTTCAAAGTATTTTCACTAAGGGAAGTGGCTGTACAGTAATGCAAGTCACAGGACTTCTTTACAACATCTCTTGAATTCCTGTGATCAGTAGGTATCTTTTTCACATGATTAATCAAAAGGTGAGATTGTTGATAGGTACACCCTCAGATCTACATAGACTTCCCTTTAAAAAACAAAATAGAAGGGAAAAAAAGGGGGGGGGGGAAGGGAGAGACAGGCAATTTGTTATCTACAAAGGATCTCAGATTGAAAAAACAGAAAGAGGAAAAAAAAAAGTCTTTCCTCCACAACATAGTAAAAGGGAGGAAAGAGCAGGATCAGACGTTAGATTGGGTGTTTACTCGGTCTTGTCTTTGAAGTCACTACTGCATTTACATTGTTGCCTTTGCCTTCAAGAGGACCAGACGTAATGTTTGAGCAACCTTCCTTGATATTGAACCATAAATGAAAGGCAGTGAATTCAGCACATCTACAAACTTCTGGGGCAGTTTTATACTTACGTAAGTTTTCTGAGGCTGTACTTTTTTCTGTGGGGTTGGTTTCTTTTAACTTACTTTTTCTGTCTATTGTTGACAGCAACAGAATGAAAAATGTATTCAAATGCTGTGAAGAAGAACAAAAAAGCAGAATAAATGTGAATTGTACAGTCTAATATTTGGAAAGATTAGAAGTTTAGAGCTTCATGACACAGTGCTGTTGAAGGCAATTGCAATCCTAATGGCTAAGAAAGTTTCAGCTCCTTGTTTCAGAATCACTGATTTTGGTGCAGAAGGACTATGCCCAAATAACTGCATGTTTTATGTTCCCTAGGTAGAATTCTATATTTCTTCCTTAGATGATTTTTAACAGATGAAAAGATAAAATGGGTACATTACATTTGCACTGAAACAGGCAATGAAAATATCAGCTTTTTAAACATGTTGATGAAGAAAAACAGGCAGTTCAAGGCCATGTTAATAAGTGATGGCCCCATCCCAAATACAAAGGTGCTTTTTTCAGGTGTCATATAGTTCTGATTTTAATATTGTGTCAGTTTTCATAAGTAGAAGTTGCTGTTTAAAATTGAAATCACTGAAACACTTTGGGCTCATGCTTACCAATGTTTCAATTTCAGTGCTGACATTTTTTCTCTAGAATAAAAGCAGCTATAATCCAGTAAAATCCTTGGCTTGCCAAGATTTACACATGCAACATATTTTGTGTTCCAGAGCACCAACGTATTGTGTTTTCATGTTTTTCCATCTTTGCAAGTATTTCTCTATGGCCTTGTCAAGTTGGTGGCCTGAGTGCATTGAGCTCCATACATTATTTGTTACACTGATCCCTGGGACAGTATATGAACTGAGATTAAACACTAGATTTGTGGCCAAAGTAGGTGTCTTCCAGGAAGAGAATTTGAAGTTTTGTAGACATTCCCTCCTGGGAAATTTTGTCTTGGCACAGAGGGGGAGTTATTTCATCTGTGTATTGAGTAGGGGTTTTTGGAAGAAATTGTTTGATTACATTTTGTATGGAAAATTTTGTAGAACTTTGGGGCAGTTGCAGAGTTGCAGGTCATGAGCTGCTTAGAGGCAGCTGTGCAAGGCATCAGAGATTTCTGCTGCAGCTAATACTAAAAGAACAAAGTCGTATTTGGGAGTATTAACAAATGTGTTCAGCTCTAGTGAAAATGCTTCCTGTAGAGTACTTCCTGGCTGGTTTCCACAGAGGGGAAGCAGTAATTTCTGTAAGTAAGCAATCTTCAGATAGACACTGATAGTTTTTCATGGTATTAATTGGTGTATTAAGCTTGTTTTGCTGAACCATATGCACCAATTAAGTTCATCTAAGGGTTTTCAAGCACACATGATAAACAGCAAGGCATATGCAAGCATAGTTCCAGTATATAACTTGATATAAGTTGATTATAGCTTCACAATATCTTGCCACTATGGTGGCAACTCACTTTAGAGACCATGACAAATAATTTGTAACAGAAATAACTACCAGTGACTGCAGCTGGGCAAACTCAACTTGGGGAATAACATGTTCAGAGGCTAAAACCACATTTTCTGCTGTGGTTTGTGAATGAGCAGGCTTGGGATATAAACATTGCCTGAAGGATTTGTGGACATTTGCTTCTGTTACTTCTGTAGTCCTTGCCAGTATCACTACTATTGTGCTGTGGTTATTGCTAACATGGCATACTGGGGTTTTAAGTCAGAGTGGGAGTGTTTTCTACAGCTTTGCTCCAGCTCTACTGTACTACTGTAAATTGATATAATTTACTGCTAGAATTTCATCACTGAGAAAGCCCCACATTCAGACTGATGTAAAGGCTTCCCTGAAGGTTGAGTAGCTAAAAAGAAAGAGAATGCTGACATGTTGATTCTTGAATGCATGCTATTAATAAAGGAAGCTTCATTGCTCCAGCAGCCATGTGGCTAACGCAAAGTTTGCCTGGCATCACATGGTAAAAGTGCTTTTGATGATAAATTTGCTCTGCTATCCTCAGCAGGTTTTAGTCTCTGAGGTACACTTCCATCTCTGATGAAATTGAAATACAGTGCCATTGGACTTGTTCTGTGCCTGAAGAAGACTAGCTGAAAGGAATTGTTATGATTTCTTAACAGTCTATTAAGAAAGGAAATTATCAGACTATGAAACAGCAGGCGTACACTTCCTAGGTCCCTAAAATATTTATTAAATAGATATCTAACACCTTAAATACAAATATACCAGTGTAACATGAAATTCTTTGAGATAATGCATGCTGGCCCAATGCTGTCCCTTGTGGAATACCACACGATTGAGTCAAGTGATGTTTAAATTGTAAGGAAAACAAACAAGTCACTAGTGCAAAGGGCAGAGTTTCTTAGAGGAACCATAATGTTGCAAATGTACATTGTAGACACTAAGATTTGCCCTAGAAGTAAGGTAAAAAAAATCTGTCCACCCAAACAGCAGTTACATACCTGAAGTTTTAGGACTGTGAGAGGTAAAATAGGAGATATCTGCTCAGTAGCCAAAATTAAGTCAGCTTAATTAATCTCCTTTGAATAATGGTATTTATGTATTTAGTCCCTAATGATCCCATTTTCTTGCTTTTTCACATAACTACCTTTAAATGCTCATTGGAAATAATTATGGATATGTATTCAGCTTTCATTATTTTATATACTGTTCTCAGCTCTTGACTGGCTATTTAATTTACCACATGCATGTATATGTCTGTGCTCCTTTAGCATCTGGAAGATAATGGCTGATCTGAACAAGCTATGATGCAGCCAGGACCAAAAACATAATGGCTATGTTTATTCAGTGAGGGGGCCTAAAGGCTTAAAGCCCAGCTGGCTTAATGTTCTAACACTGGCTCAGTGTTACTAATTGGCCTTCTGTCATGGGGAAACTACTCTAGAAAGAGCTCTGCTGCCTCCCCAGCCTGATGTGCCTCTCATACAGATACCATATCCATACTGAGAGGACAGTGGAGTAGAGATAAGGGCACAGATTCATATAGAAGTATTTGTAAGGGGACTTTCCTGATCCAAGAAGAATATGTGTTGAGCAAACGAAGGTAATTTTATGACCTCTTCACACCACTTAATTTCTAAAGATAAACATTGCTGAGCAATCTTACCTGGAACCGAGCAATAGCAGATTATTCAAGCCAAAACCCTAATGAATGACCTGAAATGTTTAACTTTGCACTTTTTACATAGTCTGTGTATAAGATGGGAAGTCATGTTTGCAGTAGGAATAAATACAAAACATATCACTGATATGCAAGTCTAATTAATTAAATTCAACCAGAAAAACATGAAACTGTGTATATTCACCCAAAATTCAAGTTTCTCAAAACCTCACTTAAATAAAAGCTATCTGGTGTCATGCCAGCAAATCCTAGACTAAATGATTTATCAGGGGGTAACAAATTATCCTTACTTTTTTGTGCTTTAACTTTTTAATATGAATAATCAACATCTTATCATTGCATCTCTATCTATACATCCTAAGATACAGCTGCATATCATTACTTCAGAGTACAAGGGCATTAAATAGCTCCATCTGCTCCCCTTCAAGAACAAACTATGGAATTCTGTCAACTGTTGGTACTCTAATCGCTTCTTTTCCCAGAGACTTCCTTTCCCCAAAAAGTGTTTTATAAAAAATATGCTTAGAAATATATATTTTGACCTCACTTACATAAGCTACCTGCAACTATGAATTTGCTGGGAATTAGCTGTTAAAAAAAAAAAAAAAACAACAAAAAAGCAAAAGGCAGTGAACCAGCTGAAAGCTGTGAGTTTTCTAGGTATAAAGAGCTGGTTTCACTTTATTTTCTCTATCTTCTAATTAACCATATAGATAAGTGTCAGTTATAGTGTGAAGGAGATACTTGACTTGGTCAGCTGTGTGTGGTTATCCGTTCCATGCTTCAACTACGGTCCATGTACAAAAATGTTTTGTGAGCTTTCTAAATGTATAGCTATCAGTCTTGGAAAATACTTGTAGCTTCTTAAGCAGGCTTTGGGGATCCACTTGTTATTTAACCTATGTGAATTTAATACATGGTGTTCTTCAGTTATTCTGTGTTTTGCACACTAACACCAAAGCCAACATGTTCAATAGTGTGAGAGCAACAGAAGACAAATATGGTCCTTGACCAGTGAAGAGGTACCAGTGCACAGGAGGCATTTTGCGGGCGAGAGGGGTTGCGCAAACACTGCATGATTTTTGCAGCAGTGTAGAAGCTGCAGAGATTAGGTTACTGCTCTGCTTGTGCTCTTCTATTCCATCATTAGAGACTATTTCTGGCCCAAAGTACAGCAGGCAGATGAAGGCCAGGAGAAGGGCATGCTGATTACCTCAGTAGGAAGACAAAAAAAAAGTAGACAATGCAGGATAAAAGGATTTGTTCAAGCTCTGAAGAAGAAAGACGATACTAGGCAGCAATTTGAGTTAGAACTACACCTCTGTTTTCCTAAATGTGATCAGTGTTGTTTTTTTCCTTGTTCTTTCTTAGTGCTTTGTAGCATCTCTTGTAGCAGCTTTTTGGTCATGTTATTTATAGCAGGTGCACTGGCGGAAGAAAGAAGCTGAATATGTGTTTGTAACTGTGTCTTGCTTTTAACCTGTATCATTCCAGCAGAAAATAGATGTGAAGAATTTGCACACAGGTAAGGTTTATGCAATAAAGATGTTAAAGTGGCCTTACCACTGTCCTTGAGCAGGGTTTGGTTTGGGGATCAGCTTCTGAGTAACATCGGGAAAATGTTAAGTTTATGTCTTACAATAAGACTTAAGAGTTAACCACAAAGAAAGCCTACCCCTCTGTTTTCCAGGGAGTCCTTGCCTTTTCTCAGATAATCCAGCTTTTTTATTTCACTTGTCATTTAAAAAAAATGTACCTGCATTCTCTTACTCTTTATCTCCCCAATTTAATTATATATTAAAAAAAGCCAGAACAACCAGGGTAAAGGAACAACTGTCATGAGTAGCATGGAGCATTGCAAAGAGTAAAACCCTAATTTTAGCTTGGACATCTAAGGAATGTTCAGCTACAAATAACCATGCTTAAAAAAAAATAAAACAATACAAGAACTACTAGATTTTGTGATAAATATAACCAGATTTTGAGAGGCATCAGCAGCTCCCTTTCTTTTGGTATCCTAAATAAGATGAATGCTCACCAATAGCAGTGGGAGGCTAACACCCATTTTAATAAAAAGACTTTAAATTTCAAATGTGATCTAGAGGTAGGCTAGGGAGAGCTTTCAAAAAGCTGTGATATGTAATAAAAAGGCTGCAGCTTAGATGTTATAATTGTTATTTTGAGTTTTACCACAACTTTTTTTTTTCAATAGATGCTTCTGTTAAAATGGGAAGAAAGTGTCTTTAAAATATCTGCTGTAATTAAGATTAAATATCATACTTCTATTGTATTTTAGGTTCTGATAAGCTACTATATTTTTTAAGTCACTTTCTGTCTTCCTACAGTAACTCCATCCTTGACCTCATATATTCGGAAAATGTCTTGGTAATCTTTTTTTAGAATAGAACCCTGTTGATTCAGAATTTGCCAAATAACATATTTTTATAGCATTTTTAACATTTTGGATCTATAATAGTTATGTGAGCTTTAAATGAGGGCAAATGGAAGGATAAAGCCCCTTAATGCTAGTGGAATAACTTGTTAAAATCTCCTGCAAGCCTTACAGTTCACTATCTTCTGTGACTTGTAGATCAATACCTCTTGTCACTGAAGTTGGCATGAATTTTGCTACTGACTTTGGAAGTGGTTGATAGAATCCTCATAGCTCTGCTCAGACCCTAGTGTTTTCAAATCGCTTTACTCAGTTCGTCATAAGAGGTTCTTGGCCTCTTCTAGAATCTGGTTTTCCAGCAGGTAATTTGGTCATGGTCCACAAATAAAAAATGCATTTCACTTTGAAAATTGGTCCTTGCTATCAGGAGGTAAGTACTGGCTTCATGCCACTAAGAACAACCAAGGATTTAGCAAGTCCATCCATGTAACTCTGTTCTAATTGTTCCTGCATTGCTGTGAGTAATCTTTTACTGACAGATTATCAAAGTGCTGTCATGTCATATTCATGACTTCTCTTCCTAGAATGATCTGCGTGCAAATCACATTCTCTGCCAGACAGAATAAAGATCACTTTGTAACCTTCCCTTGTACTTCCCTTCTCCTTAACAACCCTTTCAGAACAGCCAAAAAACGTGATGTGCAACAGGAGGAAGTTCTATGTTACACTCACATATGTTTAGCTCATCCTGTTGATACTTGTACAAAGACTGGCTATTAAGGATGACATCATTCTTTGCAACAGAGTGACAAACCACTCTATTGCTTTCAGCATTCTGCTCCATTCATGCTGTTGACAAAGGGAAATATGGAAAGAATTTCTTTCGCAGCCATATTGTGACACTGGGATCGCTTCATTAGTATTATGATCATTCGTGGTTTAATGTTATAGCCATCAGTGATTGTGCCTGGTTGAAATAAATATTGTTTAAAACAATATTAATGAAACTAGGTTAATTTTGTTTTGGATTACACAGTTAAAACCAAAGAGCTCCTCTACTCGATTATTTTGCCACTGACGTACTACATTTGTGATTACTCTGAAGGTACCTACTTCTAGGTGCCATATTTAGTTGTATTTTTCTGTAGATTTGGCTTATCTGCTACAACTAATGATACGTGGGGTTTTTTTTGGTGGTTGCATTTGACTTAAAGTATTTTTTTTTTTTCCATTTATTCCTACAGCAGCCTGAAAGATACAGAATATCTTGCTTTTCTTGTAAATTTATTGGTTCAGGTGTGGACACAGAGGGGTGGCTTTTTGTGTGATGTCTCCTATTGACATTTTATATATGTTGCCTGTCTTTAGTCTACAGTTTCCATGTAAAGCATGTGAGCAAAAAAAGTTTCTGAGAGTCGTCAAGCAAACATTCATCATCTGTTTCTTGAAGTCTTTAGACTGAGAGATTGTTAAATATCATTGCCCAAGAGTTAATATCCAAGGTAAAATTTCAGCTCAATGATTTGCATCATATTGTGGCCTTTGGGGATAACTTGTTTGGCAAAGTGAAGGATCTGAGCAGTACCATTATTGTAAAAAACAAAAAAATATCTGCACACACACACACATGCACACACACATACACACGCACATCTTTGAAGTACTTTGTACTGCTGGTGACTTTGTAAAGCTTAAGGTTGCTTCAGTATAATTCTTGAAACGACAGAGCCACTTTTACTTAACTGGAGCAGCACCACTTATTCCAAGCATACTCATTAATTACAGCGGAATTATTTGCAGACTCAGGATCACAGAGTCTGTCCCATTTGTCTTCATCTCCTGCTGTCTGCTAAATAGAGTCTCAGAGTAGATGAAATAGCAAGCTCCAGAGGCCCCTCCCAGAAAGCAGGGTCAGCACAGCAAGCTGCTCAGGACCATAGGTGCAGGATGTTGCATTTCCCTTTGTTGAATTTTGCAACATTCCTGTTTGTCTACTTCTCTAGCTTATTGGTGTCCCTCTGAATGGCAGCGTGACTATTGATCACCCACTCCTCCTAGTTTTATGTCATCTGTATATCTTCTAAGGATGTACTCTGTCCTATCGTTAGGGTCATTAATGAGGATTTTAAACAGTATTACCTCTACTGTTGACCCCTGGGGCACACCACTAGTGAGCGTCCATCAGTTGCAGTTCACGTCACTGATCACAACCCTTTGAGCTTGGCAGTTCAGTCACCTTTAATCCATCTCACTGCTCATTTATCTAGTCCATACTTCATCAGTTTGTCAATGATGATGTTGTGGAAGAATGTGACAAAAGCCTTGCTTAAGTCCAGGTAGACAACATCAGCCACTGAGCCAATCATCTCATTGTAGAATGCAATCACTGTACTCAGCTGTTATGATTTTCCCTTCATAAATCGATGCTGACTACTCCAAATCACTTTTTTCACCTTAATATGTTCAGAAATATTTTCCAGGATTATTAGCTCCATCTTATTCCCAAGGACTAAGGTGAGATTAACCAACCTACAGTTTTTTAGATCCTCCTCCTTGCCCTTCTTGAAGACAGACATGACATTTGATTTCCTCCTGTCCTGAAGAGCCTCTCCTTATAGCCATGACCTTTCAAAGATAATTGAAGTTGTCCTTGTAATGTCACAAAACCAGCACCTTTTACACTTGGGGATGTATCTCATCCTAAATACCTCCTAGCCTTTTCCCATTCTTACCTACAACCTATAAGTAATAGCAATCGATTAAATATATACCTGTATCAAAGTGGCAACAAATGTTTCACAGCCCTCTTTTTCCTCTTAAAGACATAGTTACCTTGATCTGTTAACCCACTGAGTTCTTGCCAAGTGGTATATTATCAGGCGTAGAGTTTAAAACCTTTGACAAATGTAACAAAAAAAGTCAATTATTTCTCTTACAGTTGGATGAGGGAGGAGAGGTTGCATTTCTAATTTTATGATGATAATTATCCTACTGTCATTATTCTGTCTCATGCTTCAGCACAGATTTATAATGCCGATATCATATGATTTCTAGTCTGGCTCTCTGAGAAACAGATACAACTCTGTCTTTTTACAAGCCTGCAGGGAAGAGCTAATTCAACTATGTTAGTCATGATTTATGGGCATTTATCCTAATCAGATTTTCTGACAAGTCTCCCATCAGGATACCACTGGAAGCACACAAAAATCTAGTTTTGTTTCTCATTCTGAGATGTGCAGAAATTTTCAATTCAGAGACTACAGTCTGAATACTTGGTAAAACTGACTTAAACTGTAACTGCTTCATAAAGGTAGATACCTATTTCTAACAGTTTACCTTGGCCACCAAGTGTAGTGTGCAGCTCATGTCTGGCTAATATTGGGGATGCTGCTGAGCATTCAGGTGGTCCTTCACAGTTTTAGTGAATATTGATCTATTATAACTACAAATCCAGCCTTCTGTGTTAGTTTACTCACGGTGAATGGAAGAAATTAAATGGTCTGATAACACACTCAAAACAGAGACTGAAAACCAGAATGTGGGGCCAACCAATCTTTTTCTTCTTCCTGTTTTCTTTCAAGCAATTAATTTTAAAGAATAATGTAAAAAAATAATCCATCATTGCACACTTAACAGTTGCTGACTTTGGGGGTTTTGGCAACTGTTTCACAGAACTACGTGAAGTGCTTCCATGATATTCTAAATAATGATTTGCCACCTGTACCTAATGATTGTTTTATTGCCTCATGTCCGTGAGGGATGTTATCTTCTGTGACATTTTTTTCTGGTTACTCCCTCGAAGAGTGACATTTAGAAGGAAGTGTTCATTAAATGGAAGATGTAGTTGTGATGTGCCTAAGTACCCACATATCTCCTGAGAGCACTGGACTTTTCTTGTTGGGGAGGTTCACGAGGTAAAGAGCAAATTTAATGAACAGTTCTACTACTGCCTCTTAATGCTTCAATATACATTACCTCCCATATACTTTTTTTTAGGATTCAGTTTTTAATACTCACTGTAGCAAGAAGCAATTTTTTAAAAAACAGGAGGTAATCCCAAAATTAAAATATAAATTGTGAGGGTGCAAGGAGGCATTTGTTACTTTGAATTAAAGAATCTAGTGATAAGGATTTTGACAATATGGTTTATATCATCAAGCAAACTACAGGTTTTTTTCAGGCATATCTGGAGTATATCCTGGAGAAGACAAGTTCAATTTGAAGGATAATTAATTCATCATTTTCCTTTAGTTCTGAGTATCTCATGTGCAAACCATGACATTTACATGAATGTGCAAATAGCATTGTTAATATTCTGGAGAATGATGGAGATTCTTCAGTGTCAGAGTCCTGTGAGCCTTGAAAATGAAGTCCAGTCTCAGTTAGTTTCACTGCATTTTGTGCTTTATGGTAGAAAGGCTGAAGTCTCCCTCTTCAAGAAAGTCTGACGTTTTTAGCTTTTCACACCTTCCTCCTGCTGCAGATGCCTGGAGCTTAAATATCTAGCAGTTTATCTGGAATTTAGATATCTGGAAAATGATTAGCCAATGCTTCTGAGCAGCAGATTTGACCATCCCTTCAAACTTCTGTAGCTGATGCTGACAACGTGAGCTGTACCCTTTCCTTCCAGCTGCATTTAAAAGCTTAGCTATTTAATAAAGGAAGAGATCTTAGTTAATAGGAGAAAAGTTCTTAACTAGCTAAAACAACTTTTAAAACAGCCACATTTGCAGGAAGTGTTTACAGCATAGTTTCACTGGAAACCATGTCCCTCAGCTGACTTGCACTGACAGAAGATTTGCTAACGGTACCTGAAACCATCTCCCACCCCTTCTTTTTCACCTCTTTTATTTTCAGTTCCTATCCTGTGATGGTATTTTGCTTGTTTGTTTAAAAAAAACAAAACATAATGGCTTTTTGCTGTATGAGTATACACTCTAAAAGATGTTTTACAGCAACTCATGACACCCACTCATCACTCAGCAAAGGATGAAATATTTGGATTGATAATGTACTTTTCCAGTAAAATGTATTTCTTTGATTTCTTGGGTACACTGGTAAAAACATTCCAAGTTTCAATAGCTTATGCAGCTAGTCTTACCTCTAAAGACTACATTTGACAGAAAAAGGCAAAGAGAATTTGTAGGCAGTTATGTCTAAGCTAAGTCCACTTTCAGAATATGGATTTATTTCAGTATTGGTTTTTGTATACAAAATTTTCACTTACATTTAGAACTACCTACCACCCACCCCTGCTCATTGCCATACAAATAATTGGTGATTTAAGAAAAATAAAGTATTTTTTACCTTGTAAGACATACAAGGAAACATTTTTTACTGGCAGAAGCTCATGTTTGTCCCTGACGTAAGCCCTCTTCTTTCACTGTTCTCTGCAGTTCGGAGCTTTCTTTTACTAATAGATAACAAAGCAGCATGGCACAATCCAAGGGCTGCCATAGAGCAATCTAAATATTCATTCATAAGAAGTAAGGAAGGAAATTAGATATTGGCAGGTATTCAGAATATAGCTAATGCCCCAAAGCATAGATTTGCAGCTCAAGAAAAATTAATGCCTCAAATTATAAAAATATTAATGTGACTTTTTAATATCCTAAAGTTCAGGGCTGTTCAATGCCAGGATTGTGGTTTAGCACACAAATCATCTAGGAATCATGCTGACAGGTCCTTGCTCAGAATCACAATCACAACCAGAGTTGTGATTGCTGCATGATCTTATCAACACTTTTTATTCTCAATTGGAGTATTTATTAAGAAATGTTAGGGGGGAAGCCTGCCTCCAGCTAGCAATAACTGGGGCACATAACTGAGCAATTTTGCAAATGCTTTTTGGAGTATCCAGCTAACATCATTCCAGGCATCAGCCCTGAAAGCAGCAGAGCAGTTCCACCTGGTATCCTGCCAAAGCTCCTAACTTTCAGTCAGAGGCAGTCATGAGGTTACACATTGATAGGCATGTAATTACGTGCTTTGGATGAAATCTTGCTTCTGGTGAAGTCAGTGGCAAAGTTCCCATTGGTTTCTCTGGAAAGCAGTAACACCCAGCCTAAGTATTTTAGTATGAATGTCCTGTCTTAGGTTATCCTAATGTTTTAGCTGTGTGTACACTCATGACAACTGGAGTGGATATTTTTAAGTTTGCTAAGACAGGAGGGAGGCATTAAATAATTGTTCTTTTGAGTTTTGCCATGGCACTCTATATCTGTGTAAGTCTGATCAACATCCCCAAATGCTTTCTTTGCAGGAGAGGAAAAAGCTCTCGTGGTTGCTTGACCCATAGATCACTGAAGGCTTTTGATCTTCACATAAGCCCTTAATAACCCACTGATCTGGTATTTTCTGAGTTCATTATCTTACAAATCTTGTCCAGCAGGCAAATTAAATTCTCTGTAAACATGTTTGAAAAATATCATGTTAAATCATATGCAGTGGTCTCACGATTATGAAATCATATACAGAAAGAAAAACAATCTGAGAGCTTTCTCAGGTGTGCATCAGAAATTATTGTTTGTTGCTGCAAATGTCTTGATCAAGGAATACCTTAAGTTAAAAAACATAGTCCTAGAATCAGTTCTGTTTTAAAGTTTAAATTTTTTTAGATGAGAATTTGTTTTCCAGCATGAGGTAGAAACTATGCTACAATTAACTGTTGCTTGCTTAGAAAACATCCCTGGAATGATACTATTCATTTTGACGAGAGAAAGACATTCAAATATAATACAATACCTTTTATGTGATTATAAGTGTAATTGTTCTGGACTTCGATATAAGAAAGAACTTATCTTGCCAGTATAGAACTGAGATAATGGTCCAAATAAAACAAAAATGTTTAAAAATATATTGTTGTGCAACATGGAAAATTTTTAAGGGTGTGAATTTTCCAGGATACCTTATCACTGTTTACCATAGACCAGTCAAGGAAGGTGCCTTTGGTGAGGATTCAAGTGTGCTGCCACTAACCCATAACTGAGCCAGTGTCGCTGTTTATGAAGAAAACTTTTGTTATGTTAATATGATGCTGACATAGCAGGAGTCTCACTGAAATGAGGCAGTAGCATGGAAGAGGGAGCACTTATCAAAACCTGACACAAAGCTTTACTGTAAGATGTTTTTTAATACCTGTTTTCTTCTACTGCTTAGACAATGAAGTTGATTTGAAAAGTGATTACCCAAAAATGGCACCCTGTATTTATCGTCTCCTAATAAATACCAGGTCAGCTTTTCTTGTATACTACAGGTCCTGGAAATTCAACCTGGAATCTGCCAGGCCAAGATACTTGTACTGATTTGGTCAATAACACCTATGAAAGTTTTGGGGTCTGTCTGTGCAAGCGTCATATTTCCATTGATTTTCAGACTAGAATAGACTCAAGGTTTGTTCAGCAATACTACCAGCACCAGAGGCATACACATCACGCACCTAAAAATATATTCAAAGCTTGTCTAAGTTGAGAAAGAATTTAATTTTAGCCGCATGGTTCCATGCTGACATTCGAGCATAAGTATCTCAACAAAGGGTTGAAAGTCAGGGAGTTTACCAACACTTAAGCTTTACAGGGACGATCATTGTTTATTTATATTTGGCAAACCTTGAGTTGAATTCCTCCTCCATTCTTTACAAAATGGCTCCTGTCCTGGAAGTAGGCCTGCATGTGCAGACAACAGCCCCAAATGTAATTTTTACCTGGAGTGAGCCTACAGGAATTAGTTTCTTAGTATGATAGGCACAATAGACAATGGAAGATACATACAGTGAGAGACACAAAAAAAGTGTACAGCTTTATGAGACAGCTGCAAGAGCAGTATTTATCTAACCCGGACAAATGAGTTTAAGGCTATCAGGAGCACAGAAGGGCATTTGCAATGGCAGCCAAACTGAGAAAGACAAACAATCCAAGTAAGGCTGCTGATCTACCAAAGGAAAGAAATTAAGTCTCATGAAGAATAAGTAAACAAAGCATATTTTGTGCCTCCTTTCCTTTTAGCATTGAAAAGCTATGACAGGTATTTTCTTTCTAAGGAAATACACCACAAAATACCTTTAATACTGGTTTAATTAAAGCAGTAATTTTTATTTTATTTTGATTCTGTCTATTGCTTGAGTTTACAAAATAACTTTTTTGGTTTTATTTGGGGTGGGTTGTGGATTTTTTTCCTAGAGAAGTTAGACTTATGTGAATTTAGCTGTACATTAATTGTAACAACTAAAACCCAACAGTTAAACCAAAATGGGATATAATTGCATAACATTATTCAGTAAATATACTAAGCATTGAAGCTGCCCACTTTCTTGAAGCCAATTCTGGTAACTATAATGTGTATTTACTACAAAATGCCATGGATGAGGAGTGTTAGAGATGAATTAAAAACCTCAATGACTTAGCTGTAAGTTCTGGTATCATATCAGTGGTGATATGTAAACAGCATTTCATTTAAAATTAACATTGACTCTGAAAATAAAATACAGCCTATAATCCAAGAATGTTAATGCTTTAGATGGTGGAAAGTCTGGAATCAGTGCCATGGGAGTCCGTAATATTTTTAGATAACAGCGTTGATCATGTTTACTGCTGAGAGGTTATTTTGTTGTCATCCTTTAACAGTCCTGGCCCATGTGGGATAAAAAAAACCACCCTAAAAATACAACAAATCTTTGAAAAAAGAGCCTCTCTGAAATGGGAGCTGCTATAGAAAATTAAATATACCAAAGTGTCTCATATGTTGGAGCTTGAATTATTGTGAGCTTATTGGAAGGAAACACAATTATAAGAGAAGTTTCCTGAACACAGCATCTCATTTCTTCCATTTGCAATGATGATTCTTCTTCACCTAAACCATATTTTCTTCATTTATAAATAATAAAGGTTATCGTGTGCTGTGAAGAACAAAAAAAATGTCAAGGTTGGCATCCTAATTCATTCAAGTCAACATGAGAAAATATAAAGACCTCTTTTT
Source organism: Pezoporus occidentalis (assembly GCF_034315485.1). Lineage (NCBI taxonomy): Eukaryota > Metazoa > Chordata > Aves > Psittaciformes > Psittacidae > Pezoporus > Pezoporus occidentalis. Next base: position 1,055,012 of record NW_026913900.1, on the reverse strand, counting down.
GACTGTGGAAGAGGAAGAATGTAAGGATAAAAAAAGAAATAGCAATCCTGCAGTATTACTAGGTAAATGAGGCTAGATTGAGTGATGGTCTTTTTTCCCTCAGTTTGACACAAGCTTTTAGTATTGTTTAAACAGAGAATATTTTGAGCATGGCTTTCTCAGTTCTCAGGAAAGATACATGGAAATATATCCTGAACAAGAGCTAGAACAGTGGTCTGCCAAGTGGGGTGCACACATGACCATCCCACTGAAGTGTGGGAAGAAAATATTTTTGTACAATTTAATAAAGTATTTTTGAAAGTAGCACTTATTTCATTTTTATCCCATTCACTTTTCATTTCCATTAGTACAGCAATACATTTTTATCATTTATAGATGTATTTATATATGTGGGGGGATATATACTCAAATACGTTTTACTGTTAACAGCGTGCGATGAAAACCAGTTTGGAGACAACTGGGCTGGAGAACAATTATCAACATGACAGTTCCACACTAGATATAATCAGACATTATATAATTTGATGGTGCTATTGATCATGCATGGTTGCATGAGGAAAGGGTGAAAATGGAATTAAACCAGACCCAACACCCAGAGAGTTTACAGAAAGGCTCCTCTTGATTTTCAGAAGATACGGTTAAAGACGTTAGAGAGGCAATAGAAAAGTTAGAAGGCAACAAAGTGATTTTCAACTGAGAGAAAATGAAGCAAAAGTTTTATGAAAAATAATCCAAATAAATAACAATCACACTGAAGAAACCTGTAAACAAGTTGTGCACATGGAGACTTGCTAGGTAAGCGAGGGTGGATTGAAAGTTAAAGCAGCACAATTGTCCAGAAGGATTTTGAGTAGTACTGTTGATGTATGTATTATGGAATAGGAATTAATCATTTATGTTGACTTGGCTCCTGCATGGCAGTTTCTGGAAAATTGCCTTTTTTTTTTTTTTAATCAGGATATTGCTTTACCAGAAAGCGATGAACACTAAAATGAAAGGAGTTTAGGAACAGTAAGTTACTGTGGGGAAGATCAGTTATAAGATTACTTATAAAAAATAAAACAGTTATTAAAATGCATCTGTCTTGCTTGAATATCTTTAAAAAAATAAAAAAGGAGGGATGAGGTGATGTGGCTTAAAAAGTCATGAGTGTCTCAGTGAAGAAAAGGAGAAATGAGAGAAAAGCTAAGCAAAGAAAAATAATTATTGCTTCTAGATAAAATCTTTGATGATGGCATGGTGATGATAAATGACTCAAATTTAGGTAAAGTGCACAGTGGTATGTGTTTTGCAAGCACATAAAATATATTTCAGAGCTTAATGTCTCAAAGACAGACAATAGCTGGTTCTCAAGATCAATAGAGTGTGAATATGCCACAAAGGTTTAAAGAATCATGAGATATCTCACCTCCCAAGCCATTTCAAAGTGTTTTTTCTAATACCCAGGTGTTTCTCCTATCATTTTGTGGAAAAGTGCATATTACTAAAAGCAGACTTGTCTTGACACTGGATCATTTTACATTCTTGATTGTGGTGTTCTAGGAGGAAAATGTTTAAGAACGGTATATATACATATATATATGATAAAGTTATTTGAATGGCGACTGATTGTCATGCAAGGATGGCAAAAAGCAATCAGTTATTTCTTATGAATGTTCAGATATACAGTTGTGTTGCCTCAGCCTGCAGGTACTGAGATAGCCTGTAAATATTTCTGTATAGTGAGGTCAGGAAAGAAGTTGTCATCTATGGACCTGATTAAATGAAGCACCTGCATAACTGTTTGGCAGGACTGGCACACTTATTTTTTTGTAGGATGTTGTTTTCTAACTAACTTGACAATCGCATTCAAGGTCTCTTATTAAAGTCAATGATTTGTCTTTCCTTAGCCTTGGGAAATTAATTAATTTTTTTCAAAAAGTAGTTTGTGCTTGATGTATTTCTCAGCATGGAGTACAAATGATTCAAAATACAAAGTGAAGAGCCCTATATAAAATTAAGTAATTGTTTTCTAGTGCATTTAAGTCATAACGTTTTTGACTATTGCATGACTCTTCACAGAGGTGCACAAGAACAGTTGTATATGGTTTGAAGGCTTCGTGTCTTTTGTTATATACTGATCAAAATTGGACAATAATCAAACCTAATTTGCTTCTGCCAGCAATATCTGTTTATCCCTCGAAATAAAAGAGGCCTCCCTACATTGATGACTGCTAAATGCCACAGACCAAATCAGCTGATCTTCTGCAGTTCCTGTGCCAACTCACTGAAACATTCAGTAAAACATATCCAAAAAAATGGTGCTCTAACGTTAGTGATCCCGAGATGTCAGTTGTCTTCTATCATAATGTTGCTTGCGTCTTAACAGGCTTCTATAATCATAATATCCTTAAAAGAAAACTTTTTAGGACATAAAATGACAAGATGCATAGTGGCATGGTTCTGATCTTAGGATGGAGATACTCAACTACAGGAAATTCTGTTTAAAGATAAGAAAAAACTTTCTGGTATAGGGATGATCAAATACTAGAACAGGTTGCTCAGAGAGGCTGTAGAATCTCTGTCTTCAGAGATGCTGAAAACCTGAGTGAATACAGTCCTGAACAACATGCTCTAGAAGACCTTGTTTTGAGTGTAGGAAGTTGGCCTACAAGTCAACAGGTCCCTGACAACCTCAGCCATTCTCTGATTCTGAGAAAAAGGCAAGTGTTCCCAGCAACCAGATATTCTGTTCTACAAGTCACTGTGTTTGTAGCTTCTGTATGATCTCTGGTATAGGGTTCTATACCCATCTTACTTATCAGTGCTATCTGAAAACCTGACTTTGTGTTGGAAATGCTGAATTCCTATATTCACTTTAGATTACTACTAACAGCTAAGCAATGGTTAAAAGATGATCACATTAAATACAGGCAGTCTTTTTAGTATCAGCTGGGTGGCAGATAACACCAGGAAAGAGCATCCTCAAGGGATATTTTGGATAAAAGAGCAGTGCAAAGGCACAGTAGTATAATAAAGATATGCTGAACTTTAGTGTATTGCAGTCTTTTTTGTGCCTTTCAGGTTCTCATGGAGTAAGAGCAGGAGAGCTGACAATTGTATTTAGATGAATTATATAATAATGCATATATTTTATGTAATGTAATTAAAACCAGGTTCAGTTTTTGGTTTTGTCTTGCAGTATACCAAAAAAAGATGCAGAATGGCAGTACTAGGAAAATTGTTGTTTGCTTAAGAACATATGTTCAAATCAGATTCTCAATGGAAGTCTTCATGCAGGATGCAAGTGCTTTCTTTCCCAGTGCTCTTGGGGGCAGAGGGAAATACTCTACTTGACTCAGAAATCTTCTTCTTCGACTGTGAGCTCAGAATGGAACAATCAGCATATATCCCAATGCTTGATGTGATAATATTCTATCATTTCGAAGCATGCCGGTCATAAGCAGTGCAGCCTTCTCTTTCATTCTCTTTGTGTATCCCCATTTTCTTATCTGTTTGTAACTAACCTGCCCACCCTGCAGTATTATCTTCAGATACCCTGTGTGGCATTCCTGATGGTTCACGGTAGCCAGCTGAGGCTCAGATATTGAAAAGAAATCTGGTCTGCATTATACTGTCTCCAGGCATTAGGGGCATAGGCTTTGGAAGGAACAGCCACAGCATTTCCTGTTTGTTTGGGATTTGGGTTTTTTTCCCCATTGTTTTTTTTTAAAAAGCCAGTTACTAAGATGGACAGACAGAAATAATTCTGGGACATATTTGCAAACTCTTCTGGTTTAATCAAGCATGCAAGATAGACTGAGGGCAATACTGGTTCTGCTCCCAGTTCACACATATTCAGGTGATCTGTATAGCTGAAGAAATGTTTGGAGAAGTATTTTTAATTGTGCAAATATGGTTCTGTCCTGTCCATATTCACCCACAGTTTCTGTAGACCTAAAAAACTATGTTTTCTATCTGGTAACCAGAAATTTCTTTGTGTATTCCTAACAGAAAGGCATAATTGCTATAAGATGTATGTTTGCTGCCTAGCTGACCTTGACATTATAAATCAGTAAATCACAAGCAAGCATTCCCCCTTTCTCAGCATATAAATTCTCCTCCTTATAGCAATTCTATTTTAGTCCAGTGTAACCTACATAGGCATGTAAATACTGCACTTAACAACCCGGTACGTATTCCTGAAGAACACCTGGTACAGTCACTAATATCTGCTAATTCTGGTTTGTTCCCTCATCTCTTCTGCTTGCAGGTAGATGAGGTCAGTTTTTTCAGTATATTCCAGGGTTTCTTCTTTGTTTAAACATATATTCTATTAGAACAAGTGAGGTGAAGTTTGTCTTTTCCTGAGTATTAAAGGTGATAAAGTTTGTAATGAAGTTTTGGATTTAAGTTTCATCCTTTGCCCTGAAATTTCCCTGGGAAAGCTCTGACTCCTATGCAGATGAGTATCTGGGCAAGAAAAGTATTATTACCTGTAATACCTGCTCCTGGTAGTCTCAGTTAGTGACTCCATTGTCTGCTTCGCCCTCCAGAAGCATTTTAGATTGCTGAGCCTGTTCCAACTAATGAGCTGAAGCTAAAAACCTCAGCAAGTACAGAGATGATGGTGCTCCCCTGGGGAAGGCTGTTGCACAGAAACTCTTTTTCAAAGACAGGTGCTACACTGTTCTGTAACAGCTGCTGTTTTCTAAGGGATCAGCCTCTGCACTCTGCACTATTGCATGTACATTGCATTGGCAGTTTATTTTTACCTCTATTGCTGAATGACAGTTTCTGATTTTAATACTCACTTGAATGTTTAACATGGAACATTTAAACTTCTGTCTGATGCTGTGTATTAATGATAGCATATTAATGTAATTAACTAGGTGACTTCTTGGAGCAAAGCACTGTATCTTCTTTTGCTACTTGGTCTGTCATACCCTATTATTAATGAAAAAATAATAAAAATCTTCATTCAGTTTCCAGTAGAGAGGAAACTTTAGGTTTTTGCAATATTCATCTGCCATGTGAAAAAAGTTAAAAAGATCTAGAGTTTCAGACTTGAAATAGTCTATTAGAAGGAAATCAAACAGCATGACTACCTTGTCTGATAAATATGCGTGCCTGTGGGGTTTTTCAGTCTATTTTCCTCTTCCACCTCACCCTCCTTCATTTCTCTGAATGTCCAAATAAGCGTTCTTTTCTTGGCACTCCTGATGATTTCTTCTTTTATTCTAGTAACTGGTTGACCTTTTAAGCTGTATAGCATGATACTGCCTGCTTTTTAAGACTCAAGAATTGGTTAAAAATGCCTAAGCTTAATAATGCAGAATGCTGTCATTTCAGGTTTCACATTCTTACTGATTTGTTATAATAATCTGTCATATATAGAGAATCAGACTCAAAACTGATAGACCTTGTTTTCACACCCCTATAAAGTTTAGCAGCACTGTGTAAAAAATGCTCTTTCACTTACGTCTATGCCATAAATCTATATACTAAAAATGTAATTCAAAAGAGGCATCCTATTTTAGGCCAACAAAAAAAAAAATATAGTCTTTAACCTAATACATATATCAGACCAGTTCTCATTTCCTTCCAAGCATGTTCCACAAAGCACTTACAATCATACAGAATCTAAAAGCATAGTGATGAAACATAAGTCTTTGATTTTATATTTTTTTTTTCATACTGTGGATTTTCTAAGAGTGCTTTGATTAATTTCCAAATGAGGAATAAGGGTCTTAATCACAATTAGCATACTTGAGAGTGTTGCATTAAATGCTAATCTGAGGATTGCCTTTTTGTATATTTTAAGAAACAAACCCCACAGAACTAGGTGCTAGAACTAGGCACAATTTCTGGAGTTTACTTTGCTGAAATTACAGGTTAATGTTGTCTGGATTTGCAAATTGATTTGAATTTGAGCAGTGTGGCATGTTTATAATGGAATTTGAAGCTGAAAATATAGCTGGTTTAGGTATTTGAAAGAAATATATTCAGTCTGTGTGCATACATTTCAAATAAACCCAAGACGAATCATGCGTTTTCATTGGAATGTGAAGCATTTACCTGCAACTTAAAATGAAGGCAGGTTCAGCCATATTTAATAAATTTCACTTTAGCACTAGAGCACTAAGGACATGGAGCTGTGGGAAAGAGTCTGGACAATGGCCATGAAGATGGTCAGAGGGCTGGAGCACCTCTCCTGTAAACACAGGCTGAGAGAGTTGGACTTGTTCAGCCTGGAGAATAGAAGGTTTCAGAGAGACCTTAGAGCAGCCTTTGAATACCTTAAAAGGGCCTACAGAAAAGATGGAGCGGGACTTTTTGCAAGGTCATGTAGTGACAAGACAAGGCACAATATCCACAGGGTGAAAGAGGGGAGATTTAAATTAGATATTAGGAAAAAATTGGAGACACATTGGAACAAGTTGTCCAGGGAAGCTGTGGCTGCCTCGTCCCTGACAGTGTTCAAGGCCAGGTTGGATGGGGCTCTGAGCAACCTGGTCTGGTGGAAGATGTCCCTGCATGTGGCAGCAGGGTTGGAGCTAGATGATCTTTAAGGTCCTTTCCAACCCAAACCATTCTATTATTCCAATCCAGGAAACAAAACTCAGCTGACATAAACTAAATATAGTGAAATACCTATATGGACAGTCTTTGCACTGAAAGGTTGGGACTATATTCATTTGGTGAGAAATTGGTCCAACGTATTGGAAAGTGCCTTCACAAAAACATATGTGAAAATGTAAATATCTGAATGAAGTTATGTTGTAAAATCTCACATATTTTCCTCATCACACAAGCTTGAAGTGCTTTATTTTTATTTTTTTTTCCATTTGTGGCTGAGTATATTAGAAGAAATATCTTCCCAAAGACACCATAGTACAAATTGAACTTCACAGCCTAAAATAGTGTCTTCAGATTCTGTTCTGGAAGAGCCCCAGCACATGAACTGCCTGAAGTCAGCCAGCTGTGCCAACACTTCCTAGTTGTACTGGAAAAGGCAAGCTATCGATGACATGCTGTGCTGGGGAGGATGTGTTAGTTGGACCTAGCAGCCAAATGAGCTGAAGTTCCAATTCCTGAGCAGAGGATGACTATTAAAAGTGGGTTGCAAATCTTGCCGTGATCCTCATGCACAAATATAAAAAAATATGGGTTAAATAGCACCACATTGTGCACAGTAGGCATACGACAGTATGACCAGTGGTGCTAGAGTCTTAACAGGAGCTATTTAAAAGCAATTCTTTATAAATCTGCAATTTTATATCTTCATCTGCAGGCTGGCTGTAATGACATACTGAGGGGAGTGTCAATAATTGATGAAAATTATCTGGCATTATATGCTGGACCTGAGATATTCTGCATTCTCTGTTATATCCAAATAGAGCTCCCCAGCATTGGGAATCATTTCTGAAGATGTTTCTTTTCCTGACTCCCTCTAAACTGCATCATCATTCTCCTAGCACAATAGCTGGACACTGAGAAAACCAAGAAACCCTTGGAAGAAATAGATCTCAGACAGAGAGCTCTGCAAATTCCCAGGATGTCAAAGCCAACCAAGAATAAGAGTCTACTGTATAACTTGTACACACTCTCACATTCATCTTACAGTTGGACCAGGGGATATAATTAGCAGGTAAAGGAGAGATTAAATCAGGCATGTTTTTATATAAAAGCTGTCATGAGACAAAGTCCTGCTTTGCTGTCCAGAGACAATGTGGCACTCCACTGCAATGGTATTCAGAATAGGAGATGAGGCACAGCTTCAGTTACTTTAGCAGATGCATGCAATATGTTTAACTCCATTTATATTGAGAAACACACCTCTTAATGGGTTGTTTCTTTGTAGAGTCACTCAAATAACTCACAAAAGACCAGAAATAAAATCACTTAATTAAGATTTAGATAACAGTTTCTATTAGGGGACCATTTGAAAATGGTAATTTAAGAATTAATAAATGACAAATAGGTGTTATAAACTTGTTATAAAAGGTTATGAGGAATGTGAGTAAATATTTTTTATGGAGTTTTATGAATATTACTGATCAAGCTGGGCAGGTTTTGGTTTTGATTTCACAAAGATTCTTGCCAAAGTTTTGTTGGTGTGTTTGAACATTACTTTTGAACATTACATCCTGTTCATTCCAAAATGAAGCAAATGGCTTAAGCTAATAGCTAATAAAAGCTACTCCAAAAAGAGAAGAGAGTCCCCCAGAGATTTCTATTATGAGTTAAACCCATGAAGAGCTAGAAAATATAAAAGCTTAGGCTGCTTTTGGCCAAGGAGCTTAGATGCAGCTCTGTCTTGGGGCCTGAATGACTTTTGAAGTGTTGAGTCCTGGAAAGTGTCACCAGGGCTTAAGTGTTGATATTCCTTATAGGTCCTCCTTTCAATACAGCGACAGCAACCATCCAGCAGTGGAGGTCAGAGCTTTGATAGATGGTGATCTGGAGGGCCCACTACCTCCCATGCTTGGCTACTTATGGCACTGGTCACGTCCCCACCTGGGAGACATACTTATGCTATGCTTGATATGGAGTAGGTGAGTGGTTGGATTCCCGAGCAGCATTGCTTCCCCATCCACATAGGCCAACAGACCATTACTATCCAAGCAGCATGCCTCAATCTGGCCATGTATCATCCTATTGCTAGCTGAAAAATATTATATCTTTGCTGCTGCACTGTTCTGACTCGTGTGCTGTGCTTACATGTCATAAACTTTATACCATCTCATCAGCAAATTCCTGAGCAGCTTTACTTTGCAGAAGATTGCGTTGCTAAGACAATGCACTGTGGTCATATCTGTGTAGCAAACACTTCATTTGGACCCCTAGTGTAGCAAACTTGGGAAAGAGAAAATCTGATGGAGACATTAGCCAAGAGGCCAGATATGCTAACAGCTGCAAAGAGTCTGAAACATCTGAAGATTGTCCCTTCTTTACTTGCAGTACAAATTACACCCTGCTCCGCCTTCTCAGCCTTCCCTAATACTGACACTATTGAAAATATCTGGAGCAGAATTAAATTACTCTTGTCTCTACTCTGCACCATACATTTCCTTCACATTTTTTCTCTCTGCTGTGGGGACACAGGGTATTATTTGGTTACCAGATTAATCTGCCTGACCTGCTAGTGCATGGAAATCCTTATCTGGACAGCTATAAATGATCGTATGTTTGGATTTTATTGTGGACTTTGGAAAGGCCGTTTGTTTTTCCTTTTTATGATGCCACAGGACAATTTTATAATCATAATGGAACACTCCAGGCTGTACTTTTTTTGCCTCATAATCACAGTCTTTCTGCAGTTGAGGACTCTTATCTATCTGCTTTGTGTCTCTTATTCCAGCCCAGATGTGTGATTGCGATCAAACAGCAAGCCTTTTGGTGTTCAGATCCTCCATACCTTATTATACTTGTTCTCAAGCTTTTTTGGAAGCACCTGCAAATGTTGTCAATGTACAAAATCGAAATGAAATTATAGTTGCCATATTGTTGACGCTCAAAATAATTCGGGGTACTAATAGAAATATAGACAGCCCAAATTGATAAAGGTTTAATCTGGGTGATTTTTTAATTGCTTTCCTAGCAAGCAAGAATGAAATAAGCCAAGACTCATTTCTTCCATCTGAATGAATATGATACTCCCTGAAGGATGGTTTTGATTTTTGAGCAGTTCTATTCCTAATTTATATGTCATTCTCCAGAAACAAATATAGGGCCAAAATTGCAATTGCCTTGGTTTCAAACTGTCATGTTTCTAGCAAGCAGCCAGTCTTTCTTGTCTGACTCATTAGCAGTCTTGCCAGGATCTCAAGTCTTAAAGATAAGAAGAGACACTTAAGATTCCTGCATGTATTGTAAAGTACTATTTGCTGAATGCTGCCTAAATCCACATCTTCATCTGCTTAAGTTTGCTATCATTTTTAGTTCATTTGAAGCGAATTCACATTTCTTGTCAGAAATGTCTGGCCCTAAGCTAATTTGATGTGGGACTGAGATGCGCTGATAAGTATGTGCTATAGAATTACAGTTTTCAAATGCAAGGACAAGATCTGCTTTCAGAATCAGTTAATCACTGAGGTTTGTGCTCTGAGGTTTGAGTTTGGGGTTTCTCTGGAAGTCTGTATTGGTATCACAAAAATATAGAATGCCCTTGGTGCAAATGACATCTGACTTGGGACTGCTAAAATATATGGGTAGAAAGTCCCACCCCATATTCCACATGAACCAGAGGGTGTCTTTCCTCAGTGAATTAGACAGAAGAAGGGCTAGTTTAAATAGATTTAAAAAAAAAACAACAAAACCTCATAATACTTGTATTCTAAAAGGTATTTGTTTGTGTTGGCTCTCAACCTCCTGTAACTCCTTGAAATCTTACCTGCTCTTCATGCTGGCAAGGGTTTTCAGTTTTAAAGCCTCTGGTTTTATTATTCCAACTGTGGAAGATTGAGTTAACATCACAAGTCTGACAGAGCTTCTTCAGCCGAAAGACCTAAGCCAAATACCCGTTTTATCAATATGCTTTGGAAAATGGAAATACTAATTATTTATGGGGTTGTGCAGTATTTCATGACATGCAATTTCATTTCAGACAGGTCACATAGTTATACTACAGGGGGATAGGATTTGCAAATCCAGGGTACCACAACCCTTCATACCAAAAAGCTTGGATGATTGATAAGGATAAACTTTGATTTTTCCCTTTCCGATCCCTTCTGTCACAAGTTTTAATGAATTATAGATATGTTCATGTATGTGCACAAGTGCAAGAGAGTGCATATTTTCTTCAGCCATTTTCATTATGACTTTCATTGAAATGACCTCTACAGAATAGATTTTCAAAGGGAATAAAGCAGAACAAATTTTCTGCAGATATATTAGAATGATGAGGCCTTTTAGGCTTAAGCTGCTTCTCTTTTCTCCAGGTAGAATACTTCAAACAGCACTGAAAAAAATAAAAAGAACCTGGACTGGAAGTTCTTTATTTATTTTTATACTTTTTTTTTTTCCCATCTCATATTCTGAGTTCAGCTGGAGTGCCTGCCTTCCTTCTGACTTCAGTCTTTATCAGAAAGATCACACTGGTTACATGTGAAATCAGCGCTTGAAAATCTTATCTAGTAACTAGAATCATAGAATCACAGAATTGTTTAGGTTAGAAAAGACCTTTAAGGTCATTAAGTCCAGCTATTAACCTGGCACTGCCAAATCCACCACTAAACCATGTCACTGAGGGCCTCATCTACACAGTTTTTGAACAGTTCCAGGGACAGTGATTCCACCACTCTCTGTGAAGAAATTTTCCCTAACATCCAATCTCAGCCTCCCCTGGTGCAGCTTGAGGCTGTTAGCTCTTGTCCTATCACTTGTTACTGACTGGGGAGAAGAGACCGACCCCTACCTCTCTCCATCCTCCTTTCAGGTAGCTGTAGAGAGCAGTAAGGTCCCTCCTGAACCTTCTCTTCTCCAGACTAAACAACCCCCATTCCCTCAGCCGTTCCTCATCACACTTGTGCTCCAGACCCTTCACCAGCTTCATTGCCCTTCTCTGGACCCGCTCCAGCACCTCGATGTCTCTCTTGCAGTGAGGGGCCCAGAACTGAACACAGGATTTGAGGTGCAGCCTCACCAGTGCTGAGTACAGGGGGATGGATGATCACTGCCCTGGCCCTGCTGGCCACACTTTTATTGACACAGGCCAGGATGCCGTAGGCCTTTCTTGGCTGCCTGGGCACAAGCTGGCTTATGTTCAGCGGCCATCAGTCAGCACCTCCAGGTCCTTTTCTGCCAAGCAGCTTTCCGACCACTATTCCCCAAGCCTGTACTGTTACACTGGGGTTGCTGTGGCCCAGGTTCAGTTATTGGCACTTTGCCTGTTGAACCTCATACCACTGGCCACAGCCCATCTATCCAGCCTGTCCAGATCCCTCTTCAGAGCCTCCCTACCCTCCAGCACATCAACACCCCACACAACTTGGTGTCATTTGCAAACTTACTTAAGGTGCACTCAATCCCCTCACCCAGATCACTGACACTAAAAAAAATAATTACATAATTAAGAATTGAGCAGAACTGGCCCCAGTACTAAGCCCTGGGGAACACCGCTTGTGACTGGGCACCAACTGGATTTAACTCCATTCAACACCACTCTTTCGGCTTGGCCATCCAGTCAGTTTTTTTACCTAGTGAAGAGTACACCCCTCCAAGCCATAAGCAGCCAGTTTCTCCCGGAGAATGCTATGGGAAACAGTGCCAAAGGCTTTACTAAAGTGTAGACAGACAATACCCACAGCCTTTCCCTCATCCACTAAGTGAGTCACTTTGTCTTAGAAAGAGATCAGGTTAGTCAAGCAGGACCTGCCTCTCACAAACCCATGCTGACTGGGCCTGATCACCTGGTTGTCCTGTACGTGCCACGTGATGGCACTCAAGATAATCTGCTCCATAACCTTCCTGGCACGGGGGTCAGACTAACAGGCCTGTAGCTCCCTAGACCCCTCTTTCAGTCATTCTTGTAGATGAACATCACATTTGCTAACTGGAGTCTCCCTCATTAGCCAGGACTGCTGGTAAATGACTGAAAGTAGCTCGGTGAGCACCTCTGCCAGCTGCCTCAGTACCCTTGGCTGGATGCCATCCAGGCCCACAGACTTGTATATGTCTAAGTGGTGTAGCAGGTGACTGACTATTTGCCCTTGGATTATGAGGCTTCATTCTGCTCCCTGTCCCTGTCTTCCACCTCAGGGGGCTGAGTACCCAGAGAACAGCTGGTTTTACTATTAAAGACTGAGACAGGGCATTAGGTACTTCAGCCTTTTTCTCATCCTTTGTCACTATGTTACTCCATGTATCCAATAAAGGATGGAGACTCTCCTTAGTCCTCCTTTTGTTGCTAATGTATTTATAGAAACATTAGAAACATTTTTTCTTGTCTTTTATAGCAATTGCCAGCTTAAGTTCTAGTTGGGCTAGACATCACCGAACAATGCTCTGCTGAACCTTGCAGAAACAATTTCGTGTATTTTTTCTTACAGAAAATTATGGCTAGCATGATTTAAATGACACCATCTTTTCTTCCATTTGTATTAAGTGTGAATTTCCTTAACTTATGCAGTATCCTGTCCCAAGGTAAAAACAAACAAACAAAAAGAGCAAGAATGTTCTCTTCCTAAAGGTCATACCTCTTATGATTAATGTGTTGTTTTGAACACAAATATCACTTAGCAATTATAATGTGAATTGCAACTGCCAAATTTTTAAGAGAGAAGGGGCTTGCTTATGTATCTATTTAGAGTTTTGCTACCCAAAGCCATTTGAAGAATGAATGTTTCTAATAGGTATCCATACTTCCTTCACAAATCAGAGCAAAAAATTGTAAAGGCCATGAGTTTTTTTATATTTTCACACTGCAACCTGTGATTTCAACCTGACATTTCCAGTCTTCCTCAGATGAGTGGCTCCTGTGTTAGTTTTTATTCCATTGTTAAATACATGGTTAATAGCATGGAGAGTGAAAGGGGACTGCTAATAGAATATTGATGAAGGCAGAAGGAGTTTTGTGTCTTTGGGGATCATAATCACTTTCATTCTTTTTTCATTTTTTCCCATTGTACAGCCTGAATGTGCTGCACAACTGTCCTAAAATGCCAGCTGTCTGTCAGTGTCATCTGTCAAGGGCCAGTCAAGGATTCACTCTGACAGACATTTATATCTGAAAAGAAATGTAAATTAAATTTCATAAAACTGGATTTAACACTGACTTTAAAGCAAGACACAGGCCAATGTTGAATGTAAGGTCTTGCTTCCTGCTTATTTTACATCTACTTTATTTACTCTTTCTGTTAAGTAAGTATACTCATGGCATAAATTAATCTGCTTGCTCTCTAGATCATGTCAATTGCCTGTACTGGTACTAGAGTGGGTATTACCTGGCCCAACAGCAGATTTCACTGGTTTAACATTATGGATATAATTAGTTAAAGGAACACAGGCTTGAGACTCAGGCATCATGTCTCTGTCCCTGCTTATAGGTGATCATAGATACATTGGATATTTGCTCTTTACCTCAGAGTGCTCACCCCTAGCTGGAGCAGAGATCCAGTTGTCCTGGGTTCAGCAGTAGCAGTCATTTTTCTCCTTAGTAGCTCGTCCAGTGCTGTGGTTTTGACTTTCAGCCTGGGAACAACGCTGATAACACCGATGTTTTTGGTTGTCGCTCAGTAATGTTTACTCTGACCAAGGACTTTCTGGCTCTTGTGCTCTGCCAGGGAGGAGGGGAAGCTGGGAGGAAGCAGAGACAGGACACCTGACCCAAACTAACCAAAGAGGTATTCCATACCACAGCACATCATGCCCAGTATGTAAACTGGGGGCAGTTACCCAGAAGGGCTAGATCACTGCTTGGGTCGGGCTGGGTATCAGTTGGCGGGTGGTGAGCGGTTGTATTCTCTTCCCTTGTTATTTCCCTTTTCTTTTTTTTTTTTTTGCAAAGACTGAATATAGAATACCATTTGCTGACTTTTATATAATTAAAGCAAGGCCATTTATCAGAAAGGTTCTTCTGAGGCTTAGCTGCTCTCCTACATATTCACTGGTTTACATGCATTAAGAGAGTAAAATTTTAGTAACTATTATAATTTCTTTTATTTATAGAAATTTATGAGAAATTGTCCTATTGTCAATTTATAGACAACAGAGAAAATAGGATGCATTGATTTTATTTTTTTTTTTTTAATTCAGTACCTATACCAATACCTACTGATTTTCTGACTTGTTTTATCTGTAAATATAACTAGCCTCTATGAGATATTGTGAAGCTATGCTTTCTTCCTCGATTTCTTTCTCAGGACCCTTAGCAAAGGATCATAAGGGGCCTGGCAGTGTACCTCCAATTGCAGATTAAATTTTGAGATGGCTTTCTGAACTTACTGAGGAATTGGATCCTCCTTTTGTGGCGGGCCATACATATTATACAGCTTTCTGTGAGCAAAAATGAAGTCCAAATTCATGCTGATGCACCATATTGCTAAACAAACTCCCTTTGCATAACTTTGATGTCAGAGGTATGGGTCTGCTTCTGTTTCACTTTCTTTTCTGAAGGACAGGTACTATAGGAAGTACTGAATTAGTCAGTAAAAAATCTAATGTGTGTAAGTAAATAAACAAAAATCTGGTAGTGCAGTTAGCTTTCATAATAAAGTGTATTGAAAAAGGCTTCCTCTATTCTGAAAAACTGATCTTAGGTATTCATGTGTTTATTTGCAAGTACTCACTATTGTTATGGTACTTTTTCAGTCAGGAGAGAGCCTAGGAGGAGTTTTAAATCAATCAGGTATAATTAAAATCACCAAGTGTGCTGATGCAAGGTACCTGGAGCATCTACTCAGCAAATGGCAGAGAAAGTATTCACATTCTCCTATGCACTGAGAAAAACCTCAGCTGGACCCACTGATTGCTGAGATTGTCAGCCCAGCAGTCCCTGTGACTTGGGAAATAAATAACTTCCATGCTTTAAGAAGAAGTTCTCCAAAAAGAAAGGTTTGCTACTATGTAAATGTGAATCTTTGGGGTTAATTAGAAGAAGAGAGGAAAAAAAAAAAAAATCCTGATAATCTTCCATAGTTTATTTTAGAGGTAATCTTAGCTGCCTGTGGCCTTTCTGAAGTCTGCCTTTGCTACTTTGCTGAGGGGTGGCTGGTTTGTTTGTTTGATAAGACTCCTGAAAGTGCCAAAGTAGAGGAAGCTTTCATCTGTAAGTATAATTCAAATTCTGTACCGAGTGCCTTGACTCTCCTTTAACTTTGCTTTAACTTCCTCATACTGAAATTCCAGGTAGAAAATGTGACCTCATATTGTCTGTCTTGTCCTCATCCATTTTGTCTGACATTCTAATGGCCTGCAAGATAAAATGGAGGGAACTAGATTTTAGACCAAAAACAAACCCCAAACTGTACAGCTGAGATATACAGCAGGCTTTAAATATTTTAAAAGTATTTTAAAAGTTTCTGCAAATAAGAAGGGGAACAAACTGTTCTTCTGTTCAAGTTGTGAAAAAGTAATACACTTAAACTGGAACAAAAGCAGATGTAGGAGAAACTTTGTAGAAAGAATGCTCCAATGACAAAGATAATTACAGTCTAGAATAAACTGCATATAGAGGCTGGGGATGCTTACTCACTGGAGGTTTTTAAGGAGTGGTTACAGCACCATCTGTCAGAAATACTTTAGTTGATTTGGGGCAGGTTTATGTACCAGATGATCAATTTGAGACTTTCTTGCCCCTTTCTAGGATTTATCAATAATAACCTAAAGAAAGGGGAAAGACTACACCAAATACCTGCAGCAGGGTGGCATTCATATTCCAGTTTAAGACAGGGTGATTCACTTATCTAACTCTGGCTCCAATAGCATGGTAGTAACAGAGGGTCCCAAAAGCACTTAGTGGTAGTAATGTGTGTGCATCCTGTCAGCCATGTGCTAAATGTAAAGAAAACTTGTACAGCACTAGCCAGAACTGGACTCAGTGAACCCAAGAGCAAGGTACTGAAAAAAAGGAGGCTTCTGTATGACCCACCTCTGCATTTCTGTCAGTCTGGCTGATCCCAACAGGCAAGATGGGACTGCTGTGTTCTGGAGCAGTGAGTCATATTTGCAAAGAAACATGTGAAAAGGATATTCAGGTGTTAGGAATACAGCTGAGAGAAAACCAAAAAAAAACGAAAAAACAAACTAAAAAAAACCAACTTTCTCACACTCTAAACAGCCCTAGACAAGCAGGTCAAGTCTTCTTTACCACCTTCCCATCAGGCACTTGCAGTGGATATATGCTGACTGCTCGATCACTGATTTAAAGTAACCAGGGTTTTTTAAGAGTATTTGTTGGAGAGATGTGAGTAGTTTTGATTTACAATAAAGCATTGTCAGTTTGAAAAAGATTGGAATTATGCGCACTTACTCAGTTGAGGAATGGGATAGAAATCCTTGTCTAAAATCATACAAGTTTGGTGGGGTTTTTTTTGTTTTTGATGGTATTTGAGTAATAAAATTGCACGATGGTGTAGAGAGTTAATCTAGTTTGTTCTTCCTATAAGTAGCAAACAATTTTTAACTGCAGTTGAAGGGGTTAATTAGTCTGTAGAATCTGCCTAAGTCACGTGGTCTTAATTTTAAAAGTCATTTTAGTTCATTTCACTAGCAAATATTCTGCCTCCAGGAATTAGCCTTTCTGTGAAAACTGTTCTGTTTTCTATTGCCTGTTAGATGATGCTTTGAGGATATTTTCTGTGGGAATGTTCAGACTTAGAGCTGTGCCCACCTGCAATGATATAACTAGCAAAGCAAATTGCATTATCCTCTCAGTAAGCATTTTAGCTCTTTATTGGTTTAACCTGAGTTCCTGTAAATCAGCCAGAGCAATCAGTTTTAATGAGTCCTCTAAGAGAAAACAAACAACAATGGAAAAGCTCTGCTTTTTTTCAGGTTAATCTGGAAAAAAAGAGAAAAGGCATTGCATTTTCCCTGCAGTACCCCATGTACATAACCAGCTCTCATCGCTTGCCCTTTGCTAGAGTTTATGAGCCTCCTAAGCTTTTCAGCATTTGCTGTGTAGAACTGTCATTCAGCAATCTGCTCAAAGGGCTATATCAACAGTCGGGAGCAACATGGCTGTGATCAAAATACTCTGATTCTGGTTGTTACATATTTAGTGACCCCCAAAAAAGTATGTATAAACAAAGGACTGAATTTGTTTGCACTGAAACTCAGTGCATCATTTCTCAGCTTAATTCAATTGAGCCATCCTTTCTGCCAGCCATCCCTTAAAAGTAAATTTCTCTGAGATGGCTTGGTTTCAAAAGAAGAGAAAAATTGTAAAAGCCTGATGACTGAATATAAAAGCAAGATGATTATCTGACTTCTCTGATTGCCAGGCTTCTCCTTCTTCCAGTTCCAGGGTGAATTCCCCCAGTAATAGTGTTCATAGCCCTGATCAGAATTGGCAAAACAAGTGAATTGTTGAGATCTGCTAGCTTTCAATCTGTTCTTAGCAGACATTCTGTCTTGATTCTTGAATTGTAAGGATTATGAGTTACAACCATAGAATCACAAAATAATTGGGGTTGGAGGGGACCTCTGGAGGTAATCGTGTAAGTCTTGTCTTACAGACATTCTAAAAGTAATGGGTTAAAGTAATTGCATTCTAAATCTGGTAGTTTATTTAATTGTTAGATGAATGTAAGATGTTATTTTGGAGGCTTTGGGCCAGGAGCCCTGTTTTTAGGCAGAGGAAAGAAAAGTGCTTTAAAATGACAGCCTAAAAAGCAGAAATAAGAAAGGAAGAAAATTATAAGATAGAAGGTAGGGGTTTAAGGACCTTCTTCCACCTAAGAAGTAATAAGGTATATTATAGTATATAATATAGAAGTAATAATAAAGTACCTCCCCCCATGAGCCGCGCCTTCCTTGTGTCCCGAGAACAGTTGTGTTATGACACTACTACCTCAAAGACAGGGCTTTTAAACATGAAAAGCATTGTTGGCAGCGTGAGATTGACAACCTCAATAAGTAAAAGCAATCTGCATACTGTTATACAGCAGAAACAAGCTTGAAAACCATTTCCTTTCAGACTTTGCTCTCCCATCTTCCTAAGCCTTCTCTCCCACCATAATACTCCAGACAAGTCTCCATCACTAGAGAGACAGCATTTTGGCATGTGGTTCTAGTGTATGCGTATGTTAATTGGTAAGCTGTCATCTGCCAAATAAAGTCTGACAGCCAAAGTATGCCTGCCTTGCCCTCAGCAGGAGCACTGATTTGAATTTCTTATCTGTCTTTTAATGGTCTTTACAAAACCTTGAGGAACACCAGTGACTCGGCAGAGATGATAGACAAGTAAATGAATAAGCTTTGTTTCTAGAGGACATCTGACTAAAAAGCTTTTAAGAAAATAATTTCTTCCTAAACCTTCAGTATCAGCATTCATTCACAGACACTAAATGAAATCTGTATTCTCTACCAATACGATGTTTAATGTAATTCTGGAACAATTCCACTGGTGGTGAATCAAAACAAATTTCCATGTTATTAACCATGATCAGACTGGTTATGGAATTAAGACATGAAAGTGACAAATCAGGTTTCCGGGGAACTTAATAATTGTCTAGAAAAGCAGGCATGCAGCTTCTATAGTATTCTATTGCCTATATGCACAGTTTGTCTTTGCAGTTCAACCTCTTCAGGAGCACACAGGATCACTGCACTTTATGTTGTGCAATGTGACAAACATAAGAAGAGTTCAAGTGCTAATACTTAGCTATGTGGTTGTTTCCTTCCCACCATACATCCTTGCATGAGTCTGCCATTAGCAAGGACTAAAGTACCAGCTACAAAAATATTGGCTTTTCAATATCTCTACTTTATTTATCCTGATGTATATTTAATGTTTTATTGATTATTGAAATTGTCACAAATGAATGAAATTATAAAGAAATTTTAAAGAACTGAGATAAAAGGGAATGTAAGAAAAGATAAGGAGGTATTTATATCTAACAGTTTCATCCATATCACGATCTTCAATATGTATTTTATTTATTTATATTGTATGTTCTTCAGAAAGAAAATTACTATGGAGCTATTGAACATGGTATTAGGAGAGGAGCTTCCAACCCTGAGAGGATTTATCCACCAAAAACACGGTAAGATCTTAATTTACAAGTGCTCTAATATTTGTTTGGTTTTAATTTTAGAAGTCTGCCTTTCAATTTGTTCTTAGAAAAGAACTAGCTTTGGGTTTTGAAAGACTTTTGCACATTTCAGAGGGGTTCAGGATGATTTAGTTATGCAACTATGACTTTTGCAGGGTCTTGTGCACCTTCTCAAACTATTCCGTGGAAGTACTTTGTCAGTCCTTCAAATAACTTTTACCATCCATGAAACCACAGCCTTTCAACTAGTAGACTTGACATTTTCTATCTGTATAGCAGCTACTTCTGCTGAAGTGATAAGTATGTTTCTAGTGAAATCATGCAAGGCAAACTGGTGAATTTAGGTATTAATTTGCTGTTTTCTCCACTGGCTGGGAGGGAGATTTTTCTCTCCTTATGTAATGATTGGAATTGTCACATTTACTAATAATTCTGCCGTATTTCTGTGTCAAGGTAACAGAATCAGACCTTTCCTTCTGTAATCTATTTGCCTTTTTTTTTTCTTAAGAACTTTTAAATTCTTTTCAGTGATGGCATTGTGGACAAGCTTCTTTCCAAACCATTCAAGATAGAACCAGTCTATTATATAATACTGAGTTAAAAACATGGGTTTCATAAAAACAGTTCTGTGAATTGTGCATTTTTTGATATCTTTATATTTTTAAATGGGTGCCTGGGAAACCATAATATTCTGTATATGGATGTATTAATTTATTAATGCCTTTGAGATGGCTGCTGCAGCCTCAGGAAATTCGTGTAAAAGAAGTAGTTTTCTCGGATGAGCAATAAATTCTAACCTACCTGAATAAAACTTACTGGCCAAATACCATAATTACAGCAAAGATGAGTAACTGATGGTTAGTCATCTCCAATTTATGTTCTGATTCATCTTTAGAAGATAGAAACCTGCTCTGTTCAACTGGATTATTTTAAATCTACTTGATCAGCAAAATTATATAGTAAAATGCAAGTAGAAACTATCGGAGGGAATAGAAAAGAAAAGGTATTTTTAAGAAATGCCTATTTTTTTTATTTATTTATGTTTTTACTATGCTGTAGCCCATTTAGATTCAACTTGCACTCTGCTTCCTTCAGATTTTATGGATCTTTTACTTTCATGACTGAATAGCATCTCTGTCAAAATCCACATCATAGAATTAGGCCTGTGGAGGCATTTTATGATGCCTTCCCAGGATAGAGAATCTCCACAATATAACTTGAGATCAGCTATAGAGCTTCCCCTTATTAAAGCTGTCATACTAGTATACGTTAAGGGATCCAGTGGATCAAAGCTCTGTCTTTCTTAAGTGAAGACTACCATGATTGTTCTATCAGATGTTTCTTATTTAAATGGCCTTAGGATAAAAGAAAATGTACTTCCATATGGCTCTATAAACTTTTCATGTTTTATTAAATAATATAATAAGTCATGAAAAAATTCCTGTCTCTAGCCTATTCAAGTTATAATATCTTTTTATAGGAAAAGTAGTTATAATTGAGAAGATATTAACAGATCTTGCTCTTTTGCAGTGAGATAAACTTCAAGTAATTCTTACCTGGCCTGTAAAATATATGTAATATAAAATAATATATGGTATGTAGCTGAATATAAGAAAATATTTTAATGAAAACACAAAGTTTGTCAACATCAAGACTGGCAAATAGAATTGATTATTCAGAGAGCTGTATCTTGTTTGGACTGAATTTTGTTCATGAACATATCATTGGATTGATAGTTTAGGCTTTGTTGGTCTGCAAATAGACAGCTTCAAACTAAAGGGTATGCTGAAGTGCCGTCAGTGGTGTGAATACGTCCACAGAACTTGCTTGCTTTGTCTCTATTTTCTAGCTACTACTTAGAATTTGAAAGGTTGATACATTTAAATGGAAAATCTTTCTTGTGAGAACTGTGTAACATAGTCCTCAGGAGGAGTAGCTAAGACAAGAAGACTGCTCAGCACGAGCTTGAAGTTGATTATGACAGATATTGGCATTCTGTCTAAAAACGTTTGAAGTGCAAAATCTTAAGTGTAGACTGAAATCTGTCATTGTTACCTGAGCTTGTGTAATAGTCTCAAGACAGTCTTTAGAACAAAATGGTTCAGTTGCAGAAGGCACAATTTTTTATTATAAAAAAATGGTCAATACAAGCAGTGGTGGAAAATATAATCCAGCCTCTCTTGGATTATGAAATAGCAATTTCAATTAAGCAAACAGTTCCAAACGAGAAACTATTTTGAGTGCTTTGCATAATTTACAGCTCTTCGTTTTCTTCCCTTCCATTCAGTCTGTCTTGAATTAGCTATTCAGTAGTGTTGTGGGTCTTAAGTAGGAATGGGTGGTAGTCACAACTAGGATGCCCTAGTCTAGCTGTAGGCAAGATGCTTGCAGCCCATACATTACACACAGGGAATTAGACACAGGTAATGCTTGCAGTACCTGCAGTGTTAACACCCTTAGACACAGGGAAAGCTTATAGCATCTGCTGTGTTAACACCAGGAGGAAGCATATGTATATAGAGCTCTATTAGATGGGCATGACTGAACTTATCATAGCGGCACCTAGAACATACAATGAATAATATAACTTAACACACAATACCAAGGAGCCATCATCTCAGAAAGTGTACATTCGGGGTATTTGCTTGTTGCCTGAGTAGATGGGAATTTTGATTTCATGTAATATGGATGGACTTGTTAAATCATGCCTGGGTAAATACATCATTGATAGTTTTTCAACCAAGATCACTTGTTTAATAGACCAGACCTCTTCTTTGTGAAACCTGAGAAGAATGATGATTTTCTATTAATGAACTATTTTTAGGGACAAATATAAATATTTTACATATCTGTGTGAGATTTTTCTTTAAGAAAAAAGAATCAAAAAAATGGAGACGATTTTTTTCACTTTATGTTAAAATGACAAAACCATAATCTATTGCTATTTCTACTTTATTTTGCTATTTATAAATCTAACACTTTTTCACAATTTTCTGCTTCACAACACATCACCTGCATTAGCTGTTAATTGTGAAGCAATTAGAACGTTAATAAACACAGCAGAGAGAGAGAAAATCATGGAATCACAGAATGGTTTGGGTTGGAAGGGACCTTAAAGATCATCTAATTCCAGCCCCCCTGCTGCAGGCAGGGACACCTTCCACTAGACCAGGTTGCTCAGAGCCTGGCCTTGAACACTTCCATGAATGGATCTACAACTCTGGGCAATCTGCTCCAGTGTCTCACTACTCTCACAGTAAAAAATTTCTTCCCTACATCCTATCTGAATCTACTCTCTTCTAGGCAATAGCTATTACCCTTCACCCTATCCCTGCTTGCCCTTTGTAAAAGTCCCTCTTCAGCTTTCTTGTAGGCCCTCTTCAGATACTTCAAAGCAGTGGATGTTTTAAATATATTTTAGGCCTAAATTTCTTCACAAACTATGGATAACAGTGAAAATACAAGACTAAAGAGGTGGTCCTTAAGAGTTTGCTATGCTGTGGAGGAGTATCTGACTACTCCTATGACGTCAAGTGATTTTGTTTGCATTGCTGCTTTTTAATATTACTATTTTACAAGAAGGCGCAGCTATAATCAAAGATGTTCAAAGCCTATTTTACCTCAACAAAGAATAAGTTTCTTACCCTGTACCTTGCACAAAAATACCTCTTACCTCAACATCAGCTGTTCTGTAGCTTTCTCTGGTAGAAGTACGGTTTAAAGTACAACCCTTCTGGTTGGAGATTCAATCAGGGCCTAATGACTGAGGAGAAAGCCAGCACTGCAGCATGGAGTTTTACATTTAAGCATGAAGGAATGGAAATAAGTAAAAATTTACTGATCCAAAAATTGGAATTGTGTAATTTCAGAAAAGACATGGCTCTAGAACAGTTACCCTATAAATGGCAAAACGATTTATTGTATAATCTTTTTTTCATTTAGTAAAAGGTAAAGTTTTTTCAATTCTAGCAAATAGAGAGAGAACTGTGTATCCCAGTGCTCATTCCACTTACATGATTCATTCTGTCTTGTTGCATAAAATAAAAACAGAGGCACATCACACTGCCCTCTATTAACTCTGGGGATCCAACCCTGTGCTGTCATCAAGGAAGATGTGGTGATCTGCTAAAGTTGAATGTTTGGTTCTGTCTGATTATAATTTGCACATTGTGACTTAAACCGTGGATCCTAGTGTGCTCAGCATCGTTCTTGGTAAAAGTTATTTCTTTATATGATTTACGATTGCCATTGTAGTTCCAGCAGCATTGCCCATTGGCACCAACAGTTTTCCCATTATCTTGGTTACAATGAGTACCATGGGAAATTATGGTTTGCTTAAACAAAACAGAATCACATTGTTATGAAAGCTTAGGGACCAACAGTCCCGAGGAAGGTATGGTTGAGATTTATATCTGCAGTAGAAATAACCTCTATTGGTTATGACTGCCCTTCAGTTCCCTCACTTGATTTTGTTTACATGTCTATAGAATATTGTCAGTTTCTCCTCCCTGAGTTATATTTGTTCTGATGAGTGTTTCAACAGAAAGATTCACAGCACTATATGTCATCCACTCAATAAGTATTTTTAAATAGAGCTTTATTTCTCATTTAAAGGACTGAGGAAAATGCTCATTAGTTAGATAAGGTCTAGAAGAGTTTCCTTGTCATCACGATTGTTACATGAAGACTGTAGGATTTTTTAGAGGTCAGAATGTTATTTTTTCTTACTTGATGGATAGTGCTAAGGAAAGACAAAAAGGCAAAACTGCTTCCACCCAGCAACATGATGTTCTGTGAGCTGTAGGTATGACCTGTCTTTGAGCATGAGTGAATTGACAGCTATAATTGAAGAAGCGGAAAAACTGAAAACTGTAGAAGAGGCAGGAAAGAAAACTCTTGGGAGAAAGAAAGAGTGTGTTTGGAACTGGGTGTATATATCCCTGTAATCAAAGGGTGTACCAAGAACTCGTTACAGTCTGATGATTTTGACAGTTATCAACTCTTGCTGAGGTATTTCCAGATTTTCTTGCTGGGACGTCCCTTTTATTTGAGCAGCATTTCTCTAAATCTGGTATCTGTATGGTACATTTGTATTTTCCAAGATCCTCCTCCCCTACCTTTTTTTCCTCCTTATCTAGAAATTCAGGACAGCTGTGACTTAACAGCCTCTCAGCAGCATGTCCTGTACAACCACTGTGTCTGCCCAGTCCTTTTGACACTATCAAGAAATCCTTTCAAGAGCTCAGCCCTGTGTTTATGTGTATGACCATATTCCAAACTAGGATCCAATTCCCTGCCCTCACTGCCTTCCTGTATCTATTCCACTTTGTTAAAAGACTAGATCTGTTCACCCCAGTTATGCATTTTGGTGTCACATTTCCTGCCCTCACCATCTCACAGAATTTGAGCATTCACTTTGATTCAGAGAAAACTCCAGGAACAAGCTTGCCAACAAAGTTTTCAAGCTGACAGGCAGGTATTCTTTATTGCGGTGCCGGAAGACACTGGGGATAGCTCCTCCTAATGTGTGTCCCCGTATTGCTACACAAGCCATCCTTATATAGTCCCTGGGCATACATACATATTCATGAGGCTATGTATGGATTACACCATTTTCCAGAAAGCTCCCCGCATGCGTACAGAATTGTGGTGGTGGTCTCTGAGGGTTGTTTACTTCTTCCAACAATCTTCATCACTTCTGGTAGCCTTTGAAGCACGCACAGTAGATGCTTATACCGGCTTAACTGGTTCATTAACACCACAGACATAACAATCCTCTTGTCCTTCTACTTATCAGTTAGTTTAACTGAAGCCCACCCTGGACACCTGCCATTTCCAGATACTCCTTATCCTTGCATCCTGTTCTTCTAGTCTGTTTTTCTTACATTCATTTTGTACTAAGGTCATAGGGCCTAAAACTATGTCAAGTATAACGATTAATCTTGTACAAGAATTCTCAGTATGTTCTCTAGCTGTACTCTACTTTTTTTTTCTGTGTATCATGCACCTCAGTAATTTTCCATTGCTACTGTTACAAAGCCATCAAACTTAACATTACTTAAAACTGATTCTAAAGGTTTATATATTCCATTTTGTAATTTTGTGCCCCCCCTTGTTTCAACTTTCACCACAGGAAAGAGCAGTGAGGAAAAGGGAACGCTTGTTGTGGGATTCCTGTGTCTGGTCCTCCTGGTCTTCTACATATCATGGATAGCAGGATGCCAGCTAGGGCTCTGCCAAGTCCACGTCTTCTCTGTTGGTTCTTCTGAATCTATCCATCAGACATCTCCCATGCTCCCATTCTTCCTATTCCTTTTCTGGTGAGAAAAATGAAATGCCGAGAATGAAGGCAAAAGGAGGTCATAAAGCAGGGGTGCAACTAAAGGAAGATGGGATTAAGGTAGAAGGAAAAGAATGAAGTAAACAGAGTACTTAATGTTTCATTTATGCTATAGGACAAGGCATGGATCAGTCCTTGTGTTACCCAAACTAATCTGTCTTCCTTTAAAATACAGTCCCTTTATAGAGATAAGATGCTTAATCAGAATGTTCTTTGATGGAAAATGTATCTAAATAAAGTTCTTGTTCAGTGAGCATTTTCTTAATATGAAGAAATGTGTTTTGGTCTGTAGTTCAGAAAAAAGTACTGTGGAGGTTTTCTGTGGAGATTTTACCAGTTAGCATGCTAGGCAGTTGCTTATTTCTCCATTCACTAGTCCCTCATCTGGACCCCTGGGTTTACCACAGAGAAATACTTGTACTTTTGGGTTTATTCTCTATGGAAGTACTCACAATACATGTAAATAAGTTTTTGGTTCTGAATAGGATTTGTTTACGAGCTGTTGGTCACTCTTGTCCTTTATTGTTCTTTATGATGTTGTTTTCAAAATCAGTGTCATGTGAAGTCAGAAGTATAAGTATTTTGAATGGATTCTTCACAATAAGACACCGCTTAAAGGCTCGATGTTGTCACAGGCAAATTCTTAATCAGAGCTTAATCAACAAACTGGAAGAATTAAAATTAGTTAATGATCAAAACAAAATATAAATGTATTCTCTGATTGATTAGAATGGCTTGGGAGGTTCTGCAAATCAAGAGATTTTGCCCAGCTGGAATGAAAATCAACATTTCTTCCTATTTTCCAGACAGAAATAATGTCTAATACCAGTTCAATAGTCTCTGCTCCTGAGGAAAAAGTAGGAAGAAGATGACAGGAATAAAAATGGCTAATAGAAAAATACCTTATAATATGAAAAGTGCTGTGAACAGGCCAATTTAATTAATACTGGGGAGGAGATGGGACAATGGGGAAAGTCATAGAATCATAGAATAGTTAGGGTTGGAAAGGACCTTAAGATCATCTAGTTCCAAACCCCCTGCCATGGGCAGGGACACCTCACACCAAACCATGTCACCCAAGGCTCTGTCCAACCTGGCCTTGAACACTGCCAGGGATGGGGCATTCGCAACTTCCCTGGGCAAACCATTCCAGTGCCTCACCACCCTTACAGTAAAGAACTTCTTCCTTATATCCAATCTAAACTTCCCCTCTTTAAGTTTGAATCCGTTACCCTTTGTCCTATCACTACAGTCGCTAATGAAGAGTCCCTCCCCAGCATCCTTATAAGACCCCTTCAGATACTGGAAGGCTGCTATGAGGTCTCCACGCAGCCTTCTCTTCTCCAGGCTGAACAGCCCCAACTTTCTCAGCCTGTCTTCAGCCGGCTCATGTTCATTTTTTCACTGACCAACACCCCCAAGTCCTTCTCCACAGGGCTGCTCTGAATCTTTTCTCTGCCCAACCTGTAGCTGTGCCTGGGATTCCCAGGAGTAGGAGTAGGACCTTGCACTTGGCATGGTTAAACTTCATGAGGTTGGCATCAGCCCACCCCACAAGTGTGTCGAGGTCCCTCTGGATGGCATTCCTTCCCTCCAGCGTATCAACCGAACCACACAGCTTGGTGTCATTGGCAAACTTGCTGAGGGCACACTCAATCCCACTGTCCATGTCAGCAACAAAGATGTTAAACAAGACCGGTCCAACACCAATTCCTGAGGGACACCACTCGTTACTGGTCTCCAGCCGGACATTGAGCCATTGACCACAACTCTTTGCGTGCGGCCAGCCAGCCAGTTCTTTATCCACCAAGTGGTCCATCCATCAAATTGATGTCTCTCCAATTTAGAGACAAGGATGTCGTGTGAGACAGCGTCGAATGCTTTGCACAAGTCCAGGTAGATGACATCAACTGCTCTACCCCTGTCCATCAGTTCTGTAGCCCCATCCTAGAAGGCCACCAAATTGGTCAGGCAGGATTTCCCCTTAGTGAAGCCATGCTGGCTGTCACCAAGCACCTTGTTGTTTTTCATGTGCCTTAGCATGCCTTCCAGGAGAATCTGCTCCAAGATTTTGCCAGGCACAGAGGTGAGACTGAGTGGTCTGTAATTCCCTGAGTCATCCATTTTCCGCTTCTTGAAAATGGGGGCTATATTTCCCTTTTTCCAGTCGTTGGGAACTTCACCTGACTGCCGTGATTTTTCAAATATGATGGCCAGTGGCTCAGCAACTTCATTTGCCAGCTCCTTCAGGACCCGCAGATGGATTTCATCAGGTCCCATGGACTTGTGTGTTTTCAGGTTCTTAAGATGGTCTTGAACCAGATCCTCTCCTATAGTGGGCCTAGGGTCTTCATTCTCACAGTCCCTGCGTCTGCCTTCCAAGACTTGGGTGGTTTGGTCAGAGCATTTGCCAGTGAAGATTGAGGCAAAGTCATTCAGAACCTCAGCCTTCTCCAAATCAGGGTAGCCAGTTCTCCTGATAGCTTCCAGAAAGGCTCCATGTTGTCCCTAGTCTGTCTTTTGTTTGCAGTGTACCTATAGAATCCCTTCCTGCTGTCCTTAACATCCCTAGCCAAGTTTAATTCTAACTGGGCCTTACAAGTCTTCCAATTAAACATTTTTTCAAAATGTATTTTCTTGCTTTCCACAAGAGGAAAAAAAAATAAAAAAGTCTGTTAACTTTTTAATATATATGTTTTCTTAAGGACAAACCATAGTAGAGGGAGGAGGGGCACTAGCTCTCTGCATTAAGAAATGCTTTCCTTCAACATAAATCTAGCTTTCATTATGTCCTACAGGTAGGAATTGTCACAGTATGTCACTTAATTCCTGTGAGAAAGGATGGCCCCTGTGCATTGCTGGTGTGTGATGTGAGGAGTTCTCCTTCCTGGTGGACAGAATATATCTGGCAGGTGTCCAGTGTCTCAAATGCAACTCTTCAAAATATTTTGATTCTGGGCTAAAGTATTTCAGATTTCAACCCAAGTTTTTTAATATCTCTAAGTTTGTCAAAAAAAAAAGACTGGTTATAGTGCTACAAGGGCTAAAAGTAAAATGTATAAAGCAAATATGAAACAGATCAGAGTTGCTGTCTATAAGACTGGTGATACAGAGGGAATGTAATATATTGGACCAACAGATCAGCATATCTGAAGTCTTTCTGCGTTTCTATTTCAGTTGCTTTCATCTGTCCATCAGTTCATACGGCAAGAGAGGTGTTGACATATAAAATCTGTAGTGAGTGAATTGGATTTGACCTTAATATAAGTTAAACTATCCTTTAATTATTTTTAAACTATAAGCAACTTCCATTTCCTAGTTACCACTGCCACCATAGGAAGCATGAGAAGTCTTCCAGAATACTGATGCCTCAACATGATTTCATCTTAGGGAACTGAGAAGCCATTTCTAAATCATGAGGTTAAAATAATGCTGGCTGGTGCTATTTGCAAGGACCTGCACATGCTCCCATCGAAGCATAGTAAAGACTTAGCTATCTGACTTTATAGTCAGATGAAAGTCACAGGGAAAGTACTCATGGAATACTTTGTCACGAGAGAATTAAAGAATAATATTTTCTCTGGGAAAAATAATTAAAGGCATACTTATAAATAACTTATTTTCATACTTAGGGGGGTGGAGGGTATTGTGGGAAAACTTCCCCCTTCTGATTAAATTTGACATAAAATAATTATTTTGCTTCTACGAACACATCCAGTAAAACAAAATTAAAATGAAAACGCTGTCAAGCATGCAATTGTAATGGTGCAGTGTGAAAAGCTGGGAAGTGAAGAGGATGGCATATTGAGGGAGACATCTAATTTCTGAGTCCTGAAGTTTAATTTTGGCTGCACATTGCACTCTTAACAATAATAGAAGAAAAGGGGCAGGAAAATAAATCAGATAGAATTTGTTGAACAGAAGTTTTTGCATCTCAGAAATGCGAAGAAAATATAGAGCCAGGGAAACTGGCTTTTCTCTTCCAGAGGTAAGGTAGCTTGTAACTCAAGTTCTTAGTTTAATTCTCTGCTTTCCATACCTCAGTGATATATGATGACACACCTGTAATCCAGTATCTTGTGAAAGGAGGCTACAGTTTTCCAAAACTGTGTGATTTTTCAGGTGTAGGCAAGTGAATGCTGGACAGCAACAGGTGCTGGGCATACTTCAGAACATGGCATATTGCAAAAGAAATCTACTAGCCTGCTGCTTAAAAACAGGCCAGGATCATTGCCAGATGAAAAATAAAAAGTAGAATAAATTGTCTGCAAAAATATGACATGGAAAGAAAACCCTATTAAACGAGACAAAAATGTCTACTGATTTCACATCAGAATAGCCAGCCACTTTGAAATATTATTCTTCTTGTCAGTTCATCTGCCTCCAATTAAGTGTGTACCATATGTAATGATGTAAAGATCCTCAAAAATTCACTAGGCACAGTTATTTTGGGGAAGAAAGACATAGTGTTAGGTATATTTTAGATTTTCTGCTTTCTCTGTTCATCCCACCCTTTGCTCTAAATGGTTTTCATTAAATGCCTAAATCTAGATTTCCTGGCAACAAGGACATTTTATAAATTGACTGCCCCTGCCTAGCAACTGTAGCAACATTTCAGGGACAGTTAATGATTTATAATTCCAAATGTAATGCAGGGAAAGCCTCACAAGCCAGACTGGCTCTCACACTATCCTTGAGAGAACCCATTTACAGAGAAGGGTATGTCACTGAAAATCTTTTCTAAAATTCAATCACCCTTTTTGTTGAGAGCTCCATGTTCCAGCTTGAGAAAAGTGCAACACTTGATACCCCATCAGCCCTGAACTGATGCTACTTTTTTTAAAGTTTCTGCTTTAAGGTTTACAGCTGCAATATTTGCACCTCAGTCACCCAAAGATTTTTAAAAAACATATTTGTAAACAAAGTGGCATAGGTGTCTTAACTCAGCCAAATATATTTAATTTTATGAATTTTCAAATGCCATAGCAACCTTCATGCGCTTACAGTTTTCCAAGTGTATAGAAGTGAAATAGACTTCTAACAGTTTATCTTCCTCAACTGCAAAAAAGAAATGCATGAAAAGGTACAAATAAGCCAAGGTAATGACAGGAATGTAGGTTGTAATGCATTTTGAAGTTGAATGTCTTTAGGTATTTCTTTTCCCTTTTTTATTTTGCCAGTGCTAGTTGTATCATTTATGTCACATACTAATTTTTTATAGGGCTGTCTCTGTATCCCAGACTTCCAAGTGCTGTGTAAAGAGATAGTTCATTCAGAGGATATCTAAATGAAATGCATAAACAGGTTAAGAGTGCTGTTGAATTATGCTAATTTGAAATTAAGAAGCTCTTATACAAATAGATCTAATCAATATGTCTCGCTTGAACACAGTTTGGAATGCTGAACTATAGGAGTCAGAATTATTTACATTTTAATTACATTAAGTAGAACACCAAGAAAGACACTTGGAATTTTTCTGCTATAGTCTTTGTCTTCAGGATGGGAGTGGCTTAAGGACATGAGAAGTTGTTCATACCTACTGTTACAGTGATTGTACTGTAGAGCATCAGGCAGGGACTAGAACACATCTGTCATAGAGCTGAGCAAATGCAGATAACAAAAACAACAAACCCAAAACCCCAAATAAATACCCCTGATCTGATTTCAAACAGCAAATTCTCAGTTTAGAGCAGTTTTATACCAGCAGCCAAAGGATAATCAACAGTAAGACAATATCCTTCAGTATGATTGTCTGGAGAGCTTTGAAAAGGCAAGCCATTGAATTCTGACCAGGCAGCAGAAATCAAGTATTGTGATGAGTAAATTGGATGAGACTGAGTACAACAGAACCTTATACAGACATCCCATGCACATTTGGCTTTGGCTGTTTTCATTACCATTGCTTTTTTAGTTACACTGAACTTGCTCACAGATGTTTAAAAAATGTGATTAGATATTCTGTGCTAGGCAGAGAAAAAGTCAAAAAAGGAGCTGTATCAGCCTTGTCTTTCTCTTTTAGGTTTCATGCAGCATTCATAAGGGAGCCTCTTGAAAAAAGAATCAGGAGTTCAGTGAAAATGCATTCTAAAAAAGCCTGTGATGAATTCCAAAGCTACCCAGTTGCTTCACACCAGCTAAAAATACATGCTGTTACAAGGAAAGTAATCATGACTGTATTCTGATGGCATCTTCTTCCAAAAGGATGCTATATGTCTATGTCCTGTCTAAGAAAATAGCTGCCCTCCCAAGCCTGCCAATAGGTAAACAATTTGACTAGGTTGGGCAGCAAGTGGAATTTTCTTCTAGTGCTGTTGTGTTTCAGATAAGCCCTGAGAAGGGCAAGGGTTTCATGTGATTCCAGTTGGTGGTGATTGTGCGTTTATGAGCCACTTAAGTGAAGGCAGTTGCAGATTTACGGAAGGCTGGTATCTCTGCAATATGGTATGAGTTCAAGCAGATTCCAGTGATGTTACTAGTGCTAGAACTGCCAAACTGGAAGCCTGCATGTGAAGTTGCAGAAGGGTTTAGAGAATAAAGTATCCAGCTATTTAAACCTGAAAACAAGGTCTAATTTAAAGTTTATGATTACGATTCAGTTTGGTCCAAGCATAACACCGATTGCTGTAGAGATTTTTCAGTATTAATTTCTTCAGTTGAAGAACTAGTTCCCTTCAAGTTCCCCCATCTTGGAATACTTCAAGTGAGAAGAAACCAGGTAAAACATAGCAGAGTGCAGGACAGGTCTCCCTCTCTGTGAGCAATAATCTGTTAATGCTCTGAAATGCTTGTCTCAAACCCTGAAATTTACAGAATTAGGCTGCTGGTTTTATATTTCTTAGCTTGTCATTCTGGATGTCACTAATGGCTGCTTTTTTTTTTTTTAATGTCTTTCAAGGAGGGGGGGAACCAACAACAATCTTCAGATTTTGAAACAAAACAATTATGTCTGTATTTTGCAGCAGCCAAATTTACTTCTTCACAGCTACCTTGGAACTTGACAATGTGTTAAAATAAGTAAATAAATAAATGGAGTCTATGTTTCCAAGAAGCTTTGGAGTAGGAGCAGAAGCAAATATTATCGTGCAATAATAAAAGAGTAAGAGTAGAGAAATTTGGGGAGCTCAAGACCTTAATAAAGGCAGAGGCTTTTTGTCGCTGGTGTTTTCTTTAACACTGTGAAATTTGTTTTATCACTGTGGCATGCTGCTAATGCTACAATTAAGAAACCTCAAGGCTTATGATTTGTGTTGCTCTCAATGCCTCTTCTGATTGCTCAAAGCTTCTGAAAATAGTAATTTGAGTAGTTATTGCATACAACTTTTCCTTAGCTTGGTTGAAATCATCCTTGTGCAAGTGCCATTAGCATCACTTCTCAAGGATGCCAAATTTTCAGTGCTATAGGGAGTAATGGCACTGAGGAACAGACTAGAAAGAGGTGACAGAATATTCTGCCTTAGACATAGGTTTTGTGTAGTGCCAGGTACCTGTTCCGCGAAGGGGTGGATTTTGTGAAAAGGAACAGCTCTTGCGAACTAGCAAGCTGGGCTTGAGACTTGTCAAAGTATCAAAGGAGGGGAGGCTGACAAGTAGGAGAGAGAGCACTACTGTTTGTTAACCATCGCAAGTTTCCTTCAGAGCACTTAAGGCTGGCTGTAGCACTAGGACTTCCCAATTCAGGGAGTCCTTTGTCAGTTTACTATCCATACTAATAAGGCAGGGCCAGACATAGCTCCTTTCTCATCTTACCTATTAGGGAAAAAGGGGGGGGAGAGGATAACTCTGCCCTCATTACCTGTTGCTGTCTGGAAGACAAAGGACAATTAGGGGCCTGACTGAATGAAGCTGATACACAGCTGCAAGATTTAGGACAATTTCAGTCTTTCATAGGGATTATACGCAGTATGTAACTGTAAAACCTTGGTCAATTACACTATTTAGCATGATGTTTTCACATTCGTCATAAATTGTGTTGTGAGTTGCAAAGTAATGAATTTTTACTTAAAGACAACGTGTCTCCTGAATCAAGTTACTACTTAGGAATTTCAGCTTGCTTTGTTCTGGTATTTTTTCAAGGTTTTAATGATAGGATGACAAAGTATTAAAAAAAATATTTACAAAGGCTCAAACTAGAATAAAGTATAAGGAGAAAAAGAGTCAAATATCCAGATCACGAGTGTTAGTGAAAACAATAAAACTCATTACAGCTCTTTTTGTGGACTTTTTATATATTTCAATAGATATTTGAGAACTATACATGAATGCTACTATATTTTTCCCTTACTACGTCATGTCTTTAAGACCAGGGGGACATCTGCAGTGCAGTGAAACTTTTCATTTGTGCAAGAATTGCATTGTGTGTTGTGATGGTAAGAAGCACTAGAGTGGTGCGTTTGACCATTACCCTCTAAGCATTTGAAACTTAGTTTCAGTCTTGGCTTGAATTTCAAGTGAAAATAAGTAAATACTTCATCTTAACTCTAAAGTTTTCACTGATGCCCATGATGGAAGTATCCATCGCAATAGTTGATGTAATTGTGTAGCTCTTCCTCTGTTGAAGGCCATAGAACCAAACCAGCAGGGTTAAGGAAGAAATGTATTTCTCAAACTCAGTTCATAAACGCTTTCACAACAGCAGAGACTTGTTCAGGTTGTAAACACGGCACATTTTCAGAGCAGTGAGGGAAAATGAGACCATAGAGTCCCTGAAAAAAGCTACTGGAATCATTGTCACAGTTCCAGGTCCAGTTTGGCACCTACTGTGGCTGCACCTGCTGATGCCATTTTGTTGACAGGTATAAATCACGAGTCACCAAGGAGAAAATAATGAAACAGGCAACAACTGGCTCTAACTGTATGAAGTAATTAGCTAGTTCAGAGCTCTACACAGCAGTACCTAAAGAGAAGCAGGTGGACCCTCAGGGAAGCCTCTATGTTTCTGGGTTTTGGTTCCCCCCCCCCCCCCTCCCCTGAGTACAATAGCAGCTAAACATTGCAGACACATTTTGCAAAGCACTCTACTAAAGAGAACTTCCCAAGGGTAGGACAAGCTTATCACTCTCTCTAGTTTTACACGTCTTTCAAATATCTACTCTCCTTCACAGAGATTTTCCATTTGTGTTTTGAAATTGAATGCATTTTCTATCTTATATGAATGTGCTGAGTGTAAGCAGAGAAGGATGGAGTTGTTGTGTGGTGTTAGGCAGTGTGAACTTTAGTTTGGCCATTTGTCTAATTAGGTGGTTTTTTTAGCGTGTGCTCTGTATAGGCTGATTAGAAGAGTCTGGCTCGCAGCCAGGCTATTTCTTTCTTAAAGATTTGTTTGCTCTACAGCATTCTTGGAACAAATTTGTCTTTCTGGTTCAGACTGGGAATGAAGAAATACCACAGGGGCAGAATGTGAGCACAAAATATTACCTGCCTTGTTGATAAATACAAACTTGTTGATAAATACAGCCTGTAAGTCCTAAATGGATGATATTGGCACTCGTGAAAAGTATATTCTGTTTCTCACTGATTATCAGAGTCATTTCAGCAAAATGTCCAGCAAAGCTGCAATCACAATAATTGCATAACAATTGCAGTCATGGGCTTGTTTGGCTTTTCTGAAGTAGAACAAATATTTGTTATATAGCTGTGGATAGGTTTGCAAATACTTGGTGGTGTCAAGTATTTTAGTGAACTGTGCGACTTCCTGAAAAACTATTTAGGGATCAGGAGTATCATATAGAAAGGAACACATGGGAGCTACTTCAGATGGGGTTGGCATGACAGAGAAGCATATCCAAAGAAATACCAGTATCTTGGGGGCAGAGAGGGAGAAAGTAATCTTTCAAAACTGAAGTCTTTGGAGCTATGTTTTGTCTCCCATTGCTTTTCCTGTTTTCTGATTTTAGTCCCCACAGGTATATTATATTTATTACCTCCCCTTTATTCACTTCCCTATAATACTTAATAAGAAATTTAGGGGTTTATTGCATAGATAAGAACTATCACCACATACATGCTACAAAGCTGTATACAACAAGGGCTAAACCTGAGAATACTCAGGCAAAATTCTATTGTTCCTTGAAAGGCAGGATTTTCATCAACTATGCAAAATGTAAAATGGTCAGAGCAGAAGCCTAATGTCTTCTGTAACTACTCGTCTATTATCAGGCATAACTCTTCTTTCAAGACCCTCAATCATGGTTTAGCAGTTTTTCTCACTATTTCTTGCAATTGGTGATGGTTTTCTTTCTGCTTCATGCTGTCCCAGATGCTGACCATGTAAACTCTAATCCTCAGACTAGAACAGGCAATTGGTTTGCTGGAACATGAACACATATAAAGGCCAAATTCCAAGCTCAATTTGTGCAGCTGAATGGGGTTCATCAACTGCAGAGACCTAACTAGGCATCAAGTTGATAGACTGTGGTCTAGAGGTAGTGAGGCTAAGCAGACATTGGGCAAGGAAGGATATGTGGTGATATTACCAGTGTGCAGGTAACAAAGAGCCCTGCATTCACTTGAGAATTGGAACAGAGCTGCAGAGGAAGAAAGAAATTTGTTCTGCACTCTGTTCAGGCATATTGGCTGTTATAACCTTCCTAACCATTTCTTTCTGTCCTATTCTACCTCTGTGTCTTGGGTTCAACTGTAACAATTATTTTTCTCCTTCTTAATAACTGATGCAGTGCTGTGGTTTTGGCTTTAGCCTGAGAACAATGCTGATAACACACCGATGGTTTTAGCTGTTGCTACGTAATGTTTACTCCAATAAAGGACTTCTGAGTCTCATGCTCTGCCAGTGAGGGGGGGTACGGGAAGCCGGGAGGAAGCAGGGACAGGACACCTGACCCAAACTAGCCAAAGGGGTATTCTATATCACAGCACATCATGCCTAGTATATAAACTGAAGGGAGTAGCTTGGAAGGGCAGATCACTGCTTGGGTTGGGCTGGGTATCGGTCAGTAGGTAGTGAGCTGTTGTATTGGGCATCACTTGTGTTTATGGGTGGTTTTTTTTCCCTTTCTCCTTTTAGTTTTATAGTCTCTCCCCTTGTTATTTCCCTTATCATTATTATTAGTAGTAGTTTTGTATTATAGCTTAGTTACTGGACTGTTCTTATCTCAGACTGTGGGGTTTATATTCTCTCAGTTCTCCTCCCCATCCCATCCAGAGAGGGGGGAAGCAGGAAGTGGGTGAGTGGCTTTCTTGTGCTGAGTTGTTGGCTGGGCTTAAAGCACGACACTCTGCTTCTCGTGTTTTGTGTTTTTTCTCATTTGCACTCTCAGTTGTTTTTTGGCCCTATTTCTTTTTACCCCATTAAACATGTTCATTTTTGGAGGTGTTCAGTGTAAATCTAGACAGCTAAGCCAAATGTGGTTTTGACACTTACCTGAGGCTTCGAGCAAAGCAGTCATCTGGGCTGAGAGCCCTGCTCTGAGTCCACAGGGCTGCATGTGGTTTTGCTGAGAGATGCTGTTAGAAAATGTGTAGGCAGAAAAAGTCAGCTGTCTTTAATTACAGTCATGAGTGCACAGCTTGCAGGCCCAGAGTGAAGCTCCTTTCTCCTCTTCACTGTTTTTATTCTATATTTTTACCCCACTAGAACAGTAGTAGAATTGCTATCAATTGCCCTGTGAAAGCCTGTCCCAAAGCTTGAAGGGCCTTCTGAACATCAAACAAATATCTTGCAGACAGGAGGCCTAAGGAAGAGTTGGGAGCACAATCTTGTTTTCACTCCTCTGTGACTCATGGAGGAACAGTTCTCACAGACTTGTGGTGTCCTCGGTCTTGCTCAGAGAGTGACATGATTGCCCACAGGTGGATGTAAGTACTTCTTCCAAAAAAATGGAACACACAGGAATTGAGGGGACAGGAAAGATGCAGAAGATAAGAAGTTAAAGTTCACATAGGTGTCAGACTACCAGTCCCAAACAAAGTCAAAGGGTCATTGTAAGCCACTATATGGGGTAATTCTCACTTCAGAGCCAAAGGGCAGCATGATTTAACATCAGCCTCCTAATTTCTAGAAAGGGAGCAGGAAAATACAGCAGTAAATGAGAAAGCTGAGTCTGTAGACTCAGAGTACAAGAGACTGCAGTTAGAGTGAGAAAGGAGGCAGAAACAGAGCCAGCAGGGACAGGAATAGATTGTGCAGGCAATAGGAACAAAATCTAATCTTAAGCAAGTCTGCAACATCTAGGAACATCGGCAAATTCAGCAAGGGCTGGTGCTCCACTCCTTAGGAGAAAGATAAATTAAATACATGCAGGCTGTCTTTGTGTTATCATGAGGGACTCTTCTATGATTCTATGAATATTGACCAGATGTGTTCTTTATGTTGTTTGCTGCTCCAGGCTGAGGGTCTGACACCCTCAGATATAACTGTTAATTGACAGTGTCTCAAGTCACTTTCTGATTCCAGAAGGACTAAGAAGGTGATCTGGTTTGTGTGGGGAAAAATACATGGTTCCTCAGCCTGCTTTGGGTAGACATCAGTGTTCAGCATTTTGGGAGAGACAAAATACCAAATGTTCCTTTTCCCAGTGAACTTCAAGACATAACTTCTACAGCTCATTATATTTTTCACATTATCACAAATACAGTATCTTTCAGTGACTGATGCTTGGCCCTTTGGTCAACTAATCTTATAAAAGAAGCAGAATGAATTTAAATCTCTGAATAGGTAAAATAAGCTGGTTTTCTGTTCTTGCTATTGTACTAAAAATGTCTGTAACAAGTTTGTGAGTCCAAACTTTCACTGTTTAACCCTAAAGAATGAAAAGCCCTTAAACCACTCAAAAAGGGTAGAAGCAAGGATTTGTGGAATTAAAAAAAAAACAAAAAAAAAAAAAAAAAAACCACCACACCAAACCTCAGAGGGTAAACTGCACAGTGAATTATGATTCATGCTGCAACACAGATTGGAGCTTGTCTCGCACAGGGAATCATCAGGAAGCAACAAGCAGTTCAGGATGAACCCAGGGCATGCCTGCAATGTTAATGGCAGGAGCCAATCCTTTATAGGCATGTTTATTTGTCACAGTGGGCCTGACGAGTTAATTTTGGATGTTACTGCCTGAAGAGCATTGTTCCATTCCTCTCTGGCTCTAGCATAAGCACGTAAGACAGTGATCTTGCATGAGGCTTAAAATTTCAGGCAATGTGTATCCTGTTTGGTGTAACATTAACATAGCATTTTGGCACATGCAGGCATGTTAACAGATTGTGAAGCCACACAGAATTCCAAGGAAAAGAAGCTGTTTCTTCAGATGGCTCTCCATCCGCTGATTGTAAGCTAGCCAGCTCTTCCCCCTTGCATTTCATCCCAAGATCTGTTTGGGTTTTTTGGTCTGCCTCCTATATACAGGCAAGGTGACAGTGTGCTGCTGGATACAAGGATTGTTCCAGAATCAGATCCAGCTGCTCTTTCATTTTAAGGATCATAGAACAGTTGAGGTTGGAAAGGACCTTAAGATCATCTAGTTCCAAACCCCTTGCCATGGGCAGGGACACCTCACACCAAACCATGTCACTCAACCAACCTGGCCTTGAACACTGCCGAGGTGGAGCATTCACAACTTCCTTGGGCAACCCATTCCAGAGCCTCAACACCCATGCAGTAGAGAACTTCTTCCTTCTATCCAGTCTAAACTTCCCTTGTTGAAGTTTGAACCCATTACTCCATGTCCTATCACTACAGTCCCTAATTAATAGTCTTTCCCCAGCATCCTTATAATACCCCTTCAGATACTGGAAGGCTGCTATGAGGTCTCCACGCAGCCTTCTCTTCTTCAGGCTGAACAGACCCAACTTTCTCACCCTGTCTTCATACCAGAGGTGCTCCAGTCCCCTGATCATCCTCGTGGCCCTCCTCTGGACTTGCTCCAACAGTTCCATGTCCTTTTTATGCTGAGGACACCAGAACTGCACACAATACTCCAAGTGAGGTCTCACAAGAGCAGAGTAGAGGGGCAGGATCACCTCCTTTGACCTGCTGGTCACACTCCTTTTGATGCAGCCCAGGATACGGTTGGCTTTCTGGGCTGCAAGCACGCACTGAAGCCGGCTCATGTTCATTTTCTCATTGACCAACACCCCCCGAGTCCTTCTCCACAGGGCTGCTCTGAATCTCTTCTCTGCCCAACCTGCAGCTGTGCCTGGGATTGCGCCGACCCAGGTGTAGGACCTTGCACTTGGCATGGTTAAACTTCATGAGGTTGGCGTCAGTCCACCTCACAAGCGTGTCAAGGTCCCTCTGGATGGCATTCCTTCCCTGATAACTTCATTAT
Organism: Pezoporus occidentalis; assembly: GCF_034315485.1. Taxonomy (NCBI): domain Eukaryota; kingdom Metazoa; phylum Chordata; class Aves; order Psittaciformes; family Psittacidae; genus Pezoporus; species Pezoporus occidentalis. The sequence goes on along the minus strand of NW_026913900.1, from coordinate 1,014,699 downwards.
CAAATCACCCCTGTACAGTTTAACTGGTGAAAGAGAAAGCATGTCTAGCTTCTTTTCTCCTGCAAGTTTTGTTTAGTTGTCTTGTTCACATTACTCCTGTATCTCCATTTGATGAGATTGAGAGCAAGTAATGGTGCAAGATATGGAAACTTTAATGTACTTCTAGTCCTGTGATCAGTCCTGCAAAGCCCTGTCACCGTTGCTGTGACCATGCTAGTAGCAGAGTTTGAAGTGCGTAAGTTGATCTGCTGCAGAAGGTGTGAGCGTCCCAGAATTGTGTTGTTGTGCTGATCAGACTCGCCTGAGAAAAGGTCATGTATTTCCTCATTGTCTCTGATGTATATGCTTGGCCGATTGACTGGCATTAATGATCTAGGAAAGAAGATCCTCTACATGCTCTTTCCTTAACAGAGTACTTCCTGCTTTTTGTAAAAATGCATCTCATTGGTTTTGGAAATCCTGCAGCTAATGAGGCAAATGTTCTCAAGAGTGACAGTTCTGCTAGTGGTGCTGTTTATTTTGATAACACTTTATGTCCTTGAGGTCTTTTACGTTGGGCAAAGTAGAAAGCCAAAAAGCAAATAATGTTTAACACTGTCAGGCATTCAGCTGACACAGTGAAAAGAGAGTTATTGTTAGTTTTTAAAAACTGCAGGTTTAGAGATGGAAACAGCCCAAGTGAAAAAACTCAGAATGACATCAAAACTGGCTCCAGTGGTTCAGCTTAATGGTTTTTGTGGGTTTACTTTTGATTTTTTTTCTTTTGTGATTCTTTCCTCCCTGCCTCAAATATTGTAGGGACACTTAGGCTTTCTAATGATGACAGGCAGCTAAAAATTAAGGAAGGACTTACCCTTTCCATGCCTTTAGGACTTCCTACAAAATACAGAACCCACATCTTATCATCCTGTTGTGAACTAAGGCCACATAAGTCCCCATACCATGGGAAAGGTGGGAGGGGAACATAGGTGTATGGCTAGGGCACTGCCCCTGCCATGGCAGATGGGTTTGATCTCCCACTAGGACAGGGGAAAGCCTGGTACTCAGTGATTTATTTATTTTTCCCTCTGGTCCCTATCACTGGAAACATTGGACTGTACTATTAGTTTCTACCACAATAGAGGAAGCAAGAGGCTGAAGCCCTCTTCATCCTTCCAGTAAGGGTCTGCTTGCAGGGTAACAGGCAAAACTGCTACAACTCTCCGTGAAGACAGCATTAAGAATGGCCTGCCTTAGTAATCTTTACCTTTTTCTTACAAGCAAATTTTTGTTATATTGGCCATAATAATAAAATAGCAAAGGCCAGGAGCTGTGCTAGTGAACAACGACAAAGACTGCAGCTGAAGGGAATAATCTCTGCTTGTGCAAAGCCTAGGAAGGCTTAAACAGTTGATAATGGCAGCCAAAAAACCACAATGCAGCCACTTGGGCTAGGCTTTAGGGAAATGTCACTGATACTGAGAAAGGAATACCCTCAGCACCACTCCTGCTGGGACTGGAGCTCCCAAGAAGCTTCTGCCCCCATGGTCCTTCCTGGAGGTGCCCGTCTTCCTACTACCCTCATTGTCCTTCCAAATGGGTAGGGTGAGGAGAGACCACAGCAGGTTGAAGTTAGTGCCTCTCTGCTTGCCCATCTGGGGAGCACCAACTTGTTTCATACTGGGGACGTGCCTGCATCTCCCGCCATACCTGTAGCTGAGGTCTCCAACACCCCAGACACCCTCTTCACTACGTGGTTTTCACAGAGGAAGTGTAATACCAAATGAGGACTTTGATAACGAGTAGAAAACCATTTCCTGCCATGCTTTTTCTTGCCTGTGAGTGGAGTCAGTGTTCATTGTGTGTATTTTCAGTAGTGTACAGCAGTCACACAACTATTCTGTGGACAGGACTGATTCTGCCAGGATGCTCAGTACTGCAGGGCATTGCTCTGTGGTTTGCCTATTTGTTGGCCACAAGAGGACCTCATGCATGTATAAATATGATTCGGGACCTTCTCTGTATGCCTTGTTGACCAAGGCTGTTAGCTATTACTGTGGCAGATATGATAGCTGAAAATAATATGAATGAACAGCACTGGAAAAGTAGCATTATTTCAGAAAAAGATTCATGTTGTACAGTTTGATAACACTGAGAAGTTTGACAAACAGGGAGTGTTTTCTCCAGACAGAAAATTCCAGTAACAGGGAGAACTTGGTTTTACTTGGTGGTTTTTTCTCTCACCATCTTTGTGTCAGAGCTCATTTGTTTCATTCTGGTTAAAAGAAAAAGCTTTGAAACAAGCAGAAATGATTTACAGTTTAGTTCTTTAGAATAGTAAAATCAATCAAAATATTTTAAAAATAGAAGATAATAACTGGAGCTGCTCATCAAGATTTAGGACTAACTGCAGGCTTGACTGAGGACTCTAAAATTAGCTTTTATTTTATTTTTCATGTAGGTATGTGCAAAGCACAACATGATAATTATCAAGCCGAATGGTTGCTGAAAAATAACTGGATATTTGTAATAGATTAAAACAGAATGTCTTTCCCTGCTGCAAATCTCTTCAGCAATGATTGCTATCTGTAGTTCCTTTTTTGAGCCTATGTTTCCACTTCAGATATTTTGCAAGGTGTAAGCCATAGATGTACTTCTACTTCACTAGGAATACTCTGATTTAAACCAAATGATGGACTGGTTCTACATTTATTCTTTGTTAGCCAACTTAAATTTCTCCATGGATTTAAAGTCTGTTGAAAAACTGGTATGAGCAGGCAGTGGTCTTAGTCCTGTCCTGAGCTACTACTTCTCATTGTCTTCTTTGAAATCTTTATTGCTTATGAGCAAAAGGTGGAGCCAACTGAGATATGGAATTTGAACGTATCTGTCTGCCTTAGGTTTTTCTCCACCTGTTTTTGTGGCTCTCAAATATTTCATTGTTAGAAAACCACCAAAGTCTCTCTGTGGGCAGTATGTTTTGCACCCCATGACCACCTCAGAAAATTCCAGCTTGGTTAGTGAAATAAAGGACAAAGAAGATGTGATTGGAAGAAATTAGACCCAACCATGTGGTTATCTTTTGGATCTAAGACATTTCAACATAGCTCCCAAATTGCATTAAAAAAAAAGGAAGTTTTTGTGCATCATGAAAAATAAGAAAAAGTGATTTGTAAGGTAAGTTAGTTTTGTTCAGAACATCCCATAAAGCATCAGAAGCGTACTCAAAAGATGGGATCCCTACTCCAGTTACTCATAATGCTGGGCTGTAATGATGTCACTTAGCTCTCAGCTGCTCTATGGCAAAACTAAAAATACATCAAAAGATCATCTAAGTACTGCATCTGGGCATCTGTTCCAAGTGTAGCTGGTCCCCTTCCTCCCCTCTTGCAAAATGGTGGCACTTCTTTATTCACATTACCTTATTTTGCACAGGGCAATGGTGGCCTTAGGAGAAGAAAGCAGAAGTTAATTGCTTAGGTAAAACTAGAAGAGTGATTCGCAACATGGTAAACTGCTAGGTATTTGTGTAAGACCCAAATTGGCTCTCTTATTTTGCTGGCTTTAAATTAATATTTAATTGTATAGATATGTATATAAGCATCTCAGAATGTGTTAAACATTTTCTCAAAATTATATCATTGCCAAATTTCAACTAAAATTTCTGTTACCTCTGAAGCAAGAAATGCTTTTAATTGGAAAGAGAATTAAACTTCTCATTCTGGAGGCATCAAACCAAATGTCTTCATTTTGAAGCATTTTTTTTTTTCCCAGGAGAGTTTCTTCCAGAAACAACCTGATCAAACATTAGCAAAGCTTTTCAGTCAATTCAAATACCGGGTTAGGTATTTTTCTTCATAAAAGAAAGGCCATAAAACAATCTGAAAATATTTTCCCAGCTCACATAGTTGAAGCAGTCAGAACTTTGTTATCCTCCCATGACCTCCAAGTCCTGGATGGCTCAGTCTTCTTTTCATTTAGGTCTGAACTTCTTCTAAATAGAAACAACCAAACCTAGGGCTGTTTCCTGAACCATAAAGTACATTAGCCATCAAAGGGAATGGAAACTTTCTTCCATTTACTGAAGAATTAATAAGCAAAGTGCAACAACATTTACAAGTTAAGAGGCAGGAGCACAGTCCTGGTTGCCTGGAAACAGGGGATGCCTTTGGAAAGCCACACCAGGCTCACTCTCCTAAGCAGCCTCTTACACAACCTGACGCCCATGTCGTCCCTTTTAAAAACATGACTCTTCTCCTTGCTTTTTTAACAAGACTTTAGCGAGTTCCAAAATTCATTTAGCCTTTACCACATACATGTATTTCCATGTGAGGATATATCACATGGTATCCACAAATTAGAGGTGGATAAGGGTCCCAAATTCAAACTTTGAAGAAATGAGCCAGCATTCAGATTTCATAACTGCTCTTTTTCTTGTACTGCTGATCAAACTGCTCAGGGGTGTTCAAACTTGGGTTAACCTATATCAGTAAGAGCAAACAGGTTTTGACAGAAGCCATATACAAAGTTGGGCTCAGTTTACTACCTGTCTTTCATCCTAACCAACCTGTTTTAAAGCAATGTGCATAAAATAAGTTATATGTCTGCAGTAAAACTAACATCAAATCCTGATCTGCTGTGGAAAACCCCAAAAAATCATTTTATTAACATCGCCAATGTATGTAATTTTGACATGTGCTTTTCATCAACTTCAGCATATAAATAATATCCCCTGCAGTAAAAATACCTTAGGAATTCAGGTATAATCAAAATATCTAATAAATATGACATTATAATTAAACCAAAGCTCTAAGGGACAGGTTAGTAGAAAGCTCATGAGGTTTTATAAATGTTCTGGTCAGCCTAGGACTGTGACTCTGGGCTGGTCTGGCACCAGCTCCATCCAGACCAATTACCAGCTCCAGAGGTGCCAAGTTAGCCTACACTATTCTGCCAACTTTCACCTGTGACTTTTTGTAGGCATGCTGAGCTATGGGGACAAAGACCTTCACACCCACACCCACCCCACCCCATGCCCCACCATAGTCAAAGAAGAAATCATGTAATTTCTTTGAAATGACACTCTGGGATAGTCTGACTGACTCAATTGTCAGCTGAGTTTGGGGCGACAGCCTTCAACCAGTATTTGGGCACGCTGCAAATGAGAGCGGCAAATGTCTTGCTTGCTGAGTTTTTTGCAGAATATCAATGTTCCCAGCTTCTTATCAATGTTCCCAGCTTCTAAGATGGGAAAGTAAGTAGACACACTAAAACCAGACTTTGGCTGTCAGAGTCCCCAGGCATGGAAGGAGTTACTTTGTTCAAAAATGAGTACAAAAAAATGAAGACTACGTTAGAGGGCAGAAGAGGATAGATTCAAGATACCAGGCTTATGCCTTACGTACTTGCTATTTGACTGCTTGAACCTTTCATTACCACAGTTCCCCCCTGTGTTAAGGTGGTGATAATGCATTTTTCCTAGAACCATTGTGACAGCTAGGGCTTTACCAATTGCTTTGATGTCTTTGAAGGAAAAAATACTCGATCTGCCTAAATTTAGACTGACAGAACATTGTGAATCACATGCAACTGGCTTTGACCAGATTCCTGTAGAGCCCTTTATTGCATAAGGTATGGTTGTTTTATCAAATACAGCTTTCCTGTTTTCATAGCTGCCCAAAGCATCGTGATGTCCCCCAAGACGTGACACTTTTACTAAGAATTGTTTGCCCTTGCGTAACTCCTGTGTGTGCTGAGAAATAGGAGTATTTCATGAGAGTCTTTGTACCGGGTAATTTTATCAGTTCTTATCAGGTTGCAGAGAAAGAAATGGCAATAAATTGGATGTCTTACCTTGAAAAGCTTTCAAAAAGAAAACGTGACATGATGAATAGATGCCTGGGGGGTAAGGTTTTTTTTCTTCTCAGGTTGGAGGAACACAGACAGGTCAATATGACAGAGAGTTATGTTAGTATTCATAAACCAACTTTCCCTTGAGAGCTTGCTGTAATGGCTGGAGAAACATGCTCCACTGTGGTGGCTAAATGGGAGATTGTATCCAGCATCAGAGGTTGGGGTAGTGGTGACAAGTCCTGAATACCAATAAAGCAGGAGCTGATGATTGTTGCAATTTGCCAGTGGCTGTGAAGTGCCTGACACAGACAGCAAAACCTTCCCTTTTACCTCTTTGTGTGTTTATTACAGAGCATAGAGAATACAATATGGCAGCTCAGACAAGCAAATTGTGGCATCAGGTCATGTGGCATCAGGCCTCATGGCAAACATAGGAACCCATCTAATTTTAGCAAAAATATCATAGAACCTTAAAATGGTTCTTCTCAAATAAATAAATTAAGCTTTGTGTTATCAACCCAAATGAGGAAGGGGAGGTAGGGTGAGGAGGAAATCCCTTGAGTGTAACCAACTCTCAAAATGATCTATTTGTGTAATATCTGCATGTTAACATTGGGCAAACATCCAGCTGTTCTTAGATTAAATCCTGTTCCTTATTTTAAAAAGATACTAGGATAAATGCCTCCATTTTATTTCTCCTAGCTTTTTTCAGTATGCTGCACCAATAAATCTGAGCTGACATAAATCAAGATTATTAGGCATATGACTATAAGAGCAGCTGAGGCCAAAAGCTTGGTAGGGATGGGTCAATTTACATTTTACATTTAGGCTTAAGTTTAGCCTTAAATTTATCCTTACGTTCACGGTTGCTTTTCCCTGTGTTCTTTTTGCAGTGTCTGTAAGTGAGAGCTCTTCCTCAATACCAAAGAAATAAGCATGTCAGATCTAATGAACAGACTCCTTACCATTTCTGTAGTTCCTTGTGTTTGAGGCACTCACAGCAAATTTTGTCCTGCCGGAACTTGGCATGTTACGGCTCACATGCCATTGCTTATGCTTGCTGAGGCCAGCATCCCCAGTCAATGCTGGCAGTGAGCAGCTACAAAGGCAGCATCGATCTCAGCCTGCTTTATGCACTGTCTGTGCCCAAACCAAACCTTCCAGCCTGCAGGAAGGCAAGCCTTGCTGTTTTTAATTGACATATCAAGAAACAGAGGCCAAGAAGAGCCACCTAGCCTGCCTGATCCTGTTTGCAGCCTAACCACAGATACATACCCAACTTCATGAGCAATATTTTCTGCTGCTTTGCTGATGAAATACATTTAGTGACTAGCACAGTCAAAAAAGGAGGCAGATATTCCAAACAAGAAGCAGGCTCGTACAAGCTATGGATTAAGCAACTATAGTTTTCTCTTATTTAGATGGAGTACGCTTGTAATCTTGAGAGAGTTCAGTGTATTCAGGATTTTATAATCCCTCTGCTGTTGGGTGAAGTGCAGAGAGACAGCACAAGAACAGCTCTGGACCAGAGCAGCCTTGCCCTCCCTGAGCAACTCTCCTTACCAAACAGGGGATGGGGATCATATCCTAGCTGACGTGGGGTACCCTACTGGCCATAAGCATCCTGCAGGCACTATCACTCAAGTTAAATTTGTTATCATGGCACAGATGATTAAAGCTCTTCTTTTGATTATTATTATTATTATTATTATGTACAGAGAGAGCAGTGTGAAAAGAGCCCTTGTTGCTCCGAGCCTAAGTGTAGTTACTGAAAGTAGACTTTGTAAGGTGAAAAACACGCTGCCGCCATCTGCTCTGTAACGCCTTCAACCATGTTACAGCTGGGGTTGACACAGAGGAAAATGCCACAGTACACCCAGGGGCTTCCCGTCTCTGAGAAACCAGAAGCAGGGTCCTTCGTAGGGGTGCCCTGTATCACAGGGACACCTGCTGGAGCAAAACCTCAGCAACATCTGGAGGAAGTCAGACTATTGCTGTGGACCATGATTGTTTTGAAATACAACTAAACTCATTTAAATGCAACTAAGCTCATTATTTTTTTTCCTCAGTTAATTGTATCGCTCTGTGTCTTTGTTAAATTTCCCAGGCATCAGCACATACCAGCAGATGATTAAAAATTCTCTTTGATTTACATGATAACGCACATGACTGACCTTGTGCCATACAATCGCACTTGTCAAAATGCTGCTTCTGTAAGAGAATCTCTTGCTCCTGCTGTTCCTGCAAAGAGTCCTGGCTTAGTTCCTAGGGAGGTTTGGAACTGCACTGTACCCTCTGACCGAAATGTCACATGGTCCTGACACTACTGCAAAGCCTTGAGAAAAGGAGCCATGTATTTTGCTCAGTCCCATAAGCAGAGCAGCATATTATTCCTTGCATACTCTTATGTCTGGGGACAGTCAGATAAAACTGTTAGAGGCAGCATCCCATCTCCTTTCCTAGTCCCCAGGCAATAAGTCCCCTTAGAAGCAAATGGAAGGGAGAAACCTTATTCCTGAGGTCTGACAACAAGCCCAGTGCTTATCATGCAGAGCGAGGGACACACTTCTGTGTGGCAGGGCTTTCTGTCCTTGTGCCATGGAGCTATAGGGGTAATAGTTGCTAGTACTGGCTTTTGGAGATTTACTGCTTAAGCATTTAGGAATGGCAAGTCAGTAACTTTAAATCACATATCTTATATTTCATTCTGAATTCTAAAGTGTCATGGTAGTACCCTTAGGAGCAGTATCATTTGGGATTGCTAAGGACATAAAGGAAGGTGGGTTTTTTTTTAAATCTTATCCACTAAGCAAAGACCTTTAAATCACCCTCCTGCAGTTGTGGTAGTATATTGGCAATAGTGCAACTGATGATACCAAGTCATTTTCTCTGAAGGCCTCTAGTGAATGGTAGGGCAACAAAGGAAAGTCATCAAGTTTTCAGTTCTTTCCATGCAGGTTAGTTTGCTAATCACCAGACAATTCACATTCCTAGCTACCCAAGTCATTTCTGATTGATTAAAGAGCAGTGATCTCTAAAGTATTTGAATTTAAGGTCCCAGACATTACTTCTGTATTTTTCTGTAGTACATGCATTCTGTAACAATATGTAAGTATTCACATATGCAGATTATCTATGTATTTAAATACAGTGCTGTCTGCTTTTGGGACAGGAGTAGATAATACATCCGTCCCATAATCCTGTAGCATTTGTAGTCACAGCCGTAGGTAACACAAACACTTTCACTACTCTTTCAAAACTGGCTTTCAGGTGGGAAAGGATAGGATAATTTCAGTTGGAAGAGACCAGCAGTGATCTTCTAGTCTGACTGCCTGACCAATCTGATGCTGACCTAAAGTTAAAGCATGTTATTAAGGGAATTGTCCAAACGCCTCTTAAACATTGACAGGCTTGCAGCATCAACTACTTCTGTAGGAAGTCTTTACTGTCTTGGTAAAGAAATGCTTCCCACTGTCAAGTATTGGACAGCTTTGAACCACTCCCTTATGTCCTATCACTGGATCCCAGGGAGAAGAGATCAGCACCTCCTTCTCCACTTCCCCTCCTCCGGAAGCTATAATTAGGTTCCTATCACCCTCCTTTTCCCTAGACTAGATAAGGACAAAGTCCTTAGCTGCTCCTTAAAGGACATGCCTTCAAGCCTTTTCACCAGCTTTGTTGCCCTCCTCTGGATGCATTCAAGACCCTTCACATCCTTCTTAATGTATGGGGCCCAGAACTGCATACAGTGTTCTAGGTGAGGCACACCAACACTAAATACAGTGAGATAATCACCTTTTTTGACTAGCTGGTTATGCTGTGTTTGATGAACCCCAGGATGTGGTTTGCCCTCTTGGCGCCCAGGGCACACTGACTCATTCTGAGGCAGCTGTTGAGCAGCACCCCCAGATACCTTCTGCAGGGCTGCTCTCCAGCCACTCCTCTCCCAGTTTATACTTGTGCCTGGCATTGCAACATTCTAGATGCAGAAGTTGGTGTTTTGACTTGTTAGGTTTCATCTCATTAATCACAGACCAATGCTCCAGTCTATCTAGATCCCTCTTCAAGACATCTTGAAACTACTAATGCAGCATTTTCAAAAACAAGCATGAGATTCTGCAAACAAGTGCTCATAATGCCTCTACCAAGAAAATGTAGTCAAGAGATGATGTCTTGTACTGTGATGCAAGAGTTAGAAATGTGGGGCTTGTGGTGATAGGAATTCCTTCAGGAGAATGGTATTGTCAAGGTCAGGTTTTAGTCTCAGTGGAGAAAGTTGATGTGCCCAGGGGAAGACAAAAACATGTGCTGACTGCTGAAGGAGAATTTGGTAAAACTCCACTTCTGCTCTTCTGTTCCAGTAAAACTGCAAGGCTGATAGATGAGAATCATGATCATAATTCTGTGACAAGAAATGGGAGGTAGATACATGCCTATTAATGCACATGTATAAAATGGAGGTAAAATCCAGCAGGTATTATCTATTGTGAGGTCTCTGTTCTCTTCCTGTAGTATTCTTCCTCCATACTGCAGATCAAGGGTAAGGAGGTCCTTTATACCATTGAGTTCTGCAGACACAGCTTCTTGGTGTTCAGGTGATGACTATCAATCATTATAACTTAGATTAGCGCTCAAGTCCATGCAAAGACAAATCTCTCTAGTCTTCTTCTTTGTCACTACTATTGATGAGCACCAGTCAGAAGTTTCACTTTCTTTGATAATGTCATTCTGGACGTTTGTTTCAAGCTTTTGTAAAGCAGCATCTCTCACAGAAAATGATGGGGGATACAGTTTTATGGTACAGGCACTATATGATGCTGAACTGGAATTCTAGAAAAAGAAATTTTACATAGTACCTTCTCAGTACTCTCAGAATCAAAATAGGTAAAACTGAAGCCTGTGATGTACTAATATTTGGTGCTGAAGTAATATACTTATTTATTATTTACATATTCAGTACAGGAAACTGCCTTTAGCACTGCTGCTAAATACAGAACCCAAAGTCATAATTACAAGCAGGTAACCAAGCAGAAGAGCTCAGTGCCATAGCTAGCTCACTAGGCATAACCTTAGGTCTGTAGCTGGCAAAATTCTAATGTTTTTGCAAATAAGCAGATTTGAGTAGTATAGAGACTGCAGAGCTCAGAATTAGCATCAGTTCATTGGCTTGTGGCTCTCCTGATAGAGCAGCAACATTAACAGTATACGCAGCTACATGTGCAGTGAATCTAGGGCTATTTCTGTAGACACTCATAACAGGAACCTCTGGCACAAGTAATTTCACATACCTTACTGCTCATTTGAAGCGCTAGGACATACTCTCACAAAATGTTCAATTTCATGCAGTGTTTGCACTGGATAGCTCTGTCAGGACATCCAGCATAATTTCCAATATACCATGTGCAGAAACAGTGGTAGCAGATTTTTCCCCGTCTGTTTGGAGTGTGCTGAGCATGTACCTGCAGTATTGTAATTTTCCATAGGCTGCACTTTAAATCCCCATCTGGAATGGCTGCACAGTTTGAGCAGTGCTTGCTATACCCTGACTTAGCATTTTCACTTCTACCAATGCTGACTCAGTTCACTAGCAGCGACTCTAGCCTCTGCAGAGTCAACTCTGATTTAAGTAGTAAACCCTCTCTAATGTGAGGGGTAATTGTTTTCTCTGAAAGCTGATCTCAGGTGATTTTTGTCTGCCATGTTTCTAGATCCACATGTGACAATCAGTTCTCAAAAACCTACGGTAATGTTGTGCTTGTTTTTCATAGTCCCTTTCCAAGCTGGCAAAGTTCATGGTGTTCATCTACAGCAGTTGCTGCAGGTACACACAGACATCATTATTCCAAGAGTACAGTATCATATTTATCATCAGCTTGGGAAATTGTATATAGTATGCACTTGCCTTTGGCTCCAATTCAGTGTGCACTTTCCTCAGGAATGTCCCTGACACTAATTGTGAACATACAGTATCCAGACATGCTTGGTCAAGCAACAGAAAGGTTAGTAGTCTCAATCACATTTTGCAGGAGTGCAGTAGATTTACTAGGAAAGAACAAAGGGGAAGTGGAATCCTTAAGAATTTTAGTTGGGGACAAAAGAGCAACAGAAGTAAAGGCTAAGCATGTCTGTGGTCAGCATGGTCAGCAGTAATATATGCAAATGCACATGGAAAAAAAATCCTTCTATAAGAAAGTCAGGGTCAGTGATATATTTCTTTATCTCAGAAGAGCTTTGTGGAGAAAATGCTACAGTTCACCAATCTGTTGTTAGGAAATTTTACTCTAAGCACAGAGAAGCCGAAAAACCGTTGAAGTGACCCAAAGCTGTTCTTGAGAGGAGGGATAATGACAGTCTATTCCTGGACCTTTGTATGACTTGGTTCATGGTGGCTTTGGGCAGAGAAAGGGCATGGCTGGGAGCAGGAGCAACTCGGTGTCACCCTTCTCCAGGCTACAGGAAGTAACATTCATTTCTGTGGGACAGCTAGCTCTCAATTGCTGAGTGAGGCCAGCCTTGCTGAGAGGGAGCTACTGAGCCCTCTGTCTGCAGAGAACCGCTTTTACTGATGGTACAAAAAAGATGTCCAGATGCTCTTCTCGGTTTGCATTTTTAGGCTGCTGCCAAACCAACTGGGAAGCCATATAGTACAGATGAGGCAAGTCACCTTGTGTATAAATTCGTGTGTAATTCATAGCCTGTGCATTCATTTTTGAGCAAACTCTCTTTTAAAGGGCAGACCAGAAACTGGGAAGGTATTTCATCTCTCTGAGGGACAAAATGCAGCCCCATCTCAGTTATGGCACCCAGTTACTTACACAGAGTGTTAGGTTGGATCCTACTGAAAAAGAACTGTTCGGCAGGAGAGAGTTTAAAAGTAATTAGTAACAGGGGAAGTAAAAAAGGTAACTCTAGTACAAGTAGAAAGTACTGCATAATGATCGTTAGCTGGAGAGAGAATATGTAAGTGGAGAAAAGAACAGTTAATTTATCAAGATAAACAATAAGATAGTTAAAATTAAGGGAAATAGAGGAAAAGATAATTAAAATCCAGTATCATTAAATACAAACCCACCCTGTGAGGTAGCTAGATATTTAATCTTTAATAGAGCCCAACTGAGCAATTGAGGGAAGGCAAGGTATTGGTAAAGAGCTCCTAAAAGAACAGTGAAGCATCAGTGTGAAAGGTATCCTTTAGGACACATTTTCCCCACATTTAAACAAAATTGTTTTGCTTCTGTTTTACCATCAGCATAGAAAATTGCAGTATGACTGTATTTGTCTGCATTTTTGTAACCTTTAACAGGTCATAAGTTGAGGATAGGAATGTCATGGTGGTGTAAGTCAGGGGTAAGGAATTTTTAGTGCAGTCAGACTTACTGGTGTGAAACTCATACTGGTCTACAATAGAAGTGACATGCAAATGGTATATAAATGAGGTATAGAAAGCAACGAATGCTACAGTGCTACAAGAAGGCAAGCAAAGAAGCTGGGAAACAGAGAGGAAATGAAAAATGAAACCAGGTCCTCTCACATTTTACTATTTAATAGAAGTAGACTACTAATAACATGTGTGAGTCAAAATTTTGAGGTAGAAAGAAAGCAAATTTGGGCTTCCTTTATAGACATACCCTTTCTACCCTGATTCTTAGCAAAAGTCCATTTTTGAGTACAAATGTTGCTAGGACCTGAGTTTGGAGCCATATGCTCCATATAGCTCCAGAGTTGCAATATATATTTGAACAGTTACATAGGGATCGCTATTATTCTCATGATTTACAGATTTCTGAGTATATTTTAAGTGATTGTGTATTTATAATTTTGGCATGGCTATGTACTGCATTTAATTTTTAAGGACTACTTTATTTCCAAGCAGTGTGATAAGAAACGAGTCACAATAAGGGCAACTAGGAAAAGAAATTAAGATTTGTAGTTTCAGATTCTAGGGAAAACCTGTACTATATTGCTTCTCATAACTTGCATCATGTGGGAAAAGGTATTTAGAGGCGAGGAATAATCTGTGATAATTTAGGAACTTTTTAAAATGGTTAATTACCAAACAAAAAAAAATAAATAATAAATTCAAAGATTCGAGGAGAAGAAAGCATTGAACAAATTATTTAAGTCATTGCCTATAGGAAAGGAGATAGGGCTAATGTGAAGTATTTGAGTCCCTTATTTGTGTAGGTGCACATGTTGGTCATACAAGGAAGGAGATTGTTCTTGAGTGACTTTCTTACACAGTTGTTTTCATCTTTTTAGAGGTTTGGTTGCACACTGATGTTTGCAGCGGTTAAAAGGTCAAAAGGAGGGTGAAGTACTTCACCATAAGAAGGGATCAGAATAGTGTGCATTGGATTTGTTTAATGTATTTGCAATCACCTTACCCTTCACTTCAGTCTACAATGAAGTAATGGCATAGCACAAACATGTCAAACAGTGATGCAACAGGCCTTCTTGTCAATTTGTTTAATGACCGATGGTTACTGATATTGAACACAAGTAAGGGATTTCCAATCCTTTTCATTTTTATCCAAATACGCCAATTTGACAGAGGCCAAATAACGTGGGATGTCAGCATTTTTCACTAGAGCCAGAAAAAGTTTAAGCTTCAACCTTGTTATTTCCTGAATCCCAATGAGCTTTTTATGCCAAAGATATTCTTGTGGCTTACGTTTACTTGAATTAAGGTTTTCAGTTGTTGGCATAGGAACTGTTTTCGCATGTACACTGAGAGCATCTTTGATCTTATACTCTCAAAATGGTCTGAAAAATACAGGAGTAAGGACCCTTATTTCATGGCTTAAGAAAGATGATTTGAGTGATATTATATGGAATATCTAGGATTACTCCTAGATTAGCCATTGACACAATCATAGAATCATAGAATGACTGGGGTTGGAAAGGGAGTTAAGATCATCTAGTTCCATTCCCCCTGACATGGGCAGGAATGTCTCACCCTAAACCATGTCACCCAAGGCCTTGTCCAGCCTCACCATAAACACTTCCAGGGATGGAGCATTCACCACTTCTTTGGGCAACTTGTTCCAGTGGCTCACCACCCTTACAGTAAAGAACTTCTTCCTTATATCTAACCTGAGCTCTCCTTGTTTAAGTTTAAACCCTTCAGCCCTTGTCTCATTGCTACAGTCCCTCTTTAGCATCCTTGTAGACCCCCTTCAAATACTGGAAGGCTGCTATGAGGTCTCCACGCAGTCTTCTCTTCTCCAGGCTGAACAGCCCCATCTTTCTCAGCCTGTCTTCATACAGGAGGTGCTGCAGTCCCCTGATCATCCTCATGGCCCTCCTCCGGACTTGCTCCAACAGCCCTATGTTCTTATGTTGAGGACACCAGAACTGCACACAGTACTCCAAGTGGGGTCTTACAAGAGCAGAGGTGCAATGAACAAAGGTAGTTTCATCTGCTGTCCTACCCTCAATCTTGTGCTGCAATGACAGGCAATGGGATTTCAAATCTTCATTGTAGTCTCAGCGATGCCATCTGTCTGTCTGTCTCTCTTGAGAATGTGTGGTTGGGTTTCAGATTTACCATAAAAAATCTGATATTGCCAGTTGAAAGAGAGTGAGCTGGGTGAGGAAGATGCATGAAGAGGACCCATAAGCATCACAGGGAACCTCCAGCAAAGCAACCAACTTCTGTGCAAATACCTAATTTTCTATAGGGTGTTCTTCTGTAGGGTGTTTTTGAAATGATAAAGAAATTTAAAGGGGGGAAAAGTCATCCACAAATGAGAACAAAGGTCAGGGGAGCCTCAGAGGTCTATTTGCTGACAGTGTTTATGCTTAACTAGAGAAGGAGAGAGGGCAAGATGATTTAGAACAAAAACTCCACAGTGTCTGCTCCATTGTTTGTTTAAGTGCCAGCAGCCATGCATCATTTGACTGCAACAACTTTGTAAAGGCGAAAGACATTAAAAAATCGTGTCCTTCCTAACAACATATCTACTCTTTGTATCTGGCAGCCTGCCTTAGTAACAGCTTCCAAGGCAGAACTTTAATGGGAGGCTGAAAACTGTCTAGAATTTGGTTTATGTACATTTCTAACATTTAGAGTTCTACAAAATATATCAGAGGGCATATGCTGCTTTTTTTTTTTTTTTTTTAATGCTGTGGATCACACTGAAAAAAATAATCTTTTCCTGGGTGACAAATTCTTCCCAAACCCTGTTTCAGTGCAGCAAGCATTGTCATAATGGGACTGAAACTGATTAAGTTCTATAGCAGGTGACAGGTTTGAGAAGGAATAGTGTTTTCATTATTTAAAAAATAATAATGGAGGGCTTTTGTGCTTTAGATGTTAATATGTGTCAGCAGCAAGGTAGAAGATATCTTGGAAAGTGCTTTTTCTGTAGATGAAATGTATTGTAGGACAACATGTTTTCTATATTGCAAGAGTAAGTGAAAGATAGGCACTGTAATACTGGTTACATTTATATATCACCTTTCATTTTGAAAGCAGAACAGCTGATTACAGATTATCCTGGATAGGGGAATCACTTCATCCACCACAGGAATGCAGTCACCCTCAAGAGAGGGACATAGCAGGTGTTTAATAGCATATAGCACAACACTGTGAACAAAACCATCACTGCCAGATGAAACAACCTAGGAAATTAGATGCAGGCAAGAATGTTGTATGAAGGCTAAAACAAAGCCTGGAGTTTGAATGAAAGAAAAATTTGATGCAGATTGTGCTCACCTTTTTCAGCCTATGACTTAACATGGTCGTGGTTAAAAGCAGAACTTGGAACATTGATTTTTTTATATTTTCTTTTTCCACACACATGCACTTCTTTCTGTGCACTGCATAATGTTTCACCTCACAAAGAGATGCAGCCAGGCTCAAAAGATCAAAGCATGACTGAAACACATACTAGAGGCGAAGCAGTAGAGTTCAAGAACCAATCAGGGACCATGTCACTGGAAATGTAATCCACCTGCTACTCTAATGTATATTTCCTTTCACTTCTTTTCTTCCTTCTTCACTTCCCATTATATCTCCTTAAATGGGTTCTTACCCATTTCATGCAGAGATGGCAGAGATTCCTTAGAGCTGATTTGCCTAAATGGGGTGTCTGAGTATCCTCCTTAGGTAAGATACTCAAAGCCAGGTGAGCCATCATAAAAGAGATATGCTCCCTGGTCAACAGAATCATCACAACAGATACTTCGAGCCTTCATTGTGCTGGGCTGCTAAGGTCAAAATTTTGAAGGCCATGTTTTCTGTTGCTCAGGTTTGCTGCTTCTTCAGCATAAGGCAGAAAATATTTGGAGCAGATGTAGATTTCAACTGGAAGTAACAGGTGTTTCTTACAATGAAAGTCATCTGAGATGTTTTAGGATTATTTATGTAGACGATATCACTTGGTGTATTCATGGAATCACAGAATCATAGAATGGTTGAGGCTGGAAGGGGCCACCGGAAGTCATCTAGTCCAATCTCCCTTCTCAGTCACGTCACCCAAGCAATTACATAAAAATACTGTAAAATACCTGGCCAATTTCAAAGACAATTTTATGCTCATGTGGCTTCTGGCTACTGGGACTAATGAGAGCTGATCTGTCAAGTCAGAGCTGCATGTGGGCAGCAGGTTTTGGCTATACCCATCTTTTTTCCCAGTGCTAAGGACTGAAGGAGCCCGACACAGTAGCTTGCTACTCCTGCTTTTTATCCATAGAGGAGATATTACTATGCTTCCACCCACTGGAACACTAAAAAGCAAATTAACAAGATACGTCTCTGAGAAGGTCTGCTCTGAAAAGGACTGCACTCTAATGGCAATGACTTGTTAAACTTGACATCTTTTTCTCTAATCAATTTCCCTGTCTCCTAAGTTGGTTGCCAGTTCCAGTAATGACAAACTAATTTTCATTGATATACAAACTTTGAGGATCTTCAAGTGTGCACACACTGAAATTCTCAGCAAAAACCCATGTTGTAAATGAATTTTAAAAAGTCATATAGGGAATCAATGGTACAGTCAGGAACAGACAGAAATCCTGACTCATTTGTTACTTTCCTGGTGTGCTCGTAGCTGATGGATACCTGCAACCTCAATAACCTGTTCCCTATCCTAACTGTTGTGTGCTTCCTCCAGGGAGCTGCATATTTAGCTGCTCTTAACACCACTTTAGTTCACATAAAATCTAATCAAAATCAAGCTAATATCTATCAGGAAAGAATGAAATTACAATTACGGCTATCTACTCAATTTGCAATAATTTGTGATGTTACTGCTCAGCTTACTATCTTCCAGTATGTGGCACTTGCTCCAAGAAACTGAAAACTTTGTTATTTTCCATTTTAGCTCTAGTAGGAATAAATACATCACCTCAAGGTACGGATTTTTCAAATGGTTCAAGAATTATTTTTTTTTCTTTTATAATACAGCTCTGAGAATGTACAATGCATGCAGCAAATAGGTAGAAGAAGTGTTAAAGCTTCCTCCCAAAGTTCTTACTTTTCTTTAACCACAGTTGGATGTTTCCTTTCTTTGGCATAACTATGACATAAGATCCATAAAATGTCTGTTCGTTCACCTTATTCATGTCATTACCTGCACGGAAAATTATCTTTGGGGAGGGAGAGAGAAGGAGGGAAAGGAGTCATCACTCTCTCACCACTCTCTTCAGCAGTAGTCACAGCACTGGTCATGGTGTGACCATCGCAACACAAGTGACTGATCTGGAGCTAATAAAAGGGCTCCTTCAAACCCTCCATCCCAGGAATTCTGGGCCCAACCACAGTGATAAAATATCCACTCTAAAATCAAAAGCCTTTAGTTTTTTTCATGACAAACTGTGCCAAAATGTGGTTGACAGCTTCCCCAGTGGTAATGTCTGAGAGATATTTCTGCGCTTTCAGTGGTAAACTGATGTAATACAACTCATTCCATTCTGCAGCTCCAACCTTTACTGGGGATGGTAGGTAAACTGCTTTCATTTTGGGAAGCTTAGCTGGTGTTTTAAGTTCAGATTATTGTTAAGAGTTTCCCAGACTATTACAGAAATGTCCTTACTTTTAATTCCTCCCATATAGATCTACCAAAATTCTGTCATGATGTACATTTACTCATATAAGTTGGTTTGGTTTTGTTTTCTCAACAGAAGTGCTGCTGCATTTCTCAGACTAAAGTGAGTTTTTACTCCACCAACACCAACAAGGCAATTTTGTATTTAACTGAAAGCCTGAAATCTTAGTTTCTGGGAACAACAGAAATGAGGGGAGTAGTTTGAATGCTTGCTTGAGTCTTTCCAGCTCAAATAACCTTAAACCACATGACAGGAGGTAAATCACTGAAATCAGCATTTGTTATTGCAAGTTACTATTAGTGATATGATTTTAATTCTTAAAATATAAACTCTCAATTTTATTCCATTTTTGCTCATTAACTCAATCCTTTTCCAGTTTTATTAACCAAAGTTCCATTTGGCCAAAATTCCCATTGATGAGTAAAGGACTGAGTTCAGAAAAGAATGATGATCAGGAAAGTGACAATGAAAAGCACAGTATATGCCTTAATATTGATGGCAATTGTTTTATTCTTATTCCTGTGACATTAGGTCATTATAAATTTGCCTGTGTCCTTGCTGTATTAAGAGAGACTCGCATTTTATATGTGAGGTGTTTGGCAACTATAAAAGCAGATGAATCTACTTTTAGTTGTTTGTTTTACTAAATGAAGTGCTCAAGCTAATCTGTGGAGAGGTTATTTTTTACTGGGAAGGAGCATCAAGCAGTAACAGTTGGTTTATCACTCTCATTGTAAGAGTGATAAACCAACTGTTTATCCTTTACAACTACTATTTTACTGTAACTTACACCTTTTTTTCTATGCTTTTAAAGATGGAGGCAAGCGTTAGCTGGGATTATTCAAATAGACCATTTGGTAGAAGCTTTCATTGGAGGTTGTGAAGCCATCTGGTCAAAATGGCCAGAAGACTTCCAGAATGGTCCTGTAAAGGTTGGATGTATGAGAGAGTTCTCACTGAGTGATGACCTCTAACAGCAGTAGCAGGTTTTGTTTAGGGCTTCTTATACTGTTAGGAGTCCTAAAAGTGGGCTATTGACAAACATTCTCTTTGTAAAAAAGAAAAAAAGTATGAGCTCTTATTATTTTTTTTTAACTGGGGAATATCTGTATGTGTTAGAAAGTTTTCTACTGGTAAAGTGGCAATTCTTCTTTCCTAAAGTTCTGTCCTCTAAGACAACACTGATGGTTTTCTGGAAATCTTTGTTGCTTCTTAATATTTAACACATTTCAGTAGTTGCCTTAGTGCCTTTGCACAGGAAATGCCAACAATGGGGTCCAACAACCCAGAATTCTTGTCAGTTGAGAGTTAGCAGCAGTGAGATGCCCATGCAAAGGTTTTACTAGGTGAGTAGTTCTTTTTCTTTTCCCAGATTAGCAATCAGTCTGCCTTAAGACACTTCCATCAGGTATAGCAGTCAGACCAAGCATCCAGCATGTTATCTAGGAACGTCAGTGCACTAAGGCAGCTCGTGAGGAGAGGGAATATCCTTTGTGAGCTCTCTAAGCAACTGGAGCTCTGAAGCAACATATATCATGTTCATGGTTGCAGTTAATTAGTAAATACTATAGGTACATTGAAGAGCCTAATTCTCCACAATAAGCAAAGAGTGCTTGAGGTGTACCTGAAAATCCAGTCGTTCTCTGATGATAACTTCCAGAACACCAATATTGCCTAGTGTCTGTTTTTAATTCAGCTGAATTTCACTGCAGTTGAAAGATCTGACTTCTCCCACTGGGCCAGGGGTGATAGAGAGGCCTCCTCTTTTAGTAATGTGGCAAAATCTTTTTTATTACTTCTGCTGTCATGAGATGTGATTCTGATCATGCTGCTCTGATGAATACAGAGACTCTTCAGACACCAAACAAGTATTTTTCATACAAAGTCCCCCCTTTCTCCTTTTCTTACTCATGGATCCTGTTCGTGTCTCATCCCTCTGGGTTCTAGGACAGAACAGAAGAGATCTGTGGGATGGAGTTTTCTCTGTGTGTGACTGGGTGCTGAATTTCACCTCTCTTCTGCAAATCCATCAATGAGATCATTTTACAATCCCATCTGCCTGCTTCACTTCCTTTTAACCTCTTGGAAATACTTCTGTGGTGTTTTACCAAGCACAGAAGATCCTGACATGTTCTATGACTCCACAAAGCAGCAATATGCAGAATATGTGCTTGCTTCTTCCTTGGACCATGTACAAATCATCGTATGCTTGCACAGCACTTATCAGAGGTCAACCCCAAGCTGAACAAGTTTTAGCAAGCTCACACGCAGTAAGGAGGAGGTAAAAATAGTAGGCATAACGTGCAGATGGCACAAGTGCAATCAGCTATCGCACTCAGAACTGTCTTTTCATCTTTGGTTTCCTGCAGGTGGAAGTTACCAGCAAACAAGAAAAATGTACTAAACCTGAGTGTAGCAAATTGTGGGGGTTTTAATTCGTGAAGAAGAGAATGAGCAAAGGTTCACAGTTTTCTCTTTACAACTGCATGGACAGTACTGCAGTGCTAAGGCTGTGGGCTAGCCCTAGGGAAATAGGAGAGAACTCACCACGAGCAGGATCCATCCATAAACTTTGGCCTACTGTCACCGCACATTTGTAACCTGCAATCAGATACTCAGCAGAGTATTAGATACGTTAGCTTTCATGATGCACTACCTTTTTTAGGCAATATACCATTTCTCAGTTGTGTGACTTTGTCTCCAAGGCAGCTAAAACTGGAGATTTACACAGTGATTCTGTAGAGGGGAGTAAATCAAAGAAGGAGAAGAAAAACTCAAAATTTCTCTGGCAGTTTGATGAAATGCATGTTAAGACTAAAACTAAACTTAAAAATATCTCACTGCCTGCACTTGGTTCACAGGCACCAGCACCCAAATTTGTCTTAGCTTAGATTCTGCTGACAGTTCCCTCATTTCTGGTTGACCAAAATGTTGCTCCTGCTTGTTTTGTATCATAGAAGCACTGCTTTCACGTAGGCAGTAAAATAATTAACAATGGTTGCATCTCACAACATGAAATTAATCCTTGCAACAATATTTTTACAGTTATATTTCACTTTGGTTAACTCTGCAAATAGTGTTCCAAATTCTGATGTCTATCTTATCAATATCTTATAGAGAGTCTAGAAGGATCCTGGTGGAGTTCAATATGGAATGGGCTTCATTCTTTTACCTGAGCAATTAATAATTCATTTGGTGGTGCTTACTGTATGTTCCCTCTGCCTTCAAGACAGGAGTCAACATTTCTTTAAGTCAAAAAATATGCTGGCTTCAGGCTGGCTTTCGAAATACATGCTGCAATGGTAATGGAGCCCTGTAACTTAAGTTCTGGCTTCAGGGGCACACGGGATTTTTTTCTCATTGAATGTGATAGGAGATGAACAATACCCCCACAAGTTAGTTCTGAAGCAAAATGTGATCTGTCTGCCCTGGAGTGTGATGTGTGGACACATGCAGAGATTTGCAGCATGCTGCAAAACTCCACAGCCTGCTCCTGAACTCAAAGTTAACTGATTTTGTCAGAGAACATTGCTAATCTGCTGCCTTAGATTTTCATTTTTTTGCAGCACATCTGTGGGCTTTATTTTTTATTGATGGAAAAAATAAAAGCAATGAAGTAAGGTTGGTGGGGGCACAGTCTGTCTTTCCAACCCATATGAAAGATCATGATTTTTTTGTTGTTGTTTACTTTTTTCAGACAAATATGCTTCAAGATAGTGTCTCTGATTAACAGTGGGGGTATTAAGATTAGACATGTAAGAAGCATCACGCCCCGTGTCCAATTTCCTACCTATTAAGATGAATGTGTGGGTTCAACCCGCCGAGAGGAGCTCTTGGGAATCGCCGAGATATTGCAGCAAGTTCCTCACTGCCACCACAAGGGGCCAAGTTTAGGACAACAGAGAGTGTGGTAGTTGGGTGGGCGGTGAGCCCTTAGGGACTCCAGGCAACCAGCATTGACTGACACTTTATTCCATCTGTTTTGTGACAAACAGCTTTGCACAAATAAGCCCAGGAGTTGGGGAAGTGCAAAAGCTGGCTGTAAGCATTCAGCTGCAGCTCAAGCCATGCCTGCTTTGGGATCTTCTAGGATGCAAATATGCTGTACATTCATGATGCTGTCAGGCACAGCAGTAGTAATGCTCAGCGATACTGGCTGCCAATTTTGATGGTGCCTCCCTTCTGAAGATGTGGGCCTCAAAATATTTGCCAGAGCATCCTTCTTGGTGAAAGCCTGCCAGGCAGGAAGGAGGGGCCAAAGGACTGCAATCCTGAGCCCATCAGCTAGCAATTAAGGTCCAGAGACAAGAGTTTAAAACCCAAGGTGAAAAAACATTGCAGTGCTGTATTAAAAAACATTGCAGTGCTGTATTACATGACTAATAAAGGAGACAAACATCATCAAACACCCACAGTACATTTATAGGCTTTATTTTAAGTTTTGTAAAGTGGATTAGAGACATTTGTATTCATTAAGGAGATAAAACCCCTTTTGCTGGAACTCAAGTGTTATATTTTAAAAGTTTGAGTTTTGTAGGTGGTGAAATAACCATAAACAGAGCAATGAAATGTTCAAAGGAAAAAAAAAAAAAAGGTCAGTTGTGTAAACTGCTTTAAAAAGAGCAAAACCAGTTATTTTTCTTAACTCCCTATTTAATGGATTAATGAATTAGCACAAAAGGTAGATGATGTACATGGATGGGAAAATTCCCTGGGACTAGGAGTTCTCTCTTGCTTTTCTCTCCTACTTATTGTAATTTGTCTCCCCATAGCATTTAGGGGCATTGCCTGAGATTGAGGCCTCTGTGAGCACTGTAAGGGCAGTTCCAGCCTGGAGAAGCATCATTTTGAGTAGAGAAGTGGGGGGGGGGGGCGGGAAGGCTGAGAGGGGGAGAGGTGAAGTAGCACCTCCTATTTAAAAATGAGCATGATGGGTACATGACTAATGTGAAGTTGCAGAGCTTGAAGCATCTCCTTTTGTTTTGATGGCTAGTATGGGCAGGGCCACTAATTGCTTATCATTTACTTCCTTTCCAGGTCATGTTTTCTGTCTCCTCTCCTGCCTGTGGCATGCAATTACATTTTCCTTTCAGAAGTTGTCAGGCTTTTTCTATTCCACCCACTCCTGTTGCATCTTTTTTTGTATTATTTGGCAGTTTTGAAAAAGGGCTTATGAAATAAATGACATTTATAACCTGAGCATGTGAGTAATTTGCTAGAGATCTTAATTACCTGACAAAAATAAGCTAATCAGGAAGATTCACTAGGGATTAATTGTGTTATGAAACCTGTTTTTTTTCCTTTCATTTTATGCACCTGGTTGGACCTTCCAAATGAGCTAGTAGGTACCTTTCCAGCAGGCACAGGAAATTGTAGTTTAAAATAGATTGGCATTAGAAATGGTACTTTTTTGTCTTTTTTTAAAAATGAGGGCAGAAGAGGTATGTGATTACAGCTTTGAGAAACACTTGCAAAAGTTGAAGAACTTCCTCTAACATTTATTGCAGCTGGAGAGGAGGAATGCCATCCAGAGGGACCTTGACACGCTTGTGAGGTGGACTGACGCCAACCTCATGAAGTTTAACCATGCCAAGTGCAAGGTCCTACACCTGGGTCGGAGCAATCCCAGGCACAGCTGCAGGTTGGGCAAAGAAGAGATTCAGAGCAGCCCTGTGGAGAAGGACTCGGGGGTGTTGGCCAATGAGAAAATGAACACGGGCCGGCTTCAGTGTGCGCTCACAGCCCAGAAAGCCAACCGTATCCTGGGCTGCATCAAAAGGAGCATGACCAGCAGGTCGAAGGAGGGGATCCTGCCCCTCTACTCTGCTCTTGTGAGACCTCACTTGGAGTATTTTGTGCAGTTCTGATGTCCTCAACATAAAAAGGACATGGAACTGTTGGAATAAGCCCAGAGGAGGGCCACGAGGATGATCAGGGGACTGAGGCACCTCCCGTATGAAGATAGGCTGAGAAAGTTGGGGCTGTTCAGCATGGAGAAGAGAAGGCTGCGTGGAGACCTCATAGCAGCCTTCCAGTATCTGAAGGGGGTCTATAGGGATGCTGGGGAGGGACTCTTCATTAGGGACTGTAGTGATAGGACAAGGCGTAACGGGTTAAAACTTAAACAGGGGAAGTTTAGATTGGATATAAGCAGGAAATTCTTTCCTGTTAGGGTGGTGAGGCACTGGAATGGGTTGCCCAGGGAGTTTGTGAATGCTCCATCCCTGGCAGTGTTCAAGACCAGGTTGGACGAGGCCTTGGGTGATATGATTTAGCGTAAGGTGTCCCTGCCCATGGCAAGGGGGTTGGAACTAGATGATCTTAAGGTACTTTCCAACCCTAACTATTCTATGATTTTATTCTAGGGTTAGACCATGCGCTGTTTTTTAACAGCACACCCATGGGTGATGCCATACCAAGGTATCCTTCTCTGTGAATTAAGTCTCTCAGTAACTGCCTTGCTTAGAAGCTACTTTTAGGGGGCAGAGCTCAGGTAAGATGCCGATCTGAGATGACATTATGGTACTTTATTTGACCCATGAGCCCTGCGAGTATAGATCTGACAAGCCATACAAAAGGTATCTAGAGTAGCTCTGTGATTACTTCCCACCAGCCTTTTTTGGTAGGATGTCATTTCAGTGTTGAAACTCTTTTCTTTTCACATGTCTGTTAAAAAACAGATGGAAGCCAATATATTTTGCAAGTGCCTAGAAAAGCAATTTTTAATTTTTTAACAGGATATTATTCATCATGGAGAAAGGAGGATGAGTATGAGATTTCTAGCATATTTTCTTGCTCTATACTACAGGCTCCCTCTGAATGAATCACTGAATTTCTTTGTCCCTGAATTAACCATCCTTCAAAATGGGAATGAAGTATTCCTTTTAACATTTTGTATGCTTTGTGTACTTAAGTTGTAAACTTGTGGAAAAACTGTCTGGCACTTGTCAGTCCCTCATCTTGTACCTCACCTCTGTAGTTAAAAGAGGAAACTGTATTAGAATAAGGAAAATAATACCATCTGAATGTTATTCTTTCTTTGCTTCACTTTTCATCTTCATGCTAAAATGGTCTCCAGCCTTCCTCCTGATGGCTATGCATTTAAAATAAAAGCACAGATTCTCACAGCTCTCTACAGTAAGAAGGAAAGACTCTGGGCAAAATCTGCCCTGGAAGTAAACTGGAGATATGCCTATTGTTCATCCTGCTGCTTTTGCAAAGTAGGTTTCTTTTTGCTATTTTTGCAATTACTCCCAGGGATCTTGCATTGCGGGTCACAAACATATGCTAGCTCAATGGTCCTTCAGTTTATTTTTGTCTTCCTGCAAGGTAACCATTCATCCATGGAGTAATTTCTTTAAATGAGGCATTTTAATCCAAATTGCCTGTTAATACCTGCAGGGCCAGCTTCCCTCCTGATCAGCTCTGGAAATTAAGGGAAGCTTTGAATGCTGCTGTAAACTTCTGCTTGCAGAAATTCTGAAGGGCTTTTGGAACATAGAGCAAAATTGGTAGGGCAAGCTCTGAAGATTTGGACAAACTGCCAAACTAGGGCAAGGAAAGCAAAGTGTGAGATTAACTTTGTGTTTGGGTGTCTTAGCTTGTGTGGGTCTGGGTTTGGATTGTGAAGGGTAAGTGAAGGGTCAGGTAAGAGAAAATGAAACTGGAGTCTCACTGCACTGTACTTCATTCATGTAGAATGGCCATTATTATGCTCTTTTGCACCTTTTCCTTTTAAGCTAATGGATTGTTATCTATGGTAGTGTAAAGCTCAATGATCATCCCTTCTTCTATTTGTGTGTTTATATAAAGGTAGCTTCTGTAGTTTCCAGTCAAACTTGAAGTGAGTAGTGCAAGGATCTGTCAAACTATGTGAGTGCAAGTGTATTTCCTTTGAAAACCTAAGCCAGACATTCAGGTAACCACCTGAAGAGGCTTCCGTATCAGAGCACATATGGAGTTTGAGGGGAAACTTCCCTCTGTGTATTTATGTGGCTTTGACTTATTTGTAAATACTAATGGATCCCACAAGTGATTTCCTAAGAAATTTCTTAACTGTATGACAAAGAAAAATCATCCAAGTCTTTTATTACATCTTCCACTGGAGCTGCAACTGAATCAATAGGATCCTCTTAAAAAATTAGAAAGGCACCCATTAGAGCCCAGTATGATGATTCTTCTAAATGGTGGTGGTTGTCCCTATGCAATACCAAAGGAGAATGAAGCACAAGAACACAAGACAAATTCAAATAAGCAAACTAGCTAAATCCATGCCCTGTTGCTCTGTTGAATCTCATGGCTTCTGTAACCTGTGAGGAAAAAAGGCTCCTCAAGTTTACCTGAAGTACTTGTAAGGTTTTAAGATTGCAGTACTACCAAAAACCCGTGACTGCATTCCTCCTGCTATTTTCCATTCTGTACAGCCTCTTCCATCTGTCCGCAGACGCAGTTTAGTGGTCAACTAGATTAAGGAATTGATACTAAGTAGAATTAAATATGAAAAACAACACCTGTAATTAAAAAGGCTGTAAGTTACCAGCTATTGCTGTACAATTAAAAATGCCAGTAACTGTCATTGTTCTCTAGTCACTCATTCATGGCTTGTTCATTTTAGCTTTATTATAAAAATATAACTACCTGTTGATAACAGCTGCACAGTCTAAGGACTTTCTACTCCATTAGAGGGGGCAAGTGGGTTAAAGCTGTTTATATTTTCTTCTAAATAAATACAATCTATGTCACAATGCCATTCCATTTATCGGACTCAACCTTTAAGCAATCTGTCCATAATTGCACTTGAAAATGTTAAGAGCAATTTGCCAGGCACCTATGTGGGACAGTATGTATCCCAAATAAAATATGATTGTTGTGCTCTGAGCACCAATAATAAGAAAGCACAGCACTGAGTGTTCTTGCTTTTAAAGCAAAATATAATTGTTTCTTAAATATGTGCATTTGAAAAAAAAAAAATCAAAAACCCAAACCAAAACAAAAACCAGAACACAAGACCCTCTGCATGCTTCAGCTAATTAAAATTTATTATTATGGTTTGACTTTGGAATAATGCAATTACATGATGCAACTAAGAGGAAGAGAGATTGTAATTACACTTAAAACTGAAAAAAAACCTCATTGTATGTTTTCTGTCATCCCAATCAATTTAGCTGTGGTTGTACAAATTCTGACTTCCAAAATGGCATTTTAGTTCAAGGTGGTTAAGAGATGATTGCGGTTTTGCTTAGAGTTTTGTAGAATATAGAAGTGCTGCTAAACCCATCCAAAATTTTCACAGACATTTGAGCAGGTTCTGACTTTGATTCATTCTTATACCCCTTTACAAATATAAATTCAGTTACAGTACCTGTGCAGATGACAGACTGCCCATGGTGGTGTGTATGATTCATTCAATCCAAATAAAAATCTGTCAGACCCTGTGGGTGTCTTGCACATCAGCTCTGGCTGATGGTGGGTAACAGAGACCTTTTAATCTTCTCCTTTTAAGCCTTCCTTACTGCTCTATTGTACTCAGAAAAATACCAACATCCTCCCTTTTATTTAAACTGTAATTAGACATAATTTTATATTGGATATTTCTTGAACCTGCAGGTATTTATTTTCTAAGATCCTTGAGATAAGTCCCACTGTGTTCATCCTGACGACAGAAATGCTTTAAGTTCTGTCACTCTCTCTGTATCTTTGATTGCTGCAATGCTATTTTGTTTGCTCTCAATAAATATAATAATTCTCCAAATTGCTGTAAAGGGGTTTTGAAGAGTCCATCAGTTGAATATGTTATATTCCTCTTTGCATCCTGGTTCCATCTTCCCTATCCTGTAATTCATAAGTGGCTTTCAGAGATCTCTGCACCCATCCAGTGTTTAAAGTCCAGATCCTGCTTCAGACTAATCACAAGTAACTCAGTCCACATATTAGATTTCCAACAAAATAGATTCCACTAACAGGCCTTGGGACAAACCCCTCATAAGCTTCCGCTGATTTACCCCATTATTTGCCTACAGGTATCTCTTTCAGCCCAGTGACTCTGTTTACTGGAAATGGCAAGATCCATTTTCACCCAAGGGCAAGCTACACATTTACCTCTGGAGGAGGCATGTGGACAGGTAGTTTCCATGGTTCAGTGAACGTGCTGGAAATCTGCCCTCCTGTTTTTCTCAGGGCTACTTGCTTATATAGTCACAGCATCAAGCTTCACCTGTCAGCCTCACGTTTGCTTTGAGCTAGGCTCATTTCTCTGGTTCTCCCTCAGTTCACACACTGCAGTGGAATATTTAAACTGAAGGGAGCTTTCTATGCAGTTAATTATTTTGCCATAATGTTTCTTTTAATTTTTTATCATAAAAGGTTTTCCTCCAAATAAAACCATAAAGGGAAAGGGTACAAAGTAAAACCAAATGTTTTCAGTTGCTGAAGCAAGGAGTCTGCAGTGAAGCTTATGCTTCACAAAATGGAAAATATGAAAGCATGGTTTATTCTATCATATATTAAAATTAAGGAAATTAGGGTCTCATTTGCCTAAAGATTGACTCTTAGTATTCACTACTAAGAAGCCTGGGTTGGAGAAGCACTGCTCTAAGTTCCCATGTAAATTGTTCACAATGATGACCAATAAAAGAATTTCTTGTACCACTCCCCACTCCTAAGAGCTTTCACTCTATATGTAATCACTTATGAATGCCAGACAGTGAAAGAGCCTTGCAGAGAAGACAAAGAGGTCTCAGTATCAGATTTCTGAAGTTAGAAAAGAGGAAAGAAGCCTTTGGATGCAGGGCAGGTGAAGTAAGTAATTGCTGAACAGGGGGCAAGTGTTCAGAAAGACACAAGCACTCTGGGGGGCAGTGAGTATCCTTAGGTTTTGGCTGGCATTGCAGTCGTCTTGAAACAACACAAAGCTGGTTAAATTTCTCTGCCTTGTCAACGGCTGCTTTACTTCTCATGTCATGTACCAAGCCAACATCCTGTTGATTAACTCCCTCTGGCCATCGTTATGCCCTCTTTTCCTCCAAATGATTCAATCCACAACTCTGCCTTGTTGTTGTGTAGGCTAGTTGTCAGCACCACCCAACTAATCACATGGTAAAGACATAAAGTATCACATGGTAAAGACATAAAGTAATTGACAGGATGCTTTTATGCTCAAATCCACAGCTAAAATTCCCATTCCATTTCAAATGGTATCATATGCTCTTTACTCTCATTACAGTCCTCATCTGTTCCATGGCTTTGCATGGCACAAACTACTACCTTTGGACAAATACCTGTTGAGAACTAGAAGGGCATTGCCAGGGTGTGCAGAGATGCAGTTAGAAAAACAAAAGTTCAGCTCAATAGCCAGAGATGTCAAAAGCTATAAGGGTTCTTCAGGTACATAAGCAACAAGCAAAATTAGATGTAAAATATTGGCCTGCTGTTAAGCAGGGGAGGGGAATTAGTAACCAACAGTGATGAAAAGGCAGAGATTCTCAACACTTTCTTCACCTCTATCTTTACCACCACTGTTGAGCCCCAAGCCTTGGGAACAAAAGTCCAGGTTAATGCAAACACAGACCCACCATCAGTGAAAGAGGAGTTGATATATGAATGATTACAGGAGGTTGACCCTGCAAATCAACGGGCCCTAGCAATATCCACCTGAGGGTCTTAAGGGAACTGGCTGACCTTGTTGCAAAGACACTCACTATAATCTTTGAGGAATCATGGAGATTGGGGGACATCCCAGAAGACTGGAAGAAGACAAATATCACTCTTATCTACATGAAGGGTTTAAAGGAGGATCCAGGAAATTACAGTCCCATCAGTCTTACTTCAGTTCCCCAGAAAAGTTATGGAGTGAATCCTCCTAGGGTCAAATGAAGCATGTGATTGGGAAAAGCCAGCACAGATTCAGGAGGGGCAAATCACGCTTGACAAACCTGATGCTTTCTACCATAAAGTAACCTGCTCAGTTGATGGGGGGTGAATGGTGGACATTGTCCCACTGGATTTCTTCAGGGCTTTTGGACAGAGTTCCCCACGGCCACCACCTAGAGAAGTTGATATGTTATGGTCTGTGCAGTGGGGGTGGAATTGGCTGACAAGCTGATGCTGGTACCAGGGGGTGCTGGTAAATAGCTCCTTTTCAAAATGGTGGCCTGCTGCTAGTGGGGTCCCTTAGAGGCTCAACACATCTTCCTAAGTGATCTGGAAGATAGGATCAAGTGTACCCTGACCAAGTTTGTTGATGATACGAAACTAAGTAGGGAAGTAAACATTTCAGAAGGGAGAGCCACTCTGCAAGAAGACCTGAATAGGCTGGAAGAGCGGGGTAACAAGAACCTCATGAAATGCAACAAGGGCAAGTGTAAGGTCTTGCACCTGGAAAAACACAATCCAAGAGTGCAGCACAGGCTGGGATCCACCCAGCTGGGGAGCAGCTCTGTGGGGTGGGGCATGGTGTGGACAGCAAGCTCAATATGAGTGAACAGTGTGAAGCTGCGGCAAAGAAAGCCAACAGGATGCTGGGTTACATCAACAAGGGCATCACCAGCAGAGATAAAGAAGTCATTACCACACTCTATTCAGCACTTGTCAGGCCACACCTGGAACACTGTGTTCAGGTTTGGTCCCCACTCTACAAAAATGATGTGGACAGGGTGGAGAGGGTCCAGAGAAAGGCCACAAAGATGATCAATGGACCAGGAAGCCTGCCATGTGAGGAAAGGCTGAGAGAACACGGTTTGTTCAGCCTTGAGAAAAGAAGGCTCAGGGGAGACCTTCTCACCATGTTCCAGGATTTAAGGGGTGGCTACAAAGAAGATGAAGACTCCTTTTTTACAAGGAGCTACATGGAAAAGACAAGGGGTAGGCATGAGTTATGGGGAGATTCTGACTGGAGACAAGCAGAAAATGTTCACAATGAACATGTCCATGTGGCCCTATTCCTTATTTAATATTATTCTATTCTCTCCTGCATCATTTCCTCAGTTACAGATGTCATTGGGCCAGGCATTGTTTGGTTTGGGTATGCATGTGCTACTCCTTTGGGTATAGCTTAGTGCTACTCCTTAAACATGGTTAATTCAACTACTGCAAGATTTTCTAGGCCTCTTGACATTCTATATATAGTTCTTTAGTCTTAATATTGTAAATTATTTAAATTTTAATTAGTGCTTCCATTAATTACTTGATCCTGTAATGCAGGGGGAAAGGGATCTCAGTTTCCACTGAGATCTCTTTACGTGGCCATGGTTTGTCCTCAGAGGCCTAAGTTTTATTTAGCATCAAATAGCCATCATCCTATGGGTATGTCTCTGTGGGTACTTGCAATCTGAGGACATAGCTTCCTAACTAAAGAAGTTAGTAAAGGTTTATGTAACTTGACTGGCCTCCAGTGGATGGGAGCTGACATACTCCTAAATTCTGTCAAGACAGTTTCGCCCTTCCTGCTGCCAGTCCCAACACAGGTACTGCTGGGATCCATAGCAGCAGATCTGGTGGATGTTTATGCCATAATAAGCTGCTGATTCCTTACACACACCCCATCCTCCTGCCCAGACTGCTGGAAGGGCTGGGCAGGGGAGAGCTGTTGGAAAGTCCTGGGGGATTATGTGCTTGTTTGCTTCAGGAAGATCCTCGGAAAGATCTGAGGCTCTGAACTCAGCATACTGAAAGGAGCTGAATTCTGATTTAACCTGCCAGATGAGCCAGCTCTCTAATAGAAAACCTGGCTGAAAAGGGTTTGTGAGATCAGGAGCAGGTTAGCATGACATCCCAGTAATGACTCTCGTTAGCTCTTCTGTACTTCACCCTGTTGCAGATTGCAAATAGCAATTTACAGTTAAGATTTGCATCAGTATTCATACTTCTGCTGTGTTATTAGCTATTGCAGTTGTTTTGTGTGACAAAATCTTCTGTGTTCAGTACTCACTGTTACAAAAGGTAGATTAGTACCCTGTCATGTACAGCAGAAAATACTGTGCCAAATGCAATGCATACATTTCACTAAGTGTACTATTAACGTTCCTGTACTGTATAAAAACTGTTTGTTATAGCAATCATGCAGTGGACATTTTTTCTGTGACTGTATTAAGCCAGTGGTTTTTGTTTGTTTTTTTTTTCTGAGAAGCAGTATTAGGGGCTTTTGGTCAAAATGACATGTAATGAAGATTTTGATTTCTTCATTTCTTTCTGCCACCACTTTCTTTGCTAACTCCAACAGTTTTGATGTTCATTGTTTTTTCTTTTGTGTGCTGCTGTGCAGTTTGAAAATGGAGTATGCCCTTAGATAAAGCATCAGAGAGAGCTAATGTTGCTTCTTATTTTCTCTGCACAGAGCGCAGAGAGTAAAATGTTACCCATAGAGGGCTGGAGGGAAGGATTTTGTCCTTTCAGTCCAGGAAAGCAGAGCAATTCATTCTACCCTGGTTGCCCTCTTGCCTACAATGCACTATTATACTGTAGCAACCACCTGTCAGTACTTAAGACCGAGATCAGCTTTTTGGTGTAACTGAACTAAGGTGACAAAAATAATCTGGTACAGCAACTGTGTTGGTTTGAGGAATAATGTGAAGGGTGGATTTACAGGGACAACATTAAAGGAGCTGTAGCTCTTCCCTTCTATCCTTTGTCATTACCTACCCCCACACACACACTTCATCCCTGCCCAGCCACCTGGTACAAGCAGCATTCGTGGACAGCCTTTTGTCAGCATTACCACTGCATCCCCCATGGGTGACTGATCTGTGTGATTCACACAAATTCTCTGTATGCCATCTCTGGCATGCATTACTCATGGAGCTGTACATTTCCATTACCCAGGTACTAACACTATTTGTAAGAAATTAAAATCTCTTTATTTCATAATGATAATCATTGGATGTCTTTCCTGGAAGCCACAACCAAATTCTTCTTGTTACAAATAACATGTAAATTTTATGTCTAATTAAAAACAGTGAAACACAAAAACAAGCACAAACATAGACATAGGGAAATACATATCTGCAGTAGGACTATATCTTCTGACACAGTGTCCCATGTAAAGGGACATTCATTGCATCCAGGCAATTTGTGCATCCATTGCACAAATATTGCATTCAGGATGCATATGTGGCTTCTTTTGTCTATATAGTAACAAAAAGCAAACAAAATTTGGAATTTTTCAGAAGAACTTTTTTGCACATACTGACAGAATTCTCTACTTATTTCATTGGATAAATCTGCTACTTCGGTTTGTCCAGACCCAAGCAAAACAGCAACCACAAAAATTTGAAGGGTCCTGGCTGAAAAAAAAAAAATTTGGTTTAGACAAAATACTTAAAAAATAAAATCTAAAGTTCCCATGGAAGCACATGCTTTTCAGTACAATAAAATAAAAATCTTAATCCAAGTCCCACCTTTCCTCCAAAAGTGGTTCCAAAAGATGATGTTGAAAAAATCCTGTTTCAGCTGCCCAGAGTTAGTGATGATCATACTCATAAAGGGAATAAGAACAAAAAGGAATAGCCACAACCTTTTTTTTTTCTTTCTTTTTTTTTTTCTTGAGAGAAAGAGATATTTTGTTTTCTCCTAAAAATCTGTGTTTCCTGATTCTACTCCTACTTGAGGTCAATGGCTGAATTCCTCCTAATTTGAATGGGAACCACAGCATACTTGATTTGTGATAAGAATGTAACCATAATACAACTGTAGTTGTTACTCCCTTTCTGCTGAGCTAGCAATGGATGTTGTGACCCATTACAAATCCTTTCTTGGTATGTAAGATTTAAACAAAGTGTCAAACAATGGCCTTCCAGTTTGGGGGTGGTGACTCCAACAGCACTCATAATTCAAACTGCACCAAATGCTTCAAAGGGGTCGTAGCACTCAGTCTGTCTACAGTAAGACATTGATTTATAACTAATTATATAGGGTTCATGTTTACAAGTAACAAAAACATGTATTTTACAAGCATGTGGTGATAGTTTACATTATTTCTGCAAAAATACATGATTTGCTGTGATCCACAAAGCATTGTACACATCCATTAAATATTTCATGACCACCACCACAAGGAACGTAATATACTGTATCTGAGCAAATGGACAGCTGAGAGCAGGGAAATACAGAGGTTTTCACCACGGTGTCACCAATTGAAAAACCAACTCAGATCAGTGCCAACACAATAGCAGCCATAACTTTGCAGGTGTTCACAGCCTGAAATGAATTACATCCTCCAGCTTCTGTTTTTGTCCAACAGGGTTGTACCACACAAGTCACGGTTGCTTGTGGCAGCCATAGGACAGACTATTGTTTCCATAGGACAGCCAAGGTTTAAAAAGACTTGGAGACTGTGAACCTTCCAGGCATGTCTAGGATGGGGTCAGAGTTTTAGGACTTGAGAATTGCACAGAAGATTTTATTGTTTCTGCAGAAAGAAGCAGTTTTCCTTGTCGAGGAAGGCTGGGCTGGCACTTACAGGGAGTACGAGACAGTGATGTGACTGCACAGCCCACCCCCACACACTTTGTACTGTTGGCCGCCCAATGTTTTCCAAGAACAGCACATACCACCTGGGGCTTTCTGCTCAGTGCTTCCTACTGTGGAAGCCTTTCTGAACCAGTCTGACTCTTGATTCTTCTTTGCTCTTTTCCCACCATTTTGCTTTAGGTTTTGTAGCTGTTCCTGCCTTGCAAAGGAGTGGTCACTGATGTGTTTCTTCAGCTCAGGAGACATAAAGCAGATGTTCTTATGACCTTGACTGAAAGATGCACAAAGAGACCATTTCCAAAGTGACTGCTCTTTGTGGCTCCGAACTGGACTCCTCATTATTCATTTCTCATTTGCCTGATCCATGAATACTTTGCTCATCTCTTCGGCACAAAAGCGCAAGTTCTTCTCTCACTGATACCATCTTTACTGACTTTACTAAAGGATCTCTTTGATATGAATATATCCTTATCTATTTCTGCATCTGTCACCAAGAACACATCTGGATAATTGTTCTTCTGTGCATGCCATTTTGTAACAAACAAATCTCTCTCTCTTCCAAATCTCACCTACAGTAACAAACATAGCTGCCATATATCTTTATTATGGTTTCATAAAGCCTGTCCTTTAAGCTGGAATGGAAAGGTCAGAGCACTAATATCTAATAGAATAAACTTCTGTGATCTATGAAAGCTATGAATATTGGAAAGTGACCAAAATATTTGCCAATTGATCTCCTACTTGATAATGGGGAAGCTGAAGGCACAGACAGCACAATTACAGCTGCTTCTCTGAAGGTCCTAGTGTAGCAGAAATATGTAGGATTTAATGTCCCTAAGACACTAAATAGAACTGGTTGCTAAAAAAACCCTACAAAATTGGTGTTCCTCCTTGGGTACAAATAAGCATGAGGGCTGTTGATCCACATGTGAGGGATCAAGACTGGAACAAAATTGACATGAAACATGGGTAGGAGGAAACCTGGTTCCTAACTCCTCCTGTCTCATGGTGACTGATACACAAAAGCAATGCACAATGTTTTATCTCCTTTAAAGACAGCAGTTGAAGCTCTTAATTGTCACCGAGGTCTGGGCTAAGTGGGAGCTGGGACCAAACATCTCTTAGCACAGCAAAACACTGCCTCTGCTACATGCTTTTCAGAGGGAGCAGATCATTTTGCACAGCACCCCAAGGCTTGTACAGGGGCAGAGAAGAAGATCCCACCTCTGTGAAAGCATCAAACTCACATCCTGCCTCAGCATCAGGATGTCTTGCCTTTGATCTGTGCTGGTGTGTATGTAGGTGCCTCTGTTAGTGCTACTTTCCCTGAAGAGGTGAGACTAGCTAGCCAAGTAATGCATTTAGTCTGCTGCCCTAAAAAAGATACCCTGCTTTTCGGGAGCTTGTGGGCAAGCTCAGCACCCCTCTCATCTGCCTGTTTTGTGTGGAGTAAGCATCCTGTTTGGAACACAGAGCTGTAGGAGAGCATTTGCAGCCCAGTGCTGGAGAGAGCATGAATAGCACTTTAGGGCTAAAACTCTGCCATCACCTGCCCATTCAGCAGCAAA
This sequence comes from Pezoporus occidentalis, assembly GCF_034315485.1. Taxonomy (NCBI): domain Eukaryota; kingdom Metazoa; phylum Chordata; class Aves; order Psittaciformes; family Psittacidae; genus Pezoporus; species Pezoporus occidentalis. The sequence continues at coordinate 977,788 of NW_026913900.1, read as the reverse complement.
CTCCCCCTTCGCTCTTCAGACTGTAGGGAGAGGTTGGTGTCATCACAGATATTGGTGAAAACAGAGGTGAAGGTGAGGGATGTTCAATTGCCCTTACACAATTGATTAATGGCATTACACTAATCCTGTACTTCTTGTGTGAATCCACATCTTGCAAACCTAGGGGGAAGCAATTGCACAATGAAAACCCATGAAGGGAAGGAAAAGCATGTCAGACATAGGTGACTCTGGATTTTGCCAGCCCATCAGGGTTTCACAAGGAACTAAAAATCATCATCAGAACAGCTGGCTTGTTTACTCTGTTATGCTCATAAGCAAGAGAGGCTACTCCAAGGCATGGCTGCAAACCCACTTTTTCAGAAACTGCAGAATGGCTATGCCTGTGGTTTGTGTATATTTTGTGGCTAAAAGTCACATTTGTTTAACTACTAGGGGGAGAGATGGGGGAGATAATGGCAAAAGCACATTTGATTTCTGTTTTTAAGTAAGCCTAGGCAGCCAGAAAAGAAATGGACACCTTTGCTGCTGATTGTAGAGCAGATACACAGTGGCACAGAGCACTTTGGCATCCAGTACATCCGCTGCTTGCCTAAATTTACAAGTAAATGAAATTTGTAAGAGCACTACAAGGAATTCTGAGTGGATCCCATTCCTCTGCTGTAAGGTCATTATGCAGCAGAAAATTAGGCAGCCTCAGCTAACAGCTGATGTTGCCAGCACACATAAGCCCTAAATATAGCACAGGCTGAAGGAAATTCCCCCATAATTTTCTAGATTGTCTATGGGAGTAAAACAACAAAAAGGTAATAAAATATACGACTTGGAGAGCATAGTCTGACTTGCAAATCTAGTTTGTTGCTGCGGTATAGAAGCCCCTACTGAATAGAAAGCCCTATCTCTGCACTTGTGCTGTGTGCTACTCCACAAACCTGGCACAGGCGCCTGAGCCTCCCAGGCACACGGTGCAGTGCTGCAGTGCATTCTCAACAGTGCCACAGCCATCCTGCTCAGAAGGAGAGCTCCCAAATACCTCCCTGCACAACAGATTAACAGGACTTTATAGGTAGCATCTGGCTTTAAGTGGGATGGGAAGAAAGTGTGGATATTTGTTTGGATGTCTTAAAATGTATTGTTGAAGAGAGCTGGCAAAAAAAGAAGAGAGTCTCTAGAGATACTAATAAAGGGAAAGATGTTACTTACTGGGGTTTAGAGAACAGAGAATGGCAGGAATTAATTCATCCTTCCTGCAACAAGTTCCCCTTAAGGAACTTCCTGTGAACTCCGACTACATGGATTTCTCTGCAAGATTGGGAGTAGAAAGGACAAGCTTTAGGCAGTAATTAAAACTGATTATCACATTCATGCTTCTTTACACCAACATCTTCGTTTTGACATCAGCCTTGCAGAGCTGCTGGGAGGCAGCAGATGCCAAGGCCCTTGCATTGGCTCTCAGTAGAGGAGGAATTAGGCCACATCCCAAGTGGGCATTTTTACTGTCCTTCTTTTAATTACAGACACTCACCTGTGCTAAAATGAGGTGGTCAGAGAGCACTCTGGAAAGCCTGTCATTTTTCAAGGGGTTTCACCTGAAGTAAAACCTGACTCTGAGCAGTAACTCACGTTTGTAGGACTGAAACTACTACCATCACCAGCAGCAGGGTTTCAGGCTTTACCTCGTGTAATATGTTCATCCTCAGAGGCTTCTGTGGAAAAGTCCTTCTTAGCATGGAGTCAACACCATCAGCATGTCTTCTCAAAAGGTACAGAATTGCTTCAGTGCTATGGAAAGTGTGAACAAATGTGTGTAGTAGTGCCATTTTTTTTTCTCTTTCTTGAAATAGAGCACTCTTTAAAATGGAAAACAACAGGCAAACCCTACTTTTTAAATAAATAAATTTGAAATATGTTAAGGAAATTTATTCTTGCCTTCTTTTACTAGCTCAAAACAATTCATGTAATTGTATCTGAAGGCAGAAATCGTCCCTATTTGCCTCCTATTTCCTAGAGTAAATTTTTGCTATTTATTTTGGTGAAAAAAGAATTGTCCAGTTCACCCCTTCAATCATATTTTCTTTATTTACTAACTTGTACTCTGGGAGTGTTCAAGTTTACTTGAGGCTACCTAAATCTGAGAAAATTCATTGTGTATCTGTCTGAATAATACATGGTCTTTCAGAGAACACCAAGGAACGATTTTGAACCTTTTCCACATGAAGAATGTTTTGATATTTTTCACTGGCAAAAGAACCAATCTTGATTCAGCTTGAAAGAGTATTTCTTTATATGGTGTTTATTTTATTTCAAAAGAAACTGATACAAAATTTGAAGAACTTAGAATCAGAAAATCAGCATATTCTATTTTAAAAAAACTTTTTATGTTTCACTACTTTTGCTCATATTGTTGAATGTATTTTTTTCACCAATTAAATATTCAGAGGAACTATTTTATTAAGCCTTGTGTCTCAGAGCCTTTTACGCTTTGTACATAATGTTTCTTAGTAGACAGAGCCTTAGATCATTAAGTCCTTTGGGCAGAGATTAATTTCAGTTTTGCTTGTTCTAATCAAAATGGGAAACAAACTGGTAAAATGCTTTCATCTGCTTCCTTTAAATGCTCATAACCACCTGGAAGGAACATATTCATAAAAAACCATGTAATTTGGCAATAATTTAATCTCTTTAAAGTATTTCTTCAACAATTAATGGTCATGAAATCAATAATTCTATTTATACACTAAAACAAGGTTTAAAAAATTATTTGAGGATGTTGAGGGTTATTTATTTTTATAAGCATGCATCTTCCACAAAAAAAAAAAAAATCAGTAATAAAAAAAGAGGATTTATTAAACATCTAGGTCTGAACTCTTCTGTTACTTGTTCATGGAGATGTTGATGAACGTTTCACACAAAACCTGTAACAAAATTCTACTGGTTTGATCAGCAGAAAGTATTGAGGTGAAAATTCTGTTCCCCTCAAAATTTTTCACTTTCATGTTTAAGGAAAAAAAAAAGTAGGGAATATCTGCTGTGCTGCTTTTATTTGGAAGCATTACTTTTAAACTGTACTTGGTCTGTAAGAGTATGCCTTCACGTTAAAGGTGTGGAAGATTTAATGATACACAAAAGCTGAGGTGGGATGATAAGGTTGGAAAGACTGATAACCACAGTTGTTGCTCCTTTGAATTGATTGGCTTAACAGACTTTATTTTTTGAACAATGGATGGTAGGCAAATAATAAAAAGAGAGTGACACTATATCCAAACAGTTTTCCCTGTACTGGCCAGATAAGCGAGAAATGCTGGTAATGTGATCTTTGGGGGTTTTAATTGACTTTGCATGAACAAAAAAGCAATTAGAAAAGGGAACAGAGAATTTTTACAGAATAATGACTGCCAGGACTTCAAAGAGCTACCACACTTTTCAACTTAGAAGGAAAGTAACATCTTCTAACAAAAAGAACAAAATTAGGGAATTTAATGCTTTCTCTGTTTTGATGATGTTTTGTAGTTCCCAGGCTGTTTTAATAGTTAATTCATGCTTACCATTTAGTGTTAGGTTGAGCTATGAATGTTAATAGTGGTTTAGCCCTCCCAACATGTCAGTTACTGGCTTGTTTCATGTGACCTGGGGATTTACGTTTGTGTAAATGGGAAAGCATCTCTTAGAAGCAAAACCTGTGAGGATCTAGGTGAACAAAGCATGTGGGTTGTGCTTTAAAACACATCAATGAACACATTCAATATGATCTGTTTTTCTAACCTATTTGCGCAATTATGGATATGAAGGAAAATAAGATGAATGCATATGTTTTTAAATTTCAGCATGTGGAGCTTTTGTTTATTTTTAAGGTAGGGAAAAATGGGGAATTCCCCATCTTCAGGACAGACAGACCCTGAGAAGCCAGAGTACTGATGTGTAAGATTGCCAATGGCTAGAACCAGTTCTGTGCTCTCTTAGGAGCTCCTTTCCTTGCAAGATAATTGGAAAGGGGTTGTTTGTGCTTGTGTTTTTCCCTTTTAAGAGGCAAGAGGAGAAGAGAGGTGAGTTGACAGTGTAGGTGGTAGAGCCAGCTCAGCTCTGATTGCATTGGCTTTCAGAAGCGTCTTTGAAAATTCAGTGTAATTTTAATGTCACATCAGTGGGGCTACACACTGTGATGGTCTGACAACAGAGCACCAAACAAAGAAGCTCCTATAGACTGTCTTTTTACATGATATCCCTATATAAATATCTGCTGACATTAGAGCAAGTTTTTTCTGCTGTTTTTGTCTACCACTTATACAAAGACTTGAGCTACAGCGCAGTCATAAGAGAAGTACCAGCCAGGGAAAAACATACCTCAGGCCCTCTAGCAGCTGGCTATTGGAAAGGAGGAACAGCAGCAGTAAGAACAAAAGATGCCTGGAGAAAAAGAGACTGAACGTGGGGTGTTCTAGGTAGGGGGAAGAAGATCCCACTGTGCTCTCTGCTACAATAGACAGTCCCTACCTCTATGGATGCCAGACGCCTGTGCCAAAAGGGTGACTTCTTTTAGAGATACAGGTGTCTACATCAGCAGTCAGGATTATAGCATGCTCTGTTTAACTGCAGGTGATTCCAAAACCCAGGGGCTCTTAAAGTTGTGTTTTTGTGTGCAGCCAGAAGACTTTGTGTTTTGGCAGGCAAGACCAGTCTGGCACCTACCTAAAAACATTCAGGCTGGTCATTCCAGCTACAGAAAAACCAGGTAAAGGCAGCACTTGTGATTTTATTCACTAACTGAGGCATCTTTTGTGCATTATCATTGGCTTGCATCCACAGCCTGCCTGAAGACCTCAATAAAGAATGCCTCCTTATCCTTGGATATTTTCAGCTACGTCTATTTAATCTATACATAATTTATTTTCTGACTGTAATTGTGAAGGTAAAGTGTGATTGCAATATGAATGAAGAATGTTCTTGATTGTTCCCTCTCATATTCAAAATGTAACAGGAAAGCATTTTTATTTTTAATGTTGTTTGGTAACTTTGAAGTGACAGAGAGATCCTTTTACACACTAAAGAGCTATCTTCTCTCCTTTTTTGTTTTGTTTTTCTTTTAACTTCCAAAATTTATCAGAAGCCACTTCCTTTCTTTTATCCTTATCTTTACACTTCTAAGTTCATATAGTGCTCATGAAAACTGTCAGATAAATAGTGTTGCATATCAGAGCACAACCTGTGCTTTCTGCATCTAGCATGAAGGTTTCTAAGCTTCCTGCATCTTGCACGAGGGATTTTTTGCCACTGTGTTTCTGGCAGAACAAAGGGAATTATTCCTAATGAGTCATTTATCTGACAAATTTTGCCTTCTTCTGTTGGTCCAGAAATTGCCCAAGTAATCTTGAATTTCTGAAGCTCTTGGAAGCTAATGAAAGTTGGGTTTTTTTAAGTATCCACTGAATGAGATATTTGAATAGCACTTTGTCTGAAGATTGTACTTGATAGTTGGAGTCTGAGATCTGTAGCTTAAATAGTGTAAGTCTAACAGCTTAGATGTAAAATTATCTAAAAGTGACACACCTACTTGAACATATTAAAATTGTGGTTTGGGTACAAAAAATGCATCTATGTTTGAAGCAGAACTTGAGAAGCTAAGATACAAAAAGGATGCTTCTTTACTGTTTTGCTCTGAATGACGGCAAAACCAAAATCTGTTTTATCCTTAAAAGTGAACAGTAATGTTTTATGTGGTTGGCTTTTAATTGGTATTTTTGCATATTTTGGTTTGTTCCAGTTAATATTGCTCAGTAAAGGACCATTCTGTCCATTTTCCACAAGTGCCTTGGGTGACCACCACAAATCCTTGAGCTGCCCAAGACACTGTATGTTCAAAGCAACGACAGCTTTTTCACTGCCACATTTCCTTTTGGACTGATTTCCATGAAGATGTGAAGTAGCATGTCCATTTTGGCTGGACAAATGGGACAGCATGTATGCCTCTAGCACCTACGTAAGGCAGAAGTATTTGGCAAGTGCTAAGCTGAATGCAACTGGTGTTACCTTTGTATTATGCTTTATCATTACACAACTCCTTATGTTCTTATATCTCTGTCTTCAAAGTGCTGTGTGAACAACTAATTAAATAAATCAATCATTAATCTACCTGATGTAAAGAGCAAATGTTCCTTTAGAGTGTTAGGGCATTTCCTAGTCACTCTTTTATTACAGGAGAGAAGATGACTAAATGGAGAAATGCATAATTAGAAGGACCTTTGCTTGCTTTGCAGAAAGCAAGCCCTAACGTTTAAGATGTTTCAGGGCCTATAAAGATATTTCTTCAGCATTGCCTTGCAAAATGGAGTCATCTGTCATGTTTCTGCAAGGCAGCCAAGTTTGAAGTGCTTGGTGAGGGGAACGGCTGCTGGACCCCTTCCCATAGGCAGAGCAGAAATTGGAAATGACACAGTTTTCTTGGCCTTGCATTGGTTTCTCAGGCTCTATTGCCTTTGCTTGATTCGTGCTTCATAGTTCCAGGTTTCTGCTGTAGTCTGGGAAAATGTAGACCGGCTTGATGCAGTATAGACATGTCATATGCTGTTTGTATCCAATAAAGGAGTGCAAAAGTGACAATACCTGCAAATGGGAAAATGTAAATGTACATTTTCACATGGCACCAGGCAGAGCTGCACGTAGCTTTTATAAAATATATGAATTTGCTTTTCCTTAAATTTCATTTGTTATTGGGGGCCTGACATGTTGCACCTGTCTTCTGTACCCTCTTTCTATGCAGCTGCACAGCTCTGAATCTGCATGGAGTACCATATGTAAAAAGACTAGGTGACTTTATACTAAGAGGAAAATATTCTTACTGGCACTTTTTTAGCTACAAGTTATGATTTGTAGGTAAACCCTAAGCAGAACACTTAGGGTTGGGTGTCCAGAAATATTTTTTCGTCTCTAAATCTGTATCTAAATATTATGCCTATTTTTGGTAGTGTTTCTTTATTCATGTGTATATGTACATTTGCAAGTGCATGCAGATTGAAATACACAATTTTTTCTATGGTGTCATTATAAATGTGAAAGTGATATGCACAAAGGTGCATAAGTAATTCAGAGAGGGGAAAGGAGATGAAAATAGCATGCCATGGCTGAAGAGATGGTTACCCCAATTGGTAACCCTATTGATGTCAGTGATGTTAGTTACATGAAGAAAGAATCCAGTCTGAAATGGGAAAGAAAATTTCCATCGCATGCTTACTAGGAGCTAGTGTAAACAATGATGCGAAGGGAAGGAGATTTCAGATATCTTGACAGTATCTAGCTAAATCCTTAAGCTCTCGAGAGATGTAGCACCCAAATGTATAAAAATCCTTTCTTTAGTTATATATTTCCATGAAAGTTGGGGGGTTTATCCTTAAGCTCTCTAGAGATGTAGTACCCAAATGTATAAGAATCATTTCTTTAGTTATATGTTTCCATGAAAGTTGAGGGGTTTAATCCTAAAAATGGCTTTAAAAAACATTTTACACATTTAACGAGAAAAGAGCTGTCAAACTGAAGTCAAATGATACCGAGGCAGGACAAGCAACTTTGTGATGGCAGTACAGTGACTGAGATCAGCAAAGACTATTTCTGCTCCTCCCTCTCTCACCTCTGACACAGGAGATATTTGGGTTGAAGCCTGAGATGCTGTACAAGCTGGGGGAACAGTGGTCCAGCCAGCCATGGCCAGTGTGGATACTGGGGAGAGGCAACAGTGGAGGTTAGGAATAGCTTGAGCTTTTAACAGCCAGCTTCAGAAGAGCTTGTGTTTTTCATAACCACTTCTACTGAATCAACCAAGCCAACACAGACACAAATTAAGTATTATTTTTAAATCCATAAATGTGAACCCACCTATGTCTGGGGTAAGAGAGAGAAATTATTACAAGATGAGACTAGTACTGTGTAATGGCCCTTGACAAAGTAAAACACCGTAGTCTGAGACAAAAACCCACAATGTTTAAGGAAGGCAGGGAATACTTAAATAAACATATTTTCATTTTTCTTAATGCCTCAGAGATTTGACTCCTGATGATCTTTGCACTGCCTGAATTGATGTGATGGTCTTTGAATGGCTGATGGCTTCTGTTAAAAGGTGGCTCGGTTAAATGACTGATGTTGGAGGATACAAGTCTCTTACTGCATAAAGAAACGTACTGCTGCAACATGAGAAGTACTGCCTGAACAAGTTAAGCAGTAAAGCATGGGGACAGATGACATGTTTGAAGTGAAGTGTTGGTCCAGATGAGTGAATGAGTCAGCTTGCTTGATATACGTCTGCAGAGACATACTCCTATAGATGCTTTTGAATGTAAACCCCCTAGAAAGTTACACTTCGCTTGCTCTTGTTTCCTTTTCCCTGGCATTTCACTGTTATTTCTTTTTACCTTTGCTGTTATTCTGGTCTGCCATCTGCAGATTTTCTGAACCTTGAACAGTAGCTGTGACTTTGCTGTCAGAACTCTGAAACTCATTAACAGAAGGACTTTTCTTTAAGCAAATGTCACATCACATTAGTGTAACTCTCAGACACAAGCTAGCTCTTAGCTTGGCCCATTCATTTGAGCAGAGCTCAAAATACCTCCTCGCTGCATCATAAAGATGTTCTGATGATGCTGATTACTTTTGTCTGCATCTATTTTGATTGATAACTCAGGTAATTATTAGCATTCTGCACACAGCAGGAGCTTTTCTCGGCTCTTCTCAGCATAAGAGGACAGTGGTGAGGAGGAAAGGAATTTGTAAGCAGTATCACAGGGAAAACAACCTACAGGGCCTGAAAGTATTAACGAGAAGAAGTGCTATTATAATTAGATGCTGTGACAATGTATTGTACATACATATTGTATTATGCTCTTCTTGGGGTTCAGCATTGGAATCTTGCTGTAATCAAGCCAAAGATACCTAAGTTATGATAGCAGCCTTCTACAGCGTCACTTGCATCTGCCTTTGCAAGTTAAAGGAAAGGTAAAACAGAGCTTTGGCATTCTCACATATAGCTGCTGAATTCTTTGTAATGGCTCTTCCAGGACTACCTGTTAATCCATCATTTATTACAAGGACTGCAGGAATAGCCCAGAGTTTTAGTTTGCAGTGCTCTGTAACATTACCCTTAGAGCTCATCAGAGGGATATACTTTAAAATACTAAAAAAGCAGGAGAGGGGTGAAGAAGATTTTAGACCTCCCCATCATTCCAGCAGGTATGTTGGTCCAGCATTGCTTGCCATGCTTTACAGCCTTTCTGCCTGCACAGCCTCTTCCTCCTCCTTCTTCTCCCAGTTTACACTGGCAGCTGTATCCACCCCTGATGCCAAATATTGATACTATATTGATATTATTCAATCACAGTATCAAAGAAATATTAAAGTCATTGTCGCAGAAAATTGAAAAGCAAATAAATCCTTCTTATGGCTGAAGTATGACTCCAAGTCTGAATTTCAAGGGGCACTAATGTCTTTCAATTATCTAGATGCTTATTTTGGGCTGGAAACGCTGCTGAAAGTTTCCCCAAATCCCTAGTACACAAGAACAACTGAGAAAAAATAAAAAGCTGCTTGAGTACTCAAATAGGTAGATGGAAAACGTAGCTCTTGATCCTGAACTGCAAGCATTAGATTAAGCGGTGAGTGCGTTTTCTTGGCTGTGGCAGGCATGCACAGTAGGCAGATAGGAAATGAAAGCAGTAAGATGAGCTTTTCCAGGGATTTGAGCAATTTCAGAACATTGAGATTATTCCGAAAAGAAAGCTTAGTTTTATGGTACGATTTTCTTCCCTGAATGGATGGAGGTCTGTGGCTTTTTATGACAATTATACTCCTTGTTGTATGATTGCAGGGACATGGTCATCTGAGGATTTGACGCAGCCAGCTCTACCTGCTTATTGACTGGTGTGGTCACAGAGACAAAATCTGGTCTCCTCTGAAAGGGAGCAGAAACTCTGAGCTCTTGAGTAAGGCAAACTGGAGAAGGGGAAAGTGTAGTCACTAATGAAAATGAGATGTGCCTGATGGAGGTGCCTGAGGCACCTCCCTGAGATGTGCCTTAAGGAGCAACCTCCCAGCATAGCTCAGCAACTCCAGAGCAAGCCAGACACCTCAGTGTGTGTATTTCACACTGCTCCTGGGCCTCACATACAGCCTCTGCCTGCTTCCAAGTTTCACAGTTTCCTTCTCAAGGCAAAACTGGGATTGAGGGTTACACAAGGACTCGGCCTGGAGCACAGTCTGTGCCTCTGGTTTGCCAGGAGATGTAAATCACTGAAGCTTAAGTTTATGTTCATTGCCAACTCAAACCCAGGCAGCTCTGTGAAATGCAGGTCTTGTTTATTATCTCATTTGGAACTATGAAGCTCGCTGACAAGGGTACTGCGAAAATCTGTATCTGGTTTCATGGAGTGCAATAAGATTTAAATCTGCAAACAATTTGGTCTACGCTGGAGCTTATTTCCTCAGTTACATTTGGAAATCTCTTGACCAAATGCAGTGGATACAAAACAAAGAGAGCAGATCCTTTCCCCTTAGCTTATGTAGCAAGCATGTGACAGAAATTATTTTTTCCTACACCATTGGTTTGCTCTCTCTTCACATATAACTTTGCACAAACCCTACTGGCATTAGTGATAGTGACGAAAAGACATAACAATATAACTTCCCTCTAAAATCCAGGGCACAAGAAGGATGTGTCCAAATGAGGGTGACGTCTGCGGTATTGGTGGATTTCTACTGCTACTAACTGGATTATACCTGGTGGGCTGTTAGCCCAATATTAATAAAAGGGCAATAAGGAATTCATCACAAACAAGCTTACCTGGAGAGAGAGAATGAGAATATTTGCCAATGGCCTGAATTTAGGTGTTGCAGGTGACAATTTGAATGAATCGATGTCCTGTTCCACTAGGGAAATTCATACAGTCCATTATCAATTTCCCCTGACATCCACAACCCTCATAGGCCTAATGGTGTCAGTTATTCATTACCAGGGAAAAAGAATTTGATTTTCCTTGAGAGAAAGTTGGAGAAATGAATAAGACAAACAAGGATGTCTCCTGTGCATGGTTTTGTTAGTTAGATCCCATGTCACTAACATAAGAAGTAATAATAGCTGGTTTTCTTATTTGCAGCTTAACTGAGCTTCAAAGTAACCTGGGGGCAAGGGGGTATTATATTTTTAAGCCAATATAAAAGACAAGTGATAGAGGTGAAGCAAGAAAAATGCACAGTTCCTCTCAGAGACAGCATGATACAGGATTGGTGACTTCTGTTGGACTTCCAGCTCCACAGCTGGGTATTGATACGGGTTTTTTTTGGCATTAATACCATTGTTAAGTAGCTGCTACTGGGGCTTTTCCAAAATTAGATCCTTACATGCTGGAGTAGGATTCTTTATGCTTTTATTCTTGATGGTTAATGATAATACTGCATGAAAAATAGTGTTTGGGATGGCTGCCCAGCTCTGCTTAAATGTGACTATCTCAAGGGAAAATCATGTGGCAGCTTTCTTGAAGAATCTTGCACTTTTCAGTGAAGTATGAAGCACGCAAGTATCCATTTAGAATAAATCTGAGTTGTATTTTGCTGAAATAAGAACCTAGAAGAAAGTAGATTTTAGCTACTTGACATGATTTTTCTTAATCTTTTCCATTCTTAAGAAGTTATTAATAAGTCATATAAACCACAGGATTACACTGCCACAGAAATGTGTGGGGCAGTTACCTAGAGAAAATTTCTGCTAGGGTGGACTGATTAACTGGAGATTAACAGTGTCACTAGACATCTAAGCAGTGTAACTAGCATGCACACGAAGGACTTGTATTTCTTTCCAAATAGCATGAGAAAAAGTCACAGGAAAGAATTTACGTTATCTACTCCATAGCTGTCCTCTATAAAACACCTTTAAACTGAACTTTTCAAGTTATCCATAGGTCCACATACTAGAGAAAGAATAGCCCCTAATGGAGGTGAATGGAATAATATCTACAGGTTTCCCTCTGCAATCAGAGCTGTGCACACATGTAGAAAGGGAGGGAGACAGACTCTCTTCCTTCTTATCTGTCCTACTGTCAAATGGGAAAGCAAGCAACTCTGAGCGAAGTGACATCACCATGTGGTAGACAGAGAGGGAGTTATGACTGCTGGAGATAGGGAGGCTGTCTCCAAACCTTGTGCAAGGACTACTTATATAGCTCAAAAAAGCAAGATCAAAGAGGAAATATAATTCTTCACATCACAGGCCAACAAGAGGGAAACAAGAACAAGAGCTGGCATGGGAAAGGAGAGGAAGCAGCTGATGACAAACTGACTCTCTCCCCCTGCAGCCAGTGGATTTCATAGAGATAAGCTGTTGGGAAAGCAAGAGTGAAGCAGCTGTCTCTTTGCAGAAGACGGTCAGGATTACTAAATCCCATTTAAATAAGGAAGATGGGTTCTCTTTTTAAACAGAATAATCCCTTGTGGTGACCTAAGGAGACCTGATGATCAGAATAACACATTCTTAAATGCCAGCCTCTCTAGCCATAATGTGTGCAAAGCCACAGTGAAAACTTCTGTTGTTCTGCATATGTTAGACAATACTTTTAAATGTACCTATTAGCTGAGTCTGCACAGTGCTCTACTGGTTTCCTGAATCCAGTGTGTATTGAAAGATGATATTTGCCAACGTTTTTAATACAAACAGTATTTTGGTTTATTCTTTTGATGTACATTGGGGCAAATATTACTGGAGGAAAGTATGTGCTCATAGTAGATACCCTGTAATCAAAGGGAAAACACTGTATGGTAATAAAGCCATATTGATTTGGTATAATTGAAACGTGGATGTCATGTTACTAGTGGAGAAGAGCTAATGGTATCTGTAGGGAACAAACAGAGGCTTTTTATGGGTAGGGCTACTCTGAAAACAAATTTGTATTTGTAAGTGAATCTATTACATACAAATCTACTAGAAAACTTTTATATCAATAGTGGACACTGTATTTAATTACCAATGATCTGCTTTCATCTGGTATCTTTTCCCACCTCTCTACACACTCTCAGACTACAGTAAACTCTCACTTAACATTGGCATCATGCTTCATTTTCAATAGTGTGACAAACTTATTGCCTAATAACCTTTCTCAAAAGGTACTGAAAGGAATTAATGTGGCCCAAAGAAATCTTAACACAAAAATATTGGGATTCTGTTTGTGAACTATTGAGTGGAATCAGTAGTGAACCAAGGTTTGTTAAGGTGAGCCAAGGTTTGTTAACGCCATGCATCTCCTCTGGAGAATATGAGCAAAGTATCTATACTTAGAAGATGTTTTTAAACCCACACAAACCACTCCTGAAATATCTTTGAAGTGCAGCTTGGTGAAGATTTAGAAGGAAATAGCTGCTTTCTGCAATGCTTATGGATAAGAAGTAGAACAGGATTATGATTTCTCTTGAAATGTCAGGAAAATATTTGTAAGTAAAAGCCTCACTTCAGGTGGGATACCACACTTCATGAGGTTTATTGAGGACAACCTCAGGTTTGTGCTCTGCTAGGTACGATCAGTGTAGATGAAGATGTACACGAGACATCTACCAGAGCTTATGTGTTAATTTTGAACTTCTAATTTTTCTTCTATCAAGCTCTGTTTGCCAAACAGGGTTTAAATAAGAATTCAGAACATCAAATAACAGATGGCAAACACTAAGATATTAAAAGCAAAAAGCCCAATTTCATTTTAGTTTATATTTCCTTGGAGAATCTTTAATTTTCTTGTTCCATAAGACATTGTCTTACGCATCCCTTGTACAGATCCATGAAATGTAATCAAAGCAAGGATTCTCTTGGCATCTCTAGTTGTTCTCTGACTATACCAGGATACTTGTTCATGTCAGATGAATCTCAGTCAAAAAACAGTCTTTGCCACCCCCACCCTAGAAAAAGGCCAATAGTTTTGGAGAACAATGGCTCACAAAGAAAGAGGAGGAATTTTTTTCTGGTGTATTCTGTTATGTCTTTTCTGTACCTTTCACAGTATGAATGCTATCCGAGATAGTAAACAGTGGGATTTAAGTGACAGTGCTCTCCAGAGAAATGCAAAGTGACATGTGAAGCAGTTGGATTTAGTACCTGAGTTCCTCAGGCTTCCTTTTCACTTGCCACTACTAGGAAACTGTCTTCAGTCTTCCAAATAAGCAAATTACTTTGATCTGAAAAGAGCCAGATAGTGTTAGGCTTTTCTTAAGAATTAACCTAGGCAAAAGGAAGGCTGCCCCTCTGGGCAAGAAAGTTTTTTGTCTATAAACTACTGCTGCTCATTTTGTTTGGAGCACTATAAAATTAATATATTGTTGATAGCTTTATATTTTCATTTCCCTACACAGCAGTTACATTCCAATGACTTCCCCAAATTGGATATTAATGATTCACACTCTGCAATTTGTGTGTCCATAAGGCGGAGCTGCATAATCTGAAAAACCGAAGGCCATACCTAGGCACTCTCAAGAAATTCCTTCAGATTTACAGGTGGGTCAGTCCTCGGTTCAGCCTGATTTAATGGCAGTCAATATATAAAATAAGCTCCATTATAGTATCAGCCTAGAGGAAGTGTCCACTAACAGTGCTATGGAGCAGCAGTGGTGGAGGAGCTTTCTGGACAGGAGCAAGCTGAGCTTTGTGTCTCAAGGCTCCAGAAAGCATTAACCCTTTCTGTAGCATCCTATAGTGATAAGCAGGAGCCACTGTGTGCTGTTGGGAGAGCTGGAAGCAGCAATACAAGGACAAGAGCATGCCTCCTATTGGTAAACCTCTAGTGGTTACTTCTGCATGCTGGCATTGTGGTGGTAGCACTGCAGAAGCAATGGTATGAGTGCTTAAATCTGCTAGCCCATTCCACTAGTTCCCTTGGGAAATGTTACCCGTATACCATTTCTGCTCATGTGGCCTGTGGTCTTCTCATTATTTCCCTGTATAGGGACACTTAGTGTGACCTCTCAACGTTTATAATACCCTTGTTGCTGTGACCAGAGCCATTGCCTCAATGCTGATAAGAAATCCGTGCTCTTGGATTACTTCTTAGAGCAACGGACCACCTTTCTGCTTTTTCTTCTTGAAAACTGTAAGTAGTGCCTGTGAACCCTGTGACAAAAATGCTGCTGATCCCCAAAGGACAGGAGAGATCTTATTTGTAAATCTCTGGTTTTGCCAGTCAGTAAACTGGAGCTAGACAGTAGTTCTCTTACAGACCCTTTGCTTGTTATGGTGAACTGGATTTGATTGAATATTTAATTGAGAAGGACACGAGGAATGCACAGAAGGTACTTTGTTAGCCCAAGCTTTGCTGTTCTCCTGCCCACTTTCATCCATCTGCTGCTGTAACCAGTCCAACAGACCCTCAGCTGTTTTGGTGTACATCTTCCTGGCCTTCCTTTCTGTCAGGCACTCCCGTTGAGCCCTGGGGCTGGGGACCTATGCTGGCATTCATACAGGCCCCTAGAAGGTGAGCAGGGAGCCAAGAAAGGCTTGGGCCCTTGGCTTCTTTCCTCCTAGGAGGGTGCCCTAGCCATCAGGCTGTTAGTCCTTTTCCATGTGTGAAAAATCTTTTCATGTCCAGCAGAGCAACTGACTAATTGACACCCTGCATCTCAGTGACTTCCTGTTTAGTATCCATTAAACTGGGAATAACCTGATTTTTCTGCTGATAGAATTGTTAGATAGATTGTTCAGTTTGAGCTAAGAGGACAAAGTGCTTCACACACTGAAGGTGAGGTAAGCTTCATCCCCCTGAAATGCCAGGTGTCTCTCTTAGCAAGGTCACTGGTGAGAACTGCTTGTATTCTCTGTGTTCTGGAAAGCCAAATGACAGAGGTGCTGAGACTGAGCACAGCAAATATAAAAAAGAATAAAACAAGTATTTGCCTTTTTCCCCAACATGGTTAATGACTTTGGTGCTGAAACCACAAGAGATTTGGAAGACACGTGCTTCCTGTGCTTGTTTCAGGCATGTGGTTGATTAGAAAGGAACTTCCTGTCAGAGGGTCATTTTCCTCCTGCTGTCTTCCCATGAAATCTCTAGATTTGTTTTCCCTGCTATCAGTATTAAACTTTTTCCCTGTGCCGTTCTCCAGATGGAAATTGGCTGTAGATAATGTGCAAAACTGCAGCAGGTCATCTCCCCTCTTGGCTACATGACTCTGTTTTCTGGTTCTGGGTGCCTGTACTTTCAGGATATCCACTGCTAACAAAAAAGCCTACCCCCCAACACAAAGATTCAACTCTTGCCTAGGAGGGCAATGTTTGAATTGAGGAGGATAATTATACACTGCTATATTCCCTTGCCTTATTCCACATGCCACAAGAAATAAGGCATGGAGGTAATATATAACTGCTGATATTACCATTACTTATACAGTCATGAAAACAAACAGCCCTTGCAGATAGCTGTGCTATTAGTTTGTGAGCCTTGATGTCACCCATGCACCTGGGATCATGCCTTTATTCTTTACCAGCCCTGCAGTCCCCTGTTCCTCTCCCATAGCTCAGCACCATGCTAAATTAGACAGAAATTATCTCTGTGCTTGCACAGCTTGTGCTGAATCCTCAGTGCAGGAGGATTCAGATTATCACTGGAACAAAATACAAGCTGATAATAATCCCTGCTATTATTCTATTTAAAATGGGTCAAAAAGACCACCTAATTGCACTAATTGCCTTCTGGCATTGCCTGTGTAACAAACCTTTTGGCTGCAAGTGTAGGCATGTGCACATTAGGCATTCCTATCCCTAATAACTGAGCTCAAAGATTAATACTTCCATTTCACATAGCTGCCATCTGCTGCAGCTAGTGTCCAGTCACTGAAGAATCTTGATCACTCATCTTACAGCACCAGCATTGTCTCTGCTTTTTCATACTGTTTTGCTGGAATTACTTGCTATGGCTGGAACAGCCTGAATAAACCAAAATACTCACAGAAACAGCCTGATAGGCGAACATAGAGTCATGAGCATAGACATTAACTAGTTTGTTTAGCCCTTTCCTTGAGGCAGGATAAAGCAAAAAGCCAAATAGCTTTCATATATGTTCATCCACAGAATGGCTAACTGCAAGTTCTGAATAATGGCACACTCTGGAATGCTGCAGGCCTGATGCTGGTGCTGTCACCTGCAGCCATTGTATGTCTCATACTGCTTTGCTGACAGTGTCATTGAATTCCTTTGGCAGGATAGGATAGTGCCATTTGATATGATCTGAGCCCAAAAGAGCTCAGACTACATTTAGCACTTTCTCATGCTCTTTTTTGTTTGCACTTCCTGGGTGTGGGGACAGGTGCCAGTACATATCCTGCTATGGAAAGTCTTGGCTGCTCCCATCAACAACAGAGCTGAAATGCATTTTTCACACTGCTGTAAATTACACACTGACATTTTAATTACTGCTTGGGGCCATTTCAACTAGAATCTTTGTGGGCAGCCTCTCATTAGTCCTACACTCTGGCTAGTGGAGGACTCGTGGACTTGCAGAAGTGACTTACATAGACGTTACAGCACAGACCAGGCCTGGGAGGAGGTGAATCTAGACTGGGATGTTTGACATGGGTGGGTGATCTGGACCACCCAATGCTCTGGACTGAGCATTTTGAGTGGTAGTTAGGTATGAGGTATACTAATCTCTGATAGCCAGATGGAGTGGATTTAATGTAAGAAGACATTTTCTAAGGATCAAAGCAGTTTATAGAAATAATTTATTTTTACCTTTAAATGAAAAGAAATATGATAAATGTTAAAATGGCCCTTAATTCATGAGCTTCAGATCCCTGGGGTATGATTAGCACCAGATAACTCTGTCTCCCTGCTGTGCTCTGTTGCTTAGTTACGCTACACGGCACACTGTGCTTTCATTTTCTGTCTTATGTGAGCAGAAGCAGCATGATATAGAAGTTCAAAAAAGTGAAAGAGTCCAAGAGTACTCTCAGCTGTATTCCAAATTGCTTGGACTCCTGCGATGCCGCATGCACCATGCTTGCTGTGAATGAAAAGAAGTGTATTCTGATTGTGGATGTAAATCAGCAGACACTCCATTAGCTGCAGCTGCTGGAATAAAGCAGCACAAATAAAATCAGAATCATGCCCAAAATATTGATCTTTCAGGGGAAGCAATTTATTTTCATTAAGAGAGTAAGAGATTAACATCACAGTGGTATGATAAACTTAAAAGGCCCTGGAAGAGCAACAATAGCTCTTAAGTCAATATTGATTCCTAAAAAAAAAGAAAAAAAGGTAGCAGTTTGAATATTTATCTCCTAAAACAGAACTGCCTTGAAGAGCTGGATACTTGGGGAGTGCACTGTCTTTCTTTTAACCTGCTCTGTTAATGAGGGTATGGTTGTATTGTGTAAAAGTGGTGTTGGCCCATGATGGGTCTCATGAGAGCCGCTGGGTCTGGTGTAGCTCAGAAATCTGGGGGAAGCTCTGCACAGAAAAATGTGAGGGCCTGCAATGCAATGGAGAGAGAGGTATGAATGGGAATGTTTCCAAAGTACACGCAAGTTGCAGAGTAAGTCTTCTGTTCACTCAGAAGATCTACTGCTGACTGTATGAAGATGCCTTCTGCAGATTGTTCTTACTCTCAAAACACTTATCATTCTATTTTATTTGTCCTGCTAACAGATTCTTAAATACTGATAAATGTCTTGTAGTAATTAAAACAGTTTTGAAAAAATTACCTGGCAATTCAAACGGTTTCATAGAAATTCTGGAACACTTGACTAAATACATGGCTGTGTGATAAGAGCAGTTTCTTTGGGAGACTGCTAATACTATTTTTGCTCACAGTGGCTACAAAGCCCTGTAACACCAGCTTCTATTAATTCTTCTATTTCATGGCTGGGTCTTCAATTAAACAAAAATTAAAGGAAGACAGGGAGGTTAATAAGTGTGTTAGTTAATTCCCTCAGACTTAGATGGGCCAAAGATCTCCAGATTCTTCTCACGTATTTTTTGGTTGGTTGTTGACTTTGACTATTTTTATTTTTTTTTTTAATTGAAAAAGAGAATGAGGAAAAGATGCCTCAAATAATTTTTACGGCAGAGCTTTTTCATGGTGATTTAGCAAGTGCATGTTAGAACTTCACTTCCCACTTCCCATGAGGGAACTACTGGCCTAGTATGACAGAGAACTGGCAAAAGTGGGACACTCTTGAATTGGTAGCATTGTTACCAGGTTTTGGATGTGAACAAAAGATGTAGTTTTCTGGCAAAGAAGAGCTCTCCTGAATTCTCTCATTACTCATTAGTTCTTAAGGGCTACGACAATTGGCAATTGATTTCTTCAGAGTTGTGAGTACCCCTAATGCTGCAGTTGGTGCATGGACTGGGTGGGAATCTCTGGCAAAGTCCAGAGTAAGCAAATTTGGGGAATCTTGAGATGGACAATTATTATTGTTTTCCTTCAATGGATGATAGATGGTAGTCCCAAAGTGGTAATTCCAAAGCAGCAGGTTTACAACCTCTATTGCTTTTATTTATTTTCCAGTATTTCTATGTGAAGATACCTCAAATATGTTCTGCTTATTTTTGTCAACATTCTACACTGCTTTTAACATTCTTGTATTTAGACAAGAAGACAGCTTTCTTGTATCAATAGATAGCTGTATAATTTACCGAGAAAACAGTTCCTTTCCTGGCTGCTTATTGATATAAAAAAGATTTACTTTTATCCTAGGGAGCCAGTCATTCTTCCCCTGTTACCTATAATAGTTAAGGTATTGCATATTTAGCTAAAAATGGATAAGGATGTGAAGTCTCATTTTTACTTAGAATATCTCCAAGGCACTCATCAGCAGGCTACTTGATTGAGAGCTTTGCTTGGTTTTCAGCTGACAAACTAATAAACATGCAGATACGTGGGTATGCAATGGGCTGACTTTGGTCCAAGTCGATTTTACATATTCATCACATTAGGCAAGGACAAAGGAGTCTTCCTTTTTAGATTTCGGTCGGTTTGTTTTTTTTTTTTTCCTATTTGATGTGAACACATTCAGCCAGTAAGGTAATGGTCAACCATGTAAAATCATCAAATGAAGGGAGAGAAGGAAAATCTGTGCCAGTACAGGTTTGTTAATTCTTTTCTTCCCCCCACCCTGAAGTGGGAATCTATATATTTTTTTTGTCCTACTTTATTATGCTTTAGTACTGTGACTTCCTGCTTAATGTGGTGGAAAGTATGGTTGCAGGAGCATTCATTGTATCATTAAAAAGCATAACAAATAAATAGCTTATAATAAATTTTAAAAGTACCTAGGGATTAAAGACAATTCTCTGAACTAGATGCATTGGAATTAGGTCTCTGTGCCTTCCCACCTCACTACAGAGAGATTGGGGATATACTTGCAGGACATCCAGTGGCTGCAGATTGGGCATGCAAGAGCTGCCCTGGGGAAAGGCAGCCTCCCACGTGCTGCCTCGTTAGCTGCTCGGTCAAATGAGCATGCAGGGGTGAAGGGTGCACTCTCTGCTTCTGCTTAGAGGAGCAGCAGAGCCTGCGGATGGGAGTTCCAACAGTCGGTGCTCTCTCCCCGAAGGTTTGTGACAGCCCAGAGCTATTTTATCCACACATACTGTCAAAAAAAGAAGGGGTTAGACTACCATCTTGCCACAACTGTAATTACTACCCAAGAGAGATGTCAAGGCATCATTTTGAAACTAAATATCCCCTGGGATAATACACATACTATCCAGCAAGCATTTGGTTTGCCTTCCTGAGGAAAAGCCCTTCAGTGGGAAAACCTGCCAAGTCAGAAATACCTGCACAGTGTGAGAGTGCTTACTACAGGAGGGATTGCTCCTGTCTTATATTTTTTCTTAGTAATATCAATGCAATTTGAGATAGTTTTAAGACAATTAAATATTCTGGTTTAAAAATGAAAAATTGATTTTCACCGGGGGGGATATTTTAATAAGATCAGTAGGGGGCCGGCAATGAGTAAATCAGCTTCTGTTCACCATTTACAAAACCTCTATCACAATAATTTAGATGTGTATGTGGCCTGTAAGACTGTGTACCTTGCTGACCCATCTGAGCATGAAAAGTGCCAGAAAACATAGATGTGATTTGATGAGCTCAGGAGGTATGAAGACTGCCTGCTCAGGTTCCTGCACAGTTTTAGGAATTACAGTAAAGATTAAACTCTCACTGGGTCTCAACAGCAAGGACATGAACCTGGATGAAGAATCTGGTTGGGAAGATGGCTGTTGGCTGTCTTCTCAGGGTTGCTTCTAAGCCCTGTTTTCTTCTTAGAGGGATGGGATCTCTAGGATGTGTCCATTTCCCATGATAAACCCTCAGCACAGGCTGGGGTCAGAGAAAGACCTCTTGAGCTAATGCCATTGGTAATAGGATCCTGAGAGCTATTTCTTACTCCTTTTCCTATCCTGCTGTTTGAGATTAGTGGAGTTTATGATGATTCTTACATGTGTAAATCTGGAGAAGAGAAGGCTCAGTGGGGACCTTATTGCTCTCTACAGCTACCTGAAAGGAGGATGGAGAGAGGTAGGGGTCAGTCCCTTCTCCCCAGTCAGTAACAAGTGATAGGACAAGAGCTAACAGCCTCAAGCTGCACCAGGGGAGGTTGAGATTGGATGTTAGGGAAAATTTCTTCACCAAGAGGCTGCTCAGGCATTGGAACAGGCTGCCCAGGGGAGTGGTGGAATCACCGTTACTGGAAGTGTTCAAGAGCCATGTAGATAAGGCCCTCAGTGACATGATTTAGTGGTGGTCTTAGCAGTCCTAGGGTAATGGTTGGACTTGATTATCTTAAAGGTCTTTTCCAACCTGGCTGATTCTATGTTTCTATGTTTGTAACATGGGAAATGCAGATCAGGGAGGAAAGGTTGTATCATCTCTGCTTTTTTAGCTGTCTTGGATCTGCTGACAGTAGGAGATGGGTATAAATAAACCTGGTGTAAACAGGGAAGCAGAGAAGGAATTGCCTCTGAAGGAGGAGCTTGGCAGAAATCCCAACCAGAGACTGTTTGAACTGATTGACTGTGCAGCTGAAATCTGAATTAACACTAATAATGAACACTAGATGAGAAAGATGTTCTCAGGGGCAACACTGACTAACCCGCATTTTAAACATACCATGCACTTCTCCTGCAAAGATTTCTGTCTCCATCAATCTCCTGATAATTTCTTCTTCACCTAACATACCCTGAAATATGTTTAACCTTCCCCCTCAAACACACACACACACTTGAAAATTGGAGAGTGCTTCTTGAAGTTCTTTCTCCCAAACTGGATGTGTTGTTCAGCTTTCTGAAGCACTTGGTGAACTCTCAAAAATGTAAGATTTGACATGTGGAAGAGGATTTTCAGCTCTGCCAGATGTCAGCATGCTGGAGGTAGGCGGCAGAGGTGTTTGCACCCTCTCTTCACTGGGCACATCCTCCCCAGGCTGAGGAATACTTGTACAAGGCGACCTCTTTGCAGCACAGGTGCTCATTTGATTTCAGCGGTTGCTCACATGCAACAAAGCCAAGTGCAGGTCCTGGGGAATTCTGTTGACTTCAGTAGATTTACACTGGTGTAAATCGGGAGCCAAGTGACAGAGGAAGCCCATATGTTCTCCTGGAGTGCTGATTACAGGGGAAAGGAGCTGGATCAGAAGAAAATTATTGCACCCAGATTGTTTTCAATGTGTTAATGACTAGCTTAAGGCAGCAAATAAAAACAGAATCAGAGGTGATTTATATTTATGCTGAAATCTAAACAGGTCTGGCCCTAGGCATTTGCATTTGTCCCTGTCTAACACTGTGGCTGACTTCAGACCTCTTGAACTGTTGAAAGAGTGAAGGGAAAGCTAGCTTGTGTTAAGTCAATTTCAAGGCTCTTGGATACAACATAAATGGGAGAAGGTGTTATATGTATGGGAAGAACTGGGGGTCACATGAGGAATGTTATGTTTGCATGGAAAGTACTGCTGTTCATGGGGAAAACATTTTTTATTATTATTATTACTATTATTTTTTTAATATATATTGTGCCCCAGTTCCCTGATTAACAATAGCTGCTCTGGCAGATCTATCTCACTGAAGTCAAGAATTATTGGTATATATTAATAAATGACAAGTGCTCCCTTTCTTTCCATAAGCAGGGCTTACCATTGCACCACTTCTTCTTCTGTGGCTGTTTCTGGCCCTCTAGCCCAGTTTTGCCACTCCAAAGTTTAGTTTTGTTCAGCAAGGGTCTCAGTTCACGCTGCCTGGGTATGATTGAGGAATATAGCTTAGAAGTGCTATGTAGCCAGACACCCTGTGTGGGGAAAGATGGCTGAAGCCCTTTCTATTATAGGCAGTGATGCTGTAGCAAAACCAGCATATTAAATAATATATGCCTTATATATGGTATAGTCCCTCTTACATTCAAATTTACATAAAAGAAATAGTGAAATCTATTCCCTTCTTCCTCGCCTACTCAGATATATGGTGTAGGTGTTTCAGTGACACACTGAGTTCACAGCACCATTTCACAGCTTATTGTTAACGCATGCCACAGCAGAAATCTCATTCATGGATGGCAGTGATCTTATCACAGATATTGATTCATCAGCTGAAGCTAGGAGCATTAGTAATGAGTCTTTCCTACGCAGTTCTTTGATGGCTCTGATGTCTGATACCAGTGGAATAAGACGGTGTTGGCTGATGTATGGTGGGTGGTCTCAGTGGAGGGCTTTTTCAGCTGAGGCCTTTCTGTGGGTCTGTGAGGATGTTATGTGTGGGTTTAGAGTAGGTATTCTGCATCAAAAGGATTCTTAATTTCTTCTTTCAGCAGCTTCCACTGAAATCCAAGTGTCTCTTTATTATGAAACAGCAGATCAAAATGAGGAGGAGAGGGAGATGAACTGTTGATATTGGCTGTTCTCAGCTTGAATGACTCTTTCAAATAAAATGTCATTAATAAATTCCATTTTCAAAAGTTAGCCCTTGGAAATGGACTTTAGGATATTGGAACAAACAGTACCGGGAAAGGGAAAGTTAGCTAGTGGAAAGCTTTCTGGTTTTCTGTTTATTAGTCTGTTTTCATTCTGTTCAGCGAATGTGGGGAGAAGCAAGGGCTGCAATTCCTGATAACTGAAAATGTCATAGTAACTAGGAAGCATTTTAGATGCTTAAGCTTTATCATCCCCAAATTTTGAAGGTTCAGTTAGAAAACTAAAGGCCATTTCAGGGAAGGGTGACAGTTACCTCACTGTACCAGTCAAACCTGTCTGTTCATGGTCCATGGGCACCTGCTACTCTTCTAGTCTTCATGAATCCTGTTTCCCAGGATTCTTTTTAATCTGAGAATTTTCCTGTCAACAGTCTGTTAGCCATCCTCAGGCTTCTGCTGAAGGACTGAGTTCTTGATGCATTTTGTTCATTTGCATACTCCTTTCAATGTTAATATTTTGTTATCTTTGTGAACAGGTAAGCAATGTCCTGCGGCAACAGTCTGCTGTCTTCAGTGTCATTAAAAAACTTAAATAAAAAGTAAAAAAATGGCAATGCAGCAGCCCTGTCAGAAAACTGGAGGGCACAGACTCAAAGAGAGAGAGTGATGCAAGAGACAAGGTGTTGTAAGGGACAGCACCATCTGCTTTGTTGACAGTCACTTGTGCAGAAAGGACAAGGCACTGATTAATTTGTCAAGGACTCGTCTGAAGGGCTAGCAAAGAAGGCAGATAGGTGTATTCACAATAAAAAAGGGGGGGGGGCAATGAGATGGTTGTCAAGGCAAGATAGAAAGGTGATCTGAGCTATTAAAAAGGGGATTCGGACATCTCGTTTGGGGAATGGGGCAAAGGTATTAAGTGACACAGCTTTGCTGCAAGACAGCAATGAAAGCTGTAAATTGTTGCTGAGCAGCATAAGTATAGGTAGTTATTTATGGTGCACAATGAGATATGAAAAAGAAAGCGCAGGCTGGCTTCTAACTGTTGGGGTTTTCTGTTGTGGGGTTTGTTGGTTTGGGTTTTTTTGTTGGTTTTTTTTTATTTTTATTAGGACACTTTTTTATTTTTAATTTTCTTTCTTTCACTGAGACCTCTGGGGGAAAGGGCTGTGGTCTCTAAGAGGATGAAACAGCACTTGTGGTATTACTCTCTTCATTGTCAATATACAGTGTTTAGAATGGGAGTGCATTCCTCCATCCTTCTTTGCCCCCATATAGAAGCTTCTCTAGAAGACTCAAATATGACATGCCAGATGAGACTTATTTCTGTGATAGACCCTTGAGTGACTGCCAGGGAGATGCAATGGAGGGCTAAGACATAACAATGGTGAATGAAAGAGACTTCACAGCTGCAGTCTGCTCTGGGATTTTTCCTCAGGCTCTGTGTTCTCCTAAAGCCATGCTGTGAAGTGTAGGCAAGTCATGTAATTAAGTGAATGAAACCAGTCTAGAGGCATTTTGGGACGGTAAGCTTGGCTGAAAGACAAAGACAGAAGCGCTTCTCTCACAGGAAAGCTGCTGAAATAGACAGTGACGTATCTGCAGAAAAGGAGAATCATCTTCTGACAACTGGTGCCAGTACTTCAGATCAGAAGTATGACTAGGCATGGATGAGAAAGATTCAAAAATTTAGGGAGGCTTTTTGAAGGGAAGAGAGTTTAAGGCAGATTATTAATGATCTCATTACTTTTACAAATGATCTAGAAACCACCTCTAAAGACACCTGAGAGCTAATGACTGGTGTTACTGCTACTGGGCAATTCCAAGTTGCCCATTTATGGTATTAGTCATCTATGGATCAACAAAAAAAAACAGGCGAATATCCCTGACTCACAACAGCTCAGTTCTAGACAGTTGAGGTCTCACTACTGGTGGACAGCTTATAGCAAGGGTCTGTTACAGAAATAAGTCTCATCTGGCATGTCATATTTGAGTCTTCTAGAAAAGCTTCTATATGGGGGCAAAGAAGGATTGAGGAATGCACTCCCATTCTAAACACTGTATATTGACAATGAAAAGAGCAGTACCACAAGTGTTGTTCCATCCTCTTAAGAGACATGTATATGAAAAAGAGAGTTAAAAGTGTACGTATAACTCCATTTCTAAGAACTCTAAACTAAGACTGAATGTACACAGCTGTAAAGACAGGATGCTTTGAACTGATGTGAGACTTTCTTGGGTCTGATCCAGTTAAACAGTAGTAAGTGTGAGGAAGATGAGGATAGAAAAAGTATTTGAGAATCTGCTGCTCTGGAATGCTCACATGTTTATTGCCAGTCTAAGCTGGCAGAGTGGATACTGAGAGGAGACATCAATCACAGAACAGGCCTAAATTAAAGGAAACTTGTAATATAGCTGCTAATTGTAAGGGCAGTGGATGTTTAGTGAAATGGAGAATTCCATTCTGAAATTTTTGCAAGCAACCCAATAGAGCAATACAGTCTGCTCTTCCATAGGTAGGCAAATGGGAGCTGTGGCACAGACCCCTTTCACTTCCTTACAAAATCTTTACTAATCTCTTGGTTACAATAAAAGTTTATCTCAGTCGTAAACTCCCACACAGACTTCTTCTGAAATACTACCCAGCAGCAGGACTGATATTGAATCTGTGGAGACAGACCTCTGGCAAAGTATAGTTGCAGGACTGGGGACTTATGTTAATCAGAAGTCTGTTCCTAAATCTGCACAAACCATGTGAAGACTCCCAGCGATTTCAGTGGCTTTGGATAAGGCCTTCATTTGTGCTACTCATCTGACACATATCAGAGAGATTCCTAGCTGCCCAGCTTGGTAGGTTGCAAGATGTTAAGTGTCCACTTTCTCCAACGCTATAGCTGGATGAATATCACTTGGGAAAACATAATTTCATAATTACTGAGAGTGCTGGTTATAAAAAAAAAAAAAAGATAAGCTTCTTTCTGTGATTTTTCACTTTCACAATATTTACAGCTCTGCAAAGCTATTGTGAAAATTACTTTCTGGTGCCTTGTATATTCATTCCTTGCTTCCTCTGAACCACTGCAAGTAAGGGCACAAGGCAAAGTCTGGAAGACTTGGAGCCACCACTGAATCTGAAAGAAACACAAAACAGTCTTCTTACTTCAAACCTTACTGTGGCCTGGGTGCTCTGTGGACTGACCTCATTGGCCTCGAGATCAGGTTTTGTCTGGTTAATCACTGCAGAAAGTCCTTCTCTGTTACACAGTATGTTTTATTCTGAATTACAGTTGCTGGTTTGTATTCACTTCCTCTCTGTTCTTAAGCATCAGAAAATAGCTTGAAGGAGCTAATTCCATGAGCATTACTTCTGAAAAATTTTTTTTTCTCTCACCTACTTCTCCATTCTCACTTTCCCCTCTACTGCTGACTCTAAAAGGTCTCTTCAGATTGTATAAGATTGATTTCTTCAACCCCTTTTCTTT
The DNA here is from genome assembly GCF_034315485.1 of Pezoporus occidentalis. Lineage (NCBI taxonomy): Eukaryota > Metazoa > Chordata > Aves > Psittaciformes > Psittacidae > Pezoporus > Pezoporus occidentalis. The sequence continues at coordinate 950,406 of NW_026913900.1, read as the reverse complement.
TCCCTCTTCATTTCCCCACAGATCATGCTTTTCCTCCCACTGTCCATTTTCTCTTTACAAAGGAAAATGTATAATTATATATATAAAAAGGCAGTGATAGAAAGAATAAAAGTGGTAAAAAGCATCCTGTGTTTTCTGAAGGAGACGGGGGGCCCCGTGTGCTGGGACAGCTAATTAAAAAAGTACACTGGTCACCTGGGAAGCACAGTAGTGAGGAACAACAGGTACAGGTGCTTCTGTAGTTGCTTATCTTCAGGCAGAGCCTGGATCTGAGCAGAGGAAAAAAGTTCTTTGGGGACACGAGGGAGAAAGAATGCAAAAGCCATGCAAACAGAGAGATACATTGCTGCCCTGCCAGGATTCTGGCGGGCACCAGTGCTACCCAAGGCTTTCACCAGTTCTGTAAAATAGCAGTTCATTTCCTCTTCCTCTTAAGAAGTACTGTTCTACTGTACTGTCCGGTGTGCTTTACTGGACACTACATTACAGGGTCATAGAAAAGGGTCCTCTGTCCTCCACGTAATGCTCTGAGCATGCCCAGCAAGTGAAGCATGACATTAAGCTACAAAGCAGTAGGAAAAGTGATGTTACTGGTCAATATTTTAGAGGAATTTTAAAATAATCTTTGGAGAATAGATTTCATTCTAGGTTCATTCCTCTGTCTGGGTTATCTGATTTTGTTGGGTTTTTTATGGGGTTGAGGGTGTGTTTGGAGTTATGTTTGGTAGTTGTCTTTCTTAAATTTTTCTTAGCTTTCTTTGTCATGCTCAATGAAATTCTGACTGGTAAAATGCCCCATGACATGACCCAGACAATTTGCCCCATGTTTTACATGCTATTAAGCCCTCAAGTGACTTCTGCTGAGGCCTCTTCTCATTCATTGTGGGAGATAACAGATAATGTAGAGAAAGCAGCTGATCCTCATGGAGGTGGGAGTGGAGCTGCCTCATTGTCCAGTGGACTGGTAGGCATTGAGACAGTCTGTAGTGAAGTCATGGCTAGGAGGACGCAACAGGCAGTTGGGTATTGTCTCTCTGGAGCACTTTATTCACCTTCCTGGATAATGTATTCTTTGTCTTGCCTTTGTACCATATAATACACTGACAATGGCTAAGGATTTTTTTTTTTAATGTTATTTTCCTTTGTTCCCCATGTGTCCTAGGAATTAGAGGGGAAAATGACATTGGGTTACATGCTCTGTACTCTTTAGACAAAGTCAGCTTGTCCTCTCCAGAAAAGCTTGGTGTGTTTACTGCATCCCAAGTAAATCATCTAGAAGTGCCATCTCAAATAATTACACCTTGGTGGTTTCTGTCGACTCAAACAGGAAAGTGAGAGGGTAGGCTTTTGGAACACACTTCCAAATACATTGGTATAACTCCACAGCTTCATGGGATTATTGCTGCATTGCAAACAGTTGGTCAATGCAAGATTACAATCAGGGAGCGAGCACAACTGTGTGAATGGCACACCCATGTGACCTGTACAATTTGCTGCTCAGTCTCTCATTTCAGAGCACAGGTGGCACCCCTGCAGTCCAGGAGACACTAACCAGGCAGTACTGCTGGGAGGTTGCCAACAGGATGTGTTTTTCAGTGGAAAAGGCTGACAGGAGCTGCCACAAAGTTCTGTACTTGTGCCTGGATTTAAAATACCAAGCTTTACACATCAGGGAAAGAAGCTGGCATGGCTACAACAGCCAGTCCCTTGCTCTGAATAGATGGTACCTCTTACCTTAGACACACAGTAGGCAACAAGCAAGGCCATTTGTGGTTGCACTGTTATTCTCAGGTGCCTGTGGAGCGTACAGGCCAGCAGGGTCAGCAGCGACCCCATGGTGAGGAGAACTGAAAGGTGAGGGAGGAGGCCTGGATTTGGGCAGTACTGCAAAGGCTTCATCCTCCTTGTCACCTCTAAGTGAGTCTGATGACTTAAGCTTGTCTGGAGCAGCATGTGGTGTAACTTGACTTTTAGTGCTGGCATTAATGTCCAACTCTGTCCACATGGCAGGATCTCTATATGACAGGCATATGTACTTCTATGAAAATATTGCCTTATTTCTCTAACCCTTAGCCAAGTGGTCAAAAAGAAAGGCAAGGGAGGAACTGCTGTCATAAAGCTACCATTTACAAAGCATGCTGGAATTTGTATACAGTTCATAGCGGCAGCTGATAACTCAAGATCATTGTTCAATTTAAATTGTCAGAGAGTTTGGGCAAAGTTTAATAACAGTCTGGCACCTACAGATAAGGATGGGCAAAGTGAATACAGGTTCTGACATTAAGCTAAAAAACAGTGTTTAGCTCAACTGAATGCTAGTGCCAAGTATTTTCCTGTCTACCACTTCATTACAGCATTAAGGTTTTTAGGTATAGGGCAAACAACTGTGTTGTCACAAAAGGGTACTCTGAACACTGCTTTCGTGATAGCAAGCTGAGGTACATGGCAGAACCTGGAGTAATACAACATTGCATTGCATCCTCATCAGAGACTCAAGCTGACAACAGTTATTTTTGTAAGCTTAGAGGTGCACCCCAGCAAAAGAACTGCACATAAAAGAACAAGCAAATAATACCCAGAATGCATCATTGGGAATCCTTCCTCCCCTTAGGAGCAACATCCTGAACTAGCAGAGTAACCCTGATCTTCAACGTGGCACTGGCAAAGTAGGACTACCAAATTAAAAGCATTTCAGATGCAGTATGCATTTACTTTCACCTGGGCTGGAACGGCTGTTCAGCACAACATGATGTCAGGCAATTTAGAGCCTCTAAACCAGAAACTTCGAAGTTCCCTTGTCTAACTTGGTGCTGCATGAAGTTCCCCAGATGGCTTTGGCATAGAATCATGTTAGACCAGATCCAGTTTGCCTCTGCACCTTCTCTGCGGCAAATCTATTAGCCTGGCTTATTGTTTTGGTAGCTGGATTTTTTGTGTTTTGTGTTGGTTTTTATTTTTACTTTGGGGGGCTTAGCAGCTTTGGGGGTTTATTTTATTTTGGGGTTGGGGGTGTTTTGTTGTGTGGGTATCCTTCCCCACATTAGGTTATCTAACATCCTACATTTTTATGTGTCTAAATGTGTTTTAGTAAATCCTCCTTCTGTTTTGGCAGCTTCAAGTAGTCTACCTCTCTCACCCCTCAAAATAATAATTGAGTTTGAAAAGAAAGTTTGTATTGTTTACTTTCATTTATAGCTAGCCATCGCATCTACTTGTGACCCAATAATATGCCTTCTGCTTACATCCAGGTTAGTGGCAGCTCCTAGGCTGAATGCCTAGGCCACCTCTAATGTGGTAACAAATTGCTGATTATCAAAGGAGTAATAGCACTTACTTAGACACCTACATACAGTGAATCTAGATTAAGATATATGAGAAAGAAAGTGAAGGTGAGAGAATGGTTGGTTTCTTAATCAGTGTGCTGTTAAACAACAAAATGCAACTCATCTATTGCTCATTATTGATAAATAAATAAATTGACAAAACTGAATATCTAATATGATAAAAGTGATAAAATGGACTGCTGGAAAAAACCTAATGTTACAGACTGTCACCTTCTATATTAATCCAAGGAGAGAATGAGTGAAGTATGTGTTTCTCTTACTGGTTATAGGAGGGATAAAAAGTTGCTTTTGTTTCTTATGTTTCTCCCTTTTGAAGACTTCTGTCTGCACTGAATGTTATACTGTCCAACTGTAAAATGACTCTGGTGATACTTAAGTCCTGTACCACACCAGCTCAAATGAACCAGGCTATAACGTAGTTTGGGATTTCTTTTCTCAGTTTTTTCTATCCAAATGAGGAATAATGTTGCCTTTTTAGTTCTATATCCTTTGTTTTTCCTGGAGGTTGTCTTAAATTGAAGTTCATATTTAAGAAGTGATTCTTCTCAAAGATCTCTAAGTTCGTCTCTTATAATGATCATTCAAAAGCAGTGATTTTGTTCCTTTTGATTTTATTCCATGTCTTATAATTTTTAAACTTTATTCTTGGAGTTAAGAAATCATCTGCGGATCTCTGTACTTATAAAAAAATACATATTTTTAGTCTCTTACAGAACATCTGAAGAACATAACTGCAGTGTATGTGGATGCTAGGAAAACAAAAATAAATTCGCAAAATAAACCTTGTGGTCTGCTGGTTGATGCAGGGATAAGGAAAAAAAGATCATTTGTGTTCTTTGAATGATGAGGTTAAGAATGAGTTTTAGGGTTTTGTTTGGACTTAGTTTTGGAGGCACTCCCTTTTGCTTCTGACTTGGCAAAGAACAGTGCTAATTCTTCTGGGTTTGCAGGGTGGGGTGGGGTCCGGGTGGTGGTTTGGAGTTATTTGTGTGATTTGTTGGTTTTGTATGTTTTGTTTGGGTTTGGTTTTTTTCCTTGTCTAAAAGAGCAAAATGAGGCACTTCTATTTACTTATAATCTCCTAAACTAAGATACATAGCTTAGTGTTCTTGGTGGGTTCCATAAAAGACCCATATATGAACCAATAAAGAAATGCTCCCAGATTGATTAGGAACTTGATAAGGCTCAGGCAGAGGAGAGCTGGCCTAAATCCATTTTTTAAGTTAGGTACAGGTCTGAATTGTGCTTCATCTCTCCCTGACTTTTGCTGCCTGCAGCTGCAGTCCATTGAAGCTGTTGTCTAGGATACAGGCAGACTTAGTCTATTCAACTGATGTTTTAAATGCAGAAAGGAAGGATGGCCTTGGGGCTAAAGCATGACTGTCATGAAGACCTCCTGTGTGGCATTTAATGAGTCACATACTGTTACCAGAGCTGCTCTTATCCTTCAGGCAGGAAGGTGCATATAAGTTAGGAGGCACCTTGAAAATGCAGGTGAGAGAGAAACACACTGATGCCTATATACTGCAACTACAACCTTCTTTGTGTTGTGTATCAGTGTCACAGGACTGAGTGGGGATAAAAACTTCCAATTAACTTCCTTACTTCACCGAAGTTTAAAACTTGCTCTTCCAGTTTCCGTTCCTGCTGTACTGGCTAGTCCTACAGACCAGAGAAGCTACAGACAGGCTCATGGCTGTCCATCACGAAAGGATGAGAATTAGAAAATCCCTGTGATCCTATATGCTGTGTCATTGAGCAGCATTCCCTGGCAGCAATGACACAGCCAGCATGCTAGAAATTGGAAGACCCAGGATTTTCTGCTCACGGGCTTCTTGAGTGCACCTGCTAGGTGACTACAGTGAGGAAGCAGGAGCCCACAGTTTCCTGATTGCTTCTGCCAAGGAGTATCACAGAGGTTCTGCTAAGACAGCTTCCATCAGGAGACCCTTTACCTATGAAAATGAAATCTCCTGTATCACAGAACCTCATAAAATTACCTAAAAGGTGCTACTGCAGGTGACTGATTTCCTGTGACAGCAGAAATGGAGACAAGAGAGATTTCCCAGAAGTTTGCATGTTCAGGGTAGATACATAGAGGCTAATGCAAGTCTGTCTCTCCCTCCCTTCGATGCAGCCATTTTCTATGGAATGCAAAATAAACTTCAGAACAAAGCAATTAGCCAGTGTCTCTGGAAAGCAGTGCTCTGCTTCTCAAGAATGGCCATAGAGGAAGGATGTGGTACGACTCTCTCTCTGCGCTACAGGGCTTTAATCAACATCTTGCACAGGGGAAACTGCAGGAAAACTCTGTATTATTTTGCTCCGTTGCTGTAAAGAGTAGAATAAACAACAAATCCCCAATAATCACAGCTCATAAATTCTTCATCATGTGAATGGCCCATAGGTAGACGTACCCACCCAGGGAGGTATGTGACAGCTTCTAGGCATAAACTGCTGCCCTCTATGCAGCCTACAAATTGCTGTGTACACTAGCTAATACTTTGCTGATGGGCTGGGCTGGTTGACAAGAAAGAGCTCTTGACTGAAAACAGGCCATTTTTCTCCTTCAAAGTTGATCTATTTTCTCATCACCATGTTTCATAGTAATTCAGCAATACACAGTTTGCCACACCAACATCATTTTCCCTAGCTGTTTAATAACCATGCTCTGAACCAGAGCTGCAGAGTATCTCATTATTCTGCTCCAAACGTACGAGAGGAGGGGTAGATGTAAAGAAAAACATCTGCTCCTGAGCATGTCATAAGTAAGGTTATACTGCCAACTGCAGTCAGTATTCCTGCAGCAGCTGTAGGAGAGGAATGAAATGAGAGGAAAGAAAAATCAAGACGGGAAAACATTATTGACTTTCTCTGCAGCAGTGAGTTTAACCTGAATTTAATATCATTTGAATTTAAAATATTCAGGAGCTGCTTCTTGCAAATCCATTTGCAGAGCTGGAAGAAAGCTCTTATGAGTGTGCGCAAAAATGGAAAGAGTTAATGCTGGATAAGTCTCTGCTGATGTTCCTCTGTGCCTCAGAAAGGAGACTTCTTGACTCACACATGAAGGAAGTCAAACCATTTTGCTTCTGAGCAGAAGCAGCATCTGAGGCAAACTTCAGTGTTGTTCTGAGGCCAAAATGTCTCTTCGGAGTGGCGCAGGTAACTAAGGCTTAGAGAAGAAAACTGCACAGAAAAACATCTTGCAAAGACATGTGAGCTCTGGATCAGCTTTCTCTACAAAATCTGGAGAGTTTGGGTTTTCTTTCTTCACTTTGCTGTTGGTTCTGTCACAGTCTGGTCACCCAGGTCCAGGCATGCAGAAGTAGCAGGTCTGAGAGGCCTTGGGCTAAGGCTGACAGGACAGCACTGCCACTGGCTGGCACTGCTGACATGTCCCTGCCAGAGACCAACAAATCCTGAGGCAGAGAAAATCAACAGGCACTGCTGAAATGCTTTTGCTTTTTTGGTCACTTGTTTCTCATGTGATTTTTTCAGGGGCACAGGTCTAGCCTTAACCTGCCTGCTGTGATAACCAAGGGAAATGCTTGGATATGACACCAGGTCTTTCCAGCTTCTCTACATATATCATATTTAATTTAAAATAAATTTCTAATGAGAATATCTGACATCGTAGTTTTCAATTGGCAGAGCATTACCCACCACATGCTGTGTCTTTCTGTCTGGAACCTAGTACCACAGGAGGCACTGAAAATTACTTTCTTGTAATGGGACTGCCCTCTCTTCACTAAGTTTACATTGATTTCTCTATCATTTTCAACACTGACTTAGAGGACATTTCACTCCTGCCACTCCAGCATTTACTGAAACAGTAAACCAGTATGCCTGCGGTACTACAACAGCTATTTCAGCATGGCTAGAGTTAGTTGAAAAAAGTATTTCCAATGTGTTCCAAAGATGAATTTTTCTTTCAGCTGTCATTTTAAAAGCACAAAAGAATATAATGAATATTTTAAAAAAGTATAAAAGAAAAACTAGGGAAAATGTAGGCCCTCTTCGGAAGGAAATGAGAGACCTGGTTACCCAGGGCGTGGAAAAGGCTGAGGTACCCAATGACTTTTTTACGTTAGTCTTCACTGGCAAAAGCTCCAGCCGCACTGCTCAAGCTGCAGAAGGCAAACAAAGGGATTGGGAGAATGAAGAACTGACTGCTGTAGGAGAAGATCAAGTGCAAGATCCTGCACCTAGCTTGAGACAGTCCCAAGCACAAATACAGGGTAGGCAGAGACTGGATTGAGAATAGCCCTGAGGAGAAGGGGATGTCAGTTAATGAGAAGCTCAATATGAGCCAGCACTGTGCACTCACAGCCCAGAAAGCCAACCGTGTCCTGGGCTGTACGAAAGGAGAGTGACCAGCAGGTCAAAGGAGGTGATCCTGCCCCTCTGCTCTGCTCTGCTCTGCTCTGCCCCACCTGGGGTACTGCATTCAGTTCTGGGGCCTCTCTGCATTATGTCTGGGTTTTTTTTTACACCAACAAATAGAGTCAGGATGAGGGTGTGCAGAAGAGAAGCTAAGAGGTGTTTTAACCAGGAAAGGAGTACAAAAATATGTAACTTCTGGAACTAGTTGTGAGAGAAGGAACATCCTGCATTTTGGGATCACTGGTTCAGCCTCTGCCAAGAGTAGCAGTTAACCTGGATGAGCTCCTAGGTTTTTGCTTATTTCTGTGAATCTCACTGGGAGGAAGGAAGAGGTTTTTCAAGGAACCTTTTGCCTCTCTCCTGAAGGCAGACTGTTGGGAGCCCAAGGATCTGGCTAGGGCTGGCCACTACTTCCACTGCTAAACTAGCATGTGAATAGGATACATTGCTCCTACAACAAAGCCTGTTATCTGAGTTCTTTCACAGCTGGTTTTCCTTAGTTTATTTACTTACTTTTTTTAACAGCAATAAAATGAGTTACTTTCTGTTGCTAAGGCAGGAAGATGGCTATGTAGTTGCTTAGTATAGGTGAGTGATTCAGGAGTTAAGGGTGCTGTTGGCAAAATGATATTCAGCAGGTCCAGAACATTAGGTGCTTTCATAACACCTGATAGAGTATTTAAGATGGCAAGTCTTGCTCAGATAAGATAAGCCTTCTTCAAAAGGCCTCTTTTTGATTTAGGTTTTTTAGAGCTTTTAGAAGTCTCTTGAGTCACCAGCCCAGAAGTCTGCCCCTTTAATAAATGAAGGACCAAATTTTGTTTAATATCGTCTGTTTCAGAGAAGATGCTCCTGGCAGATGCTGTTTACTGAAACAAAAGCTTGATGGGTTTTGCTAATGATGGTGTCTTCTAGAAAATATTTATATTCTGGGAATACTCTGAGTTGTGATCTTTTTGGTATGAGTTTTTATTGATGGATTCTAGCACTCTATTATAGCAAATTTATTCTTTTGAGTTATATACATTAAACCTTTTCTCTGTCATTAGTTTTCCTGTCTTCAAAATGCGAATTAGCATTGCAGAATATTATGGTATGGGCGAAAAGATGAATCATTACTCTTTAGAAAAATAATTAACCTCCAAAAGCAGCTTCCAGAGAGCTGCCATTATAACATCAGCTGTACTCGGTTTCAGTTTTAGTCTTCTGCTGTCCTCCTCCAGCTCTGAGGTGTGTTATCAGCTTAGTTCAGTGAAAGCAGGAAGATAGATATCTTCAGCACAACACCCGCAAGAAGCAGGGTTTCAATTCTCCTGCGTTCAGCAGAGTAACACCCTGTGCTTTTCTCTCTTCCCAGCAGAATGCACAGCAGGGCTGTGACCCTGGCAGGACACCTTAGCAGGTGTTGGTAACCCCTAGTGACACTGATTAATTGTGCTTGCTTTGTTCAAGGGGGGCTGCTTGTTAATTCAAACCTGTGTAAAGGAAATGGGAGACCCTTAGGACAGTGCCCTTAGACAGATGAGACCCGCTGGTCTATATCAGGGAAACACAGCTTTACAAGAAAGCCCACTGAGTTTCTGGGAGAGAGGAGATAGAAGGGAGAAGGAGCATCTCTCTTGCTGGCAGTTCAGATTTGAATCCTGATATGTGTGTACTATAGCATTGATAGAGAAATATTTTGCCTGTCTACAGGCAGTTGTTTGCTAGTAAACACAAAACATTGCTCAAAACAGAGATGATTAACAGTGACAGAAGAATTTAGGAACTGGGTAGAAAGCTTTATTCTGCCTTGATCACAACTACCCATTATGTCAGTAGGTTCCGATTTTTCAGACTAATAGTAGGTGTACACTCGTACAAGCATGCAACTGTGCACTGATCTCACCCTCAGGGGACTGTGGATTTATCTCTAATGCTGTCGGACTTATTGACAAAAGATAGAGTACATTTACAAATACTACATTGTGCTCTAATGTTTGGAACAGAGTGAAACCTGGTTCCAGTGGATATGGTAAAATGGAAGAAGGTTTATAAGACTTTGCCCTCCCGAATGAAGTGGCTGTTAATTGAAACCATCTATCACATGGAATAGGAAAACAGTGAGGATTTCATGCAGAGTGCACCGTAAAGAACATATGTTTTGTTGTAATGCTGGCAGAGTGTTCAACTTTGTGTGATAATGATAGCAATAACAATTGCAGTGGTCTTTTGCTATTGTTGTTGTAATGCATGTTTGCCTATTATGACAGTTTGGGTCTTTGTCATCCTTCAGTGTCCAAACTATGGTTTAGGTAGTTTAGCTTTTCCACCAAAAAAGCTAGAAACATGGTGGAGATGACTGACAGACATCTCAAGTAGGAAAGACACTTTCATGCCTCCTGGATGTCTAACTTGCAATTAGTAAATGCTTCTGATTTTTTCCTACGTACTTCTTTGTGTCATTGCCTAGCTAGGTATGTACAATCTCTAACTCTGGAGAGAATGTTCTTGCTAATTCAGGGCAGATTTCTAGAAAGTTTGAGGGCTTCCCTCCCTTCTGTGTCTGTTGCAGCACATGTATCCAGATGTGGTGCCACAGCAGTACATCCTTTTGCTTTCGCCATTCATACTGTGGCTGGATCTTTGTGTGCACGGGCATATGAATCTCTGTTTGCAGAAAAGACGAGAATTTTTACAAAAAATTTCTGCTGACATGAGACAGACATTGTCCTCAACAGATGGTGAGCTTTCTTTAAAACTGGGCACTTCAGTAAGGCATCCAAATGCCACACTGAATCGGCATTAAATTAACATCAGCATACAGACACTGGGAATGCACACAAACAGCACTTGAAGCTTTCGGGTATGGGCAATTGCGATTTCATGTACACAACTGCTTCTAAAAATACAATTAACTTACTCTGTTAGTGGTTTTTATTTTACAGTTTATATTACATTAAAAGATTCAATGATGTATTCTCTTGAAGTGCATCATTTGGATCCATGGGTTACAGCTTCTCACAGTCAGTGGGAATCTCTGCACTGATCTTGGCAGGCTCTGGACAGGTGTAAGCAGAGAAGACTGGCTTTGTCTCCAGAACACTGAGCAAGCTGCACCTCCCTTCTGTTACAGGGAGCTAAACTGACACAGTCATTCTCCTCAGGTTCTTCTTCCACTCCAGGCAGGAAACAGTTTCCATATATCCTTACATCCCTATGCAGTCCTTGCTTGGTAGTAATGCTTTATAAGAACCTTCTGTTGCCTGAACAGTGGTTTCCTGGAGCTTTGACTGTGAGAGTTTTTGAAGGGGAAGCATTTCCTTCAAACAAAACACTATCTCCCAACAAATTGCTCCATCAAATGAATCATGAATTTGTGTGGGTTTGTTTCTTTTTTGCTACCTCTGCTGCTTTTGAAGTATTCTCAGGAAGGTCAACTGACCTTTATTGAGCCATGGCCACTGGCAAGATGATATCCATAATGCATGTACTTCAAGCAGCCAGTGGTCCAGCATGAGTGTTTTAACATCTGACCCCACCAGTACAAATAGTGTAAAAGAAAGAAGATACCTGTCTTCTTTTCCTAGAGGAGAGCAACTTCCACCTTGTATACCAGGTAACGTCTAAAATACCATGTACATGCAATCTAGCTAGGTAAGCACTAGAAGAATAATGGATCCAATCCTTCGTTTAGTTGAACACAACAGGTCTCCTGCTTGTTTTGTTGGTTTTTTGTCACTGTAAGTACTACCTGTATTGCTGTCTGAGCAGATGCAAAGATTATTCATCTCCTGCTATTGTCTAGGTTTATTACTATCTCACTTGCCCTAGCCTCTAAAGGAGAAGTACTTCAATTAAATCATAAATGTACGGGATAGTAAAATGAAGGCAAATATCAGACTTCAGGCATGTAAAACATACATTTTACTTACTGTGATAATGGACATACTATCATGTGCTTCAAGTTGATCACAGTTTTTAATAGCGCTCCCCTTGTGATTCCTCCATATCATGATGGAAGTGTTTTCCCAGTTAGGTACTGATGCAATATCTAAGGCAGAGTATAATTAATACACTCTGTGATGAGAACTGACTGAAAGATGGCAACATACTAGTCTGGGCGTTGAATGCGGTGAGGCTTAGGGTAAATGAAGTACTTTGTCACTGCACTTGCATTTTTCAAACTGTTACTGTTTTTTCTCAAGCTGAAGAAACTTGGCCCATACTAAGCCAAGTATAACATGAGCATGCACGTTACTGAAGTAACCCTTTGCCCACCTTAGGGCTTTTGCCACGAGCTGTCAGGCCATCCAAGCACACAGTGTGCCATAGGCGAGCATTGGTGGGAAATCCCAGTAATTCATTATGCTTGAGAGAACAAAAACAGGGAGGTCCCCCACAGGAGAAGAAGGGCTTACACATCAGCATAGTGCCTTATAATTTTTAAGTTTGCACAATATATCAAGTATGGCATTTCTCTCCTAGTAATAGCACAGCTTTCTGCTCACTATGAGGGGTGTCTATTGCACTCTCCTTGAGGTTTTTATGTTTGTCTCGTTGGGGAGAAACACTTGAAGTTTGAGATGGACTACGTTTCTGGTTTAGTGTCATCTAACATCTTTGAAAATTACCTCATTCTCTTTGAACATTGAAATTTGGATCCTATGATGTATCATTTATATAGGCAGAGACCAGCCATACCCACTTAAGTATCTCTATTTTCCCATTTGTATAGTACCTCCAAATGTACTTCTGTTTCATGCTATATTAATAACTGACCTAAGATGAACTTGAGCTTTTGTTGTTGCACATTGTTACTGAGTTTAACAGCAGAAAGAGTCATCTGAACTGATTGTTTGGAGTTAAAGCACTCTGAGTCCCTTTCCCGCTCCCTGGTTCAGCCAGTGCTTTGCAGCAATCCTGCAACACTGGGCTGCTCTCAGAGATCTCGAGGGGGAAATGTGAGGTTTTCACTTTCTTTGAAACTAAATTTGAAAGCTAAAACAGTATTGCCTCCAGCAGGTGCTAAGTAATACAATTTTTTCATAAGAAGATTAGGTCTGTAACTAGAGTTTTAAGTTTCACTCATACCCTGTTATGTAGGTGTAAGACTGCTAAGTGCTCCTCCCAGTTCAAGTTAGCCCATAGGAAGATGTGCTCCCTGGGAAATGGGAAGCAGCAGTGCACCCAAACTGGAGACTCTGAAGAAGTGAGTTTCTTCTCACTTCCTCACCCAGGTACTCAAGAGTTTACCATAAGCCTTTGTCCTGCAAATAAACCAAGGCTAAATGCTGTAGACAAGAGATAGAAATAGAGAACTGAATTTAAAACTTACTAGAAGACCATTACTTCTTTGGCTAGAAGCTTAGCAGCACAAATATGTGACCTTCATATGCTTTTTTCCAGGGAGCCTTTTTGTCAAAACAGGAGGGAGGGGAGGATAAAGCCAGACAAATTGTGCAGTAACAGCTATAACCAGACAAACATATAGGGAATGTAGAATTCAATTAAGAAGAAGTCACAGTAAACATGTCAGGGAAGGACCTAAAGTAGTCACCTGATGGTGTTCTTGCCCTTAAGTATGTACGTAACATATGTATCTTATCTAGCTTACCCAGTTGTGAAAGGAGACTTTCATCTCAAAAGCCTGCTCAAAATTTGTGTACTTTAGGAAGGTTTGGATCCAAACCAAAGGTGTCAAGTGTTATTTATGTTTTGATGGGCCAAGTTAAGGTCTAAAACTCAAACACTGCAGATTTCAAAAGCATTTTTGTATCTGGACTATTTGTTTCTTGTCTGCTTTAAGCCATTTGATTTGTTTGATGTGAGCAAGCTTGACCTATGCTCTCAGCTAGTTGGCAGCCATGCTGTTGCATTAGCAGAACACCAAATTTAAAACGATACATCCAGCTGAATCTCCACACAGCTTCTAGAAGGTTGGAAGAGCTTGCACGTGTTCACCTGAAAAGGCCTAGCTGAACATACTCTGATATCCTTTTGAATGACAGCCATCTGTGCAGTATCAGAGAGATCTCCATCTCTATTGAAGCATAAGCTAATGCCTGTCCTGCTGTGCTGCATCCTGGGGGCAGGGTTTCAGGTCTAGGGAACTTAATCCTCTACCAGATATTCTTCCCCCTCTCAACAGCATTGCTGGGATTTTGGTGTGTTGCAGCATGGTGGGGATGAATTTGTTCTGGGAGACCTGTTTTCTTTTTGTATAGGACTCAGATGGCTCCTTGTGTGAGGGCACAATAACCCTTCTGGTATTGATCTTACACTGACATTTGATCATTATGTGCAGGTGGACTTATTGTTCTGTATAATTTTAAGGACAGCTAGGCTTCCAGATATTCCCTTCAGTGAACAGAGGATCCACAAGACAAGTAACAGTGATACAAGCATTTTAAGTACTTTCTTACACTCTGAAAATTATGAGTGTTTATTCCTTCTTTCCTAATTCAGGGCTCATTTTGACTTAGAGATTTGGACTCTACTTGTAAAGTTATTACCAATGGCTAAATTATGGAACCCTACTTTCTGTACCTCAGATCTAGATAAGCACAAAATCAGAAGTTACTTGAACTCATTTGAGACTAAATAAGGGAAAGATGCGAGAAAAACTTGAGGGGATGGAAGTATTTCAGAGAGTTATCACGTATTGCCAAGCACTTAAATTCCAAGGTGATACCTAAAAATGCCATAGACAGATGTATCTGACAGTATCTTGCCCTCTAAGTGCTTGGTAAAATTACAAGAAAACCAAAACAATAGATAAAAGGGCTTTTTCTTCTTTTCATACCTCCACCTGTGACAGTTACCCTTACGATAGCCTGTCACATCTTTTGATAAAAGGTCCATCTTCAGTTTTAAATGGGAGCTATCTATGCTGAAGCATGCATTCAAAAGCACTTTCTATAAACAGTCTCTCAGGAGCCTTTAGCTCCCCACTAATATAATAACAACAGCAAAAAAAACCAAAATCAGCTCCTGGGTCAAGCTGCCCTTGTTGAAGGAGGCAGGTAGGAAGCTTGGCAGAGGCTGCATTTCAGCTTGTGTGGCTCGGAGCCAGCTCCACACTGCTTTGCCCCCTGGCAAGTCACTTCTATTTATCCCATGTGGGAGCAAAGGTAGATTGTTTCATTTACATACATGGGGGAGTTCACAGCCATTCTGCACAGGCAAAAATGATTCAAGCCACTGAGGGCACTGATTCCTCTCCTCTCCTTGAAAATCTGGGGCAACTCTGTGGAAGTAAATGAAACTACACTCTGCTCTTACAAGCAATTTTAGCGATATATCAAATTTATGTGGCTTAGAAGAAAAAGCAGCAACAACTTAGGCCAGCTCCTCACCAAGTGTGGCATGGTGCAATGCCTTGCCCTCACAGGGAGCTGTGCCTATCTACTCTGTGTGAGGATCTGTCTCAAAATCTGCTGGGGGCAAACAGGCATCTGTTCCTTGACCTTCTGCATTAGCAGATACAACACTTTGGATGAGAGAGAAACCTTTAATGAGACTGTCTTCCCGCTCCCTAGCCCCTCCTTTTAGCATGAATGTTGTCAGTAATACTTGCTTGCAGCAAATGCATTTTGTTCCATGATGAAAAGCCCTGAATTCAGCTGAAAGACAATTTTTCTCTATCACACATGTACTGTGTCCAGCAGAGATCAAGTAAAAAAAAATTAAAAAAAATAAAGTGCCATCCAGGGTGAATTTATTAAATCACTCAACCAGAATGGAATGAAAAAGTCTGCATCATGCTGGTTGTTTTTCTGCACCGAAGGATCTCACTGTATCTGCAACACAGCAGAAAGGCAGTGATGCACACAGGCATGTATGTGAGCATGGGGGAATGAGGATCTCTGTGTGGGGGTTCAGGATGCACAGTATGAGAAGAAACAGTGAGTAGCAAGAACCTCTCCTTTGAGCTAGAAAGACTGAAACATTTTTCTGAAAGAGAATGTCTGATATAGATTTGGGGTGGGGGGATGGAAACTGCAAAAAAAAAACCAAAACACCTTACAACAATAAAGACTGATGCAATGGTGAACTCAATACTGCCACCCAGAGTACCTTTTTGCATAATATATGATCCTCTGTGTGGATATGGAGGCTAGGAAGATTAAAGCAGATGATCTTTCTGCATGTAAAGCAGCCAGAGACAGCATGATGGATCATTACTGAATACATTTCTGGCCATGCATAATTGTGTTCTGATCTTCCTTGCTGAAGTACTATCACTATCTCTTTGCCAGACTACATTACTTAGCTCGCAAGAGCCAAAAACATTCTTTGTTTCTCTGTATTTTGTCCACAGCTATCTCTGGGGTTACTTGCATTAGAAACATGCTACTGCCAGCTATTATAAAATGTTAAAATGGCATCAAAACATCCTACAGCAGACCAACAAGGTGAATCAGATAATTGGCTGCACGTAGGGTCTGGAAAATAAGTGTCTGTTCAGACATATGAGAGGCATGTGGCTTGTTTCTCTCTAATCCTTTGGGGTTATTTCTGCGTTGTCTGATGCAATGGTGAATGCTAGTGTAAAACAACAGAGGGGGGGATTCTTGTGTCGTGTGGTTTTCCATCATTTCTATCTGACATTTAATCAGATAAATATCAAAAGTATATTGTGCATGATTTACTGAACAAGGGTTGAATAATCCTTAGCACATAGTGTATGAGCTATGTAGTGCAAAGATTTTGCGAACAATACAGATGAAAGAAAAAAAATAATCTCTCTTGCTTACAAACAAAAAGCAACAGCAAAGGGGCTGTGTGTGAGCTGGTGCAATGACAACAGCGCTGGGAATTTCAGCAGTCCTAAGATACAACTGCTGAGGCACAGGCAGGTGGTCTTGGTCTGTACAGCTGAGCTGCAAATTTCCTGTGGATAAGGTGACACAGTTTGTATTGCTAACCCCCCCCCCCCCCTCCCCGCATTGGTTAGAAGAGATTGTGGGCTTGTCATTGTGGATCATTACCTGTCTTTACATCTGTGGGCTCTCAGTTACATCATATAGTCCATAATTTAATTTAATCCCTGCATTAAACAACCCTTTACTGCAAGTGGTACCTATGAACACGGAGGTGCCTTTCACTTCTTAATAAATAAAAGTGAGAAATACAGAAACTGCCAAAAAATGTCCCTTCTTCCTTTTCTTCCCTTCCTCAGCTCTGTAAAGTAAAACTAGAAATCTGAGGAAAGATTTAAATGAAAATTTTATGTTTAGATCTTTTTTTTCTTGGAAATAAATAGTGAAAGAGATTTTGAAGCAAGGTTTAAAATGGTGATATTACTGCTTCTCTTAAATGACTGAAGTATTTCAGCAGTCTTTTTCAACACTTAGCACAGTGGCAATTACTCTTTATATACATACATATATATACTTTTTACATATATATGTATATATGTAAAATACAGATATACCTGCAAACAGTCTTCAATTTATATTCAGCATTACTGTTGGTCCTTAATATTGTGCTGTGCTAATTGAGTTGTAATGAACAAATATACAAACACCATATTTCTTTCCAAGCTTTTTCTTCTAGAAATGTAAGGGGAGGTTATCTGCATTATGGTATTAATTCTCTATTAACATACTGTTATTGAGCCCTTTGGACATAACCTTCAAGAATATTGATGATTTTGATTTTCAACATTTTAATTTCTACCCTTAAAAAGATATGTCAACAGGCAAAAAGTACACTTTAATGCCTTATTATGCAGCTCAGCTCCATCCCTAATGCTATTTGTCATTTTATTCAAAACTACAGAATTCATGGCATAAATATACATCATGGTATTTTTTATGTGACAAATTATACAAATGATACATTTTTCACTCTTGAAGATGTAAATAAGGTTTAGTCTGGATCAGCATAAAGCTAGCATAGGTACATAATTCTTTTTCAATGCTTCTTTTCTTTTTTATCTTCAAGATGACTGGAATTGTCTCATTCCAATTTGCACAGGACTCAATGCAAAATGACATGTTAATAGAAAGCAACTGGTTGCCTCTGGGCAGCAAAAGATCAGCTTTTCCTGACCTCAAAATATTTGCTTGTCATATGAGTCACAGAAAAGGGAGCCATTTGGCTTGCCTCTTGTTTAGCTTCCCATTTCAGAGTTTCTCTCTGTCCCTCACTGCAATACGTCCAGAGTTGCTAGAAATGTCATAGCATAAATCGCAGCCACTCTGAGCAGTGGCCTGGCTGTGTGACTGGCTTTGCTCATCTTGAAAGCAACACCCTGAAGAATAACTGTAGCCAGTCTTCACAAGACAGGTTTTCCACAGCTGCTCTTCAGATTTTACCTGTGCCAGTGCCAGACCATTGTGTGTCAGGAGAGGCCAACCTCAGGTCCTGCACTGCAGCATATATTAATGACCAGTAAGTTGGTACCTCCTTGTTGAGGAAAGGTGGCCAAGTAAGCCCAGCTAGTCAAAAAGAAATCTGCCAGTGCAACAGCACTAGTTCCATCTTCAAAATCAAGCACATGTGACGACTGTTCCTTTTGAGCCTAATTCTAATACTTAAAAGGATGACTCAGTCTGAATTCAGGTTTGATCTCAGAGCATTCTCTGTACTAGCATGCGTTCTCTGAAGTTTTCTTTTAGCAACACCTGTAGCTAAACTGAGATTTCTGTCTGTTTTTTACACTGGAGGGTTTCCTAGGAAAATTAGTGGTTTAATACCGGAGAATGACAATAGAGCTACATTAGAATTTTTAACTAAGGGTTAAGAATTGACTAAATTGCTATTTTGCTCAGAAATTATGGTCTGCAAGAGACAGCACTCTGCCACAACTCTTAGATGACTGACTTCCATGTTTAATGGAAGTCAGTGATAGACTCCTCTTGTTGCTGAAATGTTCACTTATAATTATTATAGGTAAGTTATAAGAAAGTATTTCTGGCAGCATATAAATCTCAGTCAGATGGGAATAAACTGTAGTTACCTGAGAGCCAGATTTGATTTCTAGTTTCAGTGAAACTGGAAAATTTTCAACTAAACTCAGCTGAGAGATCTTCATGCCCCTAAAACGTTTCCCTTTAGGGGCTGTGGGGTTTCCGTTGTTTTTCTTTTTCCTCTTTTCTGTCAGCCACCTTTTACACATAGTCCATTTTTCCTCTAGAGAATATATACCTTTTTTCTTTTTTTTTCCCTTTTTTTTGAAGAGAATGCACTGAAGAATTAGTTCATGCAAGTCATCCCTGAGCATAACAAAAAAGCCTTGAAAGTGATGAAATGGTTTTGTGTCATCTGTGAATGCAATGATACTTATCCCTGTTATCCTTCACATTTTCAATTCAAGCAGCACATAATTTATCATCTCTGGTGTCAAATGCTGCATGTAATTGTTTTGAGTAGAAAGCTTGGTGGCAGGGAGAGGAGACGAACGGAAGGACAGATAACCTTTCACTTCTTCCCACGAGAAGTGCAGAGCAGCACCTGCTTTGAATTTGGTGTCTGTCTGTTTTTCAAGCACACCCACAGCACCATGTTTTAAAGCAGAGCAGCATGTCAAATGTAAGAATGTAGTTCAGCAGGGGCAACATGGGTAAACATCTTACTGGAACAATGAAGAGCATGAGGCTGGAAATATTTTGAGGGTTTACCAAACTGAACAGTTGCGTGGCAACCCCACTGCTCATCACTCTGAAAGCGAAGTGACTTGGATATAGGATATCAGTGCACTGCAGTGGTCTCCTTCCTGTATCAATATTCTACTTTTGAAATGGTTTCATCCTTTCAGCCTCCTTCAAGAGGTCATGGATGTGACACGGTTAACAGATGGCAACACCTAGACAGGGGATGTCAGCTGCAACTGATGATGGAAAAAAAGCTATTGGTTCTGTAGGAGAAAGTGAATTTGTCTGTTCCCTGGCTGTGCTGCATTCAACAGCCATGGAGTCACAGCAGACCTAACAAACAGATCCTGTTTGTACAACTACTAATTAAGTCACACAGTTACTGTATGAAGGTAAGAAAATGCAAAGGGGATGACTTGTGGCTGGATAAGGGGCTCCATTTTATTCCCCAAGTTAAGGCTATTGCAGTTCGTGGGATAGCTGGTTCTACCTGTGGCTTCCCCCTTTCTTTTCTCATCATGACCTGTGGTGTGCTGACTTCTACTGACAGTACAGTCCTTTGGAAAGTTGTTTTGCCTGTGTCTTTGTCAAAGACACCCAGCTGGATTCTCACCCAGCTCTTCTGCATCTCTTAGGCCTGAACAATCGCACTGAAAACATCTAGGTATTTCTGCTAGCTGTTATCTTGCACCCTGGAGGAGCCTCAATGCAGGGAACGTATTCAGATGTTAAGACACCTAGGTGGATTTCACTGTATCTAGTAAACCTGAGCTTGTAGATAGCATTTCTGTAACCCTTTTTTTTCTTTTTTGCCTGATTAGTTAGAACAGAACTGAAGTAGTACACTGCTGTTGGAAGAAACAGGCTCAATGCCTGCCATATGGAGCAGTCTTAAGTGTAATAGGGAAAGAAATCCTGTCTATTCTTGTGATCAGAGATGGAGATCTGTGAATTTCAGTAGGACTATGTGGTCTCCCAAGGTGTTTAGCCCTTGCTAAGCACAGTCTTTCAATGTGATGTTTTTAAATGGAGGAGTTTGCTTTGGTTTGGTTTCACCATGGAAATAATGCTAGTCCTTCTGTACAGAGAGGTGCTGTGGTATTACTCCATCGGCAGAAGCATACAGAGCTTTGCCCTTTTCCCCAGTGACTGTTGAGTCTGTGCTGTAAACCTTAGCCAGCATTGCCTATTTGAATGGGATAAAACAAGACAACTACCAAATTGCTCATAGGGAATGTGAAGACTGGACAAGAAAGCGCCATCAAGATAAATCTAGCAATAAGCACCAGCTCCTACCAACTGCATAGCTCTTTCATGCTGTCCCTCAACCAGCCTGGTAGGGAAAAGCTGCTCCCACTGTGATGAAACTATGCCCCATGCACTGACTGACTGCAAACAAAAAGTCTTGTGTTGTAGCTCTATGCTCGAGAAAGAAAAAAGGGAAACGGGACATGCTCTGCTCTGGTGTGACAACCATTCGGGAGTGATAACAGTGAGGAGTCCTGTCTTAAGAAGAACAGGAGATGTGAGGGTTTTGAGCAAAAAGTGTTGCCAGACTGGTAGTTTGATGTGAGCCCTTGCTGTGCCAGAACAGCAGCTTGTCCCCGATAATAGATTAGCGGAAATTTCTATGCCTCTGTAGCATATTAACAGCAGTTTGCCTCTGTTTTGTTACATAAATAGATTAAGCTTTAGCTGTGCTCCTATCAGACAGATTTTCATTGTTGGTTTTTTTGATTGGCTTTTTTTTTAGATAATCATCACACATTCCCATCAGTTTTGTCCAACAAGCAAGGCTTTGAGTGGGGAAAAAAATCAAAAGCTGACTGAACAGTTGCTTTTTTTTCAGCATCTGTAGCTGTTTAATATTTTGCCTGTCTGTCTCTTCAGGTGCACAAGGGAGACAGAGCTGCTCTCTCTAGTCTGCATCAAGACAAGCAGAACCTGAGCAACTGGGAAGAGAGGACAAACTGCCACAACAATGCCAAAATTTCTGGCTCACATTCTTGAACTCTGCTGTTCATGTGTCAAAACTTGAAAGCGTAACTTGGTGAATAAACCCCAGGCCATAAAATTCTTAAGTGTATGGGTTGCATCCAGCTCTTCACTGGGGATTTTGTGGGTCCAGTTTTAATTCTTCCTTCCATTTGACACTGACAATTGTGTAATTCGTGCACTCCTGGAAGCATGCAACCAGGCAGCTCTTTTTATTATTGCTGTTTCTTTTATTAATGTATATAAGTGCTGTACTGACCTGTACCCTCCTTATAGGATCAGAATTCTACAAATATTTAAAGCAAACTGACATGTGGAGGAGCTTGCTATATATTTCTGGGAGGCTTCAGACTTACTGCCTAAAAGCTATATGGCCTTAACATTTGCCAAAACAAACTGATACTGTCTGTTGCAGTGAATGCCTGCTGTGGTGAGGTCAAACAGATGACCTCACTAATAGAGCTTTCTTTAAGCAATTTTGCAAATAGCAACTGTTTCCTTCACAGGCAAATTGGTTTTTGTGTTAAGTTTCTGCGTAAGAACCTCATCTAAAGTCAGATTGCTACACTGCTACTACAGTACTTGCCTCACAGACTGAATCCTAAGTTGGATTTAGTATCTGCTATTAGCCTGACACTTGCCTCTTGCAAACTTTTCAGGCATTAATTACAAATGGATTCAAGAGATATTTCATGTCTGAGGTAGGAATTTATTTATCTCACTTCTGTAGATCCAGAGAGTGGAAAAGTGGAGAAGCAAGCTGTAGCACAGGGTACTAATAGCATGTCTTTCTGGTATGCACCAAGAACTATATTGAAACCATATACTTAACTACTTATGCTTCTAACCCTGTGCAAGAACTTATTCTTTAATTTGCTCAAATTATGGCTGCCCTTCTGTGACAAAGCTCTGTATCAGGACGAAAATTGATCTTCCTTGGTCAGTGGTGAAAGAAATCATTTGAGTTTGGAATATTTTGTTATTTTTGTGGGTTTTTTTGGGGGGACAGTTGGTGTTTGGGGGTTCTTTTGGGGGGGTATGGGTGGTAGTTTATTTTTTTACAAAAGACATGCATACCTAAATTGAGGTCATGGTGATGCTATAGACTTTTTGGTGTGATGTTGTAAAAATACCTTAATATTCATGACCCACCAAAGGTGCGCCATTAATGTAGGTTTTGCTCTCCCACATTCTGCTTATAGTGTGAACACAAAACTGTCACTAATTCTTCAGGGCCAGCATCCCAGATTTAGCCTTACAGAAGCTGCTGTCATACATGGTGATAAAGCATAAGGATAATATCTGGTTGTGGTCATCTTAAGTACAAAAGCATTATCAGCTCTCGAAGTCTGAGCTACAGATAGTTTCTATATAATGTGGGAAATGCTGCCTACTTTTATGTCTTTTTGTATAGAAAGGAGTAATTATAAGAACAAAGAATTGAGGGTAGCAGGTGATGTTTCTTGTAATTTTTTTCATGTTAATCAGATGACTTCCCTGCCATAATCAAATGTTGCTTGTTGTTTGGGGTTTATTAAGTGCTGTTTTTTTTTTAATTACAGCTGTCAGCCCTACCCTCCGTCATGGGTCAGAATTTGTTGTAGTGCATCCTGATAGCCTTAGTCCTTTAGGTAGCCTTGTCCTCTAAATAAGTTCTGTGGCTAAACAGAGACTTTGATAAAGATTACAGACTCCCATGGGGATAAAAAATCAGTCCAGCTTTCCCTTGGGAAGTATCTCTAATATCCTTGGTTTAAAGGCTGTGTTACTTAGTTTTACTACTATATAATTTTTGTGCTTTCTTATTTTCCACTTCTCAAAGAGACACAAGGATCTCTCCAGAGAAGTATCACCACAAACCACAAAGGACTCTAAAGTGCATCCCCTATGTGCCAGGACAGCAGAGTAAAATACTGCAGTGTTCTGTGGAAATCTGTTTTGTACAAGTGGATTACAAGAAAGTGTCACATATAAAATTTACTCCTATTTTCTGACCCTAGAAAGTCAGATAAATTATGTAGGATTGCCATAAAAAAGAAAACCAGCTCAGGATTTATTCTTTAAATGAAACAAATGCTATTAATTTTTTTCCTATCTTTCTAGTTCCTTCTT
Source organism: Pezoporus occidentalis (assembly GCF_034315485.1). Classification (NCBI taxonomy): domain Eukaryota; kingdom Metazoa; phylum Chordata; class Aves; order Psittaciformes; family Psittacidae; genus Pezoporus; species Pezoporus occidentalis. The sequence continues at coordinate 926,987 of NW_026913900.1, read as the reverse complement.
CTTACCCACCTCCCTAGCAATCATTTCTAAATTTCAGATCTGTATTTCTGCCAACTTGGCACACCATACAGAAACAAAGCCTTTCAATAATATATGTGCTGTTCCTGCTCTGAAAGCATATTTTGGCAAGAGCTAAGAGCTTTTCTAACTCAAACTGGTATCCACTTTCAGAGATTACTTTTTTATTACTATTTAATTTAAACACAGCCTGAGAGAAGCTGCTGTCCAAGGTACAGGAGAGCAGTGCGCAATGAGGCGAACTGCTTCCTGCAAGAATTTAGAGCCCATTAAGGAGCCAGTCCTGGAAATTCAAATCCTGCATGCAAAGAGTAAAGCTTCTTTCTTTACTGTACTCCCTGTGAGGTTCAGTGCTGCCGTCCTCAGGGACTTCTCCAGGGGATCCATGAACTCGTTACATCCCAGACCTAGCTCAGTGGTTATCGTTTCTACTGATGCTGATTACTTCAAGGGAAGGTTTTGACACTGAAGGCTGTTAAGAGCTAAATTGAGAACATTTCATTCTGTGTGGCTTTTTTTTTTTTAAAGACAACAGGTTCCTTCTGAGTTCTGCCAAGCCAAACACAGCATAGGCCAAAGCTGTTGATAGCTGACAATTCTGTAACTACAGCATCCTCATTTTGCTTTTGCAAGGGGCATATTTACAGTTCGTGTGTGGTTCTTAATATTTTCTCTGATCTACTAAAAAACACAAGATGGACATTACACACTTTTAAATAGTCTGAAATTATTATGACCTTACTAGCTCTAACTGGAATGAATTTCAAAATGTCCCTGTATTTAGTCCACCCTTAAAAGCTTACCACACTCAACATGCTTTAGGATGTTCAGTTACTGTATCACATGCTAACACCAAAACACTGCAACCTTGTTAGTCATGCAGAAGGAGCACTTTTAGTATTGGTCATGCATATAAAGCTGCAAGAACATATTTTAGAAAGTCATTTCAGAAAATGCTTGCACCACATAAAATTAAGCTCAGTATATTGATATTTATGCCCGTGTAATTCTGTGAACTATTTTGTAGAAAACCATGTATCAGGGTAATTACTTTTGAGAATTTAATTCTAAGAGACACAATGGAGTACATTTTAAAAGGTAAAACAAAAAATGAAAGTCTGTTCTTCCTTCATTTCTCATGGTTTTGTTTAAGAAATCCAACCAAAGTTAAAAGTTGCTCATGCGTGAAATGCTGGTATATTTTTCTTCTATTTTGGAGAAATACCATTAAAAGAGAAACCGCAAATATGTAGGGCTTTATTGGGGGGGCGGAGAGATAAAACTCACTTTAGAATGTGCATTCTTATTAAGATTTTTTTTTCTATTTTATTGATTGCTTTTTCCATTTCATAGCAATAATCACAAATATGTCAAATGCCACAGTTTTATTTACAAAGCATTATGGATAGATGTTAGTAAAATGCTTCTCATTTTCTACATCTATTCTTTCCTCAGTGGCAAAGCAGCTTGATGTTTCATGAGACAGAATTGTAACAATTTTTCAGTATTTTGATATAAAGTGAAACAAGGTGCATCACAAACTAAATTTCCTTAAACCATTTAGAAAAAGAGGTGGAAAGCTGGGCAATGTTTCAACTTCAGATTAAAAAAACAGTATTTTCCTCATTTGGAAAGTAACAGTAAAAATGTATGACCGCCATTAGTTCCCAGCACCAGCGCTGACTGTGGGTCAGTTTTTGGTTATGTTTCTTGATGTCCTTACTCTGTATCAAATTGCCTCATTTGAACATTTAGCTCTCCTTCTTTGACTTCCTTCCTCTATTCAGCTCATGTATCTGTCTGCACTTCCTAATGCTGACATGTAACAAGGAATTCTTTACAGAGAACAGGATCTCTTTCAGTTCTTTAGCCACTGTAAGCCTGTTATATAGCATACAAGTGTCAATAAACTACAACATTGTGATTTATTTCAGTGCATCTAAAGCCATCTTCACAAAATGGAATTTACTTACAAAATTACATTGGTCTATTTTGTAGAATTGCTCATCTCGGGTACTGCTCTTGTTTTGACAAGTTTGAAGTACAAAACCAAAGCTTAACAAAGTAGTTGTAGCAGTCCCTCCACGTGTTACTATCCTTGTAAAAAAACAGTGGTTCATTTTCTTGCTGTTGTGATTTATCTCCTCCATAGATGTTTCTTCTTGATGCATACCTGCCTCTAAACTCCTCTGATTCTCCATTTTCTCATCACATTCATAGAATCATAGAAACATAGAATCATAGAATAGTTAGGGTTGGAAAGGACCTTAAGATCACCTAGTTCCAAACCCCCTGCCATGGGCAGGGACACCTCCCACTAAACCATATCACCCAAGGTTTTGTCCAACCTGGCCTTGAACACCACCAGGGATGGAGCATTCACAACCTCCCTGGGCAACCCATTCCAGTGCCTCACCACCCTCACAGTAAAAAATTTCCTCCTTATATCCAATCTAAACTTCCCCTGTTTAAGTTTGAACCCATTACGCCTTGTCCTATCACTATAGTCCCTAATGAAGAGTCCCTCCCCAGCATCCCTATAGCCCCCCTTCAGATACTGGAAGGCTGCTATGAGGTCTCCAAGCAGCCTTCTCTTCTCCAGGCTGAACAGCCCCAACTTCCTCAGCCTGTCTTCATACCAGAGGTGCTCCAGTCCCCTGATCATCCTCATGGCCCTCCTCTGGACTTGTTCCAACAGCTCCATGTCCTTTGTATGTTGAGGACACTGCACACAATACACTCCAAGTGAGGTCTCACGAGAGCAGAGGGGCAGGATCACCTCCTTTGACCTGCTGGTCACACTCCTTTTGATGCAGCCCAGGATATGGGGCTTTTTTACAGAATACATTTTTAGATGCTATTTACAATATGCTTAGTGCATTTTAAGATGCAAGATTGTGCCCCTAATCTGTGGGCAGTAAGATGGGATAAACGCATTGCAGATTTGAAAGGTGCCTTGCGGACTAACTCGGTATGGCTGGGGCACGTACAAAGCACACATGCAAGAATGTGATGAGTTGTACAGAAAACCAAATGCAGCAGAAATTAATTTTGGTGTCTTGCTTATTTTCCCTAAGCATGCTGACATCTATCCTTATAATAATGTTGACCCCACCTACAATGGATTGTTGCTAACTATTACTGTCATACAGTGAGCCTTGTATAGATTATCACAGCTGTTGCATTTCTGAAGTTTCTTGGCACACAGCAAGCTGACAGCTTCATATGGAGCCAGTCACTTCTCAAGCAGCTGCAACCCCGTATTCATAACTTACCTTGAATCAGTCTGAAGGCTACTTGCCTAAAGGGACACTCAGGAAGTCCTTAAATACTCAGCTTTTATCTAGCAAGGAGGTTTTGCTGTTCTTACGTAGCACCTTGGCATGTGTATTTCAGGGCCTTTAAGAGGCAAAGACCTTCCTTCCTTTTCTAACACATTTCAAGTTTGCAGCAAAATCTGTATTTCACCAGGCATGCATACACAGTGCACATTCAATCTTTGTCCGACTGTGTGGATGCTGGTAACATTATTTATACATTACCAGACATGGGCTGGAAGCAACAAGATAAAAGCTGTATTTTCTGAGTGCTCCCAGAAGCACTACCCTCAGTTGCATAATCACCTGTGGCAACTGCTGGGGGATGTGTTATGAAACGGTGTGAGCTATTAATCTGCATACACCTATTATTCTGTTTTTCCTCTTTTGTCAACAGGCCATGGCATGCTAGACAGTCTCTTCCTCATCTAGGGGAGGATGTTTACCCTGCTTTCTTCTGAATCGGAGGATCCAATAAGTAGTGTATCTGTTGCAAAAGACAGGAAGCAGATGGAGGGACCCCATGGGTCCTGTGTCTATGAGTGCAAGAGGATGTATATGCATAAGAGAGAGCCTGTGCAGCTACGCTTGCTATGTGTCTGTACGTGAGAGAGAAAGGGAGAAACTGTTTGGCTGTATGCTGCAGGACTCCTGCAGTACTGGGAAGAATTGTAGCTATTCAATCAAGCATAGAACTCTAATTAATATCAAGGAAGGGCACCCTGACTAATTAGGGTTTCCCTGCTGACTCTGCAGGATGTTACTTATGCTCCTCATCAAATCCGCATTCATTTACTCTACAAAACATCACTCACGCATAACTTTTTTTTTTCTTTTCCTGATGCTTCAGCTGCATTCCTTTATTTTTCCAATACTGCCTTTTCTTGCCTCTCCATAAATACAATGTCAGCCAATACCTATTCCTTCCAATCTTCTAAGGAACGTGTTAGTCCAAACTGGGCGCACTTAGTACATACATCCTCATTTTTGCAGTGGACAGAACAAGATTCAGATTAGGAAATGCTTTCTGACAGTGAGGATCCTGAGACAGACTCCTCTGGGTAAGTGGTCTCATTAGGACTGAAGAGCTTTAAGAACAGTTTAGATTATTTTTCACCAAAAATGATATCAGGAGTAGCTGAGCCTGTTTGGGGGCAGAAATGTAAACCTGGTGCCCTTTCAGGATGTTTTGCATCATTGGTATTCTTTAATTCTAACACTGTAAATACTGCAGGTTCTGTCACTGCCTGCCACTGTCTCCAGTTAGGAGCTTTTTGTTGTTTCTTTTTTTTTTTTTTTTTGGGGGGGGGGGGGGGGAAGCATATATATATATTATATATAAAACAGGAATTAACATAGATGGTGAACTTTGTAGTGACACCTGTTGGTACCTCCAGGCAGCAGATAAGGAGCAGCTGTACCTTAGCTCAAGAACCTACCTACTTCTGGGAGCCCTTCAGTGATCAGGGTCCTCCATGTCTGAGATTTTCATGGCTTCTGTTAAAGAGCTGTTTCACTAGTGACTTTGCAATGGGATCACCAGAAAGCAGACCACCCTCATACCATCTCATCTGCCATTTAGGTAAAGGACTGAGGTTCCTAGTGCTCCTCCCGTGCCCTTCAAATAATTAAGGATTTCAAGTGTGCTAAGTTGTGTTAATTACAAACCAGCCTTCCGGCTGCAGGAATATCTTCACGACAGATAGTACCATCTTCAGGCTCCAGCACCTTAGACTGCTTGCTGTATATGCTGTGTGCAGAAGGCCACTCAGAGCAGATGAACGTTATCATACAGTAAGAAAGTGTGATACACTCCCCATGTCAAATTGCAACTCAGATAATTAAATTCTTTCTACCTACCTTCCCAATCCCATTTCAACTGAGAGTTATATTTCATTACTGTTCTAAAGATTTATGCAGGCTTAAAGGGGAACTATTAAATGTTTCTTGCAGTCCATTCCTTAGCTGACTACAGCTGAGCAGGGAGAGTGTGAGCCATCTGTATCACTTCATTTGAATGGTAAAGTGCTTAGAGATCTTTGGGAGATGAAAAGCATTTCATATCAAATCACACTCTCAGTGTTTCATTAACTTCTTTTAAGATAACGTCTGCTCTTAATCTTAGTGAAAGAACTTGGAAATCTCTATTACGCACTATAGATCTGAAGCAAGAGAAGATACAAGTAACAAAAAATGAGCCTGGGCCATCAAGCCCAGCACCTGATCAAACACTCGTAGAATACCTGTGCCTCTCCAGGTTCACATTTTTACTTTTCTTTGTTGATGATTAATTTTAATTGGAGTCTTTTTCCTGAGTTTCTTCCAACCCATTTCTAAAACCACTGCACTTATGAGTGAGCATAAAATACTTCTGGCACTTACTTTTCTTTCTCTCTGTTTCTCTTTTTTTTTTCCTAAGGGCCCAAATATATATAAACGCAGCAGCAGTCAAAATTAAACCTCACATCCAAACAAATTGCAAAAGAGAAAATCTGTAGTATTTTAGTATAAAATACGGCCTTCAAAATGGTGGTGTGTCATTTGTAAAGCCTTGCTTTATAAAGAAATAAAGCACGTAGTTAAGGGAAGTATATAAGCAGATCGGATTTAGTGGAGAGCAGTTAGCTGGGATGGCAGTAGCTCTGCCCACAGAGACTGCAACACTTCTGACCTGCCTATGCCTGCAGCCCTTCTGTGCCACTGGCTGTTCTGTGGTTTGGTGTCTGCTTAAAACTCTGCTCAATGCTTCAGTGGTTCCCCAGCTGGTGAGTCTCAGGGCAAGTGCTGGAGCATTTCTGGAGTTGAATCGATAGCTGCTATTGCTGCTTTCTGCCAAGACTTTAACCTTTTTTTCAGCAGTTGTGCACCATGTTAGTGATTCTCTGCAAACAGAAGTCTGTATTAAATTGGCACTGGAGTTTGTGCCCTGGAGTTTGTTCAGACACTAAAAGCAGCTGAAGGGAAATTGAGTTTCATTCTAAAATGTAAAGTTCCTAGAGTTTCCTCTCTTCTTCAGCAGGTGTCACAGCAAGTCATACCTCCTAAATGACCCTGGTAGTTTGAGTTAGAGGCATTTAGGGTTATGGCTCAGCCTTTACAAGCTGTATCTTGGTAATTCCTACCACACCTTCCCTTGCATTCTGACACCAGCTGATGGACAAAGTGATGGGGATGAATGAAATGTTTAAAGCAGCTACAAGTTCGACAGGAGCTAACCTTTTATCTACCAGGATTGTACAGCTAAACTAGCAGGTCATGTACGCATTCACTGTATTGTACACATGCCTCGCATATATAAACTTGTTATGTTCAGTGTTCTAATCTTTGTGGTATTTGTGAGAACAGGCTCAAGTTACCAAGCAACGTGCTTACTATGATGCTTTCCCTTGAGCATTTTTCATACAAAAGGTTTGTTGTTTAATAAGCACTTACACCTTAATCTTGAATAACATTTCAAGTCTTTCTTGCCATGTCATCTGATTATAACTGTTTACTTCACAGCCAGAATATGCAAATACCCACAACATGCCTTTACAATGCAACGATAAATTACCAGAATTTTATTGCTGTTTTTCTCCTCTGCTCCACCTTAGACAAAATCCACCCTCAAATCATTTCTCTCATCTGATTGGTATCAGCTGAGCTGACAAAGTAAAATCATCGACATCAGCAATAATTCTGAAAGCTTATAAGGGAAATCTGAAATGTGCATGCTCTCCGTAAGAAAGACAAAGCACATCTTCCAGATCACTGACACAAGTGAGCATATTCCATATAGGTTTTGTTAAAAGATATATTTAAGAAAAAGGACCCTTAATCTTGTCATTTGATGGAAGAATCAGAAGGATTCAAGTCTGAAAGTGGAGCATGAGACAGGGCTGTGGATTATTAAATGCAAACCAATTTAAAAGACTTTGCAGGATGGAAAAACAAAATGTGACAGGCCTGATCCTCTGTTGCCCTCTGCCTTTGAAGACAGTTGTGTGGAAAGGGGAGAAGTGGAGTGTGGTAAATTTTTCCAAGAGCAAGGAAGAGGGAGGCATGATTCTTCCAGCCTTGGAGTGGAGGTGGAAGGATCTGCTTCTGTTTCCATGGACCTGTGAGACTTGTTTGGTACTGCCTCTGTGCACACAAGGGTCTGTCTCCTGGGAAGGTGCCAGCTCTTGGCTTTTCCCACCTTTTCTAGCAAGATGAGGGGGAAGGAATGTGATAAACCCGAGAGTAGAGGTGCTGGGAGAGTAGAGACTCCATTGTCAGTGGGGACCGGGACTGCTGAAAACAGAGCCAGCATGCTGGCCAACAACCTTGAGACTTCTTGGGCTACATGCCTGGGACCCATCTAGCAGATGGTTTTCCTCAGCAACTGGCACTTATAGCACACCTTGTAGAGAAGGCAGCAGCCTGGGACAGGGGGCTGGAGAGCCACATCGACCTGCTGATGACTGATATCTGACTGCAGAGGGACTGCTGGAATGAGCCAGAGCTGTGAGTTCAGCTCCAGGTTCTGTTTGCCAGGCTGACCCTGAGCCGAGTAGCAGCTCTGTCCCATGTCTTTAGTGAAAGTCCGCATGTGTACCCGCATGGAGCGGTCAGCAGCCTTGCAGTGACACTCCAGCAGGTTTGAGTATTTGCTGAATGTTGTCCACATCACTGGCTTGGTGAAGAACAAATACTGCTTTATCTCTTCTAAGGACATGGGAGACTTTTGAGTTTGTGGAAACACAGGATCATAAAGCCATCAGTGTAAAACAGGACAGTCTAGTTTTCTGAAATGCAGCTAGATAGGTGGAGAGATTAAACTGTGGTCCATTTATTCTCTCACCACCTAAGCCCTAGTATTTTAAAATACCTGGAGGTGACATAAAAGTGGGCTTAAGACTTTCACTGAAATATTAAATTTTTAATTTCATGGTGTTTTAAGATATCCAGATCAACAGGTTGGGTTGTGGTTTTATTTGTAGTATACACAGATAAAGCAGAGACTGGATTTGTTACCTAAGACTTGGTCCAAGTAAGAGGATTTGGCAGTGGTCTGTGTCTGAACTTACTTACTTTTCGAAGTGTTTTTTTACTTTGCACTTCCTCTGAGGTTAAGCTGCCACATAGCACAGCCCAGGCTCTTCCACTGCTTCTGGAGCACCAGTAAAAACCTTCCACTGAAGAGACCCTTAGAGGTTAGATCTCTTCCCCCGGGTTTTGATTTGCTGAATTCCACTTGTACAGAAAGCAGGTGTTTTACCACACTTGGCAGAAAATGGTATTGCTATTAACAGCTCAAAATAGGCAGTTATCTGATAACACTGATAAACGACTGCCTTCTGGGAAGGGAGTGTGTATTATTTAAGAGGCATTGTCTGAACTGAATTATAAGGTGGGTAGGAACACCCCCTCCTTTTGTGTGAGAGGAACTGAAGGGCACACTGCATTTCAAGTTTGCTGTCTGGGATTTATAGTGCAAAGGACTGCATTATAGTGTGTTCTAATAATCGCAAGAATATTTCCACGCTTCTTGCAAATTGTTGTAAGGGGTACACATTAGAAAGGGGAAAAATGATGCACATTACTAATGTTTCTATCACAGGTTTATTGTCTTGTATACTTAGAAGTATTTTTTAGAAGATCAATAAGAAGGCTGTTTCAAAAGAAATCACAAACAGAACTGCATTTTGGTAATTTCTCAAAACAATCACTATACCAATCCCAGGTTAAGTTTTACTTTGGTGTGATGTTAGCATAGGCTCACATCCAAGTCCAAATACAGCTCTGGAGCTTCCCCAAATTTTAGAGACAGTTAGATCTGAAATTTCCTTTTCATTGCTCCTCACTATTTACATTGGAGCTATACTGCCAAGAGACCATGGCTAGTAGAAAGTCAGGACGAACCACTGGTCTGACTCTATACCGTAGCTGAACATACAGAGCACAGATTTTTGAAGTTAACTCTGAAATTTGTCCTCTCCTGCTGAGAGCAGATGCTGACCAAAACCAAAATTTTAGACTGGTGAAATCCAGATCTCAACCACATGATGGGACAGGCTATGCTATCAGGTTTATACTGCTCTCATATTTGCAGCACATTCTAGAAACATACTTTTGATATGATCATGATTTGGTAACTAGTGCTGACAGTCTATATGAGAATGGGATCCAAAGCTTTCTCATTATTTATATGTTTACAAGTTATTCTTCTTCAATAAGATGAAAGGCTCTACATTGCTTCAGGCTTCTCCTATACAGCCATTGAGACCCAGCAGGTTAGTAAAACAGATTATTTAATCTCACGATGACACATTACATAGTTTTGTGTCTCTGAAGTTGCTGGAGATGATGTATATAATTGGGGTCTGTCAGAACATCAGGCGCTCGCTCTTTTTCCCACTCTAATTCCTTATTTGTATTGTGGGGGTTCTTTTCTGGCTTTGCTAAAGAATTAGTCATCCAGTTGAGAAAGTTCATTTAAAAGCTCAGACCTTCCCAGCAGAGTATTCAGTTTTTCAGATGCACAAAATCCTGCTTATCTTCTGTCATTAAATATCTTGGAGCGTCATCAGCCAGAGTATGATGATGGTCTTTGTGGTCTGGACAAAACCCAGATCTGACATCCAAAATTCCTCACGGAATTCAAACAGCAGAGTTTCTTTTTGTATTCTGCCCTACAGAGTTTTGTTATCAGCAGAGACAAACACAATTCTTGTGCAGTGCTAGACCCTGATTCTGAGAGGGCTTAAGCATATTATTAGATTTCAGTAGAGTGGCTTGTGTATAAATTTAAGCAAGAATTTGTTACAGGGCTGGAACTATTGTGAATAAGATGCATGGTACTCCTGAGACCTTTTGATGAAAGGTATTGTTATCTGTATCACTCGTATCAGATATGTTGCTTTTACATGAATGCTGTGGTTGTCAATTCGTTTTCTAATGTTTGGAAAAAAACAGGTAAGAGCCCTGATAGCCTGAAAGAGGATCAACATATCACAGGCACTGCATGTAGATTCTTCCATAGCACAACTGGCTGACAGGTATTTTATGGAGTTAAAGGTCATACATTCTTTCGTATGTCAAGCTACAGTTTGCACACAGATTAGATATCTTTGACATTTGTATTCACACATGCCGCTTAAAAGCGCTGACTGTTGCAGAGCTCAGAATTAGGTGGCTAGCTAGCCCACCACCAATGGCAACTATTAGCTTCTGACAGAATTGTCCAAATGTTGATAAGCAGTGACTGATTTGTGGCCAGAGGAAGAACACTGTGAAGTGGACAGGCTTGAGCAAAGTAGTCTGAATAGAAAAGTGTCTGCTGCTTTCCTTGGGATACAGTGCGAAAATAATGATTTGCTCTCTCTTTGTGCATTACAGAGGTGGGAGGGAGAACTGCTTGCAGTGTTTTTCTCTTTGGAACCTTCACACTCATCATCCTTCTGAGAAACCAAGACTTAGTCCAGTGCTAGGACAACTCATTTGCCTCAGCCTGTGATCCTTTTTACATTCTTTGGTCTGAACATCACAACCAGTAAGCTCATCAAGATGGGCTTAAGCTTCTTAACATTCCTTGAAAATCAACCCAGAGTTCTTTCCTTTATGACAGTTGTTTTAGAAACATGCCATTTCTTTAGCCAAAGGCTGAAGTCCCAGGTCTGCTCAGGATTGCATTTGATTTCAGTTCAATTAAGATTTCACTCAAATTGGTCTCTTTGTACATCATCTTCCCTGCAAACTAACTGAAGTACCCACCACCTGAGTGATGTAAGGTGTGTCTCCTTTTTGGAGCATGTGTTGCATTTGGTACAGATGTCTGTTTTCCTCCTCATTCATACTCAGATACCACTTAGTCTCCTTCATACTCGATAGTTTTATATAGGCGTAAAGAGAAACTGTATTGAGCATGAGCTAGAAAGAGCAATGGCTGGCTGCCAACAACTGCTAGGTGATGAAGAACTCAGCTAGAGACTGAGGGACGGATGCATCTCGGACCTCATGTTCTATGCTCTCACATAGTCAAGGGATAAAAGTAGTGATTTCTGCAGCATAACATGTCTGTGCTTGTTCAATTTCTACATTAGGAGGGGGTAAATCTATAAACATTTATTTCTCCCCTTGACTAAAAAGGGAGCCATAGTGGCAAACAGGATAAGCAGTGCAAAATCTCATTACCCTACAAACTTACACAATTTTATGGACAGAGGATATATGTAATTGTGTATAAATAGTTATTACTATACATGTTAATAACCTAGTTTAACTTACCCTCTGTAATACATATATATATATAACTGCATATATATAACTGAAACAGTAAATGCTAGGAGCTTCACCTGTGGTTATTGTATAGGTATATTAGAATTTGGTGCTATGAACTTGTTGTAGATCTCAATAAAAGCCAATAAAATATCTGTTGTATCTAAGTATCTCTGTAGTGCAGTGAGCTCTGTCTGTACAAGTGTGCTGGGATAACTTTGACTGCAACAATGGGATTTTAAAAAAAATATTTGGAAGTAAAAAGCAACTTCCTACCCCCATGCACTGTATTTTAGGGTCAAATGTGAACTGTGAGAGCAGCAGAAGTCTGCCTTTGTGCTGCACTGCAATTGGTATGTGTCCTTGTCGTGGTTCAAACCCAGTCAGGTAATTCGTTCGCTCACTTCCCCCCCTTTTCTTGCCCTCCCCCTGCTCTCGGAGGGACGGAGAGGAAAATCAAAAAGAATGCAACTCCCACAGGTTGAGATAAGAACAGTTTAGTAACTAAGGTATAACACAGATCACTACTGCTACCACCAATGATAATAATGATACAGGAAATAACAAGGGAAGAGAATACATCATCTCACCACCAGCTGACCGATAACTCGCCCCCCCAGCCCGACCAAGCTCTGACCGATACCTCCTCCAACCCTGCAGTCGCCCTTCCGGCTAACTCCCAGTTACATCCTGGGCATGACGTGCTGTGGTATGGAATACCTCTTTGGTCAGTTTGGGTCAGGTGTCCTGTCTCTGCTTCCTCCCGGCTTCCCTTCCTCCCTGGCAGAGCATGAGGCTCACAAAGTCCTTGGCCAAACCAAAACATCGCTTGTTATCAGCTCTGTTCCCGAGCTGAAAGTCACAACACTGCACTGCACCAGCTACCAAGAAGGGGAAAAATGACTGCTACTGCTGAATACAGGACACCTCATTAGAAGGAAAAGTGATCCACTCAAAGTAGGATTTCAACTTAACAACTTTCCTCTTCCCCACATACTCTTCTTTGAACAGAGAAGGGGTTTTTTTATTGTCAAAAGTCCCTCAGGATCACAGTTTATTTGAAACTTCATGCAAGTTTAAAACCTCAGAGACTTTTCTTGCTGCTGACACTTATACAAGGCAGGTTTCTTCAATTATTTAACCTCCACTTTCTACAGCAATGACTGGCTTTGGCAGGGGCCAGGGGAGGGGGGTAGGCATTCAGCTAGTTGGTTTTGCTGCCCCACTATAAACCCCTGGTAGTGCAGAGTTTTGTTGGGTTTTGGTTTCTTTCTGACTGTCAGCAATTTTAAAAAACATCCTAATTATCAGCTTATCTTCCCCCTCAGACACTGAATGAATAAAAGCAAATTGATCAAGACATTTAATTCTGATACCTAATGGCATGCCAGGACCAGACAGTATCTGGTAAAGCAACAGCCACAATAGGGTGAAGGGGATGGGTCTCAAGAAATTAAGGCTCTTTTAATGTTTTTGTTGCAGAACATCACAAAACAGTAGTAGAGACCAGTAAAGAAACAGTCTCATTTTTATCAGGAAAATTAAAATTGAGGGTTTTTTTAAAAAAGACAGTAAGGTCTAGCCTACTTTTCAATCAAGATGATGAAGACCCTCAGAAGGACTGATTTACACACCCTCACCAACTAATGCTCTGTAACACAATCCCTCCACCCCATCTAAAAGCATAAAAAAAACTGGGAAAACTCATGACAGTGATGCTCAACTAATTGACTTCAGTCCTGAGCAGCAGTGTCTATGTAAGAAGGGCTTCATGCCAATGAAAAATTATGTTCAAGTCAAGCCTTTTGCTTCTCTGGATTAATAGTGTCTAGCATAGATGTCTCCTAGATGCTTTTACTTCCAGATACAGCATTTTCTAGAAGTATTCAGTATGCACTGAGAGAAGCGTGGGCAATAGCACATTTAGCATCTGCCCTGGAGCTCTAGCTAGTCTCCTTGCCACAAGCATAAACCAAACAGCTCTGCCATGACCACTGCCACTGCCCCTCTCAAACCATTTCAAGAAGGACTTGGACTTTCCCCTCTCCATGTGATGCAGAAGCAGACTGGTTCTCCTGGTTCCAGGAGGCTTTCTGGGCATCTGTCAGGCTTTCTTACAGGTTCTTTAGCCAATAAAACTTTTGTGTATAAATGCTCTCATCAGGAGCTGCCCAAAGCAATGTATAGCACTGTCTGGTCCCTGCTGCTCTGAGGCCACTCAGGCAAAGGACTGTAGCTCCTGAGCCATAAGCTCTTGTCAACGTTAATGGGAGCTGCAGGTCCAATTCTCTTGTCTTCGCAGCAGAGGTTGCATTATGCTGCTTGTTATGAGGAGCTCTTTCAGCTCCCTCCTCTTCCAGGATTCCTACCAAATCAGCCCAACCTACCTGTTATATCCTAATAACAGTTATTCCTCTCAGTGCCACTCCTGCATCTTCTCAGAATCATAATACTAAACGGCAACACAGAATCATAGAATCATAACATGTTGATTTTAGGTACACTTAAGACCATCGGGAAGGTCACTTTGTAAACTGAAATGCAGAAATGCACTGGCATTAACTTCATTTCTAGCCTCACGCACAGCCTGTCTGAATTTGTCTGTTGGTCAGGTAGCCCTGTGTGTATTAGATGAACACTGAGGGCTGAGCAGGAGTGAGCTCATGACCCCATTCAACTGCCCTTGGGAGGAGAAACCGACCCTCCAAGAGGGATGAGACACCCAACTGGGACAGGCTAACTCTGTCCCAACATTCTTCTGCAGTCCATGGCTAAATAGCACATGCTCTTGTAGAGGAAGGCTGCTTGTAGCAGCTTATGTTCTTGAACAGAGGATAAAACTACTTTTCTCGCCAAAAAAGTTCTCCCAGGTATAAGCCGTGTGACCTCCTGAGGAGGGACAGTGTTCCCTACAGTTGCTGTTTTCATTTGGGAAGTTAAATTCCAAATGAAAGTCAACTACTGAAGGGGAGCAGAGAAGCTGGAGTTTGTCCAGGTAAATACTGGTGTGTAATAATTGCAAGTGAGCTTGTGTTTCCTTCTCTGGGAATGGTTCACAGATTTCATGTGAAGGCTTTGCCTTACCCACAGCTTAACTGCAGCTGTCCCAGGGGAAATATGGAGGTTATTTAATAGTGCCCAGCAATGACACAAAACAACTTAGGCCAGGAAGAGAAGAAGAGCACCATATTAAATTAAAACTGCACAAAGCAAAATTTAGGGGGACAGAATGTAATTACCCAGCTTGGACTGTGGCCAAGGCACTGCTGCTAACACCTTTATTATTAAAAAACACAGAGGGGGAGAAATGCCAGAAGAGCCTCACAATCACACAGATAAGGAGACCTTGCTTTCAGCCTCTCGTGAAAGATGGCACCTCAGGTAGCATTAGCATGGCACCTCAGTGTCCATTAGCACTATGCCAGGGTACTGATTCAGGACCTACTAAGAAGGAAGAAGGCCACCCACTAAAGAATATGCATAATTAAAGCTAAAAAATGAGCTGCTTTCATTGTGAAATGTGGAGTTCTCATGGCAGTGTTTCCCCATGAATACATCATCAAAAAAAATAATAGTTTGTGCTTCACCTCAAAGGAATTTCGCAAAGGTCAACCACTAGAGCCAGCTGAAAGCATTATTTAATGACTTGACCATTTTATTACTGAATATTTCATTGCATTTGTTTTTATAATCAGCTATTTCTGTTCATGAAGAATCACCAAATCCACAATTTTCCTGTAGTAGACAGTGAGACAGAGGCAACCATAGGAAGCACGTGTAACTAGCTGTCCTTGATTTTTATCAGCTTGCAGTTTCTTTGGGTTCCTTTGGTAACTTCTGTCCTTGTTTTAGCACAAAGCAAAGCACAGCAGGTTCTGCCAGAGATCTCCAGAGGGGATCGATCAAGCTTTGAACCATCGTCATCCACTCATGCTAGTACGTGCAGTGGCCCCTGCACTACTGAAGCAATACTTTTATGAAGCTCTCATATGAAAAGATGGTGATCTAAACCTGATCTAAAATTGGTACGTAGATTTTTCACATTTGGATTTTTATTTTTGTTTTTTTTACATCAACTTCTGTCACAAAAGTACTCAATGCAAAAATGCGACATTTTATTCAACAGGTACATTATGGAAAAGAAAAGAAATGATGGTTCAGGTATTTTCATACTAAGACTGATTGGGTTGGTTTTAAATGTAATTTTAGCAGTTAATTTTGTGATTCATCTCAAAATATATTTTCCTATGTATCAAGCTATGCAACAGAAATATTTTAGAATTTATAATTTTTAAATTAGAGATCATCTAGCCTCAATGCCCTTTTTTCTTAGTATGTCTGGGTCTGAAATACCTTTGAACAAAAGCAAAAACCCAGGCTGAAGGATGAGAATGAAGGCAAGAAGTGTTTTATACCAATGATCTTTGAGAAGAGATCAGACAAATCATCTCCCAGTTTCTTGATGAAACATGCCAAAGTCTAACCCTTGGACAACACCTCTGCATCAGAAAACAGGCTACGGTACCATCTCTTTACTATTTACTTATCCTTACCGTTCTCATCACCACTCAGGATTAACAAGGTTACTCCCTACCCAAAAGTCAGCTGATTCGGCTGAAATCCTCATCCCATAGAGGCAAACACTAGCTTTTATCTGAGGCTTCAGATTTTGCTATTACTATTGTTTAATAAATCACATTTTCAGATACTGTGGTGATGATAAAAAAAGTAGCAAAAAGTCCAAATGCGATGCAGTATTCAGAGCAGTATTTTTTTTTCAGTTTCTTGTAAGAGAGAGACAGTAGATAACAGCGCTGACTTCAGCTCAACCTACTGTAATGGGGTGGAGAACTGGACCCAAGTAGCCTTCTCATGGAAGCTGTATCAACTATAGTAAGTACTGCAATATTCACCATAAGAAGAAATCCCCAAATTTTCTCCAAATGAATGATTCTAAAGAAAACATCAATTTGGTGCTTACTCTTTAACTGGATGCTATTCCCAAGTGCTGTGTAATCATTAAGTGAGCTTTAATTTAACAAGTGTTCTGCTCTTAGCACACTTTTACTTATGTAGTAGTAAATTAACTATAACAGATTATTACTGTTCTCCATCATCTAGTAATAAGTGAGACTTCCTATGAATTTAAACTAAACTAAGGTGGTTGCTCACCCCTCAGTTATGACCGCAGGTGAAACAACACCCATTTCAAAGACAACAAAATTAGTTTCCATGCTGAGATTCAAAATTCCAGTTCATTTGCTTTCCCATTACTGGGAAGAAAACTGCACCACCTGAGCTATGTCTCGCCTGGCCACCTCTGGTAGATGTGCAATGCTTTGATGATGGGGATGGGAACGCTTCAGTGGCCTAAGTGAATTTGCTGGATCAATAAGGCCTTGCTGCATTTTCAAAGTGATTTCCTTCAGTGTCTCACAGTTTCACACATTTCTGTCACAGACTTTGCTTTAGTAGTAATCAGCAGCTGGTTTCTGAATGACTATAATGCTAAGGGCGAAATCGCAGAAATAGAGTAACCAAACCCAGAGCCTGATATTTAGAGGAACTGGTTTTAGCTGCAGCCTGATGAGTTACTCTGTTAACTCAGGCCTCTATGTGTGTGTCTAAAAGAGAGAAACTCCTTCTCAAAGGAGTTACGTGACACTTCTGTCTATATAGATATGGAATGATCATGATTAACTAGAACAGCTACTAAAGTAATTTCTCGAAAACAAGGATGCTATTTACTATTGTTTTCTCCAGAGCTTTACCCCTGATCCTTTAAGACTCTGCACTTCACAAAGATTAAAAAAAAAAAAAAAACAAAAAAAAAAAAAAGGATCTGGCACTCACATTTATGATAGGCTGACATTGCTGGTTTGCTGCCAAAGACACATATAACAGCAGCAACAGCTGAGGGATCTCAGCCACTGAACCTTGGTGCTAACCTTGTAAGAAATCACTTCAATGGTGACAGAGTACCTCTGTTCATTTTGTCCTTGAAGTTACAGAAATGCCATCCCAAGTTGAGCTGAATCAGAGCTTTCTCATATAGGCAGGTGACCCTTTGGAATCAACTTGATGCCATCAGTTTCATGTTTAAAAGCCTGAAACAAGCTCTTATAGAATTAAAATTTTTGCTATAAAATGCCTGTTCTGGCCTCACCCTCTTATTGCCCACAGAATATCCCAGACCTTTTAATGTAGCCTACCCTTCCTCTGAAGTTTTCTTTTGTTAATTTGGGTGGGCAGATTAAAGGCAAAAATAAACCTGACATGAAAAATAACTGTTATTCTCCTTCCCTCAGTAAAAAGAACTTATGCTTGCATTTTCACAAAGTTAAATTTGCATTATTTAACTCTAATGGCCCTTTGTCAGTATTCTCACTCAGAAATGTTCATCTGATTCCTTGGCATCTCTTTCTCACCAAATCGTGACAGTTTGATCTCTAACAGAAACCAGCAGAGAACGAACTACCTAAGACTCCAGTGAAATTTGAGTTGCATAGAAATGTTAATTATGCATAAAGTGTCTACTCCTTTTTTCCAGTAAATCCGTATGTTCTTTTAAATATATAGAATGATGGCATTAGATAGGTAATAATCCTTAATTCCTCTCAGCAGCCTCAACTGAACTGTGAGATAAAATTGCTCATCTGGAAGCAAACTGCCTATTTTAGTTTGGCAAAAAGAAATACATTCATCCAGTCAGGCAACTGCAAGAGCAGGACAGAACAGGAATTTGACCAATATTGTCAACAGTACTATTTTTTAAACATTTTGTCAATCCATGTTATTAAGGTTTTTTATTATTTCTGTTCTTACGCTATTTTGAAAACCAAGTGAAGTATTTGTAGTGCACCTCATGTTTTCAAAGTTTTTTTTTATTTGTAAACAGTTCTCCTTTGAGTCTGCAGAGAAATAGTAAGTCTAACTTGAGTTATCTTATTCCTGAATATCCTTAATCTAATCTTAGTAACAGTTCAGGTGGCATCCCTGTTTATAATCTTGCCCAAGTGTACTAAGCTACGATGAGCCCTTCAGTGTGGAGAACTCAAGGAAAACAGGTATTGGTTGACAGAGACTTAATCTATGTGCATTACATTTATGTGGCTCTGCTTGAAGTTTAAAAATAGCAAGTTCTTTAAGACAGGATAATGTCTATGTTACGGGCAAACTTCCCTCAGTAGTGATGCTTGTTCTACAATATTTTGACAGCGTTTCCTCTCAGTCTTTTTACTGATAGCCACTGATTGTCACGGAGTGCTGGAAGCAGATAACCAAGAGCAATTACAGGCATCCTGGTGATAGCCTGTGTTATGATTGTAAAAATATCTGAAATTTTCATAGATATGTAACACTAGAAGCATGCCAGGTAAATTACAAAAAGAAAAATAGAAAGTGGTTCTTTAACATCTTAATTGAAAGGAATAAAGTACGTGCATCAAAGAAGCCTAAAAAGCAAATGCTTGCTGTTTTTTCATCAAATATTAACTGGATCCTGAGGGGTTTTCATTATCCAGATGAAAATATTTGGCTTATTTATCAGAGTGCAGAGCCTTACATTGAAACGATAGTCTTGTATGCAATCCTCATGGAATGGTATACATCAGAGACACTGAACTGATTGAAGTCTTATGTTTGGCTGAGATCTCTAAAGGCCCTGGTAGCATGCATTCAACCCTTCACACTGTTTCCACAGCACTTCACTGAGAACAGGGCCTTTGACTGTAAACTCATTTTGCCAGCGTCTTTGATTCCTTGTCTGCGCCATATGGCTGCTATCAGTTTACAAATAAAGAAAAATTAAAATTGGTTTATGAACTGTTATTATTATAACTGAGTTCTGCTATTAGCTAGGTCTAAGTGTTTTCATATATTCTACACCTCTGTTGCCCTTTGCAATTTTTGACTGTTTTCTTGTACATTAGTAATTAATAATTTCCTTGTGTAATTGTTCCCAAGAGAATGAGCTGAAAGAATTACGAATTAATTTCCATCTTTTAGTGCACTAATAAACCTCCCAAGATGAAAATTTCACTTCATCCAGGTAGAAACCAATCACTTTAAATCAAAGCTCACTGACTATCAGAAGGCTGGTTGTCTTTAGGTTTGTCGTTTTTCTAGAAGTTTCAGGAGAGTAGTGGCCTGCATGTTAAAAATTAATAGAAAGCACAAACAGTGATTTTAGAAAAGCCCCTGGGTCATTTTTTGGTTGCAGTATAGAGTTCCTAGGCATTTAGCAAACTTAGCATTTGTTGCATTTAAACAAAATGAATAGCAATTTCTTGGAGTTTGAGAGGTCTCATGGTATAAATGTAGATTTCACCCTTTCCTTGAAAAGTATTTGTAAATTGTTTCAGCTTTATTTTATTGTCTGATGTAGATAAATAATTCATGCGATAGACTCTAAAACGTGGATCAAGAAAAATAAATGTCCTTTTATGTACAGTTTATTCAAATAGAATCTTCAGCAAACAAAATGTGTTCTTTCTTATGTATTCATTTATAATCATACAATGTCAGGTCCTTGTTCACCAAAGCACTCATCCTCATTTATCTCTGAGCGCTTGAGTAACCAAAGCACTACTGCCAAGTAACAAAAGCAACGGTTCTGACCACATGCTTTGAGTTAAATACATTAGAGTGCTGTTCCAAGTAGTATCATAGTTACTGACAAGCTTAAGCGATTTACTGAACTGGGCATTTGACATCCAAGTTTATATACCTTCATGTATTTTAACCTTGATTAAATTCAGGAATATAAATGAATACTCTAACCCTCATTTTTCAAATGAGATGTAAAATATGTAATTAATGGAAAATACAAGACTTGATCTCAGACTTTCAGGTTTTCAAGTTCATTTCAGTAGTTGATAGTGTTTTGTATTAACATTTGGAAGGACAAAAAGATTCAATTAAATGGCTACAGACTGCCTTAAGACACAATGCATCTCACAGTAGGTTTTGAAAGAAAATGCTCTTTAGTATCAAAATCCTTCTTAAATATCTGGAAAAAAAAAAAGTAAGTGGACTTCTTGTTAAGAAAGTAAAGGGAGGTACTGCAACTGCCTTTAACCAGAGTTGATCCCATTTTACACCTGGTATGGAGGAGGGAATAGAAGGGGTAAGGGACTGATGAAGGTTAGGGAGAAAGCAAGAATAAAACATAGCAGGCTTGGAAGCAGACCAAAGAGTGTCAGAACTGTGACCACAGGGAAGCCTGGGGCAATATCAGAAGTAGGAAGAAAAGGCCTAGACACTTGCAGTGACCAGGGAAAGACCCAGAGTAAGGAAGGAAATGGCTATGCTAGGTCCAGGAAGGCTATTATGACTGTAGCAAAGTAGCTCTACCTCCTCCCTAAGGAAGCAGATGCAGATTACATAAGAACTCATCAGGATTACTGGTATGGCCATAGGGAATCCAACCTGCAAAAAAATGTTAAACACAACGTGGGTTGCATTTCCTCTCAGGTAATATAAAAACAAAGTCATTTCTACACAATGGGGCCTAACTATGAGCAATCAGAAAATGGATGCAGGAACTTCTCGGTAGATCTGTCCATTTAGATCCCCCTCCCCTTAACACCTTCAAAGAATGGAACTTCTTTATCACCACAGCTTGTTAAGATGCTACTTTCTTTAGTATGGAAGGAAGGAAAACGTTTTACTGACTGGAAAATCAAAACAAAAAAACACAACAGAACCTGTTCCTCCCCTAAAGCCACTCAAGATGTGCATTTTTCCATAAATTCTACTGGAAGACTTTTTCCTTAGTAAGTCTGAAGCTTGCAGAGTACACACAGAGCAAACTTCTATGTGTACTCACTGAACTATTTTTCATGAAAAGAACTGATGACAAGGCAGAACCCTTCTAGCAAGATGAAAATACGTATTTAAAACAAAAGTGTTTTCCAGGCTGTTTCAGAAGTTGCAAACATATATATTTTCTATTCTGAAATTATTTTTTTTACACAAATGTATGTATCAATTTGTTTTTAAAAAGGTCTACAGTAACTATACTGGTTTTGCTGTGTTCAAAAACACCATTTTTTTAAACACACACAAAATCCAGCCATCTCTTGAACAACCCAGAAGGCATTACTAAACCTATGAAATTCCTTATAGCTGATGCTTGTTACAACAGTGCACAGGGAATTTCCTTGCAAACACATACAAACTTTTTCTCCAATTCTAGGTGAAATATTACTACATGGAAATTACTTTTGCTCAATGTAAATATACATTCAAGTTCTCAAAATACAGAAGCTGCAGTCCAAATTTAATTACAATGCTTTTTAAAACTAATGAGGTGCGAACTTTGTAACAGAAATGTGTGAAGACACTAACCTCACTGTCAGCACAGTTCAGTATTACTGTAATGAAGCAACTGTCTGAAATGTTTGAGAAGAGGCTGAATAAACCAAGACCCCCAAATTCTCACACCTGTAGAAAATATTGACACTGCTTCACTTCTGGCTTATCCCAGCCTATCACTGCTCAAATTCCTGCATGGAAGGAGCTGTATCTTCCATGGTAAAGTAATATTCTGTTTAACGGCATTCTTTTCTTGACAGGCTTTGAGAAAAACATCAGTACTGTATCCCCAAATTCCCTTTGCGCTGCACTGTTTCATAATACCTAATCTAAAATACAAACATGATGCTTAATGAGTACGTTTGTCACATGAGTAGCAGGAACAGATGAAGTCCAAAAGTTCCCTGTAATCTGCTGGGAGAGATAGCTCAAGTGCTGGAGTCAGCACAGCCAGAAAACCTTCGAAATATTTTTCTTCAACTCTAATTTGCAAAACTGCAATGGCAAAGTTTACTCTAAGGAGAAACTGTGCTAACCACAGATTTATTTATTTTCTGCTGATCAACACAGCTATGTGAACAACTGACAGCGACATCTTTTTCTGCAGGAAGATGCCAGAGCTACAGAGTTAAAGTGAAAGCTTCAAAGTTGACACTGACCATATTTATTAATGCAATAACGAGCTTCTTGTGGTTCATGCAGCTTTCCAGGATTGCGCTGGGCTAAACAAGTTTTTTATTGTCCCCTTTCAGGTGGCTGGCAAGGCATAGCACATGGCTGAAAATACATCACATGGTATCTCCTGGAAGATGACTGCACTGCTCGTAATCCTCGCTTTCATGGCAAGACAACAAAATCCCATGAGAAACCATTTATCTCTCAGAACAGACAGACTTTACTGTTTGAAAATGTCTGTTGTTTCCCTCGCAAGACTTGAGGGGGGAGAACTTAGACTAGCCTCTTTGGGAGTCAGGCAGTCAGATCAGCTTTCTCCCTTGGGCGCAGCTGCCAGAGACCATCATCCCTTATGCACTGGCTGCAGTCGCTTACGGGATATTTCACACCTGGGAACTAGGGAGCCTAGCTTCTGCTCAGCAGACAGGCTTGGAGGCCTGCCATGCCAACTTTACACATCTCTCTGGGATACTTATGTCCCTTCACAATGGTATTTTCTGATACTACAAAATTTCTAATTACACAATAACCCTTTAATATCAAACTGTACTTGATTCTGACTAGAAAATGATGAATTTCCTGCAAGTGCAAAACACACTGTAGGTTGAAAAATGACCCATTCAAATTGTGGGGAATTTTTATATCAGTGTAAATTTCCCTGTTTATATTATTTTTTATTTCTGAGGAATTTTTCACCTATTTTCACAAAACAGTATCTCTGTACTTTTTCTTTTTTGGTATTTTTCTTTCTTTGGAAACATCACTGGGTTTTTTACATACCACTTGCAAAAATGTTTACTGTTTTCCAAACAGTTCTTATTGGTGCATATCAGTCCTGAAAAATCACAAGTGCTTCAGATCCGTCAGGAATCATTATGTTAATCCTTCATAGAACTACAGAATAGCTGAAGTTGACTGGGACCTCTGCAGATTATCTAGGCCAATCCCCCTGCACAAGCGGGTTGCTCAGGACGGTGTACGGCTTTTGAAAAAAATTCTTATGTTTAAACAAAATGTCTTCTATTTCAGTTTATGTCTCTTGCCTCTTGTCCTGTCACTGGAAATCACTGAGGAAGAGTCTGGCTCCTACTCCTTTACTCCATGCCATCAGGTATTTATACACATTTGTAAACCCCCCAAGACCTCTTTTCTCTGCATTGAACAGTCCTACTTCTCTCAGACTGTCCTCATGTAAAAGATGTTACCAGTCACTTTGATCACCTCCGTATCCCTTTGCTGGACTCTCTCCAGTCTGCCCGTATCTTTCTTGTACAGAGAAGCCCAACATTGGACACAGTATTCCAGGTGTGGCCTCACCAGCGCTGAGCAGAGCGAAAGGATAGCCTCCTCTGACTTGCTGGCCATGTTCTAACACAGCCCATGATACTGCTGCCTGCCTCTGCCACAAGGGCACGCTGGAGGTTCAACATGCGTCTGCCTTTTCTGCCAGTCTACTTTCACACTGGTTGGGGCCCCAGTCTATGCTGGTGGATGGGCTGCTCCTCCCCAGGTGCAAGACTTTGAACTCCCTGTTGTTGAACTGCATAAAATTCCTCTTTGCCCAATTCTCAGGCCAACTGATGTCCCTCCCGGTGGAAGCACATCACCCACCCCTCCCAATTTTCTATAATCTGCTGCAAAACTAAGGGCATGCACTCTCCTGTCATCCAGGTCATTAACAAACATGCTAAACAGCACTGGCCTCAGATCCAGTGCATTTGAACACAATTCCATGTAGGAATAGTGCATTGAAGTTAAGAAGCAAATTTTTATGTGTGTATTTGGCAGCCATCTCACCAATGAGCCTGTCATGCTGTTATCCATGTTTCTGTCACCATGAGCATGAACTACTGCAAAAGCATAGCCAGCTGCTTTGAAGCTCTGCAGCAATACCAGGTGGCACAGTGATTGAAGCTATTGCCTTCCCATCTGAGAGAAATAGCCATGTTACACTGGTGCCTGCAGATAGAAGCCAACCCTCTGGCTTTAACTGAAAAACTCTTAGATGGTTTGGGACTTGTTTACATAAGAGGCCACTGCTTTCCCACTCATTCACCGATTCGCGAGCTACAGCAGTTACACATGTTGGCCATCCAGCAGAAAGGAGTATCTTGTAGGCACTGTAGGCAAGTTTCTGTGAAAAAGCTTCAACAGCCAAATTTGCTGCAGTGTGGGCCCTGTGTGGATTTGGGTTGCTTCTGGCAGAACTATCTATTTAAGAAACAATTTGGGGCAGAGATGGATTCAGTATCTTATCTGAGAAGTCCCAGGCGATGTTTTTTTTTACATGATTACATGATGTAGTAAAAGAGGTAAGTTTGATTTCTTGCATAAACTATGGCTATTAATAACTGAATTATAAATATTATTGTAATGAACTCTTTAGTACCTAACAGAGTGTTACAAACTCTGAAATAAATACTACAAGTCTCAATAAACAACATATTTGTGGCCTGAAATTGCCATTTCTTCTCCCACGTAGGAGACCTCAGGGCAACAGACTTCAAAGTTTTGGGTTTTTCATTCACTCCACAGAAAAGCAAACAACCTTTAGAATAAGTAAGAATCAGACCCTGAATCCCACTGGATTTGGCCTCATTTGATGGAATTTCCACCTCTCATCCATTCTTCTGCTTTATTCTTCTCAAATTCTCCTTCAAGATCCTATGTGCTGGTACACTTTCAGACCTCTTCCACATCTAATCTCTCTTCATTTTGCAAACTAGCAGTTCACCATATTTTTCTTATAAATTAAAGCATGCTCCAAGATACACAAAGGCTAATCTCACAATCTCAAAATTGTATCTGTAACTCTCACCTATTTCTGTACCTAATTCTATATTCAACAACTTTTTGTTGTTGTATTTGATTCTGCTCAAAGCTTTCACAGCCTGTTTTTTTTGGCTGTGAGGAACCATGTTCATATATAGCATTCAAGGTGAAAGAAACTACAGAGCCACAGCTAAAGTGGGGCTGGAAAGGGCCTCCCAGAACAAACACAGAGCTGTCAAAAGAGTTTCTTTCTGAAGAATACTCTGTTTCTCAATCATGCCTGGCTGGTAGCTCAAACTAGGGTTAGGATTAGCACTAGTATCAAGAGAACAAGGAAGACTAATATGCAGCTGGGATAGGGCTAGAAAAGGGCTGAGAAAAGAGAAGAAGGATTGCCAAAAGTTCTCCTGGTAACGTTGAGGATATAGCCTCAGCCACCTCGTGAGCATTTTAGCCTAGCCTAGGCTTAGGGCTGGTGGAAAGGGAGTTGAGCTGCCAAAGGATACAAAGGGCTGTAAAAGAATATTCCTCTGAGGAATGGGTAGTCCAGGGTGCTGCTGCTGTAGAGTTTACAGTTAAGCTTGGAAAAAAAATCACCATTTGGAGTGAGGCTGGAGAGAATCTGCCAGTAAAGAGTTAAGTTTAGCCAAGGGGGGGAAGCTTAGCCCCTCTAAGGGTTGAAGGAAGCTGCAAGGTTCAGCAAAGGGCAAGACTGTAACGTAAGGGCTGGAAAAAAACATTTCTGTAATGGATGTATGCAGTACTGTATTTTGCGCTTATCTGGCATGTGGGCACCTATCTTAAGTTATGCAATATATCCACATGGAAGAAACATGTAACTCCAAGGATAAGTTAAAATAGGGGAGATTTATCCCCAAATTTCAGCAGTAGCTTAAGGTGGGCCAGAATGCTGAAGGTCTGCAGCCTGTGTTTCCCTGCCTTGGCCCTGCTTGGGGGCCACTGTCCCTGCGGCACACCTGGGTGCACTCGCTGCCAAACCTCTCCTCCCTGCCATTTTACAGCCTGCATCAGCACACCGAGCAGCTGACAAAATGGAGGAGGGGAAAGCGCATAGCACAAGATGGATTGTTATAGTCCTCGGAAGTAAAGTTAACTTTGGAGGAGGCCTCGCTCGGGTATTTCCACACAGCTCATGCCACCTGCTGGCAAGCAGGAGCCGCGGCCAGGCAGCCGCAGCCCAGAGGCACGCAGGCCTTGCGGCACAGGCCTGCCGAGCCCCCCTGCCCCGGCCTGCTACGCAGCCAAGCCCGAGCCCTCGGGGCCATCTGGGCACCGCTCTCTTTACATTCGTTAGTATCTCCGAGGAGCTGGGACCTCCAGACCACCTGTCATCTGCAGAGGCCAGGCCAGGACAGCCTGCTGCACCCCGCCCCGCGGGAGGGGGAGTGCCGCACTGCGCCTACCCTAGCCTCGCCTCGCCTCCCCTCCCCTCTCTTCGCTGCCGGAGCGAACCCGCCGGCCAACGACCGACGGAGCCCCGCTCAAAATGGGGTCTCCACCGTGAAACGGCTGCCAGACAGAGTTGTTCGCCCTTTGCCTCCCGGAACGCTTGACTGACGGTCTGCGGCAGCCGCGGTTGCGTCAGGCACACACAGCCTGCGGGGCTTCCAGAAACTTCCCTGCCCTCTGCAAAGATGGCTTCTGCACTAGGCCCGCCGGCCGCACGCGTCACTTCACCCGGCCGCCCTCAGCCAATGGTGCTTGCCTCCTCCGGAGTCACGTGGGGTGAGTGAGCCAGTCGCCGGGAGAGCTTGGCGCAGTCTGGCGTCACTTCCGTTCTCCGGGAGGCGTTGTTGCGGAGCTGCGTGTTGGGTGTCGGCGAAGTGTCGGTCGGGGTGAGAGGGTGAGGAGCGGTCACGTAGGTGTGCAGGGGCGGCGGCGGGGGGGCAGCGGCATGGGGCTCCTTGGGGTGCAGGAGCGGAGCTGCCAGCGGCGGGAACAGGGCCCTGCCGAGAGCCACTGAGGGCCCGCGGCCTGCCCCGGCCTGGGCCTAGGCCTAGGCCTAGGCGTGAGGCTGGACGCGTCCCTGTCCCTTTAGTGGAGTCACGCCGCATTTGCTAGGCGGGAGTGGGTTTCCTTATACTTTGGTGCAGCAGTAGTTTTGCTGGTTTTCCTTTCTGTTGTGTTTGCTAGTTAATATGCTGGAATGTGGGTGGTGTTATGTTTTCCTTTTAATTCTGGTGTCGTTCGTCCTTGTCCTTAATTTAATGCTTGAAGTTGTCTTGCATCAGTTACCAGTTTCAAAAAACTATCATAATCACGGAGTTGTCACTGTAAATTCCTGCAAACGGTGTAATCCCAGTGGAAGAGTGGGTTTAGTGGCATAAACTGGATGAGTCTCTGAAACTAATTTCACTTAAAAAAGGAGGATTTCGTAACTGAGTTTAGAAGTGAAGTAATATTTTCTAGCAGCAGGGTAATTTCACCACTTTATCTTGTTTGTCGTTAATGCTAGCTCTCCACTGCTGTGGATGCTTGTTTCTCATGCAGCTTTAAAGTTGCCTTCCTTTAGAATACTCTTTATATTTAGTACTGTACATGCAAGCTACAAACAGTTGTGTGAAGGAAAACATATTGGTTGTTGGGGCATCTTGTGAGAGGTGTATAGTCATAATTAAAGTATTTGTACCTACAACAGCTTGGGGACTTTGTGTAATATATGCACTATTTGTGGAAGTAAGCTAGCAGTTTTAATACTGCTGCAGTCTGGAGTCCACTTGCCCAAGAGTGATGTCACCGTTTTCTGGTCAAAACTGCACAAGTTGCCCTGGATTTGTGTTCTGGGCTGTGACCTTGGCTCAGTACTGTTTCTGTAAAGCTAATTAGCTCTTCAAAGGATAGCTTAATACCTGTCTAAAACTTGTTCTATCTTATCTATTGTGCTGTTTGCTTATTTGGGTTTATACTTTGCGGAAATTCAGATAGATTCAGATTACTTTTATGAATAGTTTTTGGAGGACAGAGCACTCATGAAGTGTTATGTCTCAAAGTTAGTTGGTAAAGTAACTCATAACTACATGAAGTTTTTTGATGTAATTTATATGCATGACAAATGGTATGTTCTCCTGTTTTCAGGCCAGTTGTGAGAGAAGTCTCTGGAAATGGAAGACAAATAGAGATAGAATTGAACTGTGTATTTAAGAAGGTTCTAGCTTTTATTACATAACTCTAGTCATAATACCATTTCTGTTACAGTCTATAGAGTAGTTGAGAGCAAGTAGTAAGTGTACCTTGTTTTCTGAAAACCATGTAACTAAATAGTAAAGCATGTTTTTCTCATGCCTTTGCAGGAACACAGTGTATTAAATTACCTAAGCAACCATGCTGGCTGCAAGGCTAGTATGCCTGAGGGCATTATCATGCCAGACTATCCGCCCCACCATTACTCAGACTTCCCCAGCTTTGAGGAACTCCAGTATAAAAGCATACAGGCTCTGGCAGCCTAACCAGGTAAGGCAGTTCTCTTTCTGATGATTCTGACTGCTGATATCTTAAAGGGTTGAGTGTTTTGCCAAAAGAATTGCTTTACATGGAGTACCTGTTTTGAATGATCATGAGCCTTGTGTTTCTTTGAGGTACACACTCTGATTTACAGAATAACGTTACTCAGTCAAAAACCAGGGTTTTAAGAACAATTGAACTAGTAACTTCTATTTCAATTAAGATTTGCCCATGGAAATTGTAAAAGAAGAATTTAAATGAGGTAATTTAACAACGGACAAGTCTTGTTATGTAAGACCCTTGAGCAAGATCAGCAGAAAGTCTTTGTCTGACTTCTTGTCATAGCTCCCTGCTTCCAAGTAAGACTCTTGAACATAATATTAAATATATATATACCTTAAGTATAATATTAAAGTAGAAGCTTTCTTTTCAAGGACTTTAGTGTGTTTCAAGCTATAGTCCAGGTTACAGCAACTTCTGAATTACGGCAGGACTATCATTGGCCTAACCAACAATTTTGAAAACTGGACTGTCATCATCCTAAGACACTGTTTGTTCCTCATTTAGGGAAGATATTTCAGACATGCTTTATGCTCAGGTGACAACTATTGAAATGCTAGATTTTTATAGATGCAAAACACAACAAAACTGAAATGCTGTAGTAAACTTCCTGATTTTTATTGTTCTAATGGCTTTTAGATTTCAGGTTTTAGTGTTAAAACAAACTCACAGTTTTGAGTGAGCTCAGGTGTGTGTATAGTAATTTAGAAATTCCTGGGACAGTGGTAAGGAAACGTCAAATGTTGTTCCTGAACTGAAATATGAGTTTATTGTTTGTTGCTCTTGCAGATTACTAAGACTTTGAGCAGCATGTTTTGTTTATTTGAAGCTTGTCAGCCTTAAAAATCGTTTATAAGCCTTCATTCAGCGTGTGTTCTCTAAATCAAGGCTAGAGTTCAAAGCAGAATTTGTGATGGCTTTCCAAATTTAGTGTCTGTAAAGTGTAAGTATTGTGCAAGAAGAGTGTTTATGTAGAGTGTTCTCGCACAGAAAGTAACGTAATTTTTTAATGTAAATAGTATGTTTTTATATTTAAAAAAAAAAAAATTCCTTGTGATGTTGTGGGATCAAAGTAAAAGAAATGCAGACTGGAAATCAGCTTCTGAAATTCTCTGCATTGGTGCTGTACTACTAGAATGTGTGAATGTTACTCACAACAGTTCCTAAACTTTAATGTGCAGTTGTTTTCCTTGAGCAAAATTACTTCATGTGTTTGGGAGGTAAGTAGGAATAATTAAGAGACTATTTTAAATGCAGCATGTAAATTGATAAGAAGTGTCTTCTATCTTGTTTAATTTAGTCTTTTTTTTATGTTATTTCTGAATCTAACAGTGTTATGCCACGAGAGTAAGAACAGGTGTAAGGCGTGGAAAAATTGGCCAGGAAATTAAAGAAGCAGCATTTGAGCCATCTGCGGAAACTGCACTTAAAGGTAAGGTAGCTGTGCTTTAAATACTGAGAATCTTAGAAGCTTAATTTAAAATTTCCTTGAAGGAATCAAGTTTCCTTCGAATGGTTAAGGAAACTGAGAATATTGTTTCATGTGTAAGTTTGCTTAGGAATCTCTGTCAAACAGCTGGAGACAGTTTCTCTGCTTGTCTTTCTTTGTAGAGTTTAGAACTACAAATGTGTCACAATATAGAGAAATTCCATGTTTCCTCTTTAAGCTGCTGTTGAGAACTGTTCAGTCAAAATGGTTGCCTCTTAATGGAGATTTGGTTGTGGGTATTAAAAAGTATGCACGCTTGCTTTGTTATATCTACTTTGTACAATGTTTAAAGGAAGGCTTTCTGTACAGCATGTAGAGTTTGTAAAAAAGTTTCTGGTGTTACGTGGGCATTGTCTTACAGTGCTTGTTAGTACAGCTAGTGTGTAAGGGATTTTTTTAGGTAGCAGTATCTGACAGAACAGGCTTGTAAATATCCTATAATAGCACTGAGTTGACAAACTATATCTAGATTGGCTAGTGTCTTGATTATAACACATTAGGAAAATGCCTAGACTTGGGGTTACACAACTGAAAGTCTTCAGTCTCAGCAGCTCTTCTACTATAACAGTATTTTATGATTGGTATTTGTGTTAGTAGCAGTAATCTGATACCTAGCACTCAGGCAGTATGCCTAAAAGTCAGACAGCAGAAACTGATGGTAAATCATGTGGTGTTGTTCATGAGCTTTGGAAATCCTTTTATAAACTTATCTGGATCCAATGGCTGCCAAAGAGCCCTGGATGGAGCAAGTATTTAAGGGCAGATGAATGAGAGGAACGAATGCAACATGTAGTTTTTCTCCTGTTTTATAGTGAGTTGGATAGTGAAATGGTATACTAAATCAGCTGACAGGTGAACTCTTCTGCTGGAGAGCCTGTTAACTGGTTTTATGTTGGAATTGCTGTCACTAATGAAGGTCAGTAAACCTGGCATGTTGCTAGTTGGTCTCTTATTTCTTACACTATTTTATGAAGTTACATTGTGTTGATAGGATGAATCTAGTTTTTCAGGCATAGCTCATTGAGACCTGGTAACTTAAGTGGAACTTTAAGAAGGAAGTCTAACATGGATCAACTATTGCCAATACAACAAAACTCGTGAGGATGTTACTATTCGAGAAAAAGCATTCATAACAGTGTGGATATTTTTTCTTCTTCATACAGCTGATCGCCTGGGGAAATTTATTATTGCTGGAGGGGCTGCTGTTGGCCTGGGGGCCCTTGCTTACTATGGAATGGGCATGTCCAGTGAGATTGGAGCTATTGAAAAAGCTGCGTAAGTAAGATGGCTTTCTCTTTTAAGTGAATCTCCCGCCTCATTGTATGTCTCTTCTTTTGCTGATAACACCCAGCGTACACATAGCTTACGGGTTTTTTTAAGCTCTGAACAGAAAACCCTCACTGCTTTCTGTACAGGATTTTAAAGAATGTAACTGAAAGCAAAATTTAAATTATCCAGGTTTAAGCGGATATTGACTTAAGCGACTTGTTTTGCAAAATTTGAAATTTATTTGTGCAGAGTATATAAATGTGCCTTATGAGGTGTGCCCCTGGTAATTTATGAAGTGTAGTCTTTTGTAAAACTTGTTACGACCACTTTGCCTGGTGTTCCTGTGAGACTGTTCATTAAACTTCAATACCGCATGTTGGAAAGAGAGTCTCCTTGGAACACGCTACTTGGCATAACCTATGCTCTGATAAATAGGTTTTACTTAAAACTTTGGCATCTGAGAAACTTTTCATTGATAAATATGTCTGTGTTTGTTTTTTTTCTCCAAAAGCTTTGAAGTAATGAGTCAAAAAAGTGAAATGGGAGAAAGTGCGTGCATTATGTTTAAGTTTGGTGTTAGCAGGGAAAGCTTCCTGTCCATAATGTGACCAAATCATACTGCAAGAACTCATTCATAATGTCTAAGTCTGTTGCTATTGTTAGAGCTCTCAAAATGACATTCATGCCTGTGATGTCAAATAATCATGTGGACTGTGACTCAGCAATCTGTGAGCTGCTTAGCAAGCTGCTTAGCGCTCAGTTCGCGTTCTGTAGACATTTTCCTTAAACCAGTTTGTTATACATACACCATTCTCTGTTTTTCCATAGTTAAAAGTATTTGTTATTCTGTTTCCTCTGTATGCTTTCTTCTTAGAATTGAACTGCAATTATCATTATTTGCAAGTTGCACTGTTTCTAGAGAGTTCTGTTACATTAGACCAGCAAGATTTAAAAGTTCAACTCCTGTTACAAGATGAACTCACGGCAGAAGTTGTTAGATCACACCACTTTTATGAAACCTTATTTGTATCAATAGCTATGAATATATTTAACAGCTTGATTATGTTTTCAGTTAGTTTTTATTCTGATATTGGTAATCATACAGCTGTGCATGACTTAGAAGTTATATGCTTATTTTTCAGTATTTGGCCACAGTATGTGAAAGACAGAATTCAAACTACTTACATGTACTTTGCGGGAAGCATCGGCTTGACAGCACTGTCTGCTGTAGCAGTAAGCAGATCTCCAGCTCTCATGAGTCTTATGACAAAAGGCTCCTGGCTGGTAAGCTTATGTTATAAAAATAAAAACATTTACTGGGAAATGACCCTAAATGTGATGGTTGATGCAAAAGAATACTAAATGTGGATTACTTGGTGAAAAGTATGTCAAAACTTCACTTACATTGATCTCCTTATCCATTAAGATTATATAAGTATGCTAATGATATTCTGTGGTTTAAGATTTGGTGATTCTAACTACATGCTGGTGTGCACCTTCTATACTACTTTGTAGTTTGTCAGAGACAAATTATGTAAGAAAAAAGTCCATGCTGTGCTGTCCTTACCACCTATATGCAAGAAGAATCTGTTGTAAATAGTCATCTGAGGCTAATGAAGCTGTTTCTGTCACTTTCTAAAATGGAAACTGATGTCCCTGTGCATTCCTGTTCCTCCCTGTGCTTTTTTGTATAGCTCTGTGAGATCTCTCTCCTGTTTGCCAAGACTGAAATGATGCTAGTAGGCAAATCATTGAAGTGTGCTGCTAACAAAATGTGACTGCTTAGTACATACTCGGTGTGTTGAGTGCAGTGATAATAGTTAAATGCCAACATTTACATAATTTATGGAGATTAATTTAATAATGCATCCTTGTTGATAAATCAAAACTGTACATTTTTGACCTGTGTGCTAGCTGCTGGATAATTCTACTTGGAACCAGAGGAGGCATTGGGGTTTAAAAATCATTGGTGGCAAAAGTGTGTGAACTGAGTACTAGCTTTGTGTAGAGAAATGTACAAGACAAAACTAAGGCTAACATTTCAGGTACTCTAATGAGGATTAGAGTAAGGGGCAGAACTGTATGTTTTCTTGCTCTTACATTACACAATTAAGAGATTGTTGCCGTTTTACCACTAAACTTGGGCTCCTAGAAGCCTAAATAAAATGGGAACTTACTGCAAACTAGGATGAGGAAACTTTTTACTGTGACCTTACAAGAGAAAAATTGACAAACACCCCAGTTATGAATTAGGTTGCTCTTTTCAGATTTACGCTACTGACTTCAGGAAGTGAGAACAGAGACTATGTCCTAATGATAACTTGAGCTCTGTAATGCTTTTTTTACAGGCAATAGGCGCAACTTTTGCAGCTATGATTGGTGCTGGAATGTTGGTCAGGTCCATATCCTATGAAAATAGTCCAGCTGCTAAACATTTGGCTTGGATGATGCATTCAGGTATATGATTTTAATTTTCATTGTAGAGATGTCTGTGCTTCAGTGTGACCAGATTCTTAATTTAAGGAAACTTTGACTTTAAGGCAGATTTCTCTATACTGCTGTGGGAGAGTTAGGGTTTTTTTCAGAGACTTGAATGTCAGGAAGATTCCTTAAGTGCCCATATTTTTTCATAATCTTCTAAAAGTCATGCTCAAGTTAAAATTGAGATATGTGTATGCCACATTGGATAGAATTAGTTGATCTCATAGCTGCTTTGGGTTTGTGATTGCTTTCTGGGACCATAGCTTCTATAAGCACTATACTTCCTGTTCTCCAGCTCTGCAGGGTAAGAAAGTATTTGAAAACTTGGACTAGAAAAACAATTTTTTTTTAGTATTAAACTGCTTAAATACATGTGCCCATCAGGTATGCAAGATGTGACTACAGATCATTTTCTCACTAATGATGACTACTTCAAATAACAGTGGCTATTACTTTTCAAAACTGTTTTTCCAGAAATAATTCATGGTTCATGAAAAACACATGTATGTTAAGCACTGGAGTTGTATTTTCCTCTCTAGAGCTAACATTTTGACAAAGTTGTGTTTATTTTGGTGATTGCTAAGTTAAAACCTAATGTGATATTAGTAGACTAGATAAGAGGTTTCATACATGATTCTAGCAAAAAGTCTGACTCAATTACTTAACTATTGCATAAGTAATTATTGTAGCAGAAATCCCTTCTGCTTTTCATTGTTGAGTGTTCCCCTGCCTGTTACATGTTTGATCAGTCCATGCCAGGTATCTCTTACCAGCTCTGTTCTGAACATAGTAGTATGTTACTGTTGTTAGTCTTTCTTCCAAAGATTAGCTCCCTGAAGTGCTCCTCAGAGCTAGACAAAAGTAAGGCATGGAATTTAAGGTTGCTAGTTTATTGTGATCCCTTGTAGATAGGTGCATGATCAAGTGTGTTTGTATTTTGTCATGTAAATGGATTAGTTTGAGCCATGTTACCTGGCTGTAAAACAAAATTCTTTGGCACGTGGTGTTTTTACCAGATCTGTTCCAAATATAATGGGTGGTGTTTTGTTTTCCTTTGCTAGGTGTCATGGGTGCGGTGGTGGCTCCTCTAGCCTTCTTGGGTGGTCCCTTGCTCATCAGAGCTGCCTGGTACACTGCTGGAATTGTTGGAGGGCTCTCCACTGTCGCCATGTGTGCTCCAAGTGAAAAATTCCTGAACATGGGAGGACCCCTGGGAATAGGCCTAGGCTTTGTTCTTGCCTCTTCAATTGGTAAAATACTGTTTTAATACTATCAGATAAAGTAGGTTATAAAATTAAACTGCTAGGATGCAGCTCCTGTTTAATTGCAGACTGATCTGTCCGATTAAGTTTTGCTGTGAATAGCCCTTGCAGGCCTACCTAGCACAGCAGAAAATACTCTGTTAAATGTGTTCTTGAAAGTAAATGTGAAGTTACAGTTCTGGCACGTTAATCTGAAAAATGGCCAGTAGTGGTGGCTTGTATTTTTAGTTACTGCCAGTTGGGTAGGGAAGACAGTAAATGTGACCTTAGTTCTTGGTCTGTTTGTTCTTCTCCCTTCTGTGTTTCTAGGCATAGTTGTAGTCCTAGGGTCAGAAGCACTTTCACGTGAAATACCTGTAATTCCCTAGGGTGTTCAGAATTACTAGATCAGGGTGTATTTATGTGACATCTTCAGCTTGTGTATTAAAGCTCTTGCTATTAAAAAAGCACCACAGATTGAGAATTGAATACTCACTGAAAAAAGTGTGCTACAGTAACCACCATTTGACCCAGCTCAGAGTAGCAGATACGTATAGTAGCAGTCTTTAATACTGTTGTACATTGTGCATTCCTTTCCAGGGTCCATGTTCTTGCCTCCCACTTCTGCTTTTGGTGCCGGCTTGTATTCGGTAGCTGTTTATGGTGGATTAGTACTCTTTGGCATGTTCCTGCTCTATGATACGCAGCATGTTATTAAGCGTGCAGAAACTATTCCATATTATGGAGTAACAAAATACGACCCAATCAATGCGTAAGTATTATGTGTTAATGCAGCTGATCTCAATGACTGTGTAAGCATTTGCTTCAGGCTATATCAAACTACGCTTTTAAAGTATGCTAGACCTTTTATTTACTGTTCAGAAGTGTATTGCTATTAAATGTAAAGGATCACAGGGTTTAAAGATGTGGTGTGAAAATAGCTAGTGCAGTTAAAATTGAAAGCATCTGCCTGAAATGAGAGAAATGGGTGAATGTGGTGTCACATGCCTTCAGCAGTACTTCCAAAAAGCAGTTTTGTTTTCTAAAGCATTGCTGGGAGAATTTACAGCTGTTTTCTACAAATAGCTGTCAGTATCATCTGAGACAAAAAATGTTAACTCTTTCATAGTCATTTAATATTCGTTAGCCTTTGTCACTAAATAAGAATCTTCAACAGTGTGACAGATAGGGAAAGATGGATTAACTGATTCTCAGTACATATAACTTCCCTGTAAATGTTGTCTGTCTTATCTTGAGTTGTTTATCTCCTTGATTCTGGTTTTCTATAATTAAAATAGAATAATACTGACCTTCTTCAAAATTCTTGGAGCTAAACAGATCAAAGTACAGCATAAAAGCAGAGAGCTCCTGTACGAGAACAGCATACTACCTGTTAAGGCAGAGATAGTAGAACAAAAATACAGGGTTTTTTTGACATACCAAGCACTGGAGACAGTCATAGTTGGGTTTTGTTAGAGATGCTTCGTGAAGGCTTTTAAAAATTAAGTGTAATGGGGCGAAATACAAATAATACTATTTGTATCTGCTCAACAGTAATTCACTTTGATTTCCTGTTTTCTAGGTGTATGGGTATCTACACAGATACACTGAACATCTTCATTCGGGTGGCCACCATGCTTGCAGGTGGTGGAGGTAGCAGGAGGAAGTAAACCGAGACTGTGTGTCTGACAGGCTACCTTAATGCACATACTAAATAAAAATTTATGGTTACAAGAAGTTTTGCTGCAAGTCAGGAATATAAAGCATTTCACCATATTGTTTCAGTGCAGTGTGATTCAAGCTTACTAGTTTTTCTTCAAACACTTTCCAGCTCATTGTTAAAATAGTGTGAACTGCTTCTAATTGTACATTATTTTGAGAAAGTAAATTATTTTTAATATATGAGTAAAATTGTCTGCTTTTTAATGGGTTTGACAGCAATTCAGCTTTTTTTTCTTTTTTCCTTTTTTTTTTTCTTTTTACCTGTTACTGCATATTAAAGGCCATCACTTCTAAACAGTATCTCTTACACAAGTAGGGACACAAGCTACTTTATGAAATGCTGTTGAGATAATGGCATTTTTTTGAGTGAAGATTGCATAAATGATATTTCAGTGACACCTTATGAACAAATTATGGCACTAAATGCAGTAATGACTTCTGCCTGGGCAGATATTTCAGCAAGGTTTAAACAGCTGTCAGAAACGCATTGGATTTGACCAGTGAGGTGACCAAAAAGTGTAAATGAGGCAAGATGGGGAAACCATGCGGCATTTGTCCCATGGGAACTTCAGTCTCTTTCTGGAGTGCAAACGAGAACTCAGTGCTTTAATGTTGAGTGGGTATAATAGCTATGTTTTTTTGATACTAGATTTACCAAATTACTGAATAGCAGTAGGCATGTATCTGTCTTCCAGTGACTAAATCTCAGTATTGTGGATGAAGCTCTGTCTCTTACTGCTTATCTTTGACAAGCTTGTACAGTAGGCACAGAAAGAGGGAATTGAGAATAGACTGCTATAAGCCCAAGTATTGTAAATTTACTGTACTGTTGTGTGCTTCAGCCTGTAACTTTACCCCCAGTTGGTATGTTTAGCTTGGTTTAAAAGGAATGTTCCCTATCAGTGAAATTGATTTAATATTAAGAAACAAATACTTACCAAACTCAGTTCTTTTATGTTGGAATAAAAGGTGAGTCCTGGGGCACAAGAAAGTTTAGAGGTAATGTCAACAACTCTGAATTTCTGGTAGATATGCTGTGCTTATGTATTGACTATGAACAATAAAATTCTAGTCTCGCAAGCTGACAACTCTCACTGTCCCTGTGTTAATAGAAATTTTAGTGCCTCTGCACTAATAACTTGAAGAGTATTACAGATACTTTTTTTTGCTACAGTTTCATTTATAAGAGAGTATGTATTCCTCTGTTCAAGAAATAACAAAAATTATATCCAGTTTCACTGGTTAGAATCTTTTTGGGGATGTTTCCCAGATGGAAGATGCTGATCTACACTTGGTTCAAGTGGTTCTGTTCGTGCAACCTGTTGGCTACTGACTACAGCAGCCCTGCTTTCATGTCTGTCATATACCATAGTATTTTTAGACTTGTCAAGCATAGGAAGGAAGCTGGATTGTGAAGAACCTTGTTGCAAATCCTTTGTGCCCAAAGATGATATGGCACAACCCAGTTCCTGGCACTGTTAACAGCTGAAGAAGAATGCGTAGTACTTGAAGAAATCTCTGATCATGCAAAGTGTAAGTAGCCTATTTAGAGGGATTTATCTTTTTAAGCAGTTTTATATGCTTGATCAATTTATTCATACTGTTGCTGTAGGTGAAGAGAGCAGTGTGCTTGTCCTCAAATTCTGAAATGTACAGAATGCTGTCTTACAATGAAATCATAAAATTTGTACCTGTAATAAAAAAGCTGTCAAAACACCTTTTGGCTAGACTGTGGACAAGGTTTTAGAGGTTGACTGAGCCAAGAGAGGGATTCTGGACTGTTTGAAACAGTAAGGTGGAAAACACAGCACCCTACCTAGGGAAAATTTCTGCAATGATAGTGAGATCACCAGGAAGATCCAGTAACCTTTTAAGAAAAAAAGAAACAGGCCAAATAGTGCTTGAGGAAGCATGAGCACTCTTCTGTGCTCAGTCTTCAGAGGAGATGGAGCTTGACTCATGGGTGAGATGATACCTGTAGGAAACACTCAGTGCCTCCCAGTGGAGGTGTCCAAAAGGAAAAACAAGATCAAGAGTTGTTCCTTTACATTTGAAGTCCGAAGTGAAAAATAAATCTTTATCTCAATTAAGACAGCTTTGCTTTGGGGGCAGATACAAATCTAAATTGTGATAGTTTGATAGGCACAAAACCAGGTGCCTGCTATTTCAGGGAAAGCATCTGTCTGGCAGTTGGTGCTGGCTTACTGGCAGGCTGCTTTTGGAACGGAAACTGAAAACCTGGAAACTTTCTAGAACTAAAAAGTTGTTTAGATTTATCAGTTGAACGTACCAGGGTGATGTTACTGGAGGCAATCTATTTTGGATTGGGTTTGTTCAGTTTTTTTACCCTCAATTGAAAGGTCTAATTGTAATACTTGTATCAGGGTTCGTTAAGTGTATCTTGCTCAGCATCTTTCAGAGCAAATACAGCTGAGGAAGAACTTTTTTTGTCTCCTCATAAACACTGAATACTTTCAGAAGGAAATTAGATGCTTTATATCCTTAAGTTTCAGATCTGTAAAAGCTGATCAGCACTGGGGTTAGACCATCTAATTAATGCCCTGTTTCATGTGCTGTAAACTAAGAAGGGAAAATAGTTGTTATAAGAAGGGTATAAACTTGGAAATGAAAAACCAGCTGAGGAATAAAGCATTTTTAATTATTTTTTTGTCTTGAATAATGAATATTACCAGAAGAAGGAAAAGCCTTTAACAAACAAGGTCAAAGAATATCAAAAATAATAAAACAGATGCATGTCAAGGTTGTGGTTGGACACAGGAGGTTCAATGGAAACAGTGATGCTAACGTGTGACTAGAGTCTGTCAGCTGGAACTTTGAGGCATTTGCATGATGGTCTTCCTTAAGGCACTGATTTTATGAAAGGAGCAGCAACTGCTGTATTGCGTCTTTCAGTTGAAAAAAAGGCTGTAGCTGTTGCTGGGGCGAGTTGGGGGCTGGAAGGGAAATTGAGTGCAGAAGTACATATTTCTGAATAATCCTGGGAAATAAGGGATGTATCCTTAGATTCATGTTACTGATACGTCAAAAATGACATAGGATGTGTCTGAAAATCTTGGGGGGGGGGGGGAACCTAGTTTGAGTTCTTATAAAATTAAGGCATGCTCCAGAGTGTCTCATTGCACTGGCCAAAAAAAAGTTAAATAAACTCTTAAAATTGCATCTTCATAGAGTCATTGCTCGTGGGGGTGATATCCCAATATATTATTCATTAATATTTTATTAAAAGCTCATGCCATTCTAAGAAGAATTGATATTTTGTGTGAAAGAATTTGTTCTAACCAGGCTGAAGCAACTGTTTCATAACATAAGGAAATATAAGGAAAATGCATTTTTATGGGATAAACAGAAAATAAAAACATAAGGAAAATAAAACTTTGAGTAAATGGTCTTGTTTAATTTAGGGATAAATGAAACTAACATTTGAGCCATGAGAATGTAGGGAGCATTAAGCACGTTCAGGATACAAAGTTAATTTAATTCAATCTGGACTAATGGTCAACCAGCCTAGTTCTCTGGGAGTATGTGCTGGCCTCCCGTTATCAAAGGGAAAGTATATGTAGCATAGAAACTGCAGACTGTAGTTGTATTCACTCCTAGAGACAGTAATGAGCATGCGGGATAGAGTAACTATCAACGACGACAATGAAGAGCAAGACCTAGCAGGTTATATGAAGTTGATAATCACTTAGGAGACTGTCCTCAAGCAGCGTTTAAAACATCTTTGATAGTTTTTTCAGCAGGTGCCCTGCAAATGAAGCCCCTGCACAGCTGCCAGCCAGCATGCCTGTGAGTTCTGTGTGTGGTGGTTGTGGTCTCTAAGCTCTGTGTTGACTTGCCTCTTCACAGGTCATTCTTCTGGATAGCCTTGCTCTGTTAAGGTGGAGCTTGTAGCTGTTTTTGTTTTACTTGGTTTTAACCTCCCTCCTGCAGGCACCGTGGTGAAAATGGAATAATAGATACATCCCATTTCCCCCTGCTTTGTTAGGTGATTTCTGTTCTCTCCAGCCTTGGAAGACTAGAGATATGACGAGGGCTGTTTTACGTGGTAGCTGTAGGCTTCTGAAGAGAGAGCATACCGAAACCAGGCAAAGCTTCAGTCCAGAAGTGTTGACACTGGATGCAGTGCGAAGTGCTCTGTGGGGGGAAACGTTTTCTTCTTGTGGCAGTCCAGTCCTCTAGTTCAAGCAAGATGCGATTAAGGAAACTGTTCTTGACAGCTAATCTGCCAGAGCTCACACCTTCATGAC
Organism: Pezoporus occidentalis; assembly: GCF_034315485.1. NCBI lineage: Eukaryota > Metazoa > Chordata > Aves > Psittaciformes > Psittacidae > Pezoporus > Pezoporus occidentalis. The sequence goes on along the minus strand of NW_026913900.1, from coordinate 885,658 downwards.
AGGGTGATGAGGGGAACTGTGTAACCTTGTTATGGAAGCAGAGCTATTCCCTCTGCATGTCACTTCTTCCCCCCAAAGGAGATTAAAACACAGATGCCTGAACAGGGAGGATTATCTTTCCTGCTGTTTACCCTGGCTCTAAAAGACTTGTCCTTTCAGCTGCTGCTTGAGAAAGCACTTTTTCTTTGCTTTTCCTTCTTTCAGAAAGGTGATAGAAGAATACATGACATTATGGGTCTTTTGTACAAAATAACTACTCTGGCTGTCCAATGCTTAGTTCCAGAAAACTTACTATGAGGAAATGAAGTTGTGCAATGATAAATGTCTGGGAAGGCATCTTGCTTCTTTTTCCTGAGTAGATAAGGCATTTAATGAAGCTGGCAAGCCTCCAAAGCAGAAAATACTGTGCAGCTGTCAGCCTTTGGGGCTTTCTGGAAAGGTTTTGTAATTGATCTGCATATTGATCTCTTTCTTAAAAACAGATAAATCCTGTCGCTACTGATCTGACAGGAGGTGCCAGCAGGGATAGCAGAGGGAGGTTGTCCTTCTGGGTGGATATAAATGCCTTTTTTGGCCACTGTGGCCTCTTCCTTATTCTTCTGTACATTGTAGATATGCTGATCATTGCACACAAGCGAAGTTCATAATATGAAGTCCAGAATGTGAACTAACACATCTACATTTCTATAGCAGTATGTTTCAACGTTTTCCTGCCAGCTCCAACAGAGGTGCATTTGTCTGAAGAGAATATTCTATCATTTGATTTAGTGTCAGCTACCTGTGTAAGCTTGCATGAGCTAAAATCCCATGATCCAGTTCACTGGGCACCATTTCAATGCAGCGAACACAGTCTGTCCCCCAAAGCATTTATGATCACCGCAGTTGTATTTATGTGACTAGGAAGGAGTGGAAGAAAAAAACTGTACTTCATCAACGGTGGTTTTAATTGTAGCTAGAAACTGATGGGACAGGAGAACTCTAATGAAGCTTTTATTAAGAGCCCGAGTTTTGTCTGAATTTGTCTCAAGAGACATAAATGAAAAGAGAGTGAGATTTTTACATTTCAGTTCAGATTGTATTCTCATTTCCTTGGGGACAAATGTAATTTGCAAAAGTCTGTAATTTTGTTTCCTTACATTGTCTTTGGCGGGGGGAGGAATCTTATCAGTTACTCTTGCTCTTACGTGTTCTTCAGAAGTCCTGAAAGGATGTATTGCTTTCAGAAATTTGTGTCGTCATTTATTTATTTATTTATTTATATGTATATTTATTTATATATTTTTAAAGATGGCAATGGATAAGGATGTATTGTACTGCTTCAGAGGAAAAAGTGAGCTTCATCTCTCGATGGACCATCTCTGCCGTTGAGATTAAGGTGAATTGATAGTGATGGTAACATCTGTAACATCCTGCGTCCAGTCTGGGTGGTCATGCTATTCCTCTAAATGAAACTGTGGCAATTAAAAAACAGATTTCCAGTAATTCTTTTTGGCGTTAGGACCACTATGAAGAAGTGGAATACGAGATTCAGAGCAGCCCTGTGGAGCAGGACCTGGGGGCGTTCGTTGATGAGAAAATGAACATGGGCCAGCAGTGTGTGCTTGCAGCCCATAAAGCCAACCGTATCCTGGGCTGCATCAAAAGGAGCGTGACCAGCAGGTCGAAGGAGGTGATCCTGCCCCTCTACTCTGCTCTTGTGAGACCTCGCCTGGAGTATTGTGTGCAGTTCTGGTGTCCTCAGCATAAAAAGGACATGGAACTGTTGGAACAAGTCCAGAGAAGGGCCACGAGGATGATCAGGGGACTGGAGCACCTCCTGTATGAAGACAGGCTGAGGAAGTTGGGGCTGTTCAGCCTGGAGAAGAGAAGGCTGTGTGGAGACCTCATAGCAGCCTTCCAGTATCTGAAGGGGGCCTATAGGGATGCTGGAGAGGGACTCTTCATTAGGGACTGTAGTGACAGGACAAGGGGTAACGGGTTAAAATTTAAACAGGGGAAGTTTAGATTGGATATAAAAAGGAAATTATTTCCTGTTAGGGTGCTGAGGCACTGGAATAGGTTGCCCTGGGAGGTTGTGAATGCTCCAACCCTGGCAGTGTTCAAGATCAGGTTGGACGAGGCCTTGGGTGATATGGTTTAGTGTGAGGTGTCCCTGCCCACGGCAGGGGGTTTGGAACTAGATGATCTTAAGGTCCTTTCCAGCCCTAACTATTCTATGATTCTATGATTCATACAAAAAAAAAAGCAAACCCAAAACACCAGAACAAGCAAAAAACCCCAACAGAAAAAAAAAAAAAAACCCAGCACTGTCAGTTTAATCTTAGCTACTGTGTACAAGTTAGTAAAAAGAAATGCCTTCTGTTAGTGCTGAAGATTTGTTCAGAGTCATTAATGATGATGTCTGTGAGAGCTGAACAAACTGTGTCAGAATAGAGCAAAGGAATTAAGAATGATAGCATGTATTTCTGAACCTATTCCCATTCATCACTGGCAAAGGAGAGGTGGTTAGATCTAAAAGTAGTTAGTCTGAGACATTTTGCGTATGTGTGAATGAGACCTTTGTGTTTCTAGATTGTCAATTCTCTGTTAGACTTGTGTTCAGAGGCTATTCTTGCATGGCTAAGTGGGGTGAATTCTGGGTCAATGAGTTGTGCCAGCAGCTTACTTGCTTTTGTAGCAGCTGGCTTTCCAGTGCCAGATTACAGGTCTGAACAGCCATCTCCATTGAGGGCTGCCACAGATTGGTGTACTCTGCTTCCTGTGTTGTAAGAGCCTGTCTCCAGTAAGGTCACAGAGATGGTTGAATGCTGTAATAAAAATCCAGTCCATACTTAAATACTGCATAGATGAGTTATTTAAATGGATTTTTCTTTTTCTCAAAATGCGTCCATTTCAAAATTTGAGGTAAGCTTATGGCAACCATTTATAAATTCTAAGTTAGCTATAAAATGAAGATATTTATCAAAGAAAATGTAAGCTGCCTTACCATTAATTTTCAAATATTGGAGAGTTTAAAAAAATTGTCCTGCTCTTTAATGTCAGCAGAAATAGGGAGAAATCATCTTTGTCTTTTGGAGAGCAATTTAAGCTGTATAAAGACACCAGGCACACAAGTGTTATTGTTTTATAGGTGTACTATTGGAGGTTTCACGAAGGCCAGTACATTCTACCTCATTGCATCCAGCAGTGTTAGAGGTGAGGCAAGTCAGATGAAAATTGCAAATCTACAGTTACATTGAATATTTCCATAAGGTGAGATCTAAATTTCATTTGTATTCTATTGAGGAAACTGAAAATACGTGAATGAGTCAGGTCTGCTTGTACCAGCTGACTGGTAAAGTCTGTAAAGAACTCTTTCTTAGGAAAATAACCTATTTGTATGGTTGTGATAAAAAGTTGAAGTAAATTATTAAACATGCAGCCATTTAGATCATAGTTTAAAGTGCAATTACTTGAAACATTGTAGAAATCCTTAGCAACATTAGCTGTAGTCAATATTTAGGGTCAGATTTTAATTTAATTGCAGGATAAACATATGCCCTGCCTTTAATGTTCTTTGACACATTTAAAAATATGAGGAATTTTTATAAAAGATATTCTTAGCCAAATTCTGTTCATGTATCACTGAGTCATGCCTGGACCTGCAAAAAATCCCATGGAGCTTTATGCCATAATTCAGTGTGCCGGTTGTCCTTTTTATTTACATATAAGAGCACAGAAGCACTGGCTGTAGCGCTGAAAAGGAAGGAAATAGAAAATTTGCAGGCATGAGAAATGAGCTGGATGTGCTTTCAGAAGCAGCAGTTCTAAGATTAGGTAGTGCGTGTTTGCTAGCCAACTGAGTGTGTGCCCTTTGGGAAAGAAAGGAACAGTCACGGGCAGAAGGCAGGGGAAAAGCTCTGTCAAAAATGGAGTCAAGAACCCCTCTGCTACCACTATTCTGTCACTTAAGAAGGAGCAGCAGGGATAAATACTGGAAGGAAGAAAAATCAGCTCGTAAAGTCAGGCATTTATCCTAGTCTGGGTAATGAATAACCAATACATGCATAGTATCTTAGCAATGGAAGGTGAAAGGAAGGGTAGAGCTGGTGACATCAAAGAATAACTCATCCTGCCACAACAGCAAGGAATTCATGAATGCCAGGGAAATAGGGAGACTATCAGCTGTACAGGCAGGAGCTAAGTGAGCAGAACCTTGCAAAAATCGCTAATTAAAACCTTACCTAACTCTCTAGTAGCTGAATTTTTTGTATTAAAATTATGAACACTGAAAGCAGAATGAGCATATACTGAGCTCTGTGGATGTGAAAAGTGTTTGCACTTTCTTCAGGTATGCAAAGGTAGTAGTGCCTTGTAGGTAAAGGCCATATTTTGTAAAAATTGATGTGATGATTACACCGCCAACTGTGATGAATCTTTCCTTAGGGAAATAATGAATGTGAAACAGGCTTAAGAGTGGATATTAAAATCTGCTTTTTAAATTCATAATTTTAAACAGATTATTTGAAGCACTTTAAGTCAATGTCTTCCATAGTGTATGGGCGCATAATACAGTCCATTGTAGCACTAGTCTTTAAGATGCTAATCTAATTATAGGCTTAACTTTTGCCATAGCTGTAATGTTCCTCATATTTGTCATGCTACAGGTTTTAACAGACACCTGCATACCTAGAAAGGTTTTTAAAAAACAATCAACAAAAGCCCCCAACAAACAAGCCAACAAATAAATCAAAACCCATATTAATTTGAGCCACTTTTGGCCTTCCAGCCATAACTAGGCATGTCACTCTGAAGTACATGTATGTATTTGATGGTATATGCAGAACACGAGGCTTTTTGTATAACAAAAAGGGAAGGGAATGGAAAACCAATCATGAGGAGGGACAAGAAAGTAGACTTGGCATATATGTATTTTGGGAAGGCATTCTTGGGAATTGACATGGCTACAGCAAGCTGAATGCTTTGAAGAGTAGGACAGGTAGTAAGGGTGTGCTGCAAACGTGAGAAGAGGGGTGCTGTGGTCAGGGAGGGTGTGGGCTTCCTGGCAGCAGGTGAGAGTGACTTTGGCTTGGTGGGACAGCTGGTGATGGTGAGACAAACTTTGCTGTCTCTCAGCGGAGAGCTCCAACTCCTCACGAGATTTCAAAAGCTAACTCGTCTCAGCTTGGTGTGTGCATTAGTGGGTTTCTAGCCCCAGCATATTATGAGAGATTATCCTGAGTGAAAATTCAGCCTAGGTGATGAGCAGAAAATCTTATGCTTGAACTTTCTCTTCCACAAGGAATGATGGTAGAGCATAAGCATGTAGATATGATTTGTGACTGGTTAAAAAAAAGAGCACTTAGGTTTTCATGCACTTCTGTTTTCTTGAATAGTCAAAATATTTCTGCCAAAAAAAAAGTAGGCTCATGCCTTAGAAAGAAATAGCTGGAATCAGTTAAACAGTTGTAACAAAAAGTGCTGTTCACCTCTTACCGGGTCATAATAAAGGGAAAACGATACTGGGGAAGAACTGCTTGAGAGAAAGGCACGGGGGTGGCAGAAGGGGAGAAAGAAGTATGAAAAGAGAACAGACTCAAGGGCAAAAATGGAGGTGACTGTGAACACCAGGTAAGGGGATATTTTAAAAGCTGACCTGAATGAGTATAATTACTGGCAAATTCATGCTGAGTAGAGGACATAGGCAGCTGGCAACAGCAAAGCAGATTGTGTGAAATAAAGGTTGTGAATCAGAGAGCGTAAGACTAAGGATGGTTTTTCTTATAGAAGGTGATGTGTCTTCAGCAGAACAGATGAGAGTATCAAGGCTGCAGATACTGTACACATTAGAGAAGAAGAAAATACAGAAATTGACCATTCTACCACACTCAAGTAGCAGTCACTGATCCTCTCTGGCCTGAGGACCAAAATGACTTTGCAGGTAAGATCTTCAAATTTGCTTAACCAAAGATGTAGAGATACTGGCAGCCTCCTTTGGTAGCAAGCAGACTTGTAGGTTTGTGGGCAATACTTCAGACTCATCTGGCAAAGTCCTTTGTGCTCCTTTTGGCACAATAGCTTTTAAGTAAGTTGTTGTTTTGGCTTCTCCAGACTCAGAAATACAAAAGAAGGCTGAAAGGCAGGAGCATAAACCATTTAAAATTTTCCCCTGGGCAGACAACAGAGCTTCCCACCACCTGCTTAATTGCCCCTCTGTGGGGTATTTGTGCGTGCAGTGATATGTGTGCAGGTCTGCTTCATTTCCCATCACAGTAGCTGGAGGGCTTGGATTGTTGTAACAGAGCAGACTGAGTAGCAGCCTGCCTCTTTCCAGCAGAAAACAAATGGAGCATCGAAGTAGCACATGCTGCTTTCTTGCTTGGGGTGGATGGTATGATCATAATGCAGTTATCTGTATTTAAAAAAGAAGTCTTTTGTAAACACGCCTGTTGCCAGTATTCTGTTGTAAATATTTCAGAAGAAAAACGTTTGGTTTTGTTTTTTTGGTTTTTTTTTGAAGTAGGTGTTGGCAGCAGCTGTAGTGCATGTAACATTCCAACATTTTTCCAGTTTATTTAAATTAACATAGCTGGAAATGTCAGTAGCCATCATGTGATAAGGTTCTCTTATGCAACTCATCTCCCATCTTACCTGGTTACCTTCCTCTTCTGTATTCACTTTTATTTCTTACTGTGCACACTGAAAGAGAAGGGAATGGTTCTAGTCAACGCTAAAAGGACATGAAAAATTCTTTGGGTATTGTGGTTTACTCCCAGTCAGCAACTGAGCACTAACCAGTCTCTTACTCACTTACCCTCTTGTCTGGACAGGGGAAGAGAATTGGAAGAGCAAAAGGGAGAAAACTCATGGGTTCAGATAAGGCAGTTTAATGGGTAAAGCAGAAGCCACACGCACAAGCAAAGCCAAACAAGGAATTAATTCACTACTTCCCATTGGCAGGCAGGTGTTCAGCCATTCCCAGGACAGCAGGGCTCCATCACACGTAACGGCTACTCAGAAGACAAATGTCATCACTCCAAACGTCCCCTCATTAGTCCTTATCCCCCCAGCTTTACATGCTGAGCATGACAGCATGTGGTCTGGGGTACCACTTGGATCAGTTGGGGTCAGCTGTCCCAGCTAAGAATCTAGAAATAAGTTTTTTTGGTGAAAATTGGTAGATAAAGAGGTAAACTGATTTGGAAGGCTGCTGATCCAGTGCAAGAAACAAGCCAAATCCACAACTTAAAATACAATAACTTTGAAATTTGGGGAGGGACAGAAGGGCAATGTATGCGCACTAGAGTGAAGCCACCTGTCCTGCTGCAGTTCCAAGTCTGAATGGCTTGCAGGTACCACTCCCAGCTTTTAAGGCTAAATAGCTCAGAGCATATTCTGTTTGTTGAACCTTGATACTGTGTTGAATTTGATGGACTTCTTAAAATTGATTGTTAACTGGAATCTCTGTAACAGACTTAATTATCTGATATAAAAGATACTGAGAAGTTAATAATAAACTCAGAAATCTGCTGCTTATCCAGCTGTCCTGTTAATTATGCTAACAACACATTGGCAGTTGCTTTGATTTAAACACTATGGGTTTGGTTTGCCTTTCAGTTCCGGTTCACTTTCCGCACACCTTTATTTCAGGTGTACTTGCTGCCGTTCCAAGTATACAAAGGAGCACACAAGGTCACCTAAGGAGGCTGCTGTGAACCACACACAAACTCTCCCCATCAGAGCATCCCTGAATACTCTAATACTGAAAGCCAGGTGCTCCTTTGTAACTGGAGCCAACTGTTGCCTAATTTTGAGTAAACTGCTTCTCATAATAGCAATGGCTGTTTCATTTCATCCATTGAAGTGCAATTCAAAGGCCAAATCTCCACCCATTCTGAACACAGCATTCCTTTTGTCGCCCTTATATAAAGGTAAGGTTGCACTGGAGGCAGACTGGAATGCTTGTTCAGCCTCAGTAAAGACGTCTGGTCTCATGATAGTTGGAAAGATGAAGCTTCTGGTACTCTGTGAATTTTTGGTTGTCTTTCTTTTGTTTCTCAATGCCTTTACCGCAGAAGGTACAGTATATCCTTATAACACAATTGTCTCCTATCTTATTCTTTCCTTTTGTGATATAAAAACACTTATTCTCTATGTTGATTTTAATTAAAAGAAAACAGCTTGACAACTGGAAAGGAGAAAATTAATTTAGGAAAGGAATTAGACTGCAGAATGTGTTTGCATATCAATGCTTTGTTTTGTATGGACAGTAGTGTTTCCTATCTGTTACTTCCTCTTGCATTCCTCAGCATGATTAACTTTTACCTGAATCTGTGTTCTGAAACCTGCTCCTCTGAAAAAAAGTCTATTACTTTTCCAGTAGATAACCATCTGCCAATCTAAAAATTATATATTTTTTCTGAATTGTGAAAAATGCATTAATGGAAAAGGTTTCTACCCTTATGGAACAAGGGAATAGGTAGCATTCAGGTCACCAGAACTGGAGTAAATGAGAAATTCTTTACAGAACAGTGAAACAGGTGGGAGTGGCTCTTCTGACCTTCTATCAGTCTTGACTCATTTTTTAACCACTGGTATTTCACTTTAATTGCAGTATTCCCTTGCGGCACTGAGTTACCATTTTGCAGTATTCCAAATTGTGCAAATTCATTGAGCAGTTTAAATCTTAAAAACAGGGTGTTTTGCATCTATCTGTAGCCACATCTCTATAGAGATGTCATTCTGGGTTTGCAGGGGGACAGTTTAGTAGGATTTTTAAATTGAAAGTTGCAACTTTTAGAGTTACCTGTTCAGATTTGATGTTTGATGTTGTAAATCTTGGAGAGCTACCATGATTGTTCCATTCGTTTATTTTACACAAGATGTAAAGAAAGAATATGAGATAAGGAAAACCAAATAAGCTAAATGTTCAAAGGTCAGGAGCAGCAGATTTGCCATGCTTTGTATTTTCTAGACACCTCATTAGAATCACTTTATTTGTAAATGAGTGTGGAGAGACATGGAAGACAACATGTGATTGTCTTTCAAACAGATCAAGTAGGCTGCCCAGTTTTCTCATTTACTGGAGTCTGTTCGGAGTGGTAGAGCTGTTTGCCAGAGCGGTGATACCTGAAGTTCTTCTGCTCCCTTTGCATTTTCCACTTCTCTATTTATTCAGGGTTCCCAAACCTGTTGATGAAAACGTAAGGAAAAGTGCAAAGGGAGTTGGAGAATTTCTAGATTTGTCTTCAGGAGCATAGTATAAGTCTGTCCAGAAAGGGCAGGAGACAGGAGTACCCTGTAAACCTAAATGAATACACTCAGCATCCTGTAATAATGCTCTCTTTTTATTACTGTGCATCCTAGGAGTTTGGTCCTTCAACGAGTCAGAAGGTGGAGAGAAAGTGTGCAAAGGATATTGTTCCTTATCCATAAACACACTGATGGGAAGGTAGAAATGCCTGAGTGTGCAAGATGAATGTAAAACCTGTTACAACAGAATGAAACGATGGTGACAAGATACTTCAAACCTCTTAGATGCTACAGCAGCCACAACCACTAGCCTTGACTGTAGAACTGTGCCACAGGGATTTCCAGAAACATTGAGCACATACGAGATTTTGTTTCTGAGAAATCACCTACCTCTGTCCTTTCTGACCTACCTCAGCTCCAGTGTCAAACTTTCTTCCCCCTTTAACGTGTCCAGCACATAACTTGTCAAGTGCAATCAACAGCACACTTATTTAGGTCTAGTAGGGAGGGAATAGCTAAATGGCTTTGCTCACCCAAAGAAATTTATTATTCTACGCTCCTGTTCATATGGACACAGAGATATGCTTTCTCCCGCTTGCTAATCTTTTATGTTTTCATTAAGTGATGTAACTATTAAAAGAGCGCAGAGTTTTTCTTAGGTTAAAACATCTAGGTTTGCTGCTTGTATTGCCAATATGTGACATTTCAAAGGGTAAAAAGTCTTCATGTATCCAGTGTATGTACTCGTAATGATGGAAAAGAACAAATTAATTCCCATTCCATGCTAGGAATGGGAATAAATAAATAAATAAAGCCGTGCACAGGTGTAAACATGAGTCATGATGATGTTTTGTTTCACAGATCTCTCTGTTCAAGGATTTCAATGATAAATATGGTAATTAAAATGTCTGTGGACTGTAATCCATTTAGAACACATATGTAGAGCTATTTGCATTATCTGTCTCCACTGGTAATGTATTCTTCTTCACCCTTAGGTAGGAAGGTTAAAGAAGTCAGTCGCTCAAAACTACCCAAATTCAACAAAAAAGTGCCTAAAGGTAATAAGATTTACAGTTTCATTGCATTAATTAAGTAATCATTATAGATAAATCACAGTATGTAGAGGTTTTTCTATTTGAAAACTTTGCAGAATTTTCCGTGAAGGTATTATCTTCATCGCATTACTGAAATTGTTCTCTTTTCTCAATTAACTTACTGAATGCTTGGATCAGGAAGAAATAAGAGCAGAAGAGAATCTGTTTAGTGCTCACAGTGTAAAACAATCAAGAAAAATATGATCTAGTCTGATCAATGCATAAAGTATTCATATCACTTCCTGCTTCCTAGAAGGTTTAATTCTTGTTTTGAGGACAGAAAGCCATAGCATAGTCCCTCATTAATAAGAATAGTCTACAAAAGTCTTTTCATGCCTTTGCCTTGGTGTATTCCATCATTGCCTATTTGTGGCTGCATCTATCTCCATGTTTTGAGAGCTCAACCAAAGTGTAATTCTGTAAATTCCTAAAAATACAGTTTTTGAACCCGCGGCCCCACCAGGAACAAGAATTACCTGAGATGGAATTTGTCCTAAATATGCGTGTCTAAAGACTGCGCAAGTAGAAATCCACTTGCATTGAAGTACACGGTAGTTTTTTCAAGCCAAATATGTTCCCCGCTCAGAGCAAGTGGAAGGGGAAGACCACCCTGTGGTATTTTGAGACCATTTATTCTAAGGGGAAATAGAGAACAGCCACAGCCTTCAAAGCGAAGGCAAAGCACTTTGCTGTTTTTTAAAGTATCCACATTCTAGATGGGAGTTTAAAATGGTAGCTTCCCTTTCAGAAAACCAATCTTCACTGTTTGAGTTTTAGGTTTTGGTTTTGTTTTTTTCTTCCTTGTTTTCTGAGTTGCTGTGTCTCACTCTGAACTGGAGTTCCGATGCAAATACTTCCAGCTACAAGCTCAGTATTCCCTGCCTATGTACCTCTTTGTTTACTTAAAATGCTCTGTGTACCTGCACAAGGCTGAAACCAGCCTCCTTTGCCTGGCTCTGGAACAAGGTAATGCCAGAATGAGTGAGGCAGCTCAGAGTTACCTTAGCTTCTTGCTCATGTGAGCAATCAGAGAACTAAATCTGAAATTAAATTTCCCATTCTAGTTAGAGCTACTTTTGATAGCAAAATGCAGATTTCCTGTGGAGTCAGTGTTTGCTAAAGTGGTGATTGGAATTTCTGCCATCAAATCAGTGCTTTCACTGTATAAATATGGCAGTTTTATCTCTTAGCGACCTTGTCTACTTTCATATATCCTTATTATGGTGATTTGACACTGTCACTAGTCAAAAAAAGCTCAGTTTACTTCTTTCTGTATGTCCGTTGTATCCCTGGTTTCAGTAAGACCCCAGTAAAAAAGCCTAAACCATGAACAAGTTTAGGATAAAATGATTAGGTATGCTCTTTAGGATAACAGTTTCTAAAGTCATTAAAATGGCTAGGTGATAACTTACATTAAACTCTAAAGGTACAGAATTTGATTTAAAATAGTCTATTTCCTATTTACTTATTTACCTTCTAATCTTTTCATCATAAAATGACTAATTTGGAACTAGATGATCTTAAGGTCCTTTCCAACCTTAACTATTCTATTAGTCTATGATTCTATGACTAATTTGAACTTTGCAGCAAATTCATTCCAGCTGATAAAATACTTTAAATGCTTTGTTCCTTTTTGTATTTAGATAAACCTAGGTTTCCCTTTAGCTGGTGTCTTTCCCTCCAGTCTCCCAGTGCTGAATCATGGGTTTTGTTTTATAGGCAGTGTCTAATTGGTACCAGAAACAGTGAACCCATTTCAGAGTTATGCTTGTGGGTCATGGTTTTATATCTGTTTGGGGTCTTATTTAATTAGTAAGTGCAGTAGCAACAGAGGATTTCAGCTCTAAATGATCTACAGCAACAACAGTGGGTTCACAGCTCATCTAAAAGGACTGCAGCATGCAGCTGAATGCACAGATGTGGCTTTTGTTGCTCTTTGCCTGAAAGGGATGCCGTGTCTTACCTCGTGAGGCCTATAACCTTTCCAAAGTACTGAGACTTCTTACAATGAGCATGGTTATTACTTTTCATTCTGAGGTATGTTCTGCTATCTGACAAAGTAGGATGTGTTTTAGGGTTTTTTTATGCAACAGGCATGAAAACTCTCTGATAAAATGTGCTTCCAAAGCAAATGTTCCTTTGAAACTGTTCCCTGTGGGTAAAATACAGTAATACTGGTCTCGCAGAGCAATGGAAAGTACTATGGTGAGGGGGAGAAAGAAGTACAAAGGAAGCGCTCCATAAAACCCTGTAAATTCACCACAAGGATCTCTTACAAAAGGAATCTGAAATGTCTTTCTCTGTTGCAGACCTAGCAATACTTGATGATTTTTGCTTGTCCCCATTAGACTCTGCCCTTGTTCTCTTGAGCACTTGGACATGCTTACAGGGACCATCTCCTGCCCCCAGCTGCAGTCAAACCTGATTAGGTCAGGGATTGCTGTTTGTTTGCTTTCATGCATCGTGCCCCTGTCTGTTGCACATGCCTTCTTGTCTCTGTTACAAACCTGCTTATATGAAAATGCTTGATCTGAATCTGTTTCGACTCTTATTGAGAGGCAGGTGTAAAAGCTTAAGTGTAATGCAGCAACTGCCCAAAGCTAAACACAGTGGATTGCTTCATACAGAGTTATGGACTGGAATTGTACAACTTTAGCTTTGTTTTGTGTTGTTCTGAGAGTTCTGCGTGACTTGTGAGTCTGTGGTGCTGTCTGTTCTAGAAGAATGCTACTTGCTTTACACAGTGCTTTTATGAGGGTTACTCTGCACCATTCTTTGTGCTGGGCATGTGCTTAGAGGAAGCTGCAAAGCCACTCAGAGGCTAACTCAGTGTGGCTGAAGGAGGCAGGTAATTTAACCATACTACTTTTAAAGCAAAACCACTGATTTTCTATAACTCTGTTCTTTCATCAGAAACAATTACTGTCCCAGAAAGAGAATGTTTCAAGGCAATGTCAGCCTGTGGCTTCTGTCCAGGAAAGATGGTGAATGTGATGATAGTAAGGGGATGATACTGTTGATTGTGGGACTTGAGCTCTGGAGAGACAGTAGCACTGCCCCTGTAACTATGAAGACCCTCATCTGACTGTAGAAACTTCCAGCAGCAGCAATCATGTTTTCAGTGATTGTGCACCCTTGGTACTGGGAGAAAAAGCTGCTGTGAATGATTGATCTCCAGGAACCTAATGACAAGGGAAATAAAAAGAAAACTACCATCACATCCATTTTCATTATCCACCCTGATAATCTAAGCCTGCCCATACAAACAAAGTTTAGCTTCAGGTATTAAAAGTTTTGTGCCATGTTCCACACTCCCAATTAAACAACTCTTTCCATTTTCTCTCCTTTCCATCTTTGTTTTACAGATATGACTTTCAAAATGAGTCTGATGGAAATAAGGAAATACTGCAAGAATTGTCCTCAGAAAGCCCTTAAAAAAGTTCCTGGACCCCTTCCACAGTTAAAATGAGCAGAGTGAGAACAGGATGAAAAACATCTGCCTGCTGGCACATCTCACAGTGCTTTACTTGGTGGAGGGCCCTGCTTGCACAGACAGGACATGAGTGTATCTTATTTTTTTCATTTGGGAAAGGCTTCATTACTGTTTATTCATTCACTCGGGCTCCATCATCTTGATAACATTAGCCTGGCAGCTAAAGAGTCAGGAAAAGCTGTCTGGCTGCCACCAGACTTCATGTCACTTGTATATTCCTCTGCACCAAACAGGGATTTAGGTCCTCAAGTGAGAGGAGAAGGAGAGCTGGTTAAAGACCTAGCTGAATCAGTATATTTAGTGTTTATGGATTGCCTGACAGGTGGTAAAGGACTGATGTTATTGTTTCTAGTTATTGGTATATGTGCATATTTAACCTTTTCTATGAATGATTAATTTTGTATTGACAAAATGATCGTGTTTGTAGTTAGGCACATGATGATTTTTACTGCAGCCTTTGCTCTCAGTGCTTGAAATTCACTTGAAATTACATTTCTAGCAAGTGAGATAGAGTTCATCATTTAGAAACAGCTGAGAAACTAGATAAGCAAATTGTTAAAAAAGTGGTAAATGACCAGATTTGAGTACAGTGGTAAGCTTTTGAGTATCATCTCCTCTGAGGGTTTAAATCTGACTTTAAAAGCAAAGAGACCTGTTTAACTTCCTAGAAGAATGTCATCAAGTGGTTATTAAACAGCATAGTGAAAAGTGTTAAAGCTAATCAGATTAAATATCTTCCTCCTGAAGCCAGAAGGCATCTGTTCTTTCAAGACACCTGAGTTGTGTGATCACCCAATAAACAAAAATTGCTGGAACATGAAATTAAAGCAAAGAATAATACCAAAGGGCTGAACAACAGAGAAACTGGAGCACACTCTGCTGGTATCATTAGCAGTGATTGGTGTCTTTGCTCACATATCTTTTGTCCTTTCCTCATTGTCCTCTGCATATGCTATTTCTCTGCCTGGAGGCAAGTCCTTAAAACAGAATTATTTGCTTGTTCATAAATTCATTTTTCCTTCTAGTGAATATGAGGAGGAGGAAGATTTCCTGCTCTTGGGGAAATTGCAGATTGGAAATAATATTTTTTCCCTCAGTACTCATAGTACCACTGCTTCTCTTAAAATAATTTTCAGTACAATAGGAATAGTCTCAGTGCCCTTCAGAATTTGGAGGAGTTGAATGGGGGCAGTCAGAGGCCTGTTGTAGCCCACACAGGCAAATGCAATTCCCAAGGGTCACAGATACGGGCAGTTCCTTGAAGCCATGCCCTCACTGTCAGTGTTTCTATTGTAATGAGCAATTGAACCTATTTCTGAGTCTCCTGTGTGCTTGTTATCGTTTTATTTTCTTATTAGTTTTGAGATTAGATAGATCTGACTCTTAGCTTCCTATTTTTGAAGAGCTGACCATGCATAGCATTTTTATATTGAGGATGAAGGAGCTGCCAGTTCTCCTCGCGAGATCTTTGAGTCAGGAGGATGGCGAAGCAGTTATGTTTGATTGTTCTGTTGCTGATCACTGGGCCAGCGTATTTTATTTCTATTTTGTCTTTTGTAGAAGGAATCCATAGAATACAAATGACAAATAAATGTGAAGAGAATTTTTGGTATTAAATGTTTGCAGCACGTTTTTACTCTGTAAGATATAACCATGTGTGTTTTCAGCTCTATATAAAGCATTGTGAACAAGCATGAAGTTTTCTTTTACATCTGAAAAAATGCTGTACGATTTTTCTCTTCACCCCACACTCTCCAGTCCTCTTCAGGCAAAATGTTTTCTCTGATAGCAAAAACATAAGCATCAAAGACCATTAGCACAATTAAAAGAATACTACGGGTCTCTGGAGGGATCCTGGGACACCACTTAATGCACTCCAGTATTTTTACTCTCTGAGTTTCCCTAACTGGCCTCAACCTAAGGTTAAGGGCTGTTCAAGTTAAAGATGCTACTTGTGTGAGGTCCTAGGCTTTGCTGAACAAAATAAAACAGATATTCTCAAATTATTTCAGCATAGATTGTGACTGCTGCCCAAACATGCTTTTTTGCTTCATCTAGAGGTATCAGGACATCATATGTCAGCCCTTGAAGGTGATTCCTCAACAGAGTTTGATTTTTATGTACCAGGCTGTTTTCCTCATGTGGTTAAACAGAGCTACCATCTGATGCTGGGTTCACTTACAGGCATCTGTTCTTCCTTTTGTTTTCCTTTCACTTCTGCATATATTTGTTTGGTATTACCTGAGGAGTAACATATATTTGCTCTGTGGGTTTTCAAAATGCACAAGCTGTACGCAGAAATAAAGTAGTAAATTTAGCTTGTCCAAGCTGACAAATGTTTTGGGTTTGTGTTTTGGTGTTTTTTTTTTGTATCTTGTGTTTTTGTGTGCATTTGGCTGTCAAACAAGAAAATTGCACAATAGGAACAATAGTTCCTTCAAGTTCCAGGTTCCAGTAAAGGTGTTTTTGAAGTATCATCTCTATGCCTGTCAGAACAGATTAGATCATGGTCTGACCTTGTGAACTAAATGAGCCAGGTAGCCCCTCACTTTGTTTAGAACTTAATACCACCAGAAAACCCCGAATCAGTCTGTCTTATTTGGCACTATGACTGTGAATTGTCAGGAGCAATGGAGAAATGATCCCTGCTGTCAGGGAGTGCTGGTTGGTGCAGAGGCAGGTTTGGGGATCTCTCCTTTCAAAGTGGGTAATAAAAGAAATTAAATTATGTGGGTTTTATACAGAATGGGATCCCAAAAGGTCTAATGGGTGCTTCTGCTATTGGCCTTTCAGCCCTCTAAACTGTAGCAAACAACTGAGGAAAAGGCCTAGGTATAGTTGAAGACTTTAGGTTTTTAGCTCTGGAGAAGTTCTGTTTATCCAAAGTATGGACTAATGGCAACTTCTTGGAATTGTGTTTGCTAAGGAAAACTAAAATTCTGCATGGACATTGTCATCTGAAATAATAAAGTCAGGTGAAACATAAGAAAAGAGGGATAAATACTTCCTGTTGTAGATATACATGATATATAAGGTATATAAAATAACTCTTGCCAAAACTAAGTGGAAGACTCCTGGTGACTTCAGTATTCATTGGATCAAGTCTGGAGATCTGTTGCCTGATTCTATTTAGTCTGATATTGTAGCTGCACACACACACACACACACCCTGCCATGAATAGCTTTAGGAAAGTATTGTCAGATGGTGAATGCAGATCAGATGTGTATACCCTTTTACTAAAGTTTTTTCTGGGAAGAATTTGGCCAAAGCTTAGGACTGACTTTCTCCTCTTGTAGGTGGAAGGTGAGGAGAAAACTCCCTTACACATCAATCTTCTTGTTGCCTCAGATAAAGCAGTTCTTATTAGATGTGAGCAGTTGTCTTCACCGTGGCTAATTTCTCTGCAAGATTAAGTATTCTTTCAATTGCTGGTGGGAAGCAAGAGAGCTCCTTAGTCCAACATGAAATTGCATGAACTAAGATATTGACTCCAACCTGTGTATGTCTGTTCTTCCTAGTAGCCCTTCAGTATTACAAGACTTAGGGCAGCCACTGGATAACCTATGTTGGTTTTGAACGCTAAAAGGTCTTGTCATGCTTTGCCTTTTAAGCTCAGAGGAGGGGTATTGGCAGAGGAAGCATTCCCAAAAATTGCTTTGGTTTTCAATATTTCAGTGGTGGTGATATCTGCCAGAAAAGTTCAGTGTCTGGACATGGATTTGTTCAAGTTGTCATTCAACCTTTGTGCCAGCATTGGTTAGTGTGTTTCAGATGCACTGACTGTGAGTATCTTCAGATGTAGGGGATTAAATTCCACATTTTCAGACTGATGCTCTGCAAGGGAGTGGCTAAGGCCAGAGATTTGCTGTAGGATAAGCACCTTACATTCACAATGCCATCTGGTCAGCCTCTTTCAGAGGCTTTCAGCATTATCAGAGAAATCAGGTCACTATGTGCCTGTGAGAGATCCTAAACTGAACATGACTTGTCTGTCTCCTTCAACCTGACACTATCACAAAAATCTCTGTAGTCACAAGAAGCTGTCATTCCAAGCCCAGTTTCTGTCAGAAACTCAAAACTGCATCAAGAATGATGCATAATGATCCAGTTCAAGAGCTGATTAGTCCCAGCTGGCAGTACAGCACAGATACTCACAGGTGATGATTTAAACCTTATATAGGAGGCATTCAAAAGTTCAGTGCACACAAAAATGCCCGGTCAGTGGATGATTGTGATTAACTGCCCACTAGGCACCTGTACAATCTCTTAACTGTATTAATGTTCACATGCATTTCTGGTAAGTGTAGTGCAGTCAAAGCAACTTATAGATCCTGGCTAATAGGATCTCCAAGTCCAAAAGATAAAGAGCAGCAGTGTTTCCCTCGTTTGACTGGCAAGATGGCACTTTAGGGCTTAAGTCAGTGAAGAAAAGTGGTTATCTGCTGGGCTCTGTGATTGTTGTTTCATCATCAGCAATGATCCTAACCTCAGGGGGGGGAAAGACATTCTTGAGGCACTGTTCAGTTACGCTGTAGTCCATACAGTTTGCCTGGTCTATGAAAATCAAATCTCTCTATCATGCTCTTAAAATCAGCTCCCAAAACTGAAGTGTACTGGAAAATGCTGTCTTTGCAAAGTGAGTTCTAAAGACAAGACTTCCTGTTTGCACTGTTGCAGAGCCCTGTCACACAGTCAGTGCCAGGTGTGTGGTTTTACACACAGCTTTGTGCCAGCAAGGCTAAAACCTGTTTCCACCCTGGAATTTTCCCCAAGAGGTCAGTATGCCTGGGAAGAAAGATGTTGTCCTACCAACAGAAGTCTGAAGAAAAAGAGAGAGCATTTACAAATGCTATCAGAGAAGCAACCAGACGGTTGAAAACAAGGTTCTGAATGAGATAATGCAGAGTGCAGCAAGTCCCTCTTTAAAGTGTTCTTTTCAACTCACTGGCTTTCCAGTTAACTTTTCATTATTTGGGAAACAGTAAACGATGGCAATTGTCACTGGGCTCTTATCTTGAAATTGTTTGAATGTACCAAGGTTAAACAATTCATCATTATCCTTTAACTTAGTTAAATATCTACCAGTATTGCTGCTTTCTTCTGCAAAAATCTTCAGGTGAGTGGCTGATGAAAAGAGAGATTAAAAAAAAATCTGACCTGAAGTTATGTCTAGCAAAGCACTATGTGCATGGTTGGCCTTAACCTCATAAGCTCCACCTTCGATGAACTCTGAAAAGAACTCCCCTAGATTTCCATCAATTTAAGTGAAGACTCAAGAGATTTTAAAACAGATCCTTAAGTCTGAGAAGGGAAGCCAATCTTCTCTTTGTGATGTTATTATAGCTTTGCACCTTTTCCTGTGTATTGAAAAAAATTTCTCTCTTGCTTCCTTCCCCAGCTTTTTTTCCATGCTTTCTTCTGTTCCTACACATGTTTTTACAGTTTTTGATGCCAAGCTTTTCTTACTGGCTGTTCTCACTGACTAGAAAAGTCATCTTTTGTCTCAAGCAAGATGGTCCCCCACCCATTCTTTGTCAGATCTATGTGAGATCTTATCTCAGAGATATTATTCTGCTGTCTAAATTTCCTCAAGTTGTTCTCCTTGTGCTGAACTACTTTAACTCCATGAATTTCTGTTCATGAGACTGACTGGAGCGCACATTGTCAAAAAGATGTGGCATAAAATATTTCTGCATTGCATTTGTTGTTTCCAGACATAATTTTTTTTTTCAAGGACAGTTTCAGTTACAAGATTTGAGCATCTCTGTTTCAAGGCATCATCTAATCATGTTAAAGTCACAGTGAGTAGGGATTTTTCTGTCACTTCGTTTGTGTTTCCGCCTTCACTGTAGTAATTTTGGATCATGTAATCTCAGTTACCAGACGTGGAAGTCTGTTCCCAGCTAATTTCATTAATTTCTCAAATTAAAATTTATTTTTGAGATTCTTCTTATATAGTTCTATTGATTTGCTTTATTGAATATTATCATAAAAAAAAAAACAACCCAAATAAGCACAGTACTTGAAGGCGTGGGAGGAAATGGTAAGAGCAGAGGTAGACATAGGAGACATAGGCAGAGCTGGTAGGCATGAAGAGCTGACATCTGGAGAGGTTAAACTATTTATTTTGAGAACCAACATATGTACAGGACTATTGGCTGTAGAAGTCTCTCCAGGCAAAAGCTAGACAGCTGCTAGAAAAGTGTATGTGGGAATAGAGATAGTCCCACATATTTTTGAGGTAAGGTAAATTGCCTCAAAGTGGAGTATTTAGGCCTTTTGTTATAACTAGAAAACTTGCTGAAATACATCTTGCTTTCTAGGTTAAGGATAAGCACTATTTTTGTCTAAGGCTGCCTAAATGCTCAGGTTTCTCGCTGTTACAGCAATCGAAGGCTGAGATATGCTGTGGGCTGGTTGGATCTCCCAGATCCTAACAAGGTAAGTACCTCAGTACTTAACCCAATTTGAGAATTGCTGAGTTCTGGGATTCCCTTCTGAGAACGTTAAGGCTCACATCTGCATTCCAAAGAGGCGTCATAGGAAGACCCATCTGCAGCCAGGGTGTCACACGGATATCTGAGTAAAATCCAGGTAATTCTCCACACCAGCCCCTGTGGCTGAAGTGCTGGTGTTGTCTAGAGTGGATTTCTAGCAAGGGTTCATCTAATGGTATTCATGCCATTCCTGTACTGAACAGCTGAGTTTGGTTATACATGGCAGTGAAAAGACCATGTTTAGTTTTCATACATCCCCTGGTTCAACAGATCATATTAATGCCATGTAAGCAGGGCATCTTTACGGTGATGCCCATGGTATGCATGCCAGCCAGAAGATTTATGAGAAGAACACAGGCATTTCTTTGCTCTGCCTTGACAAGTCTTGTTATTTTTCTCAGACACACTAAGTAAACTGTAAAACCTTGATTCATTTGTTATTCACACCCCACCTCTGAGTTATATGTACAACTTTTACAGGCAAAACAATGAACAGTACTAGTTCTTCCATAAATAACTTAGACTGTCTGTTGTTAAATGTCATATTTCCGATCTGTGTCATGCTCTGTGGCACCACATCCATCAGAGATTATGCTGCTGGAATGAATGTGGGCCACCTAAATATACCTGGATATTCTAGGGACTATTTGTTCTTTTTCTGTCCCTGTCAAAACAAAATGAGGAGAGTGATATGTAGCTTCCAAAGAGGCAAAGTTACTGAATCGTAAACAGATTTTGCAGAGGCCTTTAAAAGCCTCTAAGCTAGTTAAATGGCATAGCAGGAACCTTAATTACCTAGCAGCTGTGGCAAATGTTCTCCTTTCCCCAGTTACCTACAGCAGCTTTTTTGCAAACGCTATAAAACGCTCTTGGCAGACTACAACCAGGATGAGCTGTAGCTGAGATGAAATAGTGGGAGTGTTACATCTTTTTCCTAGGTGTTCCTAAACCTTCTCTGCTGCCACCCAGAGTCAAGGACAACAACTCATGATGAATCATGCAGGCAAGTGCCCCGAGGTGTTTG
Source organism: Pezoporus occidentalis (assembly GCF_034315485.1). NCBI lineage: Eukaryota > Metazoa > Chordata > Aves > Psittaciformes > Psittacidae > Pezoporus > Pezoporus occidentalis. The sequence goes on along the minus strand of NW_026913900.1, from coordinate 864,318 downwards.
TTTTGCAGACTATAGTTTCTTTTCTGAGGGGAGGACAGCATTGCCTCTTTACCTATACGGAAAAAAAAACTCACTACAGTTTGGTGGGAAGCACTCTGACATCCTATTAAAAGTTACCGTGGAAATGCTAAAATTGCTAGATGCTTAGCGTCTGCTGTCTCTCTGTTTTCTTCCCATTGTCATTTCTTCATTCCTTTGTAGATAAGGGCATCACATCTGCGGTTCTCTCATGATATTGTTGTACAAAGCTGTAGCATGTCATTAGATATATTGTGGTATGTGAAATAACAGGGCTGTCTGACCTCACAGGATAGTGTTATTCATTTTTTAAGACCACTTTGTCTAAAGGAGCCCTGGGTACATCCTGTTCATAGACCATTATCTTACCCTGTTTGCTCTGCTACTTGTGTAACTTTTTTTGGTTCCTGATGTGCTGCAGTGAGTTATTTCTCACAGTTTGTGCCAAGCAGAAACACTATCAGAGGTCCAGTAAAGTGGGGTCCACAGAGAATTAAAATTGTATTTATTTAGATTATATATGTGGAGTTTGGCGTTTAAAAATACTCCCCCAGCAAGAGAAGATTCTAGACTGACTCCACTGTGTAAGACCATTTAAGAAGTTAGGGACAGGAAAATCTGACATTATTCTGTGCCCTATGAAATATTGACCATACATACCTCCATAATTTGGTCTCTGTCTGTGCATGCTTAAACAATGAAGTATTTCCTCCTTCAAGGTTTGTCTTGTAACCTTACAATAACACTTTACTAGCAGTTACTGGAACAAAACTGCTGACTTCCTTCTAGCTTTTCACGGCAGTGGGAGTGAACACAAGTGAGTGGTTTTAGTGCAGGTAGACTGAGTTTTGGTTCATTTTCTTTAAAAAGCTCTCACCCTCAGATTTGGTCATGGTTATAAAGTTCATTTTCACAGGTATGAGATTCTGTATGGATATAATTGTATACCTGCTCTTTTAGAGAGTCTTGCCATCTATTTGGAAGAGAAGCTTCTTGCTGTACTTAGTGCTTTGTATGTCAAGTGTATAGCGGATACACATATGGGACAGCCCAGCTGTGATTACAGCTGTGTTAAACTCAGGGTTGTTAGGGTATCTGTCTTACCTGTGCTGTATGTTGCAGACACCCCCTGCTTGCCTGCCTTTGCTCTTTCAAAGCTAAATAACAAGTTTCCTATCACACTCAAATTTGCAAGAGTAAGGAGAGTTTTAAGTCAGAAGCAGGCATAAAATCTGAAGACTCCATAGTTAATATAAAGCAAAGCAGGGCAGTGCAAAATAATTTAGTCTCTGTTATCCTCTCATTTTATTTTTCTTTCTATTCTTAATTGTTAAATTGCAAATACATGTAACCATCTGAAAGCTGATTGAAATGCAGCTCATGGAAACCTCACATTTATATGCCAAGCAGTCATTCTCCAGGTAGGCAGCTCTAATGTGATTGCCCTGAGGTGGAAGGGCCACCCACAATGCGGAAAGAGTAATTTATCTCTGTGCCAGCTCAGACTTTGCCCTCTTTGCTCAGACTGCCAATTCGGGTAGCAGTGAGTGTCCGCAGGGATGATAGTGGCCAAATAGAGGCACCTGCTCATTGCCAGCTGTAAGCAGGCCTCCTGGGGAGCCCTAAACTCAGACTGGTGTTGCTGCAGGGGTGAGGGGTTGGGGTCTTGTTGTATTTTATGCGTTCTTTAATGCTGGCATCTGTTGCTAGTTCTAGTCTGGCCTACATTTTCTGTGTGGCACTGAGACTGGGCTCAAGAACAGCTGTCTTGGTGAGGCCCATTATTCCCATATTCAGGGATGTAGAAATAGAAGAAGTGTAGCTCTCAGTACAGGTGGAAGCCCATTTCTTCTCAGCCATACTTGGCTAAGGAAGACTACTAGTCTCAGACTTAAACTGGGGTTTAGGGCTAAGAAAAGTAAACATGTTGGTTCCTGGGTTTTTCCAAGATTCTTGAAGGCTCAGAGCAATAAGAGGGAAGAAGCTGGTAGGGACTTGTGTGTGGTCAGTTTTTTGTCTGGCCCCTGTGCCCTGTAAGGATCTGGTTTTGGTTTGGGGTATGGATTTGTTCTGGGGGAAGAGAAGCCTTCAATGGCTCAGGGTATCTATCTCAGTGGGCTTAACAGTGCCCAAACCGGCGGTTGCAGCAATGCTGTCCTGGTGCCAGTACACACAAGCTGCAGTCAGAAGGGGTGAAGTCTGCAAAAGTATTCATTGCATTGTTGTAGCATCCTTCAACATTAAAACTTTTATTTTATAAAAATTCAGGTTGTCCAGCAGTATGCAGTAGATCTTGCTAGCCGGTGACCCAAACTCAGAACTTTTTTCCTGAAACTATTGGATCTTTCCAGATATGTTTTCATACTGAACAGTATATATTATATTTCATAGTAAATATCAATATATGTCATAGTAAACAGAACATCCTGGGAAAACAAATGGTTCAGTTCAAATGTGTATATTTTGTTTTTCTTTTATGATTCTTGCTACTTGATATGCTAAAAATATATGAAACCAAAAGTTTCTTCTACATAGACAGAGCGATCTTTCTATTGCTAAAACTCTTGGTACAGAATATACTGCTCTCCAGAAAGCCCCTCCTTCACCTTTTTTTTCACAAAGTGAAAATGTATCAAAATCAGCCTGGATCCATGAACTGTATTAGCTTTGACGACAGCATATTTTCTGAGAGAAACAAAGTACTGTCAGAGTATTGCTGTGCTAAGTACGTATCTGGGTGTGCATAGACACATACTAGCTAGGTTTTCAAATTCTAAGGGGATTAAGAGCTCAAATTCATTGAAATTCAGAAGTGAGACATTTTGCTTCCTTGGAGATGCAGGCCCTAGAGATTTAGATTCCCGGGGGATGCAACCAGGGGAACAGACAGCTATTAACTTGAACAAAAACTAGGAAAATAGTATGTAGAAAAAAAGCTTGTTGTTAGTTCTGGACTGAAGAAGCAGGTGAAAGGACATCTGGATGCTATTTATGTTTCCTTTTGGGCACCATGCAGGTGCATTTCTGTGATTTTATCAGTGGTTTAATATTACTTTTGACAGTGGTGGAATGGTTAAATCTGTAATAGGGACTACATTTGTATCCATCATCTATATGTGTATCCCCTCCCACACAGTTTTCAGCTTTAGATACCCATATCACGAATTTAAATGTACTAAAAATACATTTGTTTTTCTTGGTTGCCTGCTGCAGGCTCCCCTGAGCTTTGCAGTCACACATTGATTCGACACAGAGCCTTTACAAACACTGCTCTACAAGAATAGTCATACAGTCACACCTAAAGTCTGATCTTTCAGGAGAGGGTTAGAAAAAGATCAAGATGACAAAGAGCCTTCCCTTAGTTTAACTTTCTTGCTTCTGGCAGATGGTGATTTAGTGCCTTACTGAGCCAGGGTTTGCATCCGTATCGCATTTGCTAGTCACCGATGAACCTAATCTTCAATAATTTGTCTAATCAAACAAATTGGAGCCTTTTTAGGCTTTTGCTCTGTGTACCATTCTCTGGCAAGTTCCACAATGGATGATGGATTTTGGCAATATTTTGTCCAAGAGTTCTACCTTTCTGGGAGCCTTATGGTTGATTTGTTCTGCAGGCAGAGGTGTCTTCCCAGCAGCACTGTAGGTCCAGGGAAATCTGAAGGTGCAGAAATGCTCTGTCCACAGCATGGGAGTATCACAGCACTGTATCTGCAGCAAAGACTTCTCTCCCATGGCCTCCTCCATCACTCATTCACCCTGCAGCTTCAGCAACTGGTGAGTAAGGTACGCTATAAATATGCAGCAGGACCTAACTGGCAGCTCCCTCTGTAGGAAAAATAACACAGAAACTGCCCAGGCCATCCCTCTCCTGTGCATGTGAGGAAAGCTAGCCCAGGAGCGCTGCCCACCTTTAGCAGGCAGGTGTTGACAAGGAAGACTCTGTCTGCAGGGTTAGGTGTAGGAAACACTTGTCTCTCCCAAAATCTTAGCAGGTAATGATAAAACACATGGATGAATGAGGGAGCAAAAAATCTCCACTGTTGGCCAGTCTGGAGCTGCTTCGTGGCTCTGCACTTGCTTTCCGTGTCTCCAGCCTGTTCTGGAGCTAGCAGTGGTTTGCCTGCCCACAGCCTAGCTGGATGCTGCAGGACATGCAGCGTCCCACCGAGTTACATGGGACCCATGCACTGATAATGGCCACGAGGTCCTGCTGTAGCAGGAATGCTCCCCAGCCCCGAGAAGGCCCCGAGGGGCTGACAGCACCATCAGGTCATCCTGTAGCAAGCTCTGCAGCAGCAGCAACTCTGTGGGAGACCTGAGTGTACCAGATGGGGTACCAGGGCTCTCCTTGCCAGCACCAGCACCAAGGGGCCCTGCCTGGAAGAAAGTGTAGCTTCTGTCACATTTTAAAGTATTGCAATGAAAAACTCTGTGATTAATTTCTTAGACATTTCTTTCAGGCAGGCTGTTAATTAAACCCCAGAAAACTCCATTAACACATCCTTACAGGGTAAGTGCTTTGCCTTACTCAGGTCAAGTTTAAACAGCTAAGCCACTACATAAACATCTCCTTGTCTGGAAGCTAAGTAGTACCACTGATGAGGTTTCTTTTAAGCAGCCGAAAGCTTTGTATGTGAATAACTTCCCAGAGTGACTGGTTTTTAACTCTATAATTATTGGATGATATATATTTTACAGCAGCGCAAACACCTTTTATGTGCAGAAAATCAAAGCAAGCAATGAAAAAAAGCTACTTTATTAACTTGGTGGTTAAACACACTTTTTAGTATGTTGGTCAAAAATTACCTGCTGAATGTAAAAGGCACTTTCAGAAATTCATGCAGTTTAAGAATTAAATGATCAGGCCAGCTCTTGAAAACAGCATTTTGATTTCTGCATTTTTAGTATGCAATTTTGTGTACTTTTTGCTATCATAAATGTGATTGTTTCCTTTAAATGAGGAACAATCACATTTATTGTTTGTTGCTAATGCTGGATTTTCTTCCTTTGTAGTTTCTTAAGGTTATCAAAGCTAAAATAAAGAGGAAACTCTTTTAGTTCTCAAAAATAGAGGACTGGCTTAGAGAGTTAAAGACAGAGTTTAGAATGAAAATGGTTTTTTACTTTACCTTCTCTCTGACTTGTGTGCTTGGACAACACAAATACAGTATACTAAAAGCAGAACCTATGAGAGTTCACTGATTCCTCCAAATCTTGTCTCAGAAATGAGTCCCACAGCTCCCTGCAAAGTAATTGGTCTAATTAGGTAGTAGGAAGGAGCTTCTTTAAATTCCTCAGAAATTAAGACTTGTCATCCGCTTAACATCTTAGCATCTGTTACTGCCTCTTGCACATTTCTCTACTACATCAGTCTGAAGGACACTTTCCGGGACCTTTCAGAGAGAAAAACAAAACAAAAAAAAACATAAGTTGAAACAGAGAAGAAATTGGCACTTTCTTCAGTGAGATGAAGCATGTAAGGCATTTCACTCCCTCCTTATTTCTCAGTTTGGTGCACGTTTGTCTGGGTGAGTACAATAATCAATTTGTTAAATAAAAATGCAGGAGGATACAAGCAGAACCTTAAATCTTGTATTAATCCTTACTGATGTGGTAATGTTGTCCTGAAATATTTTCCTTGGCAACTGATCCCCGTGCGAATGTTACCCTCTGTGTTTATAATTCAGAGTTTGGTTTCAAAGGGGCTGTTAGAAGCTCTAACAGTCAGTAGAATGACAACTAATTTGTTGTTTCTTTTTTTTTTTTTTGTTTTAACTTTGCTGTTGTCTGGCAGGAAGTAAGTAACTATTTAATTCTGGGTAATTGCTCTTGCTGTGGGCATAATTTTAAGACACAATGTGGTTAGAATATTGGGTAAGGTACTGAGGCACTGGGAAAGTTTCAGACTTACATGTGTAGAGTATGTGAGAGGTGTACAGTCCCTGGAAGCTGAAAAGGTTAATTTTGCAATGAAGTTATCTGTGACTGAGATGTTTTAAAGAGACCCTGCTACTTGGTTTGTTTGGTTTTGGTTTGGGTTTTTTTTCCATATACTCTTCCTCTATTTGATGCTGTGTGAACACTGGCACAGCAACAGGTAGATGTAATATTATTTAAAATACCTGTACCGATATAGTTCTGAAAGTCCATTGCAGCAAATATGTAAGTTACACACTCATAGTATTTCCCAAGCAGCTCATGTTTACTGAAAGTCAGGTAACAAAGCCAAATAACTGCCACCTACAAAATGCTTTTATTTGGCTTCTGTTTTGTTTTAATTGCAGTTCAGGCAAATTATGCCCCCTATTTCTTTGATAATGGAGCCAGAAGCACAAATGGGAACATGGCACTTCTCAGCCTTTCGGAGGACACACCTGTTGGTCAGTATTAAAACTAGTATGTTTAAATTGTGACACTGGACCTTCTTGCTCTTTTGATTAGCAACATGTATTTTGTTGTCGGTTGTTGTTGTATACTGTGGTCTTATGTGCTTTTCTCTCAAGCTTTTAGTTGGCCCAAATTTGAAATGACATGTTTGAATTGTGGCTGTAATTTAAAACACAAATTTTAGCTCCCCTTTCCTTGGTCCACCAATTTTTTCACAGCATTAGAGCACAGATATTGCTGGGATCAGAAATAATGGGGGTGAGGGGCTTCTTACCAATCTGTAGATGCTTATGAGAAGAAAGCCTAGTTGTTAGTAATTTTATCAGCCTTGGTAAAAGCAAGCTGTACATTGAAAAGTAATAGAGGCATGATTTTCTTTGAACAGTTATCACATTTTTCATGTTTATGGTACAAATGTTATGGTAGAAAATGTTTCTACTCAGAGTGAAAATTGCTTTGTCCAAATGACTGATGTTTTCCAAAAAGGGTTTGTTTTATTGAAAATTCAAAAATTGGTACATTTCTCAGCTTTCAGCATTTTGAGACAGGTCTGTTTATGCTTCTTTTAACTGTAGTTGCATTAAGAAAAATTCAACAGGAACAAAAAGGCCATTTATAATCAATATTTTTCATGGAGAAAGAATAATTTCTGAACACTAAAGAAAAATCTATGCAAAATCTGTTACAGTGATGAACACTGCCTTTTCTTCAAACATTGTACTGAGGCTTGGTCTAGGATTTTTTTCCTGTTTGTCTGTAGCTTTTACAGTCTAAATCAGGAGAGTGCTTAGCTATTGCAAACTGAGTACTGTTACCTGCCTCATGCATAGAGGAGGAAGATGGCTGTGCAGAGGTTGCACAGCTGGAGGGGGGAAGAAGGATCCAGAGGGCACAGCCCCATCTGGAAGACCAACACTGCTGGCCTTGCCTTCCTAAACATGACCGGGGTCACTCATTGCTTTGGAAAGCAGCAGCTACCTGGCGTTTGCTCAAAGTCTCCATTCCTGGCCCAGTGGTGTCAGTGTCAGCCAAGATCCACACTGGGCATGCTAAACGATGAGGATAGGGTAACTGGGAAGCAGTGACTTCTTTGCCTGCTCAACCAGAGAAGAGGGGAAGGTGGGACATAGCATAGAGGTGACGCATCTAGCCAAAGAACTTAAAAAGAGCTTGCTTATGATGCAGAAGGGATTTGCTAAAAGCTTGGTCAAGCTTAAGGTGGAAACCTCAGCTGAAGGCCAACAATAATGTAGTGGCACTTGCAAAAGCCAGAAGCAGATCAAGGAGCTGCAGTTTTTGCTGTGCTTCTGTCTGGATTCATGCAGAAACCATACTTGCTCAGCCTTGGTGATCCAGACAGCTCTGCTGCCTGTTGGAGTAAGATTAGCCACTGGAATCACTCATCTACTGGTGTACATAAGGCTTGTAATGCCAGATAGCCACAGAATGGGACCCCGACTCAGTTTGTTTGGGGTGGTGTTTGCCAACTCCACCACTCAAACCGCATGCAGTACAAGTTGCTTATCATCAAACTCCCATCCCCTGGTGTGGTGCTAGACTGCAGACATTTACAGAGCATCAGCCTCTCCCTGCCACTGCTGGGAGCCTCCAGCCACCTGCATGAGGTTGGGGAGCTAAAGATGGCACAGAGCTGCAACACAGTCAGAAATGTCCTTCCTATCAAGAGCACAGCACCACGTGCACTCTTGGATGACAGCCCTCCCTGCAGCAGCAAAGTGCAGTAATTTGCCAGCACTGAGACACAGTGCATCTGCTGTGGGGCTCCAGGTAGAGGAAAACGGAGAGCATGCATGCTTCAACAGAAAAACAGGAGTGTGAGGGATCAGAGCCCAGGTTACTGTTCTTCCAACTAGCCCAAGGAAGGATTATGACAAATACATGGTGGCTTTTGCATGTGCTTTTGTAACATTAGCAGCCAGATTAGGTACATAGGGGTCCCTGGGGAGTTTATAATTTGGTTGCAGCAGTGAAAAAGCTCAAGCTGCTCCGTCTGCAGTGCTGTTGTGCCTCATGCTTGCTGGCTTCATCCAGAGTGTGTTTACATTGCCTGGCTTGAAATTCTAATTTGCTATATAAATGTGCTTTAAAAGACATGAGAAGAAGCTTCTGAGTTAAAATTCCAAAGGTGCCACCAAAAGCATTTCTCTGAGGTGAAAGCTTAGAGAGTGTTGAGCTTAGGCTTTTCCAAAGGGCCTAGAGAAACTCTTGGGAAAGGGAGATAACACCTTACTTTTGAGAACTGCAAATGTGGTAGCTTTGCCATGCAGCTGCCAGTGCTTCTTTGGGCTAATTCCTGGAAGACTGACTAAAATCCTTAAGTATTGCAGGGTCCTCTCTCGTGAAAGCACTTTAGGAAATTCCACTGGAATATGGCTGCTTGCGGTTTGTTCATTGAAAATTGCTGTGGCTACCCCCAACCCGTGTTAGCACACTCACCCCTTGAAGATGCTTTGGCTTTGCTCTCTCAAGGGGAGGGCACAAACACTTCAGTGCTGCAGCGCTGGGTGTTCATTCAGCTTTATGCAGGGTGAAAGGACCAGTGTTCACATCAGACCACAGTCAGAGCTTCGTGCCAGAGCTTAGTGAGGGCTCACACACCGCCTGTGCTAAATGGCTACCAGGATCACCATTTTCTGTGGCCCCAGTGATGGGTCTCACACCACAGAGGAGGTTGTTACTCTTCATCACTCTGCACCGATCTTCTCCAGAAGGAGGAGGAGACATCTGGTCCCCCAAATCCATGTGCAGTCTCAAGCATCCACACTCCAGCAGTCATCTTTCAGTTTGAGGACGATGATCAGTGGCAAAACGGTGATTAAAACTTACATATGTTTGATTCTGGATGGCTTCACTCAGGTTTAGGTGCTGCAAATTAGGCAGGTTGCCATTAGGTCCTCACTGTGCTTACATAAAATATGGAGTTGTAGGCAGGATGCTTTTCTTGGCAGCAGCAATGCCATGGACAGCAGCTTTAATAAAACTCCAGGAATTTTACAGTCTTTGGCCTCGCTGAGATTACAAGCAGTTGGCAAAATGGTGTGTGCTAGTTATATTCCCAGGCATCTGTAGGCAAGGGACATGGAGCATTCTGAGCACTGAAAAGAGATGATGGATTCTCTTTGTGACTATAGAAAGAGAAATTGCAGGGCTGAGGCTGCATGAATGCATCAAATTCAAGAAAATCACATTATCTTGCTTATATCATTCTTAACTTGACCTTCTTTTCCCTTATGCAATTTTGCTTACTTACAGATAGTTGTAATCTACCAAGTTACATACACTGTGACAGAAGCTATCATAAAAAGAGCAAATACTATTTCTGTATGAAAGCTTTAAAGTGTCTGCAGATTCCCAGATCCCATTTATTGCTGCAGAGCATGAGACCCCCTGAGGTAAGAAAGGCCAGAACAGCAGTCTTTTCCAGTGCCAGATTTAAGAAGAATGGGAAAAGTTATGAACTGAAGTAGCAGTTGCAGTTTGTGTGGCTGTTAGCAGGGTAGGTGGGCGATTAGCACTTTGCAAAGAGTTGCCTGTGTACATACAGAAAGTACACGTGCTTGTCCTAATCAAGGTCTTAAGGCACGTGTGGGATGCTATTTCGGGTTGTTTCTTTCATCTTGCCTCATTAATCCCTGTAAGCCTTCATAGTGAGGACAGAGTGGGGCTGAGAAGAGCTGCAAAGCCAAGGGATTGAAGCATACTGTGAGAAGGCCTAAGTTCATTGCTCTCTCAAAGCCCAGCCATCATCGATGCCCTGGAGATCTTTGCAATCTCATCCTTGTGGTTTTCCTTTCTTTTTTCCCCATGTGCCCAAGTGTGCTCTCCCCACCATGAAAAGCCAGTTTGCAGTGGTAGTTCTTTGATCAAAGCTACAGCTGCCAGCTACCTACCACTGCCTGAGCATTTCAGGTCACGTCACCCTTCAAGCTTCCGCTGCTGTTCCTACACACTCCTGGTCTCATTCCTTCCCATCGTTCTTAGCTGGCTGTGGAGAGCCCTCTTATCCCCTCTGGTACCCATCATTTCTATCACCCTGATCCAGCTGATTCTCCCCATACTGGTGAGAATCCCTGTTAAAGTGTTTCCTGGTCCTTCCTTCAGCTCTCAGCAATCCCATCCTGGCACTCTGCCATCTCTCTGTATGTGGTTCTGTATTTCATCCTTCACAGACATAATAGCTGAACCTGTAAGGATTTTTTTTTCTACCCACCGTTTCCAGCCCTCCTTGTCACCAAGAGAATCTGAGTGAAAGAATTGACACACATTTTTTTTATCCTCAAAAATGATAATTCCTTTCTGACTAGAAAGGACACAGACCTGGACGATCTATCCCAAGCTGTGCCTTGAAACCTAGAGACCCACCAACACATCACATTCAGATGGTTCCAGAAAGGCCAAAATTCTGAAGGTGCGAAAATATTCAGCTTTTTGCAGAAACTCAAGTCTTCCTCCTAGGAAAACTAGAAGCTTCCAGAATAAAACTGTAAACCACAGCCTGCCTTCTGCACCACCGCAGCAGAGCTGATGCTGCACAAAATAGAGCTGCGCTGCAAAGCAGAGCACTACACAGACATGTGCAGGTGACTCACGTGTTACAGCAATCACTTTTGTATTTATTCTTCTGACAGAAACTGCAGATACATCTGAAAATTACCCCCAGATGGGTTGTTCCCAGTTGGTTGCTGTGGGTGCCATGGGGACACGTTGCTGTTGTGGTGGTTTGGGCCTCATGCTGAGCACTTGGTGCCATACTCTCTTGCAGCTGCAGGGCCTGTTTCACAGCAGGCCCAAAAGCCACGGCTTTTGGGGTGCTGATCCTGGCTGTGTCTCTGCTTTGAAGGCAGCACAGTGCGCTGGGGTGCAGAACTCGCCTGACTGTGTGCAGGAAGCAGCAGTAGCTGGTAGTGAATGGGAAAGGAGATGTTCTTGGTGTGTGGTCCATGTCCTCCAAGAGCCTGAGCTCCTTTTTCCTGGGGTGAGCTTGGAGTGTAAACCAGCTGTATGTAGGTTTTGTGTTAACTGTCCATCACCTTTCCTGGTGGGGAAATGGGTCTTTGGCTGAGACAGATGCAGAGCAGGCATAGAGACCTGGGCAAGATGGTATTTGCTGTGACACTGGCAACAGAGGTGCCCTGTCCTGGGAGCACAGCCATGGATGTCCCTCTCAGCATCTTGTTAACAGATGCAGCTGTAGTGACAAAAGACAGTGGGGAACTTAGCATGAGTCCAAAATGTGCTTGGCTTGTTTGGCTTGGCAGGGAGGGGATTTGACTGCTGAGATGAGATGAGCAGAGATGAGAGCATGTCTTCAGTGAGAGGACAAAACCAGCCCCCAGAGAAAAACGGAGCAAAACCAGCCTGGCTGTGAATAAATTTAAGTCAGAAATGAAGTAAAACGGAGCAATGGCATCATGGAACAGCCATTCATCTTCAGTGGCAGGAGCAAAGAGCAAATGATTTTTAAGATGGAATAGGAAAACAGAGTGAAAGCCTGGAATGTCTCCTGGGAAGCAGCTGTAGCAGGGAGCAGCGTGCAGCAACCTGGGGCTTTTCTATCCTAGCCTGCTGTGCCATCCCTCAGATCCTCAGAGCATCCAGCTCTTCTGACCAGGGCCCTTACGCAGCATTTGCTAACTCCTTGGGTAAAGATTCTTCAATTCCCTTATCTTTCTGACAGGGAGAAGCTGTTTACTTGGTCCTCACTGATAAGATTTTAGCTGGTTTTCTCATTTATTTTCTTTTCAGCAAATGGAGACAGCACACTGAGAGGAGGTTTTTAATTGGCATTAACACTGTGCTGAGAAGTGTTCTCAGGGGTGTTAATGATACAGAGAGTACTGCGCAATTCAGAGAAGAAAAAAAGAATTATAATGAGCTAGAGAAAGAAATTTTGATCCACAATCCAATTTAAAGTGCACACAAATGTTCTGTGTTATGAAAAATGAAGAAGTATCAGTTTTAGCTAGGAAGCAGACAGTCCAGTGTAAATGGATCAATGACATCCTTCATTACTTCCTCAGAAACCTCAGTAATCTGAGTCTGTACTGATATCAATGTTTCTTCTCACATTCAGCAGCAAGAAAATTCCTGTTTTCCTTAATAAGAAAATTCCTAAAAAATGTGGGAGAGAAAATTGTGAGATTGGAAGAAGCAGCCCAGGTTCAAACCTACTCACCTAAACTTTCATAGTCTATTCTTCTTTAGCAGATGTTCTGTCCATAATACCAGTGTGGGTACTTCAGATCAGCCCCAGTCACAGCACGAGAGTTTGTGCCTGGTTGTTTCCTGCAGGCTCCAATAGACTCCAGATGTAGGTCGTGATGACCACCCTGTTTCTCCACTGCACATGAGCTAGAAACAGGCAGAACAGCCTGAGGTGTATAAGGTGGAAGGGACAGGAAAAGTGAAGAAAATAAAGGACATAAAAACAGCTAGTAATAAAAAGTTCTAGTGGCAAAAAAAAAGCTGAAGAAAAGCACTGTATTGATAATGATGCCAGTGAAGTGCTGGCAGTCAACACCTGAATTCTCCATTTGGCCCCAGTTGTGATATTAAGACAAAACTTTTGAAAAACAAGAATAAATGCAGTCAGTGCTGGTGCTGCAGAACCTTCAACAGGCTTGAAATTGCTGTCTGTTATGTAGACAGCTATATCAGGATGCAGGTGTCCTTTCAGGACACTATATTAGCCTAGTTTATTCTTCTCCTTGCATTTCTTTGTACTTACACAGGTCAGTTCCAATGAGAGGAGTGTCTCATCATACCACCCATTGTCTTTCCCTAATAATCTCAGCGGATCTCAGTTACCGATGAGTTGTTATTTTCTACTCCGTTTTGGAGGAAAGATTCCAAGAAAAATGTGGAAAGTGTTTTGTAGTTTTGTGAACCTGTTCTGCAGATCTTGGACATTTGTTGGATGGCTTAGCCAGCTTATAACAGGGTCTGTGATTTGAGCTCCTGTGAGCCCACTGGATTTTGCAATGTGAACATGTTTCTGTACAAAGTCACCCAAATATTGCCCCAGTAATTATCATAAGAAAGGTTACTCATAAGTGAGCACAGATCCCACATGGCTTGCCATAATCTGCTGTTATGCAAAGACGACAACCGTGTTTTCTAACTATCACCTCTGAAGCCTGGGTGTTGCACATCTGTTAAGCCCACTGATCTGTTTGCTTCACATTTTGCATGCCAAGGAATAAGGAAATGAGGAATGAAAGGCTGCATTGCAAAACTGAGGAGACATTCAAAAATCTGACCTGTTAGTGCTGTGGGCAGGACCTTAACCAAAGCTTCACAGAATCTTATGGACCAGGTCAGTGAAAAACTCCACTGCTACTGCAGAGAGCAAGAGAAAAAGGTTATGACTTTTGAGTACAAAATTAAAAATCTTGCAAACTCAGGGCCAGAGTAGACTGGAGTCAAAACGGGAGTCCTCTGGGTTCCCTTTAACAGTGTTCTTCCTTCACTTTTTGCTATCTTTCTTAGCAGGGATCCTTCCATCATATCTTTGAGTCCCATGCACAAGCAAAACTCACTACTAACCAGTGAGTCACTTGGCTACAGTATTTCCAGTGCAGAGAACTTGGGTGTAAAACAGAGTTTCTGTTCCAAACCTCTGCAACTTGAATATTTCAGGTAACATACACAAGGCACAGTGCATTGGAAGGAAACAACAACATTGGTTTATATTTCAGGCTTATTTAACTGATATTTGTAAGGTGCTTGAAGTTCTATTTAGATGAAGATATTCATGCACAGTAAAATGACAGGCATGTAAGTTTAAAAAATATAATACTGATAAACCCTTCCTGTGTTTTGAAACCGTGGGTGTTATAACTCCCCCAGGAAGCAGCACTTGTGACAAACAAAGTCAGTTTGCTGGAAAAAACTGGCACCAACTTCTCAAATGTCAAAAAATAGCAACAGCAATCTCTCTTTCCTCAGCCTGTGAAAGAAATACATTGATGAGTTTGGAGAATTTATTCATTGGCATGAGCATGAGTGGGTGTGTCAAGTAGAGAATTTAATGAGAGGGAGCTAATGAGGGGGAGTGAAGCAGGAAAGAAGTCTCTTGCCTTAATGAGTTCTGAAACTGGAGAAGTCTGCAAATGTCCTTGCATCTCCTGGGCTTCAGAGCCTAGGTCCACTGCTGTGGGAGTGCTGCTTTCCATTGCCAGATCCTTTGCCTGCTACTTCACGATTTCATTGTTTCCATAGAAAACGGGAATGGGAGGGAGGGCCTCTGGTACTGCTGAAATTGTCACCCAGTCCTATAGCAGCACCACTTCTGACTCATCTGGGCTGAGAGTTAGTCAAGAGCTTGTCATCTGTGTAAACACAACATGTGAACAGTGTTGATCTAGGCACAGAAAGGCCCTGAAGTGAGGGCAACCAGCACAGATAAACTTGGTTTAACCAGTAGCCTAAAAACTGTCAATCAGGAGTATTGAACTGTCTTCTTATCCACATATCCTATCATATATATCATATATATATCCATATATATGAGTAAGTGGGTTTGTTTCAGAAAAGCTTTGCCTGCTGCAATGTAGCTAAGTTCCTAAAGAACAGACCTATGAAATACTGAGTGAAGTAACCACAGCAAAACACTGTTAAATGCAAATTTTTCAGGTACCCATGTGTACACTCTTAATGGAACTGATCCAGAAGGAGATCCCGTGACGTACAGCCTGGCCTATGAAGCTGGATCAAGACGCTACTTTTCTGTTGACAAGAACCTTGGAAATGTTACACTGATTGAGGAGCTTGACAGAGAGGTAGAGTGAAATGGCACCACTCCCTGTGTTCATGGAATGTCCTTCGTCTGCAGCAAATGTCCTTGATCTGTAGCTTTGAGGGACACCACCAACTTATTTTTCTCAAAACATGTAATATGCTTGGTAGTTCTGAAACATTATGCTTCACTCATTAAAGTTTTTTTTCAGTTGGTTTGTGCCACTGACACTGCTATCAAAATTTTCAGCAGCTGTCTGTCCAGCTTTTTCTAAAAGGGAAGTTTACTGTTTATTCCTATCTTCTCCCAGCTGCCCTCCATCAAGCACTTAAGGGTGGTTAGAGTCCTCTCATCCTCAGACAGGGCCTCTCCCATCACTAGTGCTCTGCGATACTTCTCTAGTTATACCATAGCCCTTCAGCCCATGTAACCATGTAGGGTAAAGATGTTCCCAGCAACAGTGGACTAAAGGCAGCCTTATTCTGGGAACACAGACGGTGAACCCTTCACTTTTCCTTCACAAGGAAGGGTACACAGTTCTTATTATACCCTTCAAAATACTGTGTACTGAAACAAAATAATATTGAGCCAGTTGTACCTTTTTATGGAGTATTTCTTGAAAAAGATGACCGATTTTCCCTAGCACTTTATAGGACAACAGGGATTCCCAGACCAACCAATTCCTGACAGTAGCCACAGAAAGTCCAAGGAGCCTCACAGCTGAAGCCTTTGAGGGGTCTTCCTAGCCTCTGCTGTGATTGCTTTGTGATATTAATTGTTACTTTCACCTGCCTGCTGAGAAACCCTTAAATCTGCAGTCCCTTTTTCAATCATGGCAAACACCATCTCTCTAACAAAGGAATTTTCTTGGATTACAGAAGGAAGATGAGATTGAAGTTATTGTCAGTATTTCAGATGGCCTGAGTACAGTGAGTATTTAATTATGCTGTAGCTTGTAAAACTGTCTCCATATGCCTCCTCCTATTAAATTGCCTTACAGGGACTATCTCATTTTATCAGAAAACATAATCTCATTAGAGTCTTACCTTCTCTTTCAAGAGCCACTGAACTCCCAATAACTCAAGTCTCACTCCAGCTTCTTGCTCGGATATTTGAGGATAATTACAATGTAGTGTGAGCTGAAAGACTGACTTACTTAGTGTCCTGCAGAATTACAGCAGTTTCCTCTGAAGTTTCACTTTCAGATCAGCAGTATTCGTACCTAAGAAAGATCTTGCAGGCTCTTTGGAGAAATGCATGTCATTATAGGAACTAGCATTGGACACCCAAGAACTGACTGTCCCTTCATCTCCTCAATGTTTCTCTAGCATGACATGAAGAAGATTTGCTTAGACAAAGGTGTGAGGGGGGGTTTCTTGTCTGCTGCCGAATAAAGCTTCGATCACATCTAATCTGAGGATTTATCTGAGGCATTGCACAAACATCCAATCCTATTTCTACTTGGCATTTTCAGTTTATGGACAGATGCTGTTACAGCCAGGATATTAGACCTGATCTTCATCACTAGATGTGCCACAAAAGTAGGACGCTTTTACTATAGATAAGACTGGGTAACTCTAGAGCCCTTCCTCATCTCACACAAAGTAACTGAGATTACTGCAACAAATTTTTGGAATGTGCTGGTGTCCTACAGCCACAACTGCCCTGGCAACCTCTGTAATTAGGAAATAGTGGGATCAAATAGTGGGAAACTAAATGGGATTTCCTGTATTTTTTTTTTTTGTGTACTCAGTTTTGGTAGTGTAGTGCAAAGATATTCTATTACAACATAATTTTTCATTGATTTTGACTTAGTAGGCATATGAACAGGTACATGTTGAAAATCAGCTTGAGTCCTAATATGCTCTTCATATTCTACTCCAGGTATCTGAAAAAGTCAGGATCCTTGTAATGGATGCTAATGATGAGAGCCCAGAGTTCATCAATGCACCTTACATAGTCCAGGTCCCAGAGGTTGGTGAAGTTACTTTGCATAATGGAAGCATATATCAATATGATGTAAAGAGGAGTTAGTATTTTTTCAGTAAAATAACAAGGTGTGCAGGACTAACTTGCATTCTTTTGGTATAGGGTCTGGGTAGATATTTAATATTCACTTCAAATTTAGGGAATAAGTCTGTATGTACTTAAAAGTGTGCTATTCTGTGGGTAAGCTCTGAGTTGCTGGGAGCTTTTAGACGACTTCAGAGGGAATAAGATGTGTCCTGTCTTAGCTGAAATTTTTTGTCATTTTTATTCCAAAAAGTGTTTCTTCCTTCTTGTTCTTCTCCAGAATCCTCCATTTTTAATCTCTTGCCTCTTTTCCTTCTGCTTTTTTGTTCCCTCAATGCATTTATACTTTTCCTACCCATCACTCTCTTTTTCTGCTTCCTTGCATGTTCATTTTTTGCTTCTTCTAACTTACCTTGTTTTCCACTCTTGTGTAACTCTGATAACTCTTTCTGGTCACAGAACACTCCCTCTGGCAGCAGTATTTTAAAGACTGAGGCAGTGGACAAAGACACAGGCTCTGGAGGAAGTATCACCTACTTCTTGCAGGTAAGGTATTACCTGTACCTTCAAAAATCATCTCTCATATACTGAGATCTCAGAAATCACGTTAAAAAAAAAAAAAGATTTTGAGGATTGAGACTGCTACTAGTCCATATAGGGCCAGTTTCATACTTTTAACGTTTCATTTGTATATTGCAAAATTCACCAAAACACCACTCTATTGACAATAATCTATGCATGCAAACTTCCTGCTTTTGTTTAGGCCAGTAGAAGTTTGAAATTCTAAGGGACAACACCTTTTTTCTTTTTCCCTTTGCCCTCATCCTTTTTTCTCTTAAGCCTCCCTACCTCTTTCCATGCAATGAGCTGTGTTAACCAAAGTTTAAGATTGCACAATGAAATACAAAAAGATTAAAAAAATCTACATTGCAGGTAACTAATTTATTCTGAATAATGATAGACTTGTGGTTGGTTCATGAATTGTTCATAAACACACAGAGGTGAAATTCATCAGATACATTATTCACCCAAGCCATATCATTATTCTAGTCTTTTCCCTTAGCAGATGAAATTAAAGATGAGTCCCTTTGGCAATGTTATTTCCATACCTGTAATCTCTCTCTGTTTCTTCATTTGTTTTCTTCTAGAACATCCATGCTAATAAGTTTACAGTAGACCATCACAGTGGTGTCCTGCGCATCAAAACAGGGGTCACCCTGGACTATGAGAAATCACGAACACATTTTATTGTCGTCGTAGCCAAGGTATAAAGCTTTTATCAAACTAGAGGAGGTAGGGGGCTGTATCTGAGTAGGAGTGATTAGTTCAAATACAAGTGTGACTTAAAGGGTTGCTGAAACATGAAGCATAATACTGAGGCAGCAGGGTCGCTCCCTCTGTAACATCTGGAGGTGCGCGGGGTAACAGGGAAAAGCGAGGAGGGAAAGATGACTGGCGTGTGCTGCTGAACAACATTTGGAGGCATTTGGCACAGGGTTTCCTACATTTCACTCATGCCCCAGTGCCAGGATAGTGCGCCCCACTGCAGAAAGTCACCTGTGCATTTCGAGATTCACCTAGAAATGAAGGGTTGGTGTATGCAGTCCTAACTCCAAAAGGCATCAGCATTTGGTCAAATGGAGGAGTTCAGGGCTCTGCTATGAGGCCCAAGGCATGGACTTACTTCAACAAGTGCAAACCCCTGGCAGGCAGGTTGTGCAGGTCACAGTCGTTAGCCACAGTAAGATACAGGACACAGCTAGACCCAGTGCAGCACAAGTCACTGACTTCTCTTCTGGAAACATGTGTGGATGTTTTTTAATTTTACTTCTCTGCTGCCTTATGGCAGGAGCTTATTCAAATCCTGCAAATATTGCTGCACTTCCCTTCTTGCCACTGTCATTCTCAGCAGTGCTGCGCCTGTGGCTCAGCTGTGGATTCATAACAGGCATTAAAAGTTTATGGATTCTGTGAGGACCTGTCACACAGACAGACTTGCAGGGGTGAAAAAAGGGATGATTTTGCTTTTACTTATGAGGACTTTGAGTTTCTTATATTTTATGAAAAATGTACAGATCTTTCTATGTATTTATATAGACAGGGTTCTTTTGGGGAGAAGTAAAAAGATTTGGCTTAAATACTGCCTTTGGGGCAGGAAGGAAGGGAAAAAATAGTACATATTTTAAAAGAAATGGAAATTTTAGAAGTGGTACAGCAGACATGCTGAACAAGTCACACTTTTATACAGCAGCATGACTACTGACCTCCAGTTGGTGCTCTGAGACTGAGGGTGTTAAAAGCTTCTGAAATTGCAACTCATCTTTCTAATTGGCTCTGTGTACCAGTAGCACAGCGTTGATTGTAGTCAAGCCCCCAGAGACTGTTTATACACTTTGGCTATCTAACAGTTCTTGGCTGCACAGCTCCTCCATGCTTTCACTTTATCACGTAAGAGGCCCTAGGAGACTTTGATCATGTGCACTCTTTAATTTCCCTCTAGAAATGCATTAGCTTGCTTCTGTGCATTGTCTTGTGTTTATGACAAGGCCATATGTAGGATGAAAAGCTGTAGACCTTAGCCACTAACTTTTTATATCAGTTTCTAACATTCTTTTTTCTCTGAAACAAAAAAAAAACGACCCTTGATTTTCCTGTCCCCTGTGTTGTTGATAAAAGGTCATGTATGACTGCATATATTGGCACAACGATTTTTAATATAAGAAATTACTTCTGAGACGCTGCAGGCTGTCTTCCTCATCAGAGAGGGAGCAGAAAAATGGAAAAGGGAAGGGAATAGAGCAGCAGAGATTAATCTGTGTATTGAGAGAGCAAAGGGATTCCTGGCACTGAGCTTCTGAAGGCTCATGAGGTGCATGCAGCTGATTTGCAGACATGTTTCAGCAGAGGGATCTGATGCTGACTTCTCTTCTAGGATGGTGGTGGGAAACTCCGGGGAGACAACAAAATCTTTTCAGCCACAACAACAGTTACTGTCAATGTGGAGGATGTTCAGGATACTCCTCCCATGTTCATTGGGACTCCCTACTATGGATACGTTTATGAGGATACACTCGCAGTAAGTGCTGGTGTTTGCCTGTAAGAGAACAAATGCAATCTGTCACATCTCAGTGATAATGGCCCTATGGTTTCTAGCACAGGCTTTCTTGGAAACTGGGACCTAAACTCTGGCTTGACTCCTAGGTGCAATGAGGTGACCAAATCTCGGACTTGTTCTTATTTATATTCATTGCAAATTTGCCATGAAAGGCTTTCTGTTGCTGTTATGAAAATAAAAAAGAATTCTGCCCATTTATGTTGGTCTAAGCCCAGACAGTGACTAAGAGCTCTTCCATAGCTGAGACCTTGGCTGAAGGCTTAAATGGATTGCCAGCTACCTCACCCAAACACATCATGCTAGCAGCTTTTGTGTGTTTGTGTGCTGTGTGGTTTCACAGTGCTTTGATTTAATAGTTGATCAGTCCAGTACCAATAGCTGTTTGTGCAAGGTGTGGTGAGAATTTGTGCCCAAATGCTCTAGACTCTTTCTGCTGTCCCATGGACATAACGTGGGGAGAAGCAATCCTGACACCCCCAAAATGCAGGATGCTTTCTACTCAGTGATGGCTAGACAGGCAGAATGGATGAGGAAGTCCTTCCAGGCCTAAAACCCAGCAGATGATCAAGCAAGCAGGGACATACTTAGGAGAACTACTCACAAGCAGGGATGCTGCATCTGTTGACATGTGTCTGCTGATTAAGATATCACTTTGTATCTGTCACGGACACAGAATCCAAGGAGTACATTGAGATCCTGGTTGTGACACCATGTCAGAAATGCCTAACAGCAGATTTACTTAAAAAAATATCATAGCAAATAATTTATTATATCCACCATGATGCTTTCAGCCACATATTCTCGAAGCTGCAAACTAATGTGTTTTGTTTATATCTAAGCAATGGCATGATACTGCGTATGGATCAGCTTTTACCCGATAGAGAAGATTTAGTTAAAATTTTCTTCATACATGGGATGAGAAATGGTATCTACTAATGAAATTACCCAACACTAGACTATTGCTCTCTTTGGCAGTGTGATTGCATATTGTTCAACTGATCTCCCTTTGAGTTAAGGGAAAGATGGTGTCTTTATTTTCTGCCCAGAACTCCGATGTACACTGCAGCCCTCGTATGACTGTATATTGCAGTTCAGTGCTTAGGCTGTTACATTTCAGCAGGGCAGAGAAGTAATGCTTGTGTATTTTGCAGATGTTTGTAATGAATGATATTATGTATATTGATTTATTCTGCATAGTTAGGTATAGATCCTGAAATAACTATCAGGTGCATACAGGAGTTAGTGTTTACTATGGAAATGGGAGTCAATAAATGTTAATTACATCCAGCTTGAGCTCATAACTTACACCATTATGATATTATAATGACGGAAGCACGAATCAGTCGTTCCAAGTGTGGGTTTTGCTATTAGAATGTAGTCCACAGAGAGAGTGGCACTAGCTGATTTTAGCATTTTTTGTATGTTTGGTGTTAATTTTGTAAACTTGCTTTGTTTCTCCTTGGTGGAGTTGTCAGGATTTATAAGTACTCTGTCACTTTCAAAGGGACTGCACTGCATTTTGCTCAGTGGGCAGATTTTATTGCAGCTTCCAGCATAAATGATAAATACAGTTCTGTATTTCCAGTTGCTCTAACAGAGACTCGCTCTTGTTTGAAAAATTCACACAAGAGCTGCCATGAAAATGTTGCCATTTGTGATTAACTGACAGTTACTTTGGTGTTCCCTGGTTTTACAGCCCCAAAAAGTAGAACTTCAGTTGAGAGGCCTACATTACACAGCTCATTGCCACTTGCATTAGCATTTTAATGCTGACAATCATCACTCTGAACTGATAGGAGTAGTCTCATGAGCAAATGGTCTCCAGTACGCAAGTACCTATGGCCCATGGCCATATTACTTGCACAGAAAGAAAGGCAGTGAAGGCTTAAGGACAGTTAAATCATAATTTTCATCACAATTTTATGCCCTAAATGTTCCGTAGGCCAAGTTGCTTAGTGATCTCTGTTTGCTTTTGCAGACCTTAATTAGTTCAGATGACCCCTCAATAGCTGCCTGTGTCTCAGCATACTGTGCAGGCATGGGTCACACAGCTACACCAGGAGCCTACAACAGCAGCTTCCAGAGGGCATCTTGGTAGTGACCCAAACTAAACCTTGAATCTCAGACTGGTTACGCTAAAGCCTCTGTCCAAATCTGTGGCTCAAAGTATGTGTCCCTGGCCATGGCTTCCAGCTGCTCCTGTGCCTAGCCAACTCCTGGGGCTGAGGCACTGTGGCCACACAGAGTATGCAGTTTTTTCACACCCATGCCATTGGCACTGCACAGCAGTGAGCTCTGAGCAGCCCATGGGGAGCAGTGCATTGCTCCTGCTGGTCCTCTGGTCCTCACCCAAAGCTGAGTTAGAAAAAAGGACAAGAGGGCTGGGTACTGGGCAAACTGGCACTGGTCTCTTGGAAGGCATATCGGCATGCCCGGAGGCTGCCCAGGCCCTCCTGGGGTTGCTCTGCCACCCCTGTAGGCAGTGGCATGGTGCTGGCAGCTGGCTGACAAGGGCAGGTTGCACAGCAGGTCCATAGCAGCAAGCAGGGGCATCCTCACTTTGTCTGGAGGTACAGTGCATGGGTGACATCACTAGAAACAACTAAAACTATTGATATAGGAACAACAGAGTTAGTCCAAGAAGTAGTATTCAGCTCCTGGCCTGCAAAGCCAAGCACTGATTTTTTTGGGTGGTAGTCTATTGTCTTTGCTGTGCTCCCCATACAGCACAAGCAAAAGTACCCAGTCTGCCCCCTACACCTCATTGCAGAAAGACTTACAGAAGTGTTCAATTTATTATTTGCAGTTGCAATTTCACTGCTCTTTAATCTCATCACACAGACTGTGATTTCCCATTACTTCCCAGGGCTCTGAAGTCCTTACTGTTGTTGCTCTTGATGGAGACAGAGGAAAACCTAACAGTATTCATTACAGCATTGTGAATGGTGAGTAGACTTGTCTTTTATGAAATCTGAAGGGCAGTCAAAACCAGATCTGACATTAAATTAGAATGGGATATGCTAGAGTTTAATAAAGCTGAGGCAGACTCTCATGAAATAATGTCAGGTACCTCAGAGAGCTCCTTCTACCACAGAACAGCCAACATACAATCCGCTAAATTTTAGTTTTCCACTCCACAGAACTACAGTTGGAGTTGGTAATTCTGGTGATTTGTTAGTCATCGGTAGCCTGCTTGTAATTTCAGAAAGCATAAAGGGAGATGAATTCATTGCTGCTGAGCATCTATAATCTGGGAGGCAAGAGAATGCATTGGGTGATGCAGACTTGGTATCTAGAGGGATATTTTTATTAATATTGTGATTAAAGTAGTTAAATGGTAAAACCTATGAATTCTTGGAAGAAATTATAAGTGAAGAGATACTGTCTGTACACTGCATTGGAAGAAAGTAGATGTTATCTGAAGATTAATGCTGTTCAGTAACTATTCTAAGGGTGTCTATCACACATCTTTTAATAGCATAAATGTGAGACTCAGCTGAATTGATAATGACTTAGCTGAATTGATGATTTATTAGCTAGTGAAGTCAACAACTTAGCTCAACTGAACTCCAGGATACAACTTCTTTATTTTTGTTTTGTTCCCTCTGCTTCCAAAATAAGACTTCCATGGCAACGGGCATCCCAACTCCCAGGTGTGAGAGATCCCAAAATGTCATAAGAAAAATCTGAGGTTTAGCTTCAGAGCTACGCAGCAAGTTCTTCACTGTCTTACATGATCTAAAAATCAAGGTCTAGAGAGAATAGAGAGGGTTGCAACTGAGGTTTTGCCTTGATGCAGGATGGGATCCCTGCTGATGTTCCTTCTCCTCAATGCAAGAGAGTGAATAAAAGAGTATAGGTAAAAGGAAGGTAGAAACATTGAGGAAAAAAAAGATTGAAAATGAGGAAAGATAAAATGAAAGGTGGAGAATGAGGAGTAAAAACAAATAACTGGGATGAAAATATGGTAGACAAGGAAAAAATTGAGTGAGGAGAATAAGCAAAGGCAGAAGAACCAGCAAAAATGTTGAAGGGAAATGGGATTTATGAGGAAAGGTATTAGATTATCAAGGAAAATGGAGAAGGACCAAAAACGTGGTATGGGATAAAAAAGGTAAATGATTAGGAAAGAGTGGAAAATGAAGATGGAGGCAGATGACAGATAAGTAGCATAAAATATAATGAAGAGCAGTCTTTCCTCATGCACATTAACAGGATTTTGTTAGCATGAAATGGAAGAGAGGGGAAGAGAATATGCTTTTACTGTGTAGAAAGCTGAAGAAATAAAGAACAAAATATGAGAACAACCAATCTGCCCCTGCTCTTCAGATGCTAGCATTATGTGTGACAAACCATTATCCTAATACCTGCAGGCTGGGTTATCAAAGGACAAGAAAATACTAACAGCAGATAGGAAATTTATTCTTTATAAGCATTTTTTATCTGGGGAGTGTGGGATAATTTTAGAAAATACTCCAATCCTCTGAACATGCTGTATGAAAGAACACAGATAATGCTACACACTTAGAGTTACCAATTTCCTTGTGATAACTAGGCAATGTATGGTGGTTTGAAACCACTATTGACTTAAGCTTCTTCTCAATTAGCCCGTACTTTCTAGGCCAATGTATCTTAATAATTGACCATTGTATAAGTCAGTATCTGTTCAATGTTGTATCTATTGTACTTTAATGAAGTTGCAGTTATTGCAGGTATTAGCAAAATGGTATACTATCAGATGGTTTAAAAATCAGCACTGGAATTGAGTTAGAGGGAAAGAAAAATTACTGGGCTTTCAGGTCATCATCCTTTATGTCTGAAGGCTTGATCTCCTTAATCATACAGGATTTTCTCTCTTACTTCCAGTGGTAGGCTCTTCTACGAAGTGTATGCTGCAACCAATACTATATGTGAGCCAGCATGTACTGGTGTCCATGGCCCCTCAGCAGAGCAGGGCAGAGCCCCCTGAGCTGCTGGCTGGTCCTCTCCCTGGGCATGATGGAGAGATGGATGCAGACATTCTGATGAGACATGCTGCCTCTCCACAATCTAACATTTGCTTCAGCACAAATTCACCAGGTCTGAAGGGACTGCAGCCATGTAACTGGTCTTCTCTTCAGATCAGTGGAAGTTAGGTCAGTGGTAGCAATGTCAGCCAGCAGCCCTGTCGTGTCTGTGTTGTACTTTGCCTCATTGCAAAACCACTGGGGTTTGCCCCATATTCTCAAAAATCCCTTTTTGTTTAGGACAGCCTTGCAAGAAGCTGAGAGCTTTTTTAACAACTGAATATCTGTTGTGGTTTAAACCCAGTCAGGTAATTCGTTCGCTCACTTCCCCCCCCCTTTCTTGCCCTCCCCCTGCTCTCGGAGGGATGGAGAGGAGAATCAAAAGAATGCAACTCCCATGGGTTGAGATAAGAACAGTTTAGTAACTAAGGTATAACACAGATCACTACTGCTACCACCAATAATAACAATGATAAAGGAAATAACAAGGGAAGAGAATACATCATCTCACCACCAACCAACCGATAACTTGCCCCCCTCAGCCCGACCAAGCACCGACCAATACCTCCTCCAACCCTGCAGTCTCCCAGCTCTTCCGGCTAACTCCCAGTTACATCCTGGACATGACGTGCTGTGGTATGGAATACCTCTTTGGTCAGTTTGGGTCAGGTGTCCTGTCTCTGCTTCCTCCTGGCTCCCCCTCCTCCCTGGCAGAGCATGAGGCTCACAAAGTCCTTGGCCAAACCAAAACATCCTTGTTATCAGCTCTGTTCCCAGGCCGAAAGTCAAAACACAGCACTGCACCAGCTACCAAGACGGAGAAACATGACTGCTACTGCTGAACCCAGGACAATATCTAAAGGCAGAAGATGCTTCTCCAGAAATGCTGTCTGCAGAAAGAGTGACTATGTCTCTTTCAGACAGATCATCAGACTTTACACCTTAGCTAATATTGAGAAAAATGTTTTTGTTTCTCAGAGACTTAATTATCCATTTGCTAAATACAATGAGGAATGTCTATTTTTGTCTAAACCAGCATATAAAGAAGACAGCATAATAGAAATGAATACCAAATTTGCATGTCTGGAGGCTGAGGCTTGCAGGGAACCTGACCAGGATGGGAAAGAGAGAGGTGAGGGCAGCTTCCCACAGGGCCAGAGATCCACTGAGCCATTCCTAGGGAAGGAAACCCTTTTTGGCCCTTACTTGTATTTTCATCTCACTGTGACTGGGCATAGAAGTGCTTCATTTCTGAAAAGCGGCTTCAAATCTACTAATACAGGTAGATACAGATATTGACAAAGATACGGTGAATTAAATGTATGGTTGGTTGCTAAAGCTTGCTAATGCTTGCTCTTTAAAAGGAAGTGTCACACGTAACTAGAGCATCTTGGTTTTATTGCAGGAAGTGAAGGTTCTTTTGAAATCGACAACACAACTGGAGCCATTTCTGTTGTAAAAAGCCCAAATCAGCTCAAGAAAGAATTGTATGAACTAAAAGTTCAGGTATGTTCTGTAGCCACTTGAAGTCTGTTGGTCTTCAATGCCATGAGTAGGCATGATTTAGCTGAGTTTACCTGTTTTAGAAACTACCTCCCATATTCGAGAAGAGTGCTGGATAGTATAAATCCAAGCAAACTGGTTTTGTTCCTTGGAATATTTCATGTCTCAAATGACTTCTTTCAAATGAAGTCATCTTGTCCTAATTTCATCTCTGAGTCTACAGAAATAACAACCTTTACAGGAACTGATCCTTCTGTTCAGAAAAATGCCAACTAGGTTTGCCTGTCTGTCCAAAATATATCCAGTTTAAGTTAATCTCACCTAGACAGCAAAACAGAATTGGAAATGACAGACTAAATCTCAAAAAAAAAGTGTGTAATTTTTCTTACTCAAATATTTGCCTGAATACCTCAAGTACAGTTTTCCTCGCAGAGTTTTCAAGGCTGTAGTCCCTGCAGCAATGTGAAAATCGGCTACCTGTGGTACCACAGCAAATGTAAAGGTTGTCTTCCTTTTCTATTTTGTCAACACTTTAGGCAAACAGTTACTTTGTCTCTATTAGATTACCTATGTTATCTTTAGAGAACTGTTTTCAACTAGGTGAGTTACTAAGCTCACAAAATGAGGAAGAGAATTTTTTCACTGAGGCTTTATTGGGACTAGTTCATTACTATGATCTTGCTGTAATTATCATAAATTTCAGCATGAACTGAACTGAGATTTCTAGAGAAATATACAGCTGTGAATCTTCATACAAATTAGAGTGTTAAGGTGGTTTGTACATGCAGATAATACCTGAACATGAAAGTGATGAAAGAGAGTACACCACCATTATTCTCTCTCCTGCCTGCTGCAGGCATCAGAAGTCGGTCAGGAAGGTGACATCTCAGCATACACTTTTGCCATGGTGACTATTCGGGTGGTCGACCTCAACAACCATCCACCAACGTTCTACGGAGAAAATGGTCCTCAGAACAAATTTGAACTGACCATGTATGAGCATCCCCCAGAGGGTGAAATCTTGAGGGGATTGAAGATTACAGTGAATGATTCAGATCAGGTAAATGGAAATTATGTGGACTTCTAGTATTCTTGCCCTATTTCCTGAAAGACTAGAAAGAGCTGTCAGATGGGGAAATGTCCTTTTCGGAACTCAACTATTTCACCTGCATTCCCCAAAGCCTAGGACAAACAAAGTAGTTGTAGGGTCCATTACCACAGCGAATTTGGACCCAGAAGTATACTTAATCTGTCATATTACTCTTATGTTGAGAAGGGTGGTGCTAAACATGCAGTCCATTTCTTGCAGCAGCTGAAGTTGAGCAGTGTTTATGAACTTTCCCTAACTTCTAGTTGCATTCAGTTGTTATCACTGAAATGTCTGAGAATGTAATCCAATCGGCAAGTTACTTAGAGTTTCCAATCATTTTAGTAATTGCACCTCAAGTACAATTTCTGCCTGTATCTTCTAAGCACCTGATGGAAACAATATAGACCATACTCTTACACTCATCTTATTAGAATATGTTATCCTTTGACTTTTACATTACAGCCAGAGTCTGCAGTGCATGCATTGATAAATCATTCCCAATGGAGTGATATTTATAGGTAATCTTATAAATTATGCCAATTGACAAAGACTATATCTAACCTGATAAAGGAAAGAAGACTCCGTCCATCTCAGCCTGGTATTTAACTGACCTGTGATGCCCATAGATACTATGGTGATGGTTGCTATAGGGATTCCTAAGCTAAATACTGTATGAATGGTGTCCATCTGAGTTAGCCAGAGGTTAGGTAATGACAAGAGCAGAGCTTATTGCATCTGAGAAATGTATTACTAGTGGAAAGAGTGCTCTTATATAACCGTGCTCAGTATCGTACTGTTTTGACTGTATTGTACTCTATCAAACTCACCAGCTTCTTCCCCCTCCCTGCTGCTGCTCTGCAGCAAGCAGACAAATGACTGTTTTCAAAGCAGTTCTGTGTCTATCTTGCTATTGTCGCAGGGGATGTTGCTGCAGAAGGAAAGAAACAAAACCCATCTTTTCTATTTAGAGACAACATAGATATGTATCATATGTAGGCTGAAAAAAAAAAAACATTTAGGCTGCAAGTTAGACTACAAAATAAGCAGAAAGCATCGCTAGATACACTGTATAGATTTCTCAAGAAGCTTCCTAATAGTGTATAAAACATCACTGTAGGTTGGGTTGGTTTTCTTTTAAGGCATAGAATGCAAATTTTTCATTTCTGCACAGCTGAGCTATATAGAGAAGAAGGTTAAACATAAGTCTGCTTCTGTTACAGCCGTTAGTGACTTTCTTTTGGGAGAGTGGCTGAAACAGGTGAGGAGGAGGAAGCTGTGGGCGAGGTCTGCTTTAGGCCTACAGTTTGATGAAAATTCTGTCTTTACTTATACAGAATTTTCTTTCTCAGCCCTCTTTACCCAACAGACACAGCTTAGGGGCTCTGTGCTATTGTTCCTTCAGTCATTCCTGTGTCCCATGACTGGCTGCTTGGGGACATGCAGCAACATGGTCTGCTTTGAGAAGATCTGGGTTCAGGGGACTTCACTGTCAGGAATCACTCGGCTGCTGGAGGGAGGCTGTTCTCTTCCTCCCTGCCCCATGCCACTGTCCCTCCAGTCACATACACTCTGAAGGGCAGAGGACTTTGTATTGTCAGACAGAACACTTTCCCTATCAGCACTATTTTCCACAGTCCATCAGCTCTGGCTTTCTGGTTCTTTGCTTTACTACCCAGCAAAAGAAAACCTGTTGTCATTGTAGCTGTGGGGGTTTATATGACCAAGCAACGCAGACCACTGAGTTTGGATCCAAGGTCATTCTGTTTCCCTTGGGTGACTACTGCTCCATACTTCTCCTCTTGACATGAGCTAGGGTTGCAGCAAAAACTGTTCATAACAAGCCCTCCAGAGATACAGCTGAAAATAGAGTTTCCTGTTTAAAAGTTATTATTAGAAATTCTTCTTCTCAAGATTCGTGCTAGGGAGAGAGCATGGTACCAGTCAGGTGATGAATCTGATTGGCTTGTCACAGTGTAAAGATGACATCATTTGAGAAATTGATGTACACAGAGGGTTGGTAAAGTAGATTCAGCTTATTTTCCCACCTTCCCTGTAAGACAGAAATATAAGAATCACCATTGCATCTTTTCTCTTCCATGCTCCAGTTTGATTTAAGATAATTGGTCTGGCCAACTGGCTCTGGCTCACTCTTCCCAACTCACACACAACTGGGGGTAACCTTTTAGATACTGCTGCTTTCCATGTCCTCTCTGGCTAGAAAGTTTATCTGTATAATGGGATTTGGATTCTCGCTTCACCTGGATCTGTCAAATGCATGTCAGATTTTATTCTGCACAAGTGGAGCCCCTATGTCCAAGTGTATCAACTTCCAAAAGGTCTAATGGCTGTAATTCTGGGCTAGCTTAACCCAGTCAATGCAAACCATAGAATGCCACTTCTGTTTGGAAATCGCACATCTTTGTGGTTGTTCATCATCATCGCAGGCTGTGAGCTCTTAGCACACAGGTTGAGTGTTTGAGGTGTTTGTTGTCCTGACAGGCAATCCAGTTGCCTTTCCTTGACAGGAACCAGGAGAAGGCAAGACTTGCCTGCCAATGTGCACATGATGTCAACTCTGTCGCTTGCACTAGCTCACAGTGTGAGGCACAAAACCCCAGGCTGCTTGCCACAAGATCCCTCTCTTAGCCAGTCCTGCTGCAGGGTTTTTCCATTCTGACTGAAAGAATAACCACACTTGTCAATCTATTTTAAGAAAAGCTGTGTCCATTTTGTGACAAGGGCCAGAGGGATTATATAACTAAGCTTCTTAGCAGTCTCTTGCCCAGGGGATGGAGAGCAGAGGGTTCTAAGCAGTAAGACTCATTCTGATATTATACAGTGTGAAGAAACAGAGCCAGTCTAGGCTGTAAGAAATGAATCATTCACTGAAAACAATGCTGTATCTGCTTTTATTCACAGGGAGCCAATGCTAAATTCAACCTCCGTCTTGTTGGACCTGGTGGCATCTTCCGAGTGGTTCCTCAAACAGTCCTGAATGAGGCTCAGGTTACAATAATAGTGGAAAATTCTGCTGCTATTGACTATGAGAAATTCAAGGTGTTAACCTTCAAGGTACTTCCACTTTCAAGGTCCTCTCATCATGTGTATATCATATGTATATGATGGCTTATGTATCTGATGGTATTTAGCTTCTTAACCCACCCAGAGCTGTCTGATGCATTGTCAGTGACATTATATTCTCTGTAAGGGAAACTCATTTTGGCCTCTGGTTCATCAACTTCCAAAGGTTTAATGGATTCATATGTGAACTAATTTAGTCTAGTCAGTGAAAACTGTTGAGTATTATCTCTCTGTGGAGACTGCACATGTTAGTGGTTCTGAGTAATTCTAGACTGAACTCTAAGGGTGTTATTTCTGCTCTTAAAACGATGAATGCACAGGATGAAATCCTATTTTTTGGGGGCCAGAACTTTACCTGCTTGGTCCTAAGTAATTTGGTTCATGATCATGCTTTTAAATATTGGCAGGCTGAAGATCCCAGCTGACTGAAAGACAATTACCAAAAATTGCTGACTTTGTCAGAGTGTATCTGTCTATATGGCATTTTGCACTCTGACCTGAATCTACCTCACCCATGCTCTAACCTAGCCATAGAAGAACCAGCTTTGATCCTAAAGGTGGATATTTGCACTATCACGTTCCCAAATGGATTCGTTGACTCATCAACAATATAATTAAGTAGTCTGGTTTTGTGTCAACTGCCTGTGAACATGAGGATAGATGGCTCAGTTCTGACTGCAAAGAAATCATTAAAACAAAAATGCCCACACTCTCTAGCAGAGTATTAACCTATGCTAGTTTTGACGTTGTACAAAATGGTGGGGTTTGCATAGCCCAGAAGCCAATTTCTTGGATTTTTTTCTCACCCTTGCTGTATGGTTTGCTTTGTGTCCTTACCAAGTTCCATTGCAGTATGCTTCATGTCTCCTCCTGTAGTGTTCCTTAGTCATTTTGAGCTTCACAGTTTATAGATACTACAAAACTATGAGGCACCATTGTTGGATTAAAATGGAAGATTCTGAAAGGGCTATAAAGTGCTACTGACACTAGTTCCTAATAGTAACTGTACATTTATTCAGGTTAAACTATTGAGAGACCAATAAAGAAGTTATCCATGGCCTCCTCATGGATACTAATAGAAATCAAAGTAGTTAATGTGATTGCCATGAGCACTGAAAGAATTAATTACCAGAAAAAATAATATATATGTATTTTTTTAGCTTACGCAATTATTTACTTTTGCTTTTTTTTTCTTATCTTTGGATGATTTTTTTTTCTGCTGGAGAAAGACCATAAGGCTTTGCTGAAAATGTGGAACCTTTGTCTAGATTCTAAACGAAGAAGGTGCAGCTGTATGGCATAGTAGTAATATACGGCAGCAAATAATTTATGAAGACCTCATTGCTGTCTCCATTTCCCTGAAAAGTCCAAATCACTTCCTACCAAGTTTTAGTTGCCAAGTAGTCATTCTGGAATTTTGATGAAATAGATTCTTATTTCTATACAACATGTATCCCACAGCAATTTTGAGAAGCTATTTTCCGGGGGTTTTGTTTGTTATTGAACAGTAAAATGCCAGAGAGGAGTTAAAGTTAATTTGTCTGAGAGATGCACTGAAAACCTACCTGAATAAAAGACTAGTAGAGAAAATCTGTCTTCCATTAAGAGCTGCCTCTTAAACATAATTAGTCAGGACCTCCTTCATTTTCAGCTGCCCAAGAGCTAGAGTGGGTTTCTCAAGGTATAGCAGCTGTTGTAATTTGTACCCCTCCAGCTTGGCCTTTCAGATCTCAAGTCCCTATGCCAAAGGGGACATATTGTTGTCCCACCTTGTCAGGGGCTTCCTGCTCTGTGGTGGCTGCTCTTCCCTGCATGAATTAGCTGTGCATTAAGGGACAATATGAGAAACCATATTGCTAACCCAGCACTGCCATCCCTCAGCTGAGGGATGCAATAGGCATGCACTGGTGTTAAGTTCTGCTGATGGCCAGCCAGAGCATCCATGCTGCTGTCTTTTCCCCATTCCTGGTATTGCTGTATGTGGTTGCCTCCCTTTTCAGATGAGCATAGTTATGAGAATGTGTTATGCCAGAGTCCTCTATTTGCCCTCAGATACAGTGAGGTAATTCAAAGTCCCTGTGGGTATGTGATAACATCCTAATCAGCATGAGGTAGTGAGGGTACAGTTTCCCAGAAGTCTAGTGGCAGGAGTCTTCACAAACTTTGTGAAATGGGATTCTGCTGTACATGTCTCATTCCTTACTATCCTGCATTTTGGGTTGGGGTACTGCTGCTTCCAAACATCTCAGGGCACCAGTTGTCCTGTTTCTTTACCCTGTTTATTGCCCTGACTTCTTTCCAGACAAAGAATGTATGCATCCTCTGCAAAGGATAATCATCCAGTTTAAGTGGTTACTCAAAATCTTTCTGTGCTTATATTTCCCTAGATTCTAGGGACTGCCCAGGGATGGGCATTTGCTTGTTTCTGTTATGGCTTTTCATCTGTGTTGGTTAGTTACGATCAACCACATCTGTCACATGAAGTCTACTATATATACACAGATTTGATGTGCTTTTTCCACAGCTGATTGCCTATTGCAAGCATGCAGAAATGAGCCTAGGCAGCATACTGATATAGCTCATCATGTCTCCCTGTTTTTGAGCCATCCGGGCTAAAAAGCACCAACATGCCATGGGCAGTGGAAGGAAGCTCCTTTAAGAAATAATATTAGCTGTTTTGTAATAATTCCCTGGTTTTCTCTTCCTAGCTTCTTGCAATAGAGGTGAACACACCGGAGAAATTCAGCTCAACAGCTGATGTAGTGATACACTTGCTGGATACCAATGACAATGTCCCAAAGTTCTCTTCTGACTACTACATTGCCAGGATCCCTGAGAACTCCCCAGGGGGCTCAAATGTAGTTGCTGTTACAGTAAGTTTCATTCATTTCTTAAGAAATTCTGTCTTTTCTAGGTGTCTGTGGAGACAGTACCTTAAAAACAGGGGACAGACACAAGTAACAAATCTTACCTGTCACTCAGCTTCCAGACTGAACTCCAGATCCTTTCCAGAATCAAGAAATAAACTCCACTCTGAAAAAAAAATAAACTCTTAGGCAAACATTTTTCAGAAACACAATTTTACTTTGGTTTTTAGTTAAAGGCCATCTGCCTTTAAGGCAAATCACATGGCCTGTGAGTATTAAGAAAGCCCCAGTCAAATCAGTGTCCAGCAGGAAGATTCAGTTATGATTAAGTCGAATTGGATTTACTGGATTTACTTGCTTAAGTATGAGTAAAAAGAAAACAACATGGTTGCTAGTCAGTATCAGTCTTCTAGTGAGAGGAATCTGGCTGCTAAATGCATAATTAGACAGTTAATGAAGACAAGAATATAACATTAGAACACTTAGAGAATGGAAAGAAACATCCTCTCACAGTAGGAAAAACAAGCCTATGGATTTTCCAGTATCCCACATTTTCATATAAAGAAAGTCGGGGTATTACATGGACCATATGTGCTGGAGAAGCATTTCCAGCCATTGATGCGAGGTGTATCTCTTTAATGCAGCTGCTAGGACTGGAAACAGACCTCATGCCACAAAGCTGAGAAAGCACCTGGCCATCTGGGGCTCAGTGGGTGATGCAAGTCACCTTGCAGAGGCCTCACGGATGGGTAAGAATGATGGAGGCAGGTTGCCAGAGATCTGCAGCAAATGCTGACTGCAAGTAAGAAAGAAAGAGTCAGAATAATAAAGTACTGAAGGCAAATTTTAGGGATGGAAGAACAAAAGAAGAAGTGGAACATAAACAGTACAGAAAGTTTTATTAGAAAAAAAACAGCTTTCTGTTTTCTGCAGAAAACGTAATCCCAAACATCACTATCTTTGAAGCCAGAGGACTAAGAAATACTAAGAGGTGAACAGCAGAAAAAAAAATATAAAATAAGTTTGCAAAACAATGCAATTACCCATTCTGAGCCAAGGTACGCAGGTCATTGTAGCTGGCAAGTCCATATAAAATTTACTGTCATGTGCTGTCAACGTGTCCTCGGAGCTACCAGAGAAGTAGGAGCTCCTGGAAATAGCTGTTACCAAATCAATAGATTTCCTAATCCTGAGCTAAGAAAGGAAGCCAACAAGAGTCTGGAACTAAGATATCATCTGGGGTAGTATCTGCATTACTGAAAATCACACAGGCACAAGAGTGATTAAAATATAAAAAAACCTGAAAGATTGTGTGTAAATTGAAGCATTTGTTACGCATTAAATTAAATCAATTAAACAAGCAAAGGCTTAAAAAATACTCTATATAAAGCAAATAATTTTGTCTGGAGAATATACGTTAATATTTAACTGATAATTAGGAAGGTTTGAGAGTGGGCAGTTTGGTTGTTGTTGTTTTGTTTTTGGTGTTTTTTTTTGTCATTAAGATTAACTCCATCCCTATTAAGGGAAGGATGTGTTA
Source organism: Pezoporus occidentalis (assembly GCF_034315485.1). Classification (NCBI taxonomy): domain Eukaryota; kingdom Metazoa; phylum Chordata; class Aves; order Psittaciformes; family Psittacidae; genus Pezoporus; species Pezoporus occidentalis. The sequence continues at coordinate 828,940 of NW_026913900.1, read as the reverse complement.
AATGTCAATGGATAGAGCCATCTAGTGGCTTTCTCCCTGCTAGAGCCTCTGGATACCAGACCGGGCAGGAGACAGGCGGCATCTTAACAGCTTCCTGGAAAGACCAGTGATGTTTCCTTGTGTTATATTTTGCACATTTGCTTTATGTGGTTTCCCCCTACAAATGTGATGGCAAAAAGAGTGAAAAGCGCTTGTGTTTTATATGGCCTGTTTTTAAAAGAAAAACATTTCTCTTCTGCAATTTAGTAGAGGTTGATTCTCTTATTTCCTTTTATTAAGGCTACAGATCCAGACTCAGGGCTTTGGGGAGAAGTCAAGTACTCCATCTATGGAACAGGAGCAGATCTGTAAGTAAAAAAAAAAAAAGAAAAAGAAAACTACGTAACCTCTAAGCAGGGCTTTAAAAGATTTCCTTTTTTTTTTTTTTTAAAGAACAGACTCATTCTTGACCTGCTCATTTCCAAGGACATTTATGCCATGTTCTTTGTGAGTTCTGCGAAAACAACAACAGAAAAACTAGTGTGATCATTAAACATCTGCTTCATGAACTCATGGAATTTTACCCACAAGCCCCCAAAGAGACATAAGGCAGCTAAAGTACCAGTACAGAGGATCTGTTCAATCACCATTTAAAAAACACTTATAAGAGAGAGGTAGAGGAGGTTTTGGTCTATTTGTGAAAAGTCAGTTCTGGAGGACAAAAAAAAAAACAAACCACGTTGCTCTTTCCTCTTTACTTTCCATTCAGTTGTATAGATGGTTTAGTGTTAACTCTTGTCAGCATAAATCAAAGAAGACTTTCACAAATATAAACTTCAGCTTTGAAGGCCAGCTGCATTGAGTGTTCAGAGCATTTTATGTATTTAAACCTAATAGTCCTGTATCAACGAAGAAAGCAATCTATTGTTTATTTGATTTTGTAATGATGTCTAGCTCCTTCTCCCTGTTTTGGGGGGCAGTGATGGGTAAGAACATTCTGAACCTGAAACACTGGTTACTGCCACACTGCCTCTACCCCAGCAGTTGCCCTGGCCCATTTGCTGTCATGGCTAGCGTCACTGGCCATCACAGTTATTGCTTCTGGAACTTGCAGCTCCAGGATATGGCTCACCTGCAGAATCTGTTTTTCTCTGTACATTATCCACCTGTAGTTAAAGATGAACTCTTTCTGTTAAGGTGAAAGCCTTTTAGGAGACACAGTCAAAGTCCAAAATACAAGCTGATAAGGTCAAACCTCTTCTGTAGCCAGAAGAATACACATACAGGAACATTTCCTTGATGGGTTGTTTTGAGCTCTTCGCTAAGTCCTGAAGCTAGCTGCTAACTGCATAGAGGCAAGCAGGCAAGTTCGTGTCATACAGGCAGACCTTTCAGGTTTAGAATATAGCAGCTGGTGCAAAGAAGCTTATGAAGGTTGTTGACTAAGGATTTAGAAAAAGATGTGAGTGCAACTTTATTCTGATTGGAATTATGGGAATGCTCAGACTCACTGTTCTTCTGTGAAGAAATTAAGAGTGAATACTTTTTTTCTTCCTTCTTAAGTATGATTTTCTTTTCCTTGTGCCAGAATGGCATGTCTCCGTAAAGCTGGATTGACTGCCTAGTCCTGGGACCTCCAGATCTGCTGAACACACAAATTTGGTGCAGATGTGAGAGTTTCAGCTAGACGCATGATTTTTTCTGTCTCAGGGGTTTCATCGGTGGATATGTAGTTGCATTGGCAGAAAGATGAGTTGCATTGGGTGAGAAGAATCGTTTTATTGTTGAGCATGAAACCATTATGCTCATAATCCTACATCTAAGCTCTCAGTGGGAGTGGGGTACGCTGCTGCAATGCCTTCACATTTCTGTGCTTCTATTCTTCCACTAAAATGTGGGTGATGAGAGTCCTCTCTGCATGGTTAGCCTGGGCTGTGTACTAAGGAGGCACTTGGTATGGGCACTGTCTCCTATCAAAAGTTTGCACAGATCTTTCGACCTCTTGGCTTTCATCAAGACTTGTATTTGTATTTAACAGGGTAATGAAAACAATTGAAGGGTCTGGATTATTAAGTACTGTTTTTACAATTGCTCTCAGTTGTGCTCACAGTTGAAATACAGAAAATATTTTGTTATCCTGTACATTAATTTAAGGGTATATAAAACCCTTCATCTGTTAAAAACCCTACCACCTGGAACCTATACTGGCAGCCCATTTTAAAATGACACTCTGTTAGTATCTTCTCTATAAATCCAAGATTTTGGCTGACAATTTGACAGTGTCTCAGTAATTACAAATGTGTAGAATCAAACTTGCTACAGATAAATCTGAACACCCACTCCATCCCAGTGCCAGTCTATGGAAAAGTCATGACTTTTGGAGAACATAATTAGCCCCAGTCTTTGGGGGATTTGAGAGAAGCCATTTTTCTTACTCATTTTGAGAAGTGAAGAGCTAAAATATGATATGCAGCATACTTCCTTTAGCTATTAAGGTGATATCAATCAATCTTAATTTATGCAGGATATGATCTAATATACCGTACTTATAAAAGAGGGAAGAAAAAAAAAAAGGCAGTTCCTTAGTGTTTTAACACTAAGAAATCATTCTAGGGGAAGACCATCACACTGTGTGTTTACTGAGGACAAAGACTTTAACAGAAAATGCACCTAAAATGGCTAATGCTCAATAGATCAAAAAACACTGGGAACTGATAATTCTCTGGTTTTAAAGCCTCAAGGGACTAGCCAGACAGGAGTTAGATGAAGAGTAACCAGTCTTTTGGCACAACATTTCAATGTTTAAGCCCACCTTTGCCCCAGGCTGTTAACACACTAAGTGACCAAAAGAACCAAAAGTCTTTGCATGCTTCTTTTCCAGGTTCCTAATCCACCCATCAACAGGTATAATTTATACCCAGCCCTGGGCTGTATTAGATGCTGAAGTGAACTCAAAGTATAATTTCTATGTGAAGGCAGAGGACACAGATGGGAAATACAGCTTGGCTGAAGTGTTTATCACTGTGCTAGATGTCAATGACCACTCTCCAGAGTTCAATGAAAATATCCAGGAAAAGACGATGATCATTGGGTCACCAGTGAAGATAGAGGTGAGAGGCAACACTGTGTGTCACAAAGCAGAGTGCTTTGGAAAAGCCTGAGCTCTGGTGTTTATTGTTCAGGAAATGTGACGAATGTCTGAAAGCTGGCTTTTCCTGGGGCTTTATTTTTCACATTCATATATATGTAACAAGTGGATTAAAGCATGGAATGATAGTATTTACAGACTGCTGAGAGGGAGAAATAAATTCTGTAAGCAAAAGATACAGTTCTGTTACAGTATTTGAATCACCCACTGGTGGAGGACCCTGGATTATACAGTGATCGTAAGAAGCCCAAATAAGATAAGTGAATGAAAGTATAGGGTTTTGAATACTTAACCTTCCTGCCACATCTTTGTGCCTAACCACACAGCTTCTTTCCCTTTGCTTTGCAGAATTGTATTCGTTGATCCAGTGTGGAAAAGGAGGCTAAAAAAATTGCAATAACAATTCACAGGCAAAGGAGCAGAACATCTAGTGTTACACAGATTTGATTGCATATAGTGAAGATTACACAACACTGAATGTTAGCAGAAAAAATACCACAGCACAAAAATTAGGGCACCTCTAGTTTATAGTGTGGATCTAATGCTATTGTTCCCTACTACTTCACATTTGTCCCCATGCTATGCAAGAAACTCCCCAGCAGTGGACCATTTGCATTCTACAAATAGGAATAGGTTATGGTTCAGTTTTTCCTCCAATATTGTTTAATCTCAGAAATCGCTTATACAAAAATAACTCTAGTCCTGCTGTTTTTCACTAGAAAGTGTAGCATAGCTGATACCAGAAAAAGCGAAATTGTTTCCAAGATGAAAGAAAAACAGCCCAGTCACAGCATGGGTATTATCAGAAATGAATGCTCAGAAACTCTGAGTTTTATCTTCAGGCAAAAGATACAAACAATAACATCTCTATTCTTTATGCTTCTCCTACCAGGCTATAGATCAAGATGCAGAAGAACCCAACAACATTGTAGATTATTCCATCATGCAAGCAGATCCAGCCAACGTGTTTGATATAGACCAAAGCACTGGGGAAATCAAACTGAAATCCTATATCCGTTCCCTGGATATCATCCACAATATCACAAAGAACAAAGACTGCATATGGTCAGTGGTGGTGCAGGCCAAAGACCGAGGCTCCCCATCCTTCAGTACCACAGCAGTCCTGAAGATTGATATCACAGAGGAGGTAAGCAAATGTTATTTTAAAAAATCTTTATGTGAGAGGCACCAAAGAGTAGACGCTGTTTGCTTTATTCCTGACAATACTTTAAAAATGCTTCTGGAGTTGCAATCTAGCCAAAATGTTGCCAGCCGTTCCTTCTCCTTCCTTGCTAGCTCTGTTTTGTAGTGTTTCTAGAGTCTTGTGGTGAAGCTGAATTCTACAGCTACAAGCGCAAAAGACATTTTGATCAGAGAAATTGTAAAAGTACAAAGGTGGGAGCATATTATGGTTGGGAGATTAATTTCTTGCATCTGATTTTTAGAGATAGATGCAAATAAAAGACTACAGACTCCTGAGAGTAAAGGTAAATCCTGACTGCTAAATTTCTGCACTTTTTAATGTAATTCAACAGAAGAAAAACAATCTTTTTCCCTACAAAAAGTGAGTAGAAAGTAGCTGTGGCCAGAGTGAAATGTATCAGACCAGTTTTGCATGTCAACATAAGTGACAGAGGAAAAGTGAGAAAACTATTATAGGAATGCTTTAAAGTACATAGAATTTTAGATGTAAGTTTAATAGTTGCAGTATTATCAGCAGACAAAACAAGAACACTCTAAAAGATTGCACACCTGGATTGAGAGTTTCCTGTTAGTCCAACTTTTACATCAACAAAACAACAAGCAGCGCATGCTTGCATGATTCTTATTTATTGTAACTGTCTTGCCATGCCTTTAAGTAGGTACCAGCAGGGTGGAAATAGGCTTTAAAGTAGATGAGAAACACATTGTTAGCCTGACAATCTCTGGACCACACACATACTGCACAAAGATGCAAATCTCTTCCTACAGACAGCAGCTGGCCTTCTCTTTGGTCAAAGTGCACCTACTGCTCCTTTATCTGTTACAGTCTGTTTTCTCCATACCCTCTTGTTCCATTGATACTCCTTATCAGGTGCATTTATATGATACTTCTTGTACACAGTTCAAAGCCTGATGGAGGTTAAAGCTGTCTTCAGAGAACACTTGTGTGCATTGGCAAAATAAACTGAGCAGCACAAGAATAGCCTTCAGTCTCTGTTGTGGGCACCTGTACTGTCAGAACTGCCAGGTGACTTCGGTCTGCCCTAGCAGAGGGGGTACCTGGCATGGGGCTGCTTCTTGGGGCTGGCCAGCCCTGCTGCAGGCTCCTTGGAAGCTGCTGTGCAACATTGCTGGGGCTCATTATGGGCAGAGCATGCTGCTTCAAGGCCATGACATGTGGAACGGGGGGACTGCACAGGCTGGGTTTCTGTGATCACTCTAGAGATTTAGCCATTCTTACAGATATAAAGGAAATAAACTGCTTAACACTGTGATTTCCCGTGGAAACCAGACGTTTTGGTGGTTTTTATATAACAAATAAGAATTTCTACCTGCAGCCAACAGTGGGAGCTTCAGCCATCCCTGCCTTGCTTCCAGGCTTCTCACAGGGTGCACATTCCAGGAGAGTGTGGTACCAGGTGGCCACAGGCACTGTCCCCAGTCTTGACCCCCTGTATTTGGTCTCCAGTTTTCCTTCCTCTCCCGATGAGCTGGTGACTTCTCCATTAGTATGCAGGGCTAAGGCACAGGGTGGAGGGATGTCGAGGGGATGGAGAGTACACTATACCTCCTCTGCTGGGAAAGAAGATCTGTATCTAAACCAGTTGATGAAGGACATCCGGGGAGAAAACAAGAGCAGCTTATTTCCTGGATTTCCTTCTTGTGCTTCAAGCACATCAGCATTTGTCTTTTACAAATTTTCCCCTCTGTTTCCTTTTCTCCCCCTCCAGGGGCACGGATTTGGCACAAAGTGAGGGATAAATTCTAAAGGGGAAGCAGAGAAGGCAGTGAGACATGTATCCCTCTCAGACAATTTTTCTTTCTCGTCCTCCCATGCCCGATGAAAAATCCTGACACAGAGTCTGAGATAGCAACAGCATCTTCTTTCTTCACTTGCATAGGTCTTTTAAACAGGGTCTGTGCTATTGATCTGATGTTGCATCCTCCATAAGATTTTGTACATTTCTCCAGTAATTCTTCCATTGCTTGCAATGATTTGTGTTGGTTTTGTTTTTTGTTTTGTTTTCATCAAAAAGCATCACATCTTGCAAAAACCACTCTCAAATTTCAGCTTGTATGTGAGTGAGATGTAATGCAATATCAGCGTACACAACCTTTGGTCCCTCTCTGTGCCCCAGAGACTGTGAAATCACTGCCAAAGCTTTGTGAAGAAGAGTCTCTCGGTATAGGAACATTGTGTACTCTCCAGTTTTCTCTCTGAGACTGTTAAAAATGTGTATTTTATCCCTCTGTTCTCCAGCTGTAAAAAGTCTCTTTCAGTTAGCTGTTTGGTGGGCATTTATGTATTACTGATTTTGGATAAGGAGGATATTTTTGAATACATCCTCTAGAGGTTTCCTGCAGTGTTAATCACACTAAGTAATTAAACAGGCATATTTTCTGATTAACATTTACCATTGCAATTAGCACAGGGCTGTGCCCTTTGAGATAGATGCCTAGTGGCTAAGTTCAGCAGTATTGCACATCAAGAAGACCTTTTGGTGTTGGAATAATACAGTGATAAAAAAAATCCAGAGGCCTTTTAATTTAACTGAGTCTGGGTTTACGGAAATTGGTATTGAGTGGCGACTGTTAATCTATCCTTTCTCAACAGAATATTAAACATGCTGAAAAAGCCACTGCTTTTTCACCCTTATGTCTCACTCAAAAATCTATTCCTGCTACCTGAGATTTTCATGGAAAGCTGATTCCCACTCGTGAAGGTTGGCCTGATGAGGAGATCCCTCTGCCTCTTTATGACTCCACTGAGATTCTGCAAACATACGGGGGCGTTTATTTACACCTCTTCATGGACTGAGGCTTAAATCCACATTTAGACAGCATAATCTCCAGTCCTTAATAGCTTTGGCCCCTCATTTAGACTTCTAAATGTAGCTGGTGAGTCTCAGTTTTAGATCCTCCTAACTGAAAGGTTCAACAAATGCTGTCTGTGAATTAATGTGGAGATCTCCTTGTCCCTCATATTAACTCTGAAACCACAGAAACTGTGGCTGCTGATGGCACTAAATATCCTTTACCACAGCTGCAGAGCAGTTAGCCTCTTCTTTCTGCAGTTACATGGACCTTGAAAACAGTTGTTCAGAGAAGGTTGGTTTGATTTGAGAAGTTTTGCCCCATGATGGTGTTTGTACTGCAAAGTGATGTAAATGCAGCCTTCATACACAGTCATAGCACTGCTCTTTGGGCTAAGCACTGAAGGGGGCAGCTTGTGTTCTACCTCAGATCAGGAGTTACTTCTGAAGCAAATCTCCTTATCAGCCCACATTACTGTGGGATGGCTCATATCTCAGATTGCTCCAAGCACACAAACTGTATTACTTTCAGATAAAAATGTGTTTGTGAAGCACACCAACTGTGCTTTGGTGGTAGCAAGCAGTCCGTCCCTGCAACCAGGCTAGAACAAAAGTCCAGAAATGCTTATTATGTAGAAATAGGCTCCACAGAACCAGCTGGGTGTTGCACAAATCCAGTTGCTCAAGTCAACACAGCCTGGGTTGTTTATAATCTGTGATAGCTTGGGCTCTTAACAGCTTCACCTACTTAGACTTCTAAATACAGCTGAGGAGCCTTAGCTGCTCTTGTGGTTGAACAGCTCAACCACACACTCCTGGTGTGTCCAACTTCCGGGTACATCAGCGACTTGCTCTGTTCACTGTAACCCATGCATTATGAAAGGCCCTTGAGAAGCTGCCAGGAGATGTGCGTCTCTGTACACTGCAAACTGTTGTGATAGGAAAGAGAAAAGCAAAGGAAATTAGTTACCATTTTGGTAGCAAAGACTGACATGGGCACCTCTTCAGAAAATATAACAACATAAGAAGGGTGTGAACATGCTAAAACAAGTCCAGAGGAAGGCCACAGAGGTGGTCAGAGGGCTGGAGCACCTTGCCCATGAACACAGGCTGAGAGAGTTGAGGTTGCTCAGCCTGAAGAAGAGAAGGTTCCAGGGAGACCTTGGAGAAGCTTCCAGTGCCTAAAGGGAGCCTGCAAGAAATCTGGAAAGGGACTTTTTACAAGAGCATGTAGTGATAGGACAAGGGAAACAGGTTCAAACTGCAAGAGGGGAGATTCAGCTCTTAGGAAGAAATTCTTTACTGTGAGAATGGTGAGGCACTGGAATATGTTGCCCAGAGAAGCTGTGGCTGCCCCATTCCTTGAAGTGTTCAAGCCCAGGTGGGATGGGGCTTTGAGCAACCTGGTCTAGTAGACGGTGTCCCTCTCCATGGCAGGGGATTGGAATTAGATGATCTTTAAGGTCCTTTCCAACCCAAACCTATCGCTACTTAAATAATGGGAAAACTCTTTGCACAGCAAAATGATGAAAATTGCTCGCTACGTGTAAAGTTAAATGGTCCATGAATTTCAACAGCATTTCTTCACCCATTTCTCTTTGACAACAGGAAATATTCAGGGTAGAAGAGTGGGCTTGGATAATGTGTTTGAGGTAGGTTATGAAAATACAGAAGTGAAGGCAACGGGGGTATTTATTAATGAATTTACATTCCCCAAGTTTAGGGATGTGATTTAAATAGTGTTCCTGTGTAATATCTGACAAGAGGTGCTCTGAAACATTTTGGGGGGATACTTAGTTGTTTTCCTCCACAGACTGGGGAGGATGGGGAGATGAGCATCCTAGTTTAGACTGATACAGAGAAATCCATGTGATCTCACTTTAACTGACTAAAAGCCAGAAGTTCAAGACCAAGCTAGTCACAAAGCTGTCTTTATACTCACTGCCTTTGAGATCTATATTAGCATGGGGTGACTATACTTTGGACATGTCATTTTCTCCCCATTGACTAAAAGGCTGGCAGCTTAGACAACCAACTAAAATGCAGATAACCTGTTATTAGAAATGGAAAGTTTGGGTGATGATTCCCTCCCAAAGTCTAGGACAGAGGATTGGGGCATGATGAGTAGCCCTGTCTCTCCACAGCTGCACATAGCTTTATGACCAGCTATTTGTTAAATGAACCAGAAATGTGCCATTTCTGAAGGATCTCCTGGCCTTCCACAACACTACTCTCTGTCCAGATACAATTGCAGGAGCTTGTATTTATTACGAACTTCTCTTGGAAATGTAGTCCAGGGTGGACTACCGTGCCAGGAATAAAGGTGATCTATGTACCACGCTGCTACCCTCTATTCTCTGATCAACCAGGTGTTTAGAAGTGCCTCCTAACTTCGGTTAGTGCTTCTGGATTCAGTTCAATGTCATTACAACTGTCTCTTCTCCTGTGCCTAGTTCAACACTTAGCTCCCTTTACACTATATGCTTTCTGTCCTGTACGCATTTCACCTTAGTTCCCTAGCTGTACTTATGATAGATATTGCCCTCCTTCAAATATAACTATTTGAGGGCTGACCATTTCTCTTATTTTTGATATTTCCAGATCAAGTCCAGGGTAAGATCCTATATTTTAGGCCTCAAGAAGCGTCCATGGACAATATTTGGAATTTGCATGAGTGGCGTCCTTTCTACCATTTCTGTAACAATGGTGATCTCCACCATCATGTACTGGAAAAGTGTGAAAAGATCCAAGCTCCACCCACAGGGCAAAATCCGCAAAATTATACGGGGACCTCCGAGACGCACAGTGTGCTAAACTGCAAAGTGAACTGGCCATTCATTTGTCCTTAATATGCCATATGTAGCTTATGTTATTGTTTATTTCTTTTATTTCTAAAAACAAAGCTCTTTCTTTAACTCTACTCATCTCCCCTACCTCAAAGAGTTTTGTTATGTCTGTAAAAGAGTACTTGAAAACAGAATGGAGCACATACCTGCTAACTACTCTTTTGTACGCTGTAATTTTATGAAGTGAGGTTTTCTCATAATCTTTTCAATGCCATGCTCAGTAATAGTCCTATAAACTGCACACCATATCACCTGCAATTGTTGTTGAAAGTTCATTTTCTACTCATAAACTTCTATTTGGGTTCAACACTATTATTCCTAGGAAATTAACTCTGAAATGTAGTACAACAATACAGCTGCAGATCCTGGAGCCAATTATTTTCTTCCTCAGTTCTTGCAAATTAAACAAACACTATGGTGACATGCAGGAATCCATCCTAATTTGGCAGTAGTACTCCTGTAAGCTTTCACTATTGTTGTAAGCATCTTGGAATGCTGTAATGCTTGCTCAGCGTCCTGCTCCATCTAAAGTCTCCAAACCTGGGCTGGCTCTTTGACTCATTTTTTTTTTTAGAGACAACTTCCATTAGTTAGCCCTGCTTGTTACATATTTTGGACAAATGAAATTTCTGGGTCACTGTCTGTCCCATAGAGTAAGTCATGTGTTTTCTCTGTACTCTTTTACAGACTCTTCACAAAGGGCCTATGGCCGCCTTTTTGATGCAAACTAAAGATAACCCCATGAAAGCCTTAGGAGTGCTAGCTGGTGTCATGGGCATAATGGTGCTGATAACTAGCATGATCTCTACTGCCATGTTCTGGCGCAACAAGCGGTCCAGCAAAATCATGCCGGTAAGACGGATCATAAAAAAGAGACAGACCCCACAGCCCCGGACAATGAGGATGGAATGGCTGAAATTCAAGAGGCCCAGCAACGCTGCAGAGAAGTTTGTTGTTGAGAATGATGCCAAAGATCTGCACAATGAGAACAGCAACAACAACATCCAGGTTGCCCCTGTGCCGCCGACTGCTCCCTTGCCTCCACCTCCCCCCACCGTGGCTCCCAGGGGTGATGCCTCAGGGTGGCGGGTGCCGACTGTGTCCGGCTCCCTCACTCCCAAGTTTATAAACAAGCAGGTGAAGAAGAGAGGTCATGGCAGTGCCCACAATGCCCTTGTGTCAGAGCTCAAAATGAGGTTTGAGAAGAGGAACGCAGCTATGGGTGAGCCCCACATCTAGGTGCTCTTGGCAGCCCCCAGTGACTGCAGATTGTGGCTGGGCGTGGATATATTTATGTGCTGTGGTTTTCCCTGTGTCTGTCAGCATTCCGTGAACTGAGAGCAGCTTTGTGCTGGAATAGACACCCCTCACCTTCTGCAAGTATTACATGCTACAGAGTCACCCCACCTATAGCATAGCTGCGGTCATTGTCCAGTTGCAGCTGCAGTACCTTTGGCTTGTGTCACAGTGCTGGTCCTTCCCAACAGCTGTCTGAACAGGGTACTGAGTACCTTCATGCCAGCCACAGTTTCCCCAAGTGAACAGGGATTCAGGTTGCCCCCATTTTGGTGACCCCTACCCAGAGTCCAAGTTTTCAAACACAGAATTCTGCAGCCAAGGCACTGGAGGATGCCAGTTCTGACCTGGACTCATAGGTGTGTCTGAGGTGTCCAAAACCCCATCATGTCCAATCCGAGACTCACTTTTGAAGACACTGGCCTGGCTGTAGTGCCAGCACTGACTCAATGTGCAGGTCTCCTACAGCAGTGACACTGCATGCTGCAAGAAGGTATAGTGTAGCTGGTACCTGCTGTCTTCAGGGTGCAACACACTTTGCAACAGCTGGAAGAGCAATGTGCTCATGGCCTGAGTACCTTCATTCCCAAAACGTAAGCAGACAGACTTGGAGAAGGTCATAATTTTCCTGCAGCTTATGATGGGTTTTGCCAGAGTACATTGACATGATGCTGTGCTTTGCTTCTGCTCTGAACTTGCCTAGTAATCATCAGACAGGAAGGCCACCTCAGCCTTCTCTAGACCAGCTGGGGCAAGATTGGAGCACAGTTCAATAGCAGCGCTTGCTCAATACTGCCCTCTTCTGACACCGTGTCCCCCAAGGAGGGGAAGCCCATACGGAGAAGGACGTGATGAAAGCAGCAGGGAATACAAGGGAAAACCAAGATCAAAATGATAAGTGAAAAATACAGACAAGTGCTGGAAAGTTGCATATGTCGGTCAGGGAAGTGTGTGGAAAGATCATTTGATTTTGTACACTGCTAACAGGAGGTGTTGAGGAATATATTTCACCACCTATCCTGGCTTGCTCCAGGGACTGGTGAGTGCAAAGGAGGTTTCTGGTTTGTCCTGTCAGTACTTTTGAGTGAATTATGCAACCGTCAGGAGGGGTAATGCAGGGGGTGGGGCACAGCTGACACTTTTTTTGGCTGTTACATGACGGTAAAAAGGCACCAAAGGCAGAACGCTTTTTCACTGGATCTTTTTTCACTGGATGCACAGTTTCACCCTCCTGTTTGTTTCTGAGGGCATGCTTTTCAGCTGGGACTGTTTCCTCACCCTCTGGGAAAAAGCAGTGTGTACCAGGCTGCTGGGAAACGGCACACTGCACCTCTGCCTGTGCTCTGGCCCTGCAGGGCAGCTGTGCTGTCATGGATTAGCACTGTGAAGGTCAAGATGGGGAGCAAACCCTACAGGACAGAACACTGTTAATTCAAGGGGTTCCTGAGACTCTTCTCCAGCTCCAGCAGACATGGCCTTCAGGGATTCCTCTCCTGACATCCCATCAGCTGGTCTAATTTCCTTTCTCTGCATCAGCTTGGGGGACAGCTGGTTGAATATAAAGCTCCCTAGATACAGGGAAAATGCTGCATTTTTTAACTTCAGTCTGATACATCTAGAAGTCAGAGGGTGACCATAGCTCATGTCACCTGTGGGCTGAGCGAGGAGCTGTATCCCAGTGGTGCAGCAAGGTCTCAGCAGGGGGGCTATGCCCTCAGTGCTGCTCTCCTGTCATGTCTCTCATTTCCATCACTTTTCTTACTTATCCCTCCTCCTGGGGCTTAATGGCATGAGGCCCAGGCTCTGTTGTTGTGTGTGGTCACCTTGTCCTCCGGCTATGGGTGGAGGGAGGGGATGTGCAGCCACTGGGCACACTCCCACTGCCCTGTGCAAGCATGTGTGTTCTGCTGGTTGTGTCTCCACCAGGTTGTGCAGTGTTTCCCAAGGTATCAAAAATCTGTGGTTTATTACCCATACTACTGTTTTCCCAGTGTTGTGTTAAAGCCAGCATTCAGTGTTTGTTCTCCAATGAGGAAAGCCTATAAAAACCATTCAGTTAACTGAGATTTATTAGGCATTATAGTCTTACAGTCTTAGAGATTGTATTTAAGAGAGAATAAAGATGTTTTATTACTATGTTGTGAGACTTTTCTCCAGTTACTCTGTATTTCAACTTCAGGGTGGGTTTTTTAATAAATAAATAAATTATATAAAAAAAAAACCAACCTGCAAAAGGTGCTTCTGTGCATGACATGCTTCTGCTGGCAGTGAGGCCTTGCTGTTGCTTGGTATTGACCACATGGGTGCAGGCAACCAGAGGTCTTTCTAGGATAACAAAATGGACTCTTTTGCAGGCCATGAGTCAGAAGAGGGGCTGTGTGGATTTTGTGCAACACTAGCCTGGAAGGAGAGGAGGTGAGAACAGGATGCTGTAAGGCACAGAGGACAGGCAGGGTCACAGATGAGTCCATGGCCGAATGCCCATTGCACTCTGCAGCCCACTGCGGCACAGCCCCAGTGGCAGAAGAGCTCCCTGTGAGACAACAGGTTTGTCTGATGCCAGAGCTCACTGGGTATGCAATTTGTTATGAACTTTGCACAAGTGGTGATGGGTTGTTTTGTCTTTCCTTGGCTGTTCCCTCACTGTGATTTAGTGTCTCTCTCTCTGGTCTCCACAGTTTGATGTTGTTCCTCCATGGTGACTTGAGTGGGAGAAGGCCAGTCATTACAGGCACTGGTGTCTTTTTTCACTCACCCCTCGCACATGGGGAGTGATGGACCTCAACCAGTATCATCTCTTGCCTGTCCCTGTATGCACTATGTCCCCAGGGGTTTCTCCAGGACAAGGTCATCTCCCTTGCTTGGCAGGCTGCTGCTGCTCCTTCCTCACTGCTCCATACCCCCTGTGATGTGCTGCAACAGCCAGGCTCCCTCCATCCCTGCAGCCGAACCTCAGAGCCCCTTGGTATCCAGGATTTTTACAGTTTGTAACTGTAAAAGACTAGAAATGAAGCAGAGGACATCTGCATATTCTGAAAATCCATCACATTTATTACTTTGACAACAAAAGACTGACAAGACTAGGAAGTCTCTTGAAGTATAACACTGAGAGTCAGCACTGACAAAACAGGCCTCTGCTCAAAAGCTGTGCAGTAGCTTACAGCAGAAGGAGATGCTGGGGGAGGAAACACAGGGCCTGAGGAGGGTCAGCATGGAAAACACAGCAAAACCCAAACTACAACTAGAAAGCCAAACTGCCATGTAGTGAAGCTCACATTAGGCTTTATCTCTGCTTACCACTGAGGTTCCTGCTCTATTTCTTATCTTTTTGAGGAGGTCTAAGCACATATTTAAAAGTGCTGTGGGTCTGCTGGCCACGTGCTTTTGTTGTGCTGGAAAGCACGAGGCCAAAACCAAAAAACAATAAGTCACACGTCCTCAGACCCCCAAGAAATAAAGCATGAGTTGCTCTGTGAGCTGGGGGCTGGTTGCTTTTACATGCGCATCTGGGGTTTTTTGCCTCTAGAAAGGAGTCAAGCTTTGGTTTTAAAGCAGCAGGGTGGGCAGGCAGCACATCTGCATTTGGGGAAGGTGCCTGGCTCCCAGCCCTGGCTCCACCACTGTCTGTGCCCCATGCCAATTGTCCTGCCAGCCCAATCCAAGCCAAGCATCCCCATCACCTCCCATATCACCCTACAGCCACAGCGCCATCTTTTCTCCAAGTAATTAAAATAGCTCCATCATGTTGACTCAGTCTTCCCCCCGCTACTTTTTGTTGCTGGTTATGACCACAGACCTGCCCTGGCTCTCTGTCCCTGTTTCAATGAGGCAGCACCTGGCACAGGGCAGAGCTGCGAATGAATCTCTCCATCCATGCTCCAGCTGGGAAAAATAAAGTGAAGTGAGAGCAAGGGGAGACCTTTGGCATTTTGCCACATGCACTATTATTGGTTTGGTTGGGGTATTTTTGTTAATGCTGTGTTTGTATGATTTCGTGCATTGCTCTGTGACACTGTTGCAGAGGCAGACCTGGACTGTGGGGTCACAGCCACACACCCTGAGCACCCCTATTCGCAGCACTTCCCAAGCCTGCTGCAGTTCCAGTGGTTATGCCCAACCATGCCTTGAGTCCGTGCAGCACGGAGTCTCCTTTGCACGGTCCCTCAAACAAACCAGCGCGTACTGTGGCTTGAGGTCACCTCTAAAAGGTGCCGCTGCAGACAGGCAGGGCGGGCACAGCTGGGCTAGTAGAGGTCAGCGCTGTTCCTGTGGGGTGGCCGGGTCTTGCCAGGCTCATCACAGGCTGGGGGCCGCCGGATGCTGCGGCCACCCTCGGGGAGGCAGAGCCCGTCCTCGCTGCCGGCTGGCAGGCTGTCCAGCGTGCTCTCCTTGCTGCCCGCAGCCTGGGCCTGGCCCTCGCGGCGGCGGCGTGGGCACATGCTGGGGCAGCGGGCCAGGCAGCCAGGGCGGGCCTCAGCAGTGCAGGCGTACATGCCAGCGGGCACAGCCAGCACCATGGCGCAGACGATGACCACGATGTGGATGAGCTTCTCACGCTGCTCCAGCTGGCTGATGTCGCTGCCCGTGACGAAAACGACGCACTGGCCCTTGCGAGGCACCTGGTTGCGCACAGCCACGCACACCTCGTACTTGGTGGCAGGCAGCAGGTCAGTCACCGAGTAGGTGTTGATGCCGGGGCCAATGTAGATGGCGTCCTTCTGGGCCGTGTCATAGCGGCCCACCAGGAGGGTGTACCAGGTCTCCCCTGGCTCGCCTGCTGCTGCTGCCACTGCAAACCACTCCAGGGTGATGCCATAGACTGTCTGCTTGGCAATGCGCACTTCTACGTGGGCTCCCGACTCAGCTGGGCCAATGGGGGCCCAGGCTGGGGTGGTGGTGGTTGAGGATGCCCACGGGGACCGCACATGGAGATTGATGGCCACTGAGGTGTTGCCCAAGAAGTTAGCAGCTGTACAGGTGTAGTTGCCAGCATCTGCTGTCCGTGCTGCGGGGATCAGCAGCTCTGAGCGCACCATGTCCTCACTGATGGGCTCCGTGGACACTGCAGGCAAAAGGGAGCTGTGTTAGCATGCAGAAACATCTTGAGGTAGCGCCAGGACCACTCTAATGTGGGATGGGTGCCAGGAGGCCAGGCAGAGCCTGCCCTGCCCCAGGGAAAGAGGAAGAGGGGGCAGAGGAGTGTGCCAAACCCCACAGAGCTTGTCAGCAAAGCATTTTCCAGGCAGAAAGGCAATAAATGCACTTGGACACCTAAGGATGGGAGACAGGGTGTATGGCTACCCCAATGTGAGCTGCTGGGGAGGCTGCTGTGGGCAGAGGCCAAGCCACCTGTATGCCGTCTGCCATCAATGTCCTCAGGTCACGGCAAGCCAGGGAGAGCCACTGAGGCGCAGCAGGCACCACTGCATTTTGGACGCATGCTCCATCCTCCATTTGGATTGAATGTAGAAAAATGTCAGTCTCAAGAGGCTTGGGCCAAAAAGAGGTGTGTGAAACCGCGCATTGTTGGTCTGGAAGTGAGATGCAGCTTTAAGAATGGTATGAAACACCCTGTTGCCTACCCAAACAGGGGCACATGGCTGTGCTTGGGGAAAGCTTGTATGTAATTAATTCAACATGTGCTTGCAGAAAGATGCACAAGTGCTACAATGCTGCAATTAAAGCAAATATCAGCCCAGGATTAAGGGCTAATTCTATCTTATTTAGCTAGCTGGCTTATTAGGAACCCACGTGCATTATTAGCTTGTCTGATGAAAATAGCAACTTGCCCTACTGAAGGCTCTTAGTAAGAATAAATGTGAGGGAAGCCTTGTAAGACCCAAGCTGGACAAGGAGGAAAAGGCCTCATATTGCAAGGACCTCAGTAAAGAACATAAATAAACAAAGCTTATGGAGAATGACAACGTCTGTTTTGGTTATAGAGCATGAATGAATACAGACAGGCAACAAGTCTGCATGATTTTGTGGTTTATGTGGGTATTTCTTGGGAAAAGATGGGAGTAGCATAGAAACATACAAGTGTAGGTGTGTGCGTGCTCCTACAAACACACATATGTACATACAAATATATACTGTGTGCATACATACTATATCATATATAGCATAAATTAGATTTGTATCTCGATAACTACAGATTTATTATACATGTGTGACTATATTAATAGTTCTTAATATCATGTGTGGTGATGAAAGAGCCACTGCTAAAAATCCACATGTAGAATCACAGAATGGTTTGGGTTGGAAAGGACCTTAAAGCTCATTCAGTTCCAACCCCCTGCCATGGGCAGGGACACCTCTCACTAGACCAGGCTGATCAAGGCCCTTGAATGTTGCCAGGGATGGGCATCCACAGCTTCTCTGGACAACCTGTTCCAGTGCCTCACCACCCTCACAGTAAAGAACTTCTTCCTTGTATCTAACCTAAATCTCCCCTGTTTAAGCTTGAACACATTGCCCCTTGTACTATTGCTACAGTCCCTGATGAAAAGTCCCTCCCCAGCATCCTTGTAGGTCCCCCTTCAGATAGTGGAAGACTGCTATGAGGTTTCCACACAACCTTCTTTTCTCCAGGCTGATTTACATAAAATAATTGTGTAAAAATGAGGCTCTGCTCCTTTCATCTTTGATTGATATCCTGGGTGAAGCAGCTGTTCTCATGCTGGTCAGGCATGCTTAGACATGCAGTATGATTAAGATTATTTGGATTATTGCCACCACAATAGCTCTGGTGCTCTGACGGATTGGAGAGATGGTGTGGTCACTGTGGTGGCCTGAAGACCTACGCAAGTCGAATAACAGAACATCATTTTTTAATTAAAAAAAAGAACGAAAGAAGAAAAAGCTTTGCTTACCATTAAATGCCCTTAAAAGTTTGAGTGAATAGGTCCACCAGACAGCTGGGGGGGGGCTGGCTTGCACAAAGCAGGTCAGGGTGACGTTCAGCCCCACTGGGACTGTTAGGTTTGTGTCAAGGGCTGAGGTCAGGGGCTTCATGCAGCTGTTGAGCTCCACTTCATAAAAAAACTTCCCTACCCTGAATTTTGGACTTGAGCAAGTTAAATAGGAATTCATCAGAATAATAGGTGGGCCAACTGACTTGATAAACTGGACAAATCCCCGCAGGCGGCAGTCACAAATCCAGGGGTTGTCGTGAAGAGCCAGGACAGCATTGGAAATAGCTTCTATGTGCCCCTCTCCCCTCTGGCTTCTCTGGTAGACCGGCCAGCTGTAGAAGACATCCCTGGATATGACGGTAAGCTGATTTGAGGATAGATCTAAATAGGTCAGGTTAGGCAGATAGCGGAGCGCATGTTCTGGAAGGACATCCAGCCGGTTGTGCTTCAGATCCAGGATTTTGAGAGCCGGGGTGTCTTGAAATGCTGTCCATGGCACAGAACTTAATTTGTTCCCTTGCAAGCGCAACTCCTTCAGAGCTGGCAGATATTCCAGGCTCTTGATGTGCATCACTGTGATGTTGTTAAAATTGAGCCAGAGGTACTCCAAGGCACTAACATTCTCAAAAGAACCACGAGGTAATTCTGTTAGGTGAGAATTTTCTATTCTAATTTTCCGGATGTCCTGAGGGATGTTTGCAGGGATCTGCCTCAGCAGTGCAGACATACAAAGCAAACTCCTAAGGAGGAAACCAGAAAATTCTCCAGGTTGTACACCATGTTCATGGCTAACAAACCAGTTCCCTTTATGGGTCTACAAGCACTTGAATAATTAAAAGGTATTGCATACAGGGCATGCATAAGCCACACATCCTTCCTTCTCTGGGTCTTACATCCATTTTCCCGCAAAGAATACAATTAAGACATAAAAATTGCTATGTATGCAGTTACATATCTCAGGGAAATAAAAGGAATCTCATTCTATGCTCAAGCTAGTACTATTCAAGTATTAGAGGAGGCACATCATAAGGCCATCAGTTTGCTTTTGGTGCTCACATCATCAGCAAATATATATTGGAACTCTCCAAGCTGCTTCACGGGTGCCACAACTAGGGTAACTAGTCTTACCTTCCAAAGCTGTCTTGAGAACAAGAGCATCCTGTGATACAAGGTGAAACAGACAGGTTTATCTCGTGGAAGGCCAGAAGAAGAAGAAAAATATGACAAATGGGGTCCATATTCTCCTTTAAGAAAGCACTGTGCAGGGTTTGCACCAAACATGCCAACAGCCTCCAAGAAGCAAATCCTATTAGCTGTAATCTTCCTTGACGCAGAAATAAATCCTGGTGGGGACCCATCCCTAAAGAAGACATGTAGTATGGTTCATAGCCTGTGTCAAAGTGCTAAAAATCACCCCCGGGACCACCCCTGGCATTTATTTGTTTATTATGTTGGTAATATGAATATGGAAACAAAACCACTTCTGTTCCCAAGCACTCACAAGTAGTTAACCAGGCCTAGTTACCTTTTTTTCTTTTCCCTAAGGGGTCTGACTCAATCTCCAATATTTTAATGGCATTTGTTAAGGAAAGAAAAAAAAAACAACAAACCAAAACACAGTAAAGGCCAGACTTCACAGCTGTAATTTGTCAGTGCATAGTGCCATGTTTCACATTCCATCAGGCCACAAACTCTGTCCATAACTCTGTGGATGGTGTACTTTTGCACACAATGAGTGCAAAAACTACTCTCCAAATTCAGTTGCTCTGTCATAGAAACATAAGTATGACATTATTTTTCCTGCAAAACAACTTTCCCCCTGAACTATCATCTCCATTCTTACACATTGGTAATGAAAACAGCAATATAGTTTTTGCCACTCTCTGGACTTCTCTGAGAAAGTAATTTCTTGGAAATTAACTTCTATTATATAAACATAAAATTTCAGTGCTATTCTCTGTTTCCCTGTAAGATATGCTGATTGCCTTTTGGTCAGCTTGAAAAACCCAGTCTAAATAATTCTATAAGAAGGGACTTAAAGTAACCAAGTTTATCATCTTTTAATCCAAAATAACAGGGTTTAGTTGCAATTTCCAAGCAGCACTGTGTTCTCCTGGGGCCATCTAGTGTGTATGGGCTTTATTACAGCCTGCAGAAGGCAGCGTGCTGCCAGAAAAGGGCTTAACCTCGCTGCCAGTACGTGTGAAGCTGGGTCACCAATCGAGATTAGTCTGAACCTACTTAACCTCTAACCTATGGGACCAGGATAGAAAAATATTTATAGTGTGACAGCTTATACCTATACACGGCTTTTGGGGGGTGTGCAATAGCAAAGTCTACCAAAGACAAGGATTGATTCTGCAGCTTTTAAATTGACAGGTGTTTTGATTTCAAGGCAAATCAGCAAAATGAACTGGTAGGGAAACAGCTGGGAACTGCTGCAGTGCTTCCCAATTGGCTCCCGTGTACAAGCAGCAGGCCATGAGTAGCAGGCCTGTTGGGCTGTTGATGCTCGCTGTGCTCAACATCTAACCATAAGATTATGGGATCTTTTATTTTTTTTATTTTTTTTTTAATAACTGAAGCGTTGTTTATTTGCTCATGATACAAAAGCCTACTTCACTCACAGGGAAGGTGCTCCCTTTGACACATTCACTTCCCTCCTCCACAGCTTGCAGGGAGGGTCTTAAAATATAAGCTAAAAATCCTAAAAGAAAAACCTTTCAATTATTAACGACAGGTTTGTATATGGAGTAAAAACGACTGGTTAGCTCCTCATTCCCCAATGTACATCTATGGAGACAGTACAGGTGAATTATGCCTAATTTCCTGGGATGCAGTAAATAAAATTTTATCCAGGATTCTCGGTTAGAAATATACTAATTTAAATAAATCCGCTGATTAACAGGGAAAACAGAAGAATCGCAGTTGTTTTCTTTCTCCCACATCAGCTCTCCTCTCAGCTCCACCAGTCTTCCTCAAGACTGAAACATGGCCTTTCAAAGAAAGAGTGGTGTCAGTCAGTACCATGGGCCAATCCTCCAGCTGTTTTCAGGTTGATACTTATTTGCTGTTGAGAGGCCATTTCTCTAGACAGTCCCGGACCCCAAGTGTACTTAGAAGATTCAGTAACCTGAGAAACTAATGGTGAATTACACAACAAAATTAGATGAATTAGTAGGTACAGAGGCTACCTACTCTTGGGGGAAGGAGGGAGAAGGAAAGGAAGGCAAGGGGAAAGGCAAGGGGAAAGGCAAGGGGAAAGGCAAGGCAAGGCAAGGCAAGGCAAGGCAACAAAGTTAAAGTAAGAAAATCCCCCCCAGACAGTGTTAACCACAGCCATTATGTTTATGTTCCCTAGTGGAGTGTGATTTTGATGCCTTTTTAATTCAGCCCAGTTTACGCCTGCATGTAAATTTGATGGTGGCTTTTGTGACAACAGATGTCCACTCGGTTCAGCTTCTCTGTAATGTCATGTGGCATCCTGGCCAAAGCCAAAATGCAGAACAAGCTGGTTAAAACCCAAGCTGTCAAAATAAACCTCCATAGTGACATTGCTGCTAATCCATGGGAAGTGGAGTTTAAGAGACTGCACTGATTGCCAAAGGAAATGTTAAAAGTTCGCCTCTTCTGTGCTCCGAGCAATGGTGAGGGAGTTTTGAACTCCATCTTGAAACCACAATCACATACAGGTCTGTAAGAAATCAAGTCCAGGTGTTAGAAGTCTCTGCTGAGGAGGATATAAGAGTTGAAGGCTTCAGCGGGGTATTTCAGGTATGGCACATGTAACACCAAAGAGGAGAGGCTTGAAAAAGCACCTTTGAAAGATAAGAAGGTGACTTGAAAAGAGGTAACTAAGCCTTTTCTTCATGAGCCTTCAACAACAGCAGCTGTACAAACTTGCTAGTCTTTCCGCAATGTTTTTTGTGTAACCCAATGCTCCTAGCAGGTTCCCATGGGACACTGCAGCTCCAGCCCCACAGCAACAAGTCCCACAGAGAGCTGAAAAGGAGCACAGCCCACTCTCTTTCACCCTCTGGAGGAAAGGAAAGGCTTCAACTCTCACTCAGGGCAGCAGCAGAGTCCGTATCCCATGCCAAAACCAGGAGCTAAGAGCCCAAAAACTTCTGTGGGGTGTGACTGTGGTCACAGCGGCCCTACATCAGCACCAGTAGCCCCTGGCTCTTGGGAAACATGGGCATCACTCCAGCGCTTGCTGCTGCCTCTGAGAAGCTCCTGGTGCTGCTCTCTGGGGTGTATACACTTATTTCTGAGTGGCTGGAACCTTTGCTGGCAATTGTTAAGTTTTTCCTTTTTAATTTTGAGTAACAGGAAAATAAAATGTGGGACGATTCTCTTGCTCTGGTTTGGGAAACAATTTGTATGTTCTGTTCATGAACTTTAAAGCTGGTGAAGCTCTCACTAAGCCACAGTGCTGTAGCACCAACTATTTATTATGCACATCCTGAAACTTTTCAGATATTCCCAGAGCATTTCTGACATTGAGAGACCTTGATGTCAGCTTCTTCAGGAGCTTTTTAACTTTTAGATTTTCACTTTACCACTGCAGTACTTTCAAAGTCTTCATTCTTCAATGTCCATTCATTTTTTAAAAAAATGATTTTTTTTAAATATCTTTTATAATGTTTTATTGTCATTCTTTACACATTTGGGTGGTGTTGTTTGGGGGTTTTTATATACATGCTTATGCACATTTTTGTGTCTTTCATTTTTTAAATCATTTAAAGACCTTTTAGTCTATTCTTTCTGGGAACACTGAAATAAGCGTGAAAGTGACCACACTCATGCAATTATAGCCTTCCAGCAAGCTTAACTCATACTGTGCAATTAAGACATTTGTCAGCCTGAACATGATTTTGTGGAATTTTTATGCATATGTGGCATTAAAAATATTTGAAGAGACTTTATAATTCAAAGCAAATATGAGCCTTTGTCTGGATCTAGCCACCAGATAATCTGGAAACTTTTTAGCACATTTTGCAAAACATATTTCAAAGCCTCAACATGTTTTTTTTACATTTCTTCTTGTACTTTGCCTACTTGCAGTACTCCTCTTTAATCATTCTGGGCACATTATCTCATTTATATTCTGCTCAGTTCCCTCATTTTCATAGCTGCTTTTCTCCAGATCTTTTTAATACAGAAAAAAAAAAAAAAAAATCATAGCAAATTTTCAGTACTGTTCAGAGCTATTTGGATCAAATTTTAAAACACAGTTACCTTATTTTTAAAACCTTATCCTTAATTTTGCACTTCTTCACTACTCTGAAGTCCAAAACAAGCATGGAAAGATAATGTGGAAGGAGAAGCTTGTCTTTCTTTGTACCAATAGAGGAGTGGCTCATGCTGCTACAAAGTGCTCAGCCCAGAAGGTCAGTGCAGATCTCCTGCCTAACACAGATGGGCTGTTACTTTATTCCTAAGTATAACTGAAGCGGTCCAACACTCATGTTCTTTCATGTTTTATATTTTAAAATGAGTTACCATAAAAGTAGGGAGCATTGTACTTGAAGGGGCTTGCTTGACAGTGGCAAAATAATTGAAATAGACACCAAAAAATAACAAATTTGTCAAAAGAGATCAAATTTGACACAAAGAGATCATTAACAGAGGAAGCATTTTGCAAGGAAAAAGAAAGCCAAACAGAACAAAGTGTAAAAACAAACAAACAAGACCCCCGACATTTGAAATGCTACTTATACAGTAATTCCAAAAGATATTGAGATTTTCATTTCAGTTCTTGCAGCACATATCTGTCCAAGGATTGACTTTAACCAAGTAAGAAATTGTTTCCAGGGATGAATATTCTCCTTGCCAGAACTCTGCAGCAGCTTCATTCACATGGCTTATGACCAGAGAGAGAAGTTTACCTGAGCTAACCGTGACAAAACTAGGTGCCTAATTCCCCTTTGGTTAAAACAACAATAGAAATTCCAGTGAGACATTTATTTTTATATGCCTTGTATCACTGAAAATCTGACCCAAAGTCTTGAAGTCACATTCAGCAGAAAATCAGTTTACTTAATGTTTTGAAATTTCACTCTCAGTTTAGCAAGTATAGGGTTTCTTTCCTGACCAATAACAGAGGACGCAAAGCTAATGCAAGTTTCTATCATCTGTCACCTATCTTGTGTGAATCACCAGGGCAGCAGTGAGGCTTGTTTTGGAGCAGCTATCACAGTATCACAGTATCACAGTATGCTAGAGATTGGAAGGGACCTCAAAAGATCATCTAGTCCAATCCCCCTGCCGGAGCAGGAACACCTAGATAATGTTACACAGGAATGTGTCCAGGCGGGTTTTGAATGTCTCCAGGGAAGGAGACTCCACAACCTCCCTGGGCAGCCTGTTCCAGTGTTCCGTCACCCTCACTGAGAAGAAGTTTCTTCTCAAGTTTAAGTGGAACCTCTTGTGTTCCAGTTTGCACCCATTACCCCTTGTCCTATCATTGTTTGCCACTGAGTAGAGCCTGGCTCCATCCTCGTGACACTCCCCCTTTATATATTTATAGACACTAATAAGGTCACCCCTCAATCCACAGCTATACTGTGATGCCTCATCTATGAGACAGTGAGAATAGCCATAGGAAATAGAGAAGAAAAGATCGTGTTTGTTATACTTGGGATAGCTATTTATTCAAAGTGCAAAAAATATCCAATAGTGTGTGAAACTCAACACATCCACAGTGAATGTCACAGGATGACCTCTCCATCCTTCCCTCCTCGCAAGCAAAGAGCAACAGTGCTGGCCTGCCTCGTGTCTTTTCCATTGCTGACTCAGGGACTGTGTATCAGAGCTTGCACACATAGAGCAGGTGAGAGATGCTCCTCGGTAGGGCTGGATGTGGCACATTACCCCAGCAGCCAAAAGGTAAGTATCTCTCCTTCCCAGTCAGTGGCTGCAAACCTGACTTCCAGGAAAGTCAGTAAGTCCACTCTGTTCACTTCAGAAGAACTTTAGGACAGCCTTGCTCCATCCAGGGCCACATCAGTCTCGTTTCTGCAGAATCCAGGCTCAGTAATAGCCTGCAGGTAGGCACAAATCAGGCTCAGTAACACAGCAATCCTTGCAACTCATCCCAAAAACTGCTACTAGAAAACTATTTTTGCTCTACTTTGGAGACAAATTCTAAAAATCATCCTGGGAATTGCATCTGTATAAATAAGTATTATTACATACTACATATTTCTAAATTTGTTGTATTAAACTACATAATTTTACAAAACATTATCTGTAAGCCCACAGATCTATGCAGTCCAGTGATAGAAGTAACATGCTTTGTTTTACACAGAGTTTGACAAATTCTCCCAGTGCAAGAGAAGTTCTTTCCCACTAATGTAAGAAATACAGGGAGTCCTATCAGAAACTATTGTAATTTATTCCCTGTTGCTAATATTTATATTAGGATCAAATGACTGGCTTTTTCTATCAGGCCAAGTAATCTGACATAACTGAAACCCATCTGTACAAGGAGACTGTTCTTAACCCACACTCTACATACTCATCTAGAATATGAGTGAAGACCCAATAAATTTACAAATACACATTTCAAAACAACTCGGCAAGCTTTATCAGTTAACATTTCAACTTGGCTGGATCCCTCCCATTCAACATTTGGCAGAACATACATAATTTTCTTCATTAAGAATACTTATTACAAAGAGAAAAACTTTATATACAGTATTACTACATGAGGGACTGTAGTGGAAAATTACCCAGCTGGGAAGTGCTTTGTGATAAGCACTCAGATCCAGCTTCCAGTGGAGTTGCAGGACTTACATAACTAATTAGCTCACCCTGACTGCGAAAGTATACTTCGATGAATATTAGCTTTTTTCAGGGTTCTTAAACTTGTAAATTGTTTGAAAACCAGAAGTCCATGCTGAGCCTATGCCATCACTGATGCCATGGTGGAAGTATGGCTGATGTGTGCCTGGGCAATAGCCCTCCGCTACCACATCATACCCCTGCTCTGCACAGAGCAAGGCATTTTCATGACCAACCCACAAGGTACCCGACTGAGCCCTCTGGACTTCACCACCAGTTCTGTCAAGAGAGCCAGCAACAACAATAGGGCTGGTCTGGGAGATTCTTGCAGAGCTGCCTTACATAGGTTTTTCAGACTGATAACAAAGCGTTATAACACTTCACATAATTTGCAGAGTAGACTATTGTATGATTTTTAACTAGCACAGCTGACATAAAACATACTTTGTTAATTACAATACAGCTAGAAAATACTAGTGAGTGATAGTGATAGGAGTGATATTCAAAGATCTCTGCGGAAAGATACTGTATCTTAACAACAGAGTTTAGGGCCAAAATGCAATCACAAAATGCTCTTTATCATGTATTCTTAGGAGCGGATTGGGTTTTGTCTCTTGATTTCTATCTCTTTTGCACATTTCCCTGAATGCAGAACAGAGAGCTGCTTTTATGTTAGACATACTAAAAACAGTTGCTGTGCATCTGTCATTACTGATTTATTAAGCATCCAGCTGCATGTTTCATGCAAACATGGGGGATGTAAAAGGTAAGACTCTCAATCTTTACTTTCGTAGATATTTATATTAAAATTACTAAACACTCCCCTGTTTGTCAACCAAAAAATACCAAAAGAACTGAAAATGAAATACATAGCATATTGCAGAACAGGTACTAAAGAACACTGAGTACTCTCAGAAATGTTGCTTAATGTGCTTACACTCGGTGTGCACACTTTATCTTATGAATATAAAAGTGGTCCAGGAGAATGAGGCCATTGTCACAGAAGCTTCTGACTGGGTAAAAGCAACAAACCCCATGTGGGATGAGCAACGTGTTTCTGTAAAACTTGTCCAACCCTCTTGCATCGTCCCCCAGAACATGTCAGAAACACAAGCACTGACAGGGTGGCCTGCAGTGCTGTAGAAGGGAGTTATATATACAGCCATGTGCTTTCCATCTAGTGAGCTGACAGTCAGCCTAGTTACCATCAGCAAAAATATTCGTTAGGTTGCCCCTCTATCTTTGGTATTGCTTCTGAATCCACACTGGATCGGGCAGACAACAACCTGTTCGACTCATCAGGGGTATGTCTAGTCAAGTATTCTCCTTCCACACCTTTTGCCTTGGCCCCAGGGGACAGGCTTTCAAAGGTGACATAGGACTCCTGAATTTCCTTGGGTTTCCTCACAAAGCATTTTTTGCAGCGCCTTTTCAGCGCTCCACAGCAGACCACCAGTGTTAGAGGAACAGCAATGACACAGGCCACACTGATGACAACCACATTGATGAGCTTCTGGGTCCCTCCTGCACTGGCGACTTCATCTGTGGAAAATATGATGCATTGCTCTTTCCTGGGGATCAGGCCTTTTACACAGACACACACAATATATTTGGTCTTTGGCAGCAGCCCATAAATGGTGACCTTGGTCTTCCCTGGCTCCACATTGATCCGCCGCATGTCCCTCTCTCCAAAGATTGCATAGAGAACACTGAATACTGTTGTGTTCTTTGCCAGAGGAGCCTTCCAGGCCAGGGTGATACTCTGGTCAGTGTCTCCTATCACCCTGACAGACCTCACCATTCGCTCTGGCTCCTGCTGAGCAGTAGGCGGACTCACCAGCAGGTTTCCGCGGTTGCTATCTTGTGCCACATCTGGGAGGATGCCCTCTCCAGTGCCCAAGGTGGGCACAGTGGAGGTGGTGATAACATACCTTGCCACTAGCTTGTCATTGTAGGCAGCTGCTTCCATCCCACTCGCCTTCCCACTCCATGCGCCTTTGGCATTAGAATTGGGGTCATCTGTGCTTTCTGGGTCTGTGATGATGAGAGATATGAATGCCTCTGTTGCCCCCAGAAAATTCTTTGCTTTACAGATGTACTCTCCAGAGTCCAGATAGGAGACTACAGGCAGGCCCAGAATAGACCAGCTCATCCCATCACTGGAAATCTCTTGGTGAACTGCAAGGAAGGAAAAATGTAACAGGCAATAATTAATAAAATTAATAACATGGTTTCTTAAATACTAAGTTTCAATCAGCCACATGTCTACTAGATACAGTAGAATCATTTGGCCACCAAGAACACTGCAAAATCAAAGTAAATCCAAGAAAAGGACAGTAATACTAAAATTAGATTATGTTGGGATTTACACTGTTTCAGACCACGTATATATGAAGGATTTGATGCCATTTCCTCCAAACTGACAGTTTGAAAACAAAACAGGAAAGGTTCTTCGACTAAAAAAAAAAAGGAAGAATAAAGCTTTAAAGCTCTTATGTAGGCACCATACTAAAAGAGCAGAAGAGCGGAAGCAGTAGACAGTAGCACAATCTATCTGAACATTAAATGCAGTCCTCTGAGTCACAGAAAATACAAATAGTGGAGATTTTCTTCTAACAACCATATATGGATTAGTCTAGATTATATGGAGAAAAATATCTGGAAAATAATATCCATTTTATTGCTAAATTCATGCAGGTTTTCATGTTGACCCAAACACAGAGAAGTCTGATCACTTACCACTGAACGAGACGTACAGAGCTGTGTGTCGATATTCTCACTCGGTTTACCAGGAGCCTAAAACTAGCTCTTTTTTGATTTTTTTTATTTGTGCAGAAAAAAGAGGTGGAATCAGGAAAAAGGGCAAAGCACCTTCTTCCTTATTTAACCAGCCTCCTTGGGATGAGTACATACTATCTCTGCCCTTTCCCATTGACAGTTAAAAACCAGGGGAATGTCTGAAAGGCAAAGGTTAAGCCACAATGCAAACTTCTCCTAAGCACTTGTGGGGTCAGCATCCAGCCTTGGCAACCAGGACACGTTCCAATGGTAGTAAAATACAATGGCATCAGAGCTTAGTTTTTCAGTTTAATTTTTACTGAATGGGTATATTAAAAAAACCCATAAGGCTACTGATCTTCCTATGGCACTTAGCCATGCATACAGACTGTGGGCTGTTTCTCACTCCTTTCTATTCAGAACACCAGCATTTCAGTCATACTATAACATTGGCACAGAAGCTGCCATTGTTGAGAAATAATTTTCAGCTAGCTTTTTATTGAAAGGTCCTGAAGTCTGATTTAATGGGTCACAAAATACAGCATAGAAGGGTAAGAGGGGACCTTGGTGCACAGAAACAGGGGAGAGAGCATTTTTCTTTCACAGCAGTAGAACCACTTGTAATAAATACCCCTTTTGGGGATCTGCAGAAGTCATTGCTCTGTTGTACATGACGTGCAATATGTAGCAGAGCTGCTTCTCACAGCAGCATTTATCCATTTTGCTGTGAGCATCGCTCCTATACTTGAAAGAGATCCACAACAAAAAATAAAACAGATAATGCTTTCCTGAAAGTGTATGTAGAGTTTACCTTGAGCCTTTTTAGTGACTTAATAACTATCAGACTTAATACAGCCTCTTGCTACAGCTGGACGTATTTCTTCCGCTCCAACAGATTTGCAGAAAACCCCTTGACTTGTCTCACTACCACAACTGTTATGAAACAAAGTAAAACCAACCCTTTACATGGCAGCATACGTTTATCTGATGATATTTACATCAACATGTAAGTAATTTCATAGTTTATAGAAAAATCACAATGCAATAGTGAATTACAGAAGCTACTATTGTGAATTATAGTGAATATTAATTTTGTACCACTTTCATCTTTCAGGGTCTTTTATCAGTATCTATTGTCATGGAAGCGTCCATTTGCAGAAGAGTCTGTACATCCAGGTCTCCCTCACCCATTCCATGTGCAGGAGAAAAGCTTAAACCAAACCCACCTGTGCCATTTAGCTGAGCACCATCAGCTCTTCTCCAGCTGAGCTCAGGAATGGGCACCCCCGTTGTTCCGCATCGTAGTAGCACAGTGCTGCCCAGGATGGTCTTTACTTTGGCTACAGACGTATGCACAACAGGGCTTTGACACTTCCTTAGCTCAACTTGGCTGAAGTAGACCCCTGCAAGGCTCCGGGGGGTGAAGCATTTCAGCCTGGGCTCAACGAATGCTATGTTAGGAGACTGGAAATTTAGGAAATGGACCATTTCATACAGACTGCAGTCACATACCCAAGGATTGTCTTGCAAGCCTGTCAAAATAAATCAGAGCACTAAGTCACTCCAAGAGCACCTTCTAAGGCCATTGCAGACCATCTTCCCTGGGCTTGGAAAGGGATTTGAAAGTGGGGGACCTTGGTGGGAGAGCACTTCTTATTAATTAATGTATTAAAGTTAAGGGAACTAAGTAAAGAATGGAAGTTCAGCTTGGCTTTGTGGCTTCTGGCATTTTTGCTAGCAGCTTACTTCTGACTTCATGCACAATTTATTGCAGATTCTCTGGCAGACACCCAAGACCCAGTTGATGCTGTGGCACCCCTAAAGCCCTGCCATTTGCTGCCCTGCATGGCAAAATCCTGTGGTTTCATGTGGGTGATCCTCCTGTGCAAAAGCTTGCAGCCTTGGCACAGACTATCAGCCAGCAGGCTACCGTTAAAAGTGCTTCCTGAAATAGCCAACAAGCAAGGGATCTAAAAAGGAGTCACAATGATGCACTGTAGCCAAAGGAAGGAACTAGGCTGACTCTTTACTATTCATGGATTTTTTTATACCTCCATGAGAAGTAGTCATGAGCAGAGTGAAACAGAAACATGCAGCTGTGTTCTCCCATTCTGCTCCTGTGGGGGATATGTGTTTCATATACCTGGTGCCAATGGGTGTCAGCAGGATAGGACCTAGGAGCCAAAGTGTCTGTACATTACAGTGTTAATCTTAGCATTATAGTCATTTGCCTACGTTAATTTTTTAGGATCCTGGCACAAGCAACCTGTGCACAGCTGGCTATAAAAAACTCAGGTTGGCCATGATCATCAAGGCATGAACTGTTCTTCTTGACAGAATACTCTTCTAATCTATATTTAATGGAATAACATTTTCACATGTAACTTGACTCTAAAGAAAAATAAAGAGTATGATCTAGGCAGTGTCTTGTTATGCCACAAACAAAATGGGCAATCCCAAACTGCCAGCTTCGGCTTAAAGAACTGATACTGCATCTGGTAAAACAAGGTGACAAAAAATCTGCTCCTCTCTTGATGTTAATGAAACCTTAAACAACATTTGCTACAGAGCAAGCTTTGTAGGTGTCAGTTTGAATCTTCTTAAAGTCTTATGTCTCTTTCCACTGCATCTGGGTTTAAACACTTTTCTTCCTCAAATTTATCCAGAGAACATGGCTGTAGAGGCAGTACACACAGACGCACACAGTCCAGAGATCAACCAGTCAGTGGAGCTAGGTCAGCTCATAGCAAGGAGAGACAGCAGATGGCAACTCGTAACCATCATCAGCCTGGCATGGATTTGAACTAGTGCATGACAGCTAAAAGGCTGAGTAGTAATCCCCAGAACTAGTAAATGTGCTCAAAACCTCATGTGAGGGTACTGCATCTAGGAGGATTCAAGACAGTCATCTGTAATGTACCCTCAGAGACAAAAATGAACAGTTACCCCAAAGCCATACTTCTGAGGAGCCCAGAACTATCACCAAAAGGTGGATTCTTGTAACTTTACAATATTAAAAACACTTTGTAACAATGTCTTGGTGGCTTTGGGGAGACTAGGGTTTAATTCTGTGTGAACAGATAAAAAAGGCTCTGGAAAGAGACAAACTGGCAGCCCTGACCCAAATTTTGTGCAAAGTGCTGCCTTTATTCCTCTTTAATTTGGACATAATAAATATCTATCTTTTTATTTAATGCTGCTTAAAATGGATCTATTTCATAGCAGTTGTTGTTAGAAAAGAGCACATGAATGATGTGGAGCTCTAATCATATTTGTATTTCTGTCAAAAATTAGTGTCAATAAATATAAAGGGCTTGAGCAAAAGTCACCCATTTTATGTTACAAAGATTCAAGTAAGTGATGAAGTTTATGGTGATGGGGATGCCTGAGATGAGTTTGTTAATATGTAAACAAATATGCTCACTTCATATGGGGTATTAAATTATACGCAAGAGTGTACTTGCTGTGGTAATCCCAGTGGGTGAAAACGCTGCAATAAGATGCAGAGCTTCTGACATTTGTGCCCCCCTGCAAAATGACAGGCACTTCTCTTACCTAGGATCATCTTGGAGTTATCATTGGGGAAGTAAGGAACGGCCTGGAGACTGGCCCAGGTGGCAATAAGAGCCTGTGGAAGAGTCATCAGCTTATTGCTAGACAGGTCCAGGTATGTGATATTCTTGACATAACGAGCAGCATCTGGAGGGATTGAGGTAAGTTCATTGTTATGTAAATCCAGAAGTCTTAGCTGTGGCATGTCAGCCAGGGTTTCCCAGGGGAATGATATTAAGTCATTCCCATCCAGCCTCAGCTCCTGCAAGCGATGAAGGCCCTTGAAGGTGATCCTGCTGAGGCTGGCCAGGGAGTTATAGGGCATCCAGAGGTACTCAAGGTTGTGGAGTCCGTGGAAAGCCTCTCCTGGCACCCTGCGGATGGCTGTCTTTTCTATCCGAAGCTTGGACGTATCTACAGGAATGTTCACGGGAGTGAGGGTCATCTCTGGGTCATTACATAGCACTGTCCTGGTGGAGAAACAAACACGGATGTGACTTTCTCACATTTTGAACAGGTTTTGAAACTTTATTGATGTGTAAAACTTTGATCCGTATTTCTTTTTTCCCAAGATTTCTTACTTGCTGCTGATCTCTACTACATCATCACCATAAGTACATCAACTTGCAGTAATTCATATGCACATTTTGATTGCAGAGATTGCAGTGTTGTGCCTCTGCTGGAGTGGTGCGAGTCTAAGTCTGGCCCGTACAGTATTCCTGCTTCTTTTTTACTTTCATTTTTTTAGAGTACTTATGATAGATAGCAGTGACAACATTCACGCACAACACAAGATTCTAGTGCGTGTTAGAATAAAAGGATCCATAAACTGAACTGTAAAAGACATACAAAAAGAAACATTGCTGACTTGTGGAATGGCAATAAGCAATATAGATTAAATATGGTGCAGGATCTCTGATTTGTGAAATGAGGATAAGAAAGATAACCCACTGGAAATACACTTCAGCAAATCTGCTTTACTATGAAATAGTCTGGAAGGTGTGTACAGTCAGAATTATTGAATGTTTTGGGTTGGAAGGAACCTTAAAGATCATCTAGTTCCAACCTCCCTGGCCATGAGCAGAGACACCTTCCACGAGACCAGGTTGCACAAAGTCCCATCCAGCCTGGCCTTGAACACTGCCAGGGATGGGGCAGCCACAGCTTCTCTACGCAACCTCTTCCAGGCTCACCACCCTCATAGTAGAAGCCTTCTTCCCCTACAGTGACTAGCAAGAGCCAATCTTCTACAAAGAAAGAGGCATGTAGAGTTATGAGACTGAAAGTGCAGAAAATTAACTCTCTGGAAAATGCTATACTAGAAACAAGGCAGATTTATGTGTCTTAATCATTCCTTCATATTTCTAATCTATAAAGGTCAAATCATAAAAACCCTATGCTGTATTTTTACAGCCTTTGTACAAGAAATTTTGACTTTGACTTTGCCAAGATGTAGGATTGTAGATGGCCATGAGGAATGAAGGGAGACAAAATAGGTCTCTCAGACTCCACTTTAATTTGTCTATGAGCAATGAGAGAAAAACAAGTTCTTAACAAAATACAAAGCCACCTTGCAAAAGGTAGCAGGTTAGATAGGCATGTCCCACTCCAAAGGCTAAACAAGATACCTTAAGAAAGGTAGTGTGATCAGTCAAGTAACATTTTCTTATCTTGCTGCCTGACTCATAAACGGAATATTGCAAAGCTGTCAAAACCACATTGGTTTTGGCTGAAAACAATTACTCCTCTACTATCAGCAAAAAACAAATAACATAGCTGAACTGCTCATGCAAGCTTCCCAGAATTAAATGTTATTTGAGCCTATAGTTAAATTGTTAATTTATAACCAAGCATAGTACATTACTCTAATCCAGCACTTTTATTGTGGCATTAAATCCTGCTTACCCTCAGCTGAAAGTTGAGATGTTGAGAAAGATAAAAATCTATCAAATAAGAAAAATCCAGAAATCCTCTTTCAATAAAACATTGTGAGTGTGTGTGTGTGTGCAGGCATGACACAAAATGTTTGATGACAGAGGCACTATGGCAGTAAACCAGTGTGCTTCTCATATTGTCCCTAAACTATGTCAGTGGGCACTAAACATTTAATCTATGGGATAATCTCTTCTACTAGTGAGAAATATGAATCATAACATAGAAAAAAAGTCACATTACGCTCCTTAATGGATATTCCCTCTATTATGTGTCTTACCATAATACAGTACAGCTTTTTACAGTCAGTGAGAGGAAATTTCCTTGCTAACGGACATTTATGGAGCAATAATTGGTTCTCCCACTATTGCACTCCCTTTTAACAATTGCAGATTACTAGTGTCTCTATCATGCTTCTTACTGGGAAAGTTTCTGGTATTAAATCTCTGGCACCATAAAAGCAGTAAGAAAGTAGATCTATTTCATGAGGATCCAAAATACAGGGGACAGCCTTTCATTTCAGTACCGTGGTCTTGTCTAGGAAAGATTTCTTCCAAAGGATTTTGCAAATATTGTATCTCTGTCACAAAACCTCCTCTACTGTGAGCCACATCTTATAAAAATGTAGCCTGCGTTTCATTTAAGTCAGATCGTTACTTTGTGATTACCCTTCAGGAAGACTTTTTAATTACAGTCCTCCAGTGAAATGTCCGTACAAGGGCGTTGTATTCAAAAATAGGTGTCCTTCTGGTCTTGTCTTCTTTTATAACTGAAAGTTTAAAGTTTCAGAATTATATGAATTTACTTTTAGTATTATTATTATCTTTTTGTTGTTGTTCATTCTCATCTAAAATTTCCATCTGAAGGACTTTTCAAGTAAATGGAACTGCAGTTTGTAGTACCACAACATAAGCCAGATCTAGTTACACTTCAGAAACAAACCAACAGAGCAGAATAAAGCTTTTTTAAACTAGCATTTTCAGCATAAAGGTCAAAAAAAAAGACAGAAAATATTTAAACTTTATTCCATTTTTGTTATTGCACCAGTGGCAATTATGTCACTTCTCACAGACAAGATGCCCAAACGCTTTCTCTGAAATCAGCTTACTGTGTTTTTAGAAGCTAATCCTCTGCAAATAAAGCTAGAGCGCAAAGCAACTGGAAAAATAATGGACAGGGAGTCTGGAAGCAATATTTTCTCCTGCGAGCATCCTTACGGAGGAAAAGAAATAAAACCCCCAACACCCAGAGAAAGAGCAGCAACAACCCCCAGTGAGATATCGGCATACCTGGTTTTCGTCCCTTCGCTGAGGCTGTGGAAGGCGCAGCTGCACTGCGATGGGCACGAGCCACCCGCCCGTGGCAGCCCTCCGAGCGTTACACAGCAGAGCAAACTCACCAGGATCCACATGGCTACCTGTGCATGGGAAGGACACCTGGGAACTAGACAACGTGGAGGGCTTCGCCTATTGTTTTATCCATTGACTGGTCACATCTTGTTAACTCCCTTTTGTTTTCAGCTGCACTGTGATCTTCCAGCTCTCGCTGAGTCCATCAGATAAAAAAGGATAGGCAGGGATTAAGGATGGGGACTTGAGTTATTTTCATGAAGGTGCTTATTGCTTCCTGGAACCATACTGACAGTATTTCTTCCCTCAGGGAGCACCATCAAAACAACTTCCTTGGGCAATCTGTGGCTCTTTTGCAAGAAAAAAGCAAAGATACTTTTTGGGGACCTTCATCACAAGCAAGATAACTGTTATCTGACTAGGAATTAGCAGTAATTTACTTCCTCACAGGGAACCAGAGTACTTAAAAATAGTTTCTTTTGCTAATGGAATGTAAGCCTCCTATATAAGAATACTAAAAATATAGAGTGACAATATTAAAATGCTTAATTTTCTTTTAAATCTCCTACTTTGATCAAACAATTATTGAACTACTGGCAACATGCCTGATACTGATAAACAATGAAGAACCCAGTAAATACGCTCATATTTCAGTTTATGCCAGGACCAGCACACACCTGAAGGACTGAGCACCATGGTCTATCTTGATGATACAGCAAAGCTCAGATGAGGGACCATTTTCAGGAATACCACCTGATGCAGGGTGGGGGAACAGCTCTAGGGATGCTAAGAAAATCTCAGATGGGATGTCTTAAGGACATCCCAGGACTGACTGTCAATTTATTTCTGTCTACTCTCCTTGAGGACAGTTGTTTCCATCTATTAGCAGAGGCAGCCATAACTGCAAAGCTGGTGGAGACCACCCATGTTTTCAGCTGTCTTCATCTGACTCCGAAGAACACAATGCTTGAGTAGAGCCCAGATATGCACAAAAATAAAGCTTAAGAAATTGTTACTTAAGATGGGAGCAGAATTTTATTCATACTACCAATGACATCTGTTTATAAAGACTTGTTTTCTGTTCCATGTAAATGTATATAAATCACTCACACCACAAATGTGAAACACTCTTAAAAGTAAAAAGCTTTGGAGAAACTAATAGATTATTACTTTCAACCTGATCAGATTGCTACTCCCCCAGTTCCTAGCTATACTGCTTTATAGCTTAGGCAGAAAAATTGATCTCTGTGCCAGATACAAAACAGAAAACACAAAAGTTAACAGAAATGAGAAGTAACTGAGTAGTGCCAAACAGCTAGTAATACAGCACCAACCAGAGACTACTTCTACTCCTTCAGAGATGCTTTAGGAAAATATTTCTTTTCCTGTTTTGGAGCTCAGGAAAGCCTCAGTGCCCAGGGGAGAGTCCCAGGTGCCTCATTCAACATAAAACATGAGCAACTCTACTAAAATCCTGGACCCTGTGATTAGAGAATAGGAACTCTGCCATCTGCTTCACCTAAAAAACTGGGAGTGTGGGATCAAATGTGGCTTGCTGAAGCAGAAACTACCTGCATTCTGCTGGCCCTTCAGCACCTGTCACTTCTCAGCCTCCCTTTTCTTTACATAAAGTCGGAGAAGAAGGGGAAAGGAATTACAACCACAAAGATTCCTCTAAAAGATTAAGTTTCCCTGGATCTTAACCAAAGTCATATTGATAAGGAAAAGTGCGCATCACAGTCTCTTCTCTCAGTGTTTGAAGGTGCTATCGCTTTTCCTTCCACCTCTTGTAGATAACCATTTAAATTCAGATTTCCTTAGGAGATACAATTCTGCACCTTTTTAAAAGCCTGGTTGTATCTACAGCTGCCTTTCTGCAGAGACACATAGAAGAATCAAATCATATAAGCTGCTGTCAAGCTAAGGAAGAAATATGAACAATCTGGTCCAAAAGATACTTTAGAGTTTAGAAGAAAATATTTTAAAACCCAACCAAAGAAAAACCACAACAGACCATTCAACATGCAAAGCTTCCATGCGAGAGTGCTGTGAGAGACAGACACGTTTTGAAGACCTCCTGTGGACGTTACCTCAAATCTCTTCCAATACTTGTGCAGCCATCTCAGGTCCCTAACAAAAGACTAGTCAAAGGTATCTGTCAAGATGGTCAGGATGTTCCAAAATAAGTGTAACATGGGCAACTTGAATTGCCTGCTGACAAAGCTCGTCTCTTTCCCTGTTGGCAACTGTGGTAATTAAGGGAGCCCAGTTCCCCAGCTAAGATGAATGCAGAAGGCTACGTGACCTAACTACCCTCACATCTCCACTGCTTCTCCAATAGCCCCCTCTCTCCTGCCTAGGCTGAGGACCTGCCTGTGTGAGGAAGATCCCTATGGGATGAACTGACTGAAGTATTTCCAGCTTGAGTTCATCTTGCACCTCTCCAACACCCCTTCCTATTGCAGACCTGTTGATTTTGCTTTTCCTTTCAAATATATAATGAGAAGTTACCAGTCAGAAGTGCAGCAATAACATACCTACCCCTACATGCAAGCCACCTGAAGGGTAATGAGCGTGTTACTGCAACAGTATAAGGCATTATTCGTAAAATTGCTTGCCAGGATTTCTGGCTTATAGCTGTTTTCATGCAGATTCATCCATTCTGTGTTCTTCAGCAGAATGAAATTACAGTGGCAATTTTTCAATACTGTGTAATGAACTCTCAGAGTTTCAAGGTAATCTAGATGTGGTTTGGAGCTAACTATTAAGCAGACATTCTCTGGTGCCATACTTTCACATAAGCTTGTTCAACAAGTAACTCCAACAATTAATTGAAAGCTTGTCAAAATCACGTACTGAGAGGATGGCCCAAAGCATTTTTTTTCCCATGCTATTTTCATGTTTTACATTTATTGTTGCTCAAAGAGAAATTCAAGTATCTCATTATTTATTTCTGAACAGATGAGATCATGACGCACTGCTGCTCATTAAATATCCATTCTTGTTCTCCCATCGACTTCCATTAGGCCTCATTTCTAGATTTAATGATTTCTTAGTGCCCTTAATGATCTCCAGCTAAGACCAATCTCATTGGTTTTTTTAGTGCACTCATTGGTCAACTTGCCTTGCCACCCAGACTCTGCCTCAGCTAAATGCTCGCAACATTGAGCAAAACATCTCTCTCCCGAATGAAGTTAAATTCTACTTGAAAAAGCAATTCAGCATAATTAACCTCTTGGTTCTATTCTTTTTGAATGCATCTGATAAAGTGGTGTCCCTCCGTTGGGCCTCTGGAACAATAAACTTGTAGAAAGCAGCCAGTAACTGTATGGTAAGATCTGTTTTCACAAACCTCAATTTTGCCTCACAAATAAAACATCTACGTTACAACTAAATGCCAGGAGCAGCAGAAGTAAACCTAATTTATAAAACCCAACAGCAATAAATAAAACATGCCTTAGCGAATGCTAATGCTATGCACTTTGTCTAGAATGCTGCTATTTAGTTAACATGACAGACTCACTTCTGAACAAGAAAGAAATACCTTGTGGTAGACTGAGAGATTAATAAAACGAGATAAATAAAAGTGGTTACATTAAGGAGTAAGGCCTTGGTGCACAGGGAGCAGATGTTTTCCCCTGGTGCATAGGCTTCATAGATTTAACAGAAAGGAGCAGGCAGAAGAGGGAGAATTAGTAAAACAAGGGCAATGAAATGACATGCCTACAAACATAAGGATAGATGCCAGTAGTTGCACATCAGGGATTACATGACAGAAACTGCAAGCATGCGTGATGCAGCATCCGTGAGTGGGGTGCAAGGAGATGCTGCTTCTGGTTACATCCATACTCCATCCCTAATTCAGGGACATGGAAGAGACAAAACTGGAAGTGAAATCTAGCTACTCTGTTGAACAGACCATGTACTCAACTTTACACACAATTCTGGTTTGTCCTGAAGCATTTGCTTGCAATGCAACAGCTTTCTAGATCTTCATGGTATTTTTAAGGCATATTACCTCCTCCCAACTACTGAACAGGTATTCACACATTATGCTACTTCATTTAAAATGAATACTCATTAACTAACTTTCTTGTAGGTGCAGGTGATATTTATGTGAGATTGTTTTGCAGTGCAGAGTAAAAACAGTTTTTTCATGACAGTGAATTTCATTCCATAATGAAACTAGTGGGAGTTAGGACCTTCACTTCCATAGGTACAGTTCTGCACTCTAAATCATAAAAATTGTGCTCTTTGCTGCTTACTTAGGAAGTAAACAATTTCTTCTCTGCATCAAGCTAAAAATATCACATGTAAAAAAAAAAAAAAAAAAGAAAACCAAATACTAAAAAAAAAGCAAAAAACGTAAGAATTTTGTTTGCATTCTTTGAGAATAGCCAGATCCCCTGTTTATTTTTGTGGTGAAAGCAAATGCAAAGCAAATGGGGTCAAAGCCTACTGTTAACAAAGTTCAGTATATGGCAATCTTTTCTTAGTGATGTATAAAGTGGAGAAATTTTACTTTGTTTTAATAGGATTAAGTTCACTAGACATTATAGTTTCCATTTTTCATCCCCTATAGACTTTTGAACCCAGAATTGATTTATCAACAGATTCTACCCACAAGCTCAAAACAAAACTTGAGTGATGAACTCAGGCTCCACAAAGTCACTCATTTTTAACATGGCCATTGGACAGAATTTATTTTTACTTCTTTTCCCCATATACTTAAGAGAAATATGGCATAAAGCAAATAAAACAGCATATTTTAGCATACATGAAAGCCATAAAATACCTTATTATCATGATTTTGTCTGAGAGGTTTTATTAACATGCAACACAAGCCAGACACAAAATCAATTCATTAGGCAAATGCATCTCCAAGAACCTTCTGGCAGGGCATATCTTTTAAAGTGGAAAATCCTTCCCACTGATGCAAGTAGAGAGCACGTTAATGCATTACGTCATTCTAAATTGGATCTTGCACTTAATGCTGTTGAAGGCAGCTCCTCCAGACCTATAGGACTAAAGTCATTAACAGACTTCTGGGCATGCTGAAGAAAAAAAAATAGACCCAAAGAGGATTTTTTCATGGAACATTAAAAGTTTATCAGAGGTATTTATTTTTTGACAAAATGCATACATTTACCTTGATTATTATAACCAGTACAGAACAGCAGAAGTGATTACAAACCTCTAACCCAGGGGAAGATAAATGCATACACCTCCCCTGTGCATGCAGCATTTGACCCATTTCTGCCCACGCAGCAGAAGCCGCTTCACAAGGCCACATTGCAGCAAGCAATGCTCAGTGAAGCAAGCCTAGCAGAAGATGGAGGTATGCACCAATCCACCTGGTCTCTCCCTCTCTCCTCCCTCTTGGGCTTGTGCACCTAGGCAGGTCTCATCACGGCTGATGCAAAATCTAAAATGCTGGTGTCCGTGATGCTATGGTACCCAGCACCTCCAGGTCCAATGGGAGATGATCCCCTCAGTAACTAGCAAGGCAAGTTTGGCCCTAGGGTGGAGGAGGTGACACTAAATCTTGCCTCATGTTAAGGGAGGAGTGGGCCAGCCACCGCAGGCGTGGCTCTTCTACTCTTCTTCTCCAAAGGCCCCCGTGGGACAGACACACGCCACTGGTGTCACATGCAAATTTTTTGAGACAAACTCTCTGTAAACTCCTCTGCAGAAGGAAGACAGCAGAGGAAATGTCTATCTTTATTAAAAGACATCTGCAAACCTGTCTTTGAGGCTATTAGTCTTGAACACTAATGAGAAAGTGAACTGGTGTTGCCCACTAGATGGAAGCTGAAAGATGCTTCCACCCAAAAACTATAAATGCACAGAAAATATGTGTAATTCCATGTTAGTAAATGCTTTAACTACCGCAAAACCATCCACCAAGGTAATATAAAAAAAAACCTACAAATGTGAAAAACACAACTGAGTTGCACAGAGTGAATCTTTTTGCAGGTACTTATGTTTCTGACTAGCTTTTTTACACACAGAAAAAGACCTTTAAAACTCAAAACCAAACATCATTCATACATGGTACAGTCACCTAACAGCTTTCTGCTATGCCAACTCTCTTGACATTACAGCTGTTACTGGGGGGAGGAAGAAAAAGGGAAAAGGGGAAGCATTGAAGCAAATTCTCACTGCTGGTATGTATGCTTTACAACTTGCTTACTATTTCACATTTATACTGAAAAAAATGTGTAGGAGCTCTAGTAGGGCATAAGCAATCTAAAAGGTTTTGTCAAAGACTGACACCTGTATCTGTAATGGAGCACAACCAAAGAAGCCATGACACAACAATTAGAGAAAGAAACATAGAAACAAATCAAGATCTAGTAGATACTGTAGGTATACATATATATAAACATCTAGATTTAAAGCTTAATTTATCATGAACAGAAAAATTAATACATATGCTCTCCAGCCATAAGCTCTTGACTGACTTTGGACGAGAATAAAGCTAAAGGGGATTTTTACAAGTCTTCTAAAGACGGAAACCAAACACATGGTGAGTAAGACTGGAGAAGTATTTAGGTGTCTGTATACACATGTACACACCCCTAGAGTTACCAAAACATACACCTAGAACAGCATAAGTGTAATGTCTAGTAGCATCATTCTCATGGAAGAAAACACTATTCTCACATGCCACAGCCATATACTGCTCCACTGTAGTCCATTTTGATGACTGGACATACCATAATCTTATCTGACATAGGAATTTTAAATGGATAAAACTTCTTTTAGGTTTATACTCCTGGCCCCTCTTCTTTATTGTATCTTCATTTCCCGAAGTCCAGTAAGGTTCCTACAATTTAACAAAATCAGCTAACTTTGGGCTTAGCATCCTCAGCTGTATGACAGAGGGGGTCATACAGAAATATTGCTGAATGCAACAACCTTTTCTGATTTGGACCTTAATAGTATTAGTCTAAGCCCTGCAGAGTCACCTTTGCTTAGGAAACAATGCCTGTTTTGTTTTGCTTCCTCAGGCATACAAGAAAAATTAAACTTCAGGCACTGTTTATCTGGTTGCTGAATGCAGATAGAGCATAGTTTTTTACACAGCAACCCTCTTCCCTCTTTCCAGTCTGATAATTATGGGCTTTCCTATTCTGATTCAGCTGCCTACAGCCTCAAGATTTTGCAGGCTAGGTACATGTGGCAGTTTTAGTAAACCTCTGGGAACCTGCAAGTCTTAGACACAGGGACCAAAAAAATCTAGGGGGAAAAGAAAAAGAAGAAAACAAAAGAAGGGAGAAAAGGTAGGAAAAAAAGGAAAAAGGAAAACCTTTGCCCTGGTGTATTCTATTTTCTTAACATTATTCTCAGAGCAATAAATTCCTCTCAATATATTCTCTTCAGTGATGCAATGTATATGTGTGTATATATATATATATATATATATATATATATGCATGTGGTGGGGTCATAATAGGGGAATTGCATTGCCTACGTCATTATTCTATTTTAATTCTGATTATTAATGGACTAAATGCTTCATGACATATATTTTTTTCAAATATAATTACTTGCAAAATAAGAATGGGGGAGTGTGGGGAGGCAATAGCAGAGGATCAGGGCATGCTTCGGGTAGCTTCTCACGCCTGCAACTGTCATACTGAGACACAGAAGGGCAAAAAGGAAAAGTACCACACTTCAGTCCTTCTGATTTGCTTAACGGCTCATCTTTCATTTGTTCAACCCTTAAAGATAAATAACTGGCCTAATTTTGACAACCTATCTTTACCAAGATAAGAGTGAAAAACAAACCTGGAAAGATGAGGGAAGTCTATGATGGTCAGGAGCTTCCTCTAAGCGCTGACTTCCCTGTTCCATCTGCCTTCAGACACAGTCATATTAAGCCCATGAATACTCGTCTTCAGAGAAACTCAATTTACTTCAGAGGATCTTTGCTAGGGCAAAAAAAGTCCTACAGTCCCAATCAGACCAGAAGAAACATAAGGAAGGCTGATGCTCCAAGGGCAACAGGCAGCACATTGGCTGCAGGCTGCAAGAAATGTATAATGAGGTGAAGTTTTCCCTAAGGAATTCCCACAGAAGCACAGGACTGTGCAAGGTCCTTGGAAGGTCCTGTCATCTGGGGGGAGTTTAATCATCTATCATAATGGGCATCAAGATTTTTACTAATATATTGGATAAAACACCAAGCTTATCTTGGTTTTTTGACAGTTTATTCTTCATTGCCTGTATTTTAACCTCAACAATTCTAGGCATTTCTACATTATTTAAGTAAATGCACCCATTAAGGTTTTAAAATTAGCATTTATATTTGCTTCAATGTCTCATGTAAAGTGTTTGGTAGATTATTTCACTGAAGTAACATAAGCAAAACCACTTTTTTCCTGGATATTCTCTTTTATTCCAAACTGGTAGATTACCTGTAAAATACCCATGTAACATGCCATACATATATTTTGTCTGTCTGAAAAGTAATTTTTAATCAAGACTTCCACTTTATGGGGAGATTTGACTTACCAGAGAGTCTGTTCGGGAGCTGATTGGGGTTTTTTTTTAAGAAGAAAAGAAATTACCAGGACAAAAGTAACTGAAAGCTGAATGGGAAAGCCTGGAACTATCATTATGAAAACTCCTCCTTCATTAGCTAGCTACATAACAAACAATAATTCAGCAGCATTTTCCCATTAAAGGTGACAACAAAAGCACAACCGAAGGCTTTGCCTTCATCATAATTAGTTTTGTTTTGTAAGATAACATAACATAGTTTTTGCAAGTCTCATTCCACTCCATTATAAAAGGCAACTCAGCCAGAAGAAATTGCTTATTACACTGAACTCAAACGGTTGGATAACAGAAGCTGAAACAATTAGAAAGTATTAA
Source organism: Pezoporus occidentalis (assembly GCF_034315485.1). Taxonomy (NCBI): domain Eukaryota; kingdom Metazoa; phylum Chordata; class Aves; order Psittaciformes; family Psittacidae; genus Pezoporus; species Pezoporus occidentalis. Next base: position 784,459 of record NW_026913900.1, on the reverse strand, counting down.
AAAAAGCAGTAACACTTACTTTATGGAAATGGGGGGGGGGGGGGGGGCAGTCCTGGTTAATTCACGGGTGTAATTTATAAATAATTCTGTTGATTGTCCTTAATGTGCACTGGAAAGTGCACTTGGATGTGCAAGATAATTAGCACATTTGGTTTTTATATGAAAAGTTTAGAGGTGATGAATCATTCTCAATGTAACCACAGATCTTTTACTAAAGTCAAGGAAAGCTATGGAGAATTCAGGCTTAAGTAATGTTTGTGAGGGAAGTATCAGCAGAAAAAAATGGGGAAATCCATACAGAGACACACTGGTAGAAGACTGCTAAGACAAGCAAGATACATAATATCACAGAGTGATGGGAAAAATTAGGTTCTTTTGTCATACATGGTCTAGAAGTTTATTTACATACATGGTCAGTAGGATAGACTCATTGAGGAACGGTTCAAAGAGAGTCACGTTTCTTCTTTATGAGAGGAGTAGTAAATACAAGGAGAGCTGAGGAGCAAATCCTCTCTTAATACAATTAATGTCCCTCTTGACAGCAGAGCTTCTTTTGAGAACTGGGTACTGGTCTTCGAACTATAACTCCTGGAAGAATTATTATTCTGTATGCTGTGGGAAGTCCTCAACCCCAGTGTTAGGTATATCCTATACTCTGTAGGACTGCCTTCTCCTTCGAAGTCCTATTCAGCAGAGAGAAATAGCATATTTAAGCATATTGTGAACATGTATATGACCCTCAAAACTGTAGGATAACTGAAAGCAAAACATTATTTATAGGTGTCTAAAATGTAATTTGCGAGATAGGCAACAGATCAAGCCAACAATTACGCATATTTGATAATGATTGTGATTGGTGTATCCAGCAAAGGCTAAGAAGTTATGCAATTAATGTTCTAGTAACTTTATTAATTTTCTAGCTTGGGTGGATATCCATATACTTATCAAATATGTATTCAATTTACTATGAAATAAGCTACCTCTCTCTAGAGGGGTAACTCGAGCGGTAGAAAGGACTGGGAGGCCAGGCAGTGCAGAGACCAGGCCACAGCACAAGTGTGAACGACTGTCTGGACTCAGGCAGCACTGCATCCTTATGTTAGCCAAGCACAGGGTTAATGCATGACATCTGGGAAGGAAATAAGGGATATGTATCCTTTTCTGAAGGAATTTGCACGGAGCACCACTCTAGCTCTGACTCCGAAGATGCCCCTCTTGCTTTCCTAATTCACTCTGAATTTACAGCTCCTTCACCTTGGCTCAATATGGCTGAGGAGCTTTTGCTGGCCATTATCTCTGATCTTGTCTGCACTTGCAGCGAGCCCTTCTGTCTATCTTCCTCTGCACAGGCAGCTCCTCCCACCCCCATCCTGTCTACAGAGAGCACAAACCTTACTCTGGAGCCCTTTGCATCCTCCCCACTGGACCTGAGTCTGATGCACTAACTCCCCAAAAGCACAGCCACTGGCTCCTGCCTCCACTCCAAGCCTCCTTGGCCATCCCAGACCTTCACCACTAGCTCTTCCTCCAAACACCTCTGGAGGCAGCTGCAGAGAAAATCAGATTGAGGAGCATGTCAGACTGCCAGACTGTTGAGAGAACAACTATTATATGGCTGCAGGCTTGTCCAAAGGGCTGAAGCCTGTCCACATGCTGTTCTGCATCATCCCCTGCATTGTCCTCCTGTGGCCAGCGCCAGGCATCTATTTAGAATCTGGGGTGTATTCCCAACCACTGCTTCCAAATCAAAACAAATTTACACAACTGCAACTAGAAGGCCTCCAGACAGTATGTTTTTGTGCTTTCCTTTCCTTGAATAGAAAGAAGCCTTTCCTATGGGAACCAGGACTACCACTCATTTCTCCGATACCAGACTGAAGTCCCATGTGGCTGTATTCCCAGACTGTTTCTGCTGAAATGCTGCAGTTTGTCATTTGAAGGTGTTTTCAATATAAAAAGTCAAAGACAATTTGACTAAATGTAAATCAGAAGAAAAGATTGGGAAGGCAGAGGAATAATAATACATCAATTTAGCAAAGTTCTTGCTGTGAATATCAAAAAGTATGTCACTAATCTGCGCTGATTGCTTGGAGAAAATTCAGAGTGCATGAGTGCTCTGTTATCTTTGCACTGCACCTTTTTTTTTGCTGTTGTGCTTGTACCAGTGCATATTTTACAAAGATTAATATGCTCCTACCAAATCCATACAGCCTTATAAAATCCATGGGGACATCTGGCAAGAATTTATCAGATCTTTTTTCTGCATGTTCCTTGCAAACAGATTAGTACCTAGTGAAGTATTCTTAAGTGAGAGGGTAGAATGAAATGGGTGTTTTATTGATGCAGAGAGGAGATCAGTGGGAATTCAAAATCTGAAGTTGCAAGATAAGATCAGGTTGAGTGAAAGACCTTTTCCTCTGAATTTGGAAACAGCAAGTAGCTATCAAAAGAGTGCATAAAGTAGAAAGGGATCACAGAAAACTCCATCATTTAAGGAGTTAATAAATGTCTTTGACAAACCTTTCATGCATGTTTTCACTGGCTTCACAAGAATACACAATGTGAAGTTGTGTCTTACATAAAACAGAGAAGAAAACGAATGCAGCTTTGCTTTACCAACTGGAAAAAGAAATACTATTAGTAGATTCTATCAAATTCAATAATTTATTCCCTCTTTACACTTCTTCTTTCCTTGAAGAAAATCCTTTATAACTAAATCTAGCAGCCATATTGGACCATACATCATTCCATACTATCCCAATGAACTACTAAAAAGTCAGCTCAGCACAGCATCAAAAATAGATATTGAGAGCCTTGTATATAAAGCTACTATTGATACCAATTGCACTTGAGTCAGATGCTGAACCACGACTGAAAAGATAGCCTGTGACTGACTTGTTTTATTAGATTCAACATTGATAAAGTAAATAAGGTTTAGACGCAGAAGGGTTTAAGGTACTTGAAAAAAAGCAGCCAACAAATTCACAGTATTCATTCTAATAAAGATCTGCTAAATCCAAAGAGGTTGGAGAAGTAGCCTGCTTTCATGAAAAAAAATAGTTCTGGCATGAGCAAAGTCTGCACCCCAGACTTTAATAAACACCACAAAGATACCAGCACTGTAACACATTTGAGAAGGAGTTTGCTTGGAGTGAGGGTGAAGTACAGTGGCAGGCAACCAAAACCACCTGACAGCCTTCGTGAGGCCAGTTCACACAATATTCATCTCCCTTATCCCTAGTCTAGAAGAGCTGTGCAGCTGTATGTTGACAAGCATTACAATGAGCCGTCTATTTTAAAAACTATCACACTAAAAAAGATTTACAGCACATTTAGAAGGTCTAGCACTAATTTTTTTGCAAGAACCCACAATGAATTACTATTAAGACACAGGCTTAGATCAGTTATTTGCCCTGATAGGTGGCAGGACTGTCACCTTCTTTATCACCAAGATGTGTAGATGAGTGAAAGACAAACATATCAATGGATTTATGTGGTGGAATGTAATTTTGCTCTGCTTAAACCAAACATCTGTATAGACTAACAAATATCAAATCCTCCTGAATCCTACTTCAAAATGCAAGAGCGTATCTATCAACACAATTACCTACATCACAAACAGCTGCAAATTGAATGCCAGAGATCAAACACCACAGCAAGTTTTCACAACAACCTTGAAGTTCCAATCAGTTCTCTTGGGCATCACAGCACATAAGCACAGATTTCAGGAAAACCACAAAAAATCTACCACTGTCTTCAGCCAAGAGTGCTGACTGTATATGCACCCCTGCTGTGTAGTTGGGAGAACCATGAAAACACTCTGGCTGCATCTGGAGCAGATTCACTCTGCCTGACATCTCAGTCAGTGACTATTGTGTTAGTAGCACCTTTTTGTTAAGGCAGTGACTGGGTCTGTATAAAATTAATACAGAAAAAGAAGTGAAAAAAAGGAAACAAGTATACCAAAAAGGTGGAATAAATTAGCATAAAAAGATAACAACCCTGTCTAGTAAGCTACTCTAAATGTAGGTTAAAAAATGAGAACTATTGTCTAAGTTGCTCACTTTTAACAGACAGGCATTGAAAATTGCATAAATAACAGTTGTATAACTAAAAAAGTACCATTTGTTTCACTTGGACTCTGAAAGCTGCTGCCTTCCATTCTGCAGGATCCAGGCTGTCAAATTCCCAGAGTTAGATAATCGATCAGTAGTACAAGAAATTAAAGGAAAATGTTTGACCCTGCTGGGAATTGAGAAGGGCTCATAGACATCTTAGACCCCTCGTGTGGTTTGCTCATGATCAAAGTCAGCCAGCAGGTAAGGGACAAAAAAAAAAAGCTGCACATTGCATATACTCCAGAGCCACACTCCACCAAGACCCCAGTCCTCAAAAACCTCCAAAAGGACAGTAAGAGAATTCCTGTGAGCATTCACCGCTAGGCAAGTCCCATACATCCTTGTATGCCTGGGGCCCAAAATCAGTAATTTGTATTTGCCTTTAATCAGGCTGTGCCAATGTGCACATTAATTTAAGCCCCAGTTATGAAGAGGAGATATATTAACATACAGAATAGTCATTGCCAGAAAAATACACAAAAAAAAAAGGTGTGAGAGAAAGACCTATATGCTACAGAAACTCTTGGTTCATACTTTTCCTCTAATTACCAACTCAGTGAGTGCCCCTTTGTTTTTCAGGTCACTCCCCAATTATATATTACATGTCTCTTTGTTCCAGAACCTTTAATTCTTTTCCAGTGTTGCAGAATTAAACGGACAGGGTTCTTAATCTTGTCTCTACAAAGAACTTGTTGTAATTGCAATGAATGCTTTCATTTTGCTGGTGTCTGAAATACGATTTGCAGGGGAAGGGGGAGTGCGGGTTGATGCTAGTCCCATCATTAATAACATTCTTGCAGGGATTGTAGTGGTGGGAGTAAAAAAACCCAAAGCTTTTATATAATAACAAGCATGTGCCTGCACGTGAACTGTTCCTTTAAGAAGCCTTGGGCTAGCGGAAGAAGGGGGATCTGGAGAAAAGGCAGCCCTACAGCTGTAACATAGGGCAGAGGTTAAATCTGTTGCCATTTTTATTGCAAGTATGGTCACTGCATACTCTCTCCCTGAAGGCTTCACTGAATTAGAGGTGTTTGCCATCGGCACTGCCCTGCTGGTAGAAGGTAAGCTCGGTGCAAGACATCATCAGGAATAAGGTTTTTACCCTAATTACTCCTGGTGGGAGGGGGAAAGAAAACTGAAGCAAACAGCAGCATCTGTGGTACATTCACCAGTGGTGGTTACTGCTGCTATGTCACCGGTATTTCTTGTGAGTAAATCAGGGTGAACTGCAAGCTGTTTGCACTGAAGATCCCTGTGGCAGTGAAGTTCCTGCTACATAGCTTTCTTATCAAGAATTTGGGATGCAGGATTTTGTTGTTGACTTTTAAAGGCAATTTTATCCTACGGGGAACAACATTGGAATGACCAAAAATCTCTCAATAAAATTGGGCTTCTTGCTTTGTGGGCTGTGATAGTTGTTTCAGAATCAAAGATGATAGGTCCAAAATAACCTGTTAACTGTTAGCATACATACAAATTGCATTGGTAGTGCTGCAAGTAATGGCTCTTGGATAACAGTAAAAGCCAGAAATATACTTGGGCAACATTCAAGAGCTCTCATGGCATTACGAAGCAAAAGTTGGGATAGGAGACCATATTCGTTTAGGTGAGCTAATGTGGGCTTTTCTTAAGGCATGTGCCACTTCACTGAGAGACTGCAGCAAAACTGTGAATTTGTATCTACCTGGTAGCTAGTGAAGGACAGGTGTGTAGCTGGGATTATTAGGTGTAAGTCAGCGGCATCTCTTCTGAGCTACATCCCAGTCAGGGCCTGGGACTCCATCCCTGCATAGTGCTGCTCAGCTGGGGAAACAGGGATTGTGAAGCCCAACAGTAGAGGGGGAGAAGGTGTAAGCACCATCAGAATGGGATAAATGCTCATCAGCTCACCCCATGAATGTGGAGCATGGGAGAAAGGAGAATGCTCTCCCTTTCCTTGCAGGTGAGCTCAGCTGGAAGGCAGCATCATGTCTGCCTGCAAAGGAAAGCTGTAAGAACTGTGTCAGAAACTCTTCCGTGGGAGAGAGAGAGAGAAGAAAAACCTTTTCCTTCTATCCTAAACAGAGTTCAGGGCTAAACTGGGCCACGAGCATTAAGCCATCTTCAGTGCCTGGCAGGGCCTGGTGTTACTTTGCACTTCATTACTGAGGGGTGAGAAGCGGCAGGAGGACGAGTACGCCGCCGGGTGCTGGCAGAGCCTGACAGCAGGGGTCTTGCTGGGGAACGGCTGGCTGCAACACCACAGACCTGCCAGCCCTCACCTGCCCATGCCCAGGGGGCTGCAGCCAGCCGGGGACCTTCTCTGCTGTTGAAGTCCAAGCAGAGTACCTGCTGGTGACCCTCACCTAAACTAGATGTCATCTAGTACATTTGTGCTTTACTAAACACAAGTATTTTCTGTAGGGTTTAGGCAGAATGTGCACAGTGGATTGGCAGTAGAACTTTATCTTTTCCATCTGACTTGGAAGATCTAACTAAATAATTAAAGATTCATCCACTTTCTCAAGGCTCTGAGAGAAACCAATGAAGACAGCCTTCCAGTATCTGAAGGGGGGCTATAGGGATGCTGGGGATGGACTCTTCATTCAGGAGTGTACTGACAGGACAAGGGGTAATGAGTTAAAACTTAAACAGGGGAAGTTTAGATTGGATATAAGAAAGAAATTCTTTACTGTAAGGGTGGTGAGGCACTGGAATGGGTTGCCCAAGGAAGTTCTTAATGCTCCATTCCTGGCGGTGTGCAAGGCCAGGCTGGACAGAGCCTTGGTTGACATGGCTTAGTGTGAGGTGTCCTGCCCATGGCAGAGGATTGGAATGTGATGATCTTAAGGTCCTTTCCAACCCTAACTATTCTATGATTCTATGATTCTACGACCTTCTTTCTGTGGCAGCTTCTGAGTGCAGTTTGCAAAAAAGTCCTGTGGAAGAACTGAAACTTGCATTCGCTTTATTAGCTGGACACATTTGTTGTCCTAAAAATGAACATATATATTTTTAACTGAGTTCTCTATTTGTACACTCATGCTGGCCTTCAAGAAAGCAGAGTGGGTTGAAGCCTGGAGCTTCCAAAAACTGGGGAAAGATAGAAGAAAGCTGATCTGTTAGTAACTCTTTTTCTACTACTCTAAATAAGGTCACAACATACCTCTCCTAAAGGCTTCACTGCGTTTGGGAGAGTTGGCAGCAGTTTTACCCTGTGGATGGGGGGTAAGCTGGCAGGGAAGAAATAATAACAGCAGATCTCAAATGGCTTCAAGTATTTCTCCTGGAAATATTTTGTTGTATGTTATGTAACGAAAGGCGCACATCAGCTGTTACTATGGTTATGCCATCAGCCATTAATGCAATTAAGGTAGGAGCAGGATTTCTGACTGACAAAATCATCCATCTTATGTAGCTGCAGAATTAAGACAATGAGCATAAGTAACTACACTGCAGAATTAGGGGATATGGGTTTTCTCTGTGCTACATCATTTCTCTTTCCAAGAAGAACACAAAAAGACATACTGCCTCTTATCTAACTGAGATCTGGGATGTTGAGTCAGAGCCTCATCAGAGCTAAAACAATTCGGGTAATTCATCTTGAAAAGGACATTAAAGGACAAAGCCTGAGTTTAAACCAGTGAAGAACAGATTTCAGAGTGGCACAGCTCTCTGCTGGGTGAATAGCCAGAGCTGCTCGGATGCTCCTCTCTGAGGACTAACATTAACTTATTTTTTAAATCTACCAGTGACTGCTTTTTATAATTAGATTATTCCTTTCCATGTATAGTCTATTGACGAAGGGCAGTAATAAGATTGAGCTGGTGTGATACAAGCACTGTCTAGGCTAACCTTAGACAGAAGCCCAGAGGTAAACAGGCTGACTGAAACACAGCTGAGGGGTTTAAACACAAAAGAATGGTACAAACAATATTAAATACAGCCCATTTCTTTACCAAAGACAGGCTTGGGAATGTGTGCACCAGCAGCATGTGCTGGCTGTCTGCCCTTCTGCATATCCCTCACTCTGACCCATGTGTCCCTGGATGGAGCCCAACAACCAGGTTTCTCTATTAAAACAAAAGGTAGAATACAAATAAGATTAAAGCACTTCTGCTCTGCATGACTAGATATACCCCCAGTGCAGTACGAAGCACTGACTTCAGCTGTCATCTATGACAGTCTCTGTAACTTGCGTGAAGACTGTGACTACTGTCTATATATACTGTCTATATACATTCCCTGTACATAACTTTCCATGGTAATTACTGTTCTCTCATTAAAGAAAACAGCAGTATCATTATAGATATTTCCCAGTTCCAGTTGAATCACGCAAAACAATTCTGTGTTTCAGCCCTGCTTGGCTTCTGTCTGAATGGCTTGACAATTATTTCTTTCCGAAAAATCAAAGAACTCCGAACACCCAGCAATCTGCTGATTCTCAGCATTGCACTGGCCGATTGTGGGATCTGCATCAACGCATTCATCGCTGCCTTTTCCAGCTTCCTAAGGTATCTTCTTCTTCCTAAAGAAGATAACGCAAAATTAACAGCTTAAGTCCTAAGAGGTCAAATTAATACAAATTATTCTCTAGCATACCATCTAACCAACTTTTTCATTCTTTCTATTTAAAACCACGAAGTGAAACGCTATATAGGTCTACCAAGCAAGAAAAACACAGACTTTACTGCATATAATCACTTGCAGATTATAAAGCTGATTATAAAAGACATTTAATCAGGCAGCTTTATGAGTGGTTATAGTAGAAGCTGCTTGAATATCGAAATAGTAGTACATTTTAATTTGACTAAGCCTCTAGATCAACCCCAAATTTATTTTTAAGTCTTTCTGGGTTTTTGATGAACCTTTCCATTAAAGCACTTATTTGAGAAATTTGCAGAAAATGAAAATGCCAACCTTTAGCAGGGAGTTTACATCAGTTGTGACACATTTGATTTTCCACATTTTCACACATGTCAATCATTTAATCAAAGGACAGAAACAATATCAAGCATTTCAGTGAATAATTACAACAAACAAATCACATGCAAGCCATACTCAAAAAAAAACCAAAAACCCTATAAAATAGCTGATGAATAATTCTGCCTTACTACCATATTTTTAAACCCTGGAAATACTTCTAACAGAGAACAGAAATATATTTCAAGACTTAATGTGACCATTTTATCCTCCCTTAATGAATATAAAAACATTTTTGCAAATTAGGAATTCAATAATAAGCTCCAGTGAGGCCTTATTCAACATTATTTTGCTTCCTGTATAGGTCACTCTTGTTCAGACACTTGTGTCTCACTGGAGTCAATAAAATGACTTTACTGAGCTGTAGCTGAGAAGCTAAGGTCGATATATCAAAATAAACTTGGTTTTAACAACTGCAGGACCTTTTCTCTTAAATGGGTGCAGAAGTTTCCCAGATTCCCAGGCATTCAGCAGTCTCCTGTTCAACGGGACTTTCAGAAATAGTCTCCCAATGAATTATACCGCTGTTCTGTAAACACATGACAAAGTAGTTTGCTGTGTACTTCTACCTCACAGTCAGCTTTATGAGCATAACAGTCAGGTTAGATGAGGAGAGAAAGAAGAAAAGCCATGGCTTCTTGCCATGGCTGACCAGGGTGTTAGGATGACCAGCACATGTCAGCGGATGTGACATGAGATTACCACATGGTTATTCTCATTTTATGTCTACAAAGACATTTGGAGGCCACAGACTTGCTATTAGGAATATTTTTATTCATTGTGAGCTTTTGTACTGTGTTGCTTGGTGAACACTGGCTTTCCAAACGGTTATTACTCACTTGCTATATTCACATGTTGACAAATTGGCTGCTCCCAGTGGGTGCAAATTTTGAAGATACGGATAATTGGATGAAATGAAGGTTTCAAATCAAAAAAAACAACTTTCCAATCCATAAATTAAGGGTTTATTTTCTTTTACATATTAAGAGTTAAAATAGCTGTGGTACTATATCAGGCCTCACAGCAAGAGAAAGGATGGCAAATACCTAAAGGCAACCACAGGAACATTTTTGTCAATGTTTCTCAGACTTAGAAAACATGACAAAGGCTATCATCATTTTACCCTTGCAATTAATACGTTTCCAAAGATATCTTCACCTTTTTCTTACATACTTCTTGTTTGTTGGCAGATACTGGCCCTATGGCTCTGAAGGCTGTCAGATCCATGGATTCCAGGGTTTCTTGACAGCACTAGCCAGCATTAGCTCCAGCGCTGCAGTTGCCTGGGACCGGTATCATCACTACTGTACAAGTAAGGGATACAATTTACCTAGTAACCTTACTTGCTATAAGGCAGCTTGCTTAGATTTCAGAGAATCAAAGCAAGCACATATTTATTATCTGTGTATCTTATATGTAAGTTTATTTATCTTGTACACCAGAGACAGAGCAAATACAATCTGTCCAAAGGACCTCTTCCCACAGAGTGGGGACTAACCAACCACCTTCAGGACATATTTCCTCTTCCACATCACATCCAAATTGTGACCCTTTTGCCATGATCTCACTTTCCCTGTAGGTAATCTTCAAAACAAAATCCAAACCAAAATACAACTCATCATATTGAAAAAAATTTACGCACCTTCGGCTCCCATCCAACACCCCGCTGTGTACCAAACAGATCTTCATGCCCATGCAGGGCTTCCTAATTACAGATAAATTTGGTGCAGCTAGAGAGCTGCCTCTCCAGAGACAGCAGCTGGAACATAGCCCACGGCAAAGCACTTCTGCAGAGATACAATCTTGCAGGCAGAGCTCAGCAGCTCCATTGTGTGACAAACAAGCACTTTGGGGTACAAGAGCCATTGGTGAGGTCTGTGCTGTATTCTAGATTCCCTTATGAAGACTGGAACTTCATATATTTGTTCCCAAGCAAGGAAAAAATTATCTGCAAGTTTCAATAAAAGTGGCAGAGCTATTTTTAAATACTAATAAGAGGAGGAAATGTTATTTTTCTTGTCTTAGTGAAGGCCATTCTTTGTTGTTTTTTTTTCTTGCAATATAGTTTTTAACTAGCTCTGACACCTTTGCTGGGTTTAATGGAAATCCAATTTTAGACAGGGAGATCAACCCAGGAAAATAAATTTGACATTTTCTATGGACTTATGAAAGCATATTTTTAATTTAGGTGAGAGTTTGAAAAGATTGGCAGATATGTGGATTTATAGAGATAGATATGCTCTATCACAGAAATTCCTCCCAGACTTTGGCAGTACTGCATTCACATAACATGAGTGGAAATTCCTGCTGAATTAGGAATTCAACAGGTTTTGGTGCCTGTACAGTCTGCTGAAAGTCCAGATGTCCTCCAGCCACCACTGTGGATGGGGCGAACAGGGGAACAACTGTATTCTCTTAGCACAGAAGTCAGGAAGCACAGCAAGGAGCTTTATCATCTGCTGTAAAACAAAACAGCATCCTTGTAAGCACTGGAACTTGCAAAACCTGCTTTCTTGCAAACATGGTGCACAGGGATGATATTCACCTTTGTCTAATAAGATAGATTTGCGCTGACTGCTTGTCCTGGTTCCAGCTATAACAGCAGCTATGGGTGCTTTCCTGTGGCATCACCTCTTCCCAAACACTAACTTTCACAGTAAATGCAGCAGCTTGGTACCTGTCAGTTCCCACTTCTCTCTCCAGTATAATTCTAAGTAGCCAATGTTTTCAAAAGTGATCAGGAAAGGACTGAGAGACCAACACAAAGTGTACAATCTCACAGCCCTCATTAGGAAAATGGGAAAATACATGATGTGAAATACAAGCTTATTCTGAAAGGACATCCTAGCACTCTGTAATGCTAGAAATGCCCTAATTCACATTATAAAGTAACTTTGGCAGTCATGTGGGAGCTCTGGCACCTGGGAAAAATTGGTGAGGTTCTCCCATCTGCAGCTTTCATATCTCCTGCTAAAGCCAGGCTTTTTCCAGAGGAATGAGGAGTCCAGAGCACCTAATGTGACCACACCATTCCCTAAACACTTGTGTCCTTTTGGCAATGTTGATAGACAAATGCAGCCCTCCTTTTATTGAGCTAAAGCACAAGCTGCTCAGACCGCTTCACAAAATATTTACTAAAGGAAAGTGTAAAAGCTGGCTGGGGAAGAAACTGCTGAGCTGCAGCGCTTCAGTCCCCTCCACCACTGGCATCCTCACAGCCTTTTAGGCACATCTTTCATACGATTAAAGCAGCAAGTGGTGAAACACAACCAGAGCAGACAACAAACATGTTCAGTGAAGATCCTGTTGCGGGTGGAAGGGTTGCCAACTTTTTGTTCTGCAGCTTTTGTCAAGAATTTTTCTCTTTTCCTCAGGCAACAAAATGTTGTGGAGTTTGTTTTTTTTTTTATGTCCAAAGGCCCCAGATAATGCAGGCAGTAAGCTAAATCCATACTAACACCCTCTGGACCCTAAATGTGTTTGGAGCCAGAATAGGAGCATCTGTATTTTACAAGAGAGAGCCTGAAAATAAGCGTGTCCTTGGAAAGACATTTTAGTCTCTGCAACATTGGCTTTAATGCTTTTATGTCATGCCCTCCTCCAGTCAAGAGCATACTCCATTAAGAGCACAGGCAGAGAGACCCTAAGGGCACAAGCTTCTTTACTTTGCTCAAATTGTTACTTACTGATGGCCAAACATTGCTCCTGTTAGTGAATACTTTGAACAACAAAACAAAATAAAAACCAAAAAAGCCCTCAAGACCCAGAAGGTTTTAAAAGCTCATGCTCTGTGGCTATTCCAGTAAAACCAGCCACTTCTGGTTTCATCCTTCACATGTTGATTGAGAGCAAGATTAAATCATATTTCATAGATCTGATATCCCAAGGCTCCAGGCTATGTGTGTTCTCAATCCATACATTAAACTCCTGCTGACACTGGTGTGAGTTTTCATGCCTGTACAGAAGGCACAAAATATCTCTGCCTAAAAAACAAAGCTACCAACTATTTATCTCCATTCCCTGGGAACTGGTCCTCTTTCCAGACTAAATTACATCAATGTTTTTGTCATGCCCTAACAGTTTCTCAATAAACCCTTTCTTGTGACATTCCTCTGCTTGACACTTGATTATGCACTATCCATATTTCTGAGGAAGACAGAGCTGATGAGAGTGTGAGATTACTAAAATGGTGAGAAAAAAATGGGACTTCTCAGCCATTCTGGAGTCTAATAACAGAAAAATGTTCACCAACATCCTGAAAACTAACCAATTTTTTTAATTAGTTTGATTTGAAAGTCAGTACAACCCTTGGTGATGTAGTGCTAGGCTTTAAAGTGTATTGATAACTAGACTTGTCATGCATAAGAGAAGAGGTTGGTATTGATTGGCATATGGAAGAAAATTATATGACCACCACACATGACAGACATACTAGAGTTTCAAGACGTTTTACTCTCCTCCCCCTTTCTTTATTCCTCCCAGGCAATCCTTCAGGGAAACTCTTTTCATCCCGTAAATATGGCTTTGGGATGTATGGGGCTACTTTCACAGCAAGGAGGGAAAAAACTGCATAAATTTGTAGTCTGAAAGTCTCTACAAGAGGGGAAAAGGCAGGGGAGTCTGAAGGGTTTGAATGTCAACCACTAGAAAGATGGGGAAAGAGATAATTGCATTTCAAAATCTGATCATTAGGGGTGGAAGGGAAAAAACAGAATCGGTTTTATGTTAGTGCCTGTCAGCAAAGTAGGGAAGGGCAAACTCTGAGGAAGCTGTCTACCAACAGCCAAGCATTCAAGAAAGAAGATGACATTTTATATCACGATATTTTATTTCATTCTGACATTGTATATAGATAACATTGTCAGTTGTCCCTCCCTGGCCACTGAAATGAGGAAAACATCCTGGATAACATTCTTAATGTAGTAAGGGAGGAAGGAAGCATCAGCATGGGAGGTCTCACTGGAGCAGCGATCAGGCAGGCTGGTGGACAGTGACCTGAAAGCAGGCAGACACCTACCACGGAGACATCTTTGCTGAAGGCATTTCAACCTAACTCGTAGCTCATTTTAGCGAGAAGGTAGCATTCTGCCATCAGCAGCTTGCGGAGAGGGGAAGGATCCTGGTCGGGTTTTTTTCCTTTCCTAACCACAGCATACAGATACAGTTTTAAAAGAAAAGACAAAAAAAAAAACAAAACCTCTATCAGATTTTACACTTGCATTTAAGAATTAGGGAAAATGGAAAATCTGAAGTGATTTATGTCAGTACTTTTCTCACTATTACAAAAGAAAATACGAACAAAATCAGCAGGGATTTCACAGCAGCATTTAATTTCAAGTAGAATTGTGGTGACTTTTATCTAATCCTTAACATTCAACGAAATCTAGGTTGTTATATCAGTATTCAAAGATTAGCAAACTGCCATTTGCTCCAATTGCAGCTGTCAGATCTGTCAAATTAGGATCAAGTGCTTACCTCCTGTCACACATACTGCAGCCACCCTGCCACATTTCCCTCATCTAGTGTTCTACCTGCATCAGTTTTCCCTGACAAAATGCCAATGTTTATACAGCTCTTGCATTTCCACTGAAGCAGGAGATAATTGCCAAGACAGCTCTGTGATCATGGGGAACCACAGCAAAAAAATCAATGGAGTAAAAAAAATACCTTTATTAGGTTTTTTAAAGAGCTCTTTCTAATGCTATGCACAAAAGAAGCTATTATGCAGTGCAGCTTTCTTATTCCTACAAAAAACTGAATGATTGTGGACACCAGTGACTAGTGCTTCTCACACTGCAGATGAAGTAGGCACCAATACCTGTTTTACTTATGACTGATACATATTTTCCCTTGTAAGATACTCAGATATTTTCGTCTTTGACAAACTTTGCCAATTTTAAGTGATGCATACCTGAAAGTCAGGTACAAGCCATACTGTTCTGAAATACACCAGCCATTATAATTTAACGATTTCCAAGAATGAGGAAAAAGGACTTCTCCCTTTATCCTAGAAAGCCCTTTAATCTTTCTGTTTGAGAGTTTCCTTTTGAATTCCAGCCTGAGATCTATAGCTGAAAGGTAGCCACTGTGTCAAAGATTTTTTTTTTCTCTTTCTGTGAAAACTGGCAAAATGTTAACCCATTTACAAATCTACCAAAAAAAAAAAAAAATTAAAATCTACATTTATAAATATCTCCACCAACTAGAGATGGAAAAATAGTTTATGATTATGTCACTAAAAACTGTCCAACATAATCAAAAGAATTAAGGTTCCATGCTCCATTTTAGCACTTCCTAAAATTTTAGATTTTGACATCACAGTTTTAAAATCATTAAATGGCAGAGGGGTTGTTTGTAAGAGTGAGCTCTTTCTGTTCCAAAGCAATTACAGAAGCTGTTTCAAATCCCCTGTATTAATAATTCACTGTATGGAAAAGAGAAGCTTCCCTCTTGCTTTACAAGGAGAGAAAGCCAAAATACAAGAGTGATTAGACTTAATAGGAGCAAACTGTCATCTCTGGGCCCTAATTAGGAATTCTACCCTTAAGCATAAGCTGAGGCCCATACATACACATTTAACTGAATTAGGATCTACACGGCTATTGCATTAAATTTTATCAGGTCAAAAAAAAGGCATTTAAGGTAAAGCAACGGCCTGCACTGCACAAAAACAACTGAACTGCTCTCGACTTGCTCCCTGTTGTCAGCCCTCTCCGAGGAGGGCATTTTTGCCAACTGAATGGAGCACAAGTCTTACTGTTCTTGTTCTGAAAGTATTTTTTTTTTTTGGATAAAACTAAAATAATGTCAGGTTTGTTTAATTTTACATTCATACACATTTAGCTACCTCTGATATGACATTAAATGTTTTCTGGAGGATCAGTGGACAGCTGATTTCACCAGGACTATTTCACCATAAATCTCACTTTGCAAAAGGCCAAATCCAGAAGAAAAAAATAGTTTTGTTAGTTCTGATTCTCTCCTTTTCTAATGTCCAAAATTGGACTCCTTCAGCATGAGGAGGCAGAACATATGAACTTTGCCCTAGAGATAAGCTTCCCAAATGCAGGGTCTCAAGACATGAGCTTCCCAAATATAGGCTATCAAGACATGTCTGGTGGCAGACTTCATTACTGCACGGTGGTCTACATCTAATAAGAAAATGGTGTTACCTAATACCCATGGGAAAGTAACTAAAATTAACCTTTTCTTACAGTTTGTCATAGAGGAGGCACAAAAGTTAAAGCAAAAAATTAGGAAAACCAAGGGGAAAAAAGAAAGCAAATGGAAATTGGGAAGTGTCATCTCTCTGCGCTGTCACAGCCCTGCCAGGCATGTGGACCTCCCCAGCTACAACAGAAAGGGAACTGAAGCAGGGCACTGCCAGCCAAAAGCATAGAGAGCTTTCCCCTGGAGTGTCCCATGGGCTGCACTTTTCCTGTTAAGAAACTATACATAGAAATCTTCATTAAAGCCACTCTTGATAGAAAATATTTGAAAGCAGTTTCAGCAGCAGGCCTCACAACTTGCTGCCTGCATACAGCCCAGCTGGTAGCACAAGGGGCCAGAGGAAAGATGTGGCAGCAAGAGCCTGGGCACCGTGAAAGACCCTAAAGGTGGTGGGAACCCATGGGGCAAGAGCTTCTCCTGCAAGGTGAGAGGAGGGAAGGTGAGATTCCCACCAGCCACTCCATGCACGCATGCAGGCAGCTGGATCAGCTGCTCTCTGTCACCTGCAGGCTGCCTTCAGCATGCTACCAACACAGTCCCAGCAGTTGAGGGCAAATTTTGTCAATGCAAGGATCTTTCCCTTACATGGAAATATACGTGAGGTGCCGACATGTGGCTATGACCTACTGGCACTGGAGTGCCTCAGTCAGAGCTCATCATGTTTCAAGACTATAATATTGGAGTAGTCCTTGAAGAGAGCAAAGTCTCTGCCACAAGATACCAAGAAAAACAATTGGTATTCACTATTTTAAGGAATTTCTGAGGAAAATAATCCGAAAGACACCACGCAAAAGCAAGCAACAAGATTTAGTTTGTCTTTCTCAGACTACCAGGGGGGCTTACCACTTACAAAATTGTATTTCCAAAGCAATAAAGCTACTTTTGCACGAACTTGGTTTAAAAGAAACACAATTCAGATCCAGGTTTCAGTGCAGCTGCTTATGGTAATGCCTTTAAAATGTAACTAGACTGTGTAAAACACAAAACAGACCTGACAGATTATGTAATAAGTCCTGACTGAATTTCAAGCTACGCTTGTGTAAAGCAAAGCTACAAGAACCACTATGCAGAACACAAATGGACAAATGAACAAATGGAAATGGAAACCTTGCATGAGTGACAATTCTAACGTGCTCGTTTGAGCATACACCAAAATATGATGCAGGTCTGAAAGGTACAACTTAGGCTACACTGCTTCTTTGAACTGGGAGATTAAGGATCATTACAAGTTACTAAAAAGTTTTACTCATATTTCTAGTTCTCTGAATCAAAAGCTACCCTTTTTCTTTCATCTCTGTCATTCTAGAGTCCTCTTACGTCAGTACTAGAAAACAGTATTTGAGCCCTTGTAGCCACATTGTATCTTTTATGCAGGAATCATATAAAAGACAGACATTAGTCCTTACTAATCATTCTTCACTAGCAATTATTAAAAATAATGTTTTAAATTATGAAAAAAATCAGAATATTTATTGGTAACTGCCATAGTAAAATATATAGTAAAAAGGATTTATTTTACTGTTTCCTTGGTATTTAAACTGCAATGCGTACACCTGTTTTTTCCCATAACTAATTTTTGAATGCCTGTACCAAACCATTTTTCCAGGTTGATTTTTTAGTGCAATTCAAACCAATTCTTCTCCCTGAAGAACCTCTGTAAGAAGAAGAGCGGCAGAGGTAGAATCAGCATTCCTGTAATGTAACACATGTACCTTATCATCCTTCTTTAAAACACACAAGGACAGTAAAACACAAAACAGCTACTGCAGAGTTTGCAGTCCTTCCTGGAGTTGCTGCCTTATGGGATGCTGTCCATTCACAAGTCAGCCACATCCAATCCCATGACAGGGCCTCTCACACATCCCACCTCCAATCCTTCTCCTTTCTGAGAACAGTTAGAACGGGCCTAAATCTTCCTGGCCTGCTGTCATAATGCTGCTGTTAAGAGCAGACAAAAAGATGGCTTCCCAACCTCAGTGAAAATTACGTCATTACTTCTCCCTAATGACAGATTTGATTAGAAAGTAGTAATGGGAAAAGTCGCCATGCTCCTTGCTGGTGCAGCTGGCGTCATGGGCTGTTCAGCATGGGCATGATTACAGATGTGAGCCTCAATAACAAAATTATCTAAGCCTTTTTGGACGCAAGCAGTGAGGCTAATACAATATCCTGCAGCAGCAGGGAAGCCTGCCTGCTTTCTCCATGAAGAAATACTTCTTGTGTCTTCTGAAGTTTCCAGTCTTTCATTTCATTCATTGACCTATTCCCATGGGATTTTATGGAACTAGATGAGATAGGCACAAGTGATTTTTTTTATTATTATATAATTACTTTATTATAAAATTACTAATATTGAGCTTCACATTTCCTGTTCCAGGCTAAGTAATGATGTTAAGGGCAAAATAATTTGACCAACAGTATTTTTAGAACAAGATCTTTTATCAGGTTGTGTATATATATTCGTATATATATTGATGAGCAGCAATTTTAGAACAGGGTACATTTAATATCCACGCATGCCCTGCACTCCTGGCAGGGGAGAAAGGAAGTAGGCAGAGGCTGGAGAGCGTGTGCAGAATCAAATTTCTGATCTGACCCACACCGTGCAGCAGTACTTTAGTTCTTCAAACAGTATTTATTGTATCGCCCTGGTCATTCTGGTCTCCACCTCATCTGAATCTTTAAAACACGCCCCCAGAATACAAGAATATAACGTTTGTAACAGCAATACGGTACAAAGCTGAGCAGCAATACAACATTTGTCTAAGTAAAGCAATCAAAGGGGAAGTACAATTTGCTGTTTCCTAAAGTCTAAAATCTCCCTTCATATTCTGGGTTGATTTCTTCATACTCAGGTCAGCTTCAGGCTACAAAACACAGACAACTGTTTGTTGGCAGTTGGCACTTGGCTCTGGCCCCACAGAGCTGGACATTTTTTGCCAGTGGTTTAATTCCAGGCACGGAGACCCCCTTTTCTCTTCCCACAGGGAGCAAGCTGCAGTGGAGCACGGCCATCTCCATGGTGGTGTTTTCATGGCTGTTTGCTGCCTTTTGGTCCATGATGCCCCTGCTGGGGTGGGGGGAATACGACTACGAACCCCTCCGAACCTGCTGCACCCTGGACTACAGCAAAGGGGACAGGTGAGGGCCAGGGACAGTTGCTATGGGAAGGAGGGATGTGGCTGCCATCCCCTGGGGTGGCCTTGGCAGCACACCAAATCCCACAGCTGTCCCTTAACACTGCTGCTGGGGCAATCGCCCTCCTTGCTAGGGCAAGGCAGGCATAATCGGAGGCTGCCTTGACACACATGGTGGCATGCAGGAACATCTAAAGTCAGCTTTTGCTGTGCTCAGGTTTCTGCTACACCCTTGTTCAGCTGTAAGCTGCATATGTTCTGAGTTTAAGAATTAAAACTGTTTTGGAATGGTTCTGGTTTTATGCAGTCCAGCACAGATGTCTGAGTAGGGATGCTTGGGTTTACAAACCAAACATCCATTGTGATTTTCTACAATGCAGGCCGTCCCGCACATAACAGCATGGCACAACTTAACCAGCCTCCAGCAAATGCTGCACCTATAGTATGTTGACAAAAGTGGTTTGGGCAATTAAAAATAGAAAAAACAAACAACTAAATATTTACAGCAAGTTTACAGAGATGCCTAGAGAGGAATTAACAACCTTTTTTTTTTTCCTCCTCACCCTTTCCAGAAACTACATCACATTCCTTTTCGCTTTGTCCATTTTCAATTTTGTGATCCCAGGCTTCATCATGCTGACAGCCTATCAGTCCATATTCCAGAAGTTCAAGAAAACTGGGCACTATAAGGTAAGAAAGCTTCCTCAGCCCTGTACCTACCTTGCCAAAATAGGGCTGCATCCACTAGAGACAAAGTCCTCGAAAAACAACTTTCTTCACAGACGCTTTGGCTTGGCGTCCTCTGTGCTAACCCCCCAGTGCTGTTACTTGAGTAGGAGAGTAGCACAACACAGATGGGGACACCCGAGAAGTTCGTGGAAACTCCATCCTTAGAGATCTTAAGATCTGACCAGCCAGCCGCATCTGTCCAGCCTAGCTCTTTAAAGACTTCCCCATCAAAGCTGGGGTCAGGCTAGTGACCCTGAGGATTCCCCTCCACCACCAAAGGTCCAGCTCTTGTCACAAAACAAACAGGCAGCACAGAGAATATTCACTAATAGCATATTTATATTTACCTAGAGAAACTGCTCAGGAAGGATCATTATTTCCTGCTTTGCTACAGGACATTAGCTTGTCACAGAGGAAGTCAGCCAGAACATCAGCACTGCAAGGAATCATGCAGACCCCTCCTGAGGGAAGAAGGACCTTCCTATGCATGCTGTATTTTCACTTGGCTGAGGAAATTCAGAAATCTTTATGAGCTGGAAACAAAGGAATTTCTATGGTGTGGTGGGTTTATGGGATTGTGATGTGATTATATGAGTTGTTCCCTTAGGTGCAGGCTCTACAGTCTGAGGCACTATGCAGAGCTGGCAGGCACAGCCTGACCCCTGCACTCAGTAAAGATGGTCACTTCTCAAAGGGGATGTTATACCAGCAAAGAGACAGACAGACTGGTTTGTAGCTGCCTGGAATTAATACACGTACCCTCTATGAGAAATACTTGAATACTTCTCAGCGTTTATTATTATAAGTCTACTGCCTTTTCTTCCAGTGTGTTTATGCAATAGTGTGCCATTTCTCTCCCACAGTATTCTCTAGCTGTGCAGACAAGTTACAATGCAGAAAATTTAAGGATTAAATTATCACTTCCCTATCATTAACATAAGATACATGGGAACAGCTGGCTGTGAACACCATGGATAAGGCCCTAGCATAAAGGACAGAAGAATCATACTACCAC
Organism: Pezoporus occidentalis; assembly: GCF_034315485.1. NCBI lineage: Eukaryota > Metazoa > Chordata > Aves > Psittaciformes > Psittacidae > Pezoporus > Pezoporus occidentalis. The sequence continues at coordinate 763,268 of NW_026913900.1, read as the reverse complement.
AACACAAATGCCACTACATGGATCTGTTGCACTGCCATAGTAGGTTTCACACAGTTTATTTGCCTGCAAGACCCTCTAAGAAGTCAGCAAAATGCCGTTCTTTTTTTACCTGTTTTCAAACTTCCACACTGCCCTTCCTCCTCAGCAGCAATGACCAGCCACGGCTTCTCTGTCTAGCACACTCATTCATCTAACTGATCTACCACAAGGTGCTTTTCACTTCTGCCCGAGAGCAGCTCTATCCCACACCCAACCCTCGGGAGCAGGGCTTTGGGGCTCACAGGCAGCCCATGATGCAGAGGGAGCTGCACTCCCCCTGACTTCGACAGCAAAGCAGCAATGATATCCATATCCTGCTGGCTGATCCTCTCCTGCTGCTGAGCACAAACCATGGTCTCCTAGGATCTGTTCTATCTGCTTGTTGCAGTGTGCAATTGTGAAATGCAAAGAAACGTATTGCTCTTGTTTTTCAGTTTAATACTGGTTTACCACTGAAGACGCTGGTCATTTGCTGGGGCCCTTATTGCCTTTTATGCTTCTACGCAGCAGTTGAAAATGTGACGTTCATTTCACCAAAATACCGCATGGTATGTCTGTGCCACCTAAGGGAATTCAAGCAGTGACATTTTGCTTGCTCTCCTCTCTCCATTCCTATGGAACAATGCCAATTTACTCACAAATTGGTTTAGTTGTTATAACATATATAAGTAGATTGTTTCCTTAAACATCATGTTCATCTACTTCTTTAAGTCAAAACAGCTAAGCACAGTGATATAACAGGCATTATAGTAATGCTTAGATCAAGCAACAATTTCGAAAGCCAGGGTTTTTTTCTTTAGCTCTCAAGGGTCTGTAGCCTGTGCTGCTTCCTGGTTCATAGGTGCTTTTTCTGTCCTTCCCAGAGTCAAGCACCAGCTCCATGTTTTTAATTTCGAAGAGAGTCTCTCATTCATTTTTCTAATACTTCTCTGTCCTCAGGGAAGCTACAATTGATCTCTGTTAACATTATGCCACCTCCTTTTTTTCCCTTTTTCCTACGAGTCCTGGCTCCAAAACTGACTCTGGGACCACATCAAACCTTTCAACTTTCATTCAGTCCCCAAGAATCAGCTCAGTTTCAGGTCACCAAATGCATGCCTGTACTTAGGAATTTAGTACCCCACATAAAATGTGTTAGAAGTATCAGCTCACTTACCCACCAAAAGGTGTCTGCAGCCCACCCTTCACTCCTCATAAGTGTTTGTATTCACTCTCAACTGAAATACACCAGTTTCAGGGAATGCTGATCTAAATTCTTTCTCCTGGAGACTATTTCCTGAGTAATGGCCTCCAACTGACCAAACTGCTTTTACCTGACATCTCTCTGGGAGTAGCAAACTACTGGCATTGGAGACAGGCATTTGTTTGGTAAAGGGAAACTGAGCCTAGGCTGAAACCAGCTCATTGGCTCCTTAGGGCATTTTCCTATTAACAAATATTGCGTCTCACTACAGATTCCTGCTGTTATTGCCAAGACTGTGCCTACGGTGGATGCCTTTATATATGCCTTGGGGAATGAGAACTACAGAGGAGGAATATGGCAGTTCCTCACAGGACAGAAGATTGAGAAAGCAGAAGTTGATAACAAAACTAAATAACCCATTACAGCACTGAGCAAGATTAATTCAAGTGCATCACTGAAAGCAAAACTATAGAGGAAACTGCATTCTCTGATGTGTACATGCAAAGGTGGTTCCACATTGGAAAGGCTGTGCATTGGCTACAAGCAACAAAGTACTAAAAGTAAGCCCTCCAGATAACTGTTCAAACCATCATGAGCTGCTTGTCAAACAAGCTGCCTTAAACCTATGTTGATTGTCATCAGTTTCATTTTATATGTCACTGCAAATAAACTACGTGCTGGAAAGCATTTTTTTTTCCTTTTACACTAAAATAAAAGCTCAGCAAATTAACTGAAGCAGGGTATTCATTTATCCAGTGAGACCTCCTCAAAGCAATCTGTACAGTTTGTCCATATGGCAATGTCTGGATTACTAAAAGATTAAAGGAATATCCAGTATTACACCACATGTCTGCATAAACAGCTTGTTCATTGAACAACACACTTTCAATGCACCCAAAATGGGAGTTCCCAAATTTTCAGGATGAATCTGCCATACTAATTCTATAAAAGTATTTTAGTGGGCATTTTAGCCCAGTAAGGAATATTAGCTTGGCTTCTACTCAAATGAATTAGTATGTGACATTCAGCTTTGCCACACACTAAACTGCATCAGATTTTGCAGCTGCTGCTTACAAGGAAAATCAACAAGCTCATACTCCATCATAAAAACATTCATCTTTTTATCAAACACTGAGCAAAAACTAAAGGCATGGACGGGTCCAATTCTGTTCTAAAAATGTCAGAATAATAAAAATTAACTTCATATCTGCCATTAAATTCCCCTGTGCTCTACATGAGCGAGAATAATCACTGAATCAGTTGTAACTAAAGAGTCTGAGCAATTAAAAAGCCATTAATTGTATAATTCACAGAATTCATATATATTTTTAACTATTAGAAATGTCCATTTTAAACATTTGTATTTGTGCATGTTGCTCACACTGCCTACAGGCTGAAAAGCTGTCAGTTGATATTGCCTGTTACTACAAGGTATGTCTCAGAATGACCTCTCTGCAAAAAAAAATATAGGCATGACATACAGAATACAAGAGATTGTGTGTATAAAAAGCCAAACCTAATTGATTCTTACAGGGATCGTATGGTTCATTTCCAAGCATTGACAGTGAAAAAGCTTTTGAAGCTAACCAAAGGAAAAGCTGATTTGTGCCTATGATGCTTCCTAACATATTAAAATGGTTGTGTATGGGTTACAAAAGGGTAAGGAAAAACAGTCGTATATAGGTTACAGAAGGGTAGATGGAATCTAAATTTATCTAAATCTAAATCTAATCCTGGAAGCTAAACAATCAGTGGAATAGAAAGGACATTCCCTTCATGGCCAGAAAGAGGAAATACATGTCATTTTGTTGCAAGTTAACCAGCAGAATTCCATTCAGGGACGTGCTCTGGGGCTTGTGAGACTCAACAGTCACAAAAAAGGCTGACAGAGCAGTGAATAACACCAGTACAAAATTATTCAGAATAATCACATCTAAAGCTGACAGCTAAGACTTACATCTTAGGTACCCATATTATTAAGTGAGCAGATGACAAAATGTTTGCAGTGATAAGTGCAAAATAATGTGTATGGGGGCAAAATTACCTCTAAGTAAGTGACAGGCTCTGAATCTGTAATTATCTTTTTCTCAGGAAAGAGACCTGGGCAAGTCTTAAAATCACCATTTCACTTGTCAGCGGGCTCATACTGATAAATCCCAGCAGAATGCTAAAATAAACACTAAAAATGGAATAGGAAACAAAAGAGGACACATGATTACACCACTTGAAAGCCACTGTGCTCACTTTTATGGAATAGGGTGCATAGTTCAGGTCATTCCAACTCAATGAGCATATAGATAAGCTAGAAAAGAGCCACAGGGATAATCAAACATAAGGAAAAGCTTGAAAACAATGGGAGATTGCTGGCTCAGAAGGGGTAGCTGGTGAGGAGACCAAAGACAGCCTTATTGAAGCAGGGGTTCAGATACCTAAAACAAATGCTTCTCAACCAGTTAGGCCCATAACTGTCCCAGCCTAGGGGCTCCTTCATACCACTTACAAAGGCTCTTGACTGAGTAAAGAGATATGCAAACAAAGCATTTGAACAAACTGAGTTCATAATGCCTTGGGTGCTGACTTCCTAAGAAAGAGTGGAGGAAATGAGGTTGCTTGTGGCTCATTTACTGGATGGCGGATAATCTCAAATTGAAACAAACAAAAAAGAGATGGAAATAAACATAAATGTTTCTAGGAAGTGGTCACCAAGACATAAATCCTCTTCTAGCTAGAACCATTTCTTACCAGCAATTTATGCACATTAAGAACTGGCTGACAACTACTTACAAGTGCACCAACAAGCATGCTGTCTTTACTTCAGAAAAATGTCTGAAAGCAAACTGCAGTGTACCAAGAAGCCAAACACACGCTTCCAGTTAATTACACAGTTTATCCTTAGCACAGTCAGTCTTTACCACAACAGCATTGGCCTGGTGCCCTCTGGCACTGCTGGTTTTCCAGAGCTTGCCAATGAATATCTGCTACCATCCTGATAAAGCCTGTCACAAAAATTTCCCGTATCTCAAGTGGTTACGCTGAAGTAAGTTGTGCAAAACCCCATTAAGTTTCCACACTCTGGAGAATCCCAGATGGCTATAAACAGGCTGTCTATTACCCTGACCAAAGTACAGCCCAGGGTATTACACAGGGACTGGGAAACATTCCCATACAGGTAGTACCCCACCTACCACCCAAAAAAAACCATAAAATAAGGAGAAAAGTATAACCTTTGGATGCATTCAGCAACTCAGCTTAAGCCAGAACAGCCAGTCTGAACATCACTGGTTAATACCTGTCCTGTCACTAAAGACAAGAGCAGATACAACCCACTTTTAAAAATAATTAGATGGCACTTCAGGGTACATCACATTAGCTATGGCAGCATTTGTTGGGGACGGTTTGGATAATTGATCATGATCAAGATAGAAGAGGAAAGCATGCCTCTCCTTAGTTGATACAGTATCTAATCACTCAACACACAATGATCTGTAGTATTATATCCAATACTACCACAACACCCTACTACCCCTCTTTACAGGAAGCCTGATTTTGCACATTTCCCTCGCAGTGAATATTTTAATGCACTGGTGAAAAACAGACTTCTGAAGAAGAAATAGAAGGCAATTTTTCCTCCTTACCCTAGACACAATCAGCATAATTTCTTCAGGTTTTCTTCCAGCAGACAGAAATGCCTTAAACCTTAAACAGCATCTCTTGCAGTCCTATTTTCAAGGCTATTAAACACCCACAACTCCAAACGAAAATGCTGTATCCTCAATAATGCTGCAAATTAAGGTCTTGCTGACTCAGGTTCCCCACACTGCCCACACTTACAAACACCCTACAGTTCAATATAGGGGAGTTGAGTTTTTCTGCAGCCCACATTCTTCATATGCTCCATACACTTTCTGATGATATTTCCCAGCATCTCTTGTACATCTGATGATGGCATTACAAACTGATTTAGGATTAGGGTCAGGGGAAGAATTTGCACTGCAAATTCACTCCTGGTCTGCCATCTCACTACTTTGAATCACACTACTGTAAAACAGTGAAGTGAGCTGGTTTTGTCACCACAGGGAAAAAAACATTGCCAAATTCCTACGCATGGACACAAGTGCTAATGACTGGTATGGGTCACCAAGTTGGGATACAGAGACTCAACTGTAATGTAAGGCCCTTATAATATGATGACAGCAAGTGTTAGCGTTTCACTTGGAAGGGTGGCTAAGTGCAGACTCACACCTCAGCCTACGATACTGTGAGTTTGCATTTTGAAGTTAAAATGCAAAACTATTTTGTATCATCTGCCTTGTACACATACTCACACTTAGAGATTATTCATCAGAGAATTACAGTCTATGGTCTGTACGAGCTACCCTGGACAGGCTAACACGGCAGACAGAAGGTGCTATGAAAACAGGCATTCCACTTTCTGCAGAGAAAAAGGGAAGATGGACCTGTTGCATTAAGATTATGTAAAATAATAAGAATTTTTAAATGTGAACACACATGCCCACACATCTGGCTTAGGTGCTGCTTGGAAACTTGCTAGTGTAAGGTAATCTCTTGCATTTTATTAAAAGACAAAAGGATCCAATAACAGCAGCGACAGAAAACACAACAACTCCAAGATCTCAGTAAGATGCAAGTTTGAATGATCATGAATACAATCAAAATTGTGCATGCAAGACTTAATTATTTTTTAACACTTTAAGACCCTTGGATTTCCACAGGCAGGATTTTTTCCTGCATTAGCAATGTATGAAGTTTTCCAAAGCAGAATTTGTTCAGAATGCAACATCAAATCATTGATCTGTCAGAAAAGGAGAGCTAGGACTAGAGCTAGGTGCTGTGCTGGGCTAGAGATTTTGTTCATCTGAGCAGTAGACAAGCTCAGGGCTCAGCCCCCTGCACACTGGTTAGAGATGAGTCCCCTGAACAATGCCAGAGAGGTGAGGCAAAGGGAACTGAACTGCTGCCTTGGGATGGGCCCACAGTAATAGTTAATACAACTAAGAGTTTTCACCTAAATGTTGATTTCATGTTAAGAAGTATTTCGGATGCAGATTCAACTACCTGCTCTAAAAGAAATCTGGTTTTAATTAGCCCAGGTTCAAAATTAATGTAAACTAATCAAACACTGTTTTCAGAAATATGCTTCAGAGCACAATACTTCATTCATTAGGCCTCTAATGGTAGAAAATGTGCTTCCTTTTAATAACGATTTGTTCTTAGGAATCTGAAAAATAACTGTGTATTTATAAAGCACAGTCTAACGTCTTTATATAGGGCTATCATAAGTCAAGTTTTAAAAATAACTATTTCTAACTGGAAGTACAAGAGTGTGACTGTAGGAAGACAAATATCTGTGGCCTACAAACCTTACTTGAAAAGAAAGGACTGAAATGGTGACAGCATCAGTTCACTTTCATATGAAAAACAGCAAAGAAAATTATGCAATTGGAAGCAAAGAGCAAACTATCAAGTCTTAATGGCAAGACTGCTAAATTTTCAATGCGCTTTAGATCTTGACAGGGAAAACAAACTGCATTTTGGCAGACAATAGCTGGAAGCTGTAATTGCTGGAGAAGTCACTGAATTTTCTTGGTGAACGGTGAGGTAAGAGATTTTTTCCTCATCATGGTTTTTAATGATCTGTGTCCACTGCCCAAGGTTTGTTCCACTGAACTACACAAGGAGGTGCTTAATTTCGTTCTCCACAAGCTGACCCAACATTCAAATACAGGCAGTTTTGCAAACAAATTGTATCACATTAGATGAGAGGTTTTGCTGAAAAGAAGCTGTACATGCAGAAGCTTAAAGATGTTATTAAGTACAGATGGGGCAGGGAAAGTGCCGTTAAACAAAGGGGAGACAAAACTACTGCTTTGATGGCAATATCTGTCAGCTCTTTCACTACTGAACCAGACTCACTGAAACCTCAAAGCACTTTGTAGTTATGCTTCTGTCCCAGCAATGGCATTGAGTGGCAGCATGTCCTAGATATCACACTGAATAGCACCTCTGATGTACGAATTAAATGCTGCATTTCCTACACTGGAAAGCTTTCAACTTTCTTGAAATAGCTAACGAAGAAAAATCTTAATGGAGACAAGAGAGTAGGCTGATTTAGTGAGTTAGCCTTTTATCTACAAAGAGACTACATACTGAGATACTTGGCACAGACATACAATATATACAGCTCCTGCAGAGTACTCCCCAAGCCCAAGTTTGGTACATAAGCTCTCCCCTAAACATAGGATCCCCACATAGGATCCCCTAAACATAGGATCCTCTGAAAAGAGTAGGGGGGCTTTTTCGTATCCTGACTGCTTGCCTTTAGCACCACATTGAACCACTTCCCTACAGCTTATTGTTTCAGCAAGGATTCAAAAACTTGGACTAGGCAATTCAAAGCCTATCTTTTCATACAATGAGCAAGAAATCACTGTTATAACCAAAAGATAAGCTTTTATGCACCAACACTCGTCTGGGAACGGAGGGATTCAAATCCATCTGTCCTTCACCTGATGTCAGTCACACACCTTCTCTTGCCCAGGAGAGCACCAGGCAAAACTCTTCCATTTCCCTATTGATGCTATACCCTTTGCAGAAAAAAAAACCACAAAGTTTTGCCAGCTGAAGGGGTAGAAAATGAGAACAAGCAATTTAGGACTGATTTGACTTAACTAGAAAGGAAGAAATTTGAATTATGATGCTTTCTTGAAAGAAAAAAAATGCAAAGGCTAATGAATGCCTGATTTTCTCCAAGATTCTAGCATGGATGAGTAAAATATAACAAATTACACCTCCTATGGAATTAGCACATAACATTCTACGGACTAAAACCTAGGCTACTAACAGATCTTAAAATACAATTGGTAGGCACATACCACCAAACAGGGACATTTTTAAGACAGAGACTTTTTCTCAATCCATTTTTTTTTTTTTTTTGCTTCTCTGTGCTATAATCACATATTTAGGCGACATAAAATTCTGTAGACTGTTAACTGAGATAGACGGGTTATCATTACAGGATGACCCGAGACACCTGGGTAAATAGATGCAATCTGACAAAATGTATTTTGGTTAGACCAAGTGTTTGAAATCCAAGAATGGCAGTCAGTTACATTTACACAATGGAAGACTTTGCTTTGAAAAACAGAGCTCAGAAAAGGATTTAGGGGTCATTATAGATAATCGCCTCAATGTAAGCTGTCTAGGCGATGCTGTAGCAAAAAGGACTAATGAGATTCTTGAATGTAGGGGAAAAAGAAAAAAAAATATTATGAAGCAGAAATAATGAAGGATTCCAGCATCTCTGGGCTGCACTGTCAAAACCCCTGCTAGGTCACCGAGTCCTGTCCTGCTGTCTTCATTTGAAAGAGGATTTGAAGACACTGGACAGAGCTCAAGTGAGTGTCACAAATGGGTTCTCTGGCTTTAACAAAAAAACACCAAAACCCTAACCCAAGCCTTCTGACATGACGGGTAAGGAGCTCATCATATTCAGCTCACTGAAGAGAAAGCATAGATGTACCTTCATCACACTGTGTAGGTAATTGCACTTTGGGAAGATACACGTGACGAGCTTTCCAATCTGGCTGACAAAGATCCAGTGAATAAAAGTTTAAACTAGATAAAACCTTGAAATAAAGGAAAATTTCCTAGCAGTAATGAAAGACAGGAACAGCTCATCAGGGGAACTACTGAAACCACCATGACTTGTAGCCTTTTAGACAATGACAGATAGCTCTGAAGATACCCCCTTAGCCTACTTTCAGACTACATGATTATGGTTGTCCTTCCTAGTTCTGTAAGCTGTGAACCCCTAGTTCCCTTAAGGTATGCACAGTGCATACCTTAATTTCCTCAGCCCTTGGTGGAACAGGACTGCCTACACTGTACTCAACATGCTTGTGATCTTTCCATGAAGGCTCAAATGATGCTACGGGCATTATGGCTAGCAAGGATGCAGAGTTAGCACTGTGGAGCCACACTGGCCTCATGGTCAGGGAGAAGGGGTGATACAGGGAAAGCGCTCCAGATTCTGACATGCTTGAGATAACCAGAGAGAGGCATCAGGTGGGTGAACCATTGCTCCTTCTCAACAGGAAAAAATCTTTTTATCTACACCTTTCTTGTTCTAACAGATGCAGCTATGTTGCAGTCCCAGAAACAGCTATGTGTAGCGATAGGCATCCCACAGGAACTTACAACACATTAGCCTGCCATACATGGGAGGTCAGACTAAATGATCTCACAGTCCCTGAAGCTGTTCCTTTATCTTGTATTACCCCAAGTATGTTTTTAATTCCTTTCACAGGCTACTGGAGCAGAAGTATACAAAGAGGGAAGAAAAAGTACTCACTTGGAATGAGGTTTTAACCTGGTGTCCCCCTGGGAGCAACTGAGTGAATGCAGTGACTTCCAGGCTACATGAAAGTAAGCAAGACAATAAGAAACCCTGTCAGCTGAGCAAAATTGCTTGTCTGTGAGCTCCACTTTCTGCCACCCTTATACCCCGTTCTGATGCAGGCAGTCAGCCCTAACAATCAGCTAGGATTTTGATAGCAGGTGTTTGAGAGATTGTGATCTATTTCGAAGGTAGGAATGAGCAATTGCCACAGCAGTAGGGTGGCCATTAGCAACTCTATTTTGCCAGATAAACAACAAAATTTTAAAAAATAAAAAAGCAATAGGGTGCCTGGGATGGGACTAAAGCATACTGAGTCTAACTTCCTGCTCTTGAATAGCAGAGTGCTCACCCCTTGTGAAGCTAACAAAGCTTTCCTTTACATGCAGCCCAAAACTATTTTGAAATGTTCCACTGTTTTCTTCAAACTCACCCACAGAGCATTTAGAAAGTGGAGCATACCACAGATGTGGTCAGATCTGATCCCAGTGTGCTTCCTGAAGGGAGCTGCAGCAGACAACTTCACTTGTTTAAAAAGTTAGGACACATCAGGTCTTTTATGGTCCCTCTGCTCACTCAGAGGCAGGGTCCTCCAGAGGAAACTGCACACTGGAAGGCATTGCAGACACATACATTTTGCCCTCCCCATCTATCTAATGCACCCCATCTGTCTAAGCAGGTACCAGCACCTCTGTCACTATCACCTATAGGTGGCATTAAAAATCAAAGGTATATAGCATTCATACTTGTAAACGCAACACATGAAGCAGCAATGAGTTTAGACCAGGAACATCAGTGGAAAAACACAAGAGACTTTACTTCAGTGAAAACCCAATCAGCAGCTGAAATTAGAAATGTTAATCCCATGGCCTTGCCCGTAATTAAAGCTTCCATCTACCAGCAAACAGCTGTGTAACTACTGCTGACCGAACTCAATGCTTTGAAATAGGATTAGGCTGAAATGAAAGGAAAAGCAAGCATTGCGAACATCAGTAGGACAAGCAATACCTTAGTGTATCTTATATTGACCAAATAATGGTGTCATTTTGTGGTTGTTCTGAGAACTCATTACCAGCAGAAATGAAAGTATCATAAGCAAAACTAAGGAACTCAGGAGCTGAAATGTCAGCACCATATTACCCAGTAGTCTATGTTTAGATCCTGCATTGAAAATTTCTTTTTGCTATAACATTTCAGAGGCCTGAGCTTGCCACTTGTGCTGGTTTTAGCTGGGGTAGCTTTGTGCTGAAAACAGAGTTGCTAACACAGGGAGTTTTTGTTACTGCTGATCAGTGCTTACACAGAGTCAAGGCCTTTTCTGCTTCTCACCCAACCCCACCAGCCAGTAGGTTGTGGGTGCACAAGAGCTGGAAGGAGACACAGCCGGGACAGCTGACCTCAGCTGACCCAAGGGATATCCCAGATCACACAGCATCATGCTCAGCATATAAAGCTGGGGGGATAAGGACTAATGAGGGGACGTTTGGAGTGATGACATTTGTCTTCTGAGTAGCCGTTACTTGTGATGGAGCCCTGCTGTCCTGGGAACGGCTGAACACCTGCCTGCCAACGGGAAGTAGTGAATTAATTCCTTGTTTGGCTTTGCTTGTGTGTGTGGCTTCTGCTTTACCCATTAAACTGCCTTATCTGAACCCATGAGTTCTCACTTTTGCTCTTCCAATTCTCTTCCCCTGTCCAGACAAGGGAGGAAGTGAGCGAGAGACCGGGTAGTGCTCAGTTGATGACTGGGGGTAAACCACAGCACCACTGAAGCCTATTCTATTGACTCACCAGCACAAGAGAATGCTATGCTTCAGAGCAGACATATAAATAAAGAATTTTCCAAAGAGGTGGTGAGCTCTCCTTGGGTGTCTTTAAATGGTGCATGTTGTTCTTTGTGGCTGAAAACTATCTGTAGATGCAGACAAATGACAGGATAGCAACAAGAAAGAATCATTATCCTGTGGCAAAGGTGCCATATGGCACACAAATCCCATTAAGAGGGTTTAATTGTTATTTTAAAGCCTACAGACAAGCAGGAATAAAAGGGAGCCCAGTTCAGATACTTTCCAGATGCTGATTTTGCACACATTTTGGTCACACTGAGAATGCAAGATCCATCTGTCCTCCTGCTGGCAGCCACTGAATATGACAGAAAGAAGGTGCAATAATTCCCAGTTACTGTAAGCAAACACCAGTAAGCCAGTGACACGCATTACCTCTCATCAAGTCACCGTGGCCCTGCAGTGTTTATGTGTTAGCAGCTAGTCCTTTCTCAGTTGCACTGGCAATTCAGAGAAGGTGGTTCATTTACAATGCAGTGATGGGACTTTCCCAGCCTAAAATCTGTGTCCCTTTTCAGAAGTAACCCACCTCATGACAGAGCCATAAGGCCAGGACTGCAAACAGCATCACTGTTCACATTGTTCACACATCTATTTCTTCTTTTTTTGTTAATTTTTTTTTCTCCAGGTGGTGGAAAAGAAATGAACTGGGTCTCTTCAGGCAAGGTGATTGCACTGTGACCAAGTGGTAGTACTGGAGCTGAAGACCTGCAATCTGCATTGCTCTCTCACATCCCAGGCCGGGCTTTCTTGTCAGCGTCATGTTGGAAATGACACAGAAGAGGAATTGATTAAGTCCTGCCTCCAGCAATCAAAAATAATGGCCCAGAGGTGGCTTGTCAAACTTCAAGCAGTGTCAAAAAATCAACCTCTAAATATATATCCTGGCTGTTCCATCAGAGGTGTAACTGAAGTGTCTCATTTCATTTTATGAAACAGGTGTATGGAAACAGTACATAATTTAGAATCACAAGATTTGGTTAAAGCTCTGATTGCAAGGTTTTAAGTAGGTCTAAGGCCCAATTAAAAAAATAAAGTCCAGAAAATTTAATCCATCTTTACCTTTTTTGCTTCAATGCGACTCTTGTCAGATCCCTAAAATTAGATTTTTAATCTCAGATTGGCGCCCCATTCTCTGCCACTCAAGTATCACAAACAGTGAGAAGATTATGGCCACTTATGTAGCATCTATTTTCCTATAATCCTTTTAGCACCATAAATGCTAAATATAGCTTCCAGTTTAAATTAGCTTTAACCTCAAGTTGACTCCAGTTAACTACGCAGGAAAAGTCATTAAAAAAAAAAAGAAAAAAGCTAGAAATCTTCCCACACTTAAAAAAAATAAGAGGTATTAAGCTGTTCAGAGCATATAAACAGATCACCTCACCAGTGAGCTCCAGCAGCTTTTTGTAAACATAGGACACGTGAGCTATTAGTCTACCACACATGGGTAGACTAGTTACAGTGCTCACCCTTGCAAACAGCCATCCCAAAAAAACACAACAAGGAACCAGCGATGCTCATGCAGATCCTTTATCCTGGCTATATTTGCACATGTTTAACACTGAAAATCACATCATTTTTGTGAATTACATTTGCACTGTTTTATTCCAGGATGGCCTTTGTAGGCCCTGTGTGACCTTCAGCAGGAAAACTGGTACCTCCCTTAACTAGGGCATCACTGGATCATCATAAGTCACTGGGGAGAAGGGCTAAAACAAGCTCAAAACTGGAACAGGAATGACTTCAGTAAAGCAACTGCAGGGAACCCTGCCTTTCGCTTGGCAATATCCTTAGGAATAAATATGTCCTCAGCATCAAAGGAGGGGTTTCAGGAAGGCTGCCACAGTGCAGAGGTCTCCCACATTTGAACAGGGACACCCATAACTGGTCCTAGTCTCCTGCTGACTGCAGCCAGCTCTACAGCTAGGGTACACCCAGGGCCAGAGCTCACTCTGAGTTTTAACTTGGATATTTATACATCGCATAGTTACTCATTAACCCTTATGCTCTGTTTCTGCCTCTGCAACAGCACTTACTCTGGACCAGCTTTTTTCAACAGCCAGTTTGCCTGAGGAATGTAACAACAAATGAATCCCAATGACCCAATCAAACTGAAGTAAACAAGCATCAGGTGCAACACCCTTAAAGCTACAGTTTCATCTCAAAACTTCATTTATAAAGCTTCAAGTTTTTCCATGTCTTTCCTTTACCCTTTTCAAAGTATCACATGGAGAGAAAGGAAGTTCACGTCCAGGAAGCCTGGCATTTTCTCATACTCCATGGACAGAATAACTGCCAGTGCCCTACCCTGGCATGGGATATGTCATAGAAATGCAAATTAAAATATATCCAGTTGTGCCTGCCTGTCCATTTTGTTTCAGCTTGTTAGGAACAATTAAACAGATACCTAAAGCTGAGCAGTAAAATGAGTACCCGGGAGCTCTTCCCACAGAGCTTTCCTCCTTCACTTGGAGGACTGCCATGCACACAGATTGTGATACTCTCAAATGTTCATTACTGAGACACACTCATCTGTTAAATACAGATTGGAAAGAAAGGATAGACAGAGCTGGTCAAAGGAAAAACAACAAATCAGAAAATGTTCTTGTGAACTGCCATGACCACTACGGAAACATCCTGTGAGCGTCTGTTTAAGAAGCTATGAAATCCCAGCAAAATAAACAAATGTATTGAAACAAACAATAGTAAGTTTCCAGTTTCTATGTCAAAGCAGACCAGAAGGCTCAAACTGGCTGTAAGCATGAAATCCAGACTCAAAAAAAGACCCCCAAACATGCTTCCAGAATGTTTTTCCTTTAGAAGTATCAACTTTTATTTTCTGGACAAGTTCTATAGTAGAAGAGTAAAAATGTTTTCAACTACTCCTGGCTACAAAACCAAGGAGCAAGAAGACAGTAATCAACACAGGAAATATCAGGAGGAAATATAAGCTGCAGGCACTTACCTCAAGCCTCCTGAAGCTAAACTGAGCACCTCGTGGACCTTAGCAAGAGTGTCACTGCCTAAGGGACCCCCAGTCTCACTGAGACACAAGGAAAGAAGCAGCACCATAGAGAGGAGTTGGATACAAAGATGAAGGACAAGAATACATATTTAGAGAAGTTCCTCCAGCTTCCCTGTATTACAATTTTACAAAAATATTCAACTCTTGACTTCAGCATCGTCTTTGACTCAGACCAAATCCCCTACAGCAGGTGGCGAACAAACACCCCAAGCAGTTTACATGCTTTAGAAAAAGAAATCATTTGGCTTTCATAACTAGGCCTTTTGGAATAAAGTGTTTCTATTTACTTTCATTCTACAGAATTTTTAAAGCTTTCTCACTGGTACTTTTAAAGAGATTAGCAAGTTAAGCAATTATCTATGCTCTCGTTTCCTCATGAAATACAGGTTTAATCTTCTCAGGCTCTGCAATGATACTGCAGGGTATAGCTACAGTATGAAATCACATGCCACTCCACATGGGCGCTGCAAAGCTTTTGCTCTCTATTTATTATTAGCAAACAAAAAACCAAACAGATTTCATCATTACTACAGTTTCTGTAATTTCCTTCAGGGGCATCTGAAGAAGGCAATTCCACTCTCAAAAAAAACAAACCAAAACAAGAGAAACAAACAAAAAAAAAAGAGGAAAGAAAGCCCAATCTTTGAAATTAGAGGAAAGATTAATGTTACTATGCAAGTGAGGACACTCCCTGTAATAATGAGGAGTCAGCAGGCGTTTTTCCAGGTAAAGAAAACAATACGTGTGACAGTGACGGGAATCACTTGCTGTAGCAAGTGAGTCAGAGGGGCTGCAGAGGGCATTGGTGATGACTGAGGCACAGCAGTGACATCCCATAAGCTATGCCCATGTCAACCCAGAGGAAGCCCTCAAGCTGTTCCGGTGTAGTGGCACACACTGCTCCATGTAGTGTACTTCCTTGATATTGCAGCTTCCAAGGAAAACGACTCATAACTGGTTTATCATAGTTCACTACCTGCACATTCATTTGTGGGGGACATAGAAATAGTTAACACTGACCAGAATTAGTGTGCAAATAAAAGCTCTTTTTCTTACCAACTCATATTCTCTTTATTCGGTCCCATGTTATTGTTACCAGAGAACACTGAAATGGCAACTTTTCACCATAGGGACAAAATAAGTATCACCACATCCTACACCCACACCCAGGAAACCTGCACAGCGAGTACACCCCTGAGGCTGCTCTATGCCATTTCCCATCACTGAAGCAGCCTTAGTGGGGCACAAGGAAACCTCAACCAAGCATTTTTATCCTTAGATATTTCCTGCCATAAAAAGTCTTCAAAAAGGGGAGTGCAATGAGAAAAATATTTCTCCAGTACAGCTCTTAAGTTTTAGGCTTGCCCAATGCCCAGACACTTCCTAATGTCCTCAGCACTGAGAGTCCCTGACCAGACCACTGGACCTTTCTGTTTATTTTTTTACCATGGAAAGAATATGGACGTACCCATACGACACTAGCGTTCTCCTCATCCTCCCCTCAAGACAACACTGAAATCAAACCAATGGCATATTGCTTTAATTGTAATGAAACAATTGATCTACACATTGAGGAGTATGCAACTTGTCCAGGTTCCTGTTGCTGGCTCACAGCCTCATGCATCTTCAGGCTGTCTTTTCCAGAAGCCTGGGTACAGTTGCTGGGAGCATTGGGGAGGCACATTCTCAGTATAACCAACCACAAATAGCATAAATAACATGCACAAAATTTATCTCAATTAATAATGTTGAATCCAATCTACTATCCCATAAGTGTTGCTGAGGGAAGCATCAGTGGCAAGAGCACACACAGCAGAGGCCTAAGGATATGTGGCCATTTGATCTGTTCAGCCTGATCAATTTCAATGCTGTGACAATGTCACAGTTGGAATAAAAATAAATAAATAAATCCCTTGGCATCTCTTATTTTTCTTTTATGCAAAGTCAACATTCCTGCTGTATTACTGATTTTCTCTCACATTACCATAAGGAGATTCACAGAGCCCACAACCTCTGTTTATCCGGCATGTGCATACAGGAATCCAGGGTACGTATGCAGCCTTTCACACAGCCCACCAGGACAGGTTTACCACACATGGTGAAAGGACTTGGGACTAATATCCACATGCTAACAGTAGAGACAGACACTTCTCCAAAGGACTGCAGGGCACCCAATTGCCCGTGCTGCTGTTTGTGACTATCTTTGTTTATTTAGCACAACTGGCTGAGCAGCACTGGCAAAGTACACCAATAGAAAAGCCCTTCTCTCCTGCCATGGCATATCTGGAGGGGAAAGGCACTGACAGCTTGTCTTGCTGTTAGTTTTCCAGGCTGTTGCTCACTCCAGAAGCATGCTCACATAGTGACATGAGCTCAAGACAGGGAGCTGTACCCACCCAGCTATTCTCAGCTCCCCGGCTACCTTCCTTCCCTAGGAGCAAGCATTGCCCTTTCTGTTCTGGAGGAATGTTAAATCTCCTTGAGACCTCTCTAAACCAGGGAACCACTTAAAGTAATGGTAAAATCAAATAATTTCCTCAACAGACTGTTTCTAGTAAGAGCAAAGTGCTGGAGAAAGAACAGTCCCTGCACTGCTTGCTGGGGGTATCTGGTATCATGGGTGTTCGTTAGTCCACTTAATGCAGTGACCTGTATCCATTTACTGAATTGATTTGGCATATGAATGTTTACTCTCTTGAGTGTATTTAAACTAATGGCTGCTAAAGCAGCTTATGTGACTTTTTAATCTAGCTTTTCCATGCAGTCATTTGTGGAATGGCAGTTTAAAAGGGAAACAGAGAAGAAACTGGGGCAAAACTTCCACTGACAGACACTGAAAATGATGCCGCCACAGCACATGCAGTTACACACGTGGATTTGTGGCTCACCCATTACCATTAGACTACTTTTCCCACAGCTGAGCATTTATTTCTACAGGGCACCTGACAAAAGGCACATGCACACTGCCTGTGAGCAAGTCCTGAACAGGGGGCACTCTACAGAACTATTCTTGTCCTCTGAAGAAGAAAATACAAATATTCCCCCACCAGCCCCTTTCCTCGGGGAGAAAGGGGACAGGTCCAGCCTGGTGGCTCATTCCCCTACGCTCTCTCTCAAGGCTTTTGAATATCATTAAGTACTGAGGCAAGAGTAGCACTGGGCAATGAAAGACAGTTTCAAGGGCCTGCTTGGCTCTGATCACCAATTACCTGATTTATTGAGCAGGTGTAATAGTCTGTGTCACTGTAAAAAAGTCTCCTTGTACCATTTTCCTTAGAGAAAATAAAATCCATCTCTTACAAAACACTAATGTCTCTTCATCTCTTATTAAATATATCTGTATCATACTATTTTGCTTTTCAAAGTCTTCCATACCTTTCTGCAGTCATTAAGCATGCCACACAAAAATCAAATCAGTGCAAAATCATATTTAACCCCAACATACCATACATCTCATGTTGCTTCATCATATGATAGAAAAAGCTTATCAAAGGACAGCAATCAGTCTTTTCAATAGTAAGCACTAGATTTACTTCTTCTAATGCATTGCACATGACCTTCTGTTGACTTCCCCAGCTTGTCTACTGCAGGGCTGCTTATCCACCATGCTGCATAACTGCAGACAAAACTGGACCATGTCTAGATATAGTACATAACCTGTAACTCCTTCAGAGATCCTCTTCTAGGCATTGCCACTGCTGGTTTAAATGTGACCAATAAATTGAGGTAAAGTTCATTTTGAAAATGAAAATTGTCTTGCTGTTCTGATACTGATACATCCTTACCAACATTGACACAGACACTGCTTCAAAGTTAGAGGCAAAAAAAGCCAGCATAAGACATTATCCTTCAAAGAGACTGACACTGCCCACCCCATCAAACATCTCTACCTGCATGTGTCCCCACAGAGCCAGGAGCTGCTCTCACAGTCACAGATCCCCCGTGACTGTCCCAGTGCTCTCACAACATCCAAACAGAACTTGAGAGCACCTGCTCAGAGCAGGGACTTGGTGATCCAACATATAAATGTAGGAAATTGAACCAGGAAGAGATGCATAACACAAACACAATTATGGTTCCTGCGTAATAGATACTATCTTCAGCTTTCTGAAGAAAACCCTATTCCATCAGCATGACTCCAAAGGTGAAGAGTCAGTTCCCACCAGCTGTCACAGTAGGAAAAGAAAAAAATCACCTTTGGGTAATCTCATCCTGGGGATAATCAAGTTAGCTCAGCCTGGCAGGTGCTGCAGATCTAAGGAGCAGATGCAGCATGATGTGGCCAGCCCAGCTCTTTATGAAAGCCACCTTCACTTCTGAGTGGCTGGATCCATGCTTCAGGCAAGGGTCTTCTGGGCATCCCACCTTCCCACAACAATGGCATCACTCAACTGTTGCTGCAGCTTCCAAAACTACAGAACGAAACAGCATGATCTGCTTAAACCACAAGATCCACCTGGCAGTGGGTTTCTGAGTGATTATCACATACCTCAGGTTGCCTCTTGACTTTAATCACCAAAGAAGTGGGATAATCTTCAAAACACATGCCTTAATGTGGCTTACCAGTGGTAGAAAATGACAGAGTTGTGCTTTCCACACACACTTGCATCTGGCATGGATCCCAGGAGCCATCTCATGCCCTCTATTGAGTCAAGTGGAGGAAACAACTCTTTTCCTTTGCCACTGCCAGCTCAAACCTATGCCACAAGGTCATCTCCAAATACATCGCATCAAGTATTTGCTGACCAGATACTTGCATGCACAGCTGATAGATGGAAAGGTCATTCAGCGCTGTACTTCCTCTCAAAAAATCACATTATGTTGAAGAAAGCTGCTGAATATAGATCATCAGTCCACGCCTGACAGCACAAACAGGCAGAAAGCCAAGCAACAAGAAAGGAAAGCCACAGGTCTCTGAGATAACTATTTATTCACTTTTAGAAATTCTTTTGATGAGCTCCCAACAGGGGGTAGCTGCCATTTCCTTCATTCTTCACTGAAGCTTTCCTAGAGGCATGGGCCGTTTCTATTGGATTTTGAATCAGAAAAGTGGACTATACAATTTCCTGCAGAAATCAGGGTGCCCTCTCCCAGCATCCATCCAGACCGTATGAAAAGGGAGATTGAATAAGCAAAAAAATAACCAAATAGGTGTTTAAGTTCAAAGACAGCATCAGCAGAATGCCTGAAAACCTAGAAAATATTCTTTGGAAGAAGGCCAAGATGCAGAGGCACCTTTGTAACTACGTCTCAGACTGTAGTTACAAAGAGTCGAAGCATCTAAGCCCTGTCTGGCCCCTCCATTCAGCTACTTGTCTAAGGAGCGCAGCCACAGATCCGCTTCTGATTCATTTCAGACTTACAGGACAGATCAGACTACAACCAGTCAAAGAGAGGTTCACTGTTCGGTGTCTTCAGGCCAATGGCCACTGGCAGCACACCTCACTGCAGCTTAATCTGCCCTAAGCAGCCCAGACAGAGCAGCTGCCGTTTGCTTTGTGCTCTTGCATAAATGCTGTGGATTTTACTGTGAAATCTGGATTTGACAAACTGGGAGCAAATAAAAGCAGCTGATGATGCTACCCAAGCATCTGAGCAGATTGGCCTTAATGGAAACAGACCCTGCCAGAAAGAAATGTTTCCCTAAGGAACATAATTTTAAGATTCATATATTTCTTTGCTGTTCACCAAACACCACTTGAACAACATTAATCTCCTACATTGTGACACATCTTCACTGACATCATCTTAACGCATTACTGATGTTACAAGGAAAAGAAAAAAAAAATAGACAATGTCACAAGCAAATTAATATCTCCGTTGATCATAAAACACAGCATACCCATCAGAGAGAGGAAACCTTTATTTGTGATGCTCCTGAGTGTTTAGAGAATACAAAACTCCTGCCAAAGCCAATAATGTTAAGGTAATCCCCATGTGAGGAAGAAGTTGCTAAATGTCATATCAAGCACAAAGATACCAACATCTTCAAGGAATACATTACTTCTTATGACAAAAATGCTGTCTTGCAATTCTTACTTCCTTTCAAATAATTCTACCACTAAATACATACCATTACTCTATACAGATTCTAGTGAAAATAGATAATATTAACAAAATTTTTAAACATATAAAATATTTCTGTATCAAACACTTTAAAATGCAGGAGGAAATATTGAATAAGCAAGCTCTGTTGACTGAAGGTAGAATTAATTTTTGGTGTGCCCCAATAGCTCCTCCTCATTTCAGAAAAACAAGTCTTTTTTACATGCAAAAGGTGGCATAAGACCCTCATGCCGAGGAACGAAAAAGCAGCAGTTGTTCTATGGCTCAAACATGAAAATAAAATATGCTTTCAAACCAAGCAGACATGTAGAAATGCTGTGCTGTCAGTAACAATAACATACTACCTAGTAAATAAAAGTGAGTTACAGTAAATAGAAGGAGCACTATTCCCTGCCAGGCAGCATCTCCTATAGCAACTGGCATATGTGCAAAGTGAAATCAAATTCTATCAAATAATGCTTCTCCATCTGCTTACATTCTGCTGCTTCTACACTCGCTTTTTCCTTTGCTGTTGAAGATTTCCCTAAATACTAGCCCGCAGATAACCAGAGCTGGGGCTGAGATAGAAAAGAGCTTCTTTTTCCCCAAATATACACGATACCTTTGCACCCCCTGCTGGGGAACGAGTCGGAAGCGAACAGACCAAGAGTTCTGGAGTGGAGATCCCCCCACCCCTCCCCGTCACCTACACGTAACTACTGACAATTGGGTTTCATCATAAACATTTTCTTTTAACCCTGTGATGTCAATTCAATTCTATTCATTATCTCTTCTGACTTCAGTAGCAGTTAGTGAAAAATTCACACAGAGAATTACTGAATAATTGGAAAATTCCTTATTTTATGAGTGACTTTCTTGCAAGGTCACTCAATTCTTCACCTTTCGTAAAGAAGAATCCCTCTTGTGCTGGGTAGAAAGGCCATTTTTATACAAAAAAAAAAAAAAAAAAACAAAAAACAAAGAAAACCCAGAAAAACTGAAATAGCAATGTATCATTAAATAACATAACAGGAGGACAAACATTTGCTAGCTACTGAAAGCCAGGCCTTTGCTGCTGACAGACAGAAATCACCGTGGCAGATTTTCTGTAGTGAGGATGGTGAGCCGTCTTCTGGAACCTTGTCTCTCTCCCTTTAAGGTCAGCAGCAGCAGATCACAGTGTGATTATTTTATCCTTATCAGTACTTTTTATTAATTTAAATAGTAATAAAAGAGAAAATGTTCGTGTTAAAATAAAAGTATTCAAGAAAACTACTGAAGAAGTTAGGCATTTGGTTATTCCAGTTTATCAAAGAAAGGGGTAAACCTATTTTCAAAGAGCATCTGTGCTGTTATATTTATAACCAGAAGGTGGCATTAAATTGCCACAAATCTGCTCCAAGCATCCTTAACTGCTGCCTGCCAGAGCCCAGCAGGGAAGAAAGAGTCCTGGGCAATTCACACAGCTACAAATCTATCATTTAAGCTACCACTTCGGTAAACTCCCTGAAATTGGAGAAATATAGCCAACATCTAATTCATGCACACTGGCAACAAAAATGTTTTATTTCTTACATCCTATCTGGTCCCACAATGCAACTGGCCCCTGGCATATCTGCTTTGGCTTTTCTGGAAAACCACTGAAACTACAGGACTCAGAAGAACCCTACATCCCTGGGTATATACAACATGTGCAATACTGTCTCATGCCAGCAGCTGATCCGAATCTCAAAAACTATGGGGAGGTTCAGTGGACCAGGTTCCCATGACACTCGCCACTTACTCACATCACCTCCAATGAAAAGGTAACACTATGGAAATTATGGGGGGTTGGCTGGATCCTCTATTGGTTTATGGCAAGCCTGAGGGCCATGTGTCTGAGGACCTTTCTTCTTTCACAGTGTTTCTGTATAACTTCAGGGATGCATTTGTTTTGATTGACCAAGCAGAGGCTTCCCAGGTTTTACTGAGAGAGAAGTTACCCCAGTAACTGGTCCACAGCTTGGAGCACTGCCCAAGTGCAATGGAAAGCATATTTCAGATGGTTGAAGTTTCAGGAAGGAAAACTCACACATGCACACTGACATCAAAGAGAGCCTCAGAGCCCTCGAAGTTTCCTCTATGTGGTTCAACTGAGCAGGAGGCTCTATTCCCTCCTGCCCTGCTCCAGATCTGCATCACTCCTCTCAGTCCTGGGGATGATACGCACTCTTGAGCAGTGAGACACACTGGGACATGCACTGTTCTGGCTGTACCACCAGCTGTCTGTCATGGATGCAGAAGAGCTGTCCCATGACATAAAAAGAAGAGGTTAAAGGAATGCTGGGAATATCCTGGTAAACCTGATGTTACAGATAAACCTTCACCCCTGCCCCATGAAGTGAATGGTAGGTTGTACGAGCAGCACTAGGGACACATACAGGCACAGTTTGCCTGGCTTCAAGACACCCCTTGGTGCAACAGTGATTTCCAAGCAGATTGCAGCAAACAGTGAAGCAGACAGAGAAGAGGAGCCAAGGCCCTGCTCCCCCTTGGCCTGCCACATCCCCACGCCAAGTTGCAGCCCCACTTTGAAGGAGATAGTTTTGCTGCTAGGTGCCAGTCAGACAATTAACAGCATGCAAATACATGGTGTTCTGCCCATGAAGAGCTGCTCTCTCAACACAGGCTCTAGCATACTGCCAGAAAAACAATTTAAAACAAACAAAAAATGGTGTGAAAATAGCTCAACAGGGTTATTTCATTTTCCATATTTAATAAGTTGGACATTGTTCTTCTTTAGTGAAGTATTACCTTATTTTAGTCTAGTGCTATACCACCCCACACAAAAATCACCATACCAAAACCCCACACACATTTAGGAGAAGAAACTGCCATTTACTAAAAAGCAAAACAAATAAACAAACAAAAAAAAAAGTAGGCATCCAGAGTTGCAAAATGGAAGGATTAACAATCAGGATATTTTGACTCTAATGCAGGATAGGTGACAAGGTGAATATTGGGACTTCTTTCTGTGATCCACACAAACTCAAAGAGACTCCAGCAAGAAAAAAATCCAGGTGTTAGAATTACCCTGTATTTACACAGAATAAGCAGCAATTCTCTCAATGAGCTTTCTCCTTATCTCAAAAATTACTTTCAATTTTTCTTGGGAAAGAAATAGAGGAAAAAAGAAAATTCCTGCCTTTCAAATAAATAATTCAGAGGTTTGAGTGTTTGAAGACTTTTTTGTTTTGAGAAGAAGGAAGAGGCTCCAGTGATGGACATTTAAAGAAGAGATCAGCTTTGCCAACATCCATGTGGCAGTCCAGACAAGGTGAGTATGTGCATGCAGAGGAAAAGCAGAGAAATAAAACTCAGGATTGGAAGAGACCCTGCATTTGGGGTGCCAGTCATCTGGATCAGCACAGCCTCCTGACAGCCCATAAATCTGCATTGCCTTTGCCTGGGACTTGGTGGTGCAGGGACAGAGAGGACAGACTGAGAACAGCTGTCAGCAGGACATGCGTTAGACGTAGTCAAGAGCCATACCTGGACCCACAGTATAAACACGGGTGAGGGGAGGGGTATGTACGAGCCCTGTTACTGCTGCTTGAGAAAGCGTAAGACAGGGAAAGGTTTGAAGAGAACCGGCAATGGCAGGCAGCTCTGTCCAAAAGCACAGTAATGCTCAGTTTGCAGCATGTGAAACTGCTGAGAGATTGAGTGCTCAGAGAGACTGAGGGAAATGCAAACGGGGCCCCTGGAGGGGAACCATTTTTCAGCAGGTCATGAGGAAGCCAATAATGATTTCCACTTCATTTGTATGTGTGCTAAATATACCTGGCATTACTTCAGAGACTGGGGTCAAAAGTTCAGTGATTATAGATCTTTGCTAAAGGCATTATGCTAGAAGATGCATCTGGATAGCTGCTAGGGAAGGGTCAGAGCCAGGTTTGCACTAACCTTTATCCTGTTCTGGTAGGGTTCCTCATCTGAGATCAATTACGTATAACTGGCACACTGAAAAACAGCCACAAAGCTCATCTTACATGTTACCTCGCTGCCAGGATGCTCCAAAATAGCAAACAGGAAGCAGAACAAGTAGGCCAATGTTCATTTTGCATCTCCCAAGAGCCTTTCCATGCTGCCGGTCTCCTGGGCCAACAAGAGCCTTCTTTTGTCCAGACCCTATTCAGCGTGTCCTCAAAAAACATTTCTAAGCACAGCATACACAGAAGTTGAGTCATGAGTGTATGAGTGGAGGGAAAGGATAACCATCTTCCTTGTAAGCTGTAAGAGAAAGATAGCTAATTACAGAAGGACCAACCAGTTACAGAAGGACCAGTGCCTAACCCCAAGAGTGCAAAAACCCTGCCTTGCAATTAGCATACACACTCTTGCTCTCTCCACAGTGGTGCCTGGCACTGTAGTTGAGGCCCTTGTACACCCACTGCTTTCTCACCACACAGTAGGACATCCATTTTCCAGGTACAAACACAGCACCTGGTTTTGAGGTGGATATTCTTATGGGGCTTAAAATGGGACCTAACTGCCTGCTGCAAAAGGAAGCTTTGGACCAGCCTCACGCCCCAGGGAACAGTAGCGGATTCCCAGGATGTAGCAGCAGATGCCTATCCCCAAGACCAGGGCAGCTCTGTGGCAAGCCAGTGTCCTCCTGAGCACGCCAGCCTCCCAAGCAGCACCAGCAGGCAGCTCCCACACAACTATTGCTGTGGCCTCCCTGGAAACAGAGGACACTGCACATCTCACTGCCTGCTTCCCTGTAACGCAGCAGCAGCAGCAAAGCAAGTCCCAGCACTAGCTGATTTGCCTTGACCAAAGAGAAACACTTAGCAAATAAAAAAAAAGGTCAAAACCCAATAACTTAGTCTCTTGGAAACACTGACAGCATTTTAACCTCACCCTTTAGGCTCTGCTGCCCTGGTGGACTCACAATGTCAAGCCCACATGATCCAAGATAGACGGTGGAGTTCTCCCATGCTCCCAAGGAGGTGGTCCTTTTGTCACCCTTTACGGCCCCCGTAGCTCTTGACTGTTGCTGCTTGGGGATAAGCTGAAGAGAAGGTGACCTGCAAGCACAGATTTCTTTGACTGAGGAAGATAACAGAGCTACAGCAAAAAGAGAGAGTCAAGTACACAGCCACAATGCTGTGAGTGTTCCTTTGCACCAGCTCTTGCTGTCTTGGCTTTCTTGCCTTTATCTGAAACATACCTGTGTCACAGAGACTCTCACAACTCAATGCGTTTCAGCACACAGCTTAACTTCCTTTATATTGAACTGGCAAGAAAGGGGGAGATTTCTTTTGGCCCCAGGTGTATTACACTTTGTTTTCCAGCTATGAGTAGCAGGGAAACCTCTAGTAGACTCAAGGAAAAATAGAGCACCAGAGGCTTTCATTAACTCACACAGGGCTTGGTTGAACTGGATTCAGGTAATAAATACTGTCTGGGAAAGACACGGGTTCATTTTTCAAGGACCTCTAGGCAATTGTCTTGAACTTCAATAGGTGCTTTCAATGCATTCTTTAAGGGTATAAGCCTGGTAGACACATATTGTCAGTCTGACTTTTCGGGGAGAGGGAGTTAAGGGGCCGGGGGGAGAAAAACCTAAGGAAAGCAAACCCATTTCTTATTTAGAAACTACTAAAAAGAAAAAGGGGCTGGGAATTAAGTTCACCATAACAACCACTGCAATCAAAATCTAATAAATCTGAGCTTGTTTTCATTGGTAGCCACTTGCACTGATCAGTTTGGGCATCTCACCAAATTGCAAGACAACATTTTTGAGTCAGTGGCTAAGACGAAAAGTTTACTTAGACACTATTAAATCACTAGAATTGATTGTACCCTATTGCATATGCTCTGATTCCACTGGCAGAAAAGGTATGAGCTGGCTTATTCACATTCACACACACACACACACACACACACACACACTAGTGAACTCATTCATAAACAGCTGTTTTCTACTTCAGAGCAATGAAAATTAATAATAAAACTAATTAAGCCTCATCAGCCTTCAAGCATTTGGAAGCCCCAGAGCCCATCACCAGATCCTCTGAAAATGCATCAGCCTCCTCATGAGAGAGACTGGGGCTCCATTCCTGCAGAGGCTGGCTGCCAAGAACCACAGCACCTGGTTGTCACACACCAGCTACAGATTATTCCATGGTATCGACCCCCCCCTGCTCTGGATTAATTCATTTAATTGTCTCACCACATCTTTTCCCATTAGGCTGATGTAACTTGTTTAAGCATACACAGATTGATTTATGGCAGCACTAGGGATGTTAATCAGACGCCTGCTCTCCAGTTAATGCACACTCTGTATGAGACGCAGGACAATAGTCTCCAATATGGGAGCTCTAGCCTTTTGCCTTGAAATCAAAAGCAGCCTCACAGTGAGAGCAGAATTACACTGCACTAAGAATAGGTGGCTTCCACTGGCGTTGTGGGTAAGGCAAGGTCATTGCCTCCTGCTCTCAATCCTCAAGTGCCATCGTCTTTAAATACAGCTGCAATCAAGGAAATGGAAAATCTCTTTAAAAGTTCACTGTTAGGAAGTTATTGGAGCCCATTTAAATCCTAAAACCTTGTCAGGAGGTAAAGGGTTCCCTTCAAATGCAACCTCACTTGTCTCCAATTTAAAGAGGCACTTTTCTTCACAGCGTATGCTCAACATTCTTTAGCTCACTGCTTCACGTTCCCTGCATTTCCCTCTTACTGAAGTCATGCAGATAGTGTGGAAGCCTGCATATAACAGCCTTCTTTTCCATACATACAGTTCAGGTCATTCAACGGACACTAAGACATAATGTTCAGATACTGTGAAGGTAGTTGAAAACAGCTCTCAATAGTACCAATAAAATTTGAAAAGTCTTGGGGAAAAAATAGGACACCCTGCAGATCTAAGATACTTTTTATTCTGTTGCTGTTTTCAGATTTAAATTAGATACATTCAGTAAGAATGAAGTCTATCTGCAGGTGCCACCATCTCACTGAAAGTCAAAGAAAACTTGCCCCCTAACTTTATGTTCTAGAAAAAGAAACAAAGAAAGAACTCCCACGCATCCACTGTTCCAAACTGCTAAAGAAAACTGAAGTTCTGATTCTCACTCTAACCTACATAACCACTCTTTGGGATTACAACCAGGAGACCATCAGTCCCATCACATTTTGACAGCAAAACTCATGCATTTTCCCACCAGCAAGAGGACTCAGAGCAGCAGCTCTCTGAGCTGATTCTCCCAGGTGCTCCTCCTGCTACCCAACTGGTCCTGCCTTGGTTAGCAAAGAGACTTCATCTCCTCAGATTTTCAAATCCTCCAGAGGAGGCTTTCAGTACAGTTTCCAAACACAAAGTTACTGGATGTGTTGACAAATCTCAGCACTTCTTAAGAAATCTACTACACTTACAGCCTCCTCAGATCAAGGGAGGAGGAACTTACATAAAAATTTATTTTAAAATTGCAGAAATGATTTCTTGAACTGAGTTCCAGACCCTTTAAACACAGCAGAGGGGAAGGTAATTTGGACATAACTAAGAAAAGAGAAGAGCAAATACATAAGGGCCTAAAAGTGGCCAAATTGATGGCAGCAGCAGAGGCTTTGGGGAGAAGAAACATTCACACCGTCAAAGCAGGCACACGCTTCCAGAACTGAGTAACAATGCAACACCTGCCCTCTCACAGTTTTCTTATCTCATTTGACTTTTTCTCATTTGATTTTTTCTGCAGCCAGGCCACAGTCAGCAATGCCTTTCCATCAGTGCTGTGTGGCCTGGAGCCTGCCTTGCAGCCCTGGAGCAGGGGCCAGGACAGCCTTGAGCACGGAGCAGGATTCACCCCACTGCCCAGCCCTCACCTAGTAAGGGTCTCCAGGAGCACCAGCCTCAAGAAACATTTCCCAAAGCCCCGCATCATAGCAGAGATGTGCTAAGGATGAGAGGAAACTGGCACTAACTCCAGCCCAGGCAGGGAGGCAACAAGAGGTGCACAGCCCTGAGAGCCAGCCAGTGCAGTCCAGGTTCCTAATGTCAGGCATCCCACATTTACAACAAATTCTTTGAGAACAACCTTCATGCTGAGAGCAACTCAGAACATTTTCAAACAAAATAAGTGAGACAACTGTAAAAGTACCTGCAGATGATTCACAAACAAAGACCAAAAAACCTTATCTAATGTATTATTAAGTACGGATTATTATTCAGCTCTATTCAAAAATACCAAAGGCCACTTTGATAGATCTAAAAGCTCCAGCAGGAGCCACTACCCTTTGTACCTTGCTAAGAAGAGCCCCAGCTGACAAGGACCACATAGACCATATGCTGCTCTGAAGCCATGCTGACAACAAAGAACTCAGCAGACACAAGAAGAGTTAAAAGCGCTATGAAACATTACCTTCACTCTTCTGCATCTACCCACAATCTTTCCCTGACACCTCACACCAAGAGGGGCTTCAAACAAACACTTGGCTTATCCCAGCCTAGGATTAACATCACCTGAGCCCATCCTCCCTAGCAGCACAAGACTCAGTCTTACACCTTTCTGAGGAACCAGCCACGACTGCACACCAAACGTCCCTTCCTAAATTTGTGCGGATACCAATCCTACACACCTGCTAGTACCCACAAGGTGGCTTCAGCCTCTACTGACTTCATCTATGCTGCAAAAAGGACGCATTTTCTCCCTTTGTTCTCCAGTGTTTTCAATGCTTTGAAATGCCACAGCCATTCAAAATGTTAAGGCAAAGGATGAAATGTAACTTCTTACAAACAGAAGAATGCAACTAGAAGAGATGGGCAAGACCAGTCACAAATTCTGCCACAGCCACACTTACATGCGTATAATGTATGCACATGGGTAAATACACTAGGCACTGCGTAATTATTTAGGTTTATCTTTTCTGCCGTTCATAAGTTACACAGAAAAGTAGGATCCACTACAACACTGTGCTGTTTGTCTCCAGGCACTAATGCCTATTCCATACTTCACTCAGAATTGCTTCTTTTGCAACAGTTTTGTAGAAAGGCATTATAAAATTGCTAGATGCCAGAGCTTCTCTTGACAGTGAAATTTCACAAGCTGGCTTGTATCCTGTCACTGGGACGTGTCACATACAATATATCCTGCAAACACATTTTTAGCTCTTTGCCAAGATATTTGCCTCCCCATTTAAGTAAAACATTCATGTTCAATTAATTCTGCCTGGGACAATGTTGATCACTTTACAGATTACCAAACCAAAATATCTGACAGGTTATTTGAAATACCCTTCTGCAGCCATCACCAGGAGAATGCTCAACATGATAGAAACCTAAATTTAAACTGCCAGCAAATCAGACTGGCAATCTGATGCCATTTTTAAAGCAACAGAAACTATTTGTGAGTGTGTGGAAGATGCGTTTTCTGCTGTCTTAGTTATAAGAGGCTATTAAGCAATGAGGAACTAATGAGAAATTTGATTTGGGCTACAGCAAAGCCCTAAAAGGTGAGAAGACACAAGTGGCTAGTGGGGAATCAGTAGCTTCAAAACATTCTTTCAGCTCCTGCTCCTTGCAAAACTGGATGAGAAATGAGTGCCTGCATGAACTTGAGAGGTTTTGGAACAATGATATATTCTGTATTTTTACAACTGAAAAGCTGAAAAACAGGGTAACTTGGGGAAAAGATTGTATTTTTATGGTTGGTTGGAGAACATCCTGACAGGCTTCCTCAAAAGAGCAAAGGACAAAAATTATGCTAAGGTACTAGGAAGAGAAGCAGTCATTGGGAGGAACAGGATATTCACAGATCTAATAGCAGCTTCTTGTATCTCTTTAAGGTGATGCACACAGTAAACATAGGCATAGTGGGAACAACACAGGAAAAGAAATTTCAAACTGAACATTAGGAGACTGTTCAAGCCATGGATTTTATTGGACAACTAAGTATTCTCCAAGGGGAGAAGTGGAAACTCCATTCACTCAGCCATTTAGAAGTAGAGACATGACTTTGCCATAGAGAATACTCTGTACCTTCAGAGTTGGAAGAGGCACTATAATTTAATTGCTCTCTTGTATCTCTAACAGAACAACTGTCTATTACAACTAACAAGAACACCAACTATTGCTAAAGATAACATAAGCTTAGACACAAAGTCTTGTATTACTTTCTCTGTTCTCTTTCTCGTCTATTTTTCTCTCCCTCTCTAAGCATTATTGCCAAAGAGTGAATAAAAAAAAATACAAAAAAAAAAAATCCCTTTATAAAGAGCAGTGTTTCTCATTGAACACAGCTTTTACAGAAATGGTTTCATGTGCAGTTCCCATCTTTCATCACTCCTCTATCATGCATGAAGCTTTGACAGAAGATTGCAACAGACACTGTCTCCTCAGAAGGCTGTGCCTGGTGGCTATTCCCAGTAACACCAACAGCACCACTAGCTGGAGGGGCTAAGGCTTCTCCAGAAAGTGCTGCCAATCAGCCCTGCCCAGCAGGAACCTGAAGCAGGACCAGGAGCCCTGAGCCCTACCTGGCTTTCGCCTGCATGGTGCCACTGCATGGTGCCACCAGCCATGGGATTGGCCAGCCCCTGCCAGGACTCCCTCTTTCCTCTGCTTTCCAAAGCTCCTGTGTGTGCCTCTGCCTGCACCTGTGTGTCTGCCTGCTTAGAGAACAAAGATTTTAGTGCCCAACAGGAAGGGCAGGAAGCTACCACTGACCTACAGGAATATGTGTCCTGCATTTTGCTGAGCCAAAATACCCAGTGCTTTCTCAATAATTCAACTCATGGCAATAATTCATTGGTTTCTGTTTGACAAACTGGCCGTTTTGTTCACAAAAATGCTTTTGAAATGAAGCTGTTGAAAACAGGCTTTACCTTCTGTCTCCTCCCTTTTCCTCCACCACACTGCTAAAGATTATAATGTACTTGTCAAACTAGGTGAGCCTCTCCCATTTGGAAGGATCAGATTAGCAGGTCTTTTAATCAGAAAGAAAAAACAGAAAAGAAACACGTAATTAGTTTAGTACTAAGTGCTAAAAAGTATTGCCATATCCTTAAGAGGACAAGCTCTCTATTGCAGACATTAAGTACTCAGGCTGTTAAGAAAATTAATGATTTGTAGACATGAGGAACTCTAACTTTCTGACTCATTGTGTTTGGACTCCTCACAGCAAAAAAGTTTTTCTCCTCTGGAAGAAGGACTCCTAAGGATGCACAATAACGTAAGTCCATTCCTGGCAGCAGTGCATCACAGCACTTGCTGTTTCTCTCTCTCTTGCTGTAAAATCACCCTCATATAGCATCAAAAACAACTGTCATTCCAAAGTGCAAGGACTATCAATTCAGCAGGGAGCAGGACAAGCGCAGATTGTACACAAGTCATTTTTTTCTGCTTAACTGCTTGGATATTTATTTTGCTGTTTGGAGAGAAACCTCTCTCATTTTTCCAAAATTCCTAGCGTAGGTAGATCTTTTTAATCTAAAGAGAGTGTTAGAAGTGTGACTAACAGGTCATACTAAAGCCCACTTTCCCCTCACATTCCACTTGAACTGATGCCACCTTCAAACATGTACATTTATTGCTTATATGGCTATATATTTTCTGTTGTTTCTGAAATATTGAAGATCCTAAATGTAATTTCCCTTCCTGGGCCCTGGGCTTTTGTTGGACTTGAGAAAAAATTCCTCTCCATGGCAAAACAGTCATCATGGGCTGCATTTTCCTCCATCTACAGCATCTAGAACAAAGAAAGTCATAAGAAGTCCCAGTGCACGCAACTCCGCTCTTTTTACAGACCTAAAATCTTCTCCATCTCCTTGACATCAACAGTGGCTTTCCAAAAACACGTGTTCTGCACTGGAGGACAAATGAAGTACATCACCTCCTCCTCATTCCTCCTCTCAAATCAAGTAAGTGCCACATCTTCTGGGCTTTGGAATGAAAGTACAGAATTTTAAAAGTTGTCTCATCTCACCCTGAAGTCTCTTCCCAAATATAATTATGAATTTCTAAGGCAAACACCAGGGAGACTCTTTTTACTTTAATTTACTGTGGGTCCATCCACTTTGAGCACATTTGAAGGTACATTTCCTCCCCATTAGTTTTGTCTAGTCAAAGAAGCTCACGTAGCGATGACGCATCTGTTGCAGATAAAGGGTATCTGCTGATTTGATTTACTAAGAAGGCTAAATTTATTATGCAACATTTTACAAGTATAATTCTGCTTTCCCTTGATGGTAATAAATTCGATATCAGCTCCCTTGAGACAAGAGAACCAGTCCCTTTATTATCCAGACATGACCCCCAGAGCCAGATTCCATTTTAGAGACGGGAAATGACCATATCTCTGATTAAAAGGGAAACTTTAATCAAATAAAGTGCCTCATCAAGCAAGAGCCAAGATTCCAATACTCCTGACTGCAGCACAGCAATGATCTAAAGTCATATCTGCCCCCAACCCATTACTGCTTACTGCAAACGTGATATCCATCCCAAACAGTTTACCTAGCACCCTGGGAGCTGCTCCTCCTGTGCCCCTAGTCCCTGCAGAAACATGTTCCCAGGCTGTTACCCCAGGGTCTGTTTGAGGAGCCAGGAGGGTGGGCTTTGCAGTGGCTAGTTGGGGGGTGGGAGGGGTGTTCCCAACAAAATCAGTCTGGCAGTTGATGTTAGCCAGAAATATGCAGCAACAGCACCAGCCATGGCTTTCACCTCAGGACCCTTCCAATAAGACCCTTCTGTTCTCTCTGACGCTTTCCTTCTACACTCTGAAATGATCTTTTAAAGCTCTTAGGATACTACTTTACCTAGTGTCCCAGGTCAAGAGCTTGGTCTCTATTGTCAGTGGCATATTTCTGCAGTTTTACAGCAGAGATAGTAAATGAGTAACAAATAATGGTAACAACGACGACGCAGATGTCTAGGGGTATTATTTCAAGTGTGCTTTAAGACTCCATTTCTGTGTAAGCACAACTGGATCTGTATGCCACTCCATGCAGAAATCCATCTTAAGAGTCTTTCTGGCCATCTAGACAGCTTTCTCGCAACATAGCAGGATACAGTGACTGGCAGATAAATCATCTCCTTTTCAGCTGTGGAAGCCCAGCTATGCAAGCAAATGAAGGCACCCGAACTCCACATCTCCCTAGGAACTGCTCAGTTGAGAGATCCAGCTATTTTGTAAAGCCTTCTGCCGACACCCTCTTGGATCAGCCCACGTATAATTTCTGCTACAGGAGCAATGATATTTACCCTCTGCTTTATGCCGGAAGTATCCCCCTAATACCAAAGCCTCTGCACCAACTGAGGCTCCTTGCTCCGCAGCTCCGTCCCGGCAAGATGTAATACCACTGTGCCTGATGATTAGCTCCCCGGTATTTGTCAGAGGGTTAAGACACACAGGCACGCACGCAGGGAGATGTTTACTGTGTTGCGCTCTGCTTTCCAGTGCAGCTTCAGTGGTCTTCTGGGTGGGAGCGCTGCCACCGGCGGGCACACACCGCCTGAGGAGGGGCAGGGCTCAGCCCGGCCCTGTCTCG
Organism: Pezoporus occidentalis; assembly: GCF_034315485.1. Lineage (NCBI taxonomy): Eukaryota > Metazoa > Chordata > Aves > Psittaciformes > Psittacidae > Pezoporus > Pezoporus occidentalis. The sequence goes on along the minus strand of NW_026913900.1, from coordinate 729,186 downwards.
CCCCTTTCCCGGTTAGCCCGAGTACCGCCGGGGCGCCCCCGCGCCCTGGCCCGGCCACGCCGGCGGGAGGTGTGGGGGGAGGCATCCGGGGCTGCGGAGTGCGCAGGGTGCTGGCGGGCAGCCCCTGCGGCCGGCTCTCGGGATAGACGGCGGCAGGCGGTGGAAGCACAGGGTGCCCGGGGAGGGGGCGGTGGTTTCGCTGTGGCCCCGGCCCGGGGCGGAGGGACCTTTGCAGCTCGCACCGCACGGGGGCCGAGCCGGTCATCGCCGGCAGCGGCAGGCGAGCCGGGCTCGGGGCCGCCCTCTGGGGCAACTGCCGCTCACGGATGCGAGGGGAGCGGGCCACTGCCCGCAGCACCGGCGGGCGCACGTCGGGCCCGGCCCGCTGCCCCTGCGCTCCCAGGCGCAGCGGGAAACGACGGAGCGCGGGCTTCGGGAGGCTGCCGAGAAAACGGGGACCGCTTCCAAAGCCGCGCCGTCGGGGCCGCGAGAGCTATCGGCAAGCCCCCACCTCGCGGGTGGCGCCGCCTCCCCACCGCCCCCCCCCAGCGCACTCCTGGGGCGGGCAGGGACCGGCGGCGCCCCCCCCGCCGCAGCCCACTTGCCGCGGCCGGGCAAGGCTGCCGGCACGGTACAGCGGAGCGGGGCGGGGCGCGGAGGGCGGGCGGGCGGGCGGCGGGGCTGGCGCGGTGGCGGGGCGGGTGGGGTTTCCGTGCGCGGCACTTATTAGTGTGGTGATGGAGGACCGGCCCCTAGGAGCCACGTCGCAGCGGCGGCGCGGGCTGGCGGCGGCCGCCGGGAGGTGAGCGGCGGGGGCTCGGGCGGCGGAGGCTGCGGGGCCGCCCCGGCCGTGCCCCATGCGGGCGGCGGCGGGGCGGCAGCGGCGCTGAGGGCGATGTCGGAGGTGGGGGGCGCGGGCCGGGCGCGGGCCGCCGTGGCGCGGCTCTCGGAAGCGGTGGGCGAGCGACGGCAGCGGCTGGGCACCGCCATGGGAGAGGCGAGGCGGCAGCGGAGGCTGCTGCTGGTGGTGGTGTGCGTGGCGCTGCTGCTGGACAACATGCTCTACATGGTCATCGTACCCATCATCCCCGACTACATCGCGACCATGCGCGGCGGGGGGGCCACCGCTGGCCCGTCCGCGCCCCCGGGGGGCAACGGTAGCGGCGGCGGCAACCGAAGCCTCCTGTCCGCGCGGTACCCGCCGGCCACGGGGGGCAACGAGGACGTGCAGATCGGGGTGCTGTTCGCCTCCAAGGCCATGCTGCAGCTGCTGGTGAACCCGCTTAGCGGCACCCTCATCGACCGCGTGGGCTACGAGACGCCGCTGCTGGCCGGGCTGGCCGTCATGTTCCTCTCCACCGCCACCTTCGCCTTCGCGGAGAACTACGCGACGCTGTTCGCGGCGCGCAGCCTGCAGGGGCTGGGCTCGGCGTTCGCCGACACAGCTGGCATCGCCCTCATCGCCGACCGCTATCCCGAGGAGCCAGCGCGGAGCCGCGCCCTGGGCACGGCGCTGGCCTGCATCTCCTTCGGCAGCCTGGCGGCCCCCCCCTTCGGCGGCGTCCTCTACGAGTTCGCCGGGAAGCGGGTGCCCTTCCTAGTGCTGGCCTGCGTCTGCCTCCTCGACGGCCTGCTGTTGCTGGCCCTGGCACCACCAGGGGCTGCTGCCGCGCGGGCCAACATGCCGGTAGGCACCCCCATCCATCGCCTCATGATAGACCCCTACATCGCCGTGGTGGCAGGAGCCCTGGCCACCTGCAACATCCCCCTGGCCTTCCTGGAGCCCACCATCGCCAACTGGATGAAGGACTCCATGGGGGCCAGCGAGTGGGAGGTGGGCCTCACCTGGTTGCCCGCCTTCTTCCCCCACGTGCTGGGCGTCTACGTCACAGTCCGGCTGGCTGCCGCATACCCCCATCTCCAGTGGTTTTATGGGGCTCTGGGCATGGCCATCATCGGCGCCAGCTCCTGCCTGGTGCCAGCCTGCAGGAATTTTGGGCAGGTCATTGTTCCCCTCTGTGGCATCTGCTTCGGCATCGCCCTGGTGGACACAGCCCTGCTGCCCACCCTGGCCTTCCTTGTGGATGTGCGCCACGTCTCTGTCTACGGCAGCGTCTATGCCATTGCAGACATCTCTTACTCTGTGGCATATGCCCTGGGGCCCATTGTGGCTGGCCAGATTGTGCACACCATGGGCTTTGCGCAGCTCAACCTGGGCATGGGGCTTGCCAACGTGCTTTACGCACCTGTCCTTCTCTTACTCAGAAACGTCTGTCAGATGAAGCCCTCTCACTCGGAGAGGAACATTCTCCTTGAAGAAGGACCTAAGGGACTCTACGACACCATCAAAATGGAGGAGCGTAAAGGCATGGGCAAAAGCCTCCACGCAGCAGATGGGATGGAGGAGAATGGTGTGGACTCGTACCGCAGAGACCTGGCTGGGGTGTCTGAGGAGGACTCATCAGACTATGAGTACAGTTAGGTTCCCCAATGCCAACCAGCATGAGGAGCAAGGAGGGGCATGGGGGACAGAAGGAAAGGGGGGGGAGTGTTACTGCATCATGTTTCTGTACTGATGTGCAATATATACAGTTAAACCTTTGTCATGATGTAATGGCTTTCTTCTAGACTTACTTCTAATCGGTATTTCCTTTAGCATTCTGGCAAGGTGGAGGTGGTGGGGAATGAGGGGACAATCCTGAAGAAAATTACCTGGATAATCATTGGCATAAATCTAGGCAGGATCCTTCCAAAAAACAAAAACAAAACAAAAACAAAAAGCCCCAACAAAACAACAAAAAAAAAAACCAGCCTCATAGCTGGGGTGTAATTTGTGTGAAATTTTCTCAAGCTGAAGCTGTGTGTGACGTACTGTATATCTCTGTACAAAATAAAAGCAAAAAAGTCTGTGTAAAATTTCGAATGGTATATTCAGGGATTTAGTACATCTGGTGTACATATACTTAAATTTTCAGTTGGTTTCGTATATTTAAAAACAGCAACAACTATCACAATGTCTTGTTCTTCCTTGGAATAAACTGAAGTATTGTACTTTTTTTCTCTCTCTTGTGCTGCTCTCTGGTAATGCAATATGCTGTATTATGTTGAAGTCCAAACTACAAGAATAATACGATCTGAATAAACAGAATTGAAGGAGATCGATTGTCTTTTGTTTCATTGTTGAGGGCTGCTTGAGGGAGGGAGCTGGTTGTAACCCCTCAGTGTAACCCCTACGGTAACAATTCTTTGTAACACAAACCTCATCGGTTACCAGAACTGCCCGTAAGAAAACCCCGGTACAAAATGTTCTCCAAGCAAACAAGATCGCACTGCAAACATGCTATCTATCACCTATAAACAGCTCCTTGTAGGCTCACGTGGATTTAATTCTCACAATCGTGAATTTTATTTTTCGAATACTCCAAAGAAATGGCATGACCAGCAGCTAGAGACACAACACTGGAAAGCACTGCTGAAATGCCGGCCCAACTGCAACGTGCCCACTTCAGTGTAGCCGACAGGGATTAAACAAAACAAAATATGGGTGATGTGCTTCATTCAGACTGTGCAAAAAGTGGAAACCTTCGATCCAACTACAATGGAACCAGAGTGCATATTTTGCCCTGTAAATTTACCTTGAGTTAAAATAAAATCGTTTGTTTAAATTCCTGACTCACCAGGAAACAAAATAAATGACTTTCAATATCGAGAGGGGGAGGAAATTATCTAAACGGCCACAGCATGTACTGAAGGGCTTCCACCCGTCCCCGGGGAGCTGGGCTCCGCGAGGAGACGCGGAGAACCCTCCGCTGAGCTCCGCGGGACGCGCGGCTCCCCTGCCGCTTCGCAGCTCCTCCACCGAGGCGGTCGCGGAGCTGCTCATGCGACGCAGAGCTCAGGAGAGCACCGCGGCGGTGCTTCGGCACGGCGGGGTTGGCGAACGAGCCATGGCCAACTCGGTGGTATCCGAGCCTCGCTACACCGAACCGCAGCCGCTCCCTGTGCACTAAGCGGCAACAGCGGCGCCTCCTCCGGGCCACCGCCCCACTCCAGCACGGTGGGGTGCTACCGCTGCCCCGGGGTCGCTGCCGGCGGTCGGGCAGCTCCAGCAGAGCCCGGTCCCCTCCCGGCACCGCTGCCGCCCCGTCACGGGCTACCGCCCCTCTTGGCCGTAGTGCCGGTGCAGCCACAAGCAGTGCTGCCCTCCCCGTTCGGTCACGGAGTTTTAAGGAGCCGCAGAAGCCCCACGGCGATACCGCTCGACTCTGGCGACAGCCCCTGTGGTCACCGAGAGCTGCAACCCTCAGGGGCTCCCTTTCTCGCCCCCGACGGCGGTGAGGGCGCGGCTCTGCCCGACTCCTCCAGACCCCCCCCCCCCCCGGGACGGAGGCAGCACGGAGGGCGAGGGGGGCGCCGGTGCCCCCGCCAGGAACAGCCTGCATAAGGGGCACTACAAGAGTGGTGCGGCCCCAGGAGGGGCCGGCAGCGCCTGTTGCGCGCCGCGGGAGGGGCGGGTCGGGCCGGGCGGGGCCGGGGAGGAGCCAGGCTGCGGCGGGGATGAGCCGCGGTCCGCACGCCCTCGCCCAGAGGCGACCTGGCCGCGGAGGAGGCGGCGGTACCTTGGCCAGAGCCTCCGCTACCTTGGACAGAGGCGCCGCGACGCTCTTAGCCCGGCTATAGCTGCTCCGGAGCGCCCCGACGAGCAGGTACGGGCGGGTTGGCTGCGCGCCTCCCGCCGCTCCGACGGCGCGGCTGCAAGTGCCGGGGAGGGAGAGCCGCGGGTCTGAGAGCGAGGGAGCAGGTGCGGAGGGTCCCGCGAGCAGAGAGGGCTCCTCTCATCCCCTCGCCAGACTCCACCGCGCCCACGGGGCAGCCCCGTTGCCGCCGCCCGCGGGTCCCGCCGGCACGGAAGGTCCGGGGAAGAAGGGGCACCCCCGGGGCGGAGTCGCGGAAAGGTCTCGGGGCACGCCGGCAGCTCCAGCGGAGCTTGAGGGCTCCCCGACGGTCCCGGTGCTGAACGGCCCGCGGGAAAGCTCACGGCAGGCGGCAGGGCGGCTTCGCGCTCCGCTCGTCATGTCAACGGCCGCAGCAGTGCGCGCTTCAAAAGCGTATTGCTGCTAACGCGTATATGCCTCAACTTTAGTATCTATTCCTGAGAACTTTATCTTCCTGGTAACATTGACAGCGAGGATGAATAGATGAGGGCTGAGTGTAATGCCCCAACCACGTTATATCCCGCAAGCCTCCTCCCGAGTCCATGCTGTTTGGAGAACTCAAGTATAAGCACATGGGCTTATTTCAGTCCCTCTCTGCTATCTGCTTACAGGGAGATCAGCACCTTTTGTTGTGTGTTTGAGCTGCTGCTCTGAGCTGTGGGGAAGGCCACCCAGCTCCCCAGGCTTCTGTGACTCCCTGCCACCCTGCTAATCTGCTTACCCCACCTCTCGACTAAGCCAGCTGTAAATAAAAACAGCTAGGATTATCTTTTTTGCCTAATAACTTTCACAATACACCTCATAGCCATCCCAGTGAGCAACTTTGAAGTCATCTTGAATTTCTGCAGGATTTTCTCTTTTGTCAGTTTCCTTGTCCTTTAAAGCAAATATAGGATTGGCCATGATGCTAAGCTGGCAGCAGTTGAACCAGAGACAAAACTTCAGTTTATCCGCATGACAGAGAAAGGTACAGTTCAGGCTACTCTTTATCACACTGATTTTACAGATATGAGTCTGTTACTAGCAGCATTTCCCACAGGCACAGAGCTAGTATGGAATTGTAGTCAGTGTGACTTCATAGTGCAGTTTGACAAAAAAAAAACATAAGGAAAGAAGACCAAAGTCACAGTGAGAAGAACACCAGTATTTTTCCTTTGGGGGAATACAGTTTTAGGGGCTCTGAAGAAAAAAGGGCTTCTCTCTGAGCTGTATTGGAGTGCAGGTGGGGAGCTGAGGCCAATCCATAAACTGAGCAAGCTACAGTTTTCCATGAGTTATAGGACATACCCATCATTTGAAGTGCTTTGAACCTGTATTGCTTGGAATAGAGCACACAGCTAAGTGGTGAGACCTGGGCAGCACACGAGAGGGAGCTGAGCAGCGCAGTGGGTTAATGTGACCTCTCCATGAGGGAAATGGTCTCTCACCTGAGTTGAAATTGTGAGCAGATGACAGATCAGCACGAGTTTGCCGTGCAGCTCACTGTAGAGCCCCAGAGACCTTATACAGCCTTACACAACCTACTTCACAGCACATGGCACCACTGGCAGCCAGTGCAGGACAGGGAGAGGACAGGACCAACACGAGGTGTCAGTGACCACATACACATTGGTAGAGCCACACTGAAGCCACAAGGTTAGACAGCTGATTCCTCAGGAGCGGAATAATGCACAGCCTCCCTGCCCATCACTAAACAAAACGTTCATACACTGTAATTTTTTATCCAAATTGTACTTAAAAGCTCCTACAGAAATAATTCAAATGTCTTGAATGTGGGTTTTGGAAAGGAAATTATTTTCAACCTAGTCAGCACATCTTTTTTATTTTGCATGCACACAGTGCAAACTACTTAAAAAGAAATCAAAAACAAAACAAAAAAAAAAACAACAACCCAAAACCTGTGACCTGTCAAGACCTGACTGAACACATAGAACTTACTCAGCTTCAGCTGTACCACAGTAACTGAAGGACAATCATTTGGTGTGGGCCTATTGTATCAAAAGAAATATGTGTGTCATATAGCTTATTCTTGTACAGAGAAGGCATAATAAGCATCTTTAGAAGTGAAAACCAGGATAAGCACACCAGCAGCGAGACACACGTGAAAATATTTCAGATGATTTCTGTGACTTTTGTCAAATTAAGCCACCTCCTTTAATGCTATTTAGAAAGACTGCTATGTGAAGTGTCTCAAATGCAGGGCATGCCACCCCTCCTGGTCCTCCTGCAGCCAGCCTGCCAACCAAGACCTGTGCCCCAAAGCACTGGCACCCCACAAGTTTCTAGCCTTCAGGGCAAAGACGTGTCTTCACCAAGCTCCTTCACACAGCTTCCACATCTTTAACACAGGGATGACAGCAACTCACTGTGCCCATGGAACCGTGCAATGACAAATACATTTAAAGGCTTTCATGGTGCTTTCATATAAAATGATAAAGAGAGGATGTACAAAATCTTTATACAGAAAATGGCAACCTTACTATTACCTGTGTCGACATAAGTACATTCAGAGATGTCACCTCCTTCCTCCAGCTAACATATAACAGTCATACAAAGCATGCAGATCACAGCACAGTGCATCGTGAAATAAATTAGAGTGACAAAATACACCATGCCAAGAAGGGACCATTTATGTGCATCAGAGAGTTCTGGATAAATAAATTTATAGTGAAATGAAACAAACAATGTCAGATCAATCTCCACAGGGCTCAGTTCAGCTACTTTTGAATGTTGTACTTCTATTTCTCTTCAGTTTTGTCTGTGAATGTTTGTGCGGGGAATACTCCCTGTGTACATTTTGGTTATAAATGATAGATACTGACTGGACTTTAAATCTCTTCTATTTACAGAACTGAGGCGTGAGGCTACATAAGTGCCCCCAGGTGGCTTCAACTTCTGTCCTCAATAAAAGATATCAAAAGAAATGCAGGAATGCCTGTCCTAGACAAAAACATGCAGAAGAAAGAGAAAGATACATGCAGTAAAGATGAGACAGTAAGTGACTGTTTCTGGAAAAACAAAACAAGAAGGAAAAACAGGTTGACAATAAATGACTTTACAGCTTCTAATGCTGTAAATTAATATATATATTAATTATATATATATTAATTATTATATATTGATTGTATATATATTAATATATATACAATATACAATATATTGTATTATATTACAATATAATAATTGTAAACCAAGCTCTGCTCCAGAGCTGATTTCTGCATTTCAGGGAACACTAGTTATCTCGCAGCAGTTTATAGTCAGGAACCTTGATCTAGTGTTACTGGGTGGGACGAGGTGACTGCCAGACAGCTCTTCTAACCAAATACATATCTCATCTCCAAATACACTCTTCCTCACAACAGCCAGGGAAGAATTCCAGTAAGTGAAATATTATTACACAACAACAACAGATATATTGCTACACAACCAGCGATAGCATGTAATTATTTCTTAATAGTACAGAACTATCAAACTATCACGATTCATTTTCAAGCTGCTTTAAAAGATGCTGGATATGTGTACACCTGTGAGTAGCCAACCCCTCGGGTGTAAAGTTTTATTCCTAAGCAGAGTTATGAACTGCACAGTAACCTTACCCAAAAAGACAGGGCCAAAACCAGGTATCAAAAAAAAACCCAACTATTCGCCACATCTGTTTCCACTGACCAAGAAATCAATGACAGAAGAGATATGCCCTTTCAAACATAGCTTCAAACTGTATAATTACTATTCTTTTACTTCTGAGATCCAGGATGCATTACAGGCTGAACTGATTTGCATTTCCATTAATAACAGGTATAATCCTATTATACTTTCTGTAAGTCTCTGAAATTTTTGGTTTCTAGACAGGGAAACATAATGCAGCACTGACTTTTCTGTGGATGTCGGAAGTCAGAGCTGGTATTTGAGCTCAGAGGATACCCACTCCCTGACTTCTCTTTAGAGCATTTCTTTTACCTCTTCCCTCTTTGCATGCACTAGCAAAAGAGTTTGCAGCTAGCCTGGATCTGAGCAGCAGATGGGATTAGGTGACTGCCAGACACCTCTTCCAACCAAAAAATCACACTATGGTCCTGCAATACTATGAAAATGAATGTCTACTACATCAAGAGCTAGTAAAAAAATCTGAGCTTTACCCGCTTTAGGAGACAAGCAAAATCAAATTAGAGAAATAAACCCTCCAGGAGTTTATGGTCTACACTAATTTCTAATGGACAAGCACAGCTGAATTAGATGACCATTTCTCAACTGTGAGACATGTCCACCAACCTGAAGAACCATGCTTAGAGCACAATGCTTTCCTGCTCCAAACAAGATAAGGACAAAGCAAGTGTGAACAGAAGTGCTTTGTCTTGAAACCTTCAAGGAGGGTTCCAGGCTGGCCCGCAGCAGAGGTTTGGCAGAGTAGAGCACAGGTTTATTTAGGATTGTATGTAGTCAGTACTAATAGATAGAACTGCATGTTTTCTGTTTCTGCAATTGTATAATCAATCGTATTACCAATCAGACAAGTATTTACCCACAGTTTTACTGATCACAAGCTAAACACTCTTATTTACTAATGAAATTAGTAAATAATTGTAAATTAGTGAATAATTCTATGATTCTATTCTATGAAATACCTTCTCTTAATGCATTATTTTATTATTGTGTAATGTATTTGAAGACTTCCAAGAGTCTAACTTAGACTATATGCCTGCATTATGCCTATTTGCCTGTTTGTGCTAGGATTTCTAAACACTTTTACCAAGGAATATTCTCCTGTTATCCACTAGTTTCCTGGATTATGCATTTGAAACTCTCCTTGCCTACAAATAGAGCTATTGGAGAGGTGCCATGGCTTCAGTATTGCATACAACTGCATACTGTGTCCTAAAATTCAGGCACTTGAAGATCTAATGAAACTATACTGAAGTCATACAATTATTTGCACTAATCAAGCATCTCAACTGCTAAAACAGAATAGATGGATTAAAAAGGGGATGCAATAAATTAATAACCATCAGAATAAAAAAAAAAGGGAGAAAAAAATACGACAATTTAGAAACAAGTAGAATTACTTGCTAATATCTCTCTTTTTTTTTTTAATGACTAGACAGTGCCAAAACTTCCAGTCCCACCACTGCAGCAGACCTTACACATGTACCTACAGTGCATGAAACACTTGGTGTCAGAGGAGCAATTTGGAAAGACCAAGGTCATTGTGGAGCGGTTTGGAAAGGCAGGAGGCCTCGGAGAATCTTTGCAGCAAATGCTGGAGGAAAGAAGGGAAAAAACAACAAACTGGGTAAGCAAATGCAGATGAGAAACATAATTGCTGTGTTGGATTATGATCACTTACAAACTCTTTGTGATGTTCTGTATGTGATCACTGCTTTCTTTCAGTGAGTCAGTGCTAACAGAGGTCATATCAGATTCTACCAAAGGGATGAATATTTTAGACATATTAGGTGAGAATTTTCAAAGGATGTCAAAATCCATGTTTTTGTTATGTTTTCAGATCGATGGTTCGTTGACATAAATGAAGGAATTTATGCAAGGTGCATGCATGCAGGTGTCAACTCTACCTGTAGGAAGCATTGTATTACATCGGGTTTGGATCTCATTTCTTCCTTTCCTTTAATAAAATGATTTAGAGCTTTTATTAAAATGAAAAATGGTTTCTGATAGAGCTATGAAAAGCGCCTTATATAGCTATCTACCCAGAGCTCTGATCCAGTTTGATCAGAATACTTCAATATAGGGTTTAATAAGCCATAGATAAAGTAGGTGTTACCATTCCACAAAGCCACAGTTCATCCTGCCTGCATTAACCATGTTAGAGTATGGCAACTGAAAACTAGAAACACTGGTTCTACTGCAGTTCTTCCATCCCAGCAAGGAAGAGAGACACTGAATTGTTTAATGGGTTTAGTGAAATCCTGCACGCTTGCTACTGACGTCAGTAATTGTGATTCTCCCTTTTCAGTTGTGACTCGCAAGAAAACTCCATCAAGTTGCTGCTATAGCCAGAAAAACTGGCTACAGTTCTGACAGTGCTTTTGTTTTAAAAGCAATGCTTAATTTCTGAACTACTTGTTGTCACAGTCTGAGGGCTCTCTCCTAAATGACACCCAATCTCATTTTGTTATTCCAATCATAGAACTTCATGGTTTTGATGGCTAAATTAACCATCACTTAAATAGTGCTCCAGGAGAGCAAATAATGTTCTAGGAGACAGCTGTTCATTTAACCACATATACCATGAAAATTACAGAAGGATGTACAACCATTCTGTGAAATGTCCCAACATTAAATGCCAGTTATTAAAACTAAATACCTGATTCTTAATATAAACTAGAAATATTTCTATTTGGGATTTAACTTGCCAGGAGTACAGCTCTAGCCTGTTATCCTGAAGACTCCAGAGACTGTGGGGGAAGCATCTGTTCTAACAGTGATGAAATATCTCTGAGGAAAGCTTTTTCAACTGATGCATGCATTCATAATTATTTTTGCATAATTTCATTGTTGTTATAATTTACCATATGCAAAGCGCGCCAGCTAAACTCAGACAGAACATTTGATCTTTTTATGAAAGCCTCCATTTTCCAAGCAATTATTCTTCAAGCTCTGCTCAGACATAAGGGAATGCAGTTACTGTAACGCCTGTGTTTTTGATAAAAATGGTTAGAAATTTAGGTGTGTCTGTCTGGGTCGAGCATCAGCAATCTGCATTTGTGTCAATGGACACAGAGAGGATTCTCCAGGGGCCCTATCCACATCCCAGTATCTGCAGGACCAAACTGTTAAGTTCAGGAAATTCTTTTCCCACTCTGTCTTGATACAAGATGGTATCTGATGGCTAACAACAGAGCATCTTGGCATCATTGGCAAATATTTGAAGCCCCCTGAGGAAAGCCATCACTAGTAAAATTCTGTCCACTTCTTAAATCTATTCCAGTTACTCTTAAAGAGTCAACAGTTAGCGTATTGTACTCTTTTTTTTGGTTGTAGAGAGAAACACACAACAGAATACCCAAGCCACCACAATATGGAGCCTGTTTTCTTTTTAATGGAACACACTGTAAATTGTCATTGATTGAAAAACAGGATTATGGAATTGCGGCTGATTTCAGCTGAGCTGAGGTCACAGAGCCCAGACTGAAAATGCCCAGCAGCTCCATTAATCAGAGCCCATGCCTGACACCAGGAGCACCACTCTCTCTTCATCCCCAGACTGCTTCTCTGCATATTGTTCATAGCTTCAAGATTTCATGTCCCCTTCCCTTAGGTGTTTAACTACTGGCTGGATGACATGTACCTCAACAACCGGCTAGCTCTTCCAGTCAATTCCAGCCCAGCAATTATCTTTGCTCGTCAGCATTTCAAGGATGTGAATGACCAGCTGAGGTAATGTACTACAACTTTGCAGCTTTTGCTAAATGAAAGGTTATTTTAAATGTACTTCCTTTGCAAAAAGACAATCAACTTTCATTAAAAAAAAGGGCTGTAACAGTTAAATGATTTCCTACTAGTTCTGCTGAGTAGTATGAGTAACCCCTTTCTGGGGTTACTCATACTGATATTCAGAAATGAAAGGGTCCTTACTTTTACATTTATTGCATGAAAAAAAATGCCATGGGATTTATAATTTTTAAAGGAACATTTGCAAAGTTTTCATGGTGTAATTTGAGGAAATCCTTTTGCGATGGAAAAAATAAATACTAATTTCTGACACACTGTTTAAAGGAAAACAATTTCTAACATGCTGTCTCTATGACTTATACCAAACTGAAAAGGTCACACTGGCATTAAATTGTCCCCCTTAGGTGCCCAAAAGGGCATCAGAAACACAGGAGATCTAAGAATAAGAATTCAGAAATCGTTCCTCCCCAAGAACACCGCTTCATTCAGGCCCATCCTTCCCAGCCCTGAACTGACCTTTCTCCTTTGAGCTGTTGTGGCCAATTACAATCATTTAAAAAGTTAAAAGGTAAGCAAGTAGCCAAGCACAGAATATACCTCTCCAGATACCCTTAAAACAGGATTCCATTCTTCAGCCTTTGCCAAAACATTTTTCCCTTTTAAAACAGTAAACCAGATCAGATCTACCCTCACATAGTGCAGTTTTCCTCTTTGCTTTTAGCACTCTCTAGCTGCTCATTACTGAAGGAATTACCTGCATGTGAATTTATGCTATTCTAAAACAGGCAGGATCTTGAAGCCAATGTGTGATTTTAACATTTTGCATAGACAGCCAATGTATCTTTCTACTTTAAATATAACTGTAAATGCTCCCATTCATTACTGACTAATTTTATTGTGCACACAGCTTCCAAAAGACCTTCACTTTACATTTTATAATGCACGTGCTTTAACAAGGAAATATTTTTTTCAGAGCCTCCTGTTCAGACACAGTGCAAATGGGCATTGTCAGAAAATAATACACCTTCCCACAGCTCTGCAGAAAGAATATCTGCTTAGGACAGGAAGTACTCTAATAAATTGGACAGCTTAGGAGTATTGATATTGAAACCCATGTTAAGGATTCTATTAAATATTCAGCCTCTGCTCCCATTCTCTAAATAAATGCTTTCAGGCTTCCTCCTGTTTAACCATTTGAAGGGACCATCCTAGGATTTCATATTTCTCTTGACATGAATTAATTGTGTTTTGGATGAGGCCAGGGGACTCTTTTTGCCAAGCCAGGAGGCTTTTTCTCCTTATGCTGTCATCAATCATTCAGGCTCTCCTCTGTCTCTCAGAAACAGCCTAGTGTTGCCAAATAACAAAAGGCTGATGTCATTTGTATTTGCTACTTGCAGGTTTGCTGCCAATCTCATTTCAGGAGTGCAAGACTATAAAGCTTTACTGGACACGTAAGTAGCTTGGAAGGAAAGCTGCTGCTTGAGTATCCACAGGGCTTCTGACTCGAGAGTGCTCTAACATGCTCAGGGTTAGGCTGCTTTGTACCTTTCTACCATTTGGAAGGGCTGGGGCTCCAGCATGCTTCGGGGCAGGTGCCTCAGCAATTTTTTTGTGTTCTTTCTTCTTTATTACTGCAATCTAATAGGTTGGAGATGGATCATTTTTGATGGCTGGCAGTCATCAGTCCAGCACGTGCAGTGCAGCCCAAACAACACACACGATCTGCCTGAGCTATTGAGAACACACCAGAAGTCTGTGCTCTCCACACACAAAGAGCAGCAGCACTGTGGTTAAACAGCCTGCACACCTTCCCTGATAGCACTGACCTGCCAGGAGAATGAAGCCTTACCACAGTTAGGCTGGCACAGTGGCTAGTAAAAGTAAGAAGTTACTTGTGCCATTGTTATTTTCTGTATACAAGAACAGGGGAAAATCCATGGTTCTTGAGACCATTATGAGGTAGCTCTTAACAACCACTGCTCCCCGAAGAACAGAAACAATGGAAAGCCAAGCACAATGGATGCCACACTATATTAGGGAAGAAGTAATTTTTCTGTCTGGAAATACAAGAGGCCTATTTAATATGCTTTAACCATTGCTTATTTGGATGAGGAAGAAAAAGTCCATGTTCAAACAACAAAGTCCCTATTATCTATCAATTAGATAAAAGAAAGAAGAGGCTGTTTGATTTTTCAATTTCAAAAGTCTGACAGCTACTCAGAAAGTATAGAAGAGGTACTTATTTAAGAACGTGCTTTTGTCCAAGATACACCATGCAACTGCATATACCAGTACTAGCACATTGTGAAGTACCAGTGCATACTAATGCAGTTTGCTGCATCTTCATCTGACAGCATCTGAGATGAAATAAAGAAACCACATTGCTCTGACAAAGGATAATTTAAATTCCTACTATTCTGACCATGCTACTTTAGATCCAAAGACTTCTGTGATCAGACTTGCCAACTTTAAATCAATAATCCTTTAAATCCTCCCTACTGTGTCCTCATATTGTTAGTACTGTTTGCTTATCACCCCTCCTATATAATTATGAGGACACCACAACTGTAACATTTTCAGCTCCTTGTTGCTATTAAGGACTTCTACCAGTAAGTGTACTGCTAGCTTCTTTTGGATCATCCCACATGCGGATGTACAATACTCCTGTCCAAACCCAGCCATTAAACTTTTAGATTTAACAGTGCAGATATTCCATGCAGTTGCCAGGACTAAGATTTCAAACAAAGCCTAAATTGCTCACACTAAAAAGTTGTAAGATCTTACACAGACATCTCCTAAATCAGTAATAGATTTTCTGGTGCCATTAATCAGTCAACAACACCTTTCTTAGCTGCTATTACGGATTGTCTTATCTAAATCACCATGCTATTCCACTAATTTTGATCATTATAGATGCTCTTTAAAACTCTGTTAGATGCAAGAGAATTTCTGCATTATGCAAAATGGAGGAGAAGGAGAACACTAATAACCCTGTTTTGCTAATAAGGAACAACAAAAAAGCACCTGTACAAGGAAGTAAGAGTTTGAGAGCCAAAAAAAATAAAGTGGATATCCCTGTTTTAACATTGTGAGTTCCAAAGAGGCAGTTAAACAAGATAAACTATCATAAAACTTTACCCTGTATCAGCTGTATGTATTGGGTGCTTCTTTGCACCTGTCCCTCTCCAGCAGGCTGGAAACATAGTCCTCTTTTGCTGAGGGAAAAACTCAGCACCACAAGATCTTCTTCCTTCTATAATCTTGACAGCCTCTTGTGAACAACAGCACCATTATTTACTGTGGCAATGTCAATGGGATATTTTAGAATCCATAAAAAAGGAAAGAAAGAAATTAGCACAATTATGATTTTTTTTTTTTCTTATTTCTGGCCACTAAAGAAGCCTTTTTAGTTGGATTTTTTCAATTGCCTTCCGATAAAAAAGGACTAGGTCTTCAACATTTATTCCCCCATAGGTCTAAGTAAGGGTTATCATTGTAAGTGAAGCT
Source organism: Pezoporus occidentalis (assembly GCF_034315485.1). Taxonomy (NCBI): domain Eukaryota; kingdom Metazoa; phylum Chordata; class Aves; order Psittaciformes; family Psittacidae; genus Pezoporus; species Pezoporus occidentalis. Next base: position 713,554 of record NW_026913900.1, on the reverse strand, counting down.
CTATGGAAAACAGAAATACCCTCTGTATTGCCCCAGTCATTCCTGTTCACCAGGCAAGGCTCTCTCACACACCCCCTAAGCACCCTGCACAGTACAGGGCCACCATGACCTGCAGTGAATTTCACCAGTACTTTTTTTCCAAGGTGTTATGCCTTTTCCACCTGTTTTCCTGATTTCTGTCCTCGCAAGTTTCCAGGGTCCCATCTAGGCAGGTTTCCCGTGCACAGTGCAAAGCTGCCTGTGACCTGCTATTCTTTCAATTTCCACTAGATGATAATGCAATTGCTTAATGAATATGCATGAAGCTGCCAGGAAAGATGTATTTAACTTTGGCGTAGGAATTCATCTATTTCCCTTATACTGCAGTCTTGTTTTATTATTCAATTTGTGTTGTACCTGATCTAATTGTAACAGAACAAAGGACAGATTAGATTTCTTTTCCTCTCTGTCTCTCTCTTCCCTCTCTCCTCCCCCTTTTCCTCTGGCTTTGTTCTTCTTCTCTCTCTCCAGCCACGTTTTACCTGTTGATTTTGCTCGTGGACAGCTGTCTGGTCATCCTCTCTGTATGAAGCAATACTATGGGCTCTTTTCTTCCTATCGTCTTCCAGGACATACCAAAGATACCCTCGTGGCCCAGAAAAGCAGTGTAATGCCAGAACCAGAGCACATCATTGTTGCTTGTAACAATCAGGTAAATGAGCATTCTCTTTTTGTACCTTTCTCAGTATATATTTCTTAGGTTGCTTAAATCACTCAAGAGGAGCCTAATCTCATCATTGTTTAGAAACACAATTACCATGCTACGTATGAGCTCACTTCTTACCAAGCGTTTGCTGTCAGTATTTCGAAAAGGTGCTTCTGCAGCATTTTTGTCCTTAGCCCACATTATGTTCCAAGTACAGTGATGCAGAAAGGAGGAATGTGGCAGAATGCATTTGCTTTCTCATTCAAAAAAAAAACCATGTTTATTAACAGAGATGAAACCACAGAGGAAAAAAAAAAAAAATCTTACTGGAGTGCATTTGCTGGAAATGCTCTTCTCTTGACAGTCAAGCATTGGCACACAACACATGGCATATATGCCACCATCCCATATAGGGGGGCCTAAGCTATACCTGAAGAAGATAGCACAGGTGCAGGCAGAAGTACTGGAACAGTAGAATGAACCTGCCCCAATCAAAAATGCTGGCATGTAGCAGTGTATATTGGCTAGGCAGAGTACCTTGTCACCCAGCTTGGCATTTGTAGTACTGGAGCCATGGCTACAGTCCCCCTTGGAATAAAGGAGTAGATTCCAGTGCCCCCCTTTCCAGGAAGTCCTGTTCCTCACCTCAATGAGAAGTTCTGTAGATTCTATAGGTTATTTTTAAACAAATAATATCATGAGAATTATTTAGATCCTTCCTGATTTTATCTCTTCAGGGTTTTTTTAAGCTTATTCAAATAAAGTATGTTTTATTTGAGCTTATACATGGTATAAGGCCCTTATAGCAACCAGCATTACAGTGGTGTAAAAACACAGGACAGGTGAACCCTGGGCCAGTCCCCAGTGTTTATGTACTCCATTATCTGCAGGCCTGGCTCTCCAAGCAGGACTTGAGCTTCTCAACACCTACCCAGGCAAAAGCACGATGTTGGACCAGTAAGGGTCCAACCCATCTGTGACTGTTCCTCTGACTCCTGTCATTTTTTTTGCAGTTTTTTGTTTTGGATGTTGTCATTAATTTCCGTCGTCTCAGTGAGGGAGATCTTTTCACTCAGTTACAAAAGATAGCCAAAATGGCAGAGAATGAAGAGGAAATGCTGCCTCCAATTGGCCTGCTGACAACAGACGGAAGGACAGAGTGGGCAGAGGCCAGGACGATCCTTATGAAAGGTTAGCAGCAGCAATTCCAGCTTTCTCCATCATCTTCCTCCTCACCATCATTGCCTTTCTCTGCTGGGAGTGAACACTACAGCAAATATAGGACTGAATGTACAACCTCACTGCTGAATTTTTCTAGCAGGAGGAAATTCAATACCTGTAAGTGTTCAGATGTGTGTTGCCAGGGAATCAGCAGAAACGGTTTGACCCTTTGGCTGTGTATGTTTAAGCGTTACGCCATGTATATAGCTCTCATTCCATTCTTTGTTTTTCATCACATAAATTACATTACATCAGATTGTGTGATTTGTCTCTTTCTTCACATCCATTTTGTACCAATAGGAAGGATGGATCCTCTTAGCTTTTGGCAACTATATTTCATCTCTTGGACTTTTTTTCATCTCATCTGACAAAAGCATCTACAAGTTAACACCTACTGAATCTAGCTGTATACTCTCTCTAGTCAATAGAGAAAACCAGAAAGTACTAGGTCGATTAATCCAAAACCTTAAGGGAGTATCAAGAAAAGGTGACACCAGTTACTCTCTGGGGATACTTCTCTCTTTCAACAACAGGCATCATTCAGCTGTCTAGGATTCTGGACTTGAATGCCTGACTTTCAAACAGATGAAAATTAAGAGTGGGATTAGTTGCCTGTATCACATCACACCTTATATATTTTACACTGAGGCTAAGTGATGTAAATGCCCCCTTTTTGCCATTATAGATGACTTACGTATTCATATTTCTCTCCTGAAAAAAAAATAAGTCATGTCTTTTGCTCCAATTCATCAATGCTACAGAAAATATTGCTGTTTTGTCTATGCTCTGGAATATACGAGTTGCTGATAGTCTCAAAGTATTTTTACCATCCCAAGGAAGATCTTTCATTTTCTTATTCAAGTTTATTTGTGCTTACAATAACTTTATATAGGTAAACACACAAACACACATAGAGTCCTAGCACTGTTACATGGTACCAGTCTAATCTTCAGGCTTTCCCCTCCCCTTCTTTTCCTTTTAAAACAGTAGAGAAAAGATTCCCTATTATAATGAAAAGTGAGAAAAACCCTAGTCATTTGTGTTCATGCATGCTTTTAAGTAAAACTGAATACCTTGAAAACTGCAGGAAAATCATCTTTGTAAACCTGCATCACCCTAAAGAAGAAGGACAAAATAACAAAAACTAGCAGAACCATCTCTGTAGTGGTTTTGGATTGCCTGGTATTTGCCAAAATACTCATTTTAATGAGGAAGAAAGCCAACTCAGCTATGCAGCTGAAAAAAAAAAAAATGCATATTCTGAACTAGCAAATATCACAGCAATGTGATGTGAGCCTTCTCTAATCTAAGCAGGAATCTCATCCTAGACCATTCATACTAGCACAGGTCCTCTATACAGTATAATGCATTGTTGTTACAAATGGATACATGATTATTAACAGCCCTCTTTCTTTTCTGTGACAAAATGTTCATAGAACTAACAGAGGAAGAGAAATGCCTCTAGTGAAGAGCATGAGGTGAAGGGGTCACTACAACTGTTCTATATGGGGCAGGGAAAGTGAAGATGTTTTGGGACAGAGAGGACTTATACAGCACTTTGAAGAGGTTGTGAAAGAAATATATGTATGGGCCTGCACAGACCTACAAGTAGAGAATGTGTCTTCAAGGTGAAGAAGAAGCAACTGTAAAACCCCAGCCATCACTGATTTATGAACACATTTAGTATTTTGACTGCATTCAGGCTGCAGAACTAACTCACTCCCCTAAGTAGAGGAAGTGAATTCTTGTTGCTATAGGGGCTGCTGTCCCATGCATACTATAACTGAATTTCATTCAGACCTGTCTTCTTATATTTTCCTTTTAAAAACAAAACCCAAAACCTCCAAATAACTAAAAGCTGACCTGTCAATTCAATGCAATTATGTGCATTAGAAAGGCAGGACAAGAAATATCTTGCAGGGCTTTAGGCTTATTCTCATGCTTTTCCTGTTTCAGCTCTTTCTGGAAATATTTGTTTTCCATCCCAAGTCATGGTTCATGAGTTCTTGCACAGCTCATTGCCTGCTTTACATGATAATTTTTTCAGTGCCTGATCAGCTTTCTGGACATATCTGTTTCTCTCTGTAAGGGCATCTTTCCCCTACTTCCCTGTTTCTAGCAGAGCTTAATTTGCTTCACTCTAATACCTAGACTCAAGATACCTGAAGCCATATGTCAGAATAAGGTCTTCATATCTGTCAAAGACCTGTGGGCAGCAGCCACAATAAAATACATATAAACCTATCTGACAACAAAAAGCAGAATGCTGAGCAAGCTGTGAGCAGTTTGTAAATCACTATCCAAGCAGTTTTTCCTTGAAGGTGCCTGTCCACAAATACCAGCAGCTGATGTGTACAGGGCAATTTCCATTCACAGGGATGTTTTCAGTCTTTGTACCCGGACCATCAGTGGAATAAATACACAATTACGGTCAGCCCTGTAAGTGTCAGATACCAGAAGAGCTTTACAGCGAAGAGAACAGGGACATGTCTTCCCTCTTATAAAGCTTCTAAATGCCTTTGAAGACAATGCGTAGGGATATCAGCGCAACACAGAGCACTGGCAGAAAACTCAATCTATCTGCATTTCCCATCAATTTCAATCTCCTGGCCCAAGTTTTTGTAGGAGTTGATAGGAACACCAGAACTCTGCTTCTGTGGGCAAGGGAAGACAACACACTGTGCTCTGCCAGGTGCCTACACAGTGTGCATGAAATCAGGCTGGCACCAGACAGCAATACACAGAGCTTCACCATAACCTGAAAGAGGCCACAGCTTCCCCTCTTCTCACATATTTGTGCTCTGTTTTACCACATTGCATCTACAGAATGAACCTAGGTGATAAGAAGCATCTAGGGCTCTTTTTTTCTAGCTCCTCACTAACCTATGTTACTCATTTTGGGAAAGTACATCTTTTCTTACTTTGAAAAATGCTGTTCTTTCAAAAAGTCAAGCTACTTCTTATATTTAGAGACATTAAAAACCTGCGCATTTTTAAATATGCTCCATATTTTAAATGTAAATTAGAATTGGTTCTTTTAAAATATTTTTTCCATCTTTTCAGCTAAAATCGTCTCAGGAATTAAGCACAAATTTATTCAACTTAGCACAGACTTTCAAGAAGGTTCGAACAACCTGAATTCATACCTTTAGTTAAGAATATTCTTAAAAACATCTAACAAAACCAGCAGATGAAAGCTGATCTGTTAAGAATGGAAGGAATTTTAAGTTGTTTGAAAGGCCTTTTTCCTTTGATCTTGTCAACAACCATTTAACAGCAAGTAATGATGTTATATGCTTTTGAATAAACCAAGTTCTTGTTACAGGTTCCACACCTTTATCCTTTCAATTAAGAACTGTAGTAACTGCTCATGATTAAATACTTCCTATGCCTCAAACCAGCCCCCAGAAGCAAGCACACCTTTATTTTCCTAACATTTCTGAGTTAAAGAAACTGAGACTAAAACTCCCACATAAATATACCATAAATAAGGAAGAAAGCACTGAACACAATGTAAAAATAGCCTCTGTAGTTCACCTGTAGAAGCAAGATTGACAGGATAGGGAAAAGAAACAGAGAGACAGAAAAAGCACATTTTATTCAGCAGTGTACTAGTGATAGGAGGAAAGAGGAATGTGGCAACCCATGATTTTGGCAATATCACGCTCAGAATCTAAACATCACAACCTCGTCTACAGACGTTTCCTTGCATGATGCAGGCAATATGCACGGTCCAGGGCAACATGGGCCCTGCTGTTCTGTGTCCAGAAAAGGATTTTAATGAAAGAACAGCACAAAACCAGTATGGGCCCAGCTGTTCCAGAACAGAATACTGCAGCAATTGCGTGAGCATTGAAATTCTCTATTTTCCACCTGTCCTCACTGTTACACATAAAATAAGTAAGCACTGCTGGTGTTAAGACTAAAACAGATCTATCTTGTAATACAATTACTTCAGGAAAGGAAAGGCAGAAAAAGAAAGTGGATATTATTGAATCATATGAAAGATACACAGCAATACTGCGAACGTTAACGCATGAATGAATGCCTCAATGTAACATTTCCTTGCATTGATATGTTCTGCTGTTGAGAGAACTCTGCAGATACCAGCCCTTTGCAGAGTCAGGGTCAGATCTTCTATGCTCTCCAAGGCAACAGGGTTCCCAGCCAGCCCTGCACTGCAGGTAAGAGGATGTGAACATTTCACTTTTTTATCCCCAGACTCTACTAACCGCGATTCTCTTGACATGATTGAACGGTGCATATGCCTCGTGTGCCTGGACAGCCCAAGCGGGGTGGAACTCAGTGATACCAACATGGCATTGCAACTGCTACATGGGGGAGGCTACCACAAAAACGGGGCCAATCGTTGGTATGACAAACCCATGCAGGTAAAAACCTCACAGTACTATGATATTACTTGCATGTAATGCCACCAGGTGCCCCATGGTAGTAGGGACTGCTTGATTCTAAGTGGGAGAAGAAGAGAAAGGTGGTGTCAGCATCTGCCAAGGCAGGGCTGGTGTGAGAAGCACTGTTCCTTGCCAGGCAGCAGAAGCAGACCTACTACCTTGCTGTAGCAGCAGGAGTGCCTTCTCCAACACAGGTATGCTTTCACCTTACCTGAAATCGCCCTTTGCACTTGAGGAGGTAGACAGATACAGAGACATACAGAATGACATCTGACAAAAAACCCAAACCAGTGTGCATTCAGTTACACCAAATCAAATTAAATACAAATTCTGTACTAGCATCCCAGAACAAAAAAGAAAAGCATAATAGCTTTCTGTGTTTTCTCACACATTTTCCTGACAACCTAGAAATACTACTGCTTATAATGTAACGTGTTTAAGCTACCATTAAGTTCTCACTTAACAGAGTGTTTACTCATTTAGTGGCATCCTTGTTGAGACTTTACCGGAAGTATCAGTTTCTCCAGTGCTTTTGCCTTTTTCCCCAATCAGATTTTGATTGTCATAGTTGAAAGGGTTGCACTGTTACTTTCACATTTTGCAATAGACCCATGGTGAAGCAATGTATTAATCTCCAACTGTCAACAATGCTGACATCTCATGAAAAACTGAAAAAAGCCCTGACTGATACACAGCTCATGGCAAAAGCAACAATAATTGCACATCTAAGAACAGCAACACAAAAAGAGAAACCACTAATTTCACCTGCACAGGCTTACCCCAGTGCAAATACATTCCAATAGTCGTTCCTGATTTATGCCATTGCAAATGATGTTCTTAGCAGACTGTGTTTATTACTAGATGTGTTTTTAAAGAACAAACCATTTGTCTTTAGTTAGAACCCTGTTATTTGCAGGTCCACAAGTTGAGATGTTTCAAGTAGCTGGGAATAAACAAGATATTCTTTTTGTTTATGATCAGAAGGTAGCAGAAAGCACATAAATTTGCCTAGTATATGAAAGAGCTTCATACATCCAGATGTATTCAGGCCAGAAGTAGTTCAAAGACAAAGAGAAATTCTTAGGGGGAAAAAAGATCCCATTTTCTTTCATGCAAACACTGATTATGCAGGAAGCCATTCTCACCGGACTCTCCATACTCTTCTACAACTTTGCAGTAAGGCATCAGAAAACACCCAGGTAAACTTGCTGCATCACACACTTACTTTGTGAAAGCCTCATGGGAACCAAGGAGGCAGGATGTGTATGTGTGACACAAATACACAGAGTGAGCTGAGCGGGAGAAGTCCAGCCAAAGACACTTCAAAAGAAGCAGGGGGAAAGTCCAGGAAAAGGACAGGAAACAAGTGAGACAAGTTTAAGTTTTGTCCTAGACATCTGCTTTTCTTTGGGATGCATAAGTAACCAGCCGCATGGGGGTATCACAGAACTACAGTGCAGCAGGTTAAGTGTCACCAGTCATACCATGTGTACGCAATGAAATCAGGAACGAAGGCAAGTAAGAGAGAAATGAAGACAACACCACACAAAAAATGAAAGAGGGAGGAGGGCAGTAAAACAAGCTATGAGAAAGCCATCAAATAAGGATGAGTTTGCTCATTTGATATGATATTTTAATAAAATGTGATCCTACGGGACTTCCCAGATACAGAAGTGCCCCCAGATGTGGAAGGAGAACCCCAGCCTTTCTGTTGTTGGGCTTTTTCTACCACAAAGCAGATGCTTAATCTCATTTTGGGACTCCAGTGGGAATTGCTAAAATTTACATTCTCACAGGACTCAGTCTGAAACAGCAGCATGAAAGGTATCCAATGCAGCACCATTCTTAGGACAAGAAAGTCTCCTGCAGTAAGTCTGTAAGTCACCCACTGATCTGTAAGTCAAGGAAGTTCCTGATACTAGCAATAAGAAAACCACAGGAGAACAACATCTTTTTTTTTTTTAGGTTGCCATCATGGATAACTTACCCAGAACATGATTTATTCCCTATATATCTTGCACTTGTTCTTTTCCTTGCTTAGTTTGTGGTAGGAAGAGATGGCGTCTGCGGTACCGTGTGTGAACATTCCCCTTTCGATGGCATCGTACTGGTGCAGTGCACTGAACACTTGCTCAAGCACATGTGAGTCCCCATTCAGTACAGCTATTGTACCCACTCCGGGAAGCCTCTGCCCATGGCAAATTCCCCCGATGTACAGGGCCATTAAGGCCCATACAACTGCTGGAAACCAGTCATTTGCCTGCTAAAAAAAACCCAGTGTTTTAGTAAGACATTATTGCTGTGACCTTAATGACTTTTCTCTCACACTTTAACAGGAAGGAAAGTTCCAAGAAACTAGTCCGAGCTGATTCAGTGACCGAGCTTCCTGCTCCACGGAGACTAAGATGGAAATGCTCCCCTGAAATTCAGACACATTTGGCATCAGCAGCAGAAAAACTCCAAAGGTAGCACAGATGCCTCATTTTTGTCAGCAATGATTGCAATCTGGGAATTGCCCAGCATATTGCCTGCTGGCATGGGTTTCCTCCTAGAGAGCTCTCTCTGCCCTCCCACTCCTCCCCATCTTCCCAAGCTGGACATACCTAGCATCTCTTTGCTTGATGGCAACCGAAATGGCTGGAGGTACTTAACTGTATTCAGGAATTGCTTTACATTATTTTCTTTCCATGTAAATATTATGAAAGTGAAAGACCACTGTAAAAACATTTGAGCCCTATTTGCACAGGATGCAAACAGTGCAGGCCCTCTGGCTTTGAGGATACATTTCATGGGTTTCACCTGACTAAAGCCAAAGCCAGGGCAATGGGGATATGTATATGGGACAGCAGAAAACAACTGGTTTGAATCAACAATTTGAATTCAGGAGTATAATTTGTTTGCATCCATGTTACTGCTACAAAGGTTAGTTCTTTTGACTGTGTTTGCATACTGTAAAATATTTGCATGGTATTTGGGAGGGGAGGATGGCAATAAGATTAATTTTTTTCCCCTCAAATTATTTCATCTCAACACTCAGGCCTGTGCTCTCCCTGCAGAGAATTAATGCATTGTCTGCATGGTCAGCTGTAAGTATGTCCAGCGTGACTGCATTAGATGAGACCTCAAAGTGGTTAGAAGCATACATGAGAGTATGAAGACTTTCAGGGTGCAGAGTAATTCCTTTTTTGTTTTAAATAAAGGTAGCAGTCCCCTACATTGAAACTTGCAAGGAGCTTACAGCCTTCATCAGGTTTAATACACCCATTTCCCACACTAGTAAATCTCAAACTTGTTGAGAACAAAGGAGGCCCTTACTTGGGCTTCAGGAGCAGAAACACTAAGTTTAAAAAGAAAAAAGGTGTTTTACTCGAATACTCAACAGAATGTGACCCAAGTGCCACAGTTCACATTAAGGCTGCAGGTAACAAGCCCAGTCTAGAGCCTGTATGAACAAAAGTTACTGATTAGGAGCAAGTTACCAAAGGTGGGGGCTGTCTGCAGAGCAGAAACCCACTCATCTCCAAGTCGGCACAGGCAGGAAATGATCTCTGGGTTTTACTTGCAAATGGAAACAGAACAAGACATTCTTGCAGCTCCCCCCACAGTAACTACCTCTGCTTGCTTTCCAGGATAGTAAACAATCTCGACTTCATTGCCTACAAGTTTGAAAACTATGGAAAGGAATTTATTAAGAAGCAGAAGATTAGCCCAGATGCCTACATTCAAGTAGCACTTCAGCTGGCATTTTACAGGTAAGTTAATACAACTCTTAGGAACAAGGCAACACAAGAGGAGATTCACAGTTTGTGGGTTTTTTGTTTTTTTTTTTTCCTCAGCACCCAAACAATTGCCTCCTGCATGGCAATGAGTTATCTTGCTTGTTGACTGTAGGTCAGACAAGAAAGAAATTGCCCTGAAATAGAGCAGTCCTTTCTTTCGCTCCTTTTTGCTCTCCTTGCTCTACCTTCCCATCCCTGTGTCCTACACATGCCATTCCGATCTGGCATAGAGAAGAGAGTGAGAGGATGTGGCAGGGAGTAGCTGCCAACCCTGCTACCCACAGCAGCAGAAGCAGCCAGGGAGTCCAAGTCTGTGGAGCAGAAACACACTTTTACCACTTTCTCCCACATAGTTTGGGAGGAACTGTGGCAGTAAACCACAGATCACCTCATATGCATCCCTTGCACAGCAGGGCAAAAAGCATTCAGAGGGAAAATCCTACAGCAGCGTATCAGGTCAGAGTTCCTACACAGGACAGTAACTAATGCTGCTTCTTTCTTCACAGGCATCCCAAAATTTTATAACGCACTCTAACTTCCAAGGTATTATTAAAGTTAAATGCTCCTTTCTACATAGTCACAACAGCTAACGCTCCAGGCTAGAGATCGGTTGCATGGTTTCCTGCAGAACAGCGTATTACACGAATAATTCTTTATCAAGTCAAAGCAAATCCTGAACTGATTTTTACGTACTCAAAACCAGAGATGCCCAACACATTTTGCGTATTCTATTAACATCTGTTAAACATCTGTTTTGTGTATTCCATTAACCAAACTCCAACAATGACCTGGTCCAAGGTTTTCATCTGACCCCAGCCAGGATATAAATCCCTTGTATGCAACAAAAACCTTAGGGTAAAAACCTAGGTTCTGAGACCTCTGCTTCAACTGGAAGACACAGTAGGTGTCCCGAAGTGAGGAATAGAAGCTATATACCTGGATGCAAATTAAACAACAGTCTTCACTCTCTGTTCTATTAGCTACGTAGGTTTTCATTCCAGCTCGTAGTCTCAAATAACACCCTTTTAGTTTTCTATTTTTCATTCACACACAGAGTACATTTTTTTTCTAGTTTTAAATAAAACATATTTCAAGCCCATAAATAAATGATTAATTACACTATTATTTCATGATGCAGTACAAATAAAACATTCCTTGAGATCTTTCAATAAATTTTAGTTTTACTAGCCTTGTTTTTACATAGCAGGTCATTTTTTACTGGCAATACATAACTAGAATGTATACAGCTGTATGCAGCTCTTCGTATTAGAAAGGAGTGAGCATCCATCTTTTTTAAGTTTCTTACAGAATTCTATCAACATTAAGATGAATACTATGCAAAGAATAAAACTGTGGCTTGGTACAATAAAACATACTCAGGCTGTATTTCTTTTAGTCTTTATGACTCCTTGAAAACAATTACTCTTTGTTTTTCTTACTTCATTCTCTCAGATGCCACAGGAGACTTGTCCCTACCTACGAAAGTGCTTCCATACGCAGATTTGACGAGGGCAGAGTCGACAATATTAGGTCTGCTACCTCAGAAGCATTTGTTTTTGTAAAAGCAATGACTGATGAGAAGACAACTCTATCGGTATGTTGATCTGGCTCCCTCTGCCTCCTTTGGCAAAACACTAAGAAAATAATGCATTCATGATCCACAGTCTCCCACTTTGCAACTGTTAACTGGGAACATAAAGGCAAAGGGCAAGCCTTACACGATTTGAGGTTTTGCGCAGACCAGCCACTAAGCAAAATATATATATTTCCTTATTTTTATTTAAGCATCCGAAAGACTCAGAGGCCCCCAAACATGACATTATAAGAAGAAGAAACAAATATCTGATTTTAGATTTAGTACTGTCTTCTGAATGATCCATCATCAGATCCAAATTTAGCTCCCTGGAGAGGCCTAGGCTGAGCATGATCAGTTCAGGATCATTATACTGCCACACCAGGGGAATTGCCCGGCAGGTCCCCTGCAGTAGATTGCTCTGCTGCAGATTGCAATGTGTGAAGTGATATAAATCACATGCTTTGATTTCAGGATTAGGTGTACATGTTCTGTCTGATCTTTCTGGCTGGCTGATCTTTTTGGGTTTAAAGTCAGTTTTTACCAAATAGTTTTATAGGATCCTCAAGGGGCCTGAACCTTCATGATGAAAAAAAGTCATCAAGCTAATGAAACAACTCTCCAGACTGCCCTGACTTCATCCTACAAAAAGAAAAACCAAGCTGCTTTTCTTTGAGGCACCACCATCTGTTCGCCAGAAGCATGAGAACTGTACTTAGTAGATGGGGATGCAAGAGGTACAGCTGAGACTATAGCTGCACAAACAGCTTTGTGCGCTGTCCCGCCTGCCATCCCCAGAGAGCCTCCTCCAACATCTCTCTGTGTGCCGCTTCCACCCACTGCACTTCGCTGCTGTACAGGGAATTTCCAGGTGGCTCTTTAGATGCAAAACACTGCCACAATGTGGATTATTTTGCACAGTAAGCCCACTCCAGTGGCAACAGCCCACATGGCTGTTCTTTAGAATCTGGCATAGCACTGCTCAAAGCATTGCTGGGCAATGAGTGAATTAAGTGCATATTAATGAAATACTGTAAATCAAGCTCTAATGTCCCAGAGGGTGAGGAAAATTTGCCCAGAGAAGTGCTCTGTTCCTTCACTGCTTCTTCAGTCTCCTTAAGGTTACCATGCCCAGAGCTTAGCTCATAATTAAACAAGACTCAAGTAAGTTCCATATTAAAATGATAACTCAAAGGAAACATGAAGTAATAATTCCACATGCTGAGTGGGTATTCCAAGGCAGTTTATGACCATACTATTGCACATAATAGTGACTACCATACAGCAGAGAAGAAACGGTTATTTGCTATCAGTGTCCTATCTGACTACATGATCTGTAATCAAATTTCCTTAGAAGCTTCTGTCATCTTTGCACACCTTCTCCTCCACACTTGGGTGCTCAGCCTACCCACAGCCCCAGTGCACACTGCTGCAGGCTGACTGTACTTCTAGGAGGAGCCAGCCTGCTCCTAGTACGTTGTTTTGGCAGGTCCTTCTTGTTCCCTCTAACAACCTCTTCCCACATTCCTTAGTCCAACACTTTCTGACTTCTGCAGCTCTACCAAAGCTTCTCACTGCTTTACCATGCAAATCTGAGATTATGCCAATGCTTCACAGCATCCTAAACTGTACGGCTTCATACAAGCAAACAGCACAATGCCACGTATGTCTCGAGTGAGCTCAATCTCAGCCCCAAAATCTTTACATTGAATGACTTGGCAGTACTGAACAGGGAGAATAATGGGTTCATTCCCTCTCCTCTAAGAAACCTGCAAACGTAATGCAAACCAATCCACTGTCAGCTTTCCTAGTTTATTGCCCACTGACAGATGCAAAAGACATTTAAACTGATCTATGATCATTCATTCTAACAAACTTTTAGAAACCTTTGCTTTGATGGGAACATCTTTGTCTTTCAGTTCAAACCTATATATATATTATTATCACAGACTGATTAGAAATGAAATTCACTTAACACAACCCTAATCCAATTCTTATTCTTTAGTCCTACAGATTGTGTCTGGATATGAAGGGGTTAAATCTGGTTTTCACACAAATAGATACATCACTTGGTTTCAGTAGCCTTGAACTCCCCAAAATACTGTTTGTTAGTAGCCATTAATCCAAATCAAATTAAAAACAGATTTCTATCTGATGCTAATAAAGATGATCTTCAAACGATAACTGGAACAGTCAAAGACTGATCAAATAGGACCGATTCTCTAGAAGGAGAAATAACTCATGTATTTGACACTTGCTGTAAAGGAAGCAGCAACTGACACTGCAGAGATTGCTTGAATAGCTGTAAATTAATCAGATTTAAAGACTGCATTTGGTAATTTAATCTGTATAAGGGAACTAAGGCCTAGCTCTATCCCTGTGAAAAAACATCAAACTCTGTACTTTGAAGGCCCCTGGTGGTGGCCTTGGATTGTTTTTGAAATGAGTTCTTTGTTCAAAAGATCATTCATCGTCCATAGGAGCTGAAGGTTCCCTGTTTATCTGGAGGCCCAGTCATTTCTGCCTGTTTCAGGGTCGCTCAAAGTTGCAGTGTCGGACTTGATGTACTGCAGGGCAGCACTTCCTAGGATCGTTCCCTTAATATAAAAGGCTGCCATTTGACAGGAGTCAAAATTTACTGGCTTGTTATCTGAAATGTGAGGCATCTGTGGGGGGTAGAGCAGCCTTGGAAAACTCTAGATGCCCTTTCACACCAGGGAGTAATTTTTGACTGGCTAGTAGAATATCAGTAATGGCTTTCATTAATATCGCTGTCATTGTCTAGATAAACTATTCTGGAGGAGACAGGCTGCCTGGGTGTTTTGAAAACACTGAATTACACTAGGCAATAATTTTCCCTACTTCAGAGTGATTCAATTAGTAATAACCTACACCTCCAAAATCCATGGAAGAAATCCACAAAAGGAACTGCAGGTCTTTCCTTGACTTCAGATCACCACCATCAAACCTGTTCAACCCTTGCACAACCAGGCACTGTTGCTGATCAGGATATTGAATCCCTATGGCTTTTTGTTTATAAAGAGTACTTACACCTGAGCCAGGAGCAAGGGACATTTGAGAGCACTTGCTGGGATGTGGCTCGTAAACTGATGTAAGATGCTATTTCATTGAGAGTTTATTCAATAATAAGGTATATATTCATTCCCCCAACAGGATTCTGAGAAGATGCAGAGATTCAAGGATGCAATTGCAGCTCAGACTAATTACACTATTCTGGTAAGTAAAACACTGCTTTGCCTGGATAAGGACTGGTTAGTTTTTTTCAAGAGTACAAAGATAGTGTCTTTAACTATTTAAGCAAGAGAAAATACGGACATCTCTAAATAGGAAAGTACCTGCTATGTCACACTTAGGAACATTTCTAATGGCCTGAATAGCATCCAAATAGCCATATGCAACTAACCTCACCTTAAAAAAGTACTTCCTGGAAAGCAAGATAACGAAGTTCTGCATTAGACATCAGTGGCAAGACCATCACTCTTGGGTACATGGGGAATATGCATCTGTGACACATTCATGATTTCTATCTGTGTCATAATTAGGAGTCCCAGACACAAATCAGGATTCCACAAAGCCTGGCGCTGTACAAATTAACAATTAAAGAATGGCCTCCATCTTAAAGAGCTTGCAATAAAAAATTATTAAAAGGACTTTTTTTATAACTATGGAAAGATTTGCAAGGGAGAACAGTATCCAGGTGAAATGAGCCTTTATTCTGTGCTCTGTGATCAACACGAAATGTTAGGCATGAAGATAACCAAGAAAATTAGCCACAGGGTATTCTAATGGGATAAGGCAAGTATACAGCCAAGAGACTTCTCAGGATGAGAAGCAAGCAAGGCTTAAAAGCAACCCACTTAATTGCTGTGTAACATGCATGAGAAATAAAACTCCAACAGCAAAACCCAGATCCCCAAAAATCAAAGGTATTTAGCCCCATAAGCTATAATGTTACAGATAAGCTCAAGATACCTGTAACATATCAGGAACTTTGGAGGTTTTTTTTCCACCCTAAAACTATTTATTAATTTTCTTACTTTTTTCTCCCCTAGAGGAGAGAAGTCCCTATCTGGGACCTGATCCTCAGATGGACTAGTATTGTGGAAAGTGTTTTCTGATATTCCAAAGTGATATTCCTAACAAATGTGGGAATGATTACAGCGAGTTCACTTTTAAGGATCTGAATGCAAAGCATTTGACACAGTCTCCCACAGCATCCTCACAGCTAAATTGAGGAAGTGTGGACTGGATGATCAGGTAGTGAGGTGGACTGCGAACTGGCTGAAGGAGAGAAGCCAGAGAGTTGTAGTCTATGGGGCTGAGTCTAGTTGGAGGCCTGTAACTAGTGGAGTGCCTCAAGGGTCAGTACTGGGACCGGTATTATTTAATATATTCATCAATGATTTAGATGAGGGAATTGAGTGTACTATCAGCAAGTTTGCTGATGACACTAAGCTGGGAGGAGTGGCTGACACGCCAGAAGGCTGTGCTGCCATCCAGCGAGACCTGGACAGGCTGGAGAGCTGGGCAGGGAATAACTTGATGAAATATAACAAGGGAAAGTGTAGAGTCCTGCATCTGGGCAGGAACAACCCCAGGTTCCAGTATAGGTTGGGAAACGACCTGTTAGAGAGCAGTGTAGGGGAGAGGGACCTGGGGGTCCTAGTGGACGACAGGATGACCATGAGCCAACACTGTGCCCTTGTGGCCAAGAAGGCCAATGGCATCCTGGGGTGTATTAGAAGGGCGGTGGTTAGTAGGTCGAGAGAGGTCCTCCTTCCCCTCTACTCTGCCCTGGTGAGACCCCACCTGGAATATTGTGTCCAGTTCTGGGCCCCTCAGTTCAAGAAGGACAGGGAGCTGCTGGAGAGAGTCCAGCACAGGGCAACGAAGATGATTAAGGGAGTGGAGCATCTCCCTTATGAGGAAAGACTGAGGGAGCTGGGTCTCTATAGTTTGGAGAAGAGGAGACTGAGGGGTGACCTTATTAGTGTATATAAATATATAAAGGGGGAGTGTCACGAGGATGGAGCCAGGCTCTACTCAGTGGCAAACAATGATAGGACAAGGGGTAATGGGTACAAACTGGAACACAAGAGGTTCCACTTAAACTTGAGAAGAAACTTCTTCTCAGTGAAGGTGACAGAACACTGGAACAGGCTGCCCAGGGAGGTTGTGGAGTCTCCTTCACTGGAGACATTCAAAACCCGCCTGGACACATTCCTGTGTAACATTATCTAGGTGTTCCTGCTCCGGCAGGGGGATTGGACTAGATGATCTTTCAAGGTCCCTTCCAATCTCTAGCATACTGTGATACTGTAATGTAGTGTCTAATAAAGGAAGAGATGACCTCCAGTGAAGAAATAAGTTTAGTATCAAACACAACCCACTTTCTCTTGATTAAAAATGAGACCATTCAGCTTTGGTAATGCTCAGCATCCCACTGTGCCAAGACAAAGCACAGATTTCCTCCACAAACGACTTAGCCAAACCACTTATGAAATTAGTAAATGATAATAACCAGTTATGTTACGTGAGTTTGCTACCTACGGATTTCCCTCAGACCATTGCTTTCATAAACCCACATTGCTGATTACTGTTTGAATATTCATAATATTCAAGAAGTCATTCACTTCCAGAGGTGGTTTCAAAGGTATACTCAGAGCATGGTGAGGTGAAGTGTTCCTTTCAGGCAGCATTTATTCCTTCGATTGTGAAACAAAAGAAGCAGGGAGGGCAGGAGAGAAAACAAACCAGTTTTGTGTTTCAAGCCTTGTGCTGGGAGCCCACCTCTTAGGAGCTGAGACTCCACATGATCCATAAAGCAGAGGCAAGTCTGACTTCAGGGCAGCTATCTTACCCAAACTATCTCAGGGTAACCTCACAACACAACATAGTTGTATGTCTACTAGGGCACAAGCAATGAAGTTTATGCACAAAATCTTTTTTAAATAAAAAATTTCCATAAAATCCCCCCTCCACATTATTTCAGTTCCAGAAACTTATAAAATCCAGCCTCCAGTGCAGCCCATGGGCAGGATATTAGAATCGCCACTGGAAAATTAATTTATCTTTAAATTTAAAAAGCCCTCCAGGTATTTCTATTCACCAAGCTCCCCCTTTTTTCTCCAAAGAGTATAATGCAATTGTCGTGCCTTTAAACTATGGGCAAGACTTACATGGTCTGACTAAATCATGTGTAACAGACTGAAATGTAATAGATCCGAAGAAAAACAAAAAGAATCTACTTTGTAAAACAAAAAGCAATGTAATGATTTTATTTCCCCTCGTTAGGGCTCACTAGTAGCATTGCTATCTTAAATGTGGAGCTCTCAAATTCAATTTAGCACACTTTTTTCCTAAGCGTTGACTCACAGTTTATTTCGTTAGCCTGTCTCGGGCTCTCTTCAGACATGACAGTGATCTATGTTGCAAAAATGTCATTGCTAACAGCCTTATAAATCTTGTGTGATGGCAAAATATTTCCTTTGATTATCAAGTCAGTTTCCCTCTATGGGAAAAACAACATAAACACTGCCCTGATGTCCAATACTTTTTTGCAAGCATCCTTGCTTCATCTGGCTGATGAACAAATAGCCCATTTACCAGTGGGTGCCTACTCCTTAATAAGCCAAACAAGATTATGCAATCCCAGCCCCCTGCAACAAGCACTTATTAGTGGTTAGAATGATTCTCCTCTTAAGAGAAGAAGCAAACTTGTGCATTTCTTTTCTTTTTTAATCCTCCCCTTAAGAGGAAAACCAAGCCTATGCTCTTTTTCAAATCCTGCCTTCTCTCAGGTTGCTTATTTCCCTTGTTACGAGGGGCCTGTGCCACAAAGATACCAATTCTGCTCTCAGTGTAGTGCAATGTCCCTTGTTCAACATTCCCTTCCTACGTGACTTCAGCCTGTTACCAGGCATGAGCTCAATCCTCATAATCAATGCCCTCACCAGCGTAGAATAAACCCAGACTGAACGATTTTAAATGCGTGTTTTAATCTCAGGCAATTCCTGACTGGTTGGAACAAATTTTGATCTGGTTTCCTAAAGAAACAAAACTCTGTAACTATCATGCCTGCCCATCTCCCACTATGGACTTTTGATCTTATTAGCCATCTTCAGTGACATTTGCTAGCAGGGAAAGATCTTAAGCTAAAAAATTCCTTAAGTCTACAGCATTAGGTGGGTGGATAGAGCAGAGAGACCCAAGCACAGCAGGCTGATGGCAGAAAGACTGGGCTGCAGGCTGGGCAGTAGTTCTTGTGAGCTGGCTAGCTGGCTACCAGTGTTCTCTTGCTGCTAACATTCGGCCACTGCACATGCTGCCAACCACCTCACCTGTAGCCGTGAAGCAGGAGATGAAATCTGGGACATTCTGGAGCAGGGCTTGGGGGCAAGCATGTCTGGTTCTGTGCTGGGGATGATGGTGAGTAGACACATGGGCAAGCACAGGATAGCAAGTAGACTCCTGCTAAATCTGTTGCAGACATCTACCAGGTCTTTAGTTCTAAATTCTATGGAATGACACCTGGCTTTACCTGCCAGAGTGAAACGCAAGCAGCAAGGCAATAAAAGAGTAGTTTTTTCTAATTTGGAGGTGTTTTAGAGCCTATCTTGAAACATAATCCAAGCGATGCACAGGAAATTCCAAAACACACTTAGAGATATCTGGCGTCCCATATGCTCCCCTCAGCAGCTTTGGAAACCCAGCCCGTGATATTCAGCTCTGATTGAAGATGAAAGCCCAGGACACCAGATGACATCAGCACATAATACATCTCAAGACCATGTCCTTCTTAATTGTTAACATCTTCAGAATTTATAGATACTGATCACCACAGCAAAGTACATACCTCAGAGTAACCTCTGAACATCCCAGGCATTACATCACTCAAACCAAGTTCATTAACTCTGACCAGAAATCAAGGCAGTAACAGACAAGAAAATATCTCCACACCCAGTTAAATGCTGGTGTCTGATCACGTTGTACACAGGCTATTACTGGAATGGCAATAGACAATCATCTGCTGGGGCTCAGAGAGGTGGCACGGGAGCACTTCAAGGAACTGCCAGAGATATTTACGGATGAGACATATTTGACAAGCAATCGATTCATCCTCTCAACCAGCCAGGTGAGTTTCTTCTGTTCACTGGTCTTGCTAAGTAAAGGTTAATTTGTTTGTGTTCTGCCAGACCCTGTAGTTCACAGTGAGCACAATGTAAAACCCAACCAACCAACCAAAAAACCTAGTGCCACCAAGAGCCATCAAGAAGTCCACAAAATCCTCCAGATTTTTAAGCCAATTTTGGTTCATGCCACAAAATCTGCACAGTAAATACTGACTAAAGTTATCGCTTCCTTTGTGACATCCCAAAGCCCTTCCCAGAAATTCTGAAAATGCACACAAAAAAACTCAGTAAAATTTGCATGAGGGGTCAGTGTTTCCTCCCCTTCCAAACTACGCATCTTCCCGTTCCCTTTCTTCTCCCCCTTCCCCAAAGGTGACAGCTCTATCCAGAATTCTGTACTCCAGGAGAAGTACAGCAACACGCCAGACAGGCTGCCACTCTGAGAAACATAAACCAGCAACCAGGAGAAGACTTTATCCTTAAAAGTAACTGTGTTTGAAATCTTTGAGAGCCTTCAGTTATTCAGTGTAAGACTGCAACACGGACAGGCGTGCATCTTGGCTTTACAGGCATTTTAGACATGTGGATTTGCAGTTATTTGCAACTATACTAAGATATGTTGACTCTAAGAGTCAACATTTATACACTTAATGTTCTGAATAATGAAACATCCTTACAGCATACAGCCTAAGAATAAAATGCTAAAAATTAAATGTTTCATTGCACATAGTAGTAGCAGTCCTAATGAAAGAAAAAATCTATGTAGGAATTAATTTACTGAAACACTAACCCAACTGCACAGATTAGAACTATTCAACAAAAGAGACTTATAATATCACACTACAGCATAAAGCCTTAATAAGTAATTTGATCTTGCCATAATGTTTGTAGGCTTTCAGACATGAGTGAATATAACCAACATACTACTACATAAATTCTCCAAGAAACTATCCATGAGCAAAGAGTGCTTCTGAATGGCTTTATGGCCTTGGGCTGTTGCACAGCAAATTTATCTGACAGTTCTATGGCTCTATTAGCAGGACTAATGGCTTGTTCTACAACATTAAAAAGCCAAATGTTATTTGTGAAGGCCCATGTACACAAAGACGGAAACATATAGATTTCTGAAACATCTTTCATTTTCTGCAGGAGAAAGTGTTTCTCTCCTGTATTATACCATGATTAAATTGAGATGTAATAGAAAAGTAGCACCAAGATGCATTAAAACATGTTTTTATACAGCACCAAAATTATAAATTATCATTAAAAATGGACAATATTAATTTCTATAATTACAGTTTTCACACTACAAGTATAACATAACCATAAGATCCTTAAGAAATTAAAAACCTCAGAGAAGTTTTATGTATTGTAATTTTGTATATCAGAATTTCATACAGCCTTAAAAATTCCCTATCAGTAGAAAAGCTTATAGCTGTTACAGATCTATATAAAGTGAGCAAATAAATACACCATATTCACTTTAAATTATACCAGTTTTCAAACTGTGGCAAACACAGCAACCAAATTCTATAGTGAGATCAGCCTTTACCTTCCAAGTGTCAGTTTCTAGTCTGGACTTCTGAAGGCAGTGATATTCCACAGGGGGAACTCACCACATTTCTAGGACTTGTAGCATTTGTTTATCTTTTTCCTCATTGCTAACCAGACGATTTCAGTTGCCCTGATTAATTAGAGATCACTCCTTACCTTCTCCCTGCAACCAGGTCCCAACTACTATGGAAATGTTCTGCTGCTATGGGCCTGTGGTACCCAATGGTTATGGGGCATGTTATAACCCTCAGCCAGAGCATATATTATTCTGCATCTCAAGCTTTAAAGACTGTAAAGAAACCTCCTCAGACATGTTTGCAAAAGCTGTGGAAGAAAGTCTCCTAGAAGTGAGAGATCTGTGCAACAAATGCAGTTCTACTGTGGCAAAGCCACTTGCTAAACAAGAAGCAGCCACACAGCTGCAGAGCGACCGCAAGCTCTAAAAGGCTGTGTGAAATATTCTCCTGAATCCACCTGATGAAGAAGCAATGACACAGTCGTTCAAAGGCAAGATAGTACTAGTAATACCTTAGTGTAGAACCAAAATGTCATTTGTTTTACATTGTTGCCAGCATTTAAAACACTGCATGTACTAAATCTAACATTTCTCGCTTGAAACCTCATCAGCCAAAAAGGCTTGGTCTCACCGGTTGAAATGAAGGAGGAAGTAATACAAGTATGTGTTGTACTACCACTTCTAACCATAATTAACTTCGGCCATTTTATCACCTAAAGAATTGAGTAAGTTTGTGTATGACATAAATTAAACAGTAAGGCACACCAATTAATTAATATTCCCTGCAAGTAGTTCTAAAATACGCACATCTATTCCTGCAAGATTTGCATGTAGAGGAACAAAAATATGAAGACATTTCCCCTATTGGGAATGTTGAAATAAACACTGTAAATAATAGGCTGATGCCATTAAATCTTGAAAATTTGCATGAAAAGTATTTAATTCCACCATTCTATTTACTACATAAGGAAAACAGATTATTTTTGAGAGTGGCCACTGTGTATTTCCACAAACAGATTTCCACTTGTGTTTGCATGCTCCCCCAATATAGAAATGCTGCAGAAATAGTTTAGCCTTTATTCTGGTGTGCACTGGCCTCAAGAACAGTACTATTCTGAAAGCAGCATATCGGAGAGAAGATCCATCACAGAGAGCTAAGGGAATTTTGTCTGTAATGAATTGACTTAATTATTTCATTCTATCAGTGAGCAAAATCCAGTCTGACAGAGAGGCAAAGCACAAAGCGTAAGTGCAATTCAATCCTACTCTAGACCTTTTTTGTTTGCACAGGAATGAATTTAGTCACTGTGACTAGCAGGAATGTGCATGCAACCAAACAAAATCAAAGAGCAATAAATAACTAGAATGAAGAGCAAACTTGCAATATAAGGAAGTCTCCAAGATAGTGCTATAAGTACCAGTTTAAGAGTACCGGTACTCATATCAGCTTTGCATCAACCCATTTGGGAGGGATTTATATTTTATATTTTTAAAAGTAGATGTAGGGTACCATATTCTGCAATATACAGTAAATTCAATCAGGAAAATAATATAGCATCTGGTAATTCCCATATTCTGCTAGTGTTATCCTGAGGGTTTTCTCATTATCTCTTTCATTCCCTACAAATCCTTCAAAGGACTGATAGTTTCAGGCACTTTCGAGCTGAAATATGTTGCCTTGCTTAGAGGTGTTCAGTCGTCACTGTTAGAACACAACTTACTGTCTAAAAGAGCATGCACTAACTCCAGTGAGTATCCTTTGCTAGGCAAGCTGGAGCACGCTTGGAAGCCTGGCCAGGGACTGCTTACCTGCCTGTGGAGAAGTGGAGATGTTTCTTCTTCCTTTGTAGACTGAACAATCACATGCTTAAGCACCCCCAAGCTTAAGAGCAGGAGAATACAATACAATAAACTTGAAGGGCAGATATGTTTCTGTTCAAGAATTCTAGATACAGATTCAATAGATCATATACATCCATGCTTATTTTACTGCCTCTTTGGCATTGCATACATTATGCAGTCTGCAGATAAAGGCTATCCACAACCCCATATAGGAAAGCACAGTGGGCCTGATAATCAGTTGGAGCTCAATCAAAAATCAGCTCTGTTGGAGCAAATCAACTATGATGAGTTACAGTGACGGAAAGCTGGGCTCATTTTTTTAAGTTAAGGCATTCACTTAAAAATATGTATGTTTTATTACTCCATGAACTGTGGTTCAAACCAAAGATGAAATCTATTTTTAGATTGTGTAAATAATATTCTGGCTTAAAAGCTGTCCCAAAGTGAAAAACAAATGGTTAAAAAAGCAAGAAC
Organism: Pezoporus occidentalis; assembly: GCF_034315485.1. Classification (NCBI taxonomy): domain Eukaryota; kingdom Metazoa; phylum Chordata; class Aves; order Psittaciformes; family Psittacidae; genus Pezoporus; species Pezoporus occidentalis. Next base: position 689,845 of record NW_026913900.1, on the reverse strand, counting down.
ACAGACTGTTAGTCCAACCGAGTGTTCACTTAATGAATACACTGTTCAAAACATGACTTTAAATTGTTCCTATACTATAATTATGAAAATTACTTTGAAACACTCCCAGTAATTTTGCTTTGTTCCATGTCACATCACTACAAATGCATTCTGCATTTTTAACATAAATGTAACACTACAATTTTTTCATAGAATTGTATGTCTAAAATTATAACCATATAAGGACATAAAAATGCTGTGAATAGTTGATTATTAATTTGCCTCTAATGAAACACATAATTTTATTTTGCATTCTTAGTTCCATGGGTACTGATACTTATTTGCAAATATTACCTGTGTTTTCGTTTTACTTTTTTGGCTGGAATTACAACAGCAGCTCAGGCACTGTACTCACCACACAGCCACTGAGAATTCAGGCAGACACTACGACCACACCAGTTTATCATTAAACGTCCCTTCCTTGTCTACAGCTGCCATAACGGGTGTTTTGGATCCTCCAGCACTGGAAACTGATAATGGAAAATACCAACACTGTATTTTTACTTGAGGAAGAAATGAATGACCACTCATACTTCTTATTTATTTAGCTAACAACCATTCCCTACTTGTATCTCAGATACTTAGTGATCTGCTTTTAGTATTCAGCTCGAGTACCTGAATGAGCAGCTTCACTGAACTCAGTCCCTGCAGAGGAAGGCATTTGTGTACCTCAGCTAGTACGCATTAAAAGTAGTATCTGCAAAGTGCCAGACTTTGTTCAAGAGACTTCAGACTCAGTTCAGGTATGTTTAAATTGGAGGGTCCTGGTTAAATTCATGGCCCAGGGCATTATAAATTTTTGTGTTTGCCAGCAGGAGCTTCATAAGGGACTATGCTGCTTCCCAGTTAACAGAAGCCTCTACAGAATCCATGTGGTATGGTCCCATTTCAGGAAACAGGCACTTTTCTTAGGTTCTTATTTTAAAATATGTGTATTATACAACTTAAGTTCTCTCCTGAAAAATACACAGTCTATGCACATGCATTTATGGAAATCAAATGTGAGGATTTTAAAATGTTTCCAAACAGAAGATTATAGAATAGATTGTTCATCATGAAAAGGGAGAAAATGTTCATCAATGAGCTAAGTGTACTTTCATTAATATAAGAAGCTGTGGTTGCCCCATCCTTGGCAGTGTTCAAGACCAGGTTGGACGGGGTTTTGTGCAACCTGGTCTAGTTAAAGGTGTCCCTGCTCATGAAAGGGGGTTGGAACTGGATGATCTTTAAGGTCCCTTCCAACCTAAACCATCTGAGGTTTCTATGAAGTGGCAATGATTTAGTGAGACCTCTCAGTGGGACTGGGAACATACAAACCCTGCACAAGCGACTTTTTAAGAAGGTAATCGTTTCACTCTCTCTGTAGGGGTACACCCATGTACACACAGGAGTGGGATGTAGAAACTAAAAAGCCAGTATTTGTGAATATTTATATTAACAGTAAACAAAAGCAAAAGGAACTTGACTTCAAAGTGGTGGTGTTTCAGGGGTGGGACCCTGATCTCAACCCCCTGAGCGCTCCTGTGCCATCCATAGCTGAGCAAGACGTGGTTGTGACTTACAGCTGAACTTCTGATGTATGGGTTGCAAAGACAAAAATATTTTAGTGATACTTTTATTTTTATACAATAGTATAGATTTATGACAAATGTAAATGTGTATTTATAGCACACTGTTTCTGTTACGTTTTGTGCTCTACTGAGATATATTTATCTGTCTATATTAATATATGCGACCTGAAGCGTACGCTGGTGACACAAATTCAGCTTATGTAAAGACGTTCCACACCGCCAATAAAAACGACCAGAGCGAAGACCCTGTTGCCTTTTTGTGTCAGGCAGCCCCTGCCCCACAAGCTCCTTGACCCCACCATGCCGCACGGGAGCCCCTGGGCCTCTCAAGGGAGGGACGTCAGGAAAGCACTGGTAATGGCCACTAATGGGCAGTACTGCAGGATGTCAGCACAGCATGGCTCACAGCCTGTGAAGGGAGGCTCTACCAGTCACATTATGTGCATGACAAAGGAAAGAGCTGGTTCTTCAACATGCCTCAGAAAGAACAAACACTTCCATCTTTCACATTTGCTAAAGTAAGCTTGTATTACAGTGTGTATATATTTTTCTTCTGCAGTTACACAAACCTCATTATAAAAAGTTTGAAATAAACTTGTAAACCAAAGGTGAAAATGTTTAAGCTCAAATTCAGCTATAAAGCAAAGTACTTGGGAGTACAAAGTAACTTTTGTTGCTTACAGCTCAGCCTGAATGCCCAGCCATCAGCCTAAGGCAGGCAGCAGGTACCTCGACTCAGGGGCAGCTGAACTGCTTTGGAGTGGGGTCACCCCAACTGCTCTCTCTTCCAGCCCGACTCTTTCCATTGGGCACTAACCGGGCTGTGCAGCTCAAAGCATTGCCCCAGGGCTTGAAAGCGCCTCCTCACAGGTCTGGCAGAGGAGCAGTGCCTCAGAGTATTGCAGGGTTAGCTAGCGCCATGCAAGTTCACCCATCCACACCTAAAGCTGCAGCGACACATCACCCACAGAAGAAGGTGCAGCTAATTTTTTCTGATTTGCCATGAATTAAGGATTGGTGCAGTCTATTTTCTGTTTATTAGGGAATGAGCGACAGGTTTCCTCTGTTGTAATGCTTTCCAACTACAAGAGGATACACATAATAAAAATTTCTGCCTAACAAAATGAATCTAAGATTGCAAGGTAAATCAAATTGTATGCATGCATGTGTGACATAAAGTATTCACATAAATAACATTTTGTGATTATAAAGGCTTTAGATCACATTTTAGATGTGTCCAATAAGAGAAAGGTAAACCCAGTATCAGAAAAAACTCTATTTGCTTGACACCAGAAACTTACAAAGAGCAGGAGTTAATGCAATATCTATGCTACTGGCAACTCATTTAGATTCTCTTACTGGGGTTGCTAGGTCTTTGCAATGTACCCGACATGGGCCAAGAGAGTCCAGGCCTCAACCTAGAGAAACTAGTAGATTTTGGGAGTTTTTTAATTTAGAGTTGACAACACAGTGATGTCATCTCTCTCACCCATTTTATAAATGTGAATTAATTGTCAGAGATTGCCACTGAAGTCTGCTAGGAAGCAGTGAAAGCCACCTTCTGAGGATGACAGAACAGCAGCAGAAGCTGACGGCATGCTGCTTTATGAACCAGACTCCTTTTTCAGCCACTTTCTGTAGTTTGGCAATAAATAGAATTAAAATGCTGCAAAGAGCTGTCACAGACAGACACAATCAGGTTAAATTTGAGGACCACCAACTCCTGCAAATCATACAGCTACAGCGGAACCGGAACAGAGGAACTGCTACTTCTACCTGCCAAAATAGCTGATGTGGGTTGGTCAGTACGTGGTCTCAGGCTTAACACGTCATAGCTGATAAAAACTTGGAAAGGTGAGGTCCCGACTGTCAACTATACAGGAAATCTGCTTCTGCCTTGTAAAACAAGTCAACAGAATAAGATGAGTTAAAAAATATGTACATCTTTGGGGGCCCAGGCAGAACCATGTCGCATTTCTGTGTTGCTGGAATTGCATTACCAGCCAGTTCTCTTATTTCCCCAGTTCTGACTAATTTACAACAACCCTATACAGTGCACCATAATAAACCCAAAAAGCACATAATTTATCTAAACAAATACGTGGGTTAAGAGAGAATTTTGTCCCTTCTGGTTTGATTCTCAGCTTCACAAAATCTCAAGTCTTTAATGTCCTGAGGAATTACTCTTTCAGTAGAAGCAAAATGAATTATGCGTCAATGAACAATTGGGTTATCAAGGTTGTTCACTTAATGTTCCAGCTGTTCCATAGCACCATCTTAACATTTATTGGAGATTTCTTTTGAATTTAGCCTTATTCCATGGTACTTACAAATAAATACATTGCATTTCTTATGGCTGCTGTGCCAGTCAATAGCAAATACAAGTACATAATGAATTTCTTGCCTTTTACTGCTAGAATGAGAAATGACAGAGGGTGGAGGCTCCATTCAAAGGAGATACATTAATGTAATAATAGTGAAGCCAAAGATCAAAGCTGATAGGACTTGTGGGGAATTTTGTACAGCACCTAACTACATTAACACTGGTTTTCACTCTTTGCCCTCCTAAGTGCTAAAGCTTAGAGGAAATTCAGAGGAAATGAAGCAAATGCAGTACTGGCCACTGCTTTGCCCTTTTCCACCTGTTCTGCAAGCAGATGAACATCAGTTTATTCTGAAAGAGATACCAGACTGGAACACTGCAGTGCTGGTGGTCAACACAAGACTGTATTTCACTGCAGCATTAATGATCTGGATTTTGGAGAGTAGAGAGTTTCATTCGTTGCAGTCTCTTACTCAAAGCACTTACATTCTGAAATGAATGCTTACTAGACATAAACAGCCAGCTTCTGTCAACATTAACACTTTAAAGCTCTGCACGTCTTTATGTTGGAGGCAATTTGAAGGGCATAGTCAGGAAGAGAGGATGGTTTGGGAGTTAAGGCCATGCTTGGGAGAGCACCTTTTGGGGCCTTCCCATATATACCAGCACACAGTCACAAGAAAACCTTCTAGGTTTTAGTCTGCAGGGATATTATCTTTTTGCTTTCAAAATAGTTCATGCTTTATTTTGCTTGGGCCTTAGTTTCTTTGGGTTTTTTGTCTTCCCTCTTTTCCTCCCCAGCAAAACGCAGGTAACACCATGCCAGTGCCTCACACAGAATGATATTTTTTGAATCATTCTTTGCTGTAGGTGAGGTGAGGAGCTCAGGGCTCAAGTTCCCTCATCTCCTGTGCAAGTGGCTTCCAGAGAAAGGCTGCAAGTTACTGCTTCTCATCTCCCCACTTTTCAACAGCCTCTCTAGGGCTGGAGACTGGAGTTGTGGAGCAAAGCAAAAAACTGACCAAGGATTCCCAGCACATTTCCAACACAACTTTCAGGTTGGTTTTATCTTCCTGACAGGAAGACAGACAAGCCAAGAACTAGGAGGTTTCAGTTGGAACTGTCTTCCAACAAAATACACTGGGGTTTTTTGACTACGCTAGACAGTGAAGTCCTGACTAATAGGCCATGCTACCAGCTGCTGAACTGCCTGCACTGCTGCATTCACTTCTTGCTCTGTTTCAAATCCAGATCAAAGCTAAATCAATCTCAGCTTGTACAGCTAACCAGCGTAAAGCCAAGCTGGGTTCAAGTACTATGAGGGAGAATGCAAAGGAATGTAGATGCTAGGGTAAGAAACAGAAATGTAAAATGAGAATAAATTTACTTGCACATACTTTGTAAGTTGTGTTTTTCCTTCTTTGGGAGGTGATGGCAAGTTGCATCCACTTTGTGGAGAAGCTAGAATAGAAGCATTATATGCTTACTGATTTATAGGGACACATTCCCCTTTACCTTGGTTTTGTCAGGTGGTTTACTTGCAATACAAAGATATTAGAAATTTCAGGATACAGTTGGATACAGTATTTACACTTCTGGGTCATTTAATGAAGCTCTAGATAAACTTGCTCGTTACATCCAATGTGTCAACCAAATAAGAACATATATCGCCTTTTCCAGAACCAGTCATACATTACCACCCTGAATATTACAAATTCATATAGAAGTCTGACATGCATGGAGTTATAATAATTTTCTTAAAAGAAGACTGAAGCTCCTGGACATCTTTCATTCTTTCAGCTTCTAGAAAGTTTCCTATGTCAAAGATAGCAGTTTCAAAGTCATTCATAGCTGATGATCAACCCATACATATTCATACAGATTTGCGGGTTCCGCCCTTCTCTTGGCCACAAATGTTGCAGAACATTTGTGCATCATTAGACACAGCCCAAAGGTATAAAGAGAGAAAAGTTGGCATAGCCATAAGGACAGGATTAAAGATGACTGGGTGCCACCACAACTGATATTCCAGGTATCTCACAAGTGATGCTGCTTTTTTCTTTCTATTTCCCCTCCCCACAATTAACTCGAGTACGAAGTTTCTTTTTTGCTCCTGATGTGTCAACATATATTCGCAACCTCAGCTTCATTTAAAAAAAAACACTTCTGAGACTGAGGAATTCAGCAGTTTGCAAAAAGTCATATGCCAGAATGGTGGTTGTGCCAGGAAAGGCTGGACCACATGAACCTGATACTCTATGATTCTACCCTGAGTGATTTTCTGTTTGACTCATAATTACTTATGAAAGAAAGGTTAGTCTTCACATCCCAACAGAGTGGTCTGAATAAAGAAACATGGCATTTGTTAAGGCTCAGGTGTGCTAGGCAGCAAAGCTGCAGTTTCTGGTGCAGCTGCAAGGAGAGACAGGCTGTCCAGCATAAAACCAAAGAATTACTTGGTATCTCCTATCAGCTGTAACCTGCAGGGAGATGGCTGCAGTTATAAATAACCAAAACACATTTACAGCAATACTGATCTATCACAAAACTGCTATCAAAATAACACTATCACAGTGTTCAAATATAGTCCCCTTCCTGTGGCCTGTAGATGACAGAGGGATCATAACAACATTATTTAGTGAGGAAAAAAAATACTCAAAGTCAAGAGAAACAGAAACTATTGTCACTTTAAAGTCTGAAACATGTCTGTGCTCTAAAATTCTGGTATGACGAGATTAGAAAGTGAGAACATTCAGACTGAACCGTATTGAGAAGATCAATACAATTAAGCTTGGCACAGGTTACAAAGGCACTGCAGGCATTCACAGAGACAGCAGACGGGTTTCAGCATCTGCCCCACTCTAGTTCTGCCCAAGACAGCAGTGAGTTTGTTCACACCCCGCTGTGAGCCTGACCCCGTAAGTACTGAGCAGGCTGTCCTGTCCTGTACTGCACCCCAGCTTCAGCCTTCAGCTCCAGTGCAGCCCTCAGCACAGGGAGGGGCTTTAAAACAAACCCACCTTACTGCATTTGCCAGTGGGAAACCAACAAAATGGCCTTGTGCTCTGGCAGTAAATTGTCTATTGGCCTCTTAGGTAATTGAAACTTAATTAGATGAAGTTAGTTTAAATAATGTCAATTCTTTGCTCCCAAAACCAGAATAATAAACCCCCCAGACTTCTTGAGCACAGAACACCCTGAACATCAACAGAAACACTCCAGGCAGATAAACTCACCAATGCGACTAGCTCATTTTTTAAAAAATTAAGGTTTTGTGCTGTGTTCAGTGCCTTCTGCACCATCACTCTGAGGACGCTTCTGACACTCCTCCAAGTCAGAATGACAGCAGTTGTGTAGGGAGATATTAAACCTTAATAGATCAACATGGAATAAATACAAACAAACTTTGAGGAACACAAGGCTTCAGGTTGAAAAAAGCAGCAGCAAACTTCAAGACAAGTATGGCTTGAGAACAACTGCTCTGACTTTTCTTTAAATACTATGGCCAAATTGTGAAAGACCAGAAACAGATGAAAAAACATTTTTAATATGACAGTGAGATATCTTCCAGTGAGATTAAAAATTAGCTCCATCAGACATTTTTGAACACAGGTAGCTGGAATACATCAAGAAATCTCAAGCCCTGTTATTGTGCTTTTGTTACAGGAGGGAAAAATAAATACAAACTTGAAGTAGCCCTTTCAGTTTGGTACCCATCCCCCAGATGCTACTTGTGATTAGTTGCCATGGCACTAGCAGAAAGCTGGATATTTGAAGGCGCTGTAGTAGCCACTTGGACAAAGGCATTTCAGTTTTTTATATGTGAAATAACCACTTTTTCCCTCAAAGTCTCCCTCATTTTTAAAGGGATTATCTGCCCCACAGATAATCATGGCCATTTGAAAGCTGAACCTAGCCTGCAAGTCCTCTCTACAATGTCTTTCACCCAGCCTATTGTGACAAAGCCAAATCAGGAGGAAGAAAACAGTAGCAGCAAATTATTCCAGTAGTAACACCAACTAAATTACTGTGCAGCTTTTATGCTTTGACTAATTGTCTCATTAAGACACATTTCTGATCACTGAAATGGATCTCAAGTATTATTAATCACTGAAAAAATTGTACCACTAAGAGCCTCTCTCCCTCCTATCCTTGGCACTATTTGCAATGTAAAATACACATAGGCTCCCATTGATTGGAGCCCCGCTGCTGCACAGTTGGCAGTCAAACGGTACTAATGGCACAATAACACAATAGAACTAAAATAGTTTGCCTTTCAGATTAAGCTCTATGATGTGCATTCCCTTATGTTCTGCAAATGGCTCAAAAAGATCTGACAATTTTTCCAGCAATTTCTTCAAAAGGGGAAGGAAAATAAAAAAATCATTAGCTATCAAGAAACAAATTAACACCACTTGATACATTAAGGTGAAAACAACTGCCCCAAGCACAGGCTGCACAGCAGCATGGTTGGGTGGCATCCAGTCCACTCCCCCTTGCAGAACACATCTCCAAAGTTTTGAGACGCCAGCCCAATCAAATGTGCCCGAGTTTGTCACATTTAATTGCAGAGGCTTTATTAAAGCACTTAGTTTAGGAGCTGGCTTGCCCTGGGCTACCTCTGTAACAGATGAAGAGAGGCATCTCCACAGAGCAATACAGTCTACCAAGTATAGACTGTGGGATCCCTGAGCTCCTAATTTAGGTACTTTTTTGGTGTTTGGTGTCAAACAGTAGGAAGAGAGATGAAGCTTCTTCCACCTATGAGGAGAACATTTACAAAGGAGCAAGCTGTCATTATCCAGCACACTACTGACATGCTCTTTACGTTCTCAGCAGCCAGGAAGATTTTTCTCTTGCCCATCCCTGCCAACGGTTGCACAAGCCATACGTCTCAACAAAACACTTCCCCTTACAAGTGCTGAAGGTGTTTATACCACACATTACCATATTAAAGACGGCAGCTACTTAATTACCAAGTAGCTTGTTCTCAGAAGCCTAATGGCAAAGTGGCACAGCTACTGCTAGGAGAGGTGTACACTTTCATGGTGGCCAGCCTGATCAAAAACACCCTACAAAGGACTTGGGAGCTCTTTTGTGGAGGTGGCAGTGGTGCATGGGAAGGAAACCACTCAATCCAATTTATAAAGAAGAGTTGAAAAGGTGCTATTTATTCTCAGACATGCTCTGCTTGGTTTAAAGTGACTGCACAATGGTAATCATCAGCTTCCCATGGGTGCACCTCTAATAGTGTAGTTGGAAAACTGAAGTAACATACAGCTGATAATGGCGCAGGTTTTGGACAAGAGTTTAAACTTCATTACAGGAACAAACTTGAATTATTTTAATAGTTGGCTTGTTGGGTTTTTGCTGTTCTTGGTTTGGGTTTTATTAAAAGAATAAATTTAAAAAAAATAAATCAATGATACCATACATAAATTTCCTTCCTGTTCATTTGTGTATTGGCCATTCTGCACTAAAAACTTCCATACCTCGTTTTTACATATTAAGAGAAAGTCCATGACAGATTCACTTTACAGTGCATGCATCACTTTACAGTCCTGCATCTGAAATGGAGATAACAGCTCTGAGTCTCAGATTTCTCAAATTTCCAGTGAAAAGTGCTTTAAAACTCATTGTACAGCACTCCGCTGTTGGTGCAGGGACTTATTTTTTAAAATAAATTTATTTTCAGCTCCAAAGAGAGGGACAAAGCAGTTCTTCTGTTTTTAACTGTTGCTTTCAACGGTTCAGATATCTTTTGGTTATTTTACGGTATTTTTGTTTAAAATATCAAGAACATCCCCTATCAATGCCATGAGTTATGAGCGGAGAACAGCCCACAGAAGACGTGCTGGACTCTTCTGCTCTGTCAAGGCACATATTTACAAGACTCAACTCAGCATAGGCTCATTCCAGGGAGAGACAAGATGCATTACTAATTAAGATTAATCTGAAATGTGGCCATTTACTTGCTACAACTTTCAGTTTAGATCAATTTTGTCAGGCAGTTCTAAGACAGGGTTGCTCTGCACCCACATATATGGGTGTTACTCAGACACAAACATTTTCTCTCATACATGTGTACATGTGAATGTACCAAGGTGGCATTCACCAAGGTCATGTGAAGTACAGCCAGAAATATTACAAATTAGTGGTCTTCGTCATAGGCGTTGGAATTAATTCTGGGGGACAGAATATGCTACAGAGATCTCTGCTTACTTCCCTTTGGGTTTTGTTACAGACACAAGTTCTACAAAGTTAAAGCTCTGCACAAATCTGCTAAGCTCATAAGCTGCATAACACTGTGCTTACTATGAAAAATACAATTTTACTGTAGTCTAATGAGGGGCTTGAGGGCTGTGATAAAAACCTAAAATATAATAATAATAATCACACTTCATGCAGCATGTCCCTAATTTTTTAATGCACATAAATACCAGAAGAGCGATGCTGAAGAAGGAAAAATATTAGTGGGTTTCCCCATCCCCCCCAACAGTCCCTGCAGAAGTCATTTATTTGCAGTCATATACTGATGTGCATGCTCAGATATATCTTCCTGAAGCCTGTAGAGTTTTGTCTAAGCAAGAGCTTCAGAATGTGTGTGTAAATAAAGAATGTCAGTTTTATAATGAGAAGGGTGTATTGTGGTATAAATATTGCAGATCACATTAAATAAACATGGTCACATATGACCAGGTATCTATTAAATGAGCACATCACGGGAGAAGTTAATTATCTAAGAGTGTAACTAGGAACCGTTTAGATTCACTGGAGATTAAGTTGCTTTATTTCTGTTTATCTTTCCTTCTGAATAGGCAGTAGGTTGTTGTGATGAAGAGTCCCTAGGCAACGCAAAGCTTCAGCTCTTTATCAGCTTTAAGTTTTGGCAACAGTAGCTTGAAGTTCTGATAAACCAAAAATTTTCCTCAAAGTAATTTTGTGCCAAATATGTTGCACAAAAATGCATTGAAGACATAAAGGCACAAAATATTTATGGTTCTATGCTGTTCAGGGGAAGGAAGATGACTTACATGGTAAGTATGTATTTCTCACTCACATTAAACTCCAAAAGAATTAAGTATACACAGATTTCTTCAAAACTGGTTGCTAGTGTCAGAGACTAATATCCCAGGAGTAACATATAACTTTACTGTATCTAAACAAGATTTGTCTAGGCTTGAAAAGCTATTGTGTTTTAGTGCACATGCAAAAACATTAATTCTGATGGAATCTGATTCATGAAGAAGATTGTTCACTATTCATTTTATACAATATAATCAACATTGCAAATGCTGTTTAGTTAAGGATATGTTTGTGCAAACTGCTCTAGCACAAAGAGCAACTGATGAAGGATTCAATCACATAAAATTATTGAAAGCAAGATGAAGCAAATCCCTTTAAATTACTTAAGTACTGCTTAAACCCTGTAATTAACATATAGCAATAAATATTTCATCTTTAACAAGCCTATTGGGAGCAGTTGCTTAAACATCTACTTCTAGTCACAGGGAATTATGTACAGTCATTTTATCATGTTCTGTAGTAGACAATTTTATCCTCTTTATTTTAGCCACAGCAGTGGAGACACTCATTTGGGGAAATACACTCTTTCTTCAAATATGGGCAAACATACTCTTACTTGAAATGTGTTTTGCTTTTTATCAATTAAGTTTACCCTTGCAAAGTCCTGCCCAGCACACAGTGATGGTTCACATTTACTTGATGGCCTCTTCTGTGGAACCGATTTACTGCAGATAGGGGACCTTTACTGGAAACCTAAGCAAGCTTACTCAAGTCATCAATGCAGAACTGACCTCACAGCCTGGCCAAGGTCATTTTGGGAGACTAGAGAGAAAACCTGAGGACTTCTTTACAGCACAGCCAAACCCCAAAGAGAGGATACCAAGGGTGCGGTTTCAGGCACCTTCCAACATAGACCTGAACTTTTTCCTTTACCTTTTTCCTTTTCCCTTACCACAGGTGCAGGGAGAAATCTGTGAGAGCACTAAACATCACTGCCCTTCAACCAACATCTTGTGCAAGCAGTTGTTGTTGCACTGCAAGGCCAACTGAAATGCAGTCACTTAAACCACTACTAAAACAAACCCATTGTATTGATAATGACTAACATCCACCCAAGGAAAAGAATAGAGCCAAGCTGAGCTCTTACTCAGAGCTTCTTCACTGTGACAGTCTGAGCACACCCTTCTTCCTGAAGGGGGGAAGAATACAAAGCAGGCTGGGTACAACAGGAGCAGAAAGTTTCTCTGTGCTTCTTTGTGAGAGCATCGGTGAATTTATGGGTCACTGAATAGGAAGTAAAGATTTCTGCAATAGAAATTATATTTCAGTGTTTCACACAGCATCTTTAGTGATGAATACAACTGTTTTCCCCTCTAAACAAATTAGATCTCCATTTGCCATTAATGACTGCATCACTTAAAAGATCACAAGGGAACCGCCTGGTGCACTTATTAATAATTGAAAACTTTGAAAAAAATCTGTGAAACATTTTCAGTCAAAGCTAATAAATCACTAAAATATTGTTTCCTGGAGAAAAAAAAAAAATCCTTTTGTTCTTTTATTACTTTTGGATAATAGGCTACATTTTAAGTAATGGCTTTGAGAAAAGCACAAGCTGAGAGTTCGTAAGTATCTAAAATCAGAAGTGGTTTCAACAGTTTAAAAAAAAACAAGAACTGGAAAAGAGGCAATATTCATCTATCTCATTCTTGCAAGTATGTTGAATTCTATTTCAGTCTGCATGCTGTTTCCTAATATCTTCAACTGATGATTAAGGAAATGTACCCACTTAATCTCTGCCCTTGTTCTGCATAAACATGAAGAAAAACTTTCAAGAATCATTTCTTAATCAGTAGAGTCCATCAAATCAAGGCTCCTATTGCTACAAAACTGGACTTTGCAGAACTACTAAATGACCAAGGGGAACAAAAAAAATACACAAAACTTTTTGATCAGAGATATTAGAAGTTTTGGATGCCTTTTGCCATTTAAAGTTTCAAAATTTCATATTGTGCTTATTCTATTTAGTAACCTTCACTATCCAAGAGCAAGGGCAAAAAAGATGCATACAAAATTACCCTCATCTGCAAAGATTTTTTGAGTATACTATAATGATCCATGTTTTCATCAGCACAGAAAGGTTGCATGACAGGTACTCATCAAAGCCCCAAGATCTGCAATCTTGTCTATAGGACACAGAGAGAGGGAAGAGCAGTGGCGCAGTGTATCTGTCCCAGCAGATCTCACCTGGGAATAATGGCTGCAGCCTAGCCAAAGGCAGGTCATGCTTCACATCCCCCAGGGAAAGAAAATTGATTTTTAAAGGGTTGTTTTGTTGCTCGGGTTTTGGGGAAAACAAACAGACCAACAAAATCACAAAACCTCAAGCAACCAAAACCAAACAAGCAAACAAAAAAAAACCAACAAAAACAAAACCCTCATGCATTTCTCTCCCACCTTTCAACTCAAAGGTTTCCTCACCTTTTCTAAACAAACCAAAGTGCACTTGCACTGAAAATGGCAGTATTTTACATCCCAAGCAGCTTTTACCAGTGGTTTGCATCAGAAATCCACAGCCACATTACAGGTTCCTCTCTAGGACTCAAAGTCCTCAGAAGCTCTGACAATAATTCAAAGGACAGTGCTCCCTTCACCACAGGGGCAGGATGAGACACCCCTACCCAGCTCCCCCAGCCAGGTCTCTTACCTGCCCTCACAAAGAATAAGCAGCTGTGATCCTGCAGCCCCCTTTCCCTCCTGAGTCTTTCCCGACAGCCGTCCTCAGCTTCATTCACTGTAGCTTAACTCTGTAACTTCCTACTACAGAAACAGCCAACAACACCCCATAGAGCATAGGAACCCCCTGCCCCACTGCAGGTGCCCAGGGCTTCAGCCATCAACCTTCCTCCTGGGAAAACAAGGTAAAGTGTTCTAAGCATTTAGAGAATGATAGCAAAGGAGACAGAGACAGAACAGCTGGGCCAGAACAGGCCTGGCTGATTAAAAACAACTAACCACAGGCAGCATTTGCTTGGCTATCCTCACACAGGCCAGTCACATCAGCCGTAATTATGTGGTCACTTGTACCGGGTAACTTGTTAGCCTGGCAGGTGCCCTAACAGCCCCCCTATTGAATCCCCGTACCAAACTGAGGAGATGCCTGTAAAATTTAAACATAGTGAATTCACTGAACCAATACACAATAGCAGACTTTTTTCTTCCATCCTGACCAGACTTTTTAACTTTACAAAGATATTTCATGTGTTTTTAGGGATCTTTTGGCTTTACATGATTTCTTGAGTAGGCATCTACTTAATGTTTTAAACAATGTTCAAAGTCATCTGTGCCACTGGCAAAAAGCTAGGTTGAGCAACACCAGTCTTCGACACCTGTGTAAAGTTAATAGCAATCAAAAAGACTTCTTTTGCAAACAGATACATACTGTGTGACACCTGTTTAACAGCAATCAAAAAGACATTTTATTGACAGGTAGAGGAGTGTGTGTATGTCTAACCAAAAGAAAAAATAAGGAAAAAACAAAATAAAACAAAAAAGAAACAAACAACAACCTCCAACACACACACTTTCATCTACTCAGTGGAAACAATGCACGCGCATTCCTGTTTCTTGTCTAGTCTCATGCATTAATTTTTACCTCCTAGAACATGTGGAATGGTTCCCTTTCCAGAGAACAGGTTACCCTTCTGCTCTATCAGACTGACTCCAACTGTGTCATGAGCAGACTGAAGGTTTCCACCGAGCACACCCCCACTGCCAGTGCAGCTCATCAGGCAGCTACTAGGAAACAAAAATAATCCTGTAACAGAAGCTGTTTGTCTTAGCAAGTCTTTTGCTCTTGTGGGCATTCATAACATGGTATCTCACCCACAAATATACAATGGGATTCTCACATTTGCTATTTCTTCCTTCTGAGTTATAAATCTGTGATTTGAATTTCAGTGCAGACTATTTGCAGAAGAGGCCTATATATTACTACAGTCCTTTTCAAACACTCTACAGAAATTAATTAATTGATTGCTATTTAGAATGTAAAAAGTATTTAACTTGTCAGCTAGTTCTAACAAAGTATTTGTTCTCTGTGAGATCACAGAAATATTTCTTAACCTGGTTTAAAGCTGCCATTACAGTAATTTGCATTCATTTTTAATAATGAGCTATTTAACATGCACCTATCTGTAAGAAATCTTTTATTCAAGGGGCCTTGTTGAAGAAAAGCAGCAGAATTCTGCATATAAGTATAATCAATGCATTTAGCAATTTATAATGCTTTAGTAACCTTCTGAACATTTACCATCTCATAGTGCAGGCAACAGGAAAAGTAACTTAACAGAAACTTATGTAGAATCAACATGCCTAGACAAATGAATTCCAGTATTCAGAAATTAGATAAATTAATTCCATCTGGTTCTGATATGTTTTAAATTCTGCTTGAAGTAGGAATGTGTTCACTTATTACTTTAAAAAACTAGAATAAACAAAATATTCTAAGACAACCTCAATGCTATTACTACTTTTAACCCAATGGTTTTGTATAATTATTTTTTTTTTAGTCCAAGCACTGACTCCCTTGCTGCTACCACATTTAAATAAGCCACTATTGAGGAAACAAAGAGAAAACAGAAAAATGAGCTGCCCTTGCAGACTGGGATGCTAATGCCAACGCTTAAAGGAGAAACTGTCAAAAAGAACAGCCATAACAGAGAATTCTGGGTTTGCACATTTTAATTTTATTAGGGTTTTTTACATTCTTGATGGAATTTTTATGTAACCATTATGCCACAATCTATGATACACAATGAAAATGGAAATCTGTCATTCACCATTTACATTTCTATGTTAATTTTGTTTTCTACGTATACTGTGGCACAAGTGCATTTATCATATTTCATGCAGCACTGACCTGCCTTATGCAAGCTGAAAATACAATAAACAGTGCCAGCAATATTTAGCTGCACTCAATTTTTGCCACAGAAACAAGCATTCATAAAAGCATTAAAATACTTCGGGTGACAGCTACTATCAGCTTAATGTTTTGAGCTATAGAAATGGACAAGAGACAGCATTTGCTGCTGTCAGATGCAGTACTTCCCAAGTTCATTAGGTTTCAAAAGTCTGAATTAGCTTCAATGTTTCAACGAGAGAAAAAGCCCAAGGCTATCGGCCTGATTTGAAAGGACAGTACTGAGTTTCATTAACATTAGACCAAGTTTGGTTGTGGATCCCATGGTAAGTACCTTACTACATCAAATTTATGCTCTGAAATGAGGATTAGTTTTTCACCATCACATTGTCTCCAGGCCAAATAAAGGGACAGTGTAAGGCACACATCCCTTTTTGGTAATCTGCTTGGACAAGTAGTACCTGATCGTTGCTATGAGTTTTTAATACACCTTTTTATTTTGACAAGACAAGAAAATTTCCACCATCACCTGACACTGAATCAGGCATAAACTGTCAAGCCTTATTATGTCACAGCCGAGACAGCAGCAGCAGGGTAGAAGTTACTGCCAAGAACACAGGTATGTCCCAGGAGCATGCTCAGGCCAGGGAAGTAATTGGACATGGGGCTGAAGTCTCATCTATGTTTTTTCCACTCACTTCTTATGAGCGGATGCTCAGCCAATCTAGCATAACCCTCCAGGCACCACAGGGGCACAAGGCCCTTGTGCATCTAGTTACTGCTTCCTGCTTGCAACAAAGGCATGTCCTCATTCCTCTACATCCTACTACACCACTTACTCTGAGCAGTTCCCTCTCCTAGCCAGCAGAAAGAAAAGAAGAAGTCTCCTGCCACTACATAGTCTAGTGTTGCAGAAACTTGCAGTCACAAGGTTCATCCAGACTCAAGTCCTCCTGGGGCAGAGGGAACAGGCCTTCTGACAACGCTAGTTCAGTGGTGTCCACCTGCTTGGTAGCAATGCGGAGGAAGGACAAGCAGTGTCACCCTGAGGCACCTTGCTGTGCAGTGTCTCCAGGAAGCCAAGCGCTCTCTCCCTCAAAGAGAAACAACCCCTGCTGTTCTGTCCCTTCCAGTACTTGCTGTACATCAGCCACCTTACACAGAACCAGCTCTTGAGGTTCACTTACGTCGCTTATATCAATAAAAGTACATGAAAGTACATGGCAACTGATATCCTAATTAACAAGTAAACACAAAGGACAAAAGAAATCAATTACTACTTGTACAAAACCACAGCATGTGCCTTTCATCAATCAGCAACTGTTGCTTTCCCACCTTCCTCTTAACATATAAAAGCATGACTAAATCAGGAATTGCCACTTCAAAGTTGAATTAATATCTGCACAGAGATGTGAGGCAAGGATTAGAACTGGACAAAGCAGTGAACCCACTTCTTGTCGCACAGACACAGATTCCTCATCCAAACATGATCTTTTTATGGGTGCTACCAGGTCTCCTCAGGTCCCTAATACCACAGAGCAACAAAGCAGGCAGCCCAGGGAATGGGAGCAGTTGGTGCTGCCACGTCTTACTTTTGCAGTCAGTTGATGCTGAATTATTTTGCTGATCACCAACTTCTCTGTCAGCTCATGTGGTCCTGTGTAGACTTAATTCTCTGCTTAGCTACATCCAACAAACTTTCTTGGTCACTTTTATTTCTGCCTTCATCACCCTCTTCCACCTTATACCTAAGTGGACCACACCACTTTTGTTTTCAGCTGTTAGCAGCTTTGTAATCTGACTTCATTTCCATCCTCCTCACATCACCACCTTACCATCTCCTTCCAATAATCACAGCCAGTACATTTCTCTGTGAAAGCCATCTATCAACTCCTTGCTTTCTGGTTTCATAACTCCTCTCCAATATATCTAGAAATAATTGTCAACCGTCTTCCTTGTAACAGCGTATCCTGTTTCCTTCGCGGCTCCCACACGTACTCTCCTCTTTCTTTTTTTTCAGGGATGTGCATAACTATCATGCTGTCCATGCCTGCTCTACTTACAGTACTTAGACACCAGCCACGGACTGGAACTGGAGGTTTACTGAGCTAGACTTACTGAGCATCCTTGGATAGGACACTCTCTTGTGCCAAAGAGGTCCCAATCTAAATAGATAAGCCACAAAAAACAGTGGAAGGTAAGCTGGAGTTATTTTTTTCTTACAAACTGGGGAGTAAGGTGCAGATTAATGAAGTCAGGTGCTGCATTGTTATATGTGGTAGAGCAAAAATACATGATTTTATTATGTATAATTTTCCCCACTTTTATTTACTCTTTCAGATGCAGTGATTTGAGAGACTACTAGTTAGAGATGGGTCAGTGCCCTGCAGTTAGAATGTCTTTCCCTCAAAAGCCTCCAGGTTGAAAGCTGTATCCAAGAACCTTCTGAGCGACACCAGATGTGTGTTCTTGTTGCCTGTGGCAGCTGCAGCAGCAGGCTCTCGGCCAACATACCTTTGTGACAAAAAGAATTGAGCAGACAAATGAGGTGAGAAGAGAGACTATTTTGACACTAACAAGCATGACAGCATGCTGCTAAATGCATTCAAGTCAGCTTGGCAGATTTGGACATTTAATCATCAATCTTTCTTAAATAAAAATCAATCTAAGCTGCAACATCAGTTATACCTTCTGGTCAGCTTCCCCCTCTTCCGCCCTCCCATCAATATTAAGCTACATCTTCTCCCCCATCCCTCCCAAGGCAAGCTACACTGTCTCATAATTAGGTAAGTTGCTTTTGGCAATGAAGACTCATTCCTCTGACAGCCGCATGGCCAGATCTGAGAGTCAGTCACCTAAAATAAATGCAAGGTACCTGAACTGAGCTCTCAAAAGAACTGTTTCCTCCAGAAACCTAATATTTGGAGTGAAATTCTTAAAAAAGACATAATCTTAGACAAGAAGAGAGAAAAGTATGTGAGAGCAAAGTGCTGTGCTAAATGGCAATAAATATAGAGCTAATCGCTACTGATTTTCTTTTAGAACTACAAGGAGGAGCCAGATATGCATGATGTATTTGTGAAAGTCATCTACACTTTTCCCTCCTTCACCCAAGAAACCAAACTCACAGGTTTTGATTTGTGAAGAACATGACTTCCCCGTAAGTAACATCCTCAAAAAAACTCCCCCAAATCAGCCAAGCTTAAAAGCAAACAAGCCAACCCAGGAGATGAAGCAATTTTTGTCATACCATATAGGTCGAGTGTGGTTCACAATAGTG
This sequence comes from Pezoporus occidentalis, assembly GCF_034315485.1. Taxonomy (NCBI): domain Eukaryota; kingdom Metazoa; phylum Chordata; class Aves; order Psittaciformes; family Psittacidae; genus Pezoporus; species Pezoporus occidentalis. The sequence continues at coordinate 670,685 of NW_026913900.1, read as the reverse complement.
CGGAAACGAGGTTTGACATAATCATAATATCCACTGTTTTTGTGTTCCTCCTGACACCAAACTAGATCAGCACCTGGATACTTCTCAAGTTCTTCTTTCAGCAAGTCAAAAGGGAATGGTGATATCTAGAAAGAGAGGGCAATAACTGGTAAAGCTTTCTCCTACATGGTGTTTGCAGATGGTAGGAAGGCCTTTTATCCATCAGCTCTTCCAACCAACCATTACAGTTAAGCACTTAGTACCTAATATACTTGCTACATGTTCTTTAAAGTGACTTGTATTTCTTTAATTGACTTCCTGCTGTAAGAAGTGAATACACATATATTTTATACTTGCACCGGTACGAACAGAAGTAGGTGATAGTCCATATCTCCTGCATTCCTACAGTTTTTCTAGTGAAATCCTTAATTACTGAATGATAATGTAGCTGCAAAGTGTACTATTCACAACATTTAAGCATAGTAGATTCAACATACAAATTTAAGATGCCATTGTACTGTAACCTTCACTTTGTTACGTTGTTCTGGAAACCTCGTCAAGATTTCTAGATCTCATTGTCCAGTATACAATTGATATGTTCCTTCACCACAAGGACATTAAGTAACATCTTGTAAGATGCAAGGTGCCATAAAAATACTATCACCATCCTTTCTGGCAAGTTTTATCTATTTAAAAGCATAGGAACCCCTTGCTGAAAGTCTCCCCAAAGACTGTGTCCTTCTGAGAGCTCACCTGTTCAAGTCTGGTTATAGCTACTTGCTTCTCCAGGTCTTGATTCTTTCTCTCTTTCACCAGATCATAGTAAACTTTTCCTGTGCAGAAAATCACTCGCTTGACATCATGTGGTGCATGGGCTGCCAGCCCGTTCTCCGGAATCACACGCTGGAAAGTGGTACCTAGTTAGAATACAAATTAGAAAAGCGCTCTCAGAGGAACAGACATTGCAAAAAAGCAGCCCAAGAAACAGTCCTTTACTGGGCAGCCAGCAGGTTGTAATGGTTATGGGGTTCTGCTGGCTCTCTATTCCTACTTTTCAGATCGGTAATTCTGCTACAGTGACTTTCAGCAGTTTAGTTTCAAGAAGTTAGAAGACTGTCAATAATCCACTTGTCACACTTCACAAAACATATTGAAGAGTAGCTTCTTTTTTTAGCTTTGTGTTGTGCATTACACCTTTAATTTTTAGTTTATTGGATAGCCCACCTTTGCTTCCATTTTTTTTCAGAGAATTACCTGAAATACTGTTTCTTCTTTCCAAGATGATCTCAACCATCTAACATTAATGCAGGTTTAGAAAATTTTAGAACATTATTATATAAAAGCATAGCACATATTCATAATGCAACTAAATCTGGCAACTGCAGAAATATTTACACAAGCACACATATTACTGCCATATACTTATGTGATTTAAACGTCTGTTAGAAAGCTAGAATGGCATTAGCCAGAAGAAGAATTAGCACAGTACTGAGCCACAAGTGTAAGTGATAAGATGCAATTTCAGATGTATATGCTCAATGCTAGGTATCTTTTCCCCTGTGATATCACCTCCCAGGAGGACAATTTGCTTGGGATACATGAAACTGGAAGAGGAACTTGATGGTCTAAAAGATCCTTATATGATTGATTAAAACTATTCCCACAGTAACAAACTGCACGGTAGCAGACAGCAACATGACCTCCCAGTCTGAATCAGCACACCCACGTACCAGGAGAATAAGCTCCCATTCGAACCATTTATCTTGGGGGTAGAAAAGCAGCAGCACAAATATATGAAAGAGGAACTGATTTATGTCAGAATTATCCTGTCTCACTGAACAGCAGAATTCATCATTAAAAAAGACTGAATCTGTGCTACATTGAGTCAGCTGGAGTCAGTCTTCCTCTCCTCCTCAGCTTTCCATTAAAAATAGAGCAAAAGGAGTTAGCTGAGAGTCAGCAATACTTTACTACTTCCTTGCCTCTTCAGCAGGAACATAAAAGTATGTCAGAATTCAGTGTTAATCCACTATTGAGGATTAGCCTGAAATAGAGGGGACTCCCAAGACAAAATGACAAATCACAATCCCTATAGAATTTCTAATCTGAAATCTGTTGTGACATGGCAGCCACAGAACTGAATATTGTAAAGAAAAATGTGCCCTTCATTCTTCCGAACAGGCACAGTGTGATTCCAACCTATCCATCACATATAGAGGGTGCAGATAGTACACAAAGAACAATTCAATTTTTGTATGAAGAGAAAGAGCAGAGGCACCTAATAGCCTATTGAGGGGAACATCCCTGCAGAGAGGGGAATGCACTTTCCATTGCCTTTAAGATTAATGACTGGTTACAAGACAAGCCTCTTAAAATTAAGAATCCATACTCAAAAGCTGACTTTTTAGCAAAAGCCCATGCTAGATCTCACTACACCAGCTCCACAGAAATTACACCAAAGGAAAAGACAAATTGTTTGGAGCAGATTCCCTTCCTCACAGCCTGACACGTGAGTTAACATAGCTAATTATTTGTCCATAATACTTTAAGGTGACCTACCAGACACCATTTCATCAAAACTGGATTTAGCTTCCGGATGCCTCAGCAGTGACTTGGGTGTCAAAATAATCAGCTGTAAAACAGGAATTTTTCCCAAACTCAAGAGCTGCTTTATCTACATTATTATATGCAACATTTGTAGCACTGTTCCTACTAAACACACAAACTGAACATGCTACAGATCAAATTAATGTGATTAATGAACCGCAAACACAGTATTTTTTCCTGTTTTGAATGCCTAGGAAGTTTCAAAATTACTCAAAAGATCTGAGTAGTCTACTCCCTTTAAAGGTTCTCAAGAACTACTGTTTATGGTTCTTTTCGAGAACAAAATAAAATCACAGGGTATGAACCAGTAAAACATCCAACAGTTGTATCTTAGGTTTTTGAAGTTCCACCAATTACATGCAGATTATAGTCACGCAACCTATTAACTACAGTGTCTTGACAAGCTCATCTGAAGGCCTAAAAAGCCAGAAAGAAGTAAAACTGAAAATCAAATTTCATAATTGTAGCACATCAGAGCTGAGTTTCATTCCATCAAATCAGCAACTTCAACCTGTGTTAAGATTTTTCACCAGTGATTCTTGTTCTTTTTAGCAGTATGCCATATGCAAACACCCCTCCTTATGTGAGGGTAAATATACCTAGAAAAAACAGGTCCATTATAGTAACTTTACCGGTTTTCTGAATGGCAGCAAGATCTGTCTTCTGAGGACGTGAAAGTAATTGGCTGGAGTAGAACAATTCACCACAATCCAGTTGCATTCATACAGCTGGGAAACTTCAAACTGCTCACTGAACTCCTGAGAGAGACATTAAAGGCATTAGAAAAAAAATGCCTACAGGATCAGAAAAATGGGCTCAAAACCTACACTTCTATTTCTGACTCTCAGCAACTCCCTTCCTCAAAAATACTTCATTAGCAGATTCTGATGAGATTGTATGATTAGCTAGGGAAACATCCCCACAAATCACTCTCTTCTGTTTCTACTTCTTCCTAAAAATGTATGTAAATAAATGCATAAACCTTCCACTAATTTCAGCAAGGTGGGAAGCCCAGGAACGATAGGCGAGGAGGACTAGGACTTCAGTAGGTGGAAGACACAAAATATAACCCCTTTGAAAGAATCTTAAAACTAGAATTCATTTTTTGAGTGTATAGATAACTCTCCCATTTTTTGGCAAGTGTCCCATCCTCTTATGCTTTTTAACACATAAATTTCATGTTTTATATTTTCTGTATTTTATGAATATAGGGTGTTTTTATCCATGTCTATGTACATATACATTAGGTAAGCATATATGTAGCTAAAGGTACAATGATCTCATTACAGACTGGTACAGCAGCTAACACAATTCCCTGGTCCATGGTTAGAGCTCCTGCCTTCCATGATGAAATTTATAACTTGCTTCATAGTGTGCAACTGTCAGTCCTTAAATACTGTCAATCAATCAGGTCCTTATTATGCCAGTTCACTGACAAAAATTACTCTTAGTTGAGAAGCAGCATGGCTTTGGAACTATCACTGCCCCAAGGGTAACAAACTCAGGGCCAAAACTGAAACATGCATTTTATTTTGCCTGTTTTTAAATTGGTGGGCTTTTCAATTAATGTATAGCAGAGTTTCGTAGGAAATCTGCAGTGGGGAAATGGATGCCCAGGATCCTGTAGAGCTACATAATTTGCCTGAATGACCAGAGTATGAAAGTCTTAGCTGAATAAAATTTAGTAGTTTCTTATTTTCACGCTCCCTGCAGTATAATTTAGCTCCACTGCAAGAAGCCAGGAGTAGTCTCACTTGGCCTCCTTTAGAAATTAGCTAGAGACACCCCTTTGCAGTATGCACAGCAATATAAACAAGCAGAATCACTGGCCCTGAGGAACAGCCATAAAAAGATCATGCTGCCAGAGATTAATTGTATATGACCTCAGCTTTGCAATGAAGCAGCACATACCTCATACTTCCATCACTTTTACTGGGATCAAGTTAATGTTACCTCAAGTTCTGAAACTAAATCTTGACCCCCTATACCTACCTAAAAGGATGCTTCTTATCAAAAAATACGTCTAAAACATGAAGAACAAAAACAGGATATAGCCTTTGACAAATCTACTTACCGGATAAGCATCAGAATCATCATTGCTCATCTGCAGAAACCTCTCAGGCCTGGCTGATGAATGCTCTGGACCCTAGTAAAGGTATCATTTAAAATGAAATTAAAAAACCACATCGTCAATTAGACATCATTTCAGGTCACTCACTCATGAATAGCTCCTGTCACCCTGGCAGCTCTGCACCAAGCTGCACACCTGCCCTCCCAGTCAAAGGGCATCAATGGCAGTAGCAGTGAGAAGAGAGGACACACCACAGGACTGGAATTTTTTGTCTTTCATAAAATATTTTCATAGGAGAAGATAAAATTTTCATATGGATTTCCAGTGCTTTTACCAGCTGTAAGTAATTTCCAGCCTCAGTATAGCTGCACAATGAAGACGAATGACAGGGCAGTTGGGTCCACGTGGGAAGAACAATGACCTTGCTAATGCAGGGCAGAAAGGACCAGGAACAATGTCAGGAAGAGAAACACCATGTGCCTCAGTGTATGCAGTGACTCATACTTCTTTGGACCAAACCACACTTGCATGCTGAGCAGGAGGAAATACAGTTAACTGCCCACTATCTTCACTATATTAGCAACAAAAGCAGAATCAGGATCTTTCTGCTACCACTGTTCAGTGTTTAGTGTAGGACAAAATAGCCTAGATGAATGCTTCAGCTAAAATGAATCAAACTACATGTACAGATTATCTGGCAAACTAACTTATGATTAATTTCTGCTTCTTCATGTAATGTAAAATAACTTTACATTCCATTCTGTCAAAATACTGAACATTCACAACCAGTCTCACTAGCAGTACCCAAGGTAATTTCTTTTAGTGACAAACATTGTTAGATCCATTTAATACTAGCCAAACACACATGCTAGTCACAGACAATATCAGGAATAAGGAGTGTTTCAGTATGTTATCTCCCCTCTCACGTCCTTGTTTATAAAGGATGAGAGAAAGCTGTGAGGAGTACAAGAATGCAGTGTGCTTTTTTATTTACTGCTAATGCTAGCAGCCTTTGCTTGCTCAAGTGACAGTTACTGCTAGGAAGGACTTTCATTTTGGAGACAGCTGCAAAGTACTTTAACCTGAAGACATAAAACTATTACATCTCAATTCTCCCCACAGCTACTAAGCTAACAATGTTCATAAACAGCTTTTTTCTTTATACAGCCATCTCCCATCATAACTTACTCTGCTGAAACCTTAACGCATGATTTGAAAAATCACTCATTATTTTGACAGCTTGATACAACACACATCATCCTCCCTAATTATACATGCAGGATTCCAGAGTTCAGAGGATGGCCACAAAGACGATCAGAGGGCTGAAGGACATCTCCTATGAAGACAGGCTGAGAGTTGGACTTGTTCAGGCTGAAGAAGTATCCAGGGAGACCTGAGAGCAGCAGTACATAAAGGGGGCCTATAAGGAATATGGAGAGGCACTTTTGACAGGGGCATATAGTGATAGGACAAGGAGGAATGGCTATAAACTGAATGAGTGGAAATTTAGATTAGATATGAGGAAGAAGTTCTTCACTGTGAGAGTTGTGAGGCACTGGAAGAGAGGTTGTAGACACCCCATCCCTGGAAGTATTCAAGGCTAGATTGGACAAGCTTTGAGCAACCTGGTCTAGAAGAAGGTATTGGAAGGGTTGGAACTAGGTCATCTTTAAGGTCCCTTCCAAACCAAACTATTCTGTGATTCACTCTATTCCATGGACTAAGGGACTTCAAAGGAAAAAAACATGCCCCCGGCAACAAAGGAGTAACAGCCAAGAACTATGCCTTGCACCATTACTCTTGTGAAGTCTGAGGTGCCAGATAAACTGATCATAGATGGGTAAGGGCTTGAGAACAAGCAGCAAAGATGTGCAAAACTATGGCGCACAGTAACAGTCCAATATTGCAATACCTCTGCTGTATAAATCTATTTGCCGTAAATCAAACCTACACAAAAAAGTACAACCTATACATGCACAAACATAGTGCTTCACAAGCACACTGAATTCAGTACACTGGAAACTGAAATGTTACTGGCAAATAACTGCAGGAGAGACATGTGAGGCTTCCCTAACACACACATATATATGCTGCCCCAGTAATCTCAATCCAGAGCCTCAATGTTCACATCCATCTTTGATTTCTCTGCTGACACTGCCAGTCAGATTGCTAGCAACTGCTGTGTGGGATGCAGTAGGGTTTATTTCTACTGTGACCACCTACCCAGTGAGACCTATACTGAATCCATTAGCTACTCTCAGATGAGTCCCCAAGGAACCATTAGGCAGCAGTCTTTCAATCACAGCCAACTTGCCTGTGGATGCATGACCTCGAGGTGAAGGGATCCATACCCCATTACGAATCCTCCCCCAGATCATTCTGCCCCCAACACTGTAGTTAGAGAGTAACACTCCTGTAATGGAAAGCTCCTCTAGGAAGATAACAGATTTCAGTAGCCTGGTGGGATTTTTAAATACTCCAAAAACACCTGACACTAGTAGCAAAATAAGCATGTTTCAGCAAATCCTAGCTGCCGAGTGGCTAAGAGAAAAGAAAGATTAACTGTATGGTAAGCAGCAGAAAACTAGCTCCCTTCAACTGAGTGCTTCCCTGCAGAGGTCCACCCCTCCTCCTGAGGGCACAATCAGGCTGTCCCCTCAGGATTCATATGTTAAAAATTTAATTTATCAAAACTCTTGTGAACAGCATTAGACCCGTTATTCTTTATGCACAAATGGGCACAGAAAGACATTCATAAGATATGAATGCACCCCGGTATATCAGGACAGGATTATAATTGCATGGAAATAAACTAAATTGTTTGTGAGAATGGAAATGACGCAGTTTGTAGTGAAAGGGTCTACAGCATTTATACAGATGGAGATTGCCACTGTGGCACATACTATGATTTTCTTAGTAGAAGGCAAGAAACATACATGCATCAATTCACAAATGTTAATACATTTGAAAAGGGAGAAAATTAACCTAGCCTGACATGATGTTCATGTAATGTTTAAAAATAATTTAAAAGATTTGAAGAACAATTCTACTGAGGATATGAACTTCACATAACATCACATACAGAGCATGCCCATGCCCTTTCCCACTATGACACTGTCTAGTTCTTTCTGCAAGCCACAAAGAAAAGAGAATCGACAGCTAGTGGAAGCATTTTCCTTCTCAGAAAGAGAGAAATTTCTTATTATATCACAGTTACCCAATGTCAATGATTTTTTAAGAAGTTTTAAAGTTGTTTAATGCCATTTCACTGCAAGATAATTTGTACAATTTACACAGACCTACTTCATGCAAAATCAGACCAAGGAAGTAGTAATAGACACTAATGATTTCTTTCTTTTTGTATGCTAAGAATCCAGCTTTCTAGGGGTAAAAGACAGCATCATAGGGAAAGATACAAAAAAAAAAAGAGAGGAAAAAAAAGAAAAAAACTAGGGGCAAGTGGTACATGCCACTAAGGAGGACACAAAGCTAAGAGCTCTGAAATACTTCTCAGGTTTTTTTGGTTCTCACCCATCAATCTATACACATTTTTTCTGTAGCACTGAGACCGTCCAACATGCTGAATAGTGCCTTCCTCCCCCAGCTTTGTATCGCCATTGATCCCCAAGACATCTCTGGCTTTTACAGCCACAGCAAAGGCACAGTAGCCAGCATTTACATCCTGCATAAGCCAACCAATGTCCCTCACCATTCCTTCCATTCCATGTGGCAAGAGCAGGACGATCCCGTTGTGACGAACCCACTTGGCCTGGCCAGAGCTGATGAACTGGTCTATTATACACTGTGCTGTGTTGTGGAAGTCACCAAACTGGGCCTCCCAGCACACCAGGGCATTGGGACTTGCCATAGCAAAGCCAAGTTCAAAACCTGAGAACCAAACAAACAGAAGAATTAGAAAAGAAACAGACCTGCTGAGAATCCTGTTAATTTCTCATTTAAAAAAAAAACATTATTAAAACAAAACCAAAATGAGAGCATGAGCTGGATTTTTGTAGCCCTGCTATAAATCATGCAGTTTTCAGTAGTACCACTTCCATCAGAAGACTAGCAAATAACATTTTTCCAATCCTGACTCCAATCCTTCAAACTTTTCCTCAAGCATTTGAATATCATAGGCGTTTAAAAATGAGTAATTACAACCCCTCCCTCCACTCAAACTTTAGTTTGACGTTTTCCTGAGAGCTCACTGAGGTATGTACTATCTTTTCCTGTAAAAATCCACTTACAGTCTATTACTGGACTGTTACAAGAAGCTACTTGTTAATTTTATTACTTGCACAGCCCTGCACAACATTGTCTTTTTTTTTTCCCTCTCATGCAGGTGCAGAACAAAATTAATGGTGACATCCATCTTCAGTCAATAGGCAGGACCACGTCTTCGGATCTTCAAGAAAGCTTGAACATAATAGGTGCATGGCAGATATATCTGGGGCTTGGGTAAACAATCTTTTGTTTGGCAGAGTCAAGGACCCCTTAGGTCTCTGCCTCAGTAGCAGAGTTATCAGAGGGCTCTTCAGGGGCAGGACATCACTACTTCAGCTAGTGAAAGCACAAAGACATAACCTTCTCCTTCTCCACTCTGTATCAGAGATTTCAGGTGGTTTACATAACAGGTAAGTACAAAACTTTCCCCAAACTTGTGCAGTTTGAACTGCAAATTCATCACTCCATACAGAGCAGAAGGGCCACATATTCCCACTTAGTACACCACGTCAGGTTAATACAGCAGGACATAGTGCAGCAGCCCAGCTGACAGCAACTCCAGTGCTGTGCACAGAGCAAGCCAGGCAGCTTGCTGTGCACTCTTAAAACTTGCCAAGGACCAAACATAACTGAAAGCTCTTGACAGGCCCCACGCAGAAACAAATTTTTGCTCTCACTGAGAGACCCGCTGCAGTACAACAAAGCCTCAGCACTGAAACAGGTCCTGGGGAGATAACTGGCAAGAGAGAAAAGAAACCTAAACTGCTCCTGCAATGTAAGCTAGATAATTGATTTCTAGTAGCTCTGCAAAGGTCAGAGATAGAAAACTACAAGGGTGCTTGCATACGCTACGCAGCCTCTACTGTGTACCTTTAAAAAACATGCAGAATTTCGTGTCAAGTCAAAACATTAAAACCTAGCTGTGTGCAATGTACCTGTCTCAGTTTAATGATCCCGCTTAAATTTAAAGCATTTTTCCATACCATGTTCCATAGTGAACACCTAAATGCATCCAACAATATAAAAATATATATTTGATCTCTACTCATATTTTTCTTTCACACTTTGATATAGCTAGGCCTGGAGTGCTAAGCAAACACCTGTACGCATATTCTACACCTATAGTTTTGAAATATTAAACCCCCCAAAAATTAAAGCTCTCAGTGAAAAAAGAATACTATGTAGCACTGCTCTGGATGTTAAGGTTCTGACTGAAGGAAAATTGATTCAATAAACATATAGAATAAATATTTGCTGGATAAATACGGTTTATGTTGAAGTTTTTGAATTCTGCACACAATATAAAGATCTGTTTCCAAATACGGAACTGCAACATGGGAAGACTCCTATTGAAGGCTATACCTGCAAAGCAACTACCTTTGCTGTTGCAAGATTTTATTTAAAAAGCTATGATACTGAGTTGTAACTCTTTTTTCGAGTTATATATATATATATATATGGAAAATATTTTCTAGACCCATAGGTGGCTATAAGCCAAATACAATCATAGGTCAGGTACCTAATATGCTTCCTAAATATTACATATCAGTAAAATCCAATACTGCTTTGTGAGCACCAGTATTCAGTAAACTACAGTAAACTGTTGCAAAGCCATGCTAAAACTCAAAATCACTGGAACTATAGTTTCTAGCCCCGGCCAAGCCTACTATGCAACTCTTCCAATTAGAAGTTTCAGGAAGTTCAAAAAACTCAGGCTCCATGGAAGATACAAGCTTAGCATCTTTACATTCTCCATACACAGAAGGCTTCTTACAGGGTCACCAGCAAGTAATAGCTGACATCTCTCATATACTTATCATTTGCGATTCATACCCTAGTAACTGGAGGCTGCAGTCCCTCTAGGAGAGCTCAATTTTTGCAATTCAGTGGGTAAGAGAATTACTTCAAAGAGAACTATAATACCAAACAATTATATAAGCAATAATAGAAAAATACCTAAAGTACCTTTAAGATGGCCTGGCATTCCAAGCACTGAAAGATTCTCAGGCCATCATGAGGCAGAAGAGAACATGTGGCACATACAGCACATGAGTTACTTTAATGCTGTCAGTGGCAGGTAACTGACATAGCTATGGAGGAAGATTTCAAGACCAAGTCAAACCTATTCAAACTTTCTTTGCCCTTTTTCTTTTTTGTTCAACTTTTACGGTACATTCTCTATCAGAGAGATACTCAGAGATCTAAGCTAAGGCTGACGTCTTCATGTGCTGAACACCACAGACATACACAAGTAGTTCCTTCCCTGAAAACTTTACTGGAAGAAAAAAAAAACAGAACCCAAACAAACAAATGGGTGGAAGGGGGGGGAGGGAGGGGAAGAAAAAAAGTAAAAAAAAAGGAGAGTGAAGGACAAGCATTCCTGCCTTTAAAAAATGAGAATTAATGAACATGTGGTTACAGAAAGTTTAAACTAACTTGTCCTGTTCCACAAGGAAAACCCTCAACAAAACTAGTGAGAGTAGTCATGGATCAAGTAAGTCCCTCTGTAATACAAATTACAAGAAACATCCTTCCAACACTTGACATGAAGTTTTGACATAGATCATCTGTGCATGAAACTGAAATTGCTTTAGCTTTACTCAATGATTACAGCTGAATTGGGACTACAGGATTTCTCCTGCTCCAGGATCAGGCTCTTCAGCCAGTGTCAGTATACAGACTTTCCTGGAAGGTTAGCAGAGGGCAACTGCAGGACAAATTAACTGTGTAAGACAAAAAGCAACAAGAGCTTCAAGTGAAATGTTTTACTCAGAGTGAAAACAGTTTTACATATTGTTTTTATAGTGTGTCTTCACAGTCTACTTCTACTCTTTGGTAGTTCCAGCCCAGCTTTTTGTTTACCAGCAAGAAATCTTTGAGTCGCTTGGCTTCTGGATTCCTGAACTCTGAACAGTCCATCCATGACTCCAGCAGATGCTCGTGTTCACACCAAAAGGCAACTAGGAAGTTAGAGGCCAAAAGGAGACTGGTAAGTCAGACAGAAGGCCCTTCATCTTTGAGTCACCATGACAGTGCATTTCCAAAGAGGATGGCTTTTGCTGACCATTCCTTTGGCCTGAGTGACCTTTCTTTCAGAACATATTTTAAATCTCTGTCCTCCTTATTTATGCGATTCTATTCTTTTTAGCACAATGCAAACAGTGGGGAAAAAAATACACAACTCCTTCAAGGCGTGTTCCCAAAGGTATCTGAAAAACAGATTTCCCTAGATAGGCCTGAATCCCATTCTAATTTTACACAAGCATTAAGAGACCATTTCTACTGATTGGGTGACATGCTTGAGAAAGTATGCAATATGTTCAAGACTTATTTGTGCATATGCTGCTCTCTGTAAGGATAGGGTAATCTAGCTTTTAGAAAGAATGAACTGAGGTCTTGACAGCTTAGAGTTACCAATAATTACACAGGGCTTTTCAAAGAGTATGGAGCAATATGCTTATTTAAACCTTAGTCAGAGCACACACATAATCCTGTTTCATATGCCAAAATCACCCCTAAAATTCACGTTAAAAACAGTGTCATTTCTCATTTGCTACCCTGTTGTTGCCTTTGTGCCAGTAATCTCCACAAGGTAAAAATGACCCAGGTGAAGCTGCATTAAAGGTGTGACCCTAACACAGATACCTTTGCAAGCTTTCTGACAGCCATAAAAGTATCTGGAAAATATATTCAAATGTAATCTACACATTCTGATTAATACTTTGAAATTAGTTTTGCCAAGACTACTATTTCACAGAACATATGTTTGTGGTAAAGCCATCACTGGTACACCCGAACTCAATTTCCACCTGGCAAATGACAATGAGAGTTCCTAAAATTAAAGCTATTCCACCAGAGATTATAACAAGGGATTCTGTCAAGAATTACTTACTCCTACCTGCATGTGGAGAAAATCATTTAAAGAACAAGTTCTGAACTGCTAAATTAAATATATGTATGTGTGTGTGTATATATATATAGGTTGAAAGTCATCTAGACAGATAGAGGTGAACAACCCAGGAGAAGGTGAGGTGTTTCTCCTGAAAGGGATCTGTTGTGGCACCAGATGAGTCAAGATCAGGGAAGCTGACCTGAGCTAGAAAGACCCCACAGTTCTAGAGATGGGACATGAACATCACGGGAGCAGGTTTCTACCCAGGCCCCTCATGAAGGCTCAACCTCAGACCAGAGTAAAGGGTTAAAAAAACTGCAGCAGAGACTTGCCAACTTTTATTCTGTCTGCAGAGACAAGACCTGAACATTTCTTCAGAATTCTGTGCAAAGTTTAAAGGATTAACTCTTACACAGCTAGAAACAGAAAGGCTTAAGCTGTGAGGAAATCCAGCAACAAGACAACCAGGCTGCAAGGTGTAGCTTTCAAAGAATGACAGGTAAAAAATCTGCACACCAAAGGGTGGTGGAGAGCTACCAGCCAGCTCCTGAACACCAGGCAGCTACCCAGGCCTCAGCACACCAGGTCACAGTGGACCAGGACCCAGCACAGCAGTTTGGTAAACTTCCAAACTGAGGAGAGAGAGGAAAGAAAAATACACAGCACTTGACTAAGGTTGCAAAACTAATGTTTTAATTGCTGAACTTCATTAAGGTCCCTAGATGACAGGCGCAGCAGAAATGCTTGCTCCTATTAGTCCAGCTCCTGCTGTGCTCCCTTACTGTTCTTTTTGTCACTCTGGAAGAGAAAGAGGTGTTGTCAAGCAAAGTGGCAGCTTACGCAGCATATTATGCTGTTTTTTCCCCCACAGCACTTTTCATGATTGCTGTAAGAACTGTAGTTTTTCAATTAACATAAGTAAAACTACAGCTTAATTCAATATGATTTCAAAGTGACTTAAGGCATGAACATTAACTAATGGTTATAGACGGCTTATCAGTGCAAGGACTTAATGTCAGAATGAGGAAAGTTACAAATTGAGATTTCTGCTATGTTTAACAGAAAATTTAAGCACAGGAACACGCACAGGGACATGCATCCTCTCACGAACTCAAACACAGCCCAGGAGAAAGTGAAGTTAACACCCATCTGGTGGCTGACCCTATTACACAGAAAGGCTGATGCCTTCTTAGAGCTCCATACAGATGCCATTGAAAACCTGGTCCTTGGTTACTTCAGTCTGTCATATTTCCCAACACAATTTCTGACAGATAACTGCATTTGCTACTCCCATTCTTAAAAACATGTTGTTCTGCATGAGTAGCAATACTACATATTTCATCCTAGAACTGTATTGTAAGAAAAGGTTAAATCAATACCTGTCCTCCCCCCTTCATTTTCTGTTTTAAACATGACCTTCCCTCTTGAAAAAGCTGTACTCCAGGTCTCATGGTTCAGAAATCTGCTGAACTACACACTAGTCCCAAGTGTATCTTTCCTGCATATTCCCTGGAAGTTTCCAGTACTGGATGCTACAGCCCAAGACCGCTCAAAACTCCTACTGAACCTGACAGAGAATCACACCATGATGGACAATCAACACTGAAGGCAGTAAAGAAAGATTGGAGATTCCTTCAAGTATTTAAAAAACCGGTAGCATGGAGCACTGTAAGTTAGTCTTGATTTTCTCCTTCATCTCAATCAGCAAATGAACTCAAGACAAACTTTTTAGCTTAAATGACTTCACAGAGCCGTTATTTATACTACCAGACATTCAGACTCAGCAAAAGGGAAAATTTATAGCTAGATGAGTGGATGCACAACTAAATTGCGATAACCTGGATATAACTAAAAACAGTAGACGTAGGATGTCAAATAAAATTATCAGAGGTTGTTAAATACTCTGATTTAATGCCCCAGTACACACACTCCACAGCTTCCTTTGTACAAAACATAAGCAACTGTTTGAACTACAAGTTAACAAGACTGCCTTAGTTTTATTTAGAAGTGAAATCAGTCTTGCCAGAGTATCATTTTAATGGAGCAGTTACACCCCAGGTATTCCTAACCAGCTCAACAATAACTTGGTGCAAAGCTCACAGCTCTGAAGAGATGCCAGCCTTTGGTTTATGTACCTGCCCAGAAAATAATCTGTAGTTTTATCATACTGGGCTGTTCAATCCATTTTTACTTTGCTCTAATTCACAGAAACTAAGGGAATTCCCAAAATGCTTCTGAGGTGCTGCACGTTAACATAGTCATAAATTAAATTCTTAACACATTTTCATTTACATCCTCTCACAACCTTCTCAACTCTCACCAAACACTTTAGGCCACTAATCCCAAAGTGTTCCTTGTAACAGGCTCATATAGTAGGGTTGTGGTCTAAACCCAGCCAGTAACTCAGCACCACGCAGCCACCCACACTTCTCCTTTCTCCCCTCCTCCAGGTGGGATGAGGAGAATCAAAAGAATGTAAAACCCAAGAGTTGAGGTAAGAACAGTCCAATAACTAAAGTACAATATAGTGATAATAGAAAGAATACCAACAATAACAATAATGATAATAATAGGAAAGAACAAGAGAAGTAATGAAAACTCAGTAAACAGCAGTGATTCTCAAAACAACTGCTCACCACCTGGCGACCAATACCCAGCCCAACCCGCGCAGCAACCTGGGCCTTCCGGATAACTCCCCCCAGTTTATACACTGGGCATGACGTGCTGTGGCATGGAATACCCCTTTGGCTAGTTTGGGTCAGGTGTCCTGTCTCTGCTTCCTCTTGGGTTCTTGTCCCCCTCCTCACTGGCAGAGCATGAGAGACTGAAAAGTTTCAGTCCTTGACCAGGGTAAGCGCTACTTAGCAACAACTAAAACATCAGCATGTTATCAGCATTGTTCTCAGACTAAAGCTAAAACACAGCACTGTACCAGCTACTAGGAAGAAAAATAAGTGTCACAGCTGAAACCAGGACAAGTAGAAATAGCAGTTAGAGAAAATAAAGTGTTGGGGGGTTTGCTACACCTGAAGAATCAGCTCATTGACCTGTAAGCACTCACTTATTCTTCCACGTACTAAAAAGGAGACCTGGTGATGTTACCGGCCAAACAGGTAACAATTCTAATAGCTCCTCTTTGACTGAGATACCACATGTTCACGCACTACTGCTTATCCCAACACTGTCTCTCTATAGATACAATACACAAGAGTAAACATGTTGAAAAAGCCTGATATATAAAAACTAGATAAGGAGAGAAAACTTAATTATAAAATCACTTCAACATAGAAACATGACATTTCTAGGGGAAAAAAAGATCCATCTCATCAACTCTTTCTAGAAATTTAATTTCCTTTACTGTTAGAAAACAGTTCAGACACAAGGGATTTAAAGTTCTTAACAACTAAAAATCTTGATATTATTAGTTTTGAAGAACCTGTCATCATATATGCTGAAGCAGAATTCCTAGACCTACTGATGTGTAAGTTTTGGAATAAAATCAAACTGCAACCACATCCAGACACGTCACTTTCACATTTGGATATGTTATTTGAATATTAAAAAAAACAACCACCAAACAAAACAAAACCAAAACCAGAAACCTATGACACACCCATTACATTTGCAGCTACACTGTAAATTGGCTCAAGTTAAGAAAGCCCAGACCAAACTATGAGAAAGAACAGGAAATTGGAAACAAACAAAGAAAGAAAAAAAATCACTCTCTGAAATTAAATTCTTGCTTTTTAGCTACACCAATTATTTTTATTGTGTTTATACACATCCTCTCTTGCAAACAAGAGTTTACACGTTACTGTATTAGCTTATAGAGAGACAAACTTCTGCTCACACTGATTCTGCCACAGAGCTAACAAAAATACCTTCAGAATCTCAGCTCTTCAGCTCACACTAAGGCTTACCAATTTTATACCACTTTAATTTTAATATTATTAGCAATAAGTATTATGTAGCGTAAGTAAAAATGACTAAGTAATCAGATTTTTGGAACTTTACAGCAGCTATCAATTCCCGTCTTCATCTCCTACAGTGCTTCATCCTTTTCCTTCACACTAGCTCTGAAATGGATATGAAAAAATATTTCATTATCTATCCACAGAAACAATAACATTTTTGATAAATTATCAGATGTATTGGTTTTGTGCTCCCCATTCCTCTTGCCACCCTCATCATGTCAGTGAGGTTATCCGTTCTCTGTGGCTGAAGGTAAAATGCCTGTCCACTACCAAAAATATAATTCACTATGAGTAATGCTATCACAAGTATTTGTTTTCTTGAACTAACATGTTCAGAATAGCAGTTCAGATAAAGCTGGCATGGATTTTTATATCTGTATTACAAAGTGTCCTTGATTCTGTTGACAGTTCCTCTCCTTTTGGGAAAGGATTAGGTGCATGTTCCAGCATTGCCATGAGCAACCACAGAAGACGGAAACTTTCAGCTGAATCCCAAAATTGTAAAATGTGGGGAGATGCTTGTTTAAGGGATGCCAGAACCTGAGAGGGAGAGCTTTGATACCTCTTCCATATATAACTGCTTTACAACTTTTTTCCATTCTCTTTCTTGCTGAGCTCTGCTTCTTGTATAGCTGTTATTCTCTGAAATTAATCTTCTCTCATTACTATGTTATGTCCCACTGAATACTAATGGGACTGATTCTGCAACTTATCCACCAAAAAACTACTTTAGTCTCCCAGTTTACAGTTCTGAAGTACAAGCAGGTTCTAAGCAGCCTAAACAAATAGGTGTGTTATTTGAAGAGTGCAGAAAGTTTTGCAAAAAAAACCTGCAAATTCATATGGCTGATCCCACAGGCAAGGCATTAAAAATTTAAAGAAAGCAAACAAACCAAAGAAACAAAACCCAAGAGCAAACACACACACACTAGCTGAAGTTTTCCCTCTAATTTTTATTTTATTCTAAAATGTTAAAAATAAAATATACATTAAAACAGAGACCCACCATAGTAAACTGTAAGAAAAAAACCTAAGTTGAGCTTAAAGGTTATACTACAATGATTTTTTTAAAAAACATTCAAGGTAAGAAGATGATAAGGGACAAATCGTACAATGAAGAGGGTAAATTTACTGAATCTCCTGATAGAACTTCTTTTTTCAGGGGGTGGAGGGAAATCAGCTTAGGCATTTTGATTGGATTTTAGGCCCCTGTTCTGTAATTCCTGGTTCACACCTGATCAAAAACATGACTATTATGATAATGTCAAAATACCACAAAGGCAGAGTTTGCTTATTATTAAATGCTACTAAGCAGGAGAGGTTTGGTTTTAGACTTGTCAAACTCAAGTAACAAAGTAAAACTTTGCACCCAGAAAGCTTAACCACATTAAAGCAAGGTCTGAAAAAAATTCCTTTTAATTAGCAGTCATAATTTCCTACATCTTGTTTAAGACCTACTAAGATCTGTCAGATAATTACCCCAAGACATACCTAAAACACCATATTCAGAAAGGGAGCTGTTACACACGGTATAGGGGGCCTGCTGCTCCCAGAGATGATTCATGGGAACACACGTTCTCTTGTCAACTTCTTGATCATGAAGCACATGATGACGATGGCTGCAAATAGTTGTTGAAAGCAATTTATTAGTTTAGGGCTTTAACAGACCTATTTTGAAAGACAAACCTTCAACCCTATGTCCTAGAAAGCACGCAAGCAACATAGTTACCTTTGCTTTACACACAACCCTGGTTTGGCTGAAATCTAGTGATACAGTTACCTGTCTAAATACAATTGCGGCACTATAGGGACTTTGACTATACAAGCTTGATTTCAAGCACTCACGGAAACTGAAAATACCTTGTCCCTAGAAGAACTAGGGGGAAGGGGAAAAGGAGTACGGAGGTTGTTGCTATAGAACAGACCATTTAAAGTAAAAAAAAACAAAAAAAAACAAACAAAAAAAAAAACAAAAAACCCAAACAAAACCAAATGAAAACCCAAACAAACAAACAAAAGGATGAATAAAATTTTTATTAAAAGCGTTTCACTTTACCTCCCTGGCAAATTCTATTAATCTTTTCCTTAAATAAACTGTTGTCTTTTATGCAAAAATGTAATCAAATGAAATCTCAGCACAAAGACTTGAAGCAGTTGTATCCTCTTTCCTGTTATTTCCATTCACATGCACCATTTACAGTTCTATAGAACACCATTAATCAACATTAGAATGAGGCACAGAGGAATGCTACCAAAACAGAGATGACTGAAGTAATTACTGTAATCCATTAACTCCCTGAGCAGACTAACTGAGTGAATCACACCAATATGTCCAGCTTTACAACTGCTAACATAAGGACAGTTATTATACTGGTAACAACTACTGTGTGTTGTATAGATGCCAACACTGAACTGGTGACTGAATCTTTTTGTGCTTCCCTTTGCTATAAAACAAATGGTAGCAAAAGAGCTCTGAAATTTATTTAGCAGTCAACAATATAAGGCCAGGAAAACACAGAATATTTGAAGCAAAGCATAGGGAGGGAAGTAGACAGAAAGGGGAAAACAGACATACTAGACAGCTGTTAAGCAGAAAATCTTTTTGCCACCATTATGTTATTTTTGCCATTCAGCCAAAGATAGAAGGCCTAGCTAGGCGATAAGCTTCTTCAGCACAAAGTTTTGTGTTTCCCCAGAAAAAGGTGATTACAATGAGCATAGACAGACAGCCAGAAATGTACATACAAGCCAGATAATTGCTGCTGTGCAATTCTCAGGTTTACTGACATCAAATCAGTACAAAATCAAGTCTCTCTCTTCCCCTTTCTTTCCCTTCTCCAGAGTGTGTCTCCAAGATGAGAAGGGGCCCAGTGGTTCTATCTGCAGCTTTATCCAGCTTCTGCCTATTGATAAGACTAATAAAATCCAGATGGCACATGAATCCTTAGCTAGTCTTCAACAACTTGAATAAGTTTTTATTTGAACAAGTTTTTTATTTTTTTCCCTATGCTGCTGTGAGCATAACAATTATTTTTATCTTAAACATCAAGAAAAACCTGGATGACTGTTCTGGAAAATCCTCTTCCACCAAAGCAAAGAACTGAGAATACTATTCTCATGACAAGTCTATAGGTGTGTGCTAGATACAACTAGGTTCCCTCCTGAAACAAGTCAGTAGTCTGCTCAACAATGAACATGTATGTTCCTCTCCTAGGAGAGGATCACCACTTTACAAGACCACAGTACTGAAGTGAATGAGGATAAGAAATCAGAGGGGTAGGGGGTGGAAATGTCACGATTTTCAGTTTTGTTTTCATGTCTTGTCCAAAGGATTTTGTTAAACATGCCATTTTTTTATAGGAGCAAAAGAAGAATGTCCAAAAGACTGGATACTAAATGAACCTCAGCACAGAAACACAGCACTGTTCCAGAGAAGACAGGCACTGAAATTTATCTCTCTTTTCTGCAAGCATTCACAATGAAGCACAGTGCAGCTGCTAGTTCATTCACCCCCAGCAATGAGCTTCACATCAAAGGCTGCAATTAAACACATCGTTAACATGTTACTCCATGGAGAATCAGGTAAGGCAGAACTGTATATACTTTAACGAATTATCAGATTCTGCATTCCTTCAAGCTCCATAGTCATATGTAGTCTCAGTACAAAGGACCTTATTTCACTTTAAAAAGGCTTGCCAATTATCAACATGTTTGCTCACAGGATACCCAAGCTTCAGGTAGCCACCACTGGAATGGTATTTAAAAGACTACATGATCTGCATCAACAAATACCCTTCTTTTACTTCTCAGCAATTGGATGAATTGCAGCTGAATTTTTAGTTAAAAAGCAGAAAGAAAAAATACATATTTCTCTTTTTCAGCAAAAAAAGGAAGAAAATATCTAAGAACATTTGCTCTGCTTTAAATACAATTCTTTAAAATGCTGCATACAGAGACACAGGAGATTCGATTACTCCTGAGTGCCAGAATGCAGAACATTCAGACTGATGCTGAACAGCCCCAACTTGCCCCTCCCCACAGATCACCATACTGTTTGAAAAATGCCAAGGTGTTTCTTTAAGTATGGGACAGCATTTAACAGTTATCATTGTACTCACCTAAAAGTACCCCTCTCCACATCCTGTCCGCTTAGTCGGACGTGGATTCCTTCTTTTAGAAAAGAGCCAAAAGCCATGTATTCTGCTAAGGCCCAGTCAACTACCCTGTTCTTGGTCATTTCCAAGCGGGCTCTCAAAATCCGAGAGAGTCCTATATAGGAATAAATATCAAAAATCAATGGACTTACTTGAGAGGTCTTTTATATTCATATTATATTCACCATCCTCCTTCCCCACTGGCTAACTCAAACATAGATCCTAATAGGGTCGACAAGTTGTTCTTCTAGAATTAAGGTGCTAGCAAAGTAAAATAACTTGTTTCCTAGGCAAAGCGTTGCATAATGTTCATACCTTGGTTTAGAAGAAGAAAATAAGACTGGCTGTGTCAGAAACTACTGAGGACAATAAAAAAAGACTCATGGTGAAATACTTCTTCCTAAAGATTTATTTTCACACCTCTAACACCAAGTACTGTTTTATAAGAGACTGAAAATATCGGCTATTGGGTTCATGATTTTTTTTTTTTCTTCTCTCTTTCTCACTCTCATTTTTCCTTGGCATTTGTCTTACTGGACTTCTGGAGATGCTGCAAAGTGAAACAGGATGGATTGATCAATACTACGAATACCATATAAATGGGAAATTTGTAGCAGCTGCCAACAGCTTTTCAGTTGGCAAACAACAGCTGTTTTCTTACAGTGAAGGTTTTATAACTTGGTAAGACAAAACACAAGTTAGATATATTCCCACATAGAAAGTTATCTAACTACAAGAAAAGTGTCATAGGTGCACCTCATATTACCACTGGTTTTAGCGTTAAAAAAAACACATTAATAGTGCTTCCTGAGATGGGTGCCTTACTTTCCAGTAAGTCCACAAACCTGCTGCATAGAGGCAGCATTTTCCACAAGGACTTGAAGAATGAAAGGAGGTGTTAACATTATAAAGAGACTTTTACCACCCTCAGAGGAAAATCTCATTAAAATGAGGTAAGGACCAGAAGTGGCCTGATACTGAAAGAACATTATGCTGAGAATAAGCAGCAGGATGTTAACTGTCACATTCTCCTTGCCCATAGGATGGAAGAGTTAAAATAAAAGTCACAGGCATTTTCCTCTTTAGAAAACGACCCAGCAGCAGAAATATAAAATCTGAGCAAGAAACCCAGCCACCAGGAGAAATGAAGAATATAGCTGACCTGCATGTATTTTGAAGTCTTTGACTGGCACTGAACTCGCTACATTGCCAATATGAGTCAGCAGGTCTTCTGAAATGCCAGTTGGAGGACAAGACATACTCTTGGGTTCTCCATCCACATTAAAGAATCCTGGAAGTAAAAAAATGTAGTGAGATGTTCAAGGACTGATCAAGATATACCTACACTATCTACAACTAATTTAAAAACTCACAACTCTTAAGACATTCTAAGCAGCAATCTAAACCTAGTTCTTCACCTTTCACTGGGAGACAGGATCGTTTTGATTATATGACAACAGAACTTAATCTTACAGGTACACAATGATTTTCTTTGTTTCTGTCTTTACTCCCTGTGAAGTCCAACTATGTGGGCAGAGGCAGCCAATAAAAGGCATATGGCACTTCAATCCCTCAAAAAAAAATAATCTCTGAAGGCAGAGACACTATTAATATTACAGGAAAAACACTTCTCTACTAAACTGAAAAGATATCTTTTTCAAAGTCACACCTTACTTTCCATAGTTTTTAACAAAAGCATCTCTTCCAAGCTGATCTGGCAGAATGTTTTATTTACTATTAACAGGGGCAAAACAAAGGTCACATATTCTGTTTTAAAGGAACACTGTCTGATAAAAAGAATTTAAGAGTCCTAGAATATGGACTTAAAATAAAAGCACAACAATATTAACACTAGGATAAGTGAAAGGACGCTCCTCACCAGGCCAAGGTGAATCGAGCCAGTGCTTGATATGTAGGATCTTATTATCTTTAGATCTAGTATATGCTTCTTCACATATTCTATCATACTTTGCAATTTCTTCCTGTAAAACAAAAACTCTCATTTTAAAACAGATAAACGTAACACCTTTGTATCTCACAGATGAGACCTATCACTCAGTATAAAACGCCCAGTTATTTAACTTCTGAAGAAAATCACAATTATGCAAACAATTCAATTTTATCTAGGATCAAATTGCCTTCTAGAGACATGCTTACCCACATTACTCTAAATAAATTATTTAGTTTATTAAACAAGTGCTACAAAGGAGAGTACCAAGAGCTGAATTTGTAAGTATTACTCTAGAATGAGACAGAACTGAAGTATCAAACATAGCTGACAGTCACATTTAAGCAAACATTATACAATGCCATTCATGTCTTCCTACTGACAGTTTCTTAAGTTTGCTTTAACTCTGCCAATATGTACCTCAAACTCCTGGAGTGTTACAGTCCCATCTGCAATCAGTTTGTCAGCATACTTCTTCAGCACTGGCACCTGCTTATGAATCTGCTTGTACATTAGAGGCTGGGTGAACATCGGTTCATCCATTTCATTGTGCCCCCTCCTACGGTAGCAAACCTACAACGGGAAAGATTGTTTCTGTCAGTAGGAAGAAATGTAAAATGCAATCTTTCCATTTAATAGTTTTACAGAGATTTTAGGAGGTTTTAGGAGGTATAAAAACAATTATGGATTCTTGTGGACCTATTACTGTTTTGCTTTGTTTAAATAAAGAAACTAAAGGCCATTAAAATCAAAGTATGTTTCTTTACTGGGTCTTCTAACCCACATAAAAACAAGAGAGTAGTACATAATACACAGAATGAAAAAAACCAAGACCTACCAAGTCAACCACCACATCTTTATTGAATGTGTTTCGCCATTCTGCAGCTACACTGCACACATACATTACTGCTTCAGGGTCATCAGCATTCACATGAAAAATGGGAGCATTGACCACACGAGCAACATCAGTAGGATATGGAGATGAACGGGCCATACGGGGATCTGTGGTGAAGCCAATCTAAAAATTCCAGAAACTTCCATTAAAATAAGTTGGGCATCACCCCCTACTTTGTTTAAAATATTTAAGATTTTCATTTAATAGTCATTTATACAGCAGTAGTATCAGCTTTTCATTTTGGCTAGCTAGCTACATTTTGTTTCCTTAAAAACAAACAAAACAAACACTTAATTCACAAATGGAATGAAATAAATATAGGTAATAAAATATTATTCAGTAAGAGTTGCTAGATACTATGATAATTTTCAGAAACATCCTAACCATTCTAATGAACAGAGGGGACAATGCACCCAACTAATGAAAACAAAAATAAAACCAAATACACTAGCAACTATTCAGAAAACAAACTGATTGGAAAATGCTCTACTTGTTACCTGGTTGTTGACCACAACGTGAATAGTGCCATTCGTGGTATAAGATGGCAGGTCACTAAGATGAAATGTCTCATAAACCACTCCTTGTCCTGCAAAGGCAGCATCCCCATGCAATAATATGGACATAACCTAAAGGAAGAATTATACATACATATCCACACACATATATTAGAAAGCAAAACTGCAATTTAATCCTCTCAGCAGGATTTTTTTGCTCCATATTTCTGTAATGCTTATAAAATAGAACTGTCTTTTTATAATAAACCAGAGAATTCTCATCATTCTGCTGTCTTTGCTTAGTTCACAAATGAAAGAAAGTTTAAGCCTACTTCCTGAAGTTACCCTTGAGGTAGCATGTCAAAAACCTTATCTAGTTCAACAGGTGATATATCCCTTTTGTGTAAGAGGAAAAGAGAAAGACTCCGTGATACAAAACTACTCATAAGCTATTCTTATTAAAAAAAATGAAAAGCTATCAATAAGTGTTACTACATTAAACAATATTTACCTTCTTCCCTGCTGTATCTCCCCGATAAAACTGTTCAGCTTTTGTTTTCCCTTGCACAACGGGATCAACTGCTTCCAAGTGAGAAGGGTTAGCCATCAGGGACAGAGTGATTTTCTTGTTTGTTGCTCTGTTGATCCTCTCATGGTACATTCCCAGATGATATTTTACATCCCCAGAACCCTAACATACAAAACATAGTCACAATTCAGAAATGCCATTTATATCAGTTGGATCCTCTTGACTACACCAAAAAGTTGTGCTTTCAGTCTGAAAAATGCATCTTGCTAACTGTACCTCAATATGTACTATGAGCATGACACCATAATTTCAAACTGGAGCATTGCACCTATTTTATTTTCAGATAAATATTTACAAAATATCAACCCTCCTTTCATTTATATAACACAAAGAAATATGCTTAGGGATTACAAACTCAGACAAATGACCTGGAACTTAACTATCCATAATCATTCCTGAGATACCTTCTGCGTATTAGAGGTACAGTACAGTCTTTAAATTTGTTAAGAAACTTTGCCAAATCATATTGCTCAAACTACAAAAGATGACATGCATTTCAGCAGCTGACAATGCTCTTTTCATAATAAACATGAGCAAAATGACTATAACACTACCTTGAATGTTGACCTCTCTACACAGATCTATTGGAGAAGCGTCTTACCTCATCAGCTGCTTCAAGTTTAGGATCAAACTGACAGAAGATCTGCTCCAGCTCTTTTCGGATTACATTAGCCAACACATTCAGTCTACCTCTAAAAAAAATTCCAAACACAGTTATGCCTCAAAAATGGTAATAATAGAGTGAGCAGAATGGAGCTTATAAAATCAGCAAGCCATCCTGTCAGCAATTCACAAGAAGTTCACTTTGAACTTTTGAACCTGAAACCCTTCATTCTACCCTTCTTCCCATTGCAAAGCTCCTCCTTGTTTACCCAAGTAGGCGCGATGAATTTTGTAGCTATCTAACAGTCTTAATATAATGACATTAATAATTAATTAAAGGCAGACTGCAAAAGTAAGTTTGATACTATCTTGCCAAGCCATCTCAGTTCTAGACTCTATGCAATGGGATAGATACCATTGCTGCTGCCCCATTTGCTTGCAGCTTCAAAGAACACTGAAGAGAGTTTTGCTAGCATTTACCCTTTGAAGCCTGTAGCCCTCACTGACAGGTATTTGTTATGGTTCTGTGTTTCCATTACTTGCTACGTCCAACTCTTGCTACACTAGATGCTCTTAATATCAAGTTCCTTAATAAACTTCTAGAACTCAAAACTTGTTTTAAGACTCATCTGCTGGGAGGTACCGGGAGGTATCCATCAACATTACCTATGAGGCATCCCCATTATAACATATTCAATTCCCATTTCACTGGATTTGTCAATGATGGTCTTAAGTGCAGGAATCATTACTTCACATCCTTCCAAACCAAATCTCTTTTCGGAAGACCACTTGCGAGCAAGGAAGTCTTCAAATCTTTGCCAAAAAGAAAACAAAACAAAACATAACCAAAACAAGAAACAGTGTTTATATTAAGCTGATGTAACAAAATCTTATTTGTTGTTAAAACATCCTTTAGCAAATTACATTACACTGTTTTAAAACATATGTGAATACACATGCTTTTAGGCCTATGGAAGCAAGCCACGTGTAGAGAGGAGACATATGAGAAAATTAAGCAATCTTGCTGGGACCTTGAAACAATTCAGACAGGAGGATGAGTCTCCACTTCAGACAAAATTCACTTCCCAAGTTAAACTCTGCTTCTTCCTATGTACACAAAACATATACTGCCAACTGGGAAGGCTGAGTGATGCAAAGAAGTCTCTTCTATGGACTAAAGAAAACAGAACAGAGCCTGCATTTTCTGGAAGTAATAATTAAATGCTTGTAGAAAACCACAGTAGAAAGCACACCTACTTCACAGGGCCTATTCAACAGCAGGGCTCCTCTCAGACCATGTGATGTAACAGTTGGTAATGTGCCAGAAAGAGCTAGGACACTGGTATTTCTGCCTCAGCTTCAGCTGGAGAAAGATGTCAATCCCAGACAGCTCTATGTTCTTTCATTCTTTAATGCATTTGGACCAGAGGCAATGTGAGCGTTTAAAAAGTACTTTTTAACAGACATTGAAAGGATTATATGTTGTAAAGCTTGGGGATACGAAAGGCAAAGAAAATACATCTTCATGAAAATAACTGTATTGGTTAAGTCATCTGTGCAATGCTTCAACTCATAACACTGCCATAATCCATTAATACTTGCCCTATTCCTCACTTAGAATGCTGACATTTACCTCTTTAGATTGAAGTCCTAAAAGCAGTGAAATGAAGAGCTGCTGAAAGACTTTCCTTACCTCGCCCATCAATATACCCTTACAATTCAACCATCCAAGCAACAAGCCAGACCCTCAGCTGAGTTATGCTATCAGAATTCCTCAGGGAAGTTTGATGGGCTATGCCAGTTTATACAAACTGCAAGTGAAGTCCCATGTGAACAGCAAGTCCCACATGACAAATCAAAGTGGTGTACACACTGTTTTCCTCCTTACTGCTGCAGCAAGCCAGTACTGGACAAGCAGAAAGTTCATTATTTGAGGCAAACTGCCACTATTACAGAACTACACTGTTTCACAGTCGCATCTGTGGGGTTTACATTCTTTCTGCTCTCCTCCCCATCCCACCTGGGGAGGGGAAAAGGGACAGGGGTGAGCAGGCAGCTGGGTGGGATTGAGTTAAGTGGCTGGGCTTAAACTACGACACATTGTTTACTAATGCATACACACAGTAGCTCAAAGATATACAGAGAGTACTTCTACAGGAGGAATAGTTAAAAATGACCCTTTGTTCAATAACATACAGTGAACAGGATGAGAACATACAGAGAACAAAGGATGAGAAATCTGACTTTAAAATTCAGTTTGGAGTACTGAACTATGTAGTACTTGGAATTAACATTTTTGAAAATGGTATTCTTGAGCAAAATTATTACTATCTGCTTTACAAAGCTACAAATCTCAAGAGCACAACCAGAAATTTGGCAGAAGATGAATGTTTGGCTCCTTCAGGCTTCTAGAAACCCCACGTCTTTCCACAGCTTACACAGGAATGAAAGCAGAATTCTTGCCTCAAGATAAATGGAGATGCTGAGGGCTTGTTAAACAAACTTACTCAAGTGCAATATTCACCTGACCACTAAGTGACTTTTTTTATTTCTGTTTAAATTAAACTTTTAATGAGACAATCTTGCTATAATATTGGCAAACAAAATACCTGGCAAAAAATACCTTCCAACACCTTCAATAAGTGTTTCATTTTTAAATCTTTTAAAATAGAAGCTTAGCACAAAAATGTATTTTTATAAATTTCTAACTCTTGTGTTTATCAAAAGGATATACAAACTGTTTCAAATTGTAAGAACTGTAATAAATCAGGTGCCTGAGAATACACTCTTGTTCTAGGGGCAAGACGGTAATTCAGTCTCTGGGATCACAGTATTTCCATACAGATTGCCACAGTGGAAGAGATCAATAAGCTGTTTCCAAGCATGCATTCATATATTGCAGAGACCAAAACCCCTGCTGCCAGGTCATGCAACCATACAGCACATCTTGGCATAACTCAAAAGGAAAATGGAGAAAACAGGACTTGAAATCACATTATGCCTCTCAAACCCAGTCCCATCCTGGCACAGCTTTCCAAAGAAACTGTTACCATCCCAGCAAGTCAAACAATGCTCATGTCAACACTTCACCCATAGAATTGTAGAATGGTTGGGGTTGGAAGCGATCTTAAGATCATCTAGTTCCAATCCCCCTGCAATGGGCAGGGACACCTCACCCATCTAAAAATTCTTCCTGAGCTGACCATTGGGATGGCTTCCTTTGATCATGGTGCTACAAAGATGCACAGTAGATAGCATACAGCAGCAGATCAGTATCCAGTGTTGTTCTGACACCTATTTTCTGAAATTATGAATCTATAGTACAGATGCATAATACTAGTCTGTTGAAACATTTTTTTCCCCAGCTTATCTCTGCAAGCCGATGAAAACATTGCCAGATACGGCACTAAAGGCTGCACAAGTGTTACAGAACAACTTGCCTTTTAAGGAAATGGAATACTAACATTCCCTACACAGACCCTGACCCCACCTCACAGCACACACTTCCCTTTGGTATCACAGCCAGATTAAGTACACCCACTTGTACTCGATTTCACTTACTCTTCACCTCCACCTCAGCAATTTACAGACCACACTAGCTTCCCACACCAGCTTACATCCAGCAGTCATAGAGCAGTCCCAAGTGTCACCCCAGAATACCTCATTGAGCGCACCAGCCTTGCTAACAAAGTCCTTTTTTCCTCATTAGTGAACTTCATAACTCCCGGGGTCTCAAATTTCTGCCGGATCCATTGGCACTGCTCCACATCATTGATGAACATAAACTCCAAGCCAATGTGTTGGCAGTAGGTATTCTAGGACGTGAAAACAGCAACACATACGCTTTGGAAGTTAGTGAGCCATGAAGAAACAAATATATTTTTCAAATTACATTTTCTGCATATATTATTTCTCTGAAAGCTATCTTTGTCTTCTTCCTCTTCCACTGTATCTTTCCCACAGTAATCCTATAAGCAAACATATTATTTTACTGAATCTAGTTCTGTGCCAGAAAACTTTCTCTACAAGGTAACATTTCAAAATTTGGAATCTGGAAGATTCTCATTTGGTTATACATTCAAGATAGGCCAATAAACCTGCCTTAAACTGACTGGCATATTTCACCTAACTCACTACTGTTCTTGAAGGCGTAATAGTCTTTGCTTTAGATGCACCAGCAGCAAGGATTTCATGACATTCATCAAAATTTACCCTTTTTTAAATGTCACCTGAAATCAAGCCATAAAGACAATGAGAGGACAGCTATGAAGCCTCATGCAAATTATCTGGTAACTGTCAAGTCTAAGAAGACTGGAAATCTCAAAAAAGAAGCCAAGCAGCTGAGAGCAGAGAAAGGGTAGGGAAAAAATTCAAAGACATTTCAGAAGTTTTACCTGCCTGCTGCATTTTTTCATTTTCTTTTTCTTACCTTAGAATATTTCTCCATAAAAATGTGTCCAAAATCCAGGTCAACAGAACTAAGACCCAATTTGAGTTTGATTTGAGACAAACCCACACTGAACACATCAGTGTGTGCTCTCTACTGCCTCTAAAAATGAATTTAATGTTAACTTTAATTAAAAAAAAAAATCCAAAGCTCTGAAGAGGAAAACTAGAGTGTTGCTTCTCTTTGTTCAGTTCCTTGAGGTTTTTAGATTTTGCTATTCATTTTGCCTATTTATTTGCACATGACAATTTTCAGGGTTATCTCCTGAAAACTGCTGCACAGGCATGCAGTGCAAAAACCAGAAAGCAAATATAGAGCTCAATAATGAACAGAAACGTGACTTAACAAGCTACCATGCATCAGCTAAGCTGATGTAATAGTCAGATGTGCAAGTCAATACATTCTCTCACACTTGCAACAGGTCAAAGCCATGAGCTCTTACATGCTTTTATTTTTACATTCTTGTAACTCAGTTCTGTATTTCACCCTTAAAATTATTTCCTCACTCCTAGTCCTTTTTACTCCTACGGATTTCACTACTATGCAACAGAAATATCTACAACTTTAGTACTCCAACATCCTGTTAAAAGGACAATCAGAAATATCCAGTACTTACTAGCTCATTAGTTTACAAATTCATTCCTACTCACTGTTTTGCTATTTGGAGTTCCCTTCTAATTATATTTATTCCTTCTAATTATTTTTGCTTTCAATTATTTTAGCTTTGATAACTTTACATGACATAACCATATTGCCTGTCAGATAATGAAACTCTAGAAAAAGGACTGGGGATGGAAAACTAGGACTATCACTATCTACAGGGTACAGCTGGGCTTTCATGAATTTAGTACCCATACCTCGTATTTTCACCTAGGTAGAAGTCTCATTAAAGCAAGGGCTCTGAGAGCAACCCCTGCACATCCTGAGTAGTAAGATGCAAAGGTGTTTTATCTGTCATAGAACATTGAAAAGACAAGTTCTAAAGGCTCTATTCCTTTGAAACAATGTCAGCTCTTTACAGAACTAGGGCCCAGGTTAGTATTCTACCATATTCACCTCTTTTCTACTCATAATCTCTGCATTTCAGATATGCAGGCAACGAAATCTACGGTGCTGCCACCTCTAGAAACAGTGCAAGGGTTGTTTTTAACATCATTTGGATTCCTTACATGCTCTATTAATAACTGACAAACAGTAAGTTTATGACTGACAGCTGGAAAATGTTCACTCCTGTTTGGATGAAAAACAATCACAGATCACAAAATGTCCCACTGACCTCCAATCGTCTGATGATCTCTCGCAAAGAAAGACTGTTCTCATTTCCTCCTATGAAGGTGGTTGTGGGCAGCTGAAAGACTTTGTCCAAATCTGATTCATGCAAACCATAAAACCCTGCAACAGGTACATTATCAATTTGTGAAGCAGGACAGGAGACAAAAAGGAAACCAGCATTCTTTTTCAAACCAGCACGAATTAAGTTTAATACAGCAATATCAAGAAAGAAGGTACCAGATTAAAAATTTAAAATGTGAGTATTTTGGAGGCATCCACTAGTCTGGAATGTTTCAATTATTTGATTAGAAGTACAAAACCATTCTTTCTTAAATGCTCAGATAGAACAACTGAAATTAAAATCACCCAAACCTTTTTATATTTTCACATAAATGCCATCAACTCCCCATACTACATCTTGCACTTCATTGTTTAGTAAAATAACTAACTGCAATGACTAGAATTTCTTCCTTGCTCTATCATGAGCAGCAAACACAAAGAACCACTTTTCACAGACAGAACCAGTTAGCAGGAATCACACTAGACTAATTTATACGACATTAATGGACAGACTAAAAGAAAACACAGAACTTGTTCAGTGTTACACTACGCAAACACTCTGGTGCATCTTTCAAGATATCTCCGTTCACCTTCTTTCTCTTTATAGGAAATTTGAAATAGCCATGTAATGACCTGTACACCTCTATTTCCCAATCAGCGACCCCTTATAAAGCAGACACATTTTCACACATGCACCCCCAACTACTAAAAGAAGAGACTGTTTAAGCATATTGTCCCATCTTGATTTCAACATATCTGAACAACTTCTGTATGAGAATATGGTTTAAGAAAATATTTAACTTGACGATTATGCAGTTTCAAAAGCCAAAATACACAACAGATAAAACTGAAAGACTGGTATCAATGCAAGTTAGACTTTGCATGGTAAAGTTTAATCTAAACCTGTTAAACAAAGAAAGGAAAAATAGCTTCTTAGAATTCTAAGAAGCAAATCTATAAAACTTACAATAACATTGTATAGCTATGGAAGCTATATACAAGCTATATATACAAGCTATAGAAACTTACATATACATAAAAACTATATGTGTGTGTGGACATCTAAAAATATTTTAAAAACTAAAAATAGCTTCTCTATTTTTAGTTTTGAACTCTTTATCTTGGTTCCAGATAAGCTGTAGGCATCCACTTTAACACTGTATGACAGTGATAAACCTGCATGTAACGCTTAAACCCATATAGAATAGTGATCCTTATTTCCTGTTAAATGAATTTTCGGATGATGAAAGCAAGGAAGCAATTAAAAGATGAAATAATAATGGAACTCAGCATTTAGAGTTGAAGTCAGGCCCTAGACCTATGTTACCATCACTTTTACTATATAGTACTGTCAGTAACAACATATTTTGCATTATAAAAATAATATATTTTAAAATAGTGCATTTGGGTTTTAATAGTATTTTAATAATATATTAAAATATCAAATCTGGAGTAACGAAAAAAAGGGTTTGTGTACCACTACTTCTCCTTTTTTGCACCATAGTAAATTTTTCCAGCACAAAATTAATGCAATTTTTAGAGAGAGAAGAAAAGGACAAACTGGGAGGGACACGGGATGACGGGGACTTTAGTATCTTTTGAAACCAAGCAGTGTTAGCATCCTTTTTTTATTTATTTTCTTTTGCTGACTTTCTCTGACTTCATAGGCTTTTCATGTTCTGCCATGCATAAACCAGAACATGTACAGGAGTAATCTGGGCACACACAGAACATCTGTGCTTTGTACAACAGCACTGCATATTTACTAAAGCATCACTTCATGTTTAAAGAGATATAACCTTGTCAAAATCAAAGAATTCCTGAAAACAATTCTGTAACTTGAATCATACAGTACGTACATCTGCAACTAGTTGCATTCCTAGAAGCAACTCCCAGAAGAAACTTCCTACCAGAAAGTTTCTCAAAAAAAGAAACCAGACGACATGACAAATAAAATGCACAGAAAAATCAAACACTAAAATACTTTTGGTACCACCACAGACCTTTCATAAGTTTTCTGCCTGGAACATTCAAGGATAAACAACATTTAAGATCCCTCCTTTTTTGTTGTGGTGCCAAGACTATGTTAGAAATGTTTTCCCTCACAAACTGAACTATCACCTCAGCTACATTCTCAGACACATCCCCCCTTCTCATTCAGAGTCTGGCATGTTTTTCCAATGCTCATGAGAGCGTCAGTATGATGCCTTCTGGTGAGTCACAATGCTCTGTACTGAACTATCTGCACAGTTCACAGAAATTTGCACTGACATGCTAGCAATCACCCATGCTCCAAACAAATTCTATTTGCTCAGTAAATGTCTAATGTATTTTCTAGTAGGTATTTTCCTTTAATAAAAGCTGACAAACTTCAGAAAGAACCCCTGATTTGCGTAAGCACCTCTCTATTTAGTCTTAAGCACTTAACTGCCTTGATATGATAAAGGGTCAGAACTGCTTCTTTTCCTACCACCAGAAACAGAAAATAAAGCAGCAAAGAGGCAGCAGAGGTACTTAAAAGTAAAATTAAGCAGAATGTGTTTTCTCTAGTACTTGCACTATGTTTTATGCCCTGTCCAAAAAGCTTCTCTACATATCAAAATAAAATTGATTCAGTGTCTTTATCAAGTACAAAACCATCTTTTTAACAAACCAGGTAGACTGAAGAGTAGAGAAAAATCAATCAGATGGGTTTTTATTCAAGCAGAGAGAGCAAAGAAATTGATCAGTGCAATCTCTCAAAGCCATGCCCTCTTAGCAATCAAAACAACCTTTGCAAAAGCAGACCCCAGTGTATTACACTCTTCCAGCTGTAAACTAAAATGATCACCACTGAATTACATACACGAGTCAAGAATCCTACACTTTCCATGTTTTCTTCTGATAACTTCAGACTTCTTCAAGTTATACAGAAGGAATAAGTATCAGAAGCTAGAATCCAAATTTGGTATGAAATGTAGTTTCTCTATCCAGCAAGTTGGTTTTATTTGGTTTTCCTATTGACTACCCTTCAGATGTCCCCAGTCAAAACAAGTATCAAGCATAATGGTATAAAAGTAAATGAGATTACCAGAATCTTGGCCTAACATATTGATTATCATTAATTCCTGGTGTGGCTCAAAACCATAAGATTTGGGGTTTATAAAGTGTTTATAATCATCATTCATCAGAAGGTGAATTCACAGGAATCTCACCTGTGATCTGAGTAGAAATTCCATCATCCTGAAATCTGAGCTTCTTTACAGACACCAAAGAAACTATTTCATGATATAAGCTAGCAGAAAAGGCAGAAGCTTCCCTGAAATGTCTTATTACATCACCTCAGCCCAATGAAACAAAAGAGACAAACGACCATTGCAAATAACAAAGCATACGGTGCACACACCAAGTTTATCGATTGTAGTGATTAAGTCGGATGGAACAAATGAATCCAAGTCTGCATCCAGAATTCCAAGGGGATCCAGCTGAGCCACATGATGGCCACGGATCTGAAATAGAAGGAAAGTGAGAGAAAAGTAAAATCACATCAACAAAAGTCAGACAAAGGGAAAAAAACACTGTATATCTCTCCATAGTATGTATATCAGTCATGAATTTAACAAACACCACTAATGTCATGAGAGGCTCATATTTCCCAAGTTTTTCCATAAGAACATAAGCATATATTTCCATGGGAAAATAAGCATATGTATCTCTGGATATGTACACTGTATCTCTGGATATGTATATATGTAATACCTCTATTAAAAATTGCTGAATACACATTAGAACATTAGCTTTATTTTGTCTCACATACAATTTAAAATTACGCTGAAGTTTAATTATAAAAAAAAACTACTTTAAGATCGTACTCTAAATCTTTGGGCAAAATTAAGAAACTGACTTCTCTATATCCTATCATTTACTAATTCATTCATTTTGTATTTTTGTCACATTCATTTTTCCCACACCTGCAGAACATTAAATAGAGCACTTTTGACTTGAAACATAGATTGGTGCTGAAGAAGTCTATATTGGAAGTGAAAGGATTGCTCTTCATGAGCTCTGCTCCACATCAGATAGAATCGGGTATCATTTACTTTCATTCATGCAATTTTGGGAATCTCATCTATCATAAAATTGACACTCAAAGACACCAAAGAACACAAATTTACTGGGGAATTTAGCCATCTTTTAGTTATCAATATTACTGGTGTTAATCCACACCATAAATTGCTATAAACTAGTATCTTACATTAACGTATAACATTGTTACAGAAGAAATAACTAACTGATTCAATAGAGCCACAAACGAAACATTTTTTTTAATCTCTCTTTTGCGTGACTCTCATATACCAAATTTAAAGCTTTTTATAAATGAATATATTAATATTTTCTCCTTAATGCTTTTCTTTTTAAGGACAAATTCAGATCACCTTGGTAGAATTTCATTTACACTACTAGTATTCTGTCTCTGAAAAAACATATCCATAAACTGCAACATTAATAATGAATTGCACCACACAGTTATAGAGTGTGGTTAAAGAGTGGTTCACCAAGAAGTAACTTGTAAAAGCATTATTCAAATGTTCTGTATTAGTAGAAGAATTCATAACAAAATGCCTTCCACTCAGAAGTAAACAGAAATAAGGCATCTTTTTTAGAACCACCAGCCCTGTAAATTCAGCCTGGCCTGTGAGATTCTTTGCATCTCATGAATTACCAGTAATAAAACTCTGACGGGCCAAATAATGCCCACGGCAACATCTGTGCCACCTTGTTGTTTACCACACACACAGTCTATCTGCCTGGAACTAAGCAAACAATTCTGTCTCAAGCATCATCAACAGAAAAAGAATTCACCTCCCCAAGCTACATCTGTTCTGCAGTATTAGCAGGAAGAGGAAGATTAGCAAGAACACTAAAACCCAGAAAAGCAAATCGATGTGCCATATTACACTCCAGAAGCAGTTTGGTCTTTAACCAGAAAACAGTATTCTCCTCAATATCAAGTGATTTTTTAATAACTTCCACTTATTTCACTGCATACAGAAAATAGTAGCAACTGCAAAACTCTACCTTTTGAAAACACATGCATGGAAAATTTTCAACGACTGCCATAAATTTGACGGAGTGCAAATACAGACTACCTGAAACTAGACTTTAAAATCATATTTTCTAGACACAAAGGCAAAAAAAACCCTAACAACTACATTATAAAAGAAGACTCAAGACATTAATTTATGTAGACTCGTTTTTGTTAAGCACACACATTTCGCTGGAAATCTTTTCTGCGCAAGCAGTGTTCTACATTAAAAAAGCAAGAGATTAACTGCCTTTTCAGAAGACCAGCTCAACAGACCACAAAGCAGTTTACCACAAAACCCCATAAAATACTGACAGGTTTGAAAAATGAAAATTCTGTATCCTCCTCCATTTCATTATCAGGTGAAGGAAGGTCACAAATTAATCACATCCCCTCAACACTGAATTTAGAGGGTATTAAATACCTTTTAAAAACAGACAGCTGCCTTAGGTAAACCTTTTTCACTGTTGCAAAACACACGGGTTCCTGCCATTTATACAGACATTTCTGTTCCATCACTTGAGTTGCATGGCACAGTCTTTCAAATAAAGGAAACAAAATGGCAACCCCTGAACTATTTTCAAGTAAATGGTGTCAAAGCAGCCTAACGTTCTCCAATTTTCTCTAATTCTTCAACCATTTTTTACTGCAAGGAAAAGTGAACTGGTTGAAGTAGTTGTTTTCTACATAGCTATTTCTAAGCAAATTTCATATATTATTAATACTCACAAGCCTTTCTACTCTTTTACGACACCTCCCCAACAGCTAGAATAACATGGTTCATAACTGAAACAATGGTGACAATGTGATGTGTACAGAAATAAGAGCTGTTCTTCTATTCCTCTGATCCCAGGAAACAGGAGTTAAAAGTCTTAGGGTATTAGACTTAATTTCTTAATTTAATAAAAGGGTTTAAAAAAAAAAAAAAATGAATGTGAAACAAAGTCAACCTTCATGAACAGCTCTCTAAAAGACATTCATCAAACCTGACCCAAACTGAGTACTACCAGCCTCCCAAAATTCAGTTTCTGGTTAATTCATTATTTTTCCTCTCTCTTTCTACCTACACTCCTCCTCAAATCAGGAATCTAAAAATTCACACTACATGTATGAATTGGGAAACACATTTCCTCTTTTCTTAAAGGAAGGTAGTAACATTCAGAACTATAACACAAATTTTCCTGGAGGTGAAGACAGACTTGAATGATGGAAAAGTTTACTGTTTAAGAAAGGGAAAAGTTCTTATTTTGCTGCACACATCAGGAGATTCATTAGTACCAGCATATCCAGGACAACTGCCTTCACATCAAGCAAAGCTATTTCAGATAGCTTAGTTTTCCAGTTTGGTCAATTACCTTAATGAATCAGACACACACACAACTTGAATACAGTCAAGTGAGTCAAAATAATAGTAAAGACTAAGCTTCAACACGTTTGGCTTCTGCTCCTGGTAAACAGGCAAAACCCAACAGATTTGTATTTCCTTTCACAAATTACTATCTCCATAAAGTGCCTCCAGGTTAAATCAGATAAAAAGCATCAGGGATGTGGGTAATCTGAATCTGGAATTTGCTAAGACAGAGGAGCATCCCAGTCTGAATCCATGACCTCAGTGTTCAGACACTGTGGAGGGAAGATAAAACTGTCAGGCTTGAGACATTCTGGATAAGAAGTAAGACAACAGGCAAGAATTAAGATCAGAAGACAAATAAAAATGTAAGAAGAAGCCCTTCCACACCTACCCCAAAGAACACTTACTTGGTATGCTCTTATCAAAGACTGCACAGCAAGGTGATCTTCAACAAGCTTTTCAGCTTTACCCGGTGTCTGGGCCAGGCCATGGCTCTGAAGAAATGATGCCTTTCTTTCCGATTGATCTGGTAGATGGGGATCATATGCTTGGCCAGCATTAGCATTTCGGAAGAACAAATCCCAGGACTGGACATGTGTACAGAGAAGGAAAGAAGAAGGAAAATTTACTATCTCAAACAGAAGTCTCAACCAAAATCAGCTCCTTCAAGCTGCAAATGGTACTTCACTACATTACAGTATTAAGTACCACTAATAGCCAGCAAAAAGACAGCACTAATAGGTCTATATCAGGGTAGCAACTATGTGTTTTATTTACACAAAGCCATTTTCATATCATTTCTTATACTGAGCTTGGTCAGTGGAAAACTCTCCAGCACATATGAGTGGAAAGCATCTTCATACATTATTCATTCACACAGTTCTTTTTAACTGTGCTATTTACTCAGGCAACCAGTAATGGGTACGATATTATGCTGCTGGTAAAGAGGTATCAAGCCTATAAAACTGAGAACCTTAATAAATTAAATTAATCCATTCTTTTAATGATACTTAAAGAATTTATGATACTTCAAGGCACTCGCTGAATATGCTAAATCAGAATCAGTCCTTAAGGGCCTTTCTTGGAGAAACTGTTTAAAAGCAATTACAGCTTTTCCAAGTGAGGCTTTTGGTCTAAGATCCTTTACTCACTAGCTTAGGTTACCTTACTATGAAAGAAATTATGGACCTGGTTTCAGGTACAAGTCATGATTTTAGAAGAGTACACATTTCAGAAACTGAATCACAACAAATGAAAGATCCTTTTATTTCCATCTGTACTTTTATACAAGCCACTCCCTCCACATATGCCCAAATCTTGTTTTCCTGGACTGTTTCCATTCTGATGAGGTGGTCACTGTCCCAGGTTAGAATGGTATTAGATATATTAGCAGCAGAATGGGATAAAACATCCAAGATGTTTATACCCAACAAAAAAGAAAGTCTGCTGCAGTTGGGGACCAAGCAATACTTGTGTTTAGCTTACAGTTCCTACAAAAGGTAATGAAAGGTCATAGAACACTTTCCTCAATTCAGCTAACTTAGGCAAGGAAACTGTGAAACTATTTCAAAACTTTAAAATGTTTGTGATTGGAATAGAAGAACTGTAAAAGCCAGTTTCATTCTGTACAGTGCATGTCATTTAGCCTGGCTGTGAGCTTGGAACTAACACATTTTACATTTTAAGAAACCATTGCCAGAAAAAAAACAAAAAGTAGCCTAAAGATTTGCTTTTAAAAAGAATATTACTAAATATATTCATTACAGAATACGCAGGAGAATCAAAACAATGTAATACCAACATTGCATGACAGAAGTATATTTTTTAAATTCTTATTTCATTAAGAAAAAATCTTTATATTGAAATTTCTACAAGCTTTAAGGTATTCAGAAACACTATGAGAGGGGCAGTACACAAAAGCTAAACATCACCCAAACTTCCAAGTTCAAGTTACAGAAGTGGGAGGACTCACTGAACTTGTGGGCAGGAATCTCATCATTAGCATGAAGCCACTGCTCCCAAAACACTGCTTTAATGCACCTCTCTTATTTCTCTATTGACACAAAGCTACAGTGATACAAAATACAATAACCTTACCTAATTAACCATCCTACTCTTACATGGACTTCAGCTAAATACAGCCTAACTTCTATATGCCATGACAAATTAGGGTGGACAGATCATGCTTGGAGGTCAGTTCCAGACACACTGATGAAGAACTCATTCCTTCTATCTTCTCTCACTTATGTTAAATTTTCTATATTCTTCTTACTTTGACACCTTGATAGCTGCCCTGAGATTAGAAGTATGAATTTACACAACATCCTATAAATGATCTACAAGAGTCTATTGGTGTAACTGTGTTTTTTCTGGTATTCTCTCTATACACCTTCCTACTCTGTATTAAGGACAGTAGTGCTGTTCCATGCCTATGCAGTACCTCATCTGAGAGCCTGCATATCACAGACAGCGAAAAATAGATACAACCCCTTCATTTCACAACTAAGGCTACTTAGATTAGTGGAATTATTTTGACAACAAACAGTTATTAATTTTCATTAAATTAGGAAATTCCAAACACATACTTGGATCCATGACAAACTGACATTCGGTGTTCATTCAAAGTTTTAATAAAGAATACATTTTGCTTACGTTAAGAATCCTTCCTCACCTTTCCAACACCATGGCACACATACAGTGTTGACAGTAATATAACTATTCTTTTATTGGGTCAAAACCTTTTCATTTAGCTGTAAAAGTTACCACAGCATAGTCCCACAAAAAAAAAAAAAAAGAATGTTTTTAAATGAGTGCTCTGTAAGACAGTTGCTAACAAAATCCAAGTAGACTTCCCCACCAAGCTACCTGTGTAAGGAGAATAAGCATAGGGCCCTTTCTTCATGCAAATTCACAGACATAATGAAAATGCTTACATCTGAATATGCAGCCAGCTAGGACAGAAGGAACCCACGCTATCTTCTCCTATGGCATCTTTTAACTTATTGATTTGATGGGCAAGCTTGACATTTAATCAGAAGGGAGGGAAAATACATCACTTGGCTACAGAAAATTAGTTTTTTCTAGATACACATCCATCAAAGCCTTTACAAATTTCTATAGTGTCTTTCAAGATTGATACCAGATTATAGTCTTCAAGTCGTGTGTATCAATGTCAGTCTTTGACAACAGCATTTGCTATGTGACTGAACAGAGAGAAGACCAGCTTGGTCTCACAGCAAACCTACCGGTTCTAAACTAAACTAGTAAAGTTCTTTAAGAAAATAGTAGAGGAGTCTTATAATAGAAAAATACATCTGTAAAAAAAAATAAATTACTATCGTGATATGTGATACATTCTTTTTTTTTCCTGTCAGCAAATCTATGTTGTAGTTAACCATTATTTTCTCAAGTAATATAGTAAAACTCAAGTGATTTAGTGTCACTATTTTGTTCTCATACAATAAACAGTGTTGCATTTAGAATAACAAGTAACATATTTGTTATCTTGATGATTTGGTTTTTTTTCTAGTGACATCACAATATTTATCAACTGCAGTGAGGACAGTAAAGCCTTAGAAGACACACAATGAGCATCATTATACCATTTTAAAAAAAATAAAATAGATTACCTCAAAACAAAACCCCCATGCTTTTTCCAAGTACATAAAATAAGGAAGTGACTACACACGCATGGTAGAGTGACTCTATACAGGATTACATGGCAGGCATTATGCACTCAATACCCAACCATGCAGTATTGTAATTAATCTTGTGATAGTAATAACTGGGCCTTGTCAAGCTTCTCCCTTATGATCTATGGCCCTGACACCATGCTTCAAGGAGAAATAATGATGCCTTTTTCAGAGCCCATGTCATTTTATTCTGATTGTTGTTTTGGCTACTCTGAGGATAGCAGATTCAAAAGACAAGTAAAAAAAGAGAATCATCAAGAATGGATTTGCACAAAGAACGAACGCTCCTATGCATATAAATGCACATTCCTGAATATACAACCATGGTATACATAGAAAGGAGAGATTCTAATGAAAAAATGCTAGTAACACTGAATATTCTCATTGGAACATGACAGCTGTATTTCAAACAGTTTTAAATAAGCATCCATGGTACAACATGTACAGTCAAATCTGAGAGAGAAATAATTTAAGGAGCCTTGATTAATTGTAGTTTCTATGTAAAAGTGAATAGAGCATGATTTTTAAAGCCCAGGAAAAATAAAGCATTTTCATCTCCTCAACTAGAAGGCACATCCCCTCTGGTAAGAAGATATCCAGGAAGAAACATGAGGAAAAACAGGAAACCGAGGAAAAAGACAAAAGAGAATGTAATGTCTAAACACCTAGCCCAAACTGTCTCTCTAAACCGCACTGGACATATTGGATAAAACAATGAAATGCCTGCAGAGAGAGTTAATTACTAACAACAGCAAAACAAACATCACCTAAGCCAATGGTGTCTCTGG
The DNA here is from genome assembly GCF_034315485.1 of Pezoporus occidentalis. Classification (NCBI taxonomy): domain Eukaryota; kingdom Metazoa; phylum Chordata; class Aves; order Psittaciformes; family Psittacidae; genus Pezoporus; species Pezoporus occidentalis. The sequence continues at coordinate 628,580 of NW_026913900.1, read as the reverse complement.
ATATTGTTTTCCAAGACTTACACCACTTGACATAGCAGAATGACAAGTTCACAACAGTCATACAACTACAGTATGAACTCTTCTGTGTTTTTAAGAAAACAGTGTGAGTTCAAGTCTTCACATTTTTAATGTGTTATATTAAAGCCCAAATTGAACAACCTCTGTCCACAAAAATCTTGGGTAGGTATTTACAGCTTTCAGATGACAAAATAAGATGGTTTTCAAGAAACCAAAAATTGATTTTGTTGAGGAAACAAAAGTCATAGGCATCATTTTCCTCCCTTTTTTTTCAAGGCTGGGAAAAACATAATTATTTAGACAAGAAGAGCTGTAAATTCAACCAGGATGCCCATCAATCATGTTCTTTTAAGGCTCATAAACCAGGCATGCAGTGAATTTACTTCATTACTATTGTGAGTATATTGCATTCAGTTAACCTGGGACAGATTTCACACATTTTTAAAGTGCATCCTGAATTACCCGGGATCCACTCCCTAGTCCACACCCTACTCCACCAGTAGTACATTTACATTTCACTGTCAGTTCAATTCTGCTAATTTATCACTGTTCAACCTACAAACGGCAATATCTCATCAGGATCCACTGCCACATTGTGCCTGAACAGTCAAACGAACTGGATAGCCTTTCTGCAGGATTTTTAGCATTTCCACCTATCCCCAAGTACCAGCAAAATAACAAGCAGTGCTAAACTTAGCAGAACTCTTTGCTACCGCGGTGGCGTCGGGAGTTTCCCGGCCCCGCAGAAGACTCGGATGGCCTTTACGCGGGGTTCAACTGCGGTCTGGGTCCGGCGGTTCAGCACCCTGGCCAGCTCCCGCGGCGCTGCCCGCAGCCCCGGCTCCGGCTTGCGGCCGATTTAACCGTGCCCCGCTCGTGTGTTTATTCACTGAGGTTTGTGCCCGATCAGAAGCTTGCAAGACTTTCCATCAGCAAAATTCACTCCACTGTAAAGGGTCTGAGCAACAAACTGCAGCCTTCTTAAAGGGAAGAAGGTTCCCACAAGCTGATCTGACTTCAATAAAACAAGTAAAAATAACGTCACCACACACACACTCCCTATGCATCATCCCTCCAGTGTCCTCAAAATAAAAGTTTAATATTGATCTATAGCACTAACACATCACAAGTGCTTCTCAGAAATTAATTAAATGCATCAATACAATGTACTACCCTGCACTACACTGGTTGGAACTTCAGCTGGCAGTTGCATCTTGAAGAATCAAAGACAGATGGGATGAGAGAAGGAGCCACTCTGGAAAAGGTCTATTCATTTCCAACTTAAGGTATAACACAAAAAACCCAGGATCTATCTGCCATGTGAACAGCGTTCAGTCTTCAGAACTGTCACAGCAGATTGTCACCTTCCAACATGATTAAATTCACAAGCAGCATCCAAAAAAACAAAAAACAAACCAAAAAAAACCACAGAAAAAAAGAAAAACAAACCAAAATACTAACCAGTTACAAAACTGCTTTTTTTGTTTCTTTCTCCAACTTAACATGCGCCACTTCCTCACCCTCTAGACAGATTATCAGATTTAGCGCAACAACTTCTAAGTGACATTTTGATACATGTGCCTTGAGAATAAGGGAACACACAACCAATTTGGTAAACATTTTGCAGACAATTCACATTACTTCTCTAGAAAATTACTTGTCTTAGAATTTGCCAGACTTCTCATCAGCTTCTTAAGTTACTATACATGTATCACCATAAAAGAACCTTCCCTGTCAGCAGAAAGCTTGTTAAAAAATAAGTCTACGTATTTTGCCCACAAGAAAGGATTTGGGCAATAAAGTTTTTCAAAAAGCAAACGAATGTATGTCACCTAGAGAGGGAAAGAGACACAACAAAATACATTTCAAAACACTTAAGAAGGCTTTTTTGACAATTTCAGATTTAGTTTTAAGGTTACAACTTCCACAGCCACCTAAAGGGACCTGAACATTCATTTTTCCTAGGCAGTTTAGAAGTATCAACACCAACACGTGCATCAATAGAACATATCCTCTGATATCACCTTATCTTGGGGCTTCTTCCAGACGTAACTAATTACTTAACAGACTTCTTGAACAGCATTTCCATGGAGGAATGCTGAAAGTTTCTGAGCAGCTCAGGCTAAGGTCACCATGCCTGTGGCTCCTCTATACTTTTTTAGCTGCAATATCACATCTTACAACAATCAATATGTGGGAAATTAGTTTCACATTTTTCATTTCATACAAGACCTTTTTTTGGACTTTTTATAAAAGAAGTTAAAAAAGAAAAGAAAATAATCAATTCCACTCTTAACCTAATATTATCACTTACAGTCATGTTTTCAACTTACCTTATGTACACTTCCAGGGTTTTCAAGCCACGCATAATACATTTCCTCCACATAATTTGAATTACTCCCACTCGGGAATGGTTCTGAGATTCCTGATGAAACATACCGTTGGCCATGTAAAAATACCCTTCTCGCTATATCTTGCTTTTCCAGAAATTTAATACCATGCCACTTCAGAGCAGCAGCAAGCAACTTCAGATGACTCATGTTTGTTTATCAGACTGAAGATTTAAGTCTGTTAATAAAACAAAAACAAACCCAATCAGGAAAAGAGTCCATGAATTGCAGACACTTTTCAGTCTCACAGTGAAAACTGAGGTTTATAGCTACAGTGCCTCATCAACAAAGCTGAGATCTAACATGAAGCTCTTTTCAGGAGAGAGGCTACTCCATGACTGACTGCAGAGCTATACTCACAGCAGAAGTGTTGCTCGTGAGCATCTCCATATCAATCAGCTCACCTTACAGCTTCTGTAACTGATAATATCGTCCTGGTTCCTGAAGCAATCATGACACCATTTGTATGACATGCTCCCTGAGCCCTGGTTCCCTAGGAACAAATGAATCTGCTAATCGCTGACTTCTCTGGAGCTCTTGGCAACCATAACTGCTGTGTCTTGGTTGTAGAAAGTTGAGGCCTTTTACTAAGCCAAAGAGGTAGACTCACTGAAGAGCATCAACCACAAACGCAGTGGTTTTAAAAAAAGCCTGCTACTTCAAATTTATGCCAAATAATTGTTAGTTAAGTGTTCGTATCAGCATTAGCCTTCAATCAGTGATACACCTAGAAAAGACTCAATAAAATCTGCTTTCTTAACTAGCAACATTTATCTTGTCTTTCCAATGAGCTTTTTAATAAGGACAGCAGATTCCCTGTTATTTTTAACACAATGAGGAGAACAATAAGGGCTGAATCTTTGCTAGCACTGGAACTGATGGTGTTCAGCATTCTCAAGATTCTATGGTTCTATGAATCGCGGGAACGTGGACCACTATCAGTTCCAGGGCTAGCAAATGGAACTGTCCTGGGTTCAGCTGTAGCAGTTACTTTTCTCCTTCTTAGCAGCTGGTGCAGTGCTGTGTTTTTGACTTTAGTCTGAGAACAATGCTGATAACACATCAATGTTTTCAGTTGTTGCTCAGTAGCACTTACACTCCGATCAAAGACTTTTCACTCTCTCATGCTCTGCCAGTGAGGAGGGGGACAAGAGGAATCAGAGACAGGACACCTGACCCAAACTAGCCAAGGAGGTATTCCATACCACAGCATGTCATGCCCACTATATAAACTGGGCGACATTACCCAGAAGGTCCTGATGGCTGCTCAGGTTGGGCTGGGTATTGGTCAGCAGGTGGTGAGCCATTGTATTTCATAGTATCATAGAATCACAGAATAGTTAGGGTTGGAAAGGACCTTAAGATCACCTAGTTCCAACCCCCCTGCCATGGGCAGGGACACCTCACACTAAGCCATGTCACCCAAGGCTCTGTCCAACCTGGCCTTGAACACTGCCAGGGATGAAGCATTCATAACTTCCTTGGGCAACCCATTCCAGTGCCTCACCACGCTTACAGTGAAGAACTTCCTCCTTATATCCAATCTAAACTTCCCTTGTTTAAGCTTGAACCTGTTACCCCTTGTCCTATCACTACACTCCCTAATGAAGAGTCCCTCCCCAGCATCCTTACAGGCCCCCTTCAGATAGTGGAAGGCTGCTATGAGGTCTCCACGCAGCCTTCTCTTCTCCAGGCTGAACAGCCCCAAATTTCTCAACCTATCTTCATATGGGAGGTGCTCCAGTCCCCTCGTGGCCATCCTCAGGACTTGTTCCAACAGTTCCATGTCCTTTTTATGTTGAAGACACCAGAACTGCACATAATACTCCACGTGAGGTCTCATGAGAGCAGAGTAGAGGGGCAGGATCACCTCCTTTGACCTGCTGGTCACGCTCCTTTTGATGCAGCCCAGGATACGGTTGGCTTTCTGGGCTGCGAGCGCACACTGCCAGCTCATGTTCATTTTCTCATCGACCAACACCCCCAAGTCCTTCTCCACAGGGCTGCTCTGAATCTCTTCTCTGCCCAACCTGTAGCTGTGCCTGGGATTGCTCCCACCCAGGTGTAGGACCTTGCACTTGTCATGGTTAAACTTCATGAGGCTGGCATCAGTCCACCTCACAAGTGTGTCAAGGTCCCTCTGGATGGCATTCCTTCCCTCCAGGGTATCACCGAACCACACAGCTTGGTGTCATCGGCAAACTTGCTGAGGGCGCACCCAATCCCACTGTCCATGTCAGCAACAAAGATGTTGAACAAGACTGGTCCCAACACCGATCCCTGAGGGACGCCACTCGTTATTGATCTCCAGCTGGACATTGAGCCATTGACCACAACTCTTTGTGTGCGGCCATCCAGCCAGTTCTTTATCCACCGAGTGGTCCATCCATCAAATTGATGTCTCTCCAATTTAGAGACAAGGACGTTGTGCAGGACAGTGTCGAACGCTTTGCACAAGTCCAGGTAGATGACATCAGCTGCGCTACCCCTGTCCATCAGTTCTGTAGCCCCATCATAGAAGGCCACCAAATTGGTCAGGCAGGATTTCCCCTTAGTGAAGCCATGCTGGCTGTCACCAAGCACCTTGTTGTTTTTCATGTGCCTTAGCATGCCTTCCAGGAGAATCTGCTCCAAGATTTTGCCAGGCACAGAGGTGAGACTGACTGGTCTGTAACTGCCTGGGTCATCCATTTTCCCCTTCTTGAAAATGGGAGTTATACTTCCCTTTTTCCAGTCATCAGGAACTTCACCTAGCTGCCATGATTTTTTATTTGGGTATCACTTGTCCCTCTTGGTTTTATCCCTCTCTCTCTCCCCTTTTCATTACAATTATTGTTACTGTTGTTGTTGTTATCTTTGGTATTAGTATCATTGTTAGATTTTACTTTCCTTTGTTTCAATTATTAAACTGCTCTTATCTCAACTCATGAGTTTATCTTTTTTTCTGTTGTTCTCCCTATGCCCCTGTGAGACAGAGGGGACAGGTGAATGAGCAAACAGCTGCTGGCTGGGATTAAACCACAATGCATGGAAAGATTATTTTATCTTTAATTCCAGAAGCAATAGTTATCTTTAATATTCTGTATAAATATTTTCTGCAGATAAATCCCATTAGATTATTTTCTCTTCCCCCTCTCCCTTCGAAAAGGGAAAGACATGTTTCTAAAATGCCTAAAATTTTAAGGGATAGGAAGAGCTACATTTTTCAACATCCAATTTAAAAATTAATACAGGTCTCAAAAAACCTTAAAAAAAAAAGGCTCCTACTGAACAAGACAGCACTGCTGCACACTCTTTTCTGGCATCATATTTTTAACGTGACATGTTTAACTCGACATCTATTTTGAAAGCTGTTTACTGGATCCCCTCCCTCATTGCTGATTTTAACTGCATCATCCCAGCACTGAACTTTCCTTCTTTACCACACCAAATTCTCTCACCTCCTCTTTCAAACCTCCTGCAGCCTCTGCACTCTCCTCCACTATCAAATTTGGCTTCTAGCTCGTAACACCAGCTGCCATCATCCACTTACTGAATTTTCCAAACAAGCACTTGTTCACATACTCCATGGTGTTCAGGTACATGGAAAGTATTCTCCCATAGCAGTACCACCAAAAACTACAATCCTCCTTTAAACCTACAAATAAACCCAAAACACATGCTCTTCTTTCCTCAGTTGGCATTTTCAGCAAATTGGCAATGGTTAGGCTACCGGTATGCTGAATCCCCTATACATTAGCATTATTTCCTATCTACCTACATTCAGTTGTCATTTCCCATTTCACCGATTCAGAGCTTATTACAACACTGATTTCCTCCTGTGTCAACACCCTGTCTATGTTTAGGGCTCCGAGGCAACTATAGGAACATAAATACTATCAGGACCATTATGAAACCAGATTAGGTCCTGCAAAAGCTCAGAGCAACTGGGACAACACTGACAGAGTTAATGTATTGTCTGTATACATAATTCTCTCTAAGACATAACAGCACTAAACCCACTACGTAGACACCATGTAATTTTGCAGAACTTAGTAAGATTTCAAGACATTGTAACAGCAAGAACTGGGAGGTCACCATGGCACTTAGGACTTTGTGTCTGTGCCCATTCTGATAGAAATTATTATTCTGTCTACCTTATTCCACACAAACCTCACCCTCTACTACCAAACTCTGCACACATACGTCAGGGGTGGACACTCATTCCTAAACAGTTATCTACCCACATTTAAAGTGCTTTGAAAAGACTTGAGAGAGAAGGGGACAACAGAAACATTCTTCTCAATTGTGGTGGTTTAAGCCCAGCTGGTAACTCAGAACCACAGAAAGCTTCTTAAGCAGATTCTTTCTTCCTAACACACCTGCCTGGAGAATGTATAGATCTTTCTTCTAGCAGCTAGCAATAAGCATATAGCAAAACACCAACAGTTTGTCAGGGAGATTTGAAAATGGATGCAAATGGCGTAATACATAATAGCAATAAAGCAATAGCTTTAAAGTGACACCAGTCACTTTCTTCCAGTTCCATTTAAATTTCAAAATGGGTCAGAGCCATATCTCAAGTTGTAACTATTCAATACGCAATCTATAACATCAGATATGGGCTACGTCACTCCTGTGATGATATAAAGGTGAAGAAAACTGTTATCATAGACATTATTCCCACCTCATAAAAAAGTAATCCCTCCTTTTTTATGCAGGTACGAAACAAAAATGGACAAAGCCACCAACCATGAAATTCCAGTCACATTTCAGTTACAGATTAATCTGACTCAACAAAACTGACTTCTTCCTAGTTCTTTTGTACACACTGCTCTTTAGCACATATGTCAGTTGTCAGCAGCTTAACAAATCAGAGACCACCAGCATGATCATAGACCATTCCAACCCACTCAGCCTTTAGACCGTCAGTCAAAAATCAGCACACAGGACAACAGGTCAGAAGGCAGAAACAGATTGTTTCACTCTGCTATGTTTCCTAAGTCAACTCTGAAATGAAAACAGTGATCAGCAAGGAATCAAGCTGAGCTAAGAGCAACCTAAAGGAAGATAGTAATTTAGTCTCTACCAGAGGTCAAAAATAAGAAAGCAGCAGTGAACCAAAAGAACAACCTGATAATTAAGCACCAAAGCACCATGAAAATGTTGGATGTAAATGAGAGCCCTATGCAGCCAAAAATTTCTGCAGCTGTTCTGCAGTATGGCACCTGTGTCTGAAGCTACAAGGTAGCTTTCACCTTGGCACTTCAGCTTCAGAAGTGACCTAATGTGAATTACACGTTTCTAGAGGGTAATAGAAGCATATGGAAAAGAGACAGCATGACACTTCTGACAGTGAAGCATTTATCCAGACCACTGAATAAACTTCCAAGACCACTTTAAACATAAGTATATTGCACAGACTAGTATCATATGAAGAAGTATTCTCCTTATATTGCCAGTACCTGTACTGAATTTCTGAACGCACACATGAAGTCCTGCTACCAATGCTGACAAATGTTCCTTATGCTCTGCAGAGTTAGTCATTAATATGTCTGGTCCATATTTGACAAGAATGCTTCTTCATCCACTATCATGGCCATTTTCTCCTACATTCCCCATAGAACTCACTCTTAAAGCTCTTCTTAAGATTGAGTAATTCTAATAAAACAAGGCTGACAGTGAAAATAATGGATGAAGATAATACACCATCTTCAAAAGCCTGTCATGGATAATTGAAACTAGAAAGGCATGGAATATCCTTACCAAATAAGGTGACTTCAAGAATATGTATTTCCACACGCTACACGCTTCTTTTCCTTCCAGCACTGAATGTCCAATATTGCATAAAGAAACGCAATTTTCCACCCAAAAGGGCTGACCAGAAGGAAGTTTATAAGTTGTGCATTCACCACAAGACATATACACTGCAAGTCTTGGGCAACGGAGGCTTCTCCATGCAATTAAACTACTTGGTAAATTACTCTCACCTCAAGAAAGACACCTTCCATGTGTACCAAATGACCACCATAACGTCATCAGACTTTAGGGCACCACAATGTTGTAAAAGAACAAGAGCGGAAACATCCGGAAGGCATCAGTTTTAGTCTTATGTCCCTGCCCATAACGCACGACTAGGTCCTTCCTCAGCTACCTAGCAAAACCTTTCCACGCCAGTGTCCTGTTCACCTTGGCTGCGGTCAGAGGCCAGAGCCAGCTAGGCTGCCACGGTGCTCCCGGCTACGAGGGCGCTGAGGCATTGTCGGAAGCCGAGCCAGGCTGGCCTCCTTCCCCCCTCACTCCCACCCGCGGCGCCCCGCCGGAAGGCCGCGCTCCGGGGCGTGGCCCGGCCCGGCCCTGCGGCACGACCCTCCTGCAACCGCGCGGCAAGCGGCTGCCGCCCCCCCCCTCATCCCCCCAGGAGCCCGCGCGGGGGACGGTGACCCCGAGCGCATGGCACGCTCACACAGGCAGGGCCTGGCCCCGCCGCGCCCACCAGAGCCTACTGCTGCTGAGCCGAGACAAGCCGGTTCCGACCTGGTCGCCAGGCCTGCTGCCCCGCGCCGGTGCTGACAGACCTGCGAGAGCGGCGGGGCTCCGGCCCATCCGTGGACAGCGGCAGCACCGCCCGGGGCACAGGCCGCACCGAGGGACCGGGGACGGGGCGCGGCGCCGCGGGGCTGGGACCGCTACCTGCGTCACGTGAAGTGCACGCCGCAACGGCCGCTGGCCCCGGTGCGCGCGGTGAGGTCACGGCGAGGCGGGGCCGCGGGGCGCTGTCCACGGCACCTCGGCCCGTAGGAGAGGCCGCCGCGCTCCTGCCCGAGGCCACGCCCCCCGCCCCTCAGCGCCGCCGCCATGTTCGGGGCGAAGCTCGGCCCGGTCCATTCCGAGCCGAGGTGCGAGGCGGGAGAGTGACTCGGAACTGGTGCGCTCCAACAAGGAGCCGTGGGCTCCTCGAAGCCCTGTGGATGCTTCAGTCACCTCCTCCAGCATACAGAGAAAGCATTGCTGTGCTGGATGCCGCCCCAGCTGGGGTATGTGACCCACCTGCCATGGGCTGTCTGTAACAGGAGATGTACCTGGCAGGAAGGAAAACAGGATAAAATGAACATCCATCTGCACGATTTCCAGTGGATTGTAAAGAAAACTGGTGATGGAAGCCAACACCTTTGCAACTGCACAGTGTGAGGCATCGCAGGGACATGAGAAATTATCCTAGCCTTGAAGATAAGTGTGCTGCACCTTCCTCATGTTAAGGCATTAAAAGATACAAGCCCAAAGAAAGTAATTGCACTTGACGTTAATGGCAAAGGGCAGCATTAAACCATATGTGTACGTATAAAGTCCTTTGGTGATCCCTGCCCTATAGTTTTCATTACAAATAGAATATAAGTATAAACAAAAGCACCAGTCGAATAGCTGTGAAGGGAACATGTTCCAAGGATGCTCACACTTTCTCTCCAAAATTCGTAAATAAAGCAGAATGAAAGTAGTAGACCTTGGCAACATGATTGGAACTACGTTTGAGGCATTTTTGTCTGAGTGACTTATTGCCCCAGGTTATGTGGCCAAATATAAAACACAAGACAATACAATTTCAAGTGTTCTTTGCTGGCAGAATTTTTATTTATATCTTCAAAGTCTTCTCCTGGATGTCTTCAAATTACAAATGTCTGTCCATTTTCTGTAATAATTCAGAGCACAACATATTTGTTATTTACCTGCTCTTAATCAAGTTACACAGTACATACAACCAAGGTCAATCATCTAACAGACACATATATTTCAGGTAAATATTGACACCATCACATAAATACCAATGTTTGATAATTCCCTGGGTAAATAAAAAGATATGAATAATGGGAAAATGAGCACACCTTGACAGGAAGGAGGAGAGAAGCTATAATTTGGTTTGTGCTCACAAAAATGAGTTTGGCAGGGCCAGGTGGACAGAAATGGGAAGCAAAAACCTTAGGAGGCAACACAATGGGCTCCATCTGGGACTTCAGCTCCTAATGGTCACACAGATTTTCGTGAGACTTATTGGTTATTGTAGCTATTGATTTAAGTAAAATTCATTTCTTCTAGACAGAAAAAAAAACCACACACAAAAAAACCAACAGTAATACATAAATAAATCAAAAGCCCTGTTACCATCTCAGCAGTTTCCTTGGCAGCTGCGCATCTTTGAGGAACTACTAAATACTGCAAAGAGAAGGTGTGAACGGTTGTGTGTTAACATTTTTGGATACAGTGTTTAGTGCAGGGAACAGACTGTGCAGAGGGATGGCACTGGAAGCGCTGCAGGACAGGGAGGAGACGTCCAGGCAGGCTAGGGGAGCCCATTATTTTCCCTCCCCCCCCCAATGAAGTGCGTGCTGAACCGGTTACTAGCAGCTAGCCAGATGCTGGTTGAGCCTTCTGGCAAGTGGTGAAATATTGTGAAATGCTGCAGCTACTGAGTTTTAACCTTATTAGGAGCAGACAGAAGCCATCTTTAGAGCAATCATGTTATGCTGACTGAACATAAATTCAATTAAAAATTACAGTGAGGACAAGCAGACCTCCCCTCTTCAGAGAGAAACCTACATGTCAAGTCTCACTTTGAATACCAGTGCAGTGAACAGGGTAAATATGCTTCGATAGAAACCAAGCTGTTACAGTATGTTTTAAATCCTTATGTTGGGCTTTGCCCAAATTCACAGAATTTATGTTTAGCTTCTTCGCTTCGCTTCCCTTCTCTTCTCACACAAAGTGAATTTGTGTGCTTGAAACAGCAAAATTCTGGTTTATTGTGCTCTGGAGCAACTCCCAGTTCCCCAACACTTATTTCAACTGGAATCCCTCCTGTTTCTCATACTGCTGTGGGCTTTTCTTCATTCAGTGTCTCGTTGCCACCAGTCTGCACCTCCTGAGCCATACCTTCTGTGCACTCATCTGCTTGCTCTCCAGTGAGCCCCTGTGATGGACAGTAAGATATTTTCTCATTATTCTAGTTTTAATTCTTACAATTTCCAATTTACCTGCCCATTTGTGTGTCCATTTGTATGCTTACCTCTCCATCCCAGTAACGAAAGGGAGATACATACACTGGCTTTGGTTCCTGTTAAACTGTCACACTTTGAAACTGGCTGGAATGAAAATCCCTCAGTGGATTGAAAACTTAGAAAAGTTGCAATTCATAGCAGACACAGAGCCAAGTTTTCCAGCTCCCTTAGCATCATTCTTATAGGAGCTTTGCGCTGGAAAAGTGTTAACAATGTTAGAGGAGTTTTGCACTGGATAAAGTGTATAATGCAGGATAGTCACAACAGCACCCCTGAAATGGAAATCAGATGTGAAATTGTCTACTGACAGACTCACTGTCTCACTATGATTTAAATTTATCTTTATTATCTCCAGCATGTCAGTGTGAATCTGACATACTTTCTTACTTATTTCTGCCTCTTTTATGTCTTATCTCAGGTGTCACTTAAAACTAGAACCAACCTGTTTGGACAAACCAAAGCATGGTTTAACAGAACTGGAACCAAACTATTTTTGGCAACACACCGTGGACCCACCAATTGTTCCACACAGTATGGCATTGCATGACTCTCTAATGCCTTACCCCTGTCTTCACTTGGGTTTGGGACATCGGTTTTCCTCGCCAGCTCAGCAGCTACTTGCAATCAGCATTGAGGTTCCTGTGGTTAATTGCTTCACACAACTGTCTCTCCAACACAGCATGACTGCTCAGTAGGCTTGTTTCTTCAAAGGGTAATGTCATAGGAGGTGGTCTGGATACAGGATTACTCATTTAAGGACAATCTCATTAATAGCTTTCCCTCCTGAGATAGATACATTTATGTATTTTTGGCAACTCTTCATTGTTACTGGTAATGTAATTCCACTACAGACAAAGTTTACCAGAAGTTCTCTTAAGCCAAGAATAGAAAATCCATTTGACTTTACTTTTCAATGTGTTTATTATACAAGAAAACTACAAAGCAACATAGCTTCAAATCTAAAGTATCGCCTCTTCTTAAAGCAATTGGGAAATGGTAAAGCATCCTCAGACTTTGAACCTACCAGTAAATACAGTGAATGTCCTGGGCTCTGGTTTTTAGGATTAAACAATTAGGATTGTTTAATTTTTAAATTTGAGGCTTAAAACTTTAGAGCATCCTAGACCAAACAGCTCCAACAAATTATTAATTTAGTTTTCAGTGGAGAGGCTTTGAGGTTTTTGCTGCTTATCCTATGTAGACATTTCAAGTGCTAAAAAACTTTTTAAATCCCTCTAAAGAGTAGCAGAGAAACAGCACACTCTTCCAGTTGGAATTTGCACCAATTCCTTGTACAACATTTATCCCCCTTTTCTGCAGCCCTCTCAATTGAAATACTCTCAAATTAACCCAGCAGGCACTCAGATTAACCCCTTCTCCTAAGCACAGGAGCTTTCCTGGGCAGGGTATGTCACTTGAGTCACTTGAGTTGACCACAGCTGCTTTGACCCTTCCCCTCAGGAGCGCTCTACCACTCCAGGAGCTCACATGGGAAAGTTAACCACAAATTCTGGCGTACCCCCCCCCCCCCCCCCCCCCCCGCCAGGGTGTTGCAACTCCAACCCAGCATCCTCTACTGTCATCACATGCTATAGTCTCCCTGTACAGTATCCAGCGTTCTGCCTGCTGTTAAACACCCTGCACTGTCAATGCTCCACTTACATCCATTACTGTGAAAAGATATTAATTGTAAGCACACTTTTCAGCCTAGAGTTCTTATCATGTTTTTAGGAGGAACCAAATTACTTTTAGCAGCAACTGACAACTGCTGACTGCTGCCAGGCAGCTCCTCTGTGAGATTTCTAATTCAAACTTCCCTGGGCTTACTCCATGGCTTGGAGTTTTATTCTAGTAGACATAGCTGCATTGAATGGGAAAATGGGGCTTTTTTTGTAGCACTAGTACATATCTGCTTTGAGCTGCTGTGTAGTTGCATTTTGTGGTGAACTTACTACACTCCCTAAAATGGCACATGCTCAGGTGTTGGCAGAAGGCTTGTTTGAAATAGCACAAGACAGTGCTTCATGCTGGTGTTCTCTGCAGTTGGCTCAAGTGGGTTCCAGCATCTGGGCATACTTCCATGGAGTAGCTACACAGCCATGTTCAGCACATTTTACTACTACTCCAGGCAACAGGTGAAATCATGACCCTGATGAATTAGCAGCAAATTCAGTGCTTTCCACCAGTCTCTTTTATCTTCCTTTTTTTTTGTCAACTGGTATCAGGCTTTTCCCCTTCCTCAGTTCTACATGGGAGAAGCATATTAATTACCTCGGATACCTCCTGCAGCAAAAATTATGTGGGGAATCTCACGTGGGTTATTTCTACTCCCTTTCCTTGCTGAAGCCTTGGCTTCGTATGCCACAAGTTTCAGTGATATATCCCTGACTTCCCAGGACAAACTTCCCATGGTGAAGGAGACATAAAAACTGGTCCCAGTTTCTTGTATTGGGCAGGTTAAATGAGGGGCAGCGAGGAAAGCCAACAGCATGCTGGGCTGTGGAAACAGAAGCACAGCCAGTAGCTGGAGGGAAGCAATGACTGCCCTTGCCTCAGTAGCAGGGGTAACAAGGGAGATGGGGGGGGGAGAGAGGGTGTCAAACAAAAGACAGAAGCAGCAGAGCCAGGCTCTTCACAGTGCTGCATGGCAGGAGGATGAGAGACAGTGAAAATATTAGTTCAATCTAGATACAAGGAAAACACTTTTCTCTCAGGGGATAAACGAATGCTGCAACAGGGATTCAGAAACAATTGTGGATCTTCCACCCTTCAAGACCCAACAAACAGAGCCCTGAAAAGTCTGGTCTGATTCTAGTGTTCACCTTTCTTTGAACAGCAGCTGCCGTGGATGACCTCCAAGGTTCCTTCAAACCTGATTGAAGCATCTATAATTGCACCAACTTCACAACAGAAGTCATATCACATCTAGGGTTAAGCATGCAATCATTATTTGGTCAACAGGCAAACTCATATTGATAGTTTTACATAGACGGCATCTATCTTGGTTTTAATTATTCCCTGTTCTAAAATTTCAGGCTGTATTGCTTTGGAGAAGACAGTAGCTTAGATGTACATACTGTTTTATTGGATCACCAAAGATGTCTCCTCGACTGATCCTGGACAGCAGATGATTTTCAGGTGACTTTATTCTCCAAACTTGTTCCTGCATAGAATCAAAATGCACGAGTCCATTTGCCTGGCTGCAGAGCTCTTGGAGACAAACAGAGCTGAATGCAAATCAGGAAAACACAACTTCAACATCACTGTTCCACAGGTCCTTGATAGCAAATTAGCCCACTACAACTACAAGAACAAAAGCAACTCTACGTGTGATTATTTCTCTGGTATCTCACTGCATTGTTGTTAAAATCTCAGAGTAAACAAAGAATTACCACATACACAAAGCAGCAAGTGAATCAATAAGAGAGGTAGGTTAGGGAGGAGCTCTGGCATACAACATTTCTTATAGCTGCCAAATAATGAATTCATGTTGAAATTAGCCAGAGCGCTGAACTTAATTTGTCCTAGTATTGTAATGGGAAGTTAGTATGTTGGCAGGAGAAACAGCAAAAGTTTTCCCACTATCACTGCAAAAAAGCCTGCCAGCATTTGGCACTGTTGACTGCCAACTGCCTTTCCCTTAACCAAAAGAGAATTTCAAAGACTAATTTTAGTATTTTACCAGTGGATTAGGAGAAAACTGCTAGAAAATTCTTTTCAGTATTTGCAGGAGATTCAAAAGAGAATCCTAACAAAAATAGAGAAACAGTCTTTTATTTTTGATAGCTTTCTTTTAGCTACACATACAACACTGTGTTGTGGGGTTTTTTGTTGGGTTTGGTTTTTTTTTTCTTTAGATTGCCCCTTTTGGTGAAAATAAAACATGAAGGTATTCTGACTTCATCACACTCAACTGGAGAATTATCCTCATCTCTTATTCTATACCACTGGCTGTGTTTTCTTCAGGAGGATCTATTTTGATTTTTAATGCTATTTATCCTGATGAAGGAATGTGTAATTATCTTCCCACTTCTTTAAATTGGAAGAAAATAAATAAGGCAAGACAGTTCTTCCATCAGTTAAAGCTTCTAAGGTATCCAAGATCTGTGGCCCTCACTGGGAGCAGGGTTTGCTAATGAAGCTTTTGAAGCCACAGTGGAGGTGTCTGATTGTAATTGCTGAAAGGTGACTCTTGAAGAGGTTTATTTGCACTAATCAACACCATGTTGTGCCTCAAAGCTAGAATTCCCTTAGATGCACTGTTCCTACCGAGTTACTCTGCAATAACTAAACAGGCTTTTCTGTTTACTTCTGTTCTGGCACCGTATCTGTTTCTTAATGGGATCCTTTGAAGCTGCTCTCCAAACCTGTTGTACAGTTAAAACTTCATAATGTCTTTCTAACACTTTCCTCTTGCAGCCCCCAATCCCTTCTCCTCTGGTGCCTGAGCCAAAGGGACCTTCAGCAGAAGTGTTAATGTAAATTATCTGAGGGCTCAGGGGTGGGCTGTAAATATCGAATCTATCACATGCAGAGCAACAAACGTTTCTTATGTTCCTGATGGTAACCATTCGAAAACTTTACATTCACAGTGCTGGATGCAGCTGGACAGTATTAGGGAGTGATTCTTGTTCACAGCTGAACAGCTCCAGACTTCCCTTAATTTTTGTTACCTGTGTTTTACTGTACAATTTTTCTCCAGTAAAGTAGAAACATCTGAGCTGATGTAACTGATGTCTCAGTTACCAGGGTGAGCGTACTGTTCATGCTTCACTTGGACTCTGGATCCGTTGGCAGCCACCATATCTCTGACTAGATTCTCAGAAAAAATAACGGTAGTGGTGTAGGAAAAATGTCACATTCACCCCAAACATGTCCCTGGCCCGTTGTTCTGTGCTTGCTTTATCAACGCAGAATGCATTGTTCTGACTTTGCTCTCAATTCCTTTCAGACCCGGTCGATGTGCAGTTCAGGCTGTTACATTACACAGGTCCTCCCATTTTATGAAGTCTGCACCCACCAATGCTGAGCTTACAGTTGTGCTACTAACACGAGGCAGTTGTGGTGCTCAGGACACAGCATCATAATGGTGCCTGGCTCTCTAGTCTTCTCTGCAGTTACCGGAGGGTGCCTGGATGGTGCTTGTTTTACTAACATGAAAAGAGGATTGTTACAGTTTCATTTTAAGACATTTTGAGCTGTGTGCAATCCTAGTCTGATTAACTGTAGTATCTCCTTCAATGCCCAGTAGACTACATGAAGAGCAACATCATTAAGTGAAAGGCAGAAGCCATGGTGAAACAAGTTTGGATTGTAATGATGTTATGTTTAGATTCTTAGTGCTATTGCTGTAGCAGCCCAAGGCAATTACAGACCTTTCCCATGTAGACCCCTTCCCTGGATGTGCACACTTGCCTGTGGAAGGCTGGCACTGAAGCCAATTAAAGGGGGGGGGAAAAATCAAAACCTCCATAAAGGTTTGTGGATAGGGAGAAGTATAATCCTACCTGTCATTTCTTATTCAGTCCAGCTAGCAAATCACGATCCACGCTCATTACCACCCTTGCAACATTGTAGCAAGGGAAGGATCTAGCTCTGAAGAGCAAGGGTTGCGTGTCACTTTCGGGACTGTGATTAGACCAAGTCTCAAGTAAATGAGTTTGAAGGCGACAGTTCAGTAAATACTCTAAAGCCACTAAGTGTAGATGGCACACACTGTCACCACGGGCACTCTGTGTGCGATAGAAGCTTAACAGGAGTAAGCCGGGAGGCTGAATTATGATTCCTCCTGCAGACAGGGTGAACATTTCAGGCCGAGGCTGAGATCATTGGCTAGACACCACTGAGGAGCCAAGAGGCAGCGAGGCCATCAGACCAGAACAGAGAGATAAAGCAAGCATTTCAGTAAACAAAGAGGCTTTTGGAAGGAATTTACACCTTCTCAAGCTGGGACAAAACACACGTGTTTCAGGAGCTGGGTCTGGGTTTGTGGCACCTGTGTGCTTTACCTTATTCTGTAAGGTAAAGGTGCTGCCTGTGTCTGCTAGACAGCACTGAATGGGGACCTTCATGAACCCCTCACCTCATTATCCCCCTCAGCACACTTCAGAGAATTTTCCCCACCTGAGGGTGTTCCAAATACTCACTTTTGGAAATGCTTTAAGACACGATCTACTAAATACAACATTAGGATACTTTGGCTACTGCTGCTTGTGTTATGTCTCAGCCCTAGAGAAATATTAAGGCTGCAGAGAATACCTGGTGCCATTTGTTGTTTTCAAGATGCTGGTCATCACTTCCATACATTCCTGTGCATGCCATTCATTAAAACATTGGCCAAGTATTGCTTGAGGTCAGAACCTGAGGTTGCATTTAACTCCCTCAAGTCACAGTTCTCTCAGTTACTATATGAATTTTCTAAACAGCAGAATTCCAGCAAAGCCTTCCCCTGCTCCTTTAAGGATATAAATGCGTTATTTTGGCCACAGATTAAACAATCTTCATGGGTACAGTTTTACATAGATCTGTCAGCAGCTTCTACTGGACTGTAGCAGAAACCAATCTCAAAGTAATTTATTAACATTTTGAGGCTATCTGAAGGTCACATGTAATCATAAGGCAAACAGAGGGGGTGCTTACTTAAAGCAAACAGTAATTTGATTAGCCTTGAAACCCTTCAAGTTAGTGGGGCCAAAAGCTTTCCAAACAGACAAAGGGAGCTCCTGGTGCCTGTCAGGGTAACAAAACCCTTTCAAAACTCACGTGCAGAAGGTGCAGTTGCAGCTGTCACACGAGTGACTGACAAATGACTTTAACACTTCAAAAACTTCAGTCAGTCAGTCAAAAGATGTAGAGCCCCAGATGCTGAAGTCAGGTGAGTTTAGGAGGTACTTATTTGGCATCAGAAATACCTAGTCCTCATGATTGCCTGCAATCAAACATTCAAGTTTCAGATGTGTGGGGAAAGCTCCAGATCAGTTGCATTGTAAATTTAATCTGCTGGGTTCAGCTGTGAGTGTTTTTGTACAGGGAGGTGGTGGAATGGAGGAGGTGGAATGGAGGGGGGGACACAATCAATCAGTAGGTCTCTTTTTCATCATGAATGCCCAAGGAATTGTCATCACCAACAGTAAAGCATAAATGCCACTTAGCTGAGCTTCACAATGTGTTACATACAGAGTTACATACCACGTGTTCAATCCTTGCCCAGAAGTCACTGATTGATTTACCTTTCTCCTCAAAAATATGAAGATTCTTATTTTCCACAGAATGTAAAATCAATGATCCCTTCGTTCCTGACCCACATTTGCCGCAGGGCAAGTAATTATGAATGAAAATACCACTTTGTTTATGAGTTCCATTTATGACAGAGATTAAGCTATGAAATTTGTACTCCTGGCACCTTATTAATGCTGCTCTGCTGTAAAATTCCTCAGGCAACAGGTGAAATAATGACTTAAAACTGCAACAAGAGTAGCTCGAGAGAGGACGCCTTCAACACCGGAGCGGGGGGGAGATCAGCGTCCAGGAGCCTCAACTCAGAGCGACTACAGCCACCGAGGGAGCCTCAGGTCATCGACAGGACCTGCCCGGGAGCCGGCAGCTCAGCTGACGAGAGCGAGCAGCTGACTCACACGGGGCGGAGCCAGGAGCAGCGGCACCAGCGCTGACTGGGTAAAAACCTGCCCCAGGGAGCGCGGGCGATCAGGAGCGCTGCATGGTGAGCGCTCGTCGTATGACCAGGGCCCGGTCCGGGAGTTCTGTCTGCTCTGGCTGCCGCGGCGGTGGCCAGTGTAGGCACCCAGACAGAGCCGATGAGAGGGGAGGCTGCAGCTCAGAGCTCGGGGTGTAGAGACGAGAGTGCCTGCACTGGTCTGGTGAGGGGAGGGTGCGCAATGGGCAGGGCTGCACTCGGTGCTCCCTGGTGGAGGTCCTCCTGCAGCAGGGGCTGAGCTGCGGGATGCTGTTAATAGACTGCGAGATGTCAGAGAAGCTGAGGAAGCAGGAATGCTTGCTCCCGGCCCAGACGACGCAGGGGCCTCGAGCTTCACCTCTAGCTCATGGAGGAAAGAAGGAGGCCGTTAACCCAGGAAGCTGGGAATTAGTGACAACAACAACAACAAAAAAAAAAACAACGAAAAAAAGAAGGAAAAGGACAACCAAAAGCGAGGGGCTTCCCCCTAAATCCCCTGTCCCCACGCAGAACCGCTTTGCTGTCCTGCAGGGGGCTAATGAGGAAGCGCACTCGAGCCAGAAACAGCCGGCTGATGCACTGCTAAAGAAGATCTCTACTGGTGCTGCCAGGAAAAAGCGGCAGGTCGTAGTAGTAGGGCACTCTGCACTGAAAGAGACAGAAGCACTTGTCTGCCGTCCAGACCCCGTCTCAAGTGAGGTGTGTTCCCTACCGGGAGCACGGATCAGGGATGTGGCAGAAAGGCTGCCTGCTCTAGTAAGTCCCGCGGACTATTACCCACTCCTGGTGATACATGTGGGTGCTAGGGATATAGACAGTAGTAGCCTGGGGAACATAAAGAAGGACTATAGAGCCCTGGGGGAGGTGGTTAGGGGCTCTGGAACTCAGGTGATCTTTTCATCAATTCTCCAGAATACAGGGGAGGACCTAAAAAAAGCTAGGAGGATTGGCCAGGTTAATAAATGGTTAAAAGGGTGGTGTCATAGTCAGGGGTTTGGGTGTCTTGAACACGGGACCCAAGCTTGTAGGCCAGGTCTAGTGGGGGCTGGTGGAGCTGGTGTGATAAGGGAAAGAGCAGTTTTGGTAGGAGGCTCGCCAGATTGGTCAGGGAGGCTTTAAACTAGATGTGTTGGGGGAGGGGAGCATCATTCCATTCCAACACACCCAGTCAGTTGCCAGAACCTATAATAAATGCTTGGAGCAATGTAGAGATATCCCAGCTGCTCCAGCCAATGAGCCGGCTTCAGTTGGAGCTTGGCTCAGATGCCTCTATACAAATGCCCGTAGCATGGGGAACAAACAAGAGGAATTAGAGATGTGTGCACGTCTACGGGGGTATGATATAATAGGCATCGCAGAAACATGGTGGGATGGCTCCTATGACTGGAGTGTTGCAATGGAAGGTTACAGGCTCTTTAGGAAAGAAAGGCCTGGCAGGTGGGGAGGGGGAGTTGCCCTTTATGTTAGGGATAGGCTGGAGAGTATGGAACTCTGGGGACAGGTGAGCAGTCCAATGAGAGTTTGTGGGTCAGGGTTAAAGGGAATACAGCTATGGGAGACATTACTGTGGGGATCTGTTACAGACCGCCTGATCAAGGAGAACCTGCGGATGAAGCACTCCATAGACAGATAGGAAAAGCCTCACGCTCGCAGGCCCTTGTCCTCATGGGTGACTTCAACCACCCTGACATCTGTTGGAAGGACGGTACGGCCTGGCACAAGCAATCCAGGAGGTTCCTCGATTGTGTAGAAGACAACTTCCTTCTGCAAGTAATAGAGGAGCCGACAAGGAGAGTTGCCATGCTTGACCTCATGCTCACCAACAGGGAAGGGCTCATTGGAAATGTGACGCTCCAGGGCAGCCTTGGATGCAGCGATCATGAGATGCTCGAATTTGAGATCCTCAGGACAGTGAGAAGAGGGTGTAGCAAGCTCACTGCCCTGGACTTCAAAAGAGCAGACTTTGGCCTCTTCAGGAACCTGCTTAGGAAGGTTCCATGGGATACAGCCCTAGAGGGCAGAGGGGCCCAAGACTGTTGGTTGATATTCAAGGATCACCTGCTACAAGCTCAGGAGTGCTGCATCCCAACCAGAAGGAAGTGCAGCAGGAGGGTCAGGAGACCTCCTTGGATGGATAATCCCAGGCACAGCTATAGGTTGGGCAGAGAAGAGATTGAGAGCAGCCCTGTGGAGAAGGACTTGGGGGTGTTGGTTGATGAGAAAATGAACATGGGCTGGCAGCGTGCGCTCGGAGCCCAGAAAGCCAACCGTATCTGGGCTGCATCAAAAGGAGCGTGACCAGCAGGTCAAAGGAGGGGATCCTGCCCCTCTACTCTGCTCTCGTGAGACCTCACCTGGAGTATTGTGTGCAGTTCTGGTGTCCTCAACATAAAAAGGACATGGAACTGTTGGAACAAGTCCAGAGGAGGGCCATGAGGATGATCAGGGGACTGGAGCACCTCCTGTATGAAGACAGGCTGAGGAAGTTGGGGCTGTTCAGCCTGGAGAAGAGAAGGCTGCGTGGAGACCTCATAGCAGCCTTCCAGTATCTGAAGGGGGCCTATAGGGATGCTGGGGAGGGACTCTTCATTAGGGACTGCAGGGATAGGACAAGGGGTAACGGGTTAAAATTTAACAGGGGAAGTTTAGATTGGATATAAGGAGGAAATTCTTTCCTGTTAGGGTGGTGAGGCACTGGAATGGGTTGCCCAGGGAGGTTGTGAATGCTCCATCCCTGGCAGTGTTCAAGGCCAGGTTGGACGAGGCCTTGGGTGAGATGGTGTAGCGTAAGGTGTCCCTGCCCATGGCAGGGGGGTTGGAACGAGATGATCTTAAGGGTCCTTTCCAACCCTAACTATTCTGATTCTATGATTCTAAGATAATTACCTTACAATGCAGGCATTTTGAAGATAAAGTTAGCTCTGTATTTGCAAATACAATGTTTTAGGACCTTATCTTCTATATGAAAAGGTGTGAAACACTTAGAATTATCTTAATTTATTTCCATGACATTTTGGTTTAGATCCAATCAATCCCTGGTACATTAAGGAAAATCTTGTCATTATTCAATAATGGGATTTAGCTATTCAAAGCTATTTTCTTACCCTTTAATTTTGAAAAGGTAAGTCTTCAAATATTAGCAAAATTAACTCTGTGCCATGGTGAAACACTTTAATCTATAGAATATCTTTATTGCACCTGGTGTGCCAAGATGCTTTGATGAATGACAGAAATAAGCAAATTCAGCATGTCCCTTCAACTTGCAGCTGAAACCCCAGTGCAGAGAAGCAATGTCCTCACTGATGTAAGGCCATGGCAGAAGGTTCTTCTGAAGCATCTGAAAGGCAGATGATATAAACTACATCTAAATCTGAAGTAGACACTCTCCAACATTAATTTATTTGATTTAGTTTCCTCTGCTTTCAAATGGAAGTAAACAAAGCTTCTTCCTGCTCAGTGATAATCCACGCTAACGCCATAGTTCAAGGTCAGGACCATTCCCAAGTGTCCCTTTGTGTGTAACACCTAATGTAGAAATAGCACAACAGATTAATCTGACAAATGATTTCCATTATGAGTGGAGCAGGTCAAACTCCTGTAATGGGGAAAGATCTTTACAGTCTATTTCATCCCTGTCAGTCCTGAAAAGCCAATCCGTACCCAGTAGCCATTACAGAGCATATCCAGCCAGGATTTACAGAGGTCTAATTTCTCACATACTCCAGCTGTTGTTCCTAATGTAAATTACAGCTTACACAAAATCTAGCAAATGCTGTGCTTCCAGGCAAAAATAATGCCTGGAGCCTTTAGCCAAGGTCAGGTGTATTAGAAAAGTGATGACATAAGGATACATTTAAAGCAGCATTGTAATTTGTCATAACTGCCTTCCTACAAAAATAGCCTTTGGAACTTCAGCATTTGCTGGGTCATCCCATGTAGGGATGGTGATTAAGTGTTAATGCGTGTATGTTGTGCATCCAGACTGGTGTAGCACTAGATTCTGTTTCTTGGTAACAGAACTCCAAACACAGACTTTAAATACAAACATACTCCACTGCTTTTTTGCTCCCTTCCTATTTAGCAAATGCAGTTTTTATCTGTGCAGAATCTCACTTTGGTAATATTGATTGCAAAAGGAAGCAGCTATAGTAGGTATAAGAATTCCAAGCAGTTGCAGAAGGCGTCTCTTTAAAGAACAATAAAACAAAGGCACCACTGAACTGGACCTTCTGGGTGAATATAACTGAGAACAGGTTAGACAAGAAGTGTCTGTGGAAAATCTTATTCAGGTAGGCTCCTCCAAGAGGAGCTTTATACAAACCAACACTCGGGCAGAAAGAGGAGTTGGGGCCTTTCAGTAATTTTTACTTAAATTAGGCATGTTTTTACCATTTTACACCCAATGAAGAAATCCATTCATTGTATTCCATTGCTCTGAAAAATTGAACGTCATTGTCTTAGATGCTCAAAAAGGAAATAAAAAAAAAAGGTAACCACACCCCACCCCACTCCAAACCTGTCTTTTTCTTGTTGTTGTTGAGCAGATAAGCTGTGGAAAAGATTTTCAGTGCAATCATTTTCCATCTGATGTAGAAAAGGGCTGAGGTGTGAGAACTGTGGACCCCAGGCCACCAGCAAGCACAGTCAGATGTAAAGACAGCACAGTCTCTCTCTCCATCAGGCACAGGTTCTGCTGTCCTCTTGTAGATTTACAGCTGATTAACTACATATTAATGGTCTGCACACCCTGTAGTTTGTGACAGCTTTAAGCTTCTGTAATATCAGCTAGCCAGCAAGCAATGCAAAGTGTATGCATATCCACAAACATCATGACAGCATATCACAGTGTTACCAAGAGGACTTGGAACATACCAGTGCTTCCTTTAACCGCGTACCAAGTGTCACTCGCCAGAAACATGTAATGTAACCCTAGCTGACAGCTCCGTTAAGCACAAATTGATGGTATTGCTGTAATGGAGTTATCAGTGACAGATACCTCCTGTACAGCTTCCAGGTCACACTCACTTAAGCAATGATAAATGAGCATGAAACACTGTTAGCACAAAACAAGATCGTAAATACTCAATTCTCAGTTAAAAACCCCAGCAACTCCAGACAGCTCTAGCATCTTGCAGTTTCCATGATTTTATGGATGTTGTCACCCTTGTCAAAAATGTATCACAAAGTGAGACTTTTGCAGATTTAAAAAAACAAAACAAAACCCCACCACAAAAACAAAAGGAAGGAAAAAAACCCCACAAACTCAGTTATCCATCCAGAGCAAACACTGCATCACCCTACACTGGCTAATACATAAATACATTGGTGAACCTCATGGAGTTTATAACAGCTTTTGCTATCCCAAGGTCTGACATCCATCTGTCCGTCCTGTCACAGAAAGCTGCTTAGGCCAAGAGGATGTTAAGAACAAAAAAGTCAAAAGTTGTGAAATTCCACTGTCTGAGACTCCTCTATATCCGAGCACTGACACAGGTGGGAAGCCAATGGCTTGCAACTGAGAAAAATGGGAAGAGTCCCTGGGTAAGCAGCCCTTGCAATTGTGCTTTATCCCCAAGGAGTTATCTCCACAGGCTCCAGTGGCTTTTAAGAATTAATAAAGCATATTCCTGAGGATGTTTGCTGATTACAGTTAGACCAGTGACAGCCTGGGACCGGACAGACCAGCAGCAGCTTCCCCACTGCAGGGGCAGAGTGTGAGCACCCTCTGCTACCCCACCACCTGGGATTTACAAGGTTCAACACAAAGGGCATGACCCGTTCCCTACCCAGGCATCACACTACCAGAAGTCTGCCATCTCCAGATTATCCAGCACTCAGACACATGCTGCGTATAGAGAACGGTATCATTTTGGCCATTTACATGAAAGTTAAATCTAAACTCGGGAACGGCAAACCATGCTTGAACATGAGCAAAGACCCAGTATGAGGCAGCCAGAGACAGCATCACATCTAAACCCTTGAGAACAATCAAAAATTTGTATTTTATCCTCATTTCATGTAATGCTAGAAAAAAATGAGTTCCTTACTCATTAAAACTTAAGATTTTTGAAGAACATCTAAATTTTCTGATTAAGGAGGATGCCAGTTTACAAACCATGCAAACATTTATGCAGCATATTCATTATTTATATATTTTGCAGGTTTTATTTGCTTTTATTTAGTTATAGTTCCTTCACTAAGTTCAAAGAATAATCAAACACTTCTCACCAAAAGCAAGTCAGAAAATAGCATTGAAATGTCTGCTAGAAACCTCACACTCATGCCAGCACCCTTCTAATTTCCTGTGGTTACCTCCTCTTTCCACCACTACACAGATGGAAGTAACCACTACAATACTGTACAGTAAGAACAAATTAGCTATACATGTCAAAATACTTGAATTATTACATTTACTGCTAGAAATCTCTGTAGCATTGTGCCATGTGCTTTCAAATGTGCTGGAATTTCTGCCCTGGGAAGTACATTACAAGACAATGCACACAGTATTGCTTCAGTCAGAATTTTTTAATCATATTCCTACAAAATCATGTAAACATTAGCATACAGATCCAGAAAAATCAATATAATATAATGGTGCATAAACTGTAAGTTTAGAAGAATGTCAGGAACACTTGAACGGTTTATAAATTAATATATATACAGTAATGGGTACTCTTCATTAGATAAGAACACCTCAAAACTGAGGAATTTAGGTGCAAGAGCTGTAAAACTACAGAAGTGCTCCAACACCACACGTGACTATGAGGCAACATTGCAATCTACATGACTGCCTGTTGTTCATATTAAGCATTCAATTTGGCTACTAAAAAGTAGAAAACAAAAGTTTGGTAGGAATCTTATTTTTATGTGAAATCATATAGCAAACATCCCTAAAGGAATACAAAACCCAAGAAGGGGACTACTGCATAAACAGGTTTCTAGAAGAATGGAACTGAAGCTTACTGGGCTGCACAAAGAGATCTTCGGTGTCTCCATTCCACACTACTTCAAATAAAGCACCAAAAGGCACCTCCAGCTAAAGAAAACTCAGGGAGTTTATAAACAGTGACAGGCGGAGGAAAAGAGATGCAGAACACATACTGGGCTGATGCAAAATTCCTGCTCCCACATGCAGCATTCTGGGCAGTTTAGCTCTTTATTGAATTAGAAAGTCATGAGAATATACTGTTGCTCATTTGTTAACTCTGGGCTATCCAGAGCTAATCCCCACTAAACCAAGAAAAATACAATCTTCAACCTGTCTGCAATCAAAGTCGTATTCAAAATGTTCTTACAACATTGCCCTTTACCAGATCAGGGACACACAGCAGAATACAGGATGTATCACTCTTACTCAGATGACACATCACACAGAAAATAAGTTATTTTCCTTTTCTCCTGTCCATACAACCGTATTTCATGGGGGGAAGGAGGGGGGAATGTAAGGTAAGCCTATCCTGAAGAATTCTCTCAAATAAAAGCCTATCTTCCCCATCAGGTATCAGTGAAAACATAAGCTGCATAAAACATACAGGATTATCCTGGAAACACTTGACACTGCAAAAACTCTCTTAAACAGATACTCTATAATATGATCTTGAGAGAATCTTTCTAGATATATTTTTCTGTTTCTAGAGCTGAAGTAGAATTTTATGCCATCTTATTTTGGGACATTTTTCATACCTGACCAATCTCAATGAGAATTAATACTGCATTAATAAAGATGCATTCATTTACAATAAAGGGGAGATCATACCCAGCCACTTCAGGCTTTTTGCTCTATTTCCTTCCACTTGTTTCAGAAAAAATTCTGTTCACCTCTTCTATAGAAAATCCTGAGTAGTATGGTGAAGGAGGTTTGGCAGACAGCACCAATTTTCCATCACTTGTCTTAATTAACAGGGTACATTTATCATCAGCAATGCCTCTAGAAGCACTATCACAGCTGAACCTAAATGCTGAAAGAAGAGATTTTGACAAAACACTGTTATTCCTATTGCCAGAATCTGAGCCAACACTGGGACATCAGGAACAGGAGAAAATACTTCAGCTAACGCTGAGGACACAAGTTGCAAGCACAGAAAAACACCTGAAACAGTAGCCCAAATCTTTTCCCTGTAATGGGGGTGGAGAAAGCTACAGCTGGTAGGAAGAACAGAAAGAAACCCTTGAACTGCTGTCACCTTCCAAGCAATATGCTTCCAAGCTGCTGCTTAGCATTAATGGCGCAGCACTCCAAAGGTATTTTATAAATGACCCAAAGTGCTATTGCTTCCACCAGACCAGCTCAAGCAGCAAGTGCTTTATGGTAGGCCAGACTGCCAAAAGCTTCCAGTATTTGATTACCAGGTTGTGTTTCAGGCTTGGAGAGGTTTTATCTGACATTAGCCAAAAGGATTTGCTGATGCCAGAGGCATAGCTCACTACATTTCCTGCTACAGTTTTCACTTGCATTGCTAAACTTGTGATAGCAACCATGGCAGACAAGAAACTCTAACACAGAAGAGTCTAAATTTAGCAATTTGAGCTTAAACTTAGACTGAGTTTAAACCACGAATAGACAGTTTCATTGGACTGGCTCCGTACATAAACCTGGAGAAGTTTTATCACAGATGTATCTACAGTTTTGTGTAAACCATTAAGGAACTACAGCCACACTAGTTTGGTATTCACAGAGATAGTAATAGGACAGGTTTCACACATATTTTGCCTTCTCTTCATTGTTGTTATTTCCATGCCTAAAAAGACACAGGCGCAAACTCCTAACTTGTGTTTTTACGTGTTGCCTGCAGACTTTCCTCCAACTGATAAGTGATTTCTATTTCCTCACTCAAGCTATCCCATGGAGATCTCATGCTCACATGTATGCACATTACAATACAGGAGAACTGATACGAAAATATAAACACAACTAACAGACCCTAATTCAAATAATATCACCAACAACAGTGAAGCCTGAGAAACTTCAGATACACTAACGTGTCTAAGACCTTGTTCAATGTTGTAACAGCACCAACAGAACGGTATTAAAGAGTTTCATGTGAACACGTTTCTCTCTGCTTCTAACTTTGGTCACATTTCTCATTTTCCCACCCTCCCATACTTTGTTCTTTCTCTACTTCATGCTAACTTTTACACCTGGTTCAATGAAGACCATGCAGTTGTGAAACGCATTACAGCTCCTCCAGAATCTGCCCATTTTTAACCATTTACTAAAAAATTAGGTTAAACCCAGGACACTAAGTTAAATCAATGAAAAAGTTAAGAACAACGATGGCATTGTGGCAGTCTTAAGGGGGTTATCAAATTATGACAATTTTCAATCAGAATGATCATTACAACACTTCTCTTTCATCACCCCAAGAGTTACAAGGCTGGCTGTACTCCAGCACTCAGTTTACATGAGAAATCGAGATACAAGTTCTGAAAAATAAAGGCAATGGAATACAGGAAAATCTTCTGACGGTCTTCAGCAATCTCTTGACTGAAATACAAACATGTTACAACATGTCCTGCTTAACAAGGTATAATGCAAACCAGATTTACCAAAGAAATCTTTTCTGTACACACATGAACAAGGTTTTCATGTATAAAACCACCCCAAAATTTTGTCTCTTAAAAGGTGGGGGTTTTAAGTGTATACATAACTACAAATGCAGTCAATATATATTAAGCCAATTATACCCAGTAATTCACATGATATACCAGAGGGAGGAGATGAACAATATTCTGATCAAATTCAAGTATTTTAATCATCAAAGCACAACCCTTTTTCTTCATCATCATCAGTAGAATCTGCATAGGACTCAATGGTGTTGTATATAAAAGAGTAGAGCTTGATATCTGGTCCTGAAGTAGAACAATTTTTGCATTCTTCATTGTAATATCTCAGTAACAGCCTGTAAATATCCCCTTTAAAATAAAAAGAAATAATTAAAAACCACTTAAGATCATGTCATATGAAGAATGTATGGTTGCAAATAAAGACCAGAAATGTATGCTCATGCTGAGATAGTGGCATGGAACATCTCTTTAAATGAGCAGTGAAAGAGGAGGTAGAGAACAGTATAAAGGGAACATGACTGTTTCCAAGTTTGTTCAGAACACACGCTGGGCTCCTCAACTTTCTGCTGAGCTTTCTGCATGAGCTACCCAAACATTAGGCTTGTGTATGTATTACTGACAATGTATTGTCAACTACCTAGCTTTGTGCTTCTGTCCCAGACATTTAACATTTACAGTGGGGCAACCGATACACCACTGTTCTTATCACACATCTGACTGCATCTTGTGGGATCAAGCCAGAACCACTGTAAAACAAACCCACATCAAGAATGCACAAGCACATTTTCCCTTTTTAAAGCATTCTGAGTTATATTAAAAACTTTTGCAAATCTTCTGTCATATATATTTCTAAATTCTGGACTGTAATTTACCAGTGAATTAGAAGAGGATTCTGGAAGTCTTCTAACAGATTAACACTGTACAGCTGACCCTGAATCAGAAGAGTTCCCCACTCTGGAAACAGGTACAAATGAACCAAGACCCATTTGCTTGTGTTCAGAACTTGATGACAGTAATTCTTACTGGACAATTTCCATTTAGAGACAGTTAAGTCTCTTCACTGCATGAGATCTCTTTATGCTCACCAATAGTTTGGCCCTTCTCACAGAGAAAAGTGTGCATGCTGTAAATATCCCGCATCAGCTCCACATCTCCAAAGGTAAAATAAACAACATCACGTCCAGCCTCAGCAGCTGCCAGTATCTGTATTAAGGCTGAAACAACAAAAAGATTACACACATGAACACAGGATAAAGCAATTTAGCGAAGGGAAAAAACACAGCCTGAAGTTTACAGCAAATAATCATACCACTCATCTCCAAGTAAATGCTACAAGACAATTTGAACAATGGGTAGACAAGTATTAGTTCCACTTTTAAAACAAAGTGAAGAATACTGGGCACTGCAGCTCAGTGTGGAAGTACTCTGTGCTGGAGTCACTAGTGATAACCACGTTTAGTTTCCAGATACACAATGCGTTTAAGTTTTGGGGTTTATTTTGGTCCATGCCTACCCTCAAGCAGCTTGCAGCCATTAACAAGCTAATAAACATGCAAGCCAGCACAAACAACAGAGCACCATCTCACATCCTGGTTTAAGCTGCTTGCATCAAGTCACCAATAGTGGGGTAAAAAGCATCCATTAAGCACATCGCGATTTCTACTCTTTGCCACCCTTCAGAAGGAAGGGTGCCAAACTTTCACTAAGTTAAGCTACACAAAGCAGGACCTGACCCAACTTTTAGCTCCTAAGATGAGACTTATGATTCTGCATCCTCTTACTGTGCAATTTAAGGTGTCCATTTTATCTATTACAGAAGTATACAGCATGGAATATGTCAGCTCATTCCAACCTATAAAAAGTGAGTGGTGATGTCAGGAATACAATTCAGGTTGTTTAACTTCCAGGTTTGTATAAAGCTTAGTGGACCAAGGTGCACCTCAAGTTACAGAATCAACGAGGTTAGAAAAGACCTTTAAGATCATAAAGTCCAACCTTTATCCCAGGACTGCCAAGTCCACCACTAGACCACGTCACTCAGGGCAATTACACAATTTCTGAACACTTCCAGGGACTGTGATTCTACCACTTCCCTGGGCAGCCTATTCCAATGGCTGAGCACTCTCTCTGTGAAGAAATTTTTCCTAATAACCAATCTAAACCTCCCCTGGCAAAGCTTGAGGCCGTTACCTCTTGTCTTATTACTTGGGAGAAGAGATCAGCCACCTCTTCTCTCCATCCTCCTTTTCAGGTAGTTGTAGAGAGCGATAAGGTACCCCTGAGACTTCTCCAGACTAAACACCCACAATTCCCTCAGCAATTCCTCAGAAGACTCGAGAAATCATCTGGAGTATTGATCAATGGTCCAGCTGAGCTAATGACTCAGTGCAATTGGAGAAGGTGGCTCTGGTCCAGCTACATTTTCTCCCTTCTCACTCACTTCCTGACTTTTCTGCAGCTCTCAGGAGCTCATCAGAGCAAATTCCATTCACCAACCTGGCAGAAAAGTTATATGACAAAAGGGTAAAAGCTAATTGTTTTCTGCTAGATTAGAATTGGCTGAGTGAATTGAGTTTGCTCAGAGCCAGAGCTGATGCAAGGGAGGGCACCAGATCATACAGTCAGGGACAGGGAAGGGGAGAAGAGAAACCAGGATCCTTTTAAGCGTCACCAAAATTACAGGAGCACAGCTTTTTCACCAACCAGTATTGCGAGGCTGGAATGTCACACATGCCATCAATCACACATTCATTTTGGGTAATGTTACCACAGTCTAAATAATGGAGCCCAGCAACAACTTAATCTATTGCTGCTTGCCTTATTTCAGAGCCTATGGGTGCAGTTCCGATATTAATTCTTTCCTTTTCTACCCAGTAAGTAGAGTTAATTAAAATGTGATTAATATTGTCTTTGTAAAGATCAATTTTAAATCAAACTGCGTGTGCACTGCATTACCACCTGCTAGTGGAAACTAAATAGAATGCTGCTCATAGCTCAGCTCAAGAATACTTCACATTTTTAAAGAGACCTAATAAAATACTGCATTCTTTAATCAAACAACACTCATAAACACATAGCTAAAATTGTAAATTACATTACTCACATGTGAAATTAATCTCAATCTGGGAATGATATTTTAATCAAACTACTGAAACAGCTGTGGATTTGGTAAAGCTTCAGTAGATCAGCTTTGAAGGGGTCTAATTAACTAGCTTGCATAGGGGAATGAAACCTAATGAATCTTATTATTCATTTCAAGCAAACAATGCAGCTTCACTTTACAGAAGATATTAAAAACATCCTACTGTTTATTTTGAATTGTTGTAAATCTTACGGAACAAGGGTCAAAATTTCTGTCTTCTGGGCACCAATGATATATAACACCATGTGACATTTCCATGTGTCGTGGGTTCAGCAGTAGCAGTCATTTTTCTCCTTCTTGGTAGCTGGTGCAGTGCTGTGTTTTGACTTTCAGCTCGGGAACAGAGCTGATAACACTGATGTTTTGGTTTGGCCAAGGACTTTGTGAGCCTCATGCTCTGCCAGGGAGGAGGGGAGGCCAGGAGGAAGCAGAGACAGGACACCTGACCCAAACTGACCAAAGAGGTATTCCATACCACAGCACGTCATGTCCAGGAGGTAACTGGGAGTTAGCCGGAAGGGCTGGGAGACTGCAGGGTTGGAGGAGGTATGGGTCGGTGCTTGGTCGGGCTGGGGGGGGGCAAGTTATCAGTTGGCTGGTGGTGAGGTGTTGTAATCTCTTCCCTTGTTATTTCCTTTATCATTATTATCATTGGTGGTAGCAGTAGTGATTTGTGTTATACCTTAGTTACTAAACTGTTCTTATCTCAACCCGTGGGAGTTGCATTCTTTTCGATTCTCCTCTCTGTCCCTCCGGGAGTAGGGGGAGGGCAAGAAGGGGGGGAAGTGAGTGAACGAGTTGTCTGACTGGGTTTAAACCACGACACCATGCTACTGAAAAAGGAGCATCACAGGAAGAGGTGTCTGGAGGGATTTGGGCCCTCTTGACCCTTGCACCTAGCTGGTGTGATCCTATCTAAGTCTTCTGGACTTGCACCCAAAGACAGCACTTGCATACTTTCTTCTACTACCCAGCTAGGGTGGTAGAAGCATAATACAAATCCCTCTGGGGACCCAGCTATCCTCACAGTCCCTGCATGTTCAGTCCCTTTTATCCAGCGGAAAGGATGTTACCACCAGGGGCTCCCGTGCTGCAGTACTATTGCAGCATTGCAGCCAAAGTCCAGAGATTGGTGGGAGGAAAGCAGCACCAAAGACACAGCAGGGGCAAGCAGAGTAGAACTCTGCAAATGCAGGTGCAGCAATGCTACACTGGGTGAAACACCCAATACTCCTTGTGTCATTGCCTACTGGGTAAGTTCAGAACCGCAGTACTATCATGGTAGCACATCAACATTGGACGCATATGTGAGGCAAGATGCATGCTTTTCTCTCCTTCTACTCATTCTATAGGGGTCTCATAAAAGCTGATAGCAGTCCTCCTATTGAACTTTATTTTCTCAGATAAATAAAAACACCAGTTCAGCTAAAGAGTACTTTCTCACTATTATTAGAAGTTAAATCTATGTATTTATGAGATGTCTCATGAGATCATCTTAGCATTTTCAATAAAACAGCACTTTTCCAATCTTCAGACAGTTGCACAGCGCCTCTTCAACTAGTAATTGTTAAACTGTCCTCTGGTTCCCAAAAGCAAGACAAGATCTTCCAACTTCTCCCAATTGTATAAACATACTTTTTTAGTACCAAAAGTCTTAAGTTTATACTAAAAGTTTATCCCTAAGAGAGCTGGAACCTGGCTTGTTGACACACCACTTACTCAATTTGTAAAGCCAGATTCTTTTTTTAACTCCTTTAAGACAACTTCAGTTTTTGCATCTTCTGTGACCTTGAGTGAAACCGTATTTTATGCACAACCATGTTCCTTTAATTCACAACTAAAAAAAATAATGATAGAATATCATAATGCATTATGGCACTTATCCAATTATATTTAATTACATCAAATACTGAAGTGGTTCTGAAGTCTCTGTTAGAGATCCAGATAAGACAAGGGTGTGTATTTAAGAACATTAAATGAAAAAGCAAGACTTTAAACTACAAAAACTACTTTGTCATTACAATACACTGTCAAGCCTGAGTAGCCAACAAAAGCTATTCATTTGTGTTCAGTAAAACCATGATACTGATGATCTCTGTGATCCAAAATGATCATCATCATCGAGTTTTCTCAGACATACTTTGAAATGAAGAATTTATGATTCCCTATGAAGTGTAAAAGATTACTCTCCAGTGCAAGAAATTTGCTTATAATGAAGTGAAACCATTGAGAGAACTTGCAATCAGAATAACCCTATACACCATTAGGACTTATGACTGTGCAGGGGGTATCTGTGAACTAGAAAAAGACTATTTGTTTATCACACATCAAATGCAACTCTACTCTGACAAAAATGCACATGACAAACTACTGTACTTGTAGCTCATAGTTTACACACAAAGAATGAAGCAATAGTAATTCTAGTCAGCATCAGTGCAGAGAAAAATATCACATACTAAACAACTAGCTACATATCCCATAGCACATCAGTATCATTTAATTCTCTTCATTAACTATTGATTTTTCAGAGTCAACTAAGAAATTAAGTCTATCTTGCAAAAATAGTAACTTAACTGCAAGGTAAACCAATGTCTGTCTTTAGGGTCCAACAAAAGAACAGAAGACTTGAGACTACACACATAGATTTAGATGACCTTTTCGTAACAGCATCAATGCCGTAACTTGCTGTTGAGTGTTAATTCCTGCAAACTTTGGGGAAAAAATTAAGGTTGATCCAAAACCAGAGGAAAAGTTACATAAATGAAAGCTCAAACTAAAAATAGTAAGTTAAAATAAAACTGAGGGAATATTCAAGTCTTTAAAACGCTCTTGTTCTGCCTGGAGTCCACATCCAAGTTACAAAGCACCACATCTCACTATGCATTTCTTTGTCTACATTAAAGACTTTTCTTATGGGCCACCTCACCAAATGGACTCAGCTCTGGTGGTCTTTCCCAGTATGCTTCAGTTTTGAGCTCTGAGTAATGGGGAGAGGACATAAATAAAGCATTACAGTAAGGAATGCCTACCATAAAAGTCACATCAAGCATTGAATAAATAATGCCTTAGATCAGATGTCCCAGAAACACATATATATTAAAAAACAAAAACAACAAAAGCCACAGGATATTACAGTTCAGATCCAAGAGGAGGTTTTATGCAAATCAAAGCATTTATTAAACCTTCCTAACAATCATAATCACGTAGGATCAGATCCTGCAGTAAATACTACTTCAGATATTGATGATCTGGACTTGGCAGACAATTTTATCTAATGGAAAACAGAAACCAACTGTCAGGAAATCAGTAAGCATTAAGAAAACAATAGATGCTCAATGAATAAAACACATGAAGAAAGCAAGCTAACGAAGCTGGTAGCCTGATGACTGTTTGTCTCAATGTAACTACCTAAAGCTGTTCAGAAAAGCAAATTTTAAATGCTCACCAAATATTTGAAAACAACAAACATGTAAATTTCTATTTATAACTGTATGAATCAGAATATCAATTTAAATGTCAGGATCCATCAGTTCTTGACTTGATGGGAAAAAGTCTTAAATGAATGTTGGCATGTGATATCTGCTGCATTATAAATACTCCAATTAAAACCAAAAGAACATGAAGTGAGTGATATAGCAGGCATGTCAGGAAAGAAAGAAGCATGTCTGAGTGAATGGAAACTTCTCTGGCAAACAGTAATATATTAAGGAGAAAAACCAACCACTGTGCATTGCCAGCAAGTTTGTGAAGCCTTGCAAATTACCACATACTTTCAAGAGCTTTGCAAATTTTATGCATAATCTTGGACGACTGCTCCAGAAAGGTCAACTTACTTATAAGACTGAGAACTGCAATGAACATTTTCTTCTGTGAATATTGCACATCCCTGCTTTTGAAGGTTTCTGTGCTACACATCCTTGTAAACCCAGCATTTCACTATCATGTACTTACCTCAAACGTTAAACTGAAAATAGCATATAAAAGCAGTGTGCGTTTTTATTAAGGCCACATTAATTATGGCCTAAAGATAAAGCTAACAAACCAGTTCTATGGACAGCTTAACTGTAAAAAAAGGAATCAGAATCTTATTTGATTCATTTAGACATTAACTAGTGCTAGAATTTACCTTTCAATCGGGAGTCCCCTCCAAAGGCACCACATCCCCAGTTTCCTGTGGCTATTGCAGAGAGATGTTGAGGTGGAACATTGGGTCGGAAGAAGCCGCAGTAGGCCTGCAGGCAGACAAGAGTTAGAAGATGAAGTTGACAGGCAATCTGGTGCCATATTTTCAAACAATAAGATGAAAACAAGTATTGTCTTCTAGCAATACCAAATTCAAGCTGCTTCAATACCCCCATTAGCCTTCCTTTAAATTTAAGGTAAATCACTAAAGAATTTACAGGAAGAAAAATTTTGCCTAACTTGAATCCAAACTAAAAATCAGATACATGTGCTGACTCCTAGGGATTTTATCACAGCTGTAGGAAACTTTTCAGGATAGCCAGAGCAAAGAGTAACTAACAGAAAATTGTACCACATTTGTTGCTTTTTGGCCCCTTTAGCATGCAACATGACAGCTGAACTGCTGTGTCCACTATTACTGATATTCCTCAAAACTGAAAAGACAAAATGGCACCTTAGAGTTCAGGTCTAATGTAATAAATGAAGGCGGGAGGAAAAAGAAAAAAGTGCATAAGTCACCAAGAAACCTTGAGTAAAGGCAGCTGCTTCCATGTGTAGGAAAAAAAAAAACACAGATAAATCTCTTTGGGAAGCTTTTCAACAGTACAAAATATTATTGAACAGGTACAATTGTCTGGTGGAACCCCCAGTTTCACTCAATCTGATCTAAGCTGCAAATTCAGACTATGGTTTGTCATAATTTAGCAAGGTGCCATGATTCAGAATTTGCATAAGGAGCACTTACACGTCATCAGGACGCAGCCTCTTGAGCTCTTTCAAGTCAGAGCTACTAGTGTGTTTAAAGACCAAAGCACACCGGTATGAAAATAGTGGGCCAAGCAAGCTAGCTGCCTGGCTGTGTGGAGAGTAGTTCTTCAAACTCCATCTCCACTCCAGTGAGGGATGGCCTGGTGTTGCAGTAAGATGCCACTTTTCAGCTTTTACTTAACAGGCATGTATTTCTCAACTTGCCAGAACATAAAGAACAAAAACCTATCTCATCAGACACCATACTGAAGTCAGCAAACTTTTGGAAGGACTTCAGCAGCAATGAAGAAAAATATCCAAGTGTGCTCCTGTATGATTTTTCATAGCAAATAAAAGATGAAGATAAAACTAATATAAAAAGAGACATTGCACCAATATTTTAAATAGGTTTCATCTAGGAATACAGGAATATGAAAGCTTACTGTGCAGTTTTAAAGCAATTGCTTCCATATGGGAAGCAGAAGAGCTGTTCCTTTTGAACTACATGAATTAATTTGGTTATAAGTTGTACACTACTTCAAATATGTAGTATCATAAATGATTTAGAAGTTGTATGATGATTACAATTTGTTTTCATATAAAACTATTACATATAGTTCTCACAGTTAACACTGTTTGAAACATACGCACAGCATAATTCTTATGGAAGCATTTCATGCCAAATATGAAGCTGTAGCTTTTTTGTAATTGGTGACTATCAAAATAGGCTTAATGGCATTTGTGAGTGGGTTGGCAAGCCCAATGATAAGTCAGTTGCTCCTCAGGATTTGGCAAGTGGAACTTTCACTAGCAATAACTCTTCCCGTTGTGAGTCTTTATTAGGCAATAATCTCAAGGGGCTAACAAGGATGAAACAGTGACATCTCTTCCACATGTATCTGCAAATCTTAATGATGAAGTCAGATACAATGACTTTATTTTTCTTATTCTGAACAGCTGACTTCAGCCAGTATTAATCTTGTTTTCTGGTTATGGGTAAATCACACACGAGGTCAACCTCAGACAGCTACCTTTTGAGAAGACTAGCCAAGAGTGAAAACCTGGTTCTTTAAGATAAATGCATCTTATAAAGGAGAAATCATATAGGCTTATGAGAAAATTCAAGCTGTAAGAAGAATCACTTTGTTTCAATAATTTCCTAATGTGTAACAAAATAACAGAAAAAAGAACTTCTGGACACCGAGCTGTGTATACGAATAGACTCGTATTTCAAAGCCTGTGTGCATATACTGTGCTTACTGAGTCCCGATTTATTAAACCATAAGAGTTGCATCTTACTCCATCACCTTGTTTTCACCCACAAAAAGATCTTAGGCTTAATACTGATTTTAAATTAAATGGAAAAAACCCCACAATATGTTAAAAAAATACTTGATTTGCTAAAATGTCATAGAACTCCAATAAATCTATTTTTTTTTTCGTCGTAAACAGTGAATTAACTCAGGCTTAAAATTTTCTTTAAATACCAATCAGTTATCATCAAACAACATCAGTCAAACCAACACACTATAAAGTTGCGGGGATCTACCATAATTTATTTTAAAAAATCCAACCCCAGTCAATAATATTGAAAAGTGTGGGCAGATCATAAATTCACTAGAGTAGGTAATTTTAATTTTGTACAAAGATATCACTGAAGTTTACAAAATTTATTTACTGTCTTTTTCAGGGCTAATTTCATTAACCAACCTTGAAGAAACAAGCTGATGAATGTTACTTTAGTCAAGGTTTTAAGACTAAATTAAATTAGCTCTTCAGCCCCGTACATCATTTCTGGAGGGGTGGGCGGAGATGAGCTTTCAGGTATACTCCCTTTTCTTCTGAGTATTAGCAAGACACTGCCCTATGTTTGATTTCAAATGCATCCTATACCCCCCTATACTACAGAAGGCAGGAGACTTTAATAACACTAGTATTGTGCTCTTATATTTAACACCCTAGCTAACACAGAGGCCCACTGCACCCACAAATACGGAAGCACACTACACAGACTTTATTGCTAGCATGCTTTGAGTGCAAATATAAGCACACTAGTATAACTGTATAAGCATTCTTGAAATCAACTGTCCAGTAAAAATAACATTGCATTACTACAACATGCCACAGGCCATTTACTAGTTATGCCTTATCCTAGCCATGCAAGACCTTCATTCTGGTCCATAAGCTGTCTTTGTTAACATACAAGAATTTACTTTGTGAACTGGAGATAGATACCAAGCATCTCTTGTTAGAAGATGAAATTCATGTGTGGGATAACAGTAAAGGCCTTAAAATCATTGGCACAGGTTGAAAGATAAGGCCTCAAGCTAAGAGCCAACAAAATGCATATCCAAACTTCATTTATATTTTAAAATACACCTCTGAATAGCATAAAGGATAAGAGTCATTCTGTTTGGCAAGCATCTGCTTTAACATTGGACAGCAAAACATCGAAGTACACCTTTTACAAGAGACAACTAAGCAAGGACTTCCTTAGCTGAAGATAAACAATACCAAAGTATTTTAAGAGGTACTCCAAACATTAGACTGTAGGCCACTTAAAGTAGTTACTGGCCTTGTTGAGCTCTCTTCTAATTTTCTCTGGACCAAACTGATCAAGAAAACGTCTGAAGTGAAATGCATCTATCGCAACAATTTCAGTATAGCGTCGCTGCCATTCATCCCTAAAATTGAAGGAAGAAGAAAAGTAGATGACATTAGTTGTTTTATACTGGCCATATAATCATGATCCAAAATTAGCAATTCCATGCAGAGCTTCTCTGTTAGAAGCAGCTGGAAAGGTGAGCTCGTAACAGACAATGGAGCACTTTTAAAATTTGCGTGTAGGGAATGAAAACATCATAAAAAATGAGACAGGTCTCTCTTACACTGGCTAGACCTTAGGCATAAACATGAAACAAATCTAATCACACAGCACTATTTACTAAGCATGTAAGAACACTACAAGGTCAAAGAAAAGCACTTTAGCTCTCTTCTTCCAACACTTAAAAAAGAGTACATTGCATATGTTTCTATTCCAAATTAATAATTTTGTGTACACACTATAAGAACACTGTCAGAGAAATAAACTCAAGACATTAGAGCTTTCTATTCAAATCTACGAGATTAGATCTTATATTGCCACACATCAGCAGGCATCAGGTACTGTGGCACCTGAGGTATCATTGTCAAACTTCTTGGGACATTACAATCCATAGTTCAGTCAGTATCTTCAAAAAAGTTTGGATTAAATACATAAAAATAAAACATGCTGATTTAAGAACTGACATATTGGCAGGTACCATTTATTAGCACTAATACCTCCTTATTAATATGAAAACTTTCTAGGCTTGTTGGCTCTGAAGAGAGCATGATCAGTCAATTTCTCTATTAAGGCAAATACTAGGAAATACTTAAAGCACCAATTTTCAAACATATATTTATTTCTTCACTTGAAATATTTACGTGGAACTCTACCTTGGGGTCTTATCTTCATGGCTTCTTGCCCACCGGTAAGTTTCTGCATAGCCTGTATACTCACTGTACTGCTCAGTACCTGAAAAGAAATGATTTTCCATATTGCACACAAAATATGTACATTTTTTGCACTTGGCACATCTTTCACAGAAATCACTGCATCTCCAGATGAAGTCACAGCTCTCAGAAGCAATAGAAAATAGAAAATTCATATCTACACCAAGAATACAAATTCTGCTTGTAACCAGCAGAAGCTTCTTTTCCACAAAAAATGTGTAGCATTCACCAAAGGACATTACAAGTGCAGATCTACATATGCTGTTCAGTATATAACAAGATTTTCAACTTTGCCACTCTCAAGTTCAATAGCTTCTCAATAAACTGCCTGTCATCTTTAAAGTTTTACTGGCTAGTATCTTGTTAACAAAGACTGTGAGACTTTGCACCACCAGCATTTTGCTTTCCTTTTTTTTCAGGCTACTGCCTGTAAGCGCGATAATAAAATAGCTACCCTGCTATGGAAAGTGTGGCAACCCTACTTCATCACAATTCGGCAAACATCTGGGCTGACAGTTTAGGATGCACAAGAAGAAATATAAAGAGATTCAAAAGAGTATGTGGTGAGTTATACATTTATACATTTTATTTTTCCAAGAAGTTTTATTTCCCTAGCAAAATTACTATCAGTAAGGCCAAAGAAAACCTGATGGTCAGAAACCAAGCAGATTTCCAACACACCAATGTTACCCAGTTTGTTGACCTACAGTGCCTTGACAGCCCTACAGAAGGATAGGTAGGACTGCTAAGCTTCCTAGTGTCTTTACCCAATACACCTCTTCCCCTTATTTTCATTTAATCAGCATGATTTCTGCACTATGGTTCCTGACATGAATTCTAAGATGGCACAGCTTAATGGCTCTGAATGGACCAAAAGGCCACTGCTATCAGCTGCAACAGTTGGTACCAAGAAGCTACTTCTGTGAAAGCTCAAGGACCCATAAAACCATGGTCTGGAACATATGTGTCTTCCCCTTGAAAAAATCCAGTGGAATATTTTGGCAAGCATTAGGGACTGTAAGGAAGTAGCTCATTAAGACCTATAGTCATTTTAGCTATTATGCTGTGCTATGCCATCTCCCTTTCAAAGGTTTATCCCAACTGTTAAGCAACCCTTTAATTGCAAACAGTGACACCATCTACACCTATAAATATAACAGAAAAATAGCGTTTAGGTGTCTAAACTGACAGCATAAAACATCTGGTTACTAAGTCAAGAGTAGTGCCAACTATTGCATATGTCAGTGATACCCTGAGAATACAAATGTTTCAATTTAATTTAAGTTTTTCAATCTCTAAATAAAAATAAAAGTTGAACAATCAGAAACATAAAACTATTCAATTTTAACCTCATCAGACAAGGGAATATGAATGTCTGTTTTCAGTAGTCTCAAGCATAGGAAACACAAGCTGTTAAAACCTGATTAAAATGATGCATATGCTTCAAGACATTTTCCCCATTTACCCAAATTCATTTTAACTGAAAAGACTTATCAGCGCTTCCTTAACTCATCTGCCTTACTACCCACTCATTAGTTATTTACATTTGTCAAGATGATTAAGCATACTGAGGACACACAAATTCCACTCAAGGCTATTTTGAGAAGTTGCTATGTGAAATGAGTGGGATGGTAAAAGACTCCTCCTCAAGAATTTGTTTCCTGTTACAAAAATCAAAGTCCCCAAAATTGTGATGGCAGAATATGCCTATATATTTACATACATCCATGTCCTCATACAAACAACAACTGTGAGCAGTTTAAATAGTCACAAGTCAGTCTTCTAAACAAATTATAGGCTATCAACCTTCTGTAAGACTGACATGCTTGGAAAAAGTGTTTGAACAAATAGTAAGAAAAGACAGACTAGGAAAGTATGTGACTTTACTGAGAGCTCTTGTTATAGGACAGCCTAGTAAAACTCCCAAATTTGAAAAGGAAGCATTTCCTTTGGTGTCTAGCATGTGGAAAAAAAAAAGATGATATTATCAAGACATTGTAACAGGATAGATTAAATGACAGTCAAAGTATTAAGATGACTTTATCAAGGTTCATTGTTTTCATTAATTTTTATGGAAGTGCACTGGCTGATGACAAAAGCACCAGGAAACAAGCAAATACACACACAAAAGATTTTAAATATATAAAAGTCAATAACAGAGAAATTAAAAAAAATAAAATTAAAAAAAAAAAAATATCACACAAACTCTAAACTCGTGTCCCAGAAACCCAAAGTTACTGAAAATTGATAGGTTTTCATAAGTGAAGCTCTGGAAATCTGTCAGACAAAACCAGTTACTTAACTGGCAGCACTTCTGCCTGTGACCTACTGGGATACAAAGTGCAGTTGCTGGGAAAACAGAAGCAGTACAAGATAAATTGGATATGCTAATGGTTCTGGTGAATCTTTTTTCTTCCCATAAAAATATAAAGGGGTAAAAAAAACCAATCCAAAATTACAGCATAATAGCACAGTTCCATTAGAACTTTAAAATCAAGCTACAAGCCCTGAAAAAGCCTACCTAAAGTCAAAAGTAACATACATATCATTAAAAAATAACATCTTTTGTGAAACTTGTAATAGTTACAGCATCAGACAAACAGTGAAATTGCCAAGTGTTAGTGCTTATGGGACCTCACCATCTAGAAAGAATTGCAATTGTCATTAAAAATAACTTTCTTGGACTCCATAGTCTAGCTTTTCATTTGCATATGACCTGCATGGCATCATAAAGCTCCCAGGGATAGGGAAAAACTCAACCATACTGCCCCTCGAGTATTTCTTAAGAAATAGTAATTATGCCTGTGAAGAGGCAGTACCACTAGCACTCAATGAAAAAGAGTACATGTGAAAAGCACAATGGCAGAGTCGCACTAATATAAAGGCACATTTACTGCAAAAAGTGAAGGGAAGGTCTTCTCTTCCTTTCAGTCAGTTCTTCTGATCCTTATCTAGTGTCACCACCAGTCTTCAGGCTTTCTCCACACAGTGGCATGATCAGCCTGCTTGCATTGGGTTTGTGTGGTAAGGTTTTGGTAGCTGAGAGGGCTCCTGTGAGAAGCTGCTAGATGCTTCCCCTGTGCCTGATAAAGCCAATGCCAGCCAGCTCCAAGCCCATGCCCATCAGTGACGGTGGTAGCACCTCTGGATAACGTACTTAAGGGGGGGAGGGTAACCTTGACAACAGTGAGAATATGTGAGAGAAAGAGCTCTGCAGATACCAGGGTCAGTGAAGAAGGAGGGCAAAAGGTGCTCCAGGCACTGAACCAGATGCCCCTGCAGCCTGTGATGCAGCCCATGGTGAGGCAGGCTATGCCCCTGCAGCACATGTAGGTTAATAGAGGAGCAGATCTCCACCTGCACAGAGAGGCCCTCAAGAGAGAGGAGCAGGTGGATGCCCCAAGGAGGCTCTGAC
Organism: Pezoporus occidentalis; assembly: GCF_034315485.1. Lineage (NCBI taxonomy): Eukaryota > Metazoa > Chordata > Aves > Psittaciformes > Psittacidae > Pezoporus > Pezoporus occidentalis. Next base: position 584,866 of record NW_026913900.1, on the reverse strand, counting down.
CCTCTGGGAAGCCACAGTGCTAAATCCAGCTGAAAATCAGTTTTTCCTCTCTGAGTAAATTTTCAGCTGAACCAATTATCTGATCCCATTTACTGCATGGCTAGTATGCTTAGAGGTCTCTGAAAAAGCATTGCTGAGATGCAGTCAGGACTGGCTGTTGTTCAGCCTGTAGATTTAAAGCAAACATGGAACACAGCTTCATCTGCTCTCAGCATTGCCTGAGTAAACATGAAATCAAAGAGGAGGAGTAGAAAAAGAAAAGGAAAAGTGAAAACAAACTGAATGAAAAACACACTGACACTTATTCACAGCTCTACCAGAAATGCAGCTGTGGGAGTCTTTGGCATAGCTGTGGACATTTCTGTACATAGATGTCTGTGTTGAAGAACTCAACTGTTTGCATGACCAGTTCCATACTCATTACATCAGTGATCTTAACCAGATACTGTGCAATCACAACAAATTTAATTTCTCTCCAATTTCTCAGACTCTTCTGCAAATTTAAGCTACATAGTTATACCCATTAGGCCACTGAATCAAGATGCATCACACAGAACGTAATTTATCAAGAGGATTGTGAGACACACAGCGGAGACTTGGCTAAGAACCAAGGTGGAAGAACTCCAGGGCTGAAATGAAAATGATGGAATGGCCATTTCCATTAGAGAAGAGCACCATATCACAAATACTAATTGCAAAACACTGTAAAGTACTGAAGAAAACTAAAAGAATATTGCTGCAGTGAAAAAACATCCTCACCTTTATTCCTTCATGTGAAATCGTTGTTTTTTTTCAGGGGAATGGAAGGTCGTTAAAAACATTCATTTAGTGTTTTTCCTAATCAGTTACTACAGAGAGTTATAACTGTTCTGTGTTTTTACCCTCTCCCCAGAACAGCCTCACCCAGAAGATAATGCTCCGACATATTAAACTTGTTATAGTATCATATCCAAAGTACACAACAGAAATCAGTGATGGCCATGAATTTTCTCACTCATTTGTTAAAAGGTAATCACAAAAGCCAATTTATCAAAAAGTTTTCACAGAAAAAAGCAAAACAGGGTGCAAAACCAAAATAAAACACTGTCTAAAAAAGATTACCAAGTATAAAACTGAAAACAAAAGATGCGCTGTCCAGGACAATCAATAGCTCAGGACAGAGTAAGATTTGCAAGATCCAAGCTTAAATTTCTTCTGTGCATGCACGTGAGAGAAAGAAGTGCTTTGGAAGGACTCTTCCAAGAAATCTGTTCTAATAACTGCACAAATACCTGACCTTTGAGGCATCTCAGATAACTAAATTCAACATTTTGACTATAGCAGACCAAAAAATATAAAATATAAATATTCTACTACAATATTTGCCCAGAGGATCTCTCCGATCAAACACTTTTCATTGTAGCTGTCCTTTAGAGTAAACAAACAAACATTATAGCATCATTTCATTTGCCAGTTATGACAACTGCTCGCTGTGTTCCCAGGTACAGAACTGAGACACAGCATGACCTGTGCTTCTCCACTTTTAATAGTGACATTTCGTGTTTTGGTGCTAGCTGTTCGATCCGATGGATGATAAAACATTCTAAGTTCTACTACACAGGTGGAAACAAGATCAAAAACACTTCCAGCAAAGCACTGGACAGACAGCACAGCTCCATACACAGCCTCTCAACAACATATGGAAGGAGCCTTTAGGTTTTGATGTTGTAATCACAAACCCATAACTAACTTAAAAGTAAAAAAACCACATGGTTGTAACTTACAAAATCAAAATTTTTAAGGGATTTCCTGACTTTCTACCCCTTTTAATGAAGGCAAATTTTCTCCTTTTCCACTTTTTTTTTTGGTAACCAGAAGGCTGCTCCTCTTCTCAGTTTTCAGTCCCACTGATGACATTAAATGTTACAAATTCCAGACAGGAACAAAAACAACCCCGCTTTAATGTTACAGAGCATTACCTGCAAATAGTTGGGACCACCTAATAGTTGATAATTGTGGCTTTTACCTGTATCTGCCACAATATTCTTTAGCTAGGACTAAGGACCACAAACACATTTATATAGGGTAAAAAATTCTGTCTGCTTGCTGTCCTACACAAAACATCTATAGCAGCAGCCCTATGGTCTTAAGGGGTAGGGTGAAGAAGGAAGCTCTTTGTCAAATGAGTACTGGCTTCGTTTTTTTTCATCCTTTTTTCCTTCTAAGATGCTTTTATTTAAACATTTTAAACTTCAACTTTAAATATATTTTGTATATACAAAACCAGAGTAAGATGTGAAACGTTTTCTGCAAAGACTAACCTGTGATGATGAGACATTCATTGTGATCCAAGACTTCAGTGATGAGCCTCGATACAATCAGCTCTGGGTTGATTAAGAAACGAATTTCTTCTTGTACTAGTCCTGCCCCAGTCACACCACCTCCAACAAAACGGTTTGCAAAATCAACCTAAAAAATTATATTCAGAAGGATTATGATATAAAGCAAACAGCAAAAACCCCTTTCATTTACCAAAGGAAGTGGTCCTGTACAAACTTCAGTAACTGTTGAATTCTGCTGCAATAACTAAAAAATACAAAACCTGATTAACAGCATTCCTTTTTGTCCCTTTCTACTTCTCAGAAAACTTAAACCAAGTGAGAAATCACACAGCAAAACAGTTCTGCATCTCAAATGCTCTGAATCCAGGTTCTGTGAGTTTTCTTTGAAGAGCACCCATTTAAGAATAAAACACACTTCAGTAAATGTGAAAGATGAAAAAAATTTATAGTACTCTTTATGCATTTTTTGGACACTGAAGAACTGTTAAGTTGTCCTGTCACAGCAATCTGCCCCAGCGGTCCACACTGAAGGATTTTTAGATTAGCATTGCCTCCATACCAGTTGTTCTGTACCTTAAAGAATCTCTTATCAATTCTTTGAATGCACTCGAACAAGGCAAGTAATTTTGATCATTGAGGTTTCTGCTTGAAACAGAGCAGCTCCGGATACTATTTTTTGCTGCAATAATGCATATTTTGCAAATTACATTTTTAAATAGACAACATTCCTTTTAAGAATTTGTCTTATACAAATTAACTGGCCATATAAATCTAATTTTTAAGCCACTTAAATCTTTCAAATGCTGTTGGCTTCTTACTGTTTTTTATTTATATAGCTTATGAAAGCATATTTACAGGAGGTGACCAAAAGTTGCTGGAATGACATGAACATCTGTGTAGATTAAAAACTGACTCAGGATTCAGAGTCTAAATCCAGCCACTAAAAGCACAAGCTGTCCTGAATTCTATCCTGGAAATACCAACACACCTAAACAAGTTGTTTAACACTTGCTGAACTTGAGCAAAACAGTAACATGAAAGCTACCCAGATGTTCAGTGCATCAGGATCCCAAATGCACTTTAACTGTGTTAAGTATCCTCACCTTGGTCCCCCATCCTCACTCCTAGCTCATGGCTCCCGTACAAACACACACCATTGTCATGCCCTGTCTTCTGCTGACTCCCACTTGCTGATAAGATCTCTAGGATTGACCTTGTCTAGGACTAACCTGACTCATCACCTTGTTTTTGAATTATGTCCGTCAGCCTGTCAGCAGGAACTGTTCTGTCACCACCCCTGATCTGTTTGTCCCAGCCAGCCTACTGAGGCTGGCTGGGGTCACTGGGAACTCCTGCACTGCATTCATCATCCTGCTCCCTCCTGGAGTAAGCATTCTTTGTCTAAGCAGAGAGAGATACTTTGTTTGATAAGACTTGAAATTGTGTAGGATGTGATCATTTTCCTCCTAGCTATAATCTTACACTCTTTTACAGAATGCAAGAGAAACAGTACACAAAAAGGCATAATTCAACCTTCTCTCATCAATGAGTGAGAATTGAAAAGGTAGACAGCACAAAACCAGTTTATTATGGAGCAGTTGTTGAGTTCTTAATAATCTGAGCAAAAAGCATCACAGAAAAGTCTTCCAATTCTCCCTCCTGCTCTTCTCCTGACTAAAGAAGCTGTAATTTCTATGGTAAATGAATTCTAGAAGGCAGACTTTTTTTTTTTCCTTTTTATTTTTTCTGCTAGAAAAGCAAAAACTAAACAACTAAATGGAAAACTCAGATGTGTTCCTTTCCATAGATACAGACAGTACATCCTCCTTATGCATTTCTTTTGCTGACTGCCTCCCAGACCAAAAAAGTGGTGCTGGCAGCAGCAATAAAATCTCTTGAACCACTGACCTGGTCACTGTCCAGGGCATCAGAATAATTCTTCAAAAATAAACTGAAACCCTTGACAGCTCATCAAGATCACAACCTGAAACTTTTATCTTGTCAATCTTTGATACTGCTTTGAACCAAAAGACCTGAAGCTGTCCAGAACTTGTGACTTTCTGTCAGCCTTTTCTGTACCAGGTACATGTGCAGATCTAGACAAGCTGGGGATCACTGACAGTACTAAGATTGCCCATGGAATTAATTCTGATGTTTCTTTTACACTGCATAACATCTTGTCATTTAAGTCAATTGAGGATAAACAAATGACTTTATTAAGCTGGCATATCATAAAAGTATGACAAAAACATGACAAAGTCACAGTTACTGTTATATGTGCTTACCTGTAGCATACCTTGTCCATTGCTTTCAATGGTGCCTTCATACGTGACATGCAATCGAGACAGTTTCTTCTGAGATCTATCAGAGAAAAAAATATTGTCCAAAAACAATGATTATAGAATCTCCACACAAAGACATCCATTCTAAACAAACCCATTAAAACCCAAACTTTTTACACATTTTAAACAGAAGGTGGTTTAAAAAAAATCCCTGATGGATTAAAGAAAATGCATCTGCCTTTCAGAAGCAATTTGGGAAGGTTTAACATAGTCAATTGTTCAGTTTCTCTGCCTCTATCACCATAAATACCAAATTTGAAATTGGAAGTTCTGTTTTTCACAAAAATTTGTCCCATATTACCTTGATAACCAGCAAGAAAGCTGTAACACCTGTGTTTTCATGCTTGTTATTATCCATACTTTATTATATTTCCTGTCATTTCTGAAATCGAGTCATCTCTTTTTTTTCCCATTCAAGCAACAGCACCAAAAATGTGCTGCTGTTTTAAAAATTCACTTAAGACTTGTTGACTTCACAAGAAAAAAAAAATAATCATACTGAAAAACTCGGGACACTTGAGCTACTTGTGGCAGTTCACCTACTTTCCTCTGCACTTCTCTCTATAATAATCTGTATGAAACATTCTTTTCTGTAGTACTTCCAGGCCCAAATCAATACCATATGAATGGGATTCAGTTATCATTGACTTAAGAAATTTCTTATATTAACAAGATGTTTGACTTACCTTTCCCAGTCTGGAAACTCCTGGAGACACTGCCTTGTAAAAGTCACCAATCCCGTAGGTTCTACAGGCAAACCAACCCCAGAGGAAAAAAAAAAGTATTAACTGCTGGAGCTTTCATTCTTATATTATTTTAAGTGGTAAGCTTTTAAAATTACAATAAACAACATTCTTGGCAAAAACAGAACAGCTTAACTTTCCTCGAGACTAGCTCTGCATCTTCCCCTGACAGCCCATATTCAAATTGAAAACTAGTGGGAAGACCGAAATACTCATTTCTCTTTCCCCTTTGGAGTTTGAGTATTTTTTTCTTTCTCCAGATCTAGAAAAAAAACTACTACTTATGTGATTTTTCACTTGTAAACACTACTAGAAAGACTCAATAGTTGAAATAAAATGTGCTGCCACTGAGTAAAAAAGAAACTGTGAACCTTTATAGAGGTGGCTACTGTTCAGGGTGAACAAGCAACACAGAGTACTCAACCTATGGATGGATGAAGCAGCAGCTCGTATTTCTGAGAAGTCCTATATATCAATAAAGATGCAGTGTTAGTGGATTTGCAAATCAAGCCATGTTCAGCCCTAACAGGGTGCTAAAGGAATTCATTGTATTTCAGGGAAAAGACTCCTTCCTTCATTCAATTACCATTTACAATAAAAAAAGTTGCTGACAATAAAAAAAGTTGCAAAATTATTACAGCAATTTATAGAGCTAAATTACTTTAGTCTTACTAATTCCTTGGACAGAAAAGAACAAGAAATGGGGTCTTTTAAAGTTATGATAAGAATTCTTAATTTGAGAAAAGAGCACTCAAGAATCTTATTAAATATTAAAGTTATAAAGTTAAGAAATCTAATACAGTAGTTTTATAAAGCATGTTCCTAACAGATCTCATTTGCACAGGTGGTCAGGGACAGCTGCATAAATTTAGTATTTGGTTTATATGAAAAATAATTATTACTTGAATATTAAGAAAAAGGTAGTACAATATCACTCTTCTCGATTCCACACATAGGTCAATTTACTTTCTACTGCAGAGATTTAGTTCTATTGACATTGCTGAAAATTTGATAGCTTAAACAGAATACAGCTGCATTTAATTCATGGTGAACTAAAATGAACTGAAGAGGGGCTGAACCAAGTAAGGGGAATTTTATGTTTAATTGCTTTAATCTGCATTTCTTCTAAAACAAACCTTCCTGAGAGAATATAATGCCAGTGGTGAAATAGTAATATGTAAAGAAAAAATTCTTAAAACAGATGTGAAATATGTTACTGCAGTAAAACCTCTTCTCCTCCAAAATACAATATATAAGCTCTGATACAGTTCACAGAAAAATAAATTATCTCTGAAGGCTTATGCAGATGTTCAAATTCATGGTAACAACAGAAGGTAAGACTACATACACCAAGGAAAATACCATGCTAACTTCTAAGAGTCTTGCTATCACTTGTTTTATTTGAACTAGGCAAACTTCACAACAGCTTTGCTTTGGGACAACAGAAGAGAAAAAACCTAAAGTATCAACATAAGTAGGGGAAATCCCCCAGAACTAAAACATTATTATCAAAGGACTAAATGTGCATACTGCAGGAAATCTGAAGCTTGGTTCATAATCCTTAAGCCTGTGATTTTAATGACTACATATGGTGCTAAGTTTCCTCTGCACTCTCACTCTGATGCCGTGCAGCAAGTAGTTGCATATATTACAAACATTATACATACATTTATATACACACGCACTTATATTATATGCATAAGCAGGGGTGAAAATATATCTGTATATATTTTGCACACACCCCCACATATCTCAGAGAAAAATATACAATAAGCTCTGTGCCAAAGATTTAATTGTATCATCTATATGTGAAATGACATTAATATGAATATCAAAAGCAAGCTGGCTTTTGTTAGACACTTCCATTATAATGCTGCACAGCCATTTCTAAATGTAATGGGATTGAATTTTTCATGTATCTGTTTTGTAGTTAAAAAAAAATAAATTACTTTTTTCTGTGACTCTCCTAAAATAGCAGAAAAGGGTCTTAAGTTTCTCTGGCTTCCTTGGTGACCGTCCTTCAAACAATCTGAAAAAGAAATAAAAGCAATTAATTAGATTTCAGGGATAGAATGCATAGTAATTAGGCTACTTACTGCCATTTTCACCGTTTAGCATTACGCATGTATTTCTATTAGCCTTGTATTAAATACTCTGCTGTGGAAAGAACCCTCTAGACAGACTCTCTTTACCATGGGTCTTTAGGAGTAACAAGTTCATTCACCTGCTAAGTTTCTGACAAAGATGTTACATGAATGTCTATCTCACTCATATGGATTTCGTAATATCAAAAGAATGTAATTTCAACATAAACATCCAGGAAAGATACTATTCTTACTTGCAACAAACTGGCTTGGATTAAAGTAAGTGACCAAGGGGTGAAGACATGTATGCTGAATACTCCAAGATCCAAATGTCTTACCCTACTTTCAGCTCAGTGAGTTGTGGAGAATTAATGCAAACACATTACTTTCAAGAGATGCACTGTACCAGCAGTGCTCCTAAAGAAAAGAACCTACCCCCAACAGAAGTGGCTTCATCCACTGGGCTACTACCAGCATTCTAACATTCATTTGTAAAAACCTAAGCATTAAAAAGAAGCATCTATTTTTAGCCATTAAGCGAATGTAATCTTTTAAGGTTAGCTGAAATACTTTCACTGCATCATCTATCCTCCAGCAACTGGAACACGCATTACTTAATTTCCCTTCTAACAAAGTGACATGGTATTGTTATCGGCAATACATAATGGAATTTATCTGCAAGGAACAACAGCGGCAACTTCAGAAATAATATCCTTTGAGTAGGAAATTCACTAAAAGATGTCTAATACAGTGAAAGCCCCAAGGATGTAAGACTCCTCTGCAACAGTCTAAGTAAAGGAATGACACAACATTATTCATTTGTTTCATGTACTGGAATGACAACCTGCCTTTAAAACCAGAATGCTATCAGATGAATGTAGCTTTCAGTAGCAAAGTGAACTAGATTTTTTTTCAGTATTTAAAAATTCCTATGAAGTACACACATTGAAGAGTTCAATTTCATTCAAAAATCTATATTAAGTCACAGAAGCTAATTTTTATTAATAAGGTTTGATGAAAACTATTGTATTCTTTGAATATTCAATCAGGAGTTTAAGGCAGCAAGCTCCAGACTTTGTCCGTTTTAAATGGCCCAATATGTAATTTCTATCAAGGGGCTGTGCTTGTGCCAATAATAAGGGGTTCATAAAATAAAGACTTGATATGTGTGTGTGGGCATGCATGCACATGTGTGCAAGTCTTGCCTAAATGCAATTAATCAGGTTAATTCTGACTTTTTACCTGAAAGTCTCATTTGGTGTAACTCCTTTAAACTGGTTAATTTACCTATTATCCCAGTCATCTTTTACTAGTTTTTTGCCTCTTTACATCAAACTGAAATCTTGCTCATGTTGCAAATTCTTGGGAGAGAGTTCTGTGTGTCACAAAGGTGATACATGATTCTGCATAACTAGCAGACCAGGCAGAAATACAGAACTGGAAAAACTATGCCTGAAATAAGTCACATCAAGCTAAAAGGCAATGGCAAGGCAGATGAAACAAAGTTAATGCATCACAACTGTTCATTAAAATGAACTCTCTCTGCCAAGTAGGGAATTTCAACTATTATTTTTTCACATATGAAGTATTCAGTATGGGCTTCTCTTTTGTTAAACACTGTGATAACTACCTATCTTGTTTCTCCTCTGGGATCAAAGCTAAAGTAATGCTCATTTGCTTCTGACAAATCTCATTTCCCAAAATACCTTACATAATTACCAGTGAGGAAAGATATCTGTATTGTGTATTTCTGTTCTAGCCCTATATAACTGGGCAAAAACCACAGGGCAGCACAGAAGAACTTGGAAAGCTCTGGGTTTTGGCACAGGCATCCCTTGCTGCAGAGGAATACTCCATACAATGGGGATAGAAGAATATTGCGGCATTCAAAATTATCTGTATTTCGATCCAGTATCTATATGAAACCACGAACTACATGCATCAGATCTTATACAGCAGTTAGCCCAAGAGCTCTCATCACCTCCCCTTCCTGACAGTGCTCACTGCTTCACTATGACATAACACAAATTGTACTTCCTCTTCAAAAATCCGCTGCTAAATACAGGAAAATATTTTTTTAAAGAAAATTATTTACTAAAAACAAAAATGTGCAACACCAGTTCTGCACCCATGTTTTAGGACTGAATCCATCACAAGTTATGTTTGTCCAAAACCAAACACACTCAATAAAATGACCACCCTTTACAGCAGGTTGAAGACTCCAAGTCTTAGATGAACATGCTTGGATTTACTTCATATTTTGTGTGTTTAGACTTTTCCTTTACAAGCAAATTACTGGCAAACTGCAGATGGTTATCTGCAAACATGCTTTTTATTATATATGCTTGAAAAATACAAAACACTAGTATATTGCTTGCATATTTTCATATAACCAGACCAAGGAACTCAAAATAGCTGAAGTGGTTTAAAACATTAGCAGTCTGTCTTAAAGGCCAATCAGACCATGGAAAATCCTCACAAATTAGCCTTAGACTCTCATAGTATTTTTTGATTAACTGATATTCATTCAGTTGAATTTGATTGCTTTGTATGGTCTTTTAAATTTCCACAGAAAAATCGTATCAGAAGGACGGAAGGACATCAATGATTCAGAAGACTTTCATCAGGCTATACTAAAGTCAGAAGCACAGGAGAAAATCAAACACTTCCCCCCCAATACATGCAAGCAGCCAAGCTCCCTTAAGTGCAGCACAGAGTAACCAGTCATCTATGTGAATGCAACAGTAAAAGCTTAAGTGAGGATATAACATGACAAAGTTATGAACATTTTAACCTTGAACCTTACTTCTGAAATAATCAATTAGGCAACAGGAGAACCTTTATTTCTGAAACAAGTATCTCTAATTTGAAGAACAAAGCTAGATAAAGAAAATTCTACTTCAAGCTCTGAGACATATATTCTACTAAAAAAACCACCAACCTACCACACGAAAATAAGTGGAAACCACATAATCAATTTCCTGACAGAATAACTCAAGGCCAAAACCCATTAATTCCAATTAAAGAACTCATCCAAATGAAGTGCACTGTAAATCAAATGCATTGCACTGCAAGCCCACTTTCAGTCAAAGTAATTGAAATATTACAGGTAATTGCATATGTAAGCTGTTTTGCTTCGTACAAGATGTTCCCATTGCCATGCAGCTAACTTCAATTTAGTAGATGCAGGAGCTAAGAAAGCTTGCAGGGCTCATCACCAAACACAGCTGCAAATTTATCTCTGGCTTTCTGGCTTCCCAGCCAGGGTAGCAGCAATGTTAATCAAATAAAAAACCTCTACAGAGATACACGCAAGGAATTGAGGAATCAAAGTCAGAATTCAAAACATAAGAAAGTACATATGTGAACAGTGTCAAACATAAAATAGATTGGGAAAACAAACAATTTAAAAAAATTCTCATCAACTGTCAGTAAACATACAGTAGAGTTACAAGGCAATAGTTTATGCTATTTAAAAAATTATTACAAAAATGTGTGCATTTGTTTTGCTTTAGCATTTTCCTAAAATTCTAGGGTGGAAAAATGCATTTTTAAAGTGCAATCAGTAGTCTGTTTTTTACAGTCTCATTGAATACAAATTCAAGATTGTCTTATTTTAAACCAAGATTTCCACCTTAGAAAGCTGGAGGCAACAGCTCTAAAGAACCTGCTCCTAATCCTTTGAGTGCTGAGGCAAGCAGCAAATTTGCAAAGTACTTCAAAGGCTGCATTTTCCACTGACTCAACATCAACATGATTTAATAACATTAAGAGCTACACAAAAGTGACCTCCGCATGCACATAGTTTACTGGGGAAAAGCTGAACCAGCTTAAGTAAACAGTTCTGAAATTCATTGGTTCCGATTAATGTATAATTAAAATACAGTAGTTTACTTGTAAAATTTAATTCCCAAGGAGCTAAACTGATCCCTTGATATTACTTGAAGAACTGGCTCCAGTAATTTTTACAAGCAGAAGGAACCATTACAGTCATATGCTTTAAACTCCCAGTTAAATAATTCCATACCGGTATTTCCATCCCCAGTCTTTATCTTCCCATCCCCAGGCTGGGTTTCCTTTGAATGTTTTTTTTGCAAAGGATATAATCATGTCTTTATATTGAATTTGGAACCTATCACAAAACTCAGAAAGCCATCTATGTGGTAATAATATGCAAAAATTTGCAATATGGATTATACTTCACAGAATATTTCCCATTCATAAATCCACATCATTTCACATGTTCTGTTTGCAAAAGTGTGAATACACAAGTTTATAGTTACAGTCTCCACAGTTAACTATGCGTGCTATTTCTTGACTACCACAGATATTAGAAAGTGTGTTTTTCTTTACTGCTATAGTTGATGATACACTTGTATAATTTCTTGTATTTATTTCTGTTTAAGAAAAACTCTTGGTGATTTAGGAGTCTTAAAATACGTCAGATTGATACTTGACTTTGGTGAAATGACAAGATACTAACTCCAAGTACTCAGCACCAAAGAAAAGCAGTGTAAAATGTTCTACCATGAGGACCTAAACCAAGAGACATCCTACAGCATGGTACAGCTACATTTTGGGCTAAATTACTATTTTTACTAAACTAACAATAAAATATTCAGATTAAGTATGGGTTTAATCACTACAGCAAAGTAATTATACCAGACTTGTTAAGAATAAAGCCCTTTTAAAGTTGTCTATTTAAAAATGATTTCATCATTTACCACACACAAATGTTAAATTTTAAATTTTTCAGAATAAAATACTCCATTCAAGGTTAATTAGGAAATATACCCAAGTAAGGCATAACAGGAGCAGTACCTGCAAACTCAGAAAATCTAGAACCGCTCATGAGAAGAGCAACGCATCTCTCTGCCAAAACCAAGTTCTCTCGAAGTCATCGGATAATTTATTCCCCAAAGAAAACTCATTAGTGTTGCAAAATTGATATCGTTTATGAAGAGACAATTGCATTACTGGTAAATTCGATTTCAATTCTCCTGCATAAACATACTATAGTTTGCCCATTTCCTTTCATACATTATACATGCCATAAGAGACATATATCTTAACTAGTGGGTTTTTTTTTTCCTCCCACCTCATTTCCAGTCACTTGAAATTGCTTTAAAGGTTTGTTAGACAAAGCAATTCAGTCCTAGTGGAACACTAGTGGTTACAGACCAGAACATGCATTAATGTATGTGCCAAAAAGATCTACCATGCTTATGTCATTAGACACACTAACTTTAGTTAAGACTTCAGTTGTTTTGAAGGGAACTATTACAGATGCATAGCATGTCCTGTTTAACTACAGCAGGTTTTTGAAAAAGGCAAACAGAGGAGTTATTGTAACTTGACAAAACAGCTAGGAATGGATCTGTAGCAGGTCAAAGTCACAGCAAAAGCAGAGTGGGTACTTGACAAACCCTTCCTTTTCAAAGGGAAAGTCAACCTGAATACTGACTCAAAAGAGCAGAAGAGAAGCTTTTTTCCTTTTAGGTTACTTTTACATATAACAACCTAGGTAGCTTCCTAAATTACCAAATTCTATATAGCGTGAAGATAAAGGTCTGATAACTTGGTCAACAGGGAGGGGAAGAAAAACCTCCACAGCGCAAAGTCTTGTGTGACGGTGGATAGCATCCATCCCAGCATCTTATAAAAAAATAAATGCAAGAAAGCATAGTTCAAACTTTTCTTTAACAAACTTCAAGAGGAAGGTATTTTTTATGAAAGTGCTATAATAAACCACAAACTATTCACAAAGAAGATCAATTATGAACATCCCCATACGAAACTACTTTAAACTGTGCAACCAACATCATAACTGTAAAGATGATCTCAGAAGAGTCAATGCAATTCGTGCTCTACATTCAACCACCATGCAACTTCCATGGTAAATTTATCAGTAAGAAGAATAAAATAACAAATTTCATTATTTCTTTCTTTTATAGAATCAGAATAGATAGGGTTGGAAAGGAAACTTAAGTTCATCTAGTTCCAACCCCCACTGCCGTGGGCAGGGACACCTCACTCTAAATCATATCACCCAAGGCCTCATCCAACTTGGTCTTGAACACTGCCAGGGATGGAGCATTCACAACCTCCCTGGGCAACCCATTCCAGTGCCTCACCACCCTAACAGGAAAGAATTTCCTTCTTATATCCAATCTAAACTCCCCTGTTAAATTTTAACCCGTTACCCCTTGTCCTATCCCTACAGTCCCTGATGAAGAGTCCCTCCCCAGCATCCCTATAGGCCCCCTTCAGATAGTGGAAGGCTGCTATGAGGTCTCCACGCAGCCTTCTCTTCTCCAGGCTGAACAGCCCCAACTTCCTCAGCCTGTCTTCATACGGGAGGTGCTCCAGTCCCCTGATCATCCTCGTGGCCCTCCTCTGGACTTGTTCCAACAGTTCCATGTCCTTTTTATGTTGAGGACACCAGAACTGCACACAATACTCCAGGTGAGGTCTCACAAGAGCAGAGTAGAGGGGCAGGATCCCCTCCTTCGACCTGCTGGTCACGCTCCTTTTGATGCAGCCCAGGATACGGTTGGCTTTCTGGGCTGTGAGCACACACTGCCGGCCCATGTTCATTTTCTCATCAACCAACACCCCCAAGTCCTTCTCTGCAGGGCTGCTCTGAATCTCTTCTCTGCCCAACCTGTAGCTGTGCCTGGGATTGCTCCCACCCAGGTGTAGGACCTTGCACTTGTCATGGTTAAACTTCATGAGGCTGGCATCAGCCCACCTCACAAGCGTGTCAAGGTCCCTCTGGATGGCATTCCTTCCCTCCAGTGTATCAACCGAACCATACAGCTTGGTGTCATCGGCAAACTTGCTGAGGGTGCACTCAATCCCACTGTCCATGTCAGCCACAAAGATGTTAAACAAGACCGGTCCCAACACCGATCCCTGAGGGACGCCACTCATTACTGGTCTCCAGCTGGACATTGAGCCATTGACCACAACTCTTTGTGTGCGGCCATCCAGCCAGTTCTTTATCCACTGAGTGGTCCATCCATCAAATTGATGTCTCTCCAATTTAGAGACAAGGATGTCGTGTGGGACAGTGTCAAACGCTTTACACAAGTCCAGGTAGATGACATCAACTGCTCTACCCCTGTCCATCAGTTCTGTAGCCCCATCATAGAAGGCCACCAAATTGGTCAGGCAGGATTTGCCCTTAGTGAAGCCATGCTGGCTGTCACCAAGCACCTTGTTGATTTTCATGTGCCTTAGCATGCCTTCCAGGAGAATCTGCTCCAAGATTTTGCCAGGCACAGAGGTGACACTGACTGGTCTGTAATTCCCTGGGTCATCCATTTTCCCCTTCTTGAAAATGGGGGTTATATTTCCCTTTTTCCAGTCGTCGGGAACTTCACCTGACTGCCATGATTTCTCAAATATGAAGGCCAGCGGCTTCGCAACTTCATTCGCCAGCTCCTTCAGGACCCACGGATGGATTTCATTTTTGTGATGTGGTATTTCTGCATAAAGCTGTCCAATCTATTTCCATCTTATATATCATAAATGTGCTTTTAAAAAGAATTAAACTCTTTAAATTTAGCTTGATACTTTGAACAGAAGCAGTATTTTATGCTATTTAGTATTGTCTACTAGTATTCACACATACCAAAGCTCTCAAAGTTAAAGTACAAATTCCATTTTATTAAGTAGATTTGAAATGAATTATATTATTAATGACTTAATCATAGTAGGCCCATCCTTGCCAAGTACAAAAGGGAAGAATTCAATTAAATTACTCAGTATTTCATTACACACAGGTGACTTTCAGTCTGTAACATGATGAACAATCAAAATAGACAGTTAATGTCAGAACATACTACTAAACTAAGTGCTTCAGTGTCAAAGGAAGAATGCTCACTTTTCTTCTCCTCTCATCTGGCAAGACCAACAGGTAGGAGAGGAGAGGTAAAACATTGATTATGTACATTAACACTAACAGATACAACAGCCTTCCTTCCAATCAGCTGTACTTATTAGCACATCCACCAGCATTCAAACAACCTGCTATCACCACTGTGGTAACAGCATCAAGCACTGGTGCACCAGAAAATGCTTAACAGAGGGAGAAGGAAAACAAGAAGAAAAAAAAGCAACAACAACAAAAAAAACAACACCCAAAAATAAAATTAAAAGTAAATTCTCAATATCTTGCACTGATTCTCTGTTATTCTGTCAAACATATCCTTCCAGTCCCCCTCTTATCCACTGCCTGTCACACCATACATTATACTTCAATAATATGCTTATTAGCAAATGCAAAATACATGGGGAGCAGGTGTGGTGGTGTGGTACCATGATTCTGGTCCAACAAATGGTTACGTGAAAAAAGGACTGAAAAAGGAAACTAATTATATTAAAATCACCTAAATTGGAAAACACTGAAGAAGAGCCACTTTTAACCCTCAAGAACCAGAGGACATAAGCTTCCTTTCTGTTCTCCAGTTTGGCAACAATATTTTTGCACTTACATGAGTAAAAGTGGCTTTCTACACTATGTGACTAAGCTGAGCATTACCTCAATCATAATGCAAGAGGAAGGCCTGAAGGTTGTCTGCTGTATTACTCCTTTTAAATAACATTTTTGGAACTTCCTATGAATGATAGCGCTAGGAAGCCAAGTCAGAGAACAAAGGAGCACTGACTGCAATAGGGCAAAAAATCCTGTATATACTGGTCATTATTTAAGTCTATGACAGGAAACTATTTTCCTAACAATTTGCCAACACTTTTTTGTTTAAAAGTAGCCCAAAATAGTATGTCCCAAGTTAATCACTAGTACCACACTGCATTACTGTGAATTTACATTGCTGTGTAATGTTCACAGAAGAGAATATGAATTTACTCCGGTGATTTAACAGCATTTTATTCCATAGTTGGCAAGAATTTAACTGCTCAATTTATAATATGCTTAAGTTACAAACACTGGTACCTTGAAGTACTTTAAAAAAAAGCAAAAAAAAACAACCCCAAAACCAACCATAAAATTCAGCTAAAAGTGTGTAGGTGGTGCAGCCAAAGAGAACTCTTTCCAGAACTTTACTGTCCTCTTTCACTGCTTTGAACATAGATCATTTTTATACATTGATGGTACTTTTCACTTATTTGTTCTTATGAACTAATGGTGGAAAAATATGCTGAATTGTATGGTACAGTAATGCCCACCCACATTTCTCTTCTGTAACCCACTGCACTACTGGAATAAACACCAAGACAGTCACCCTGGTCTCTCTTCTGAAATATGTAGCATAGAGAAACTTTTCCCAGCCCTTAAAGACAGCAAGCACCAAAACTGTTGTTAGCACATGGGCGTGCCTTACAATTTATTCTGGGAAGTTCTAGTCTAATACTGCTCTTATGACACACAGAGTGTGCTGGATCACAGGTAACAGTATTTTTGTATATCATCTCAGTTTTCAGAGCATATACACTACATATGTTAACTGTGAGGAATAAGAAAGCCTCTAAATCAATGACCAATCCAAGCTCCAGCCTAATAAACTTAAGGTTGATCTATACAGACTTGTATGGACATGCCCAGAAGAAAAACTCTTATTTCCTATCTTCAAGTCTATGTGAACCATAATATTTCTGCAGCAGGAAATATCTTCGTCCTCTTCCCCCATTTAAAATTGAAATAAGCATATTTAAAAAATAAAAGATGTGAAGAAAAATTTCTGTAAATTATGTAAATTCTGTAGCACTGAGGAAAAAAGAGTAAGCATTTGTTTAAGAAATCAGTATCTTTAATTAAATTCTTACTGTGTTCTTGAAACCTTCTTAGGTTAACTTATAGGAAAAGGACAAACTTATTTTAACGTGCAGCTCTAACTGCTTTAAAACTACAAGAGATTATACAGATGCTGAAGAAGGAAGTCTTACTGACCTGACTTTATGCGCAGATCATGACTGCTAACACAAAGGAGACAACAGAAACATGGCTGGGGAAACACTGAAGTTGAATTTGAATATATATATATAGGACACTTGAAGCACAACTGAAATATCCCATTTGCAGATGAATGGCTTTTGAGAAGGTTGGGAATTCTTTCAGCCTAACTATGCCAGAGCAAGAACATGTCTGCACATGTGCATGCATGAAAAACAGAAAAATTTGGAATGCTAAGCATACCTTCCCTGTGCACGACATCTTTTCTTACTAAGTTGCATAGTTTTCTTGTCACTTAGAAGCAAAAAGAAAGCAAGCAAACTACTGAAATTACTGACAGAAACATGAAAGAAACAATAAGTTTCTCCTCTAAATAACAACAATAATATTTTCATTGAAGTGTTATCAGCTTCATTTACTCCAGAGTGCCATACCTGTTGAAGTTAATGTCTGGATAACTAGAATATTCAGACTTCATCTTCGCATTGCGACGTGGAAAAGTACAGAAGAAAGCATTAGCTAGGAAACTAGCAATCTGTTCCTGTGACATTGTGATGGAGTGATTCATCTTTTGTTTCAGTAGAGGTATTGGCTACCAAAAACAAGAAGTGAGGGGGAGGGAGGGGCAGGGCAGAAAGGAGGGAAGGAGAGAGAAAAATAATTAGCTTACCTGTTTTTAATTGAAAAAAATAGGAGCACAAAATTACATTTGTTAAATTAGAGCACGAGTAATTTAGGCCATGGGTGAACCCTTTAATCAGCAGCACCATTAAAGTCAAGAACAGTTTATTCAAGACAATTCAGGAAAAGCTTGCTTGACGAAGTACAGATTTCTAATCAATAACGAAACAGAAGACCAAGAAAACAGAACTTATCAAACAAAACCATGGGGAATAGAGAGGGGAAAATATAGATGGGTCATTGCAAATCTTGGGCAATCCTAAAACCTGACATAAAAGCCCACTTTCAATAGCTGTATACTTAAGAATCCTAAAGGAATGCTTTCAGCTACAATAACCATGCCTAATACTCTACAAAGAAATTCAGAAGTCATACTAAAGATCACCACTCTATGACTTGCTTTGAATTTTTTTTTCCCATCCTACTTGAAGAAATAACACTGACAATATTTGCAGAAAGTGCATGATTATCTATTATTTTTATATGCAGTATGGACAAAAAGCTCAGTTTCACTCTGGTCTTCAGTTAGGAGTTAAAAAGAAACAAAGGAGTTGGGGGAACTAAAAAAAACCAATCCCCGGAAGCGTTACACATCTTCCATTTTAACAGGCTTTAGCCTCTTGATACGGAATTTCGCTCACCACATCTGTGGCATTTTACTTATTTTCAAAAATAAGTCATAAAACAGGATGGGGGGGAGGGATATCAATCTGACTGCTGAGAAGTCCAGTACCAACTACAGTAAAGCCACTTGACAGGAGAAAGAGAACAGAGTTTTCGCTTCTTCCAGTATTCTCAGCCATCACCATTAGCCTAGCTCCAGGAAAGCTGAGCAGCTACATTTTAATCTTTTTAGTTGTGAATACAGAAATTGCTACTAATTTAGACTGTTGAATATACAGCCCTGTTTAATCCACAAAGCAAACAAGTTTTCCATCATTCTTATAACTACTACATTCACATTCACCGATTCTCATTCCATCATCTGGCTATTTAATTAATAAGCTCTATTGTGATGTCTGAAGGCACACAGCTAGAGGGGGGAAAAAAGCCTAAGAAGCTTTCTAATGTGTTCTACATGCCTATAAAAATGGAATATTTTGGATAGTGTGTTATACTGGAACAAATTCAGTTTTATGCCTAACCAAAAAAATGAGTCCAACAATGCTCTTCATAATTTTACACTGCCTAACAGTACATCATCTTTATAAAAGGGATTACTACATGAACTTGCAAGTCTTGTGCTTGACTGTGCAGAAACTTTGTCACTTTCTCAAAAACATCCCCCATCAAGTGACTAGTAAAAGAATTTTAAAGAATGTTCATACTGTTTGAAATTATGTATCTATTGCAGGACTCTGGCAACATAACAGTGTACGGAGAGACTTTCCTTACCCCTGCCCAACAAAATCAATTAAAAAAATTGTAACAAAGAAGCTTACAAACTCAAGTCCTGATCCTGCTAATGTGTTATCTGGCATACATCCCCACTTACTTGATCAGCCCTATTCACTTTTATCAGTTTTACTACCTACAGCACTGATTCTCATTACAACCATGAAGAATTAGTTAAGGTTTGTATGTGCACAAATTTTGTGATGCTCCAAGTAGGATAAAATATGAAGGCTTAATGAAAATACTGTCTCCTAGGATCAAAAAAATTCTAAAATGAAAAATTAGATGCTTTAAGATTATTTAAGTATTTCAGTTAACCATCATCTTCAAATCCGAAAGGTTGCATAGTCATCTCATTTAAGAAAAGCAAGAAGCAACTTCAACATACAGGAAGTGTTACCAAAGTTCAGGCTAAAAATATGACAGTGAGATATATTTACGTTCTATTACATCATTATAGATGTGCATTGTCCATTCTGCTCCCCAGACCTCAGCTACATTCAACACAAAAACTCTATCTTTTATTAAGAACATAACACAGTCCTGGTGTTTTGACCTTAGGCATTAGTTGCAGTTTGCAGAAAAGTGGTCTGCCACAGAGCTAGCTGTGTTTGCTTACCTGGGTGCAGATACTAGGGAGACAGAGTGCCAGCTTGACCATATCAGGAAGAATGGACTGGAACAAATGTTGAGCCTCTGCATCTTCAAGAACCTGTTAAAAATAAAGATAAAGGGAGGGGGAGAAGGTTTTTACCTCAGAAATAACAACTGTACAAAAAGTTTGTGAGATCAGGACCCATCCAAAAGAAGTGATAGAAAAAAATAGGTCCTATTAATTTCATGCAGATCTGTAGCATTTTTTATGGTAGTACCTCACTGCATTTTACCTTGCAATAGTCTACTAACTGAAACACAGAAATAACTTTCACAGTTGCAGTTGAGAAAACAGATCACCAGATGCCCTATAAAGGAACACTATTAAGTTATCACTTGACTCTCCAAAGCAATGAACCAAATTCTCGATTTATAAAAATCACTACCTATCCATAAAAGTATTGGAATGATTTACTTAACTTTCATATTCAGGTCATAGTCCAAGACAAATACTTGTGACATTCTTCTGTTAAGAACATATGAAATACTGCTGGGTCAGATCAGTGGTCCACAGCAGCAGGAAATGCTTTTTAAGAAGAGCATGCAAGCTATTTTGAGCACTTTTTACTGTCCATTCTCATCATGTTCTGTCAAAAATTATAGCCATTGGATTACATACCTTAAAGGGTGCAGCCTGTCTGGTCCCACATACTGAAGTTGCAATCTTTTCAGACTCTCCCTGTAAGATAGCTGATCCCATGACTATTTTAGCAACCCCTCTCTACCTGCTCTAACATTCTTCCTGAGAAGGACACACCAGAATTGACAATGCTGAAAAAAACAGGCCCACCAATGTTTCAAAAGGCTTTTCAAAGCTTTTAAACTCAAGACCAAGTCATATCAAACCCTTCATGTCCTATTCTCAATTCTCTTTCTGACACTGTCTGGCCCACTGCTGATATGTTTGGCTGCCAAAGCATATCAGAGAAAATGAAGGCATTCAGAGAAAGTCCAAAACTGATCTGAGTTGTAACTGCCAGATCTGAGCTCAATATCACATACTCAGGGTTTAGATGAACTCACATCCCCTTTCATATATCATACCCCTGTTTTTAAAAGGTACAAATGGTTCTGTGAAGAACACATACAGTGCTCTTCTAAGAAAAGCTAGGAGAGGCACATGAATGGGAGGCTGTAAAAAGTAACATAAAACAGTGTCTTTGCAATATGCAAAGCAGCAAAAAAGCGTGCGATATCCTCCAAAGTCCCATATCCTGACCAGTGAACAGGCTGAAGTAAACTCAAGGAGAAAAATGCCTATTCTCCACCTTCCTGTGCAGTGGCACATTTTTCCCATGATCTAAGGATCCAGGCATCAGATGTGACTGGCTGTCAAATTCGTGTGCTGTGTTTAAGGCAAAACACAGAGAAAAAAGGAGGAAACAGAGAGGGAGAGGGAAAGAGAACACACTACTTGCACTACAGCTAAGGAACAGAAGGTCAGCCCTCTAGCCTCCCTCTTTCCCCTGCATCCCTGGCATCTGTCTTTGAGACAACTACCTGCTACCCGCTTCTACATTAAAATTCTGAAACTGTGGCTTTAAAAGTACAGAATATTATTTTTCAAGTAAAACTGTTAGAAAATAATTGGATTTATTACCAATTTCACACAAAACCAATAGCAGACAGAATGGATGAAATGACATCAGGGTATTATCAACCTTAGTCTCTTCAACACTTAAAACTAATTGTCACAGAAAGCGATCATTTTGGTCGTATAATCAAAGCTTTGTAATTCATACGTCAATGGAAAGTTTCCCACAGACATCAGAATGTAAAAAACTGATGAATTTGTTGAGAAGAGGAAAATACAGTGCCTCTAATTCAAAGCATACTGCTTCCCATAAACAAAGTATTGTTGGAAGACTAACAACTTCTATTCTTCTAAGACCACTACAATAAATACAGAAGTATCTCTGCTCTACTCACTCCCATTCCAAGTGATACAAAGTGGTAAGACTACTCAGGAAGTTAAAATATGAACAAATGCTCAAAGGACAAACAACTTATGATAGGGAAGGCGGGGGGGGGGGGGCGGAATAAAACAATCCCAAATACCTACACAGTTCCTTTCCATGCATTATGTATGCTGCTCATGGAGACATACAAACAAGGTTTTGATTTGAAGTTTTAAATTGAAACAAGAACTTACAAAGAACAGCAAGCTTAGGAAACATCAAAGTCATTTGGTATAACAGAGGAGGAACCTAAGTAATACACAAATTATTACCGAATGTAAACTTTCTTTTTTTAAGGTTAAGAAATGACCAAGATGCATCTCTCTTTCCTGTTGTTGGCTGCATATGCACCTACATATTTACACAGTATAAGTCACAAATTGAAAATTATGACCTAACCTTTAACATCATCTGCTCTAGCAGAAAACTCTGTTCTTAGGCACAATGTTTTTAAGTGCCATAAGGTAACAAAGTGAGCTTTTAAAGGTTGGAATTTCAAATCTCAATATAGAAAATGAATATGTAAGTTAAATCTAATCAAAAGATGGCATTTAACCTCAGATGTCTACCAGGCTGTCAAATTCTGATATTCTCTCCCCTTCGGGTAACACTTTCTCTCTTTTAAAGCTGACATATAAATAGTGGCTGCTATGCTTTGCTGACTGCCACAGACTATACAGTATCACTTATCTGGTGACACATTATGGCACTGGACTTTGTCACAGCTGTCAAGACTTCAACCTTTTCTTTATGCTTCTTTGAAAACAACAGAATAATAGTATGAGACAATTTCTTCCCAAAACAGAAGCAAGGCCAGCAATTGCACAGCTCAGCTCTGATGCTGAATGCATAACTACAAAGGTCACTTGTTAAACAAAGGTCATTTTTTAAACTCTGAAATTTGACTTCTCCTTCTCCTTACCTTCCTGATGTTGTATCAGCATATACTCTCCTCTCTACATTACTTCTATGCATGATTTTTACTAGACATTCGCTAATGAATCCTAAAACTTTGGAATTGTTAATGCCCTGAAGTGCTCTCATTTGACTTCAGACAGATTATTCTTATGGGGAAATGACAAATGGGGGGGCAGGGGGGTGTGTTAGTGAAGAGTGTTGGGTGCATGAAAATCTTACTACGTTTTTCACAAGTCACTTAAAGGACCACACAGCTTTAAGAAGATGATCACTGTGAGTTCACAGACCTTGCCAAGAAACTCTTAACTATGACTGCTCTCTAATCAAACCACCAAACATCCCAAGCACCCTTATTTTAACTACTCCCCCTATTTAGGCAAAGGTTTCTTAAATACTGCAGAGAAGTAAATCAATAGTTTTCTGGGTCAAACATAGTTTGTTTCTTCCTGGATATGTTACAACTTCACAAAATAGCTGCTGCAGTACATAACTTGAGAACTTGTTGTTCAACTACAGGTGCTGTATTTAAAACAAACAAAAAGCCCTAAAGAAACAAATGAACCTTTCTCCATAATAAACTTTCTCCCTAAAAAAAAAACAACAACTTCTTGGGCAAGTATTCTGTCCCATGCTTCCCATTTATGTCTTGAAGCTATAACCCATTATTGAACAGTAGGCCAGAAATACATAACCTTCCTTGCTTAAGGTTTCTAAAACAAAAACCTAAGTAACTTCAGTCATGGGCATAGCCATGTAATCATAACTTACCCTTTCTGCCCATGGACTCTTTCTGTACAGGTAAAATTCCTATGAGGTTTCTATGAAAAAGAAACCAAAAACCCACCTGCAAACCCCTGGCTGCTTGGCCCTCATCCTCTTTTGACCACTAAACCAACACACCACCACAGCTGGAGCTTTGTAAACCAAACACTGCATATTCTCAGCTATGCTCAGTGCAACACAGAGCCTGATTTTATCTGTGGCAGTCTTTTCAGACTTTGAAAGCAGCAAGAAAGAGCACTCCACCATGGAAAGCAAGAGGATTCCAGGATGTGGAGTGCTGACACTACACCTGTATCTGACAGTCATCCCACGATGCAAATGCCAACCTGGAAGAGCCTACCATAAGCACAAAGAATACCTGGTCACAGAATCAAATTAAGGTTTATTAAAGGGAACTCTCTTCAAAAAGCAGTGATTTCTACTGAGGTAAAATCCAGAGTACTTAGAGACACATTACATACTCTACTTACTTGTTGCTGCTGAAAGAGTGATGTGGTGTTGTACCCCCCTCAAACACACACAACCATATTTTTCACCCATGTTCATCTGATAATTTCCCGAGATCCTTCAGCTTGCTAATGCTACAGGAAAATAACCTGGAGGGGGTAGGCAGGGCAAGTCTTCCTCTGCATTAAGTCAAACTAGCCTACCAGAGTCATACAATGATAGATGTTGTGCAGGGTGAGCATTATGTGAAACAGAACTAGTCAAACCCCTTGTCAGTGGGCTACAAAGGCAGCTACCAGTTGCAACTCTTCTCACTGAAAAAGTAGTAATATTCTAGTTAGTGTGAAGCTATTACAACAAGCATCTCACTTTGAAGTCAATCTCCTAGTACAGGAATCTCTACTGATTTAGTAACGTGCTTTAAACTGGCTACAATTCTTTTAAAGGCTGTAAGTACACAAACAGCAGGAGAAAGGACTGGATTTTCATTCTTGAGATTTGTTTTATAACTTAAGGAATTCCACTACATTAAAAGATTGTCAACTTTTGATAAAGGAAAATATTTTAAGCATCGCAGCAATTTTAAACAACTGATCAGTTTCTCCTTTCCTTGTTATGTATACATATCCTTTGCAGCTTCCTTCAGGATTTGAAATAAAAACAAACCTATACTGTTGACTTTATTCATAGCCCTGCAATCATGCAAAAAATTATTTAGGAATGAAATAAAAGCTGGGTTTATACCCCATATAAATCCCATATGAAAAGTATACAGAATCAGAGCTACAAAGCATGACTTGCCTTTTGCCAAAGAAATCATGTGGTGATTTCATCAGTACTTACACTGGAGCGACTGATTAAATGAACATGACTTAGGGCTCCAATTCATAAGATGCAAATGATTCAGCGAGCTGTAGCAGAGGTAAGAGCTCTTGGCCAAACTTGCATTGCAATTTTGCAAAATGAACACTTGATACTGCAGCAAAGAGGCCTGACTAAACACAGCCGTAAGTAATGTCCTCTTGTCACTATAAACCAGTCTTCCAAAATGTAATGAACAAGTATACCAGACCATCCTAATAAGAAGGACCTGAGGTAGCACAGGGTGACAGTGATGGTAGAGAGTTTAAATCTAGATCTGACAGCTCATCAAACCAAACAAACTGCACATAGAGAACACAAATTTGGACAGCTCTATCTATCACATGGGAAGGTAGTCATCACACCAACAGGCAACCAGCATGCTAAAACAGCAATGTCTTAACGCTTTCAATTTGTTTGGGTTTATTTCCCCATATTAACTTATGTGGCAGGTCAAGGACCAACTGAACCACATTCTTAAGGATAAAGGGGAACACCAGAGTACTTCTACTTCTTCAGATTGTGTCTTACTTCCTAATTCTAATGGATTTTGACCTTCTGACTTTTTCCTTCCCGGCTGCCATAAGCCTCATGCAGTTTCTTAGAATGACTTTATTTCGGTTTGTAAGTGCTCTGTACCATCAGCTGTAATACTGATCTGCCTTTCCAGTAATAGCTTTCCTAATTATTTTAATGTAAGATATCATACATGGTAATGGCCTCCTTAACTAATTAGGCAAACTGCGTAACTTCTATGTACTCTATTCACAGTAAGTTCATTCTCCTCATTTCTGGAATATTTTTCTTTTTCTTTCTTCACTGTCTCCAGTTTGTCTCAAATTAAAAAAAAAAAAAAAAAAAAAGAGTATCTGTGTACTTTTACAGGGCAGTTAAGATCCACCTGATAAATACTTCCAAGCTGAAAAACTGGATTGCAAATAGAGTTGTAGCAATCAAGTCTGCAATTCAAAGAAAATAAGGATATGTGAACAAAATAATACTATCCACATTCCCAAAGAGAAAGATTTGCTCAGTGCCACATACACTGAATATGTTGGCGGAACATGATATGAAGTCCAAGAGAACTTGGAATGGTCTCCTGAAAAAACATGGGTCAGCTTTTGTAATTTTGCAGTTTTGGTGAGGATATCAGAAAAAGCAAGGAACTGAGGAAAAAAAGTAAAAAAATATACTTGAGGAACAAGTACAATAGGAACCTAAGTTTGAAGGACTAATTTCTTTATAAAACCGTTAACAGTCATGTTCTACCCATAAGCATTTAAAATGCTTTGTTTCATTCAGAAACAAAGGGACTGTGGCTCCCTTCCAAAAGGCTCCCATGTCACTGTCAAATGAGATATAAGAGTTCAATTGTGCTCTAGCACTATTATATAAGATACTGGTTCTTGTGCATTTTTTGATGTTAACAAATTTTATTTCCCACTTTTTTTTTTTCCTAGGGGATCCCACAGAAGAACCTCCCAGGCAGCCTGAAGCGTCTCCCTCACTATTCCCCCCCAACTAAGAGTTTCCTTTGAAAAAACACTTTATACATAAAAACTTGAGCATACTTAAGCAATCACAATATGTGGGTACTCCTTATTGCACTAGGTAATGTTGCCTTCATTTTCTTTTCCTCCCAGAGCAGCCTCTATGCACATGCTCTCCTCTCTTATACAGGAGTCACATGCGTTTCATATGCTATTTGTGTACTGCTTACACATGGTGCTGTCTAGATCCATGACTAGAACTCCTCAGTGCCCCAAAAAGCAACCAAGCCACTCTCTATAACTTTTATGTCTTTTACCTTAAAGTAAATCAGTGTCAGACTGCTCAGCAGGTTCAGCTGGGGGCAGGGGGAGGAGGAGGACAGCCTAAACAAGTTGTTATCAAGCAACTTCAAAACCTAATTAATATATTTAAGCTAATACACCCCCCAAAAAATAACCCAAAACAAGCTTCACTAAGTTGTACTCTCTACAAAGCCTTTTCTTCTGGACAAGGAGTAGATGAATTAAACACATTCTGCCACAACTATCACTGTACTTGATACCTAGACAGAGATACTAGGCTGCAGACCACTAACTTGTATGGATAAGTAAAACAGACTATGTCAGAATGTCAAATATTATACATATAAACAAGATTGGAATCTAGAAGCAAAGCACAGGGTGGGAAGTGTGTGTTAGTTCCCATTTTATCAGGTTAATGAATGACCAGAACAGCAGGGAAGAATACTCTCATCTGCCTCTTTCAGTTTCCTTATAAAACTAATTCAGCAGGAAACACACTTAGCTGTCAAATCCATCCCATTTCTCAAGCACTTGTGTGATTAGAAACCAAAGGAAGGATAAAGTAATCTTTGGAGGGAAGAAGAAAAAAGCTCGTAATGCTGGATTATGCAGAGAAAGATCTTATTTGAGAAGAAGAATGTCTCTGACATTTATCAAAACCACAAACTGACACTTCAAAAGAAAAAAAGAAGACAGCTTACAAGGCAGAGGTTAATTCAATTTTGTTTAATTCCCCCCCTCCCCCATGAAGGCTCATTCACATCTGCCAATCCAGCTCTGGAATGATCTCTCGGGTGTATCATCCCTGCAGGTTTCAAACTGCAGGTTTGTTCTCAAACTTTTCAACATTGTAAATAAAATGTGAGAGAAAAAAAAAAGTATGTTTATTTTTTCATCTCAATGGTTTTAGAAGCCAAGTTTATACTTCCAAGGCACTGGAAATCTAAGCTCAGTCATTTTCACTACAAGTAAGTGAAATCTCAGTCCTCATACCCTACAGGCCACCAACAGGTTCTACCTGTACCCTCCTGCAAAGCAACTCTATCACAAATAGAAGCATCACAAGCATTTCCAAAGCAGTGGCACAGTCCTGGGAAGAACAGTCAAATACTGCTTTCTAAATACTTTTTGAGTTACTCTTGGGAAGTACAATGTAGTGAAAAGGACAATGACCTTGTTTCTATACCAGGGCTGTAACAAGGATTAAAAAGTATCGTTCATCTGACACAAGCTAAGGCTGGAAATTATTCGTTTCTAGGTTCATTCAAAACTCTTAGCTCTCTAAACACAGTACTTGAAGGGAGGGGTGGAGGGGGATAATATTAAATACTGCCATGATTTTGAAAATATCTGCCATAGTGTAGTATTTGACTACATCAGATAATTAACTTTTACAAAACTTTATTCAACCATTTCTGAAACCAATAACATTGGCACTAAAAGCTTCATGAGACAACACAGCTATTGGCCTTTATGAAACCTTTATTTTCTTAATGATTAAAATAAAAAACACCCAAAAACCAAGTCAAGCACAGGCAGAAGGGGGAAAAGAAGGATGAAAAGATAACACAATAGCATTGCAGTTTTTAACAAACCTATAGACTATTTTTTTGCTTGTCAGTTTTATAGACTCAAAATAACCAATATCTTAAGAAAAAAATATTTTGTTGGCCAAATAACACCCTGAGACCATTTCCAGGGTACACACTACACCACCTTTGCCACTCTTTAAATAAAGAGTGCATGGTACCTAGTAACCAACTCTACAAGGAAGCAATAGAAACAAATACAGTTTTTCAGATAAAAAAAGCAGGAGAAAAATCAGGCATACAGTTACAATACACTCCATTTATGCCTTCACAGTCATCCTAACAGCGGCAATGCCTCTTTACAACTTCCCTACTTCCACAGACACTTTTTCAGAGCATCTCTTGAGAACTTTGACCATCGGAGTTTTCTTATTTTAACTTTTTAACTGCTCCAGACATATAAAATAAATGGGGAAAAAATTTCTAAAGGCGCAAAGCAGGTAGGGGAAGTCCTACAACCAAAATGAGTTTCAGTCATTTGGGATAAATAGGTGAGCACGGACAGATGATGATTTACACATAGCCCAATGGAAGCAAAGAGACCTGTTCATCATTCCCCTGCCCACAAAACAGAACAAAAAGCAAATATTAGAAAATAGCTTCTAAAACCAGAACAATTATATTTAATATGTGTTTTTTTCTTTCTTAAACAGGAATATTCTCAATGCAGTGAAAAACTGAAAGGGATCCTCAGGATGTATCTACATTATCTCAAAACACTTAAGATACAACATAATTAAAACTCTGCACCTAGTACCTATAGACATCCTTTGCCTGGTAATTCTGAGTCAACAGTCTGATGCAATAGCCATTGTGATGGTGCTTACAAAACATCACTTAAAGATACTCAACTATTTTTCTGAGGAAGTACAGAAAACTACGAATAAGCCTGTAATTCAGCACTCAATGCCATTTCTCCTGTACAATGCTTACCTTCTAATGTTTTGAATGTGTACAAGATGCATACTTCCCCCACCCCAGAAAAGTTCATATTTTGTTCAATATGGGGATAAATTCCTTTCTGCTACTGTGAAAAGAAAATCCTTCATGGCACACTCAAAAGACCTTTTCAGCTGAGATTTCTAAAAAGGTAATCTGATGCAATGAAAATTGTTTGAAAACATCTGGACTAAAATGAAATGCAGCAAGGAGCAATGGACAGGCTATTTTCAGCCTTGGGACATTTTGTTTCTTGCTTAAAAGCCTACATTTGTAGTGCTGACATCTCTGTACAATGCTCACTTCTGTTAATACTGTCCAGACAATTATAAAAATGAGTTATCAAAAACCCAGTCACCAGAACAATTTGGTACTTTAAAATTCCTTCTATTCCAGGATCACTGATTACAGCAATCATTTTTCAAGCAAGTCATTCAAACAACAAAACATACAGGAAAGACTGTACTAAGACCTGCTAGGAAACAAGAGTGGGGTAAAACCTTATTAGAACATAAAATTCTCCCAAGCTATGCACAATACTTAACAGTAGCAGGTGGTTTTGAACAGTTCAGGCTTTTCCAAATGAGCGAAAACCCGGAGCTCAACCATATAAACCATCTAGACTACCCTACAGTCAAATCATCTTCAGATGTTGCATTTATAGTCCTTCTTTTAGATGAAAAAGGGAAATAATGGTAAAAAATATTGAAGTATAATTTCCAGAGTTTTCCAGGTAATTTCCAAAATTTCTTAAGGTTATTAAGTTTAATGTTATTAAATTAAGGCTATTAAGCTTAAAACCACACATACACACTTAAAGGCTGTGTGGCCCTGTGGCTGCTTGAAATTTTACAATTGGAGTACTTCGTTGAAAAGACAGCTCTTAATTTCATTCAAATCCACTCAGTGATCTCAAAGCTTAACCAATCTTCTTAGAGAGGAAGCAGACATACTGCTAATATTTGCACATCTGACTTTTACATGTCAGTATGTTCCATCTTAACTCACCTACTTGCATCTGACACATTTTCTGAAATTACCTAGTTCAGGCTTAATATGCTGTCATACCATGTAGTAACATACATTCAAATGAGAAAATATAGTTGGGAAAAAAATGCACTAAGCACATTCTGCAGGTATTACCCCATGTCTCACTAGGTTTATGCCACAATTTAGCAATTCAGTAATAACACATTTGTTACATAGTCCAGTGAAATATAAGATTGTTCTTCTATTTAATTATTCCTAAGTGCAACACACTGACTAACAGAAACAAGACTCATTGTAATATGCTTCACTACTCCTCACTTTAAGAATATTCTCCTATATTCTGAAACCTGTGCAGAATAACTCCAGTAGAAAAAGTAGTATCTTAGAAAGCATATACACATGTCCATATGAATATTGCTAGGCCAAAATTTAAATAGTAAGGATTTGTCCAATTGAAACATAGCTTCTCATACAACTTCAATTTTTTTCCAGAAAAGGAAGCCAGACTTTTGGAAGAGCAAAACATCTGTAATAGAGATGTGTGATATTTATGGAAAATATAAAGTTGTGTTTATAAATGAACTTATTTACATATCTGTATTGCATATTATGTAAGTTTAGGTATTTCTAAATCAAATTTATAGAAAATGTGAAAAAGGTATTAAGTGAGGTTGTAGAAATTTTCAGGTTGACACTTGCATGTAAAATCAGCCAGCAACAAGCCTCCCATCCTGACTGTTTCGGACTTCTAAAAGGACCTAGGATCCAGAAAGTATAATTGTCATGCAAGTTTTAACAGAAAGCAGCGAGAAATGGGACTTCTTTTGCAATCCTGTTTCAAAATTAGTTAAAGCTGTAACTGTAAGACAAACTCTAATAGCCCACATCCTATACCGTGTAAAAGCACAACTAAAGGGTGAAGAAAAATAGCAATATATTCCTTCAGCTTGACAACTGACCTTGTTTTCTTACTACATAGCTTTTTATTAAATTCTAGGATAAGCTGATATTTGTGCCATAAAAAAAAAAAAAAGCTAACAGCCATAAAATGAGTGAGCTCATGCTTGGCTGGAACAAGAGGAAAAGGAGCACAGATAAAGTGGTCTGGTACATTCTTCCTTCATGCCGAAGCCTCTTCTCTGCAGTTCAGTTTAGACAGCAGAGACACTGGTCTTTTTAAAGAGCATTATCACGTTTCTTTCAACCTCTTAGAAAAATTCAAATTTAAGAGTTATAGAGCTTCTTTCATAAGAGAAAATGATTTCCTGAATGCTGAATTTATATAGGAATCAAGAGCAAATACGCAGATCCTGGTCATTAAATACATTGATTGGCTTCAAACAGCTTTCTCAGTAGACAAGAAGACCACAAGACATCCACAAACAGGTACTGCAGACACACACATGCTTTTTCCTATACTAAAAGCCAAATCTAACAGTTGCAAACTGGGCATTACACAGTGGAGAATATCTGCATATCTGACTTGCATCAAGTAGGCACCAAGTCCTGCATAGCCTGGAAAAAGTTCATTTTAAAAGGTGTAAGTACCTTCAAGTGAGGTTCAGCTAAAATGTCAGTTACCATTACTATTTTGTCCTCCCAGAAGAGGTTAGTGTACAGATCCCCATGCCCTTCTGTCAGCAACATCTCCTGTTGGTACTGTGCCACAATGGGGCTTGCGTGACAAGGCAACTTCTGCCTCTCATCTTCAATCCAGCACAGTCATAAGAATGTAAAAATGGACAAAAGTTCATGAAATCCCATCAACAAAAGATGCCTGGAAAAGTCTAACAGCAAGTAAAACAAGTAATTATCAGCACTTCCTTACAATGCTCTTTACTTGCAGTAATCCATTTCAGTACCAGAGCCCATCACAGTATCTGCATAGATGTCACTGGTGTCGTTCTACCAATAATTTCTCCAAATCCCTTCAAAACCTGATGTAAAGTCATAGCATCCTTTACATCCACTGAGAAGGAGTTCCACAGCCTTTTATTCAGCATCTAGATAAGTACTTTTGTCTAGTTCTGAAACTCTTACCTGGCTAGAAACACCCATCTGATGTCCCTTAACTAGACACCCATCTGATGTCCCTGTTGCACTAGACAAATGAATAGTCATTTTCTCTTCACCCTCTCTTACATTTATATTGGATGGCACTGTTATACTTATCCTCACTTGTCTCTCAGCCAAGATAAAAAGATCAAACAGTACTAGCTTATTTAATGTTCCTCAAATGGAAGCTATTACATACCTTTACACCATTCCTGACTCCTCTCATAGTGTCTTCTCCATTTCACAGACACAAGCTTCCCACCAAGATGTTCAAGCTCAAAGAGTTCAGACAGACATAAAAATAGTTATGGACACAATGTGAACATCTGCAAGATGTATTGCGATACATTTTTCAGATGACTCACAGAATCTCAGAGACAATCACTGTGTATGCCACACAAGTTTACATAAACTCCAATCTTCAGTCTATGCTTAACAGATCAAACTTACGTCTAAACTATTTGCCATTTTCAATACATCAGTCACAAGCAGAGATGACATGTCTTTTAATGATATGCCTCAGTACTGGAGTACAGCCTCTAGTAATTTTCAGCACTTGATAGCATACAGACATAATTTCACCAAGTAGCTTTTTAAACACAGATATTAGGGGATTCTAAATGCCAGCAGTCCTTACATAATGAGTCCTCCTCTTTCTGCTTTGCATATACAAAAAAAAAAAGCAGGAGAAGAGTGGCTAAAAACCAAATGACTGGATCTGAGTCTTTCCTTTTAGTGAAGCATGTCAGGAAAGCCTGTATAACTTAGCTTGCAAGTAAGAACTAAAAAGCATAGAGTATTGTTCTTGTTTTCTGATACTAAAATGATGTAACCGCTACAGTTCTTTCTCCAGGTTTCAAAGGAGTTGAGGCAAAGGAAATTAAACCATATGACCAATAAAAGCGCCCATTGTTTCATTGCCTGCAGAGTTCCTTTTTTGTCACTTTAAGCATCTGCCTTACATATTTTGTCAGTAATTTGTTTCTAACTTAAATATTTGTGCTGAATCTTACAAGTTTTAGATGGGACCAAGTAACTCTTCAAAACTGCTCTACTATAAAGGGCAAGAACAAGTTATGAGGCTGTTCACCAACTGGTTTACCTCATGAGAGCTCAGAATTTAATGGCAACACAGGTTCTGTATCATGAAGGTTCCTGAAGCCACACAACATAAATCCTGATGACTTAAGTTCCTGTATACTGTGCAACTAAACCTGAATTTAAAAGAAGGATCACCTTTAAAGAAAGTTATGCACTCCTTATACAATGTCATGTCATTTTCAGGTTTAAACACTCCTCTGTTCCTGAAAGAGCAAGACAGGTGCCAGCAATAAGAGGAAGAGTTCATGAAACAACATTAGCAAGAATTATGCTTAAGCTCTAAGAGACTTTAAAGCAATACAGAAAACACAAAGCATGCCCAGAACAAGCAGGCCCAATCTAAAGCAGCAGACAATGTGACTGTCTTAAATGATAAAGCTCTACTTTTCCCTTTAAATAAACTTGTTCTTGCAGCAGATTAGTCTAAGACATAAACCTTCGATGACCCCACTAGACACTATTTCATGCACTTGGAAAAAGCAAAAGAGTTTTCCTGCCTGGAAGTGGAAGGGCAAATCTACGAGAAAGAAAAATAAAATACTTCCACAGCACATAGCACTATTGATCCAAAGCATGTAATACATTCCCAGCCTATTATCATTCACATAAATAAAGCTCATCTACAACACTTTGTGGGTCTCAAGACAGCTCCATCCAGAGCAGTTTCCTCACCATTCCTTTTCTGCTTGTTGCTTACTCTTTGCTGTCTGTCTTCTAGGTAAATTCTAGAGAAACAGACACAAGGATGACTTACAAGTGACAAGAATTTTGCAACAAGAAGAAAAATGTCAGCACTAACAATCTGCATCCACTAAGCAATAACTTGAATAAATCCTAAGCCTGTTTGCCAAACAAGCAAACAGATGGCAAAACAAATCAATACAACAGTGTGGAAATTCTATAGAGAACAACAGAACTGTCAGATGTCTCAAGCAAATAAACCACCAAGAGCTTTACATACATTACTGATGGGTGCTATGAACTTAAAGAATTAAAAATCCTCCAAGCTCCACATTTACTTCACTGTACAAATAGGAATTTTACTTCCACTTGGTTAACTGCAGAACCTTTTTAAAATAGTGCGAGGGCTCCCTCTCCTGACAACACTTCGAACAGCCTGTGTGTGTCACGGTACATTTTGAAAATAGCTGACGGGAAATAGCTATTCGAGCCAGGATTTTTTAAGAAAGCTGAAAGTGTTTTAATCTTAAAGGAAAATGAACTTCAATCCAAGAAACTGGTAATTATTATGAGAGGACTGTTTTTAATCTTATAAGTAGGATTTTAAAATAATGCACATTTTGACTGTGTAACTTTTGAAGGAAACTGCCTAAAACAAGAAACACAACCCAAGACAAACATGAAAGCATTAACAGATTAATAGATAAGGTAAGATCTGCCCAGAATCAGAATTTAAAATAACAAATGTTACTTTATAATTTACTAAGCACAGACCCATTGACCTATTGAAGTAATTATCTGAATACAAAAAAATCATGAAAATAGACAACATCAGACCCAGCTCCTTTTTAAATCAGACCACAGAATTCTTAGTTAAGAATGCACTGGAAGTCAATAGTACCCAAGAATATACATAGATATTTGAGGATCATAAACTCTGTAGTACTTGTGATTATTTCTCCCTTTGTTGAGCTGCTGCCCCTCCCTTTTGGGCTGATTACTCAAACCAGCTTTTCTTTCAACCAACCCTCTCAACTTTTGCTGAGCAAACATAATCTGAAACAGTTACCCTGCTCCCTCAAAACCCTAAGACAAACAAGAAAATACACAAGCCAGTTGTAAGCCGTTAATTGCTAACTCCCAAATATAGTCATTTCAAAAGCCTCACTGCACTACAGCTAGTATATTTAGGTCATTTCCGCAGAGGATCTCAGCTTTTCACTCAAAAGCTGCTCAGTTAAGCAGACTGTGAACAGTCTTTGATAGCAGATGCCTTGTTAATTTACAGAACTGGAAGAGTTCACCTATCCCTTCATAATAGAAAAGATGTTTACATCTCTCTACAAAATGTATCCCCTCTGCATATTCTGTTCACTAAACTTAATATATTTGATAAAGCCAGGGTAAGATTTTGCTCCTGTGGTCTACAAGGAGCCACTGTCTTCTAGTGCTTCTCTGTTCCCTATTTAATATATATGGCTACATGTTTTTCACCTCGGTCCAAAAATTTGTATCTTGTCTCCTCACTTCTTCTGGGAACCTCACAAATACATCACTATTGCCAGGTGACAGAAATTTCCTTTTCACCCTCAGTGAAAGATTGATACCCAATACATAGTTGATTTCCCTATCATTCTTCTCCTCTCTGGGGACAGCTGATATCATTTACTCTCCCTGGCTGATGATCTCTGAATCTAATCACCCATAGGTTCTGAACTCCCAGATGCATAATATGATCACATTAGGACAAGCTCAGTTGTGTTTGTAGCAATACAGTGCAAATCTGGTACATTTCTGAGTCAGATTTTTAAATAGTGCTAGTACTTTAAAATATTCTAGTAAATTAAATATGATTCTCTATTAACAGTTGAGCTGGGCAAGTTCATTTCAATCAGTACAAGAGTCAACAGGAGCAAAGAGGCCAAATGTCCACAGCCTCAACCATCCAGACATTCTCTGCAGCCTGAAAAACAGAGACCCCCACAAGGAGAGGAGGGAACACCAAAATGGCAAGATGAGTGAACGCAGTAGCTCTCATAGCTAGTAAATATGATACCACTGGCATATAGGTACTTTGTCAGTAACACCACCACCATGTTGCATGCAAAACAAAACTCATTCTGCAAAACAGTCCCTATATGCAATGGAAACAGGCAATACAAAAAACAGTTCCTCTGATCACATGAATTAAAAAGACATCTGTTTTAAACACACCAACTAACGAAATTAATTTCAAACCAAATTTAGTTTTGCTGAACCTCAATACAGTTATACCTATCCCCACTGCTCTCTCAACCAATACAGTTTAGCAAGCCCCTCCCAAGAAAACAAGTACATGAGTTTTAAAAGCACTTCTGAGCTGGTGGAAGAAAAATACAATTTCTACTGCACCATATTAATCTCCCATACTGATTTAGGTAGCATAGCTTCTCATCCTCAGTCAGGATGTACATTAATAATAGTCCAACTTGCATTTATCACTTACTATTTGTTTTTCTTTTTTCAAGAAGGTAACTTGAAGTCATGAAAACCACACCAACCTTTCAAAGGCTCTAAAGTTGAAATTCATTATCTCAGTATACAGAAAAATTTTACTGCTAGACCAGCAAAACACAGACTATACACATACCACTGCAACACAAAAGTTGTTTAAAAAAGAGAAAAAAGAGCAACACTTAAAAAAAACCCACAAAAAATTACACTGAAAATATTAATACAATTTCTTAATAAGTCTGGTTTTCATAAAGGCATTTCTCACCTTGCCTTCAGTAACCTTAGGTGTTACTGAAGCACTCAAATTATCTGCTTAAGATTTAAAATTAATCCAGTTTATAAAGCTTAATTAGCATTTCAACTGAAGTTACCAGCCAAATAACCATCCACATAGGTGACTGCAAAACTTTTACTCTTGAAAAGGGAAATAAAGCCAAAAGCATTGAGATGTATAGACAAAGCAGTCACTTTTGTTTTATTTCCTATTTCAAGTCAACTTGGTTTACCTTCTCACAGAAGTCGTTAAGAGCGGTGAAGTCCCATTTCTTGGAATAAGCAATGTTGTACCTCAGTATAGCCTCCTGGGGAAAGAGCATAACAAAATAAAGCTTAGACATTAAGAGAAGAAAACCGATTTTATGGAATTTCCTTTGTGAAGGAACAGTACCATCTAGTGGCTAAAACCTGTCATAGAGCCCACCAAAATCCATAGATCTGGATTAATACAGCACAACTCCATAATACTGAATCCTGTTATTTTACGTTTAGCATTGAATAAGCTTTAGTCTACAGGTTTTTCCTCTTAGCACAAAACAAGACAAGGCATGCTTGGATCTGCCTACAACATAAAGATTCCTCACCCTGTGCTCACAGTCTTTAAAAATGCCAAAAAAGCATTCCTCAGCAATACAGCAGATTTTTTACCAGTTTAAGAGCTTAAAGAATTTGAGCAACAAATTAAATAGACCCTTTAGAACAACAATCACCCTAAAAAAAAGTATTCATTTAAAGTTTATCTGTAGCTTTTGCATCCTCCTCCTTCCCTGCCTTTCAGGTATAATCTAAATTATATTATTCTTCACAAAAAACGTTATAGCAATTCTAAGCTGCTTCAAATCAGAATTCATTAAAAGCCAATAAGAACTATAAGGGTTTTCAACACAGCATTAATCCCCATGATTTACAGATTTTTGGCAGCAGCTTAAATTGTTGCAGTTTTAGTGATTGCAACAGTTAACATTTCAAACTCTCACACCTGTGCATCCCCCTACCATCTGGTTATAGGAAAATCCTACATGCTATGCCTACCACAAACTATTAGATATTGCTGGACAAACAGTTTTATGTAGATTTATAAAAGACAATTTGTTTTAAAAATAACTAATATATTCAGTGGTAACACTTGAAACTCATTAAGACATTTAATTCATTAGAGAATACCTTGAACAACATGATATTTTTTTAATTCATTTCTGTAAGTGATTCAAAAACCAGGACTGAGCCAGAATCACTAATAGTACACAGAGAACCTGAATGTACTTGTATATAGACGATTTCAAATTGATTAGGTTACCTTCAAATCATGCGAGCAAGTGAACTTGTTAAGTAAGGCAGTTTGGATTAGTTCCCATCGACTTCCAGCAGTTCTATCACCATTCTTTAAAACAAAAGCCCAAAACAAAGTCAGATGAAGTTATTCAAAACAGCAAGTCATATTTACTAATAATTATCTTCCCTGACAGTTTTTTAAATAAAGTTTGCTTTATTTGTGAAGGTCTTTAAAAATAAACCACATTTTGAGTAACTTTAAAGAACTTCAACTTCTAGTCCACTGCATTTTACTTCCCTGAATTCCTTTTTAACTGAAGAAGTCACAAATCTCATGAAGAGCCTTTCACATATGCAGCACATTTCCTCATGCATTCTCAAGGATAAATAACGTTCTCTATATTCTTTGTGAAAAAAGTGGATTTTGCAGACCAAACGTGATCACAGTTATAAAATCTACAACTCAAAAATATAAACCAGACTTTGTAAAAACATAATAAAAATAAGGGCACAGATTATAAAAGCATATAGCTGTGGCTGACTCTTCTACCTACCCAAATTTAAGACTTGTATTTTCTGTGATATTTTTCCTCAACGCAAGTCTTATTGCCCATTGCAAGCAATAATGACATTTCTTATTAGACTACCACAAGGGCAGAGACAACTCTTCTTGCTCAACTGGCAACAACAAAAATCTTATCAGCACTTTCTCTCTGAAACATCAACTAAATTTAATTTATACAGTATCTGTAAAAGAGATAAATGAAAAGACTGAGAGTATTTCCTAGAGGCTATAAAAATTCTCTGTTCCAGATTCAAGTATCAATCATTATACAGCCTTTGCTATAGAACACACTACTGATTTTACTCGCCACAGTGTAAAGTT
This sequence comes from Pezoporus occidentalis, assembly GCF_034315485.1. NCBI lineage: Eukaryota > Metazoa > Chordata > Aves > Psittaciformes > Psittacidae > Pezoporus > Pezoporus occidentalis. The sequence goes on along the minus strand of NW_026913900.1, from coordinate 545,688 downwards.
TTTCAGTTTGTATGTTTAAGCCTCAAGCAGTGACAAGAAATACCACATCAACAAGCCACACAAGGCCAGCTCTAAGCTCTCAACCACTGTTTTAGCAGAACAGCAGGTACACCTCACTATCAGCAATACCTGACAGAGAATTATAATCAAAATGTGGTTACGAATTCATTCACATCCCTTGGTATTCCAAATTGATTCACACACAATATATATAACATATAAACAGCAAAGTATAGAAATACATATGGAGTATACGTTTATACTCCAAGTATATATAAATATGTACATCATAATCAATGGCTAGGTAAAATAACTAGGAAAAAAAAAAAACAGAACAAAGAAAGAACAGTAACAAAACAAGCACCACAAAGTCTTCTGCTCTGCCTGAAGCATTATAACCCAGAATCCAGCGTTTCAGACCAGGTATGTTCATCTACTTGATTTTCCAATTCTATACACACAGTTGGCCAACTGAACAAATGCAGTGAACTGAAAACTCACCTATATGTGAACAAACTTATTTGATTACACAACTGTAAATACTTCATCTTACCTCATCCTCTACAGGGTAAAAATTCTGTTCTGAGCAGGGCATTTTAACATGTTTATTGTCCCACAGATCTTTGTAGTGAGTTGGAAAAGGTTTAGGCACCTCTCCTTCCCTCAGAAGATCAACCTGCAACAGAGAAGGAGGGGAGCTCACTTCTTAAGTTTTTAAACAAAATAAATAAAAAGTAAACAAAAACATAAGTAGAAAAGCTCTCCTCTACAGTCATCCTTTCTGAAAAGGGGAAAGCTTCTAACTGACCAGTTAGAAAATCTGTTAACTCTTGTGTTATACTTGGTGAAAAGAATACCACCTTATCATTTGACCTCTTGAAACACACTGAAATAAAGGCAATATATGCAATTAGTTTATGTCCAATTATCAGCTAGATTTCCTCAACTATGAATTTAAGTATCCACATAGTTTCATCCAAATATTTTCAAAATGTAGTTTAAAATACAACTATAGTCATGTGCAGAAATAACATTCTTTAGCTAACTCTGAAGAGGATGAGAAATCCTTTTAGATATAGCGGTATTTCAAGTGTACTCCACACTTTACATCAGAAATGTAAAAATAAATAACATGATGCTCTGACAGACTTAATCTGCTATATGGTCTTCCAGCAGCACAGATTCTCTCAAAACTTGCATTTAAACTTAGTGTGCTTTTCTTTTGTTTGGGATTTATCTGTGACTCCATAGGTTTCTGCTCACATGCTTTATTTCAACAATTATCTGACTGCATACTACTCCAAAATATTAAAGTCAAATATATCAGATCTGTTCTAAAATGTGGTGGTAAAATTAATAGAAAATCTTTCATTGTCTTTTTCATATCTTGACTGTCTTGAAAATTCCATGTATCTTGAACCCAAAATGGAATATTAAAATGAGAATGTAACATGACAATGTTGAAGACATATTTAAATTCCCAGTTTACAACTGAGGCGAGGAAGTATACACACTCTTATGCAAAAGAAAAATACTTGTCCCTAACAAACCAGAGGCAGTGAAACCATAATTACATTTCTTCTGGATCTTAATATCCTAAATCCTGTGCATCAGAAAAGCCAGTTTTTAGGAAAATCAGCCAGTCTGCTTGCAAGGAATGGCATACACTGACTTCCACAACCTGCTAATACTACCAGACTAACATTTGGCATTTCATATTACCGAACAATTCAGTAAGAAATTTGATTTCAGGTAACACACTGAATGATCATACTCTGATGGTTACTGTATGATTGGCTGAGGGTCGCAGATGTGGCAGACGAGTCCCACACATAGGCATTCTTCTCATGTCTTCAATAGGTGTCCCAAACCATTTCTTATTAGTTGGAAGAGGAGGTGGCACATATTTAGGAATCTTCCTTCCTGGCCTCTGGGGCTCAAATTCACACTTTTCTTTCCTGTTGTTAAACAAAATATGTTGAAAAATTTTATTTCCACTGAAAAAAAAACTGGTAGGCAAACACACAAATTTCCATTCCAGAGTTATAACAGTTTATTTGCTAGCCTTCGCTGCGATCCCAGGCCAAAGCTTTCCCTGGGGACAGGAGGCAGACTCACTGGTCTGCATTTGTCAGGATACCCTCTGCAGGCCCTTTTCAACTGTTAGAAAATACACCTGCATACACAGATGCACATGTTCCTTCTTCAAACTGAAGAAAACAAAACAAACAACCAACAAAAAGAATTCCAATTTCTTAACCACCCTTTCTCACTAGGATTTTATTTTTCACACCAGACATACGATACTTGCAATGGAAGTAGAAATTGAAAAGCAATCCAAAAAACACTTGCAAAATTCAAATTTATGCAAGAGCAGATGAACTAATCTAATCCTCTTTAATGATCAAAGGTATTTGGCATACCTGAGATGATATGGGGAACATAAATCTCAATCTGCTATATGTCTGATGTAATATACCACATTTCTCATGCAAGACAAAACTCTCAGAGTGAAATGCAAAACAAGTTAAAAGCCTACACTTTGAGGTACTGCTTTGACCTCTAAATTCCCTTTAGCAAACTTACTCCACTCTTGGATAAAGACGTTGTCCAACCGGTTCGGTTTATGCATATACCAGTATCTTCAGATGTGGACAATGCCTCCAACCTGGCCGATCACATGCAAATGGTGACACATAACTTGACACTAGGTACAGGTCCAAGTGCTCATCTGAGAGCCAGAGGGCAATTTTGGCATAGCACTACTGATGACTGAAATGTGTTTGATACTCTACTGCTTCTTTCTCAACAAGTTAAGATCTGAGACACACTATTGCCTGCTGTAGACCTGGTCTAACAAAAACCAGGAGAAAAGCTTTAACATTTTCTAATTGCCCTCTTAAGCACAGTAGGCAGTACCACTATTTCATCTGGCACTGAGGTTTATAACCTTCACATAATCTTATTTTAGCCCCAAAAAGGAAAACGGTAATCTCTTGACAGCTTCATACTCTATCTTACTAATTATTCTGTAAAGCACTTCTAGGATTCCCATCTAGCTATACAGCAAAACTTCCCTTCTGAAAGATGATATATCATAACACACAATGCTCTAGCACTGACAAATATAAGCCTCAACCTTTGCTGCTCTGCTACAACAGCAATTCATTTAAATTAGTGAAAAGAGTAAATCCATTGTTTTTAACTTTATGACTCATTTTTCCATACTTTTGTTAGCAAATTCTTCATCCATTATTTTTTTCCTAGGAACTACCTTTTTTTGCTTTCCAACAACTCCACTATCAGCCTACTCATCTCTTAAGATTTCTCAAATGTAAGCTCCTGCATGAGTTAGCCACCCTCTTCATTTCCTTGAACAGTATGGTTTGTGGTGCTCCTTGCATCCAGAAAGGATCTCCCAGTAAACATGTGAAAAACTACTTTCTTGACCTATTTTAGTTCTACTGAGATAATTGCTTGTTGGAACTAGATGACCTTAAGGTCCTGTCCAACCCTAACTATTCTATGGTTCTATAACACACACAGTTCACTTGTTTCTGCTTACTCCTTTACTGTTTATTCACTTCCTCAGCTCCCATTGAAATCCAAGTTGTTCAGAGCAGAGATTATCCTTTTGTCTTTGCACAACACCTAGCATGTGAAGTCTGGGTCATGCTCAGGGCTTCCATTTCCATTGCCGTTCATTTCACGTAGCACTGATGCTTTAACAAACTAGATTCAGTATTTTTGACATATGAAACTTAAAAAACCACAAAAACGTCGGTCTCCTCAGATATTCTGAATGAAGTAATGGATGCCAGGGATACACTCCATTAAGCATTCCTGTACTATCATTCACTTTCAAGTATTAAAAACCCCACGGTCTTAAATCACTTCTTTATTAAAAGAAAATAACTTTCTACAGTGTCTTTAATTCCCAATTCTAACAGATCTCTAATGATTAAAGAAAAATAAAATTAACTGCACTGGATAAAGATCCCTTAAAAAACAACACACAAGTACTCCCACTAAAAATAAGTTATTTCAAGCTTGCATCAAAGCTGTCTTTGTGTCTTAACATACATTTTGCAAAATGCTTTACACAATCCAGGTTCCAAATTCTGAAGCGCGAAAAAGAGATGAAGAGGCAGACAGAACACTACCTTTTTTCTTCAACTTTAGGTATCCTCATGAAGTGAGAGGTGATTTTGGAATCCCTTTTCACACTCTGCTTTGCACCTTTGAGTTCTGATGATGGAGCAGGAGAGATCCCAGGTGACTTTGTATGCAGACCATCCTCTTTAACAGAATTATCTATTTCCTCAAAACTTTCGCAGCCCTTGGCAGAAAAATGCGATTTTCTTGACTCCAGTTCAGCATCCCCATACTGAATTCTAAAAGATTTGTTTATGGATTTTGACATATTAATTTCCTCTCGATCATCAAGAAATGGACTGGTTTCCTCATCAGCCTCTGATCCATGACAGCTATTTTTGGAATTATCTACATCCATTGGTGACTCTGGTTCACTTTCTTTCTCAAAAGCAGGTGAATCCCCTGAACTGCTCTGACATTTGCTCAGTTTCCCAGGACCCCCAAGGTCAGATATACAAGCATCACAACCAGCATCTGAAAGTGGACTTTCTGGAACTACATCCCCTTCTTGTTCACCCGTTAAACAGACAGAATCGCAAGTCTTCAGCTTCTGTGTATTGCATGAAGACACTTGTCCATCTGTCTCAGTGTCTTTTGAAGAAAGTTTTGTATTTCCCATTTTCAAAGACCGGACAGATGATGATTTCCTCTGAGTACAGTTATCACTGCTTTCCTCACAGCCTCTCTGAGCCTGCTTGCCAGTTTTGTGCATCTGATCAATGTTGGCATTTTTAAAGAGGTCTCCAGACTGCATCCGCTTCACAGGTTCTGTGTCCAAGACTGGATCTTTGTCCTCAGCCTCCCAGCTATACATGCTGCCTGTCTGAGGCAAATTTACATGCTTTGCACCGACTTCCACAGATATTTTTGAATAATTTTGCTGACAAATATTCTCTAGCTTTTTCACATCATGCTCACAAAAGTTCTCTTTTTTAATGGAAGTCATCTTGGAATTTGCTTCAGTATTGTTACTAATTTTGCTGTGTAAGCTGTGAAAGACAAGTAAAAGAATTAAATGCCTTATCTCCAAATGGAATTCCTGTACATATACCTGCATTTTAAAGGAATTATTATAAACATACAATAAAGACTGCATAATTTTTCTCATTACACTATGTGAGCACTACTAGGATCAACAAGTTTTACTTTACTGGGGAATGGAGCTCAGCAACAACCTATTTCTATTTCAAAGCTCCAAAGGATGATGAATCAGTTGCTTACCTTAGATATATGTTCCAGTGATTCCTTATCCTTATTTCAAAATCTAAACAGTATTACGCTATTATTTAGTTATTCTCTTCGGACAAAAAATTAGAAGTCATGATAAAGTACTCATTAGCTTTCATTTTAATCAGTTAAATAGAGTGAGCAAGAAAATCAATGGTTTTGTAGCCATTCCCTGAGAGCTACAAATTCATCATTTAGAAGAGCAGGACACAGTAGCCCAGTCTCAAAACCATCCTATTATTTCCTTATTTTAATAAGATGCCCCTGACTTCAAAAATATTCACAATGCAAAAGCATAAGAGCAAAATATATTAAGAAATTCTTATAAAAATTACATGACATTAAATCAATAATAATTATTTTTAAGAAAAATAAGCTAGTTTGCCCTGTGCCATCTTACACAAAGAATGAAATGTGTCCTAATGGTTACACAGGGAAATTAAATGAGTTTTGTATGAGCAGACAAAACTTTCCAAGACAGCATTAGAAAGTCATAGAATCATAGAATAGTTAGGCTTGGAAAGGACCTTAAGATCACCTAGTTCCAACATACCTGCTAATTTTTTGTGTCAGTGTACTGATGAAAATACTTAGATGCCATATATGTCCTTGGTGAATATATCACTTTGTCAATACCTTTTTTTGAATGTATTCTGACAACATTTTATATCAACAGTGCAAGCTAAGCATGCTAAGAACTCTGTATATCTGGTCACTGCCCAGATTCCCGTATCTACTAGATAGGAAAATATTCAATTATTATACAATCCTAAATTCAGCAACTGAACATTTTAATAGATTCCTGAAGGCACTAATTGCCTCCCTGAATGATAACAGATTCTTTTCTAAAAGAGTGCTCTGGATAAAGAGATAGCATTTACAACTTTACCACTACAGAACAAAAAGAAAACAAACAATAAAGGGGCTTGGAGCAACAGATGATAGCTTGGAACTTTATCCACAGGAAGATTACTTAAAAACAAAACAATTTTAGAGGGGCTTATGTTATGATAATTTAAATCCCCATGTATGCATATGTTACTGCACTGAAAATTCTGATGAACAAAAATTAAAGTTATGCTACTGCTGCCATCTCAGTAAGTGACTGTTTAAAGGTATTGACAACACCAAACCTAACAGTGTTCAAATTCAAATTAACTGTAACCACCACATCAAGGAGGTGATTTTCCTTCTCTACTCCACTCTCATGAGACCCCACCTGGAATACTGCATCCAGATCTGGGTCCTCTATCACAACAGAGACATGGGCCTGTCGGAGCGAGTCCAGAGGAGGGCTGCAAAGATGTTCAGAGGGCAGGAGCACCTCTTGTATAGAGACAGGCTGAGACAGTTGGGCTTGTTGAGCCTGGAGAAGAGAAGGCTCTGGGGAGACTTTAGAGCAGCCTTCAATTTCCTGAAGGAAGCCCAAAAGCCCAAGAGAAAGCTGAAGAGGGACTTTTTACAAGAACATGCAGTGGCAGCACAAAGGGAACTGACTTTAAATTAGAAGAGTGCAGATTTAGATTAGCTATTAGGAAGGAATTCTTTCCTCTGAGGGTGGTGAGGTACTGGATCAGGTTGCCCAGAGAAGTTGTGAATGCCTCATCCCTGGAAATGTTTGAGACCAGGTTGTATGGGGCTTTGAGCAGCTTGGTCTAGTGGAAGGTGTCCCTGTCCATGGCAGGGGTGTTGGAACTAGATAATCTTGAAGGTCACTTATAACCCAAGCAAATCTGCGATTCTACGACAATTTAAAATTGTGATGTTAACTTCAATAGAAAGGCACATGAAATGCTTACATGACTAACCTGCTACTTGAAATTGGCTATGTTGTAATCTGTCAGCAAGGCTGAGGAGGGCATATAAAAGAAATACCCTATAGAGCATCTTAAAAAAATAACAAAACCAAAAACATTCCCTCCTTAAGCACCTTCTTAATATCTTTGTTTTTCTGCAACCTGTAAGCTGGTACCTCAGCCCCTTGTACTTCTGTAGAAGCTTAACTTTAATGCTACCTTGCAAATATTTCTCCTGACAGGCTGCATGAGCAGAAGATACCAAACTTGACCTGGTGCTGTTCAACAGCAAAACTTTTCTAACATCCTTCACAAAACAACCTGAAGACACATTTGAACACCTGTAAATTCTGGCCCAAACTAAGTCAAGCTGCACATGCTTATACTACAATCACAGTCCAATGAGATGAACCAAAAGAGACTTTTGTCTGTAAATTAACAACAGAACTATGAGTTAAATACAGGACCACCAGCCAAAATCTGTAATTGTTATTGTCCTACATTAAACAAAAATAAAAGCACAACTGTTGACTAAAGGACATAGTCTGATATTACAGCTATCTGGTTCACTGTCATGGGATGCAGCAGTTGCCTTCCCTCAGTACAGGTTCAAATCTTTTTCTTTGCAGGAGCAGCAGTATTTATTCACCTAAACAATGAGGTGCTTCAGGAAGCTAAGTCAACAATAAAGTTCTGGGGCTAGAGGGGAGGGATAGGCGACTAGTTAGCACTTTGTAGTGAAACTCTGTCAGTTATTTATATTCAAGATGATGCGTCAAGGTAAGGAAAGCAGGAGAAATGGGGCTGCCTTTTTCTTCAGTAGCTAGCTGTACCAACAACCTGCAATTTGAGTTCCCCACAGGCCCACTCAACACAACTTTTGCATAGATACGCTGTTCATTTTACCTTTTGGACTCAGTTGTCTTGGGTCCTTTATTCTCCAACCAACTGGTAATTGTCTGTTGTTTGCAAACTGAAAAACCACAGTTCACTACATTATTATATGAAACATGATAAAACTGCAAAACGATTGCATATGAGTAAGATAACTTGTACTTGAATAAGACAAAAACACCTCAAGTTCTCATTAACATCTCTACTATAGGGAACATCAAGGCACTAACACTATGAAAACTACATGTGATGCAATATTTAATTCACATCAGTCAGCAACTATAGCTTCTGTCATAATCTTTATAAAAGCCAGGCTTGGTGTGTGGTGGCGTTTTTTTAATCCAACATTTTTTTTCAATATGGTTAAACAAAATAGTGAATAACTAGTTTAAAAGAAAAAAAGGCAAACTGAACTTTCCAGCTCTAGTTACCACCTGCTGAATTTTGGAATGAAGAGGCAACATGACATAACTTAAAGCAAAAAAAAAAAACCAAAATCTAACAACTAAGCATCTTAGGAGTCCACCTGAGAACCTTATTTGTACATAGCATACTGTGAAACATGGGGCTTAATATAAAGATTGTACACACTAGAAGCAACAAGTGCTGAGAAAATGACTTTTTCTTTTCCCTTTCATTCATAAACTTGTAAAGTTTATCAACATTTACTCCCCTAAGTAGCAATGAAATGTGAAAGACACAACTTTCTCAGGTTTATTGCCAATGACAGAGCTCCAGTGAATGTGATCAGTCTTATTTCTCTGATGTTGCAGTTCAGGTAAGTGCTCAATACAGCAGCAGCACATTATTTAGAGGCTTGGGAGAAGGATAGGGAGAAAAAAAAAAAAAAAAAATCAGTTATTTCACAACTGCAAGGTAGTCTTCATTAGTATAAGAAAGGTTTTTTAGTTGTGGTGTTATTTAAAGGTAATTTTGAAAATTTGGCAAATAACTTTAGCTCCCTTTCCAAGAGAAATTATATACCTGCTGCTGCTGATTGTGCAAGGTGTTTTCTCACTGCTTTCAAATGGGTAAGGAAAATGTGTAACCCCCCTAACTGCAACAATAGTTTTGCAAACTTATCCTGTATAGCAGATCTGACTATTCTTATTAATGGTCACAATGGAAAGACTCAGCATTTTACTGCAAATGGAAATTATGTAACTTGTAGCACAGATAGCTAAGGCCATGGGCAACTTCAGAGACATTGTTTCATAAATGCTACCATTCAAGGCCTTGAACTTTCCACAGCTGGTTACCAAGTATCCCCATCAATTTCTAAAATGAAAAAGTAATCAACAGAAAATGCTTACATTGTTTTAAGTTCTTTTGAAGCCGCACAAACTACAGCGCAGAACTGCTACCGCATGACTAGGTCACCAGGGAGTAACGCAAAGTGCATGTGGATTACAGGCACAAGGATACCTGTGCCATATTCAGCCATCCAAATTTTCAACACTCAGCTTCATCCCACAGAGACAAAACCAACAACTTGATGGATTTTTATGAAAACATCTTTATTTCTAAAGATTTACTAAAACTGAAGTCTATTAGTCTGTTTACCAAATGTCAGCCCTTCTATTTGAAGTGTTAACCCATACTGCCTAAAGAGGAAAGCAGCAGCCAGAAAAAAAAAAGAAAAAAGAAAAAAGAGGAGACATGTTAAAACATGAGACAAATAAGACTCTTCAAAAGCAGCTGACTATCTCTTCAGCTGTGAACTTGAAGGCATACTTACTCATTAGCACAACAAAAAAGGATAGCAGCAGATGCAGAACAGAACTAAAATGGCTTTGGTCTGAATTTTGGCATTCAACTAGCCATTTAAGCTCTATAACCAACACACATAATTTTTGTTTAATGCTACTAACATCTCTTTTTGCTACAGATAAGGTGGTAAAAAGCTAAGAGGCAACAAAAAGACAACATTTGCTTACACTCAGAGTAAACAATAAACGCAGGCTCTGGCATAAGTTTTTTTTTTTTTTTTTAAGTAGTCTCTAAATTTCTATTCAAGATTCCCCAAATCATTCCCATATGACAAACCATTCCTCAGGAACTGCCACTGAGGAAAACAACTGAATTTTTAAAGTATCCTTATTCATCTCTCTGTAGGAGTACATACACTTTATGTGTAGATAATAACTTTACACTATTACCTATACAAAGTTGCACCTTCATTACAGGTTACTGAGGCTTAACACATCAACCAAAGACCATAGCAAATCTGTTTTTTTTTTCCCTCCCTCCCTGAATTCTTTTCTATTCCTGAAACAGGTACTGTATTGTGCATTAAAATTTTATACTGACAAGCTTAGCTCTAAATAAAAATAACTTAAGGAAGCCTTGTGGGAACTTTCTACGCAGCACTGTTACACAGTGGGAGGAGCTCCACACGCCACCGGCAGCGCTCTAGGCCTGCAGCCACATGCTCATGTGGGTTCCTGTCCTCCCCCTTAAGTTCTACCTGACTGATAGCCCGGCTGAACATCATTTCTTCTGCAGCAAGTAGTTGTGCTCTCACATACGAAACACACTACCTTTAGCAGCTCACACCTCACCTGGACGGTTTCACTGTCACTGACAGTTTTTAAAGAATCAGGCACAAAGCCAGGATAACGTCCTGTACCCAAAGCCGTCTCCAAAGGGAAGCAACGCGCACTGCCCCACACCACTGGGGTCGCATACACGAGACACGCTGTCACCGGGAAGCCAAGTTAGAGACGATTCGAAGGCCAGCTCCAGCGAGGCTAGATGCACCGGCACAAGCGGCCTCTCGCCATTAAACACTGCCCCCCCTCAAGCGTATCACGGGAACAGAAGCACAACAGAGATGCAGTGAGCATCTAGTTCCGCACACAGCGGTCGGCAGAGCCCCCACTAGATCCGGCCGTCTCTTCCCGCCGAGCCCCAGGCGCGACTGCGGCTCACGCAGGCCCGTTGAGAGCCGCCAAGCAAGGTTCCGGCCAAGCTGGGGCAAGTTCAGCACCGCCCAGGCTTTCTGGGCAGAGCCATCCCATCCCCCGTGCACCCTGAAACCGCCCAAGCCGCCGCAGGAAGGGAGACGGGCAGACACGGGCCTTCAACGAGCCCCCTTTCGCGCCCAGCTGCAGCGCTCGCCTGCCCGCTGCCCCTGCTCCAGGGAGAGCGCAGCCCCAGCCAGTACAAACCTTTGTTCCCCACGGCGGTGGCGGTACTGCCGCCGCCGAAGCTACTGCCCCCGGGCCCCTCCTGGCGGGAACCGAGCGGCGGCGGCAGCGGCCGTTCTCCCTGGAAGCCGCCGCCGGGGCTTGCCGTGCTCGACCGGGCTTTCTTCCGAGGGGGGTCCTGCCCGCAGCCCACACTCATCCTCGGCGGGCCCGCCTCCTCCAGCCCAGCCCGCCTCAGCCGCGCGGGCCCGCCAGCCGCCGCCGGGGCCAGGCGGCAGCCACCCCCCGGGGACGGTGCGACAATGCGGCGGCAGCGGCTCTACTCCTCCGCATCCTCCGGCCCGCAGCACCGGGCTCGTCCCGCCGGCCGCCCCCTCAGCGGGAGGCGCGAAAGGAACGACGAAGCCGAGGCAGAACCGCGTCCAGTGCAAGCGGCCAGCGGCTCTGCGGCCGCACGCAGCAAAATGGCTCCCCGCCCACCTCACCCCTCTCACCATGGCGACCACGCTCCACCCCCGCCAGCCTCTGGCGCGAGGGCCGGAAAGCAGCGCGGCGCGCTTTACGGCATTGCGCGGAGGTCGTTAGTGCGGCGGGCTCGAGGCCCCGCGGCGCCATGGAGGGCGGCAGCAACTCCAAGGGCACCGGCCTCGGTGGCCTCTTCGGCACCGGCGGGGTCGGGTACTCCAACGCCGACCTGGCCGGGGTGCCACGTGAGTACCGGCGTCAAAGGGGCGACCGGCGGGGCCTGCGGCAGCGCCCGCCTTCGGCTCAGGTGGCGGGGCTAGGGCTGGGGAGGTGGGTGTCAGTATCCACTTCCCGTCAGCCAGAAGGGCCTGGCGGCTGATGCCTGCGGGCCTAGGGGTGGCGGAGCCTGCACAAAAGGCTGGTGCGGCAGAGCGCGGGTCCTGAGGGGCCGCAGCGCTTCCGCCAGCCGCGCTTGCCGGCGCTTGGAGCTGGAAGAGGCCGGGTTCGGCACGGCCGGTCACGCGGCAGTGGCACCAGCTACAGAGGCGTTGTATCCATCCCATCCGTGCTGCCTCTGTAGCGCTGCCTGGACAGCCGGGGGGTGGCCGTCGGTGCCCTGTTTTAATCAGTTGTTCAATTTAACATTAGACTTTTCACTTCTTCCGCAAGACACGATATCAGTCCCCCTTTAACTTACCGGATGTGACATTTTTACTGGGAAAAGTGGTGTTAAAGTTTGTTGTTTTTTCTCTTTCAGTAACTGGAATGAGCCCTTTGTCCCCATATTTAAACTTGGACCCCAGATATCTAGTACAGGTGAGAAGGTGGCTTATTCTATTTTTTGAACTGGATTTCATTATTTTTATGGCCATATGTGAAGACCTTGCTGTACTGTTGCATACTGTGTACTGAAATCTTGAAGTGATGAACAGTTGAATGATTTTTCTAGTATTGTTCCTAATAGAATCTTGTGGTGCCATGGTGTCTGGAAGAAGAAAACCAGCTTTAATATAGAGGATAAATAAGACTTGTGTTAATGTAAGCATGCTGCTGCTGAAAAACAGAGGTCTTCCTCCCTGTCCTGAGGCATACAGCCCCAATACATGCTTGTACAAGTTCTGTCATTTGTCATATCCTCCATTGAGCAACTTCAATCAGCACCAGCAGGCAGAAACTCCGCTCACTTGATGGGTTAGTTTTCTGTTTACAGAGGTGTTCAGCCAAACCCCAGACCTTATATAGGCTTTGTCATCATGCAAGCTGTCATCACAGCAGCAACAAATTTCACATCACTTTCCTTATGTCATTTCCCAGTTGAAGGGAGAACATAATAAAGTGGAGCTTTCTGGTTTAGGCTGCACAATAATGCATCTATTTTACATACACAGCTTAATATTAGTTGACATTACATGATGGCCCATAGGCCACCATAAGGAAAATAAAATAATTTCAAATCCTATAATGTTTTCCTCTCAACAATATTAACTATAGCTGAAATGGTGTAAGTTAATCCAATAAGGATGCATGTCTTAATGGTTTTACTTAGTTAATATTTCCTATACATTTATGAATATATGGCTTATATTACCTGAGAAGGTGAAATTTTGCAGAAGTAGCACTGAAGGTAAACAGTTGTATATTATCTGCTAATCTGGGTACCTTTTGTTTCATGGTATACCTGGTCACTGCTACTAGTGGGGGCTGGTTTTTATATTTCTCTTTCACTAGAAGCTATTGCCAAGATTACAGCGTAACGTAATAAAATAGGGAACGTACCTCTGAAGTGGATTCAGTAGTGGTTATCTGGCCTGCTTTTGTTGAGTAGTCAGAAAATGTTTAGTGATTATTTAGACCTCTTCCAAAAATACCGTCTCAAGTTGCCTTGTTTAGTTAGTACAGTACATCTGGGAACATGTTGATGTTAAAAATGGTAAAACAGTTTTTAGAACAAACTCTGTGTGTACTAATAGTTTGGGTTTTTTTTTTACACTTGCTTTAAAAGGAAAGAAAGTATTGGCATTAGTGTCATGAGTGACATATAAAACAATTTTAAAAACACCTATTGGTGTAACACTAGAGGCTGCATTTTATGTTGCCACACTTCACTGCTCTTTATGTTTAGTACTACCAAGTACATTGAAATAAAAGGGAGTTACATTTAAACATGAGGAGGAAATGTTTTTACTTGAACAAGTTGCCCACACAAGCTGCAGGGTCTCCATCTTTGGAGAAGCAAAAACCCCTGAGCAACCAGCACTTGCTGGCCCTGCTTTGCAGGAGGTTGCACTACACAGTCTCCACAGGTCCCCTGAAATCTGAACTATTCTGTGATTCCAAAAGCTCAAGGAAAAAGATGTAGCTAATATTTTAGAATCTCTGAGCGTTTAAAAATTAGTTTGTATGTGGAGGTGCACATGGAGGGCTGAGAGTCTCCTCTATTTGAAGACCATCCATTTGCTTTCAGAATGCAGAGGGGAAGTCAGCCTTACTGTTGAGAACCTTACATTTTGATCCTGGCCTTCCCATAACAGCAAATGGTACAATGCTACTCATGACTTTAAAACCCACTTTATTCATTAGTCCATTGATGCAGGCACAAACTATGTTTTCTGCAGTGCTTTTGTTACCTTTGGTAGATATGCATTATAAAATAGCATGCCAGCCTTTGTCAGAAATCTCGAGGATGGGCTTCCTAGGTTGTTTGTATAGAAACACAGAAGTTGCATACAGACAATGATTGCTTCATCTTGACTCTTTGATCAATAGGGAGAACTGTTAGAAGCTGATAACCAGTGTACACATAGAATTTCTCCAAATAATTAGTGACAGAGAAGATAGAAACCACATTATAGGTTCAGTTTATTGATAAAGTAGAATTTTAGAAGTTGTATATTTTTTTTTGTATTGCCATCCATGTTTAGTGCCAAGTATGGACTAAGAAGGCCCTTAGAATGTAATTACTTGAGCCTGCAGTTGTTGCAGTCATGTACCAGTTAAACTGGGGGTGAATAATACTATGACTGGAAAGCATGGAAGCATAGAAAGAGATCTTAATGCTTTAGCACCTTAGCACGTGTGCATCTTGTCAATGTCTCATACCAAGAGTGCATTGGCCCACCTTATCCCTCCACAAATGCTAGTTCTCAGCCCTTTTCTCCAGCTTTTTAGAACAATATGATTTAGGAGAACACAAGCCTGTCCCTATGGGAGAAAGATACACAAGTAAAAACAACTACCAACCTCACATATTTCATGCCTGATCATTACCAGTATTGAATGTATTCCTTGCTTTTTTCATGTCCTCAAAATAGGTCACTTAGTGCAGGGAAATACTTCTTCAGTACAAAGGCAGTTTTCCTTTAGTATCATAATAGCAGGAAACTTCAACGCATTACTGCATCGGTATAGGTTGCTCAGTGCTGCGTAATCAGGCAATGAAGGTTTTTAGAGAGCAGTGAGTCTTATGTTGCCTGCTGCAGGATGTAAGAAATAATTAAGCAAATTATTAAAAAACAGCGAACATCTCACGTATTTGGCTGCCTGGTGTCGTTTATAAAAAGTTATGAAATATAGGGGGGGGGAAAAGCAGCTCCAAGGTTTTTTTTTAATTCTTTTTAAAGTATACACGTAGTTTATTCCATTCTGTGTAGAGAATGCTAGTATAGACAGCAGTTTTCCAGAAGCACTGATTGTATCTGTCTTTTCTTTAGTTCACTATATGGAGTACAGAAAAAAATTTATATGGCCTACATTCTGAGGCAGGTACACTTGGAAAATACAAAAGCTTTTGTTTTGTTTCCCCCTAGGATACAGATGAATTTATCTTGCCCACAGGAGCCAACAAAACTCGAGGCAGATTTGAGCTGGCCTTTTTTACCATTGGAGGATGTTGTATGACAGGTAGATTTGTGTTTCTCACTTTTCCCAGCTGCCCGGGTAACTAACACCTATACTATGCATGTACTACTGTAATTGATAAGATTGTAAATATCTTGTTCTGCAGTCCTGTCTTACATAAAAGAGCTATTTCAGTCTGTACACCAAAGTCTATCCTCAGTATTTATTTCTAGTATTCTTTCTTCTTCAAAAGTAATAACTGGTATTATGCAAACTAGGAGCAGCATTTGGTGCACTGAATGGCTTGCGACTTGGCTTGAAAGAGACACAGAATATGGCGTGGTCAAAACCTAGAAATGTACAGTAAGTGTTCAGTCTCAAAAAAAGTACACCTTTGTTGTTTCCTCTAGCCTGTATTTTTGTGTCTTTAGTGGGGACAAATGAGAATCAGTGTGTTCATCAAGTTATGAAATGGTTTTAGTTATAATGATGCTCAGTTCAAGCTTTTTGCTTTGCATTTGGTGACAATTTGTATGTCCTCTGATTTACATTAAATATTTGAGAATTAATTACTTTGATGTTTACTAGAAATGTACTTCAAAGTCAAACCAGTGGTTTGGTTGAAATATTCCCACGGCCAAAGCAGCTTGCTTTGCTTTGAGCTGTTTTTTTGCTGTCGCTTATCTGAGGGCAAGCTCACTTTTCTTTCCCAAACTTTTCAAAAGCAGGAAGAGATTAAAATGCAGAAGCTGTGCCTGCCTGAGTTTGCATTAGGGATGACATTGGTGCGTGCTGCTGAGCAAGTGTTGAATGGCGGAAGTAGTTCTGGATTACAGCATCCATGGATGCCCGTGGCATTCCCATGATTTTGCCTTACCTGATAGTTTGAAAGAATGCAGTTAAGATAGGAATGATTTTTTGTTGTTGTTGTTGGCAGTATGCTTCTTTTAGAATTATTAGTAGTTTAGACATAACTACGAGAAAACTTCAGTGCCTGTGAAAAAGACATAGGAAACTAGAGGAGTGGAATAACTGGGGAAAACCATTTTCACTCCCACAGAACTTTGAAAAAAAGGAATTTTAGCGGAAGAATTTACCATTTCCTGGTATAGCTTTACTAGCTCTGCTCCTTTTAAAATGATCTTTTTGTATTTGTCATTCCTTTCCTTACCTTCTCTAGAGCTATTAGAGGTATTCCCAACCATAATTTTGACTCTTCCATAATGTTCTAGATGAACAGAATTGTATTTTACATACTCAGAATCAGCCAAATCAGACAAAAAAGTTGTTAGTGCAACCTTCGATGGGCCGAGCCCAGTAGGTGGCAGTCGCTGCACATGGTGCTGTTAGTCTACGCTTTTCAAGGGAAAAGGCTGTTGAAGGTCATCACCTTCAGCTAGTGTTATTAAGTTCCATGTTTTCCTAATCAGATGCAGGGAAAATACTTGCCTAGGTAGATTTTCTTCAAATTTATACTTAATGTACACAGATATTTTTCTTTATTAATTTGAATTTTGCTGTTAATTCCCTGTCATTGAATATTACAAAATGTGTCATGGTTATTAAATCAATAATTAAATAAAACATTAAATCATGGTTATTATAATCAATATCAATTCAGAATTGATGTAATGTTAACAAAATGGGGCTGGGGTTATAATTAGGGGGAAGCTGTCAATTTGGTAGTCTCTTGGATTATTTTTTTTCTCATGTTTTAAAGTGTTTCCTGTTATTGTTTAGTACATTGCCTAACCATATTCAGTAATGGCCTAGGTCTCCTAATGAAAATTATTAAAAAAAAGAAGATAGCGTAAAATGAATACAAATCAGAAAGAATGTGATGTGGAACACTTTAATTGCTTTAAAAGATAAACTCGACTCCAGTGGTAGTCAGCTGTCCAGGGCAGTATGCCTGTGATAGTGTTACACTGCTGGGAGATAAAAATCATTCATTTCTTCTTGCTGCTGTTGTCACCATTCTGGAGACAGCTAATGCCAAAAAGAAGTGTCAACGTGCTTCCCTGAGAGTGCGCTAAAGGTTTGCTTTCCCTCTTTAGTGCTAGTCTGGAAGCATACATACAGAAATACTTAGGGTACTTTACCTTTTGTTGAGTGCTAAGTGTGACAAATGGAAGTGCAAAAGATTGCTACTTTTCTTCCCAACTTGCTTTAGTTCAGACTTGGTTTTAATATGCATACCATTTATTCAGGCATCACCATGCACCCTGACATTGGTCCTTGTATCGCTTGCACCTTCTAGAAGATCAGTCTAGCCTTCCTGGAGGTCTTCTACCAAGTGAGCATAAATGTACCAGTCATTCTCAGTCGCCAAATGCAGTAACCACATAAGGACCATTTATCATCTAGGATTAGAAAGTAATTTGAAGGGAAGAGATTGGATTCTTGGTAAGGGGCAAGTTTGACTTGAAAAGAGAGAAAAATTTTCATAAGGTTTGACAGAACAAAATTTTTGCTTTCATAATCGCCTTCATTGCTATTTGTAGTACTTGTTATAGAGTAGATCATGTATGTAAGTTACGTGCTTTTCCTTACTGTTTTGTTTTGAAGGGCTTTTGGTTCATTATTCCAGTTTTATTAATCAAATGTGTAGTGTAGACACATTACACCTATCTTAAATACTGCCTCAATGTAAACACAGCTGAAAGTTTTAATTCCTTTTTAACTCCTTTATAGAATTCTAAATATGGTGACACGGCAAGGAGCATTATGGGCTAACACTCTGGGATCTCTAGGTAAGTAAAGTCATGACTTTGTAGGAAAACAACTCAAAGATGTAACTGTTTGATGGGGAAGTTTATTCTCTAAATTTTCATTATGACATCCATCAGGAAAAGCTGCAGTTTTTTTTACTTGGGATGTGAAGGCATTTCAGTAGACATTGTAAAGGAAATTAAAGGCTGAAACAGGATTTGAAATATTCATGGCCAAAAGCCTATAATTAACCACCAAAATTTGTAGTATATTAAAACCAAAAACTACAGCTATGGAATAACAGGAATAACTGAAAATTAGAGATAATGCTTACTTGTTAATAAATTGAAGCTAATTCACAACTTCAGGCAAAAAATATAATTGAATACTTCTGAAATAACTTCAGTAATCTAAGAAGAGACTCAGTGGTTATGTGAGCAACTGCCTGATGTCTGTTTCCAGTTAAAGCATCAATAAAAAGTTCATCTGTAGAAGTGTTGTGGTTTAAACCCAGCCAGACAACTTGTTCACTCACTCCCAGTGAGTGGTGCTGGGCTGACAGCAATCGAGGCCCACCCCCCCCAGGGCTCTCCCCTTCCCCGCTCCCGGAAGAACAGGGAGGAGGATCGAAAGAGTGCAACTCCTACAGGTTGAGACAAGAACAGTCCAGCAACCAATGTACAACACAAATCACCACCACTATCACCAACAACAACAACGATAAGGGAAAATAACAAGGGAAGAGAACACGATACCACCGGCCAAGAAACGAGTCCCATCCAGAAGCCCCTGTCCTTCCGGGTAACTCCCAGTTACCCCCCACCCCGGGCATGACGTGCTGTGGTATGGAATACCTCCCTGGCTAGCCCGAGTCAGGCATCCCGTCTCTGCTTCCAGGACAAGAAGAAATGTGATAGTGACTACAGTGATTTATCCTTTTATGATGGTATCTTAGCTAGAAAAATCATGTATTATACCACCTACTTTAAATATAAACATTGCTTATAACTAGTACGGGTTAGAAAAAAAAAAGAGTAAAGAAAATGAACAAAAGCTTAATATATAAGAAAAACTGTGAACCAAGGTTTGGGTGGGGACAGAAAATAAAAATCCCATCAGTTGCCTTAGAAAATCAACTTCAGATGATTTCATAAAAATCAGTGCAGTAACTTGATGCCATAGAAAATACAAGCTCTTTGCCCACTCCACCTCCCCCTTCAATCTTAAAAGACCAAAGGGTGCTCAGTTACTTTGAAAGGAGAAATCCAAAACTGGTAAAAATATTTTGAAGGTTAACGATGGGACTCATTTCTCCACAAAGTGGTAGCAGAGAAGAGAAGCTAGCAATATTTGAAACATATACAACATCATGTTATAACCCAGTCTACACATATTTGAATTTTGAGAAGTGCATCAAAACATAGGCTAAATTGCATTTATTGCGTTTTGTTTCAGTCTTCTTTCTAAAGAGTAGATTAGCCTGCTGATTAACTCAGACATCAGCTTTTGAAGCATCAGAGAGAGGCCATGGTTAGAGATGGGATTCTGAACTACTGCAAGAATGGCACTTCTAGGAGGCGCATACTGCCTAGTGACTTTTATGATGGGATTGTTTTTTTTTCTTATTTTCTATTCCAAATCTAATCAAAACATAGCTGAAAACTGAGACGCAGGCACACTGCAGTTCAAGGTCCCAAGTTAAGTGACACATTAACAGTTTTTTCAGCTGTGTTTGAAGAAAGATTACTCAAGAAAATGTTTGTGCATTCCAGTAACAAATTGTTATTTTGCTTATAAAATATGGCCTCCTGTGTCATAGAGTTAAGCAGAACTTGGTATTTTGGGATTTGGTATAGCTGTGCCTTGTCCTAGCT
Source organism: Pezoporus occidentalis (assembly GCF_034315485.1). Taxonomy (NCBI): domain Eukaryota; kingdom Metazoa; phylum Chordata; class Aves; order Psittaciformes; family Psittacidae; genus Pezoporus; species Pezoporus occidentalis. The sequence goes on along the minus strand of NW_026913900.1, from coordinate 525,579 downwards.
ACCAGAGAAGTTCTTTTCAAACAGCTGAAGTATTATTTTTCATCTTATTTCACTTGTATAGTATTTATGTACCTCAGAAATTCCTTTTGACACCAACAATTTGTGTCATTCACTTCCTGAATAGAGGTAGCAACATCTGTGTTAAACTGCGTTGACTTCAGCTTTTTCCTCCCCTCATTGTTAATACTACATGCTACTAAGACAAGGTAAAATACCATTGCCTATGCTGAATGCAGAAAGATGCTACCATTCAACTCATTGACATTAAGAGTTGCTTATGAAGGAGTTGCATGCTTTCCAACAGACACAGAGGTTTCAAATTTTTGGAGGACGAGTGATGAATAAAAGTGGCATAGTGTCTTTATCACTGTAAAATGATGACATACTCTACTGTTCCATGTCAGCATGAAATAAGAATATATTATGAGGAGGGAGGATGGAGGTGCCTTTACCCTTCCTCAAAACAATAGATTATATATGCATTTATACTAAAAACCCACACATTTCTAATCCTTTCCAGACAGTCCCCAAAGTTTTCCGAAAGCAAAAGGCCCTCTGGGGACAAAATTTTCACATGCAGGCAGAGATGGAGTAGCTGTAAATGTCAAATCCCAAGCAATTCAATAGTCATTTGTAAGGGAAATGTGGCACATTGTACTCCAGCCCTTAATAACATGATCTGAGTGCTGCACTTAACTTATATTTCATCTCAGTCACATGTGGGAAACTATTTTCTCTGCTACCCAGAAAGTGGTGTTTAGTTTCATGCCATCCACACAAGACAGTATAAAGCCTCGCAGTACAGAGTTTAACCCTCAAAAGTCTTCCAGATGAATTTGAACTAGTAAAATGGGCTTAAACTTCAGTCAGTTCTTTACATCACATATTTATCATATCTTGAGGCAGTACTAGAAGGCATGAAGAATGCTACTTTATAACCAAACTACAGTTGGAGAAAGAAAAATTATCTGTAAAATAGAAATAGGTCTGGAAAAAAAACCACCAAAGATGGAATTTTGCTGAGGATTTTCCCCCTTTAAATAAACAGAAAATCTGTGCTGCAGAAACATGGGCTAAATAGTTACACCAAGCTTGGATTCTAAGCCTTGTGTCTCAGAGAATGAGAGATTCAGTTAACTTGAATTTAATATGTTTTTCTTTTCCAGCTCTACTTTACAGTGCATTTGGAGTTATCATTGAAAAAACACGAGGTGCAGAAGACGACCTGAATACCATAGGTGCTGGAACCTTGACAGGAATGCTGTACAAAAGCACTGGTAGAGTAACTAAATGTTTCTAGTTTTTCTTCTCTTGTACTTTTATCCTAGTTATTAGGATTCTCACTACTTTTACTAAATACTGTCCTGCTCTGAAAACTGCAGTGTAAAAATGGTGCAGTAGGAACTAAGACCTATTAAGTTCAATGTTGCCTAACCCACACATTGTTTTTCACCCAGCTAAGACCACTTAAGGAAAACATGCACTTAAAAAGTTCCAGCTGAATTAAATCAGATTCTTTCCAACTTGCACAGGACTAACAGTCATGAGAGCCAGATTATGTCTGTTACACATATAAGCTGAATTAACATTCAGATATTTACTCAGATTTATAGTGAGATTGTATAAAATACATACCCAGCTCATTCTTAGCCATGTTTTTTAAGTATAGCAGGAATAAAAGCAATAGTTTCTCAAGTCCATGAGTGGACGCAAGCAAATGGGAGCCACCTTCCAAAGTGAAATGGGGTTGGGGAGGAATACACAGAGCACAGCTTGAATGCATCAAGGTGAAATTTACTACAGGTGACTCATGTGATAGTACCAGAGCTGAAAACAAGCCCTACACACAGAGAAACTGATACATGTATAAAGTTATTACTTAACTGTTTGTGAAACAGTTGTCTTGTGGTAGGACTCTAATCTTTGCATAGTGGTCAAAACTAACAATGTTGTTTGAGAACAGCATGGATTTAAGGTTAGTTACTAATGCAGACTGAATTGTTGGCAGAGGAGGGGGCCTGAGTTTCTTCAGGAAAACACATATTCCAAGCTCAAGAGTTGGAGGGTTCATCTTTTTTAGAGGACTGCTGGGTACCAGGGATTGACTACCCACAGGAAAAAAACACTAGTTTTAAGTACCTTAATAAAGGTTTAGGCTGTATGATTCATTACTGAGAAGATAATTCTAGAATTAACCTATGTACTTTTACATATTTAACTGAGCCTCAGTGTCTTAGAGGCTCAGTTAAATATGTTTCTGAAGCTCAGCTTTATGTCTGGGCCAAAGCAGTTTGAGAAGTCTTATTTTCCTGCTGTCCTAGACTAATTGAAATGAAAAATATCTGGCCTGAGTAGTCTTCATAAATACTAGCTTGTGCACTTAACCTTGCAAGAGCGCATAGCTGTTATTTGGAATTTCATGAGTGATATAAGAGATGACCAATGACATTTGGGTAGGGTAGCAGCATAAAAGCCTAGCATTTCCTGCAGGAAGTTATTAAGAAGGAGAACTGCCATCTTGCACTCCAGCAGAGGCTTCCCCATTACCTCTCAGAAGTATAGAGCTGTCTATGTGTAATTCTTTATTTCCTGGCGCAGTGCAACCATGGATAACTACCCCAGTCATATGCACAGTCACCTGACACCACAAAAAATTTTCTTGCCAAAGCACAGTGGGACTTTGTTTTGTAACATAGGATCTACTCAGCCAATAGTAGTACTGATAAAGGTAAATGTAGTCAGTAGCTGTATTGTATTTCAAGTATGTGTCAGGCATATGAATTGTATTGCAGAGAAACTCAAAAGAAACATGGTTTTCGCCATATGCAGGAAATCTGAGCGGCACAGTATACCTTTAAAGGTCAAGGATTAGTTCTGTAAGTGAACAAGATTATATTCACATCAGTTTGAGAATTTAATTCCAGTCTTATTTTCCTTTTTTCTTTCATGCTCTGTCCTTCTTGCTGTTTCTCCCATGCCTCTTCTCCTGTCAATTTATGCCAGAATACCCTTCCTAATTCTGTATGGTTAAAGCTTCCATCTAAGTTATGCCTTTATGCAAGATCAATATGTATCTCTACCTAAGAAACCTTGAATATTTCAGCCGCATGCAAATGATCAGTTCACAGGTGTGACATATCAGGATTGTAATCATTTCCTGTGTTACATGGAATGTCATGCTGGCACAGAAAAAGGAAAATTTGTAAGCTATCGGGGACACTTCTAAATCCCCACATTTTTGCATCAGCTGCAAACTCCCCCAAACGCACCATTTCAAACCAAGGCTGTTCCATAATCTACAAAGTTGGAGGTAGTGCTATTCAAACTCTCAGATTTCCCACCTCCATCATTTCTGTTTTGTAAAGAGATAAGGAATATATTTAAGAAGAAACTGTATAAAGTATGACAGGCTTTTTATTATGACTTTATGGTTTGTGTTTAAACATAGCACTGATAGAAGAATCACATCAGCAGCCCTGTTGCTCCGAAAGATACTCTTGTGTACACCAGAAAGCCTAAACTGAATTTCTGAAACAAACTGTTAAGCTTTTGTTGAGGGGGGTGAATGAATGGAAGAAAGTAGTGGGAAAAATTTGAAGGCTGAGGTTTGTTGCCCCAAACTGGTCCCAGTTTTCACAATTTATCCTTGTAGAAGTGTTATAGAATCATAGAATGGTTTGGGTTGGAAGGGACTTTAAAGATAATCTCATTCCAACCCTCCTGCCATGCGCAGGGACACCTTCCACTAGACCAGGTTGCTCAAAGCCCCATCCAACCTGGCCTTGAAATGATGTTAATCATTACCAAAATGCCAGCAGTCAAACAAAAAAAGACTTTCCGAACTATGCATGTTCTAAAACCATTAGATTGTGAGCAGTTTTGTGCAAGGTTACTTAACACACAGCTTCTGTGAGAGAAGATAGAAGATAGAAGAGCATTAAAAGGTCTGCAGATGAAGACTGTGGAAGTTCAGCCTCCCTGTGTTCACTGGAAGTGGCTTTAATCACTATCAGGTGCCCATTGCAAGTGACTAAAGCAGTTAAGTCCCCAAGACCTCTGATAGTCCTCGAAATTAGTCAGATACTGTTAACTTGCCATTATAAATCAATGTTACCTGGGATCTGTCTCAGCATTCTGTATGGCTTAGGTTAACAGATTTTCAATTGCTTTTGAAAGTAAAACTGATTTGAGGAGCCTTGAAACAGCATACTAGCTGATTCCTTTGACCTAGTGTTCTCTAGGTTTCACATTTATTGAAATGAAATTTAAAATCAAGATTACTTACTAGATTTTAACCCAAATGTAGCAAAGTGAGTACAGTATTAACTTGTTACACTAAACTTGCAACTTCATGGAAACTGTATTTTGAATTCACAACTTAAACTGAATGTTCTGGGTAAAAGGTGAATGATAGGTGAAAGAAACACCTTTATGTTCCTTTGCCAGTGACATGTGTAGTAGAAATGCTGTTGAACTTAGTCAGTCCTGTTTGAGTTTTGCTAAAAGTCAGTCTGATATTCTGTGTCCACAAGGATGGCTTTTCTATTTAATAAGATATTATTCTTTATTCTTTAGTTTCAAGCAAAGGCTAGAATTAAGATCTGTTATGCTAGATTTTTTCTGCTAAATGTTACAAAGCACACATACTAATAGAACTTAAACAAATATTTAGTTCTCTTGCATGCGTTTTCAACTCAAGCATCTTCATTTTGTTTTCTCATAATTGTATTAGTTTCTCAAAGTAGCAAGAAATGCACTATTGTCACTAATATTCCCTGCCACCTTGAAAACACATATGGTTCTAGTCATCATGTCACAAAGGTAGGGCTGGCTGAGGATCTTGCACTCCTTCTCAGGCATGCATGGTCGATTACTCAGGAAAAGTATCCTCAGCTCCTCAGCTAGGTGAGACTTTGATCTGACCCAGTGTGACAGCTGTAGTTTCTCATTGAAATTCCTGACAGAGAATTCAGTAAGCAAGGAAGTTAAATAACATTTCTTTCTTACCTGATGGTTATACAGGTTATAGATACTCTTTCTTAGATAATTTCATCCCCCTTGAGGTTAGGGAAAACAGGAACAAAAAATACTGTGTTGGACAAACTAAATTACTTTGATTACTGTACTTCTGACAGTAGGAACTTGATACTAGATGGACCATCTCATGCCTTTTGCACAATAGACGTTACATAATTTGGTATAAAATAGTGTGTGCCTGAAAAAGAAGGGACTTGCATAGCAGTAGCTGAAGGGAGTACTTGTCATTTTAACCTCAGAACACAACCCTGAAAAGTCAATATGCTATGAATTAATTAAGAAGGGCTAAATGGTTAATTGCTACCAGTAAAACATGGCCAGAGCTAAAGATCAGTTTTGTGACATTCAGTGGGTAGGAGTTCAGGGCAGTTGTGTTGGCTAAGTACTTCCTGATCTTTAAAAGCCTCCTCCCTTGGGGCTCAATCTGTGGGCTAGACAGTTGGTATTTTTTCTTGTTTCTTTTTAGTGGGGAGGGGGAAAGGGGAGCTTTTTGTAGACTTCTGCGGGTATGGCCCTGGGATATCTTATTTTTCTGCATTATTTGGAGGAAAGGAAGTAAAGGATTCGCTTCTGAACTTTGAAGTTCAGGGCTGTCAGGCATTTTAGAAATTAAGAACCTCTATTAAAATCTGCTTTTAAGGTAGATTGCTATCTTAAATAGTCTGTGAGACAATTAAATACAGACTATAAGTAGTCTGTAAGACTATTAATCAAATACTGTTTAGTGAAGGGATTTTGTTTCTGTCTGAAATAAGGGAGAAAGAAGGGCAAAGTATAGGCAGGTACTCCAGAGCTTAGTTACCGGAGGGCTAGTGACTAAGAATACATGTGGCCACTGAGAGCAGTGCTGCCTTCTGCCCAGCTCTGCTAAGCAGAAACAGTGAATCAAGTTCTCAGTGCTGCAGGGATTTGCAGGGTTCTTGCTGCCGTTTACAGTAGCTGAAGCAGTCTCCTGTCAGTCAGGTGCTGCTGCTTTCACTCAGAAGACAGGCAATTTTAATAATGTTTGCAAAGTAAATCCAACAGCTTTAATACTTGTACACTTGTAAATTAAATTGTAAATTCTTACTTGTTTTCCAATTTAGCCTTCACACCATCGTAACTACAAGAAATTTTCCCTGTTTCAGGCTTTGCTGTTTCTGTATTTTAACCACAGTACTGTTTTAGCTGTAGCAGTATGAAAGTGGAATGTGCTTTTCTGGAATATATCTTAATTCCAGAAAGAGGCTCATCAGTTTCCTCAGTAATTTCTCTACCCACAGACTTTGTCCACACTTAAAAGATTTCACAAGATGACCCCTCCTCAGAGCAGGAAGAAACTGTTCAAGTTTTCTACTGACATAGGACCACCCACAGGTGTTGAAACAAAAGTTTGCCTGATGGTTCAGAGGGTCTGGTTAGCTACTGCTGTGCTTGAATTTGGACCAAAACTGATGTTGCCTTGTACAAAATTCAAGACCTTTAAAATAAGCCCTGTTCTTGAAGCCCTAGATGGAAAGAAACTGCATTCTGAGCAACAGAGAGAGATTGGAAGGCAGAAAACGAATCACAACTTGACTATTACACTTACTTTGTTTGGCATAAATATGTGGGCCTAGCCTGGGTTTTCAGTTAAGGTATTTCTAATGTTTGCTGTTGGGTGGTTCTTGCTTTAAACATTCCAGGAACTATCCCAGCATAGTGGAGTAACAAATTCTGAAATTGGAGACAGCAAGGTCTTAAATGGAAGGTTTTGCCCTCATGTTATGTGATACAGAGAATGGTTTTACCTGCTATACAAGTCAAATTCAGTGTTAGGAGTGGATCATGCCATGAAGAAATACAAAGCTGCACTATTAGAATTCTGTGTCATTGCACAGTGTACTCTGAAACATATTTCAAATGCATAGAAGAGGGCAATACTCGGTGGTGAAAGGGTGCAGCAGCTAAAACCAGGGGACTAAATTATCACTTAGAGAGCATCAGACATAGCTTTGGAAGCCCACAGCAATATTCAACTATTGTGCAAGTTGCCCGATCTCAAAAATACCTGCTTTCAGAGGTGTCTGTCAGCTGGAACTTTTTAAGTTATCTTGCTCAGACATGCAAGATTAGAGGCTTACAACCATGGGTTTGTCAAGGCAGACTCTGTATCAGAGGCTTGCAGGGAGTGATTGCAGAGGAGGGGTGGGAATATGTTCTATCTCACAAACACAGCTGGGGTGGGAGTGGAGAATTCTTAATTTACTTTTTTAACAAGGTAATCTTCTCAGAGGGTTTAACATTTTCTGCCTAGCAACTGGGCTGCATTCTGCAGTGCTTTACTGCTTGAAGCCTGCCACAGACCTGGGACTATTTACTCAAATGCAAATCTAACCACTTAGGGAAAGAAAAAGTTTTTTCTTTCCCTTTTTTGTAATTACTGTGGGTGGTTCAGAAACCAGGTGTAGCTGCTACAGAACAATTTGCTGATAATATATGTAGCAGAAACAAAGCAGAAGGGAACCTGGTAAGAAACATTTCTTGCATGTTTTCTTCTTGGATTTTTTCTAACCCTGTAAAGACCTATAGTGACTGCTTCTGTTCATGAAGCAGACTTCACTGAAACATCTTCAGCAAGGTCCCCAAGTTGTCTGCAAGACCTGCAGACTGCTTTTGGCCCTGTGGTTGACACTGTAAGTGGATAAGAGCTGCCATCCTGACCTGGCTAACCCCAGCACAGGAAAGTATTAACAACATTTTTGTGTTAGGAGCAGTACCTCTTAGCAGCACTGTGTCTTAAGTGTGCACAGGTGCTTAGGTGTGAAAATTAAAGAAGATACATTTTTCATACAATCCTGACTTCAGAGAGTCTGGAACCATCCTTGATCAGCCTTCAGCCTACCTTTATTCCCTAGGAAGAATAGGATTTTAGCAGGAAAGAAGAGGAATTGAACTTGGGGGCTGAGGGAAGAGTCTACAGGAATCGTTGTACCTCTGCACTGCATTGCACCCTAGGAGGATATCCCCCATCTTGTGCATTTCCCTGTATACCATAATGGTTAGGACCCTCTGGGGGTTTCTTCTGCGAGCAATTGTTTCCTAAATACGAGCAGCAAGAAAATCAGTCTCCCTAATGTTTTATTCATTTTTCCCAAAAGTAACAAGGACTAAGTATTTTTACAGATTATCTCAAATACTTGCACAAAGTATCCTTTGAATTTCACCTGTGGCTTTTTGCCAGAAGCTGCTTGCATGTGGTTAGCTCTGTGTACCCAGCTGCAACCCCTTCATGTGAAAAGCTTTTTATGCAACAAATTCAGGATGAATTATCAAAAATAGAAGTCTACATTTGCATTCCTAAATCCTTTAGGCAGGTAGGTGCATAAACAGTATGCCTTTTCTTAGAGCTGCTGAGTTCTCAACAGTTTGAGCAGTGAACTCAGGCTTATATCCAAAAAACCTCCTGAATCATCACAGCTGGTCAGAGAGTGAAACTTCTGGAGCTATGGCTACACATGACTTTGGGTACCAAGTCCAACTTCTGCTATCGCTTCTGCAGCTGTTTGGTACCATTGCATGCCTGGCCAATGTGAGTGGGTTCAACAGCTCTGATGAAATCTGTTTAATCCTGCAGCACAGGTAGTGCAGTCTCGGTCTAGCTGACGCCAGCAGCTTCTTGTCCCACTAAAAGCCTAACTGCCGTTCTGTGAGACAACTTTATGACTCATAATTGAAAAAAACAAATAATCACTGATTACTGAGATGCATTTCTTTTCAAGTTTGAGGAACCTGAGTTCCAGTCGGCTTTCCCAGTAAAGCAGGAAGGCTTTATCTGGCTGTAAGCAGAACATGGCCTTGTTCTATATACTGGACACATTATCTAACTTGCTTCAGCTAGGATTGCTAAACATTGCAGAATCAAACTCTGAAGTTTTCCTGGTGTTGAGGCTTATACTGTCAGGGTTCCTGTGCATTTATATGCATTTTGGGAGCTTTACCAAGGCACTCCTGTTACTGAGGGATAGAGACATTTTGATGTTTAGGAATAGCAACAGAAGTCTCTACTTCTGTCCCTGTACACCACAGCTGTTGCTGGTGGAATGGAGTTGTGATGCCATCTGACTCCCAGCTCCAGCCAGATGCACTGGCTGCTGGTATTAGCCACACTTGCCCTGTTTTACCTTCACAGCTTGCCCAAGCTTCAAGTCTTGAGTGAGCAGTAAAAATAACTAAAAAATGTGATCACCTGGGTGACTCAGTTTGTACCATTGCAGGATGGTCATTTTGAATATTAATAGCAGCAAGGATAAAGGCAGGTGTTCAGTGAATTCACCAGTAAATTCTTGCCATCGATCCCTTTCATCTACTTTTCTTTTTTTTTTTCCCCAAAAAAGATTTTAAAATTACAAAGACGCCAAAGCAGTGATAAGTTCTGTGCAAGAATCTCTGGAGCCCAGGGTCATGTCCATATCAGCTGCTGTTGTGTTCGCTTGTTCCCACCTGTCCCTTTCTCCTTCTCCCCAAATCCAGTTACTGTAACTGACAAACATTATTATTATTCCTCATCTGAAATATCAAATGGAGGAGTTCCTGAAGCAGGAAGAGATCATATATATCTGTAAACACCTGTGCTGAGAACAGATGGAACAGAAAATAGGACTTGGGAAAAGCCACCTTTGCTTCAAGTGTTCTGCAGCAGTAGTGTTCTGAGGCAGTAGTGCTAACACAGTTAGAGAGGAAGTCATACCAGCAGAATTAGTGTCAGGATCAGGAATGACCTTTCTCAAGTCTGGAGGTAGGTTTGACGGGGTGGGGGGGTAAGAATTAGCACAGGTACCCTTTCTGGAAAGGTACTCAAAAAAGGAAAACTGTTTCATTGAAGTGCCTCTGCATTTGAACAGCTTCTAGGAAGCCACTGTAGCTGACCATTCCCTCAGATGTAACTTTAATGGGTTTCAATCTGTGTTTCTTTTCCAGGTGGAGTGCGTGGGATAGCACGAGGTGGTATTGCAGGTCTGACGCTGACTGGCCTCTACGCTCTCTACAACAACTGGGAGCACATGAAGGACTCCATAGCTGGGCAGTCCCTCTGAGCAGGGCAGCCACTGTGGGACAGAGGACATGCTTGCATAGTCACCAATCAAATCAGTTGCAAGACCTGTCTGGTGCCCCTTCCTATTTTATTTACAATTAGTGTGAAACCGAAGGAAGCTATGCTGGGAAGAACCTGTTGACACCACGTAACTGGACTGGCCCTTTCCTTCCTGCCAGCCAGTTGCTGGAAAGGCAGCAATATTTCTTGGACCTGCAAGCGAACAGAGTGGCCACCGAGATAGTCTCCCTGACACGCTCACCAGCTAGCCCTGGGCCAGAGCTACAAGGCATGCTCAAGTCCCATAGCTGTACTGCTGCGCTACCAGGTTTGGTTGCATGTGCTGCCACGATAGCGCTGCATAATAAAGTTTGTGTCCATAGAGCTATTCACTGCAGTCTTTCAACATGCATTGCCCCAGCAGCTGGAGCCAGTAGGAGCCTTAAGTGGCAGCTGGCACAGGGCAAAGCCTGTTACTCTGACAGCACAGGGTAAGCTGTAAAAAGGGACATAATCATTAATAAAAAGGGTGGTACTTGTGCAATACTGTCTCTATGCTTTGCTGTTCCTACTACTGATAAGACAAATGTTCCTGATCAAGTGACTTTTGTTTAGTTTTGTTTTGAAGGACCAATGTGATAAAATCCTGGGGGAGTTAGAGGGTGAGGGGAAGCAAACTGTCAGGCTGATTGTCTCCTGATGTGAGGTTGTGATGAGGCATACCAGAGCTTGACTCCACTCCCTTATTTGCTCTAGTAAGTAAGGAGCTGGTTATTTCTAAATGAGGTATCATTGCTGATGTAGGGGAGCTGCCAGTGGGTTGTCAGAACACTTGGGTGCTCCAGGGTCTCAGAACTCATTTAGCCAAGAGCTACATATAAAGACTCCTCTCTCACTCTCTGTTACAGGATTTTTAATTAGTGGCAAGCTTTTTGTCCCAAATAATGTTTGTAGGTTATTGGCAAAATGAAGTCATGTGAACCTACACCTCCTCCAGTGTTAAAATACATATCAAGCATTGTTTGCAGATAAACTAAACAGTAAATTGTGTGATTAGTTATTGTATAACAGCTCATTCCTTTCATTTTTAAATAATTAAATAGCATGAATGAAGGCAGGGCAAAGGAAAAAATCAAGAAACTTGATGCTTAGTAGACAGATTTATGCAAAACAAGAGTTTACTTTGAGTTCTGCCTACTGAAACAACTCGAGAACTACATTGTACCCAACAAAATCAAAACAACAACAAAAAAAAGCAGCAGAAGCAAGCTCTTACCTTCCTCCCAAAAGAAGCACAGCCTTTTCAGGAAGAGATAGCTGTTGAGAAAAGCTTTTCTTACGGAGCAAGTGCTGTAGGAAATGAACTTTCACAGTTGAACTCAATTAGCTTCCCTTGGATACCAGGTCACAGCAGGTGCTTTATGCCACACTTAACTAGGTGTAGCGTAAAGAAAAAAAATGGGCCTTTTCTCACCCACTTTGTAAATGCTGTTTCTTGTTAAGCCATGTGTTCCTCTGTGAGCTGTGGATTACCGTTGTGGTGTTAGAGCCAGATCTTCTAGCACACATTTTTCAAGGGCTGTACCACCCAAGTAGTGCAGAAAGGAGAAATAGCCACCAGTTGTGCAATGCTGTCACCTGGGACACTAGGAGGACATGTGCACTTTCTTCCTGAGCTGCTTCTCCCCCATCAGCATCAGTGAGTTCCTTCCCACCCATATCTTCATCACTGTTAATAGGATTTACGCTCGTGCGTGCTTGACTCTGCTGGATGAAGGACCGATGGCTGCTTTGGGGGCTGATGGGCAGGGGTTGCCTTTTAAGTTTCAGGAACTTAGCAAAGGATCTTTTAAAGTTTTCTAGAAACTTTGAGGACTGAAACATAACCCAGGACTGAGATGTAACCCATAACATAATACTCTTCCCCCCAGCTGAAGTGGGAAAACTGTGAAGCTTAACAAATGGTGCACAGGAGATCTTGTAGGAACAAGCTTTTGTAAGTTCAAAGTTGCCATGACCTTAAGGCTAGGCTGACTCTTTAGACAACTTAGCATGGTACCTGGTCTGCCTTAATCTCAGATTTCCTGGAATTGCTTGCCTCAGGGGCAGAGCTTGGTGCATTTTTCTGAAATAGCTGTGTTTCTAGGGCTACGAGAAGCTTTGGTTCATGACCTGTTTGTATATGGGGTCGTCTATAGCTTGAATTATGAAATGCAGCCAGCACAGAGGCAGCAGTGAGGGAGGTGAGTTGTCATTATGGAATACAGAGAACAGCTTTATGATGTTCTGTGTTGAGACTTGCTGTGTTCACAATTTAATAGTGAACAATATATAAAGTTGCTACTTAAATCTGTGACCAAAAGTGTACTCAAGTTCAGCTGGAATAAAAGGAAGCAAAATCAGGTTGCAAGCAGGATTTGGCAAGCAAGTTTTAGTTCTGCTATGCAGTATTACATGGATGTGAGCAAACAGCCTTGGCCATCTTGAAGAGCCATGCTTTGTCCTCTTGCAGTGCCAGTCACGGCATCTAATTTTGCTGATGAAGCCAAGACAGATTTTCCATGCTGCGGCAGCAAGTGAGGGAGCCTGAGACAACAGCTATAATGAAAGCTTTCTGAACCTTGTAAAGCTGCTTGCATGTAGTCTTTGGAACAGAGAAAAGCAAACCACTTCCACCATTCCCTGTCAGCAGGTGACCTCTTTTACAGCTGGGGAATATGTTGAAAAGTCACTAGTCATGCGATAGGAATCTCCAGCTTCCTCCATGAACCAGAAGCTGCTTATCAAAACAAGACAACAAATGTATGTTGGGGCAGAAAAACGATCCCATGTTCATAACTTGTGTTACCTCTGACCTAATCTGAGACTGAAAAGGAGAGGGAAAATCCTTTTTTATGCTTTAACGCAAGGCTACCCTGTACTTACTAACTTCTAGATAGGAAATAGGTATGTTTCAAGTGGAGCATTGTGTACTCTGTGGGCCTACACTGGTGAATGTCAGGCACTGCAAGGACACCAAAGGGTACCACAGCCCCTTGGTACTTTCACAGCATCATTACTACTTATCTTCTGTTCCCCTTGAGTGTCCCTTCCCCCTGTTTCAGCCGCCCTCTCTCTGTCGTGTGAGAACAGCCCCTGACTTGCAACAGCAGAGTTGGGTCTGAGTTGTCTGGTACCCTGCTCCATGTGGGCACTTGGGAGGGAAGGAGACCTCTGCTGCCACTCATACCCTCATGCTCTTTTGTGTGTCTAACAGCAGAAATGGCAGTTTGCTTTCTTGACTTGGGGAGCCTCTACCAGTAACCCCATCAAGTGCTGGCCTTTCCCCCCTCTCCTCTGCTGTCTGCAGGCTGAGGGCCCCCCATGATGCCTGTGGCAGATCTCAAGTGCAGGGGCATAACAGGTCCTCATCAGGCACTCTTTAACTTGCAAAGTCACCAGCACAGACACTACACAGCCACAAAGCACTTCAGTTATTTTGCTCAGAAGCAAGTCAGGAGGATTCATCTGTTGCAGAAACACAGCTGAGGGGGAAGCAGGAAGTAACTGCTCCAGCTCCACTGGGAGAGAGAAGTGGAATTAAGCACTGCTCAGTACAAGGCATCAATCTGATAATCTCAGATTGTTCAAAGGAAGGTCTCCACATGTTTGAGAAGAGCATTCTCTGCTCCCACTACTCTGTCCTTCTTTGTCTTTGGGGAAACCTTAAGTATTCCCCCCACTGTCTTTGAAAGCTAAACATTCAGGATATATGTCCAGGAGTTCTGCACGTAGCTGTTTCTAAGAACCTCCAATCCACTTAGAAAAACTACATATGCACACTCACATGTGAAATTCAAGGTATGGTGGTTGAACAGCTGCCAGGCCCAGATGCCTCATGAGAATGCTCTCTTCATGGTACAATGCAGCCCAGTTGAAAGAAATGGAAAATCCTCAAAAGAGGAACAAAACATGCAGCAAGTTCAATGTCCAAAAACTAGGAAAGCAGAGGCACCAGAGAGGAGCTAACTTCCAGTTGCACAGCCAGACCAGAGATGTTTCACAGCCATAGAGAAGAGGGCCGAAGGCTGCTTAGACCCATACAGCCTCCTTAAGTATTCCAGAGCTGTAAGAAACACACGTCATGTTTAAATCTGCATTTCGTGCTGCAGTGCAGTAACTGACAGGGGTTACCCTGGTGTGTGCCTGGTGCCGGGGCTCTGTGCAACTGCGTGTCCTGGAGAAGGGATGAGCTAAAGCAGGTGAGTGCAGTCCAGGGCTGGAGACAGAGCTGCAGCCACATCCTAACAGAGGCTACCTGGGCAGTATGCCACAGTGTGCTGTGTGAACCACCGTGCAAAGGAGATATAACACAGCCTTTGGTTGTAATTATTTTTTAATGAAAAGACTAATCAATGTTTCACATAAATATCAATTAGTGATAACAAGTCGGTTGAGTAAGTAAAGGAATACATAACCCCCAAATTTTAAAGGCTCATAATGAACTGACAAAGTAGCACACAATGACGACTACAAGGAATTATAAGGTGGGCTGCACGTCAATCACATTTATTAAGTTCAACTGCTAATCAAATTAGGCTGTTACTGGAGTTAGTCACAGTGCAGTCTTCCCATGCAGCAGCAAGGACACGTTCAAAGGGCAAAGAGAACTTCAGAAACATGTTACTGCTTTCAGCAGAAAGCCCCAGCTACAGAAGCCTGAGCACTGCAGGTAGTCTGCTGACGTCCTTTCAGGGCCTCTCTCAGATGTGCAGTGTCACTCTCTCAGACTAAACTGATTTTTAAACAAATGCACAGGTTCTATCAGGCAGGAACACGTTCACACTGCCATGTGACACCAACATTGGATCTTGCTAATCATTTCTACAAGGTTGTGAAGAACAACAATCACTTTTATTCCCTGGCAGGGTGCTGGGCTGGGAGAAGGGGAGGCTGTTTTTATAGTCATTAAGAGCCAGTATAAGTTGCACTAGGAGCTATATAACTTCACAGTTTTTCATGCAAGCTGACAGGTGTGATCCACATTTCCACCTCCACACTCTTTCCTACAGGCTCAAAATGCTAAACAGCTGAAGAGGTATTGCTCGTATTACGTCCACAGCTACAGGAATCGGAATTACCCAACCCCACTTTCATATGCATAACATGGAATTCCACAGATTAAATATCTTTAAAATGCACCAGTGGGAGACACACAGTTTACTAAGTTCGTGTTTCCCAGTTAAATAACATCATATCAATCAGATGAGAAGGCATCTACTTCCCCAAATATTACCTTTAAATATTATGTGGCTAAGATGCCTGCTTTCCAGTGGTTTAGTCGATAAAAGTTCACTATGAATTATCTAGAACCAGCAGAAACATACACATTTCATCTTAGAGCTTTTTCAGTGAAATTCAAATAGTTATAAAGTGCTGGGGACACATCTGATCTACTGATGCATGAAGTTTAACACCCTAGTCTGTTCTCTGAAGGGCTCAAAGATTTGCAAGAAAAGTTTTCATTCACAACTAAGTTACCTATTCTCCTGCCACGTGTCCCGTCCCGTAAGTTCTTGCCTTTTTCAAAGTCTAGACTACACACAGCCAGGAGATGCACTTCTACAAGATGAAAATGGAAACTTTAAAGCTCGCAATTGCTCTATAAAAGAAATTACTTCCAAATACAGCCTAAGTCATCCTGCAATCCCAGTAAGCTGAAACCCAGCTTACCACAAACTTGTAGCAGCTGAAAGAAACAGCAACACTCCTAAAGTCCCTGCCAAGGGTGAACGTTTCACAGCACCAGGGAGATCTGCTTTATATTTGCACTGGCTTCAAGTGACAACCCATTAAAAAGATTCACACAGTCCCGTAACAGATACAAATTTACTAACACCTCTATAGTATTGGATTGTTTGTGCTCAGTGGATTTACATTTCAGAATTAATCATGACAGAAAGGCATCTTCTGCACTGTAACTCGGTTATATGAGTAATCTTTCTTTTTGTTATAATTTGAGAAGAAAAAGCAGATGGCCAAACACAAAACACAAGAGCTCAGCTGGCTGCAGTCACTCAGCGGGCTGTGCGATTGGATCAGCAGGAAGGGGATGATTTCGATGCTTCCAGTTCTTCACATCTAAACAAATTTAAAATGGGGTTATTCTCTGTGGTAAACCAAAAGCAACACTTCTGGACAAAAAACACAAGACACCCCCTGGAAAAAGACCCATACTAAAATAGTTCCTAGAACTGAGTATCTTGCCTTCTAGGGCTTGCAATGCGCCTGCTAAGAAGGACTTCTTCATGAACTTCAAAAACAATGATAAAGAGTTATCTCAGCAGAAAGGAAAACATGACGTCAACTGTAAATACACTACCGAGATAAGAGAGAAGCTGCCTGGAAATTTAGACACTAATTGCACATTCCAGTTACAGTAGTTACCAAGATTTTACCAAGTGTCAATCAGCTGAAGAGTGATCTACTCAAGAACACAAGTAATTCCCTTCCTGGCTTGTGATCAAAAGAGGAGGAATGATAAAAAACTAGAATGGTCCAACCTGTTAAAAAGGTGGAGGGCATCACAGGGCTGTTAGACATTACATTCTGAGAACTGCGAGGATGCCAGTTAGCTGCCAGTGCCTGTATTCCGTATCCCCAAGTTACATTTAGGCTCAGCCATTCTCATGCATTCTGTGCATCCTACCTGTAAAGGAGTCTGATACAGCCATTTCTCTTTATCTCCAGTGAGTTTCATACAGGCAAAAAGGTCACAAACTGTAGGAAGGCCAAAGTCCTGAAAGAGAAGTCACCTTAATTACTGATCTCCAAACATAAATACATTCATGTTCAAAAGCATGTAGATGATGCCCTTAGTGACGTGGTTTAGTGGTGGACCTGGCAGTCCTGGAGTAAAGGTTGGACTTGATGATCTTAAAGGTCTTTTCCAACCTAGCCAACTCTATGATTCTACAATTCTGATGTATCTTCACATTCTGCCAAGTGTTCAAACAGAAAATAAAACTGACTTCTGAGACTTTGAGATACTTGCTTCATTCAGTAAAACCTATTATCTTGTTTTGTGTTAAACACTGGCCTCATCTACATAACTAAGTAATAATCACAAAAGCATTACAAGACATAAGACACCTAAAAACTGTCAGTCAGTATTAGTCAGAAGAGCTACGAATTTAGAAGAGGAGGCAGGCATTATATCTGGTAAAACAATAAACCCGGCACATTGGTTTAGAATACGGCAGTAACAAAAACTTATGCTCACTTGTGCTTTCTTGCGTAGAAGCCATTTATCTTCTGCTGGAGGTGGGTTAGCATTTTCTGGGTTGTTTGAAGTCAGCACCCAACTATTTACGTTCAAGGGGAGGTGGAAGAGGTCTAGGAAAGGACTCCTGAAACTATTATCTGCTTTTTCCCTACTTGCCTTCTCTTCTGCCCCTTCTGCTTTGTGCTCAGCCTTAGCTAGCCAGCTTGTCAGAGGCCTTTCGAGCAATACTTTCAAGGGTTCTGCGATCTCTGCTGAATAATCTGCTTTCTCTGCACTAACAGGTTCTCCTGTGAGCTGCTGTGTGGGGTTAAGCCAGCTACTGGTAGCAGACTTGGCCTTCTCATGCTCAGGGTCTGGTACGTCTTTCTGGCTGACTGGAATGCCATTTTTATCCTTCCCTTCTTTCTTCAGAAGCCATTTACACAGAGCCACTTTTCCACAGTTTTCATCACACATGCATTCTGAAAAACTGGCACACAGCTCATTAGCTTTGCACACATCTTCCACTTTAAACGGGGCCTGGGAATGCTGAAGAAGCCAAGCATTCACAGCAGACGTAGTGGGTGATTTCTTTCCATCAAGATGCTCATTCAGGCACTTCAGATTTCCCAGGTTCTCAATTTCCACACTTTTGATCTGGCTGCCGCAACAACTGGTACATGTTTCAGCTTTGAGGAGCCAATCATTCAGATTAAATTCTTCCCTAAAAGGTTTGAATTCATTCTTCCATTTCTCATCTGAAGCAGTGCTTCCATTTTCTGTGTCAGCTGTAAGCAGCCAGTCAGAAAGGTCCATCTCTTCTTGTCCAAGGGATTCTAATTCCTCCACCTTTTCAATAGTAGAAAAGGACGAGCTGAAAGTAGAGGCGGAGTCCTTGTGGCCAGTGGAGTCTGTCTTCCCAGCAACATCCTGCTGTTGATTTTGCAGGAGCCAGTTTTCCAAATCTTTCAGATTTCCCCAGGCTTGGTCAAAATAACAAACTTTGGAAGAATTTAAATCCTAGTAAAGACACATTAGAACACATGTATTAAAAGTGAAAGGCAATGTTCAGTGACTGTTTGCACAGTACGGATTGGAGCATTCTGATAGCAAGTGCAAAAGTCTTAGTTCACCCCGAGGCAGAGTAAAGAGAATTAGAGGGTTTAAATTCCCACCGCATTCTGCCTGCGGTCAGAAACTGTTTTCCCCTTTACTAAAAACCAGGTTAGTGCATAAAAGGCTTACCTGGCTGGGCTCTGACACACGGTTTTGTGTAACCCATTCTGCAAGATTAGTGCTGGGAACATAAGGAGCCTGGCAAGCACCCAGAGGTCTGCTCCCGAGTAACCAGTCGGCAAGTGAGGCACTCACTGTCCCATACAGTGTCTTCTGTGGAGAAAGGCAATTCTTGGTTATGAGAAGCTCTTAACTGCTGAGGCAGTGAACACCAGAACAGGCATTCAACATGCATCAGTATTTCTGAACCAGAATCAAAATCAGCCCCTTCTAAGTAAGTAAAAAGCTTGTATGACTTTAAACCACTGCACTGATAGATTGTTTTGTGATCCCAGATTCTTCAGAGAGCAAACGACAAGACATCAAAGTGACAACTTCTACAATGCACACTTCTGATACCTGTAGCCCTCCTTCTGACTACAATTCCCAATTTACTACCCCCCTCCTTCACTGAGGCTGTTTCTGTGCAGAGCCCAACATAAGACAGCCCATGAATTTCTGGATTAAAAGGAATCAGTTCCAATCCTGGCTTGACAACATTGAGGAACATTCAATTAAAAGATTCTGACTGACAGTATCACTCCAAATTCCCTTTCACACTATGTTCTTGCATGTCTGTTCCTGGAGCAGTAACATCGGATCACTGCTGCTGACCACAGCGACTTACTGGCTACTCAAGCATGTTAACAAACAAACAGAAGTCATTACTCAAGCAATCTAACCTCTTGTGCTTGAGTTCTCCTTTTTCCCTTTAATACAATTAACCATTCACAGACACAATCTTACCTGCTCACAGTTCATTAGGGCACAGTTCTGCCCTGGGAACCAAGGAGAAGTATTCTCTTTCTCTGAGGTTTGCTGTAAGGAAAGAAAAGTTCATTTGAACCTCAGTTTTCTCCAGTTTCTAGGATGTATTCTACACAAAAGCAGAAGTTATAACTCACTGTTTTTTTTTGTGGCTAATCATTTTCTCAATATTTAAAAAACAGAATGGAGGAAGATTTACTATAAAAACCACCAGCTTCAGTCCACTTCCTTTAAGAAAATTATCCCAAATAATACAGAAAATACGCTGCTTATATAAAAAGCCCACAATATTTATAGCACAGAAAGCCATACAATGTGTAACCATTAATAGCTAAAGAAAACCATAACATTAATTTTCAGTTGCTGGAATAGAGTAAGAATACAAACACTATTCCCTCAGTCTCTGCCAAAATATATTAAGAGAACACGTACATAACTAGATTGAAGTTCAGTCAAAATCAGAACTGCATGCAATAGTTAATAAACCACTGGGTATACATTATACAGCTGAAACCATGTGATTCATACACAAGATCCATTCAAGCTATAACTAAAAGTAGAAATACCACTTGTAATATGTTACAATACTGCCTTGGATTTTTTTCCAAGTATTCCAGTCTGGGAAAGTGCTTACCATTGTTTTAATTGAACCAAATGAGGTAATAGCCTGGCGAAGGTAAGATGTGTCAGCCTCAAAATTCAGGATGGAAGACTCCTCTGGTTTAAGAGTAAGACTCTCCAGTCTTGAAAGAGTGAGATGATAGTGACATAAAGAAAAGTTAAAAACCAAAAATTACAATCTTCTTGCTTTGGAATGTCATGATTTGGGAATCAGCCTGCTATTTCATAAAATGGCTTCCAACTGATTTGGCACTAATTAAGTAACAAAAAGATTTTTAATACTTGAATAGAGATGCTTACCCACAAACCAAGAACAGAATAAATAGCCAGCAAAACACAAGTTTCTTCTTCTTACTACAACTGCCATCAACAACTAATATGTGAAACTATCTGCACAAATGAAAACCTCTCATGCTCATCGTGGTCCTGTTTTCATAATTTAAGATAAAAATTATGAAAGGAATCATATCTCAGACTGCTCTGAAGATCCTATGTCTGGAAACCATAAAAAATGTAGCAGTAATGTATTATTACTTCCATTAGAATAAAAGAATCAGATTGAATTAAGAAACCAAAATAAATACCAATTGTGTTAACTTGCATCATAAAATGTATTTACCTCTCCAGGCAAATTGAAATCTGGTTTGCTAGTTCGTTACTACAGGAGCGCTCCAGCTGATGAATAAGGCAGTTGAGTTGTCCCAGATACTGCATGGAAGACAAAGCACACATTATTGTCTTGGCTTCCAAGATTAAAATTGAGAAAACACTCATAAGGACAAAGTTTGCTTAAATTCCAGTGCAACAATTTACAACCAAATCATACCCAGTACAGCTCCTGCGTCTGCTGCTGCAACGCCTCCTCTTTGAGCTGCTGGATGAGATCTACCTGCTCAAAGAGCCAAACCTCACGACTGCGCAGGCATTCCAGGTGGCGGCTGATGTGGCTGTGAATCTTTGCTTTCACCTGTGAGGAAACATGTACCATCTCTAGAGCATCTGTCAAACATTATGAACATGCATATGCTGCACTGATGATAAAACAGTATTTCTCACAGGTAAGGGGTATTTTTGGAGCAATTTGTTTCTAAAAAACGAACCAGTCACCCACAGCATCACGTGACTAAAGTTTGTAAAAGTTCCAAGGCCACCTTCAAAGAAGTATCAAAGAACAACGTTATTTGCCATCTCTCTCTATTCTGATGTTTCAGCCAACAGCTT
The DNA here is from genome assembly GCF_034315485.1 of Pezoporus occidentalis. NCBI lineage: Eukaryota > Metazoa > Chordata > Aves > Psittaciformes > Psittacidae > Pezoporus > Pezoporus occidentalis. Next base: position 504,361 of record NW_026913900.1, on the reverse strand, counting down.
TAGGAAATTCTGTGTGCCAAAGCTAGTAATACAGAAATACCTTTATCAAAAGCATGACCAAATTACACAGCAAGATGGCTGCAAGTCTCTAGGAAAGTTTTGGGCCATCACTGCAATAAAAGTACTCTGGAGTAACAAGAATTGTCATTAGAGTTATATTAGTTATTAAAATATTTTTTTACAAAGAATTTAAAATTACCTCCCGCCAGTTCTCTTTAATCTGCTGCTCAGCTTTGACAATTCCAGATATAGCTGTTTCCAGGTCCTTCTTTGCCTGAAGGCACTTTGCCAGAGGCTCACTGCTGCAAGAATTTCTGCTTCTATCTTGTGGCAGACTCATTCTTGAAGTGTTCCTAAAACACAGTGGAAAGAAAAATTGTAATAGTTTCTATTCCTCTTTAAGAGAAGAGGAAGAGCATCGTATAAGGAACCATCTGCTCACTTCACTATAAAGGTGGAAAAAAAACCAACTAAGATTTGACACAGCTGCAAGTTTTCTAAACATAGATAAAGATTTCTCCAGGAGCAACAATGGTCTCTCAAACTCCCCAACCCACAGAATTTGCACAGTTGCAGGAAAACAAACAGATATTTGACAACAGCTTCAACCGCAAGAGCTTAGGCAACCCTCCTCTGCCATGCACCTTCCCCTGGCTTTTATGCCTAGCCAGCAAATTGCAGCAGCTGAGGCCTGACTCAGGCAAGGTCCAGCAGCAATGCCAGAGCAGGAGAACAATCTGGCCAGGGACAGGAAATGTTTCAGTCACCTTTTTTTCAGGTACAGCCAATGAACTGGCTCCCATAAATGAGAAAATTCTAATACCATTTGACCAACTGGAAAAGCAAGGGTTGATACAAGGATCATGCTTTACAAAGCTGCAAAGGCTAAAACTTGTGGCAGCTGCCCATTATTTTGTGGTGGTCACAGCCATGGTAACTTACTCAGCTTCAGCATATCCTCAAGTAAAAGGGGCTCAGGTACAAAATTTCTACAGAAGTTACCCTGGTAAGGATTCTGCAAGAAAGGGGAAAAAAGCTAAACATGGACTTTAAGTAAAAAAAATGGGAAGCACTGATATATGCATTTTTCTAAATGGTGGGTATGTTGTTACCAAAGAGTTCCAATTCTCCTGTTTGTTTTATGTGACTCCTAAGCACTAACTAAAGACTCACAGTACATGTTTTATTTAAAATGAGTCTTCAGCAATGACAGCTATGGAAATTCCCAGCAGAATTAATTAAAGAAAATCTAAATATTTCATAGATTTTACCACCGCTCTGGAGGGAATTAAGTATTTTGAATATGACAAGACAACCACAGAGCTCATGTTATTGAGCAGCTATTTTGTCTGCAATTTCCAAGCCCCATGACCTGCAACCCAAAAATCCTTCTAGAGCTAAGACCCACCAGATACAACAGTTGTGTATTTCAGAGAGAAGAGGGCTAGAAGTTTTTAAGTGGAAGCTGACAGAAAACCAAGGCTTGTGAGGAGAGCCTGCATCTCCCTTGGTCCCCTCCAGACCACATGCTCCCCTTCTCCCATGTGCCCCTGCTATGAGACCCAGAGCAGACACAGGAGCCACCGCAAACCCCTGCACACAAGTCACTCCCATCCTCATCATAACAGCTCATCTAGGAAGTGTAGAGCACAACTACAAGAGAGCGACCTTGAATTTATTTTTTAAGCTTATGTTAATTCTACACCAGGTTAGATGGGGTGCAGAAGTCCAAAATATATCATTCTCCATTGCTATGAATGCCAGTTTTGTCCTTGTACTTGCATCCTCTCATTCATGCACAGGTTCAATTCTGTAAGGTTTCATGAACTTCACCTTACAAATGATGTTCAATAAAGGGTAAGCTTTCTAATCACAACACCCCTTAGATTTTATCATGCTTGTCAACTCTCTCGTGTACAGCCTACAACAAAAAGATAAGTAGAAGCCCCAGTTCTGAGATGTAATCTAAAAGTATTAATACAAAGGAAGAGATAGACACAAAGATAGTAGATATAAGCTGTCATGAAAGTAAACAAAAAAGTTCATATCATTATCATTTCATTGATCATACTCTTATGTAACAACCAAGCCAAAGTCTGAAAGGCTAAATGCAATTGCCATGTTTGCTTGCAGAGTAGATAATGTATTGTGAAAATTATGTTAAGCTGTGCATCTACAAATACCAAGCCCCGAGTATCCTCCATTATCATTTATGTGTTTGCTGAATTTATGCCACTAGGGAATTCGGCTCAGTCCCTGAAGAAATGCTACTTTTTCACACTTTGCATTAGCAACTTCATACAATTGAAAGAACTTAGATATGCTGTTCTAACGATCTCTGAGTACTTGTGCTTGTTGCTTTTCTGTTTTTTCATTTGCTTGCAAGAATCTCTCTCCGAAATGTATACAGAGAGAACAAATGAGGCTTTCCTCCAGCCAGCCAGCTCCTGTAAGACGGCTGTTCTAACGCTTTGTCAAAAATTAGTCAGTAAAACCATCATTACTGTTGAGGGCAAGATTCAATCCTTCTTTTCAATTACTCCAAGCTTCTAACAGAAACAAGTGGGGGGTAACCCCCTTTTCCTTGCTTCCTAATTACCACCAAACAGCACTAGGAGTTTTGAGACATTTTCAGGTCCTAGGCTCTGAAGCACCCGAAATGGCACATTTGGCCTCAACCCTAACAAAATACAATTACTTCTGCAACAGGATACACGGTTGCAATAGTCACCAGTGTCGGCAATTTCTGTGTCATGTGACTGTTTCCAACCACACGGAGCTACCCCACCGTCCGGGATGCACCGCCCTCGACCCCCCTCCAGCTGAACTCGCACTTACATTCCGAGCGAAGGAAGCAACTCACTCCCCAGCGTCCCGCTTACAACGCGGTCTCCATTTTCTACCCTGCAGAAGCGCGGGCTCCAAAGGGTCTTACAGAGATCCCGTGCAACTGCCGCCAGTCTCGCCGCAAATCCCGCTCCAAGTGTCGCGACCCGAGCCGGGTCCCGACCGCCCGAGGGAGCAGCCCGGCCCCCGCCCCGCGCGTTATCGTGGCGCCCAGCCCGCGGCCCGCCCCGCGACACCGCGCCCGCACGTCAGCGCTGCTGCCCGGCCCCTTCCCCCGAAGTCTTTCCACCGGGTGGGGACCGGGGCCAGGCACATCCATTGGAGCCCTGCCCTGTCCTCGGAAGCGCCGAGCGCCGCCCCGCATCCCGCTGGCAGCTTAAACCGCAAAACCAGAACGTTCTGCAACAAAACCGCTATTGCCTGCAACTCCAGAAGTGTGGCAATGCGCCTTCTTTGTGTAACAAATGCAACAAAGCACACCCGGGCGCTAAGGCTGCTTAGCCACATACTGCTTCTGCAGCAACAAGGGCGAAAAGGGCCGCGAGCCTACACAGCTGACAAATGAAACCTGATGTGCCTGGCCACACACAAACCGCAGCACCGAGAGGCTCCCCAGCCCAGCACCGCGCCTCTGAAGTTCCAGAAATCCTTCTGTGACAAACCGCTTGGATGCCGTTAACTCCTGGAACGACCAAAATGACACTTACATGCACAGTTCTTATTTATCACTTCTATTCCTGCTTCCACAACTTCACACACAGCTGAGGAAGGTGCGTGTATACATCTGCATGTAATCAGTAAAAATGTCACAGCTATGAAACCAAAGGAACTTCCCGAATGTGGCAGGAAGATAATATTACTGTTCCACAGAATAACTGCGGAAAGATTTCTGTCTGTTTCTATTAACACCCAAAGCCTCACTCAAGAGCTGTCACTTCAGCCAGAACTCCTGGTCACAGCACCACTTCTCCTAGGGCTCTGTACAACCTCCACTCAAGCTGTAACTTACTCTATTTGTCCTTTTTTGCTTCTATTTGTAGATCAGAAACTGCTGGACAAAAGTCGTATTTCAGATTCCAATTCCAGATTCCAAGTCCCACGGCTGGGGAGCAGAGACAACCTTTCCTTGCCTGCACAACTTCTCACAGGCTAGCACAAAACTGGTTTTACCAGCTTTTCACTTTCAGTACAACCATCCCTGCCACTGCTTGGCAAGATCATTGTTTTCCATTTCAAACGGGTGTTGGATAACCTCAAAAAGATGGCAGATTCCAGGCTTTACTGGGAAAAAGCTTCTGAAGGGAACAGAACCAAACATTGAATACTCTGTTCATAAATATGGAATGATTTCTTTCACCTGGCAGGACAAGGCTGTTCCAAAGGTGTCTCTGACCTGACTTCATGTGGTTTTAGACCAGGTGGCTTGCTTGAACTGAACTTCATTTCCATTTTACCCCGCAAAAAAACAGTAGTTCCTCTTAACTAACTGTCCCAACCCAGGTGCGTGGGAGCTGCAGTCAGGGAGTGAAGTACTCTAAGTACATGAGCTGAATCTCAGAAAATTCCATTTACATCCAAACATAACAAGCATGCTGTACAGTACAGCATCCACATCACAAGCCAGGATCTGTGTGAAGCTTCTGCTGGGGAGTTCATTTTGCTCCAAAACATGCAGGCACCACCGTATTTTTTAAGTCACAAGCCATGTGCACAAAAAAAAAAAAAAAAAAAAAAAGTCACTGAATGGTTTGGGTTGGAAAGGACTTTAAAGATCATCTGGTTCCAACCCCCTGCCATGGGCAGGGACACCTTCCACTACACCAGGCTCCTTCTGTCCAACCTGGCCCTGGACACTGCCAGGGATAGGGCATCCACATCTTCTCTGGGCAACCTGTTCCAGTGTCTTACCACCCTCACAGGGAAGAGCTTCCCTATAGCTAATCTAAGTCTCCTCTATGTCAGTTTATGACCTCTAAAAGTTCTGAATACGAGAAAGTGAAATGAACACCTTAAAGGACAGTAATTGTAACAGTTTCAGGTAATAATTTTCTAAACTTCAGGTAGTTTCTGCCTGCACTGTATTGGATCTGTGCTGTAGACCTGAACACCCACAACTACATTTCCAGCCTATTTAAGCCCTGGAAGAGTAAGCTCTTTGTGCATGTGCACAGAGCACAGGTACTGAGATGTTTTCACAAGAGCTGGGTTCTGAAGAGCTGCAAGTCACCAGTGCAGCTGAGACAGGAAGCCTGGTCATCATTTTATTCCATCACTTGCAAAAACATATTCCTTAAGTACAGCACAGCAGGCATATAAGTAAAATCACAGAACATCTGAATATGAAGGCCTGAAATCGTTATGCCATGATTACATATAACACCAAAGTAGGTATCCCAGAGTGGAAAAGACACATTGTTATCTTAACACAGATTTCACATTACAACACAACTAGCTTTCAGACTTTTGTGTTTAAAACCCTTTGAAAAACAACTGAGAAATCCCTCGCTCTGCTAGAAGCATATGGCCCCAGAGACAGCATAGCCATGCTCACGATACGTCCATCAATACATTATGCGCTTGCAGAGTTATGAACAGTATTTTTTACATGACCGCCAGCTTTCTTCCCCTTCCATGACTGCATACCTTACCTAAAACCCCGCTGTAACAATCTTGCTCCTCTGTCAGCTTTTACATGTGATCCCAGCCACAAATACAGAGTTTGAAGCTGAAAGCATGCCTAGCAAAATCCCTGAAAGCCCTGGCTCAAGTCACTTACCAATTACCTAGCAACATGCGCTTGCCAAACCTCGAGTAAACACAGTGCATGACCACTCCTGGTCATCTGAATCCAAACCCGGATGGCTACTGCTTACACCTTTGAAAAGCGCAGCTGCTTACAAAAGATTCTGACTTTTCGATTAAGGGGCAAGATTTCTTCAGGCGTGCTAGAGGCTTAACTTCTCACGGGCATAAAAAGAAAGCGAGATGAATAAAACAATCCATGTCTTCATATTCCATCAACGTTTGCCCTCCGCCACAGAATGCTCGTTTCCCGACCGGCCTGCCTGCTCATGCCCGACCCAACCCGTGCCGCTTCAGCGACTTCCAGCTCATTACTCCTGGGCCGCAGTCACAGCGCCCGGGACACAGGTCACCTCGCCTTCCGCCGACGAGCGGCTCTGCTCGGCTACTCCCTCCCCTGCACGCCGGGCCCAGCGCCGCTCCGCCGGCCCTGTGCGGAACCCCGGCCCCGCCGCGCGGGAAGGGGGGGGCAGCCACCACCTCCTCAAGCACAGGGCCGAGCGTTTCCCGCGAGCGGGCCCGAGCCTGGCGGCGACACCGAGACCGCTGCAAGAACACCCGCACGGAGACCAACGACACCGCCTTTCCTGCCCGCACCCCCACGGCACGGCACGGCACGGCACGGCACGGCACGGCACGCGTGTCCGGCCCCGAGCGTGCACCGGCAGCCAGCCCGGCCTGCGGGGGTCCCCGGCCTACGCCGTTCCCCTGAGCCCGGCCCCCCTGGGCCCGTCCCCCCGGCCCTTCCCGCCGCGCCCAGCGATGCCCGGCAGGGTCGCGCTCACCGGTGTCCGGCGCGATGCCCTCCCGCTGCTCAGCGCCACCGCAGCTGCCCGCCGAACAACGGCCGTTCTCGCGAGAGCAACGCCCCCGCCCGCCCTCTGGCGGCACGGCGGAGCAGCTGCGGGGCCTGGCGTTGGCTCCTTAATGGCGGCGGGTGGTCCTGTCCGCAGGAGTGGAGCGCTGGGGGATGTTATTACACACACCAACCCAAACGTGGAAGGCAGGGCCTGTCACCTGCGCAGCACCTGATGTGGCACCAGTGTGGGCAACAGCAGGGGAGCGGCCTGCGGCAGCTGCCTACTAGAGGTAGGCATTGGCAGCCTTTGACACAGCACAGCCACTCTGCCAGGATGAGACCTTGCAGCTGGCCACCTCAGACATCCCCGCGCCCCGTACTTCCCTTTCCCATTTTACCTGTCATGGTGGGAGGGCTGCTTGGCAGCCGGGGTACCAGGTGGGCAGCGGGAGGGCTGCCTGGCTCCCACAGCCCCGCACTGGCCGTGGGCTGCCAAACCACACTGCCCAGAACAGCAGCAGGTGGCACGTGTTGGAGTGCACCATCACCAGCCTGACCTGCTTCAAAACCTCAGAGAACACTGGGTCTCCCTCCCTGCCTACAACAGAACAGGGCAGAGGAGAAAGATAAAGTACAGAATGTACTGAGTGACGTGTACATGAGGCCCTCACCAGCATGGTTTAGTGGTGGTCTTGGCAGTGCTGGGGTAATGGTTGCCCTTCATGATCTTGAAGGTTTTTTCCAACCTAGTTGATTCTATGGTTCTATGCAGCAAGTGACAAGTTTTGGTCTTTTTTTGTGCCTCTGGGAAATTCCCAGTGTGCATTGCCTGGTTTGGCTTTACACAGGTACTATGTCTTGGTTTTGTCTTTCCCCATGTGTGGAGCACAGCAGAATACTTCCTAATACCTGCCATCAGACTTTTCATCTGATCTGGAGGGTAGCAAGAGCAGATTGTACTGCTGCTGCCCATGCTAATAGCTATTCAAGGTAAGGAGGTCTCAGGATTTCTGGGACCACCCAGCCAGCACTCTGGGAATGTAGATGTTTGCACATGTAGGTGTTTGCATATGTAGGTGTTTGCACAGTACTTAAAACATACATTAACAGAGAAAAAGGGCTTCAAATGGAAAACCAAGTAGCTGTGTAGCTCTGCATACATGTGGTAGCTGAGTCACCATTTCCTACGCAGGAGATCCTCTGGGCACACACCAAGGAGCTGTTCTTTTGGCCAAGACTTTACTTGTGGTTAGGGCTCATGGCTGCAGTACAAATAAAGCAATGCTGACATAAGAGAAAGTAGTCAGCCACCTAATCCCACATGCCCTGTTGCCCTAGGAACTTGCATTTCAGGCATTTGGCTTCCCCATCTAACCACTCAGGAGACAGGATGTGTTATATAATCCTGCTCTGTGTATTTGGATTTAAGGGAAAAAAATAATACCGAGCCTGTCTGACCTTGAAAACCATCAGCAGTCACGTACCTGTGGTGTCCCCACAGCCAGTCACCCAGCAGGACTGTCCTGCATAGAGAGAGCAGCCACTCTTGGGCAGGCAGGCGTAGTAGACAAAGCAGTTTGCTGTTCTGTACATGCCTGGTATTGTCAATGTCATAATCCAGGTGGCTTGGGTGGTTTTCATGGAAGCATTCGTGCTGGTAGATTTGCTTCATGTGGTACATTCTCTGTGTGGATTCACTGTGGCTAAGGTTATGGTTTCCTAGGAGGATTCGCCAGTTGGATACATCTTCCATCTCCTCCCAAAGGAATTTCAGAGAAATGAACCAGGCATATTTTTAGTGTGCTCTTTCCTCCCACCACTGATGGCAGTACACACCACTCCTCCCTGTGCCATACCCGTAGCCACATCAGATGTGCCCCTTTACCCAAACTTACACAGCAGACCAAAAAATCTCTAGCCTAAGCAAAGGACAGATAGGCATTCTGCTCAAAGAGGGGCAAAAGGCTGGGTAGGGATGCAATTTTATGGAAAAATAAACAAGATCTCCTGTTCAAACAGTAGCAAAGATGGAGACTTAGGTACTGTGTTGTTCTTCGATACTCAATAAAATTGTGTATCAGTATTGACAGTAAGCCCCCAACCAGAGTACAAAAAGAAGCATTTTGGATGCATAAAAGGGATCTACATACACATCAGAAGTAGTTAATGAGTATAAATGCATGTAGCTTTTCCCTTGGGAAGTGTATGACACCACATAACGTGCTCCTGTACTCAAAATTCTGTACTTTTTCTTGCTGGATGGGAATCACACATGTAGTCCTGCAGCATAAAGCACACCTTCCTGACAAGCCATTGCTTGGCTTTTCCTTGATTCAGCAAAAGTGCTTCATGACCCTCTTTGTACACTTCAAGACATTCTTTCTTGCTCTGCTGCAGTGTGAGAGTAAAGGGCAGGGCAGGATTCATCCCTTCACCCTTCCCCAAAACAGGCACCTCGGCAGAGAAGTGGAAGCTTTTCCTGCAGTTCTTAGGTATTGGCCTGCCAAACTGTACTACTCTGCACAACCCAAAACACAAAGAACTTGAGGAATGTTCTCTGCTGCAGTGATTTTATAGCAAATTTCAGGGGGGTTACGCACGTCTTCTTAAGGAAAGTTTCTGGTTCCTGTTTAGGCTATTCCTCTTTCAATAACTACAATAATTTAGTTGAAGAGAATCTGTTGTGTTAACTTCTGTTTTTAAAGCCCTGTAATGTAATTTCCCTGTTCTGCAACTCTACCACACAGTTAAGCAGCACATAAAGAAATGCAGCACACTGATGTCAGTGCAGCAAGCACCGCTCAGCTGGAGGTGAAGCCAGATGCTGAACAGACTACCAAGCTGAAGCCTCTCCTCTCAGCAACAGTCCCAAAGCAGAGTATGAAATTACAGAAGAGTCACCGTGGTAAGAATCATGCATCCATGCAGCTCTTGGAGGAATCACCAGTTGCATCAATCTCCGCTGATGGAAGCTGGCTGTTTTCTCTTTGTTCCTTCAGCCCGGATACATGGCCCTCCCTTACACATATCCTCTCTGACATCTGTCCTTGGTCTCCTTCCAGGCAGGCTGTGACCTGGCACTGGGTCCCACAGCTGCATGCCAGATCCACCCCAGCCTTCCCTCACAGCTCATCCTGCCCATGGCCAGAGGCCGACCTTGCAGCCACCAACCAGCACAAGAAGCAGAGTGGGGCAGCAGTCGGTGATGCTTTAAGTCCACCTTAAGTCCCTGCAGGGCTTTTTTCCCCACAGGGGATATTCAAAGCTCTATGCACTGTATTTACTCACCTCAAATCTTTGCTTTTTGTGTTGAGCCACCCTACTGCCAGAGATAAACTAAGTATTTTTTAACTCCTTCACAAACTGTTTCATACATGGACTACAAACAGATGTTTTAATAACCTTTTCCTTCATGCCACACTTGGCCTTTTCCCTTCCTCTAGTTTAAGGAATAGGTACTGCAACTCACACATGCTTAACAAATGAGAGGTATGTCCATGTGTGTTTTGTGGGTTACAATAGGCTTGACCACATCTTCAGTGAGAGCAGGAATGCCCTGATAGCTACACAAAAATGTGCCAACATGAACTGCAGTTTGTCAGTGTGTAACTGACTTCAGCAGCAATGTCTTCCAAGACAGTGCTGTTCATGTCACTGACAATATTGTCATGAAGGCTGTGCATACCTGTAACAAGAATTGTCAAGGCCAGGACTGTGTTTTTGCTTCAGTGCCTGATACAGTTCTCCCTGCGGTGTTTGGCTGAAAGTACCCTCTGCCACAGTTTGCCAGCCAGTCTGCAGTACACAGAGAAACATTCAATAAGCAGTCACATCCTCACAGTAGTTTATTGATCCTGGGCTTGGTGGCTCCTACAACTTGAAATATTGAGAAAGGAAATAAATATTAAACATGAATCCTTAGTCATGTTCCTCATACACCACACAGTCACTTTTTAAATAGCTGCCAGGCACAGCCGGGATGTTAAAAATGCTGTAAATGCAAGAAATCAAAGCATCCATCTAACATTTTCCCATGCAAGTGTAAAGCTCATTGTTAAAATTTCAGGGATCTCTAGTTTCTCAACGAACTGAGTTTTGTGGTTAAAAGCCACATGCCTCTCCGCCTGCAAGTAGCTGGCTTTTGGGACAGGGCAAGTGCTTTGCCTTTGGCTACTTGGAGGATAGCTCAGATACAGGCTAATGGAGAGCATCAATAACTGGTCATGAAGCTAAGTTTGAGTTGATTTTGAGACACTATCTGTGAAAAAAAAAAGTTTATTCCTAGGGACTCATTTTGCATTTTAATTAGAAAATAAACAAAGAGTCTTTGATCCTGCTAAATCTATTTCTCCAGAATTTTCATTACCTCCTGCTTGTTGTGGCAGGGTTGAGGAGATGAGCTCTATGAAAGGTTATTATTAATCATCTTTGGCAAAAGACAGCTGGCTTCTGGAATGCTAGAAAGGTGGGAAAGGGATACAGGAAAGAGCTGGTGTCTGGCACAGCGTAGGAAGTTCCAAATTTACCATCCCCAATAGAGAAAAATATTTCATTAAAAGGCACATAATACCCAGGTATTCTATGAGAAAAATAACAAAAAACTTAACTAGCAACCTAATGAGGAGAAAATGCACAGGGAAGGCACAGACCTGGTGACCCAAGTGGGGCTCTGGCCCCATCACAAACACTTGTATTGGAACATGAGGGAAGGGCCTCCAGGGAGGCGAAACCAGAGAAGATGCATGTGCGTGCTTCCTGCAGCCCTGGTCAAGGTCTCACGTCAGCACTGGGGCACAGCACGGAAGATCTCGCACTAGGAGGGAGGCAGACATGTAAACAATGTATAATTGCAAACAATTTTAAATAAACTAAAACCATTTTTACAAAGCTTCAACCTACTTCAAAAAACTTGTATTATCCCAAACAGCTGTTTCATTACTGAACACTGAACTGTTTTTCCCCTATATATATATATATATACACACACACACATAATTCTAGTCAAAATTGGAGCAAGAAAGGACTCTCAGTGCAGGTTTACTGCACAGGGGCTGTTTTATCTGACAACTATGTTGTGTTAGGGCTCTCCTGATTGCTACCATGTAAGTGAAGTGGGTTGTTGAGCAACAGGTATCACTCAATCAAACCAGGTTTCTTCTGCTTTCTCAGAAAAACTTGTCTTTTTCCAAGGCCCTTTTTAAGAAAGCAGCTCCAGCAGCATGGCACTAAATTAACCCTAATTCTACTGTTAGAGTGAGGTTGATGCGGAAAAAAGGTGTGAAATTGCACAATCACAGATCAGTATGAAAACAAGGAAGAAATTACAGCGTAACCCATCACATCATGAATTCAAATTAATGCACAGGCTTTCCTGAAATTGGATTATCCGAAGCATTGGCTTTTGTTGTGTTTTCCAGACATAGTGAACACAAGACAGCATTTAATTTACCCACATGCAGGAATTTCTCCTCAATCCTAGTCTGGGGTGAAGCCTTTTGCACTACAGCCAACACAAATTACCTATAACTATTGCAAAAAGCAATTAGAGAAGATGAAAGGACTGACTTATTATGCATGTGTCATTTCTAAGGGTGTTGTGTCTGTGGCACGGGAAGGACCAGAAGCTACATGTCCTGATTGTTGTGGTTTAAGCCCAGCAGTCACTCAGTACCACACAGCCACTTTCCCACCCCTCCCCTTCACCTCCTCTCCAGGCATGATGGGGAAGAGAATAGAAAGAATATAAACCCCATGTGTTGAGATAAGAACAGTCCAGTAACTAAGGTATAATACAAAACTACTACTAATAACAATAATAATGATAAGAGAAATAACAAGGGGAGAGAATATAAAACTAAAAGGGGAAAGAAAAAAAAAACCAATAAACAGCAGTGATGCACAATACAATTGCCCACCACCTGCTGACTGATACCCAGCCTGACCTGAGCAGTGATCAGTCCCTTCTGGGTGACTCCCCCCAGTTTATATACTGTGCATGATGTGCTGTGGGACGGAATACCCCTTTGGCTAGTTTGGGTCAGGTGTCCTGTCTCTGCTTCCTCTTGGGTTCTTGTGCCCCTCCTCACTGGCAGAACATGAGAGACTGAAAAGTCCTTGATCAGGGTAAGCGCTACTGAGCAACAACTAAAACATCGGTGTGTTATCAGCACTGTTCTCAGACTGAAGCTAAAACACAGCACTGCACCAGCTACTAGGAAGAAAAATAACAGTTACAGCTGAAACCAGGATACTGATGTTGCTGCCAGGGCACCACAGTACAGATCAGATGACGGTGCCCAAGAGTGGATAGAGCTTCCTGCACTGGGAAGAGCTGCCCGGCAGCAGTTTTGTGCTAGAAAGCACAGACAAAAGGGTGTTTCGGAAATGGTCACTGTGCAGGAAGCTGTGACCCCATCTCAGCTTTACAGTAAAAATTGCAGGAGAGAGCAGGGACCAGAAAATGCTGGGGGGAAAGAGCAGGTCTGTACTGTCAGTCAGTGCTGTGCGCCAGGCGCTGAGCACCAGGTGGAGCTAGGAGATGGAATCCTGGCCAGGGGAGTGCACCGAATCGCTTGACCCGGGTTCATCATGTTACACTACCTTTAACACCAGGCAGACAAAATCCCTCCTTGGTCACACCACTGAGCCACCACCAACACTGTTGTTGCTGGAGTTGTCTTTTCTGCCCGTAGGTTAGCAGGAAGGAGGTGGCTGGAACAGCATGGAGGTCCACTGTCATTTCCTTGCTTATGATTCCCCCCTTTGTTTTCTAAGCTTCCTTCATATGTCATCTGAGTGGCATAGACACTTTCATATATACTGTAGCCCATAGTATATTGAAAGGCTGATAATAAGAGAGATGACATCTGTTTAGGTCACATACTAAATAGGATTGATGCTTCTAAACACAAGCTGCAGCTTAGTTCTCTGCTATCTGAACACATTGGCCCTTGTACATACGGTGGCAGTCAGCTCAAGGCTTGGCACTTCCACAGCTTGAGAAAGATGGAAACCAGCTATCCAAGTGACCATGGCAAAGAATATGCACCATTCCCTTCACTGATGCAGACCGGCAGTAAAAGCCACAAGCAACCATGTGCTCAGTCTTGCGAAGGATCTCCTGGAGGAAGAACCAGTGCCGCAGCACTGGTTTTGCCTGGGACAGGGGTTCTGCTCCACAGAAAATGGATACACTCATTCCAGCTTGCAGAGGTGAAAAAGGAGCACACCCATTTTTATACTGGGTAGAATTTTTGACTGCAAGTTTCTTTTTGAGTAAGAAAAGGAACTAAGTTCTCACTTACCCACACATCACCTACAAAGTGTACCGTGTGGCACTGCAGAGCTACCCCTGGTAGAAGGGCAGGGGAGTGGGATGTCCTGGACCCCTAACATCAGCAGAAAGCACCACGGCTCCCTCCCCTCCTCAGCAGGCACACAGGACCTGCAGACATGAGCAGCCTGGGGCTCTACACACAGGCTCACAGGCATTAGATTCTCCTTATTTGCAGAGGGTCAGCTGGATCTTGTGACCTGTGTAAATAAGGCGGCTTTGGAAAGAAGCTCAAGAGGCACCTTATGTTCTTCATTTCAGAGCCATAGTTCTAGATGGAGGGAAAATAAATAAACTTAGAAATCAAAACTCGCTTCACTCTAGGGAGTCTCAAAGTCCCCTGGAAGGGAAAGACACAAGTGACTGATGCAGCAAGTCCCACCAAGTTATTTAACTGGTACTGTGAGAGTTGATAGAATTATTTATTCCCAACTCATAAACTCACATGCTGCCTCTTTCCTCTTGCCAATTAACAGTATTACTTAGCACTACTAGACTGCTTTCATTTTCAAGGGGCTTAAGAACACAAATTAATCACCTCAGCATGTCTGAAGGGAACAGATGGCAATGGAGTATAACATTGCAATTTCACAGTTGGAGCAGCTCCCCACGGAGGGGGCTATAGCAGTGTCTGGGGGGCTCCTGGCCCTGCTCCCTGTTTGCAGTCAGGGTTCCTGGGTCTCACCTCTGCACCAAGATTCTGCTTTATCCCAATCTCACCACACATTAATTTTCCTAAACAAAGCTGTACATTTTTCTTATTCCATCTTTAACAGAGTGTGACATCTTTCCAGAAGGCTTCTTATCTCAGCACGTCTCCAGACAGGTCATTACTGCTTTGGATTTAAAAGACTAAATGTCTATCCAATAATGCAATTAGTCCAGCTTGCCACTGTTTCTTACTGGCCATAAGCAGAGAAGTGACCAGGGAGAAACACATTCCCCTGTGCATACAGTGGAGATGATTTTTACCCTGGAACACCTTTGGTTACAGTTGGGTACAGAACAACAGAGTGTGTTTTCCACCCCACTCACCCCTGTCCCAGAGGACTATGGGCATGGAGCAGTGTTGCTCCATGGGGCCTTTTGGCTCAGCTGCACAACACACCGTTTCTTAAGCTGCATGTGGAAAGATGAGCTTACTCTAGAGCAGGGGTTTCTATAGCAAAACTTGTATGTGAAGGGTGAAGTCCGTGGCCGTCCTTAGCAGAACCAGCTCAGGATCCAGGCTATAGAAACTAAAACATGCATGAAGCCAAAGGCAAGCGGTCTGCAAACGCTGCAGACTGAACCAGGGGTGACAGAGAGCCTACAGCACCCCCTGTCATGGGGCTGCCAGCTTCGAAGAGCCCCTCAGCTGCACACCCCACCCCTGCTGCTGTCTCCTCATCGTCCTGGGGCTGCAGACACCACTGGGAAGTTTGTTATTGGGGCACCCATATTTCTGAACCTGGAATGAATTTGGTTAGGTGGCCTCCCACCTGCTTAATGCAGCCATCAAGCACCCTGCCACAAACACAACTCCAGAAAGCCATTTCTCAGAGCATACACACATTTTCAGGAGAAGACCAAACAAATAAACACAATGATTATAAAACTAACTGATATGACACTGGCCAAGCAACTTTTCAGTCTTTTTTTTTTTCTTAAAGAATTGACCTACCTATGGAAGGCTTTTATTTACAACACTGAGATAATATCCTCTATCTCAGTATTTAACCCTGCAGTCAGAGAGTATCTGAAAGTAAAACTGTGCAATCATAATAAAGGCAGTCAATATCAAATGTCTGACAGGTTTTGGCCTCTCTTCCCCCTTTCTCCCCCCCCTTTTTTAGGCACCCATCATTTTATCCATGTTATTTTATCCATGTAGCTAATATTCACATGAGTATTTCCTTCTAGCTCTCCATTAATACACCTTGTATTAAAATCCTCAAACACGAACACTATTTGCATTACCAGCAGCAACTCCAATAGGTATTCTAAAGACTCACAATGCCTGTAATGAGTGAACATCTATTTTCTCAATTAGTAAACTATTGGTGTCCTTTCCCCTTGCTTGTAATTTATTTCACTCACCCAGGAATGATAGTCAGTGTTTCGTGCAAATCCATACCAATGCATAAACCATAAGCAATTCACATCAGAGTGGTATGAAATCTAACACTTGTTCCAGCTTTTTAGTACACAACAGCCAAAGCACCCAACAGACTTTGTCATATTGTTCCAGCCCCTTCTGCAAACTCTCTGACCAGTTTGATACCGGTCCTATTTTATCATCTTCCTAGAGCTGGGGGCTTTATTTTGGAGGGGTGCTTGGTATGGCAGGGATGGGAAGGAGAATCAAGATTATTCCACATGTCAAATAGCTTAAAATCATGGATTATGATGGTCATGGGAGCAAGGTACACTTGCTGTTTTAAAGCTTTAGTTTGACTGTTCAAACCTTTAATTCTCCTGCACAGCTGAGAATAAGCTAACAGACAACACAAGGTTTTAGGCCATTATACTGCTTAGCATTCATAAAGTGTAATGTTTAAAAAAAGGAACAAATCAATGTTTGGTACTATTTATGACACTCCAGACCATAAAATAATCCCCTATAGAAACTGTTTAGATAAATGCTAAATAACATCAGAAATGCCTTTTTTCAGTTACTTCTTCTCTCCCAGTACAGCTTTAATAAAAGGAACTTTAACATCTAGGCTCATTACCAAAACTTGGATACTTAAAGCTATCAAGGCATCCCAAATAAGGCATCATATTCCAGTGGTTTCAGGCTTGGTTTGCATAAAACTCATATTGAATTCAGACTTTGTTGAGGCCAAAGCTCCAGGGCCTTAATAAAGCTTCCTGAACTCACATTGAGTTTCACAGGAGCCATCTTTGTTTAGTTACACGTTGTCCAGGAATGAACATTTGATCTTGAACTACTCTACATTACTGAATCATGCACCACAGTACATTCCAGATAGCAAGTACTACATTCAGGGGTTTTCTAGATGAAATTTTAAAGCTGCCCTGGGCACCAGGGCCTCCTGTCCACATACAAAGTTCAGCTGAACATGATGCAGACAGCCTGCTAACTTACTGGAATGAAAAACAACTCGACAAAAGCACACACATTTAAAGAAGGAATGGGTAATTCCACAGCAGTAAGTTCTCGGACACTGCAGGTTTTCATTTTGAGACAGAAATGAGTAATGTTCCTCTCTCTGCATCAAAAAACATTCCTAGTTTCCTGAAGAATCTCAGACATTGACCAAATGCCACATGACACTGGAGATAATAGTCTCAACTTCCTTGGCAAACTGCTCACTTCGAACAGGCCCTGCACTACAGCTACACTGCAGTATCAGAAAAGGCTTTTCACTGGGAAATCATGTGCAAAGTTGGTTTGGGGAAAAGAGAAAGATTTAAGCTGCCCATATGATCAAGGTACTGGGGACAAATAACCTTAGAGCTATACCCTGGTGAAGAAACAGGGCCTCAGTTTCAGCAGATGCTTGACATCAGGCCAGACAGGGAAAACACGATGAGCAAAGATTACATGCAAACAGTCACCTGTGGTTTATGCAACAACAAAAAAACCACTGCTCACGACAAACACACATAAAAAGAACTTACTGGAAATTACTTTTAATATAGGCAAACCAAAACTGCTTATGAGTTGTAGGATATGATAGTGTGACAGACTAATCTGAACAGCTTTTGTTTCATGTCTCTAAAACAAGCATTCAGGAAGTAATTCACATTACACGAGTCATCTTTGGTAATACTGTACATCGTGTCAATCACTTGGTAAACATCAGTTCTTGGTGTCATTCATCATAACTACAAACTAATTTGAGAGTTGCAGAAGGATCCTCCAACTGTACATCAGCTTGCAAAGGGAAGAGTTCAGACTAGCTATACAGAAATTACTTCACAGAGTTACATAGCAAAGGTTACAATTCTTCATCATAAAGCATTACACTAGTTTGTCATTTTGTCTACACTTAAAGTGGGCTTATCCTCAGCACTATTATAAATTAACAACAAAGTAGCTCCTGAAACAAATTGAGGGAGTAGGATTGAAAGCAAAGAATGTTGATGAAAGCATAATTTTCTAACATTGGTTTCTAACTCTAAATTATTAAAATACAGAAAAAAGTCATCATTATTTTAAAAAAGATGCATCCTTTAGAAAAGAAGTCTCATTCCTTACAAAATGATTTAAAATCAACATAGAAGAATAAAACATTGCTACAATACAGTTAAGATGGCATGATGTAGGTACGTACACCTGTATGTCCTCTGTTCCATGGCACAACCATGGGTTTTAACTTGCTTTGATGTGTATTTGACGGTCACTGAACTTATCTTGATATAGGCTGTCCGCATGTACTGTGCAGCATTTATTTACAGTTTAAAAGCAGCACAGCTGTCCCACATCCTACAGCTGTGCTCACTCCACTGTGGTACTGGAACGAGCACAACAGCTCGGGTATCTCAGGGAGTGTATCACTGTTCTGAATTGCCTTTTTCTCCCTGTTTTATCAGAAGGCAGCTCCTCATTGCTTTTCTCAGCCAGCTGTGCAGGCTCTGTTTGGAATTGTTCTATTTGAATCTCGAGATGTTTTTGAATGGCTAACCCAAGGACTTCGGGATCCACAGATGCCCCATATACTTCCCACGTCATTCCTTCATCATCCCATCTCACTTCACGCACTGGAGATTTGGGGGCCTCCATGTCTTGCTCTAGGTTCACCTCTGGGAACACATGTGAGTGGCCATCTGCTGCAGCTGCTGGGCTTGTTGCCACAGATTTGCATTCCATGATTGGAAGAGTTTGTACCTCGGCATCTCTACACTCAAGAGCTGCTTTCAGTCCTTTGGTTAAATCATTCATAGAGGTCATAGTCCACATATCCTTAGTTGTCATTACCATGTTTACACCCTGCTGGCTACTAAGGGCAACACAGGCAGCATTTGTTTCTGGAGGAGCCTTCTCCTGCTGAGTACAGTGTTGAGCATGTTGCAGTTGTTCTCCAGGAATGCTACAGCACTTCAGGACTCTTTTGGCATCCAGGCCTGATTCACTTACTGAAGACACCAGCTTAGGATATGTCAGAATGTCTGAAGTAGCAAAGGAATGAAAATAGCCAGGTGCTGCTTGCTCTTTTCCTGACTCACTAACTGAGCATACCAACTGCGGAACAAGTTGTATAGATGGTATAGGCAAAGAATGGCAATAGGCAGGGACGGTGGCATCTACCTTCGTACAAGGGTCCTTTCTTATATTACAGGGCCCTGCAGAATTATTATGAATTGTCATCACCATGGGGGAGTATGCAGAGTTTGGAATATTACTGTAAATCAGACCACCATGAATAAGCCCAGTGGCTTGATTGAACATTGTCCTGTTTGAGAAACCATTTCCAGGCACATGGGGTCCTAGGACTGCAGTGTGAAATGTTCCAGGATCTGTGTAAACAGTAGTGTTACGTGGCATACCACTGCTGTCAAAGCTATTTGTGGGTACTTGCTGGTCTCTGGGTAGAACTGGAGTCACAGGGTTTTGATAGCGAGGTGCATTTTCATTTGTTTCTGATCCATATCTCTGTGCTTGGAAAGACATCCTAGCATGCCTGCAGCTAGAAGAACTTAGGCTGGAGTAAGTAGCACTGGTTTCTATGTGAGTGACACAAGTCTGGTGTTTGCAACTGCAGGTCAGGTCTGAGTGGCTTCTCTGAAGGGCAGTTCCCGGTTCTTCCATTTTACACATGCTTTGCTGATGGACAACGCAGGCTGAGGAAATACTCTCAACAGTGCTGCTCTTTACATACATTTTAGTGTCCCCCACTTCCCAGGATGCTGGGGACTGTTCAGTGATAAGAAAATGATTTGTAGTCTTAGTTATGCTCTGTGAATTGTCATTGGCTAACTGGTCACTTCTGGTTTGGACCACTGATCCAAGTCCCACCATCCGAGGCTGTGAGGACCATCCAGGACTCTGCACACTCCTTGCATCACTCTTGTTTCCCAGCGTATGGCAGATGGTGCTGCTATGGCTTTTTTTCAGCTCCTGCTTGTTGCTTTGTCTTTCCTCTAAACTTGATTGCCCAGTACAGGCCAGACTCGAGGAGCTCTTTGACAGGGGGTGACTGTTGACATTCAGGAGACCATGACAAGTAGAACTCGGTGAGTCCTGGTAGGAATGAGTGTGGAGCTGGTGGCTGTCAGCTGACATGGCAAAGGAGAGAGATCTGCAAGAAATGGTGGAAAAGAAAAGAGAGAACTTCAGTAAAACATAAATGCACTGGAAACTGTAATCTCTACTGACCTCCTGCCTGGGCTTCTTGCTATTCACAGTTCACAAGTACTTCTAAAAAAGCAGTCTCTGTGTACTGCACTTTCTGTGTACTCAGACCAGTCGGTTTCCATTTTCAGTTTCCACAGTGGGTTTCCCCTGGATTAGATTCAGAATTATTGAAATTCTGGGGGTTTTTCATTTCATAAAACACAAAGTTGTTAACATTCATGTTAGCACTTCCACACCTAAGAGAAGCTGTAATTGAAGATTTTTAATCTAGTGATTAAAATTTAGATTTAGTGATCCATTTTTGTTGATCAAATCAGATCTTCCATTGTTTGACTACACACATTCCCTTGGTGTCACAGAGGTCATGCAACATTTGTATAACTAAGTTATTTTAATATGCTCATATATCTATATCTGCCAACACATACACATATAACCCTTTCCTAAAAGAGCCCATTCTGTTGAACAGAAAAATGTAGAGCATTTATTCATCGCTTCCAGCTCAAGTACTACTGGATATTTTGTTGTGCAGTAGAGCGGAAGCCACAATTCCTCGTTTTAGAGAGCTTTCCCTCAGGTGCATTCTGCCTTCCTAGCACGACTCCTACAGAAACCTTCACAATTTCTTGTGAACTGGATCGCTAAACTAAAAATGAATGTGCGGAACTGGAAAGGTGTATACATGTGGTGGACAAAAGCACTCTGTAAACAGGAGCATTCACTCAGAACACCAAGAGACCAAGTGACTGCAAGGGCTCGCATCCAAACCTATGAGTGAGAAGCTTTTAATATGTGATACTTTTAATATGATGCTTACAGGGTCAAAGAGTCATCTTCCCACGTAACCAATAAAGAGCATGCCTTGTACTCCATCCACAAACCAAGCAGCTCTACTCCTGAGCCTTACAGTTAGCAATGCTTACACTTGTAATTCCATTTTTGTTGCTAACTTTGGCAAGCCAATAGTTCAGGTTGCAATTTTCCTATCACCTAAAATCCATTTGCGCTGTGTTCCATAATGAAACTAAATTGAGTAAGATGATGAACAAATAACAATATTTGCAATCACTTCTTTGAGAAGCTTCTCACTGTGGGCTGTGTACTAGGGACTTGGTATTGGCAGAAATATCCTCTAGCATTAGAGTTTGCAGAAAAAGGCAGTTTCCCCTCTTTCATATGTGCTGGTTCAATTAGGAGTTAAACTCATTACAGACTCTTCACCAAGCCTCCTCTGTAAACCATGCAGCCTCTCTGGCCCATAGGACTCCACTATAGTGGCATCTAAGGACAACACAAAAGCATCTTTTCTTCCAGGAATGGAATTTCAGATTCTGTGATTCTGTGATTCCTAGGTGGGAGGCATTGCTGAGTGCAGCTGCAGTCAAAAGCAACCACTTTTTGCCATGTATTTTTGCATGTTTTTCAGAAGCCCTTATAAAATCTCATTCAACATTTTGAAGAGAAGCAAGAACTGGGAAAGTGACAGTTTTAAAGCATTTCAATCATCTCCTCCAGTCTTATCAATCCTGCAGCCACTTACACATATGGGTATAGTCTGCCACATAGGAATCAGTAGGATTAGACACCAGAGTATAGCTGTCTGCAAGGTGAAGATCTTAAATTTAATCTCTTTAGAAGATAATACCTACAAAGGCTCTCACAGATTGGGATGAAACAACATTTACTAATGGAAATCCTCAGTCACAAATACTGAGTCTCAGCTGAAAGGAAGCTTCAAACAGATGGCATAAGGCTGCAAAAACTTCAAAGAGCTCTCTCACAAAGTTTACAAGATTCAAATATGTGTGTATACACAGACACCAATGCCTCTATTTGCTTTCTTTATGTAGCCTTGCTGCAGAAACCTCTGTAACTGGAAGAAGTGATGCAATTTGAGATTGATCCATCACCTGAATGTGAAGAAACATATTCAGATAAATGACACAGTCCAAACATGATGACATAACAGAAAACAACTTTCATTGTAATGTTTGCAATGAAACCTTCAAAGAGAATTTTGAAGAGATTTATTTTTGCCCCACTCACATAGACTCCAACTGCAGCTGAAATCAAGACCAAACATGGGCCAATGCCACATGTATATTACATATGTACAAATACATATATAACATTATAACCAGCAACTATGAACAGCATTTGAACATCTTTACTTGGATAGACCAGTATTCCATGGTAGCATAATTCTAACAATTACCTTCTGGGCTTTAAAAACAATGGGAACAATTACCAGTTAAGTAAAACAGCATCTCACCTGACACTTTAGGACATAGTTAAAGATGGGAGGAAGTAAGAAAAAAAATCAACAAAGCCCCATTCAAACATGATGAATCAGCTTCCTTCAGAATAATGCACTTTCCTATTGTGTTGAAATCCAAAGTTACATTTTCCCAGACACCCTGAACATTTCCCCATGTACAGACCATGTGTTGCTTTCCGCTTCCATTCCCTGTTCCTTTTACCCACTCTGGAAAGACCTAAGAGCTCTTTCACCACCAGCCCATTATGCCCACGTGTCAGAGGCAGGATTCTGAGCTGGACTTGTGCACGTAGAGCTCTGCATGGAGAGACGCCTGCAGAACAAATCGATATCTGGTAGACCTGACCTTTCCTCACCTCTGCTGCAGCCAAATGTCACCATGGCATTTCACAGTAGCGTAAGTGAGCACACAGGTCTGCCACATACTGCATCAGCCTGTTGGTTGCTTGGCTGGCTGGTTGGTTGTTTTTAAACTGGTTCAGCTCCCACTCACTACATCAAATCATCAGTCCAGCCACACCAATCACCAGTGTCAGCACAGGGAGGAAACAGAAGACCACTCCCCTCTGCAGAGCCACGAATTCAGTAGTGCGCATAAACTCAGAGCAAACCTGCACACACAGGGCCTTTCTTCCTAAAACTTTGGAAACTGCATGTAATCCCATACTCACCTTCCCAGACTCTGCGTTTCACACATGCAATGTTGGCGCTGATTCCCCAAGGTACACAAATAGACACCCCTACAGAAAAGACACGACACTGCATGAACACATGCTAGAGGTGCTGTACTTCCTACATGAGCTCATGCAGACTGCATCCAGTTGATGACTTCTGAGAAGGGGCAGAAAGCAGAAGTGTCTGGATGGTTATACCAATACATATATACCACAGAGGGGCTGGGGGCAGGTACTGAGAATGGTGTGACAAGCTTCTTAAGAAACAACCAAAAAACCCTCAACCCAGCCACAAGACGCAGAACCTGCCTGATTTCACAGCTGTGCAATGCCATTGTAGTTTGTGAATCAGCTAATCAGAAACGGATTACCCATGTGAAACCTGGATACAATAAACACAGCTGACTCATTTGGTACTTAGAGACCTGAAACAACTTTTTTTCTCATGTTGGGGGAGAAGACTACTTTGCTTAAACTTTGCTTTTTAAAAAGTAAAGACCTAATTTATAGGAAAGTAGTTTGGGTATTTTATAAAAAAAGAAAAATTAAAAATATTTTTTTTAAATATTCAAATGGATATTTTATTCAAAAATACCCATTGTAGATTTTGAGTTGATCTGAGAGATTTTCATTTGGAAATCCAAAGGAAACCTGCACTTAAATACATGAACAAGAAAACATGAACTTTGAGGCAGATACCCTGCTATGAACATATAGAAAATCGTTAGTCAAGCAGAGAAAGGATTAGGATAGAAATGGAATTAACATCCACTATTTTTGGCTTAGCTTCAGATAGCTTATGAGGGGATCTAGGCAGCTTTCACTAATTCCACTGAACTACTTTAAAGCAACAAATGTGTATTTTGCTATGACTTATGATTAAAGTTGCGACCTATTTAACGCAGTAGTGAATTTAGTCTCAAAATATTAAATGTCACGTGTGTTGTCCGCTGAAAGACATCCAGTGGTAAATTAATGATGATTCCAAAATTCTTCAGTATTTTTGTTTTCTATGCATGTACTTTTGATTACAATTTTGGCAACAAACACAAATGGATATCAAACGGAATAATTCCCTGCAATCATATCGATATACGGAGCATGTTTTCATGTAATATAACAATACCGCGTGATATTTCAGTATGACCGCGCTTAGTTCCTCCTTTATGTATATGCTAGTGATTGCTTTCTTCCTGCATAGCCAGGCTTCAAAAGAGTGGCATGATAAACATGATATTCACAAAAGAACTCATAGTTTTCGTAATGAGGATAGTAGTATGCGATATTAACATAAGACAATGTGTTAATAACAGAATATGTACAGCCAAGCTTGCATTTCCTCCAAGTAAAGAAAATACAAAATGCCATAAAAGTAACACAGCTGCTGCATCCTTTACCCCAGGAAAGGACTTTTTAAGTACTAACTCAAGCAAAAATCTGCACCATAACAGAGCAAGTCACACTACACCACATGTGCTCTTTTGTAAGCACTCTGTGCCTAAAGTAACTAAACACACTATGATGCACTGTGAATTACCTAACACATTAAACGGTACAAATTAGTTGCAGAATTTGGGAAGAAACAAAGAGAAATTGCATTTAAAATTTAATACTATTTACTAGAAAAATACACGCAAGGCCAGAGACTTACATTTCTAAGTAAGTTTTACACAGTTTATTTTTGCTTCATATAACCATGATGGTCAGTCCATAAATCAACAAGACCTGCAACAGTGACTGCAGGCTGTTTCACCCTTCTTCACTTTGCTGATCATACAATATATATAAAATATTTTTTTCTTCATATATTTCATTTTATGCTTTCAAACCAGCATCTGGCTGCAAAATAAGCGACAGAATCGGAGCCAGTTTCAGAGGTGAGAGCATTGCTATGCACGTGTGAAATTTGGAAGTTAGGTGACTTGATCCATACCAAATTTTCAGATGATGACTGCTATTTTCAGGTACTGACCAGGACCCTTCATGGTGAGCGCTAGTGCTTTTTGAGAAGACATGCAATATTAAGGGGTTTGCAAGGTCTTTGCCCAGAATTCACTCCTTCATTTGCATCATTCTGGCCCCCCTGTGTATCAGTACTTGGTAACCTGTGCAGTAATCAATCGGCTTCATAAAACATACACACAATTTTGCCAATAGCACCAAACTCCACAACAAACTCATCCATGTTTTATTCAAGAATAATGTGATGTTAATTAAGTTATTTAATTAATATATTAATAATATATAATCAAGTTATTTATTACAAGTTTTACGTGAATAGAAGGCTACTATATGTAGGTTCTTAACTTTATTTAATAAATATCTTACTACAAATGCAATGGTGATAAATTTGAACAGGCAAGAGCAGTTTCTGATTAAAATGACAGAACTTTAATTACAACCCAAGGGGCAGCTGTCACTTACCATAAACACCGCTGACACCTGCCTGGGACACAAGATGGCACACACAGAAATAACTGAATTGCTGCCTATACAGCCAAGTTATCTTGTGTACCAGAAGCAGTGCAGCATATTCACACTGTGTTCTCTTCGAGCCTGGCTTTTTAAGCAACGTGTCTTCCTTACTGGCATCTACAACTGAACTTCTAAGATGTTTACTGGGGTAAAGTGACATAAAAAGGTATATCAGCTAATATGGCATTCATTTCTTTTTACAGCTCTACTCATTTTAAAGAGGCTCATATCACCATAAGTAAATAAATAAAATAGAATACAGTCAAACTTTGTTCCTGCTTGCCCACACTAAGAATTACTGGTAACTTGCACAAAAACGAAAGATCCGTGTTGCGCTTACACAAAGATTGACATGCTAGTATTATGAGACCCTATGGCCCGTCCCTAACCACTGAAAGAAATAGTCCACTAACAGTAATCACTAACATCTACTGTTGGGCGGGGAAGCCAAACCACTTGAAAGGCATTGGCAAAACAGGATTAGCCATGGTAAAAAGCTTAGAGATTCAAGTGTCTGGGATTAGGAGGGTTTTGGTGGTTTTAATTGTTATTTTATTTGGTGAGCTATAAGGCAAAGGAAGAAATAGAGGAGTTACAGTAGGGGAAAAGGTATCATTCATCAGGGAACATCAAGGAATTTCTCTAAATTCTGTAAATACAACTATATCAATGCAACCAGATTAGTATGGAATCAGGTTGAGACCCCAGTTACTTAACCTTTAATCCATCATCTTCCTTTAGGCTTTCCATTTTGGAATAGCATTATAAATTGACTATGCCTTGGTTCAGTTCAATCTGCTAATGCCTTCTTGTAAATATTTTGGGTCATCTTGTACATCCAAGTATCAGACAGATCTACAGGGGAAACTGATCTGGGCATCAGAAGCACACAGCAGACAAGAGCATACTGTGTATGCAAATGATTGGAATTGATTTTCAGTTCTGCACCACTAGAAGCACTGGTGACAGTGGTGCATATCACTGGGATCATAATTCACTTGTAGGAAGAGAAGTATATTTGACGAGCCAGAAAACATGAGAGAAGTTATGACACTCAGTGTGCAGCACAGCAAAAGCATAGATCGTGTGGTTTATGTCCGGATAAACTAACTTGTCACAGCTTTTCTTTCATTTCTGTTAATTATAACTTTGCCCATCAGGCTTTTCCCTATCCGAAGCTGAGCATTCTAGACAGGAATCTCCTTGCATTGATTGACAACAAAATGAAAAACAGCGAGTCCCCTTTTTATTGAGCATTAATGAACCTCAGCTATCTCCTTACTGAGGACCCAAGCAGAGACCTCTTCCCCCAAATACTGAAGTTACCATGGGTAGCCTGGTTACCAGTCACCTTACCAGGGGATAATATAATCGCAGCCATGTCAGAAAGTGAACAGATTCAAACGTTTGCTGATACATTCACCTCAAGGCTAAATTATCCCGACAGTATAAAAAGAGTCATACAAAAAGGATGAGCATTCACTTTTAAGAAACAGCAGGGGCAGCCCACAGCTGTGTTAGAGCCTGGGCCAGGAAAGAAGAGCTGGGAACTCTAAATTCTAAAATGAAAAAGGATAAAATGAGAGTCCCAGAAGAGAAGAGCCTGAGAAGGATGAACCAAAGGAGATTATTTTAATGACAACTCTAATTGAATTCCCAGAAAGGAGAATTCACATGGGGCTGTAAATAAATTGTTGAGAAACCAGAGAGCTAAAAGATGAGATATTGCACAGTCACATTTGATGCTCACTGCTAGTATTTGACAGCTCACTTTAAAGTTCATCTCTTCAGTCAGAAGACTGGTCATTTAATCAGCTGTTTTCAGCAGCTGAGGGAACACTGACCTAGAATCATGCTTACAGTGAATAGTGTGTGCCTACAGAAGTGGTACATTAATATAATTGCCTTTCTGGTTTAAGCAGGGCAGAATTATGCAAAATGAAACTGTTAATTCAGCTGCTGGGTTTATGTCATTAAGAATTGCTGGCTACTGATATCCACTGGCAGCACAGAAGTCCTGTGAGAAAAACATTTCATAATTCTGTAGGAATTAAGCTTCAACGCACGAAATTTCCAGTGACTTACATACATTTGGATTTATTTCAGAGAGCGAACCCTTTCCTCTTCAAAGCAGAGGATCAAATCCTATTCCATCACATGTACCAATTTGGAGGGGACAGGCTCAGTCATATACTGAACGACTCATCCCCTCAGAGCTCCCTTTCTGAGTCCATTCTTCAGTTCTGAACAGACTACTCCCAGAGCAAACCTATTGATGTGGAACTCCACAAAAACACATAGTTGTAGCTCACTCAGCAAGCCTCTACCCATCAGAGGCCAAAGCTTGCAAATGTATGAATCACAGAACTTAAAAATCATACAGAAAAGCAAAAGCCCGCTTAGGGCTTGCTTCCCATCTCACAGCTAGGGCATACAACTACATATTAATGCAATCTTCACAAGAGACCGACAGTTTGCACATCTAACAAACTCCACCCAAACCAGCTAAGTGATTAAAATATCCGTGTGTAAATTCGTGTGGTTTCGTAGAAAATACTCAAATCACTGTTTTTGCTGTTTGCTGGAAAGCTTAATAAAAAGAGTTAGAGGGAAGATAGGAACTCAGCTTGGCTTAGCCTCCATGCCCTATGGATATCCTAGCTTTAACTTCAGGGTTCAGCACTGTAGTTAGTTACTCTTGAATATGAGGGCAAGGAGACACTCCACGCAGACAAGTGAACATGTATCTGACACCAAAAGCTCTGTCACACTGGCTGCGTGAGTCTACGGACAGTTAGCATGCGTGCAGTCTGTGCTGACTTGAAGGAGGTGAACAAAAGAGCAGAGCTGAGCCTCGGCCTTACGCACCCAGCCTCTTCCCAGAAAGACTCACTCCCTTAGGCTAAATGTTGACATCAACTGAGAGCAAAGCTTTATAACCAGTTACAGTGGCAGACAAAGCTAAAACAAGATGTATCTTTTTCCTTGACAACATTTCAAGATGTACTTATCTACCCTGCTCAGTCAGAAACACTGAAGTTGCCAGCAGATTCTACGCAGAAAGAAATAATTTTAAAAGTGAATAAAAAACCCTATAAAATCCAGTTTTTAATAGTTAGGGGGCTTTGTGCATTCATCAGCCCTCCAATTTCTAAGTCAGGTTTGCTTAGTTTGAACTGAAAAGGAAGTCAAATCTTTCAATTCAGCTCAGATGAACTGGGTTCCGTCACTGTTACGCACTTTTTACAACAGTAAAGCTCTGCAGTCAAATGGAAGTCTTACAACAGCTCAATCTTCATTTGCACACTCAGGTGTGCCCTTGCTAAAGCTTAATTAGTAAATATTCTGCAGATGGAGAAATACTCCTGCTCCTTTCTCTATCTTGTACTGAATCCACACTGCACAAGAGTTAAGCCATCACTGTGGGAGACATACTACTTTAAAGATGCACACAACAACAGGCCAGTTGAAAGGTGATCTTTCTTATGATGCTTCTCTGGTGCAGAATGACGCTTGGATGTAATTTGTGTGATTAATGCTTATACTCAACATCAGGCTAGCAAAGACCTGACTGATACCAATTTAATTTAGTTAGCTTGTTCCTATTCCCATGTTTTTAGTATCTCTATCTATGCAGCCCCAAAGTGACTTTTCTGTGGTTCCTTTTGCTAAAGACAATTTTTCTAGAGTGGAACTTTATTCTGAAGAACTTCAACAGCTTTTGTAAAGGAAACAAACCATCTTCTTCCCTACCATCCACTAATCAGAGAACACTCCTGAAGGACAGTTCTTAAAACACATACAAACTATCAGCTGTATAGCTTTAGATTCATTCAGCAGTTTAAAAGGCAGACATAAGAAATACCACATCAAATGGTGTTAACCAGAGAATGGCTCATTTAATGTCTCACTGCACTGCCTTCTCTTTGTACCCCTTGTGCAAATATTCCCGACCACTGTTCTCCAACATTTACTTTCATTCTCCCTTTTTGCTTTCACAGAAAAGGTATCTCTCTCACCACTGGAACAGCCCCTGCCCTTCCCCAAGCGAAAAAATTACTTTTAAGAGTTTGGATGATTCAGACCTCCCAGAATTTAACAGCCCAAAGAGAAGAGTTTTCACATACGACACTGTACATGCATACAGCTTTACAGTTTACACCAGTTAAAAAAATCATTACTGTATAATGAAACTGCAAGAATTAATGAAACGCCAGTGCCCATGAACCCTACGGTCCTGCTCACAGTCACTTAGACCAGAAGGGTTTGGGACCCTTCACAAGCAATGAAACGTCACATACATCTACCAAAGATACAAACTTGTGTTTCTTTTAGGAAATAAGAGAATTGCTCCATGACTTGAGGGTCCCTTGCAACACTACAGCTATGGCGTATGATAACAACAAAAGTTCTATTTTTTCCGATTCACTGAAAAAAATACTTATAGAACAAAGAAAATAATAAAGACCATTAGCAACTCTCTGTCTAGCTCTTGAGCCTCTGAAAGCATCTTTCCTAGGCTGTATTCTCCTGCAAATTGTTTAACAGCCTGCAATATCCAAATACAAAGGACCAATCAAGCATACTCCATCCTCATTTTAAAACATTAACTATAGGAGAAAGGAATGGAGAATTCAGCCTCTTCACTACCCAGAGCTGCTGAAGAAGGAAGAGGATTTTGCAGCACTAAACAGCTGCAGACAGGTATAACATTACCTCACTGGTACAGCAAATACCTCTGCTCATCTGAAGTGTTTTAAAGCTACCAAGATACTCTTAGTCATTGCTCTTAAAAACTTGAGAAGTATAATGATCATCAATAACAATTTGTGCCTGTTCCATCCTCCTTAATACAGCCATATTTTTCAAGTGCATTTTGCATATGAATAGTTTACTATGGAAGGAAAAATGTGGATTTGGTATGGTTATCTAATGGGGAATTATCACATCTGGTATTATACACCAGCTCAGATATCACAAAGCTATATGCAGTTTATTGCCCTTCTTTTTTATGCAGCCCTAGTTAATTGTCAGTTAAACTAAACTGCAATTGCAGCTCTCTCTGGAGTACAGTCAAGATGTCTGGATGGTAAAAATCAGCAAAACCCCATAAGCAGAGAACAGTGTTCTACAGAGTAACTGAGCCATGACATGAAAACATGAAGTCCTCATCTAATCCGCCCTCACAAATGAAACCTTCCCTAAACATCATTCTTTTACACAAAAACTCCATGCAGAGGTCTTTGTACTCGGATCATATTGCAGTCTAGGCCCTGCAAACATTCAGGCAAATGCTTAACCTTAAACATGCAAATAACTATTTGCAAGGTTTACTCAATGTCTTGGTGCAAGCCACTGATGTTTTTGTATCAAATGATTAATTTGAAGCATGAGTCACTGGAAAAGAGGTAGATTTTGATTTTTTATGGTCCATCTTATTTATCCACAAAATCAACAACTTACAAAATATATTCACCCAATGGCTATCTTTCCAGTCACCTTTCATGACTGGAATGCTCTAAACAGAAATAATTGCTTGCTCTCCCCCTCCTTTTTAAACCTCTTCCCCTAAAATCCAGGAGTGCAACAGCACGAATTCTTACTTTTGATCATAGGAGGTTATAAGCTACAATATATGCACAAAACACTCTTCTACTATGGTTTCTGAAAACATTTATTCTAATGACAATAAAAAGCCAAACCAAATCAAATAATTGACTTTGCAAAAGACATGTTTTTGTTCAAGAGAAAATTTTATCAGTCATTCTAAATAGTGGTTGATCATTTATCTAGGAAAGAAGAGTGTAAAACTAAGCTGATATGCAGAGGGTACTGAAATATTCCTAATTTTTCTCTAGTGTTGGATATTAACTTTTTAGGAATTTAAAAAACATGATACACATGGTATTAAAAACAAGGAAATCCATTCTGTGGCAGATAAGTACTAAAAGGTAACAATTTGAAGCAATACAATTTACTCTCTTTTTCTTTCAATATAAAAAATCCAACATACATACAAAAGATAATTGAAAAGCATCTTCATAAGCTTGCAGGTGTGCAGATAAATAAAGACAAATGGGATTATGGGGGTTTTTCTCCTCCGGAGAAACAATGACAAATATATTCTAGAAACACTTGCTAAAAGACAAATATACATTTAAGTGGAAGTCACCAGCATAAAGCCACCACCTTCTGCAGAACTACATTAAATTCAATTAAAGCTCACAGCCATAGTTCCTATCATTTACTAAAAGAGAAAACTACTATTTCCTGGGCTTTTCAGCCCAGCTATCAACCCCCTGCTGCCAGCACAGCACTTACAGAAGCCTGGGTCTGTCTCTGTGCAGCTCCTCTCCCTTTCCCTCATCTGCTTTGTTACTCTCAAAGACCTGCTGGCAAAATGGAGAGGATTCCGTGTCCTTACAGGAGACAAGAGAACGGGCAATACATGCCTTCCGTGGTCCTTACCTTGCCCCTACTCAGAGGTTGCACATCCAGCTTCCCTGTCCAAGTTACTTGGAGGGTATTTAAAATAGATGCTCAGAAATCTGAGGAGAATGAAAGCCAAAAGAGTTCAGATTTCCTCTGGAGACTGGGCTTCCTGATCCGCCTGATGCTGCTGACACCAAGGTGAGCATATGATAAGGGGAAGGAGGAGGGATTGTTAGAAAGCATCGAAGGCAGGAAACTGGGAGATGGGTCTTTCTCTGCTTAGACGTGACGCCCCTTCCTGCCTCCTGCCTTGGCTGGAAAGGAAATAAAATGGAGCCTAGCAGGGAGGGAGAGAGATAATCCTGTGGCTTCATCTAATTAGAAAAACTGGGCCTGTGCAGAGCTGGCAATGCCGCCAGGGAGGCAGAGGGAGGGGAGGCAAAGAGGGGCAGGAAGAGGAGGAGCAGAGGGGGAGGAATAGAAATTATATGGGAAAAGGGAAAATTATAAAAGGCATACAAAGGAACTGATGCCTGGGCCAAACCACCCTGGATGAGCTCAATTTCTAACCTCATGTAAACGTGAAATCAGTAGGAAACACCCATTGCTTCTGGCAATCTGGAGTAATCAGGAAAAATAAACAAACAATAACACCTCCCCTCCCACCTCCAAAACAAAACCAAACCAAAGCAGAATGCATCAGTTGTCTAGGGATGGACTGGGAACAAGGACATCCCAAAGGACTGGAAAGAGTGGGACTGTTCTAAGCAGGAAGCAATGAAATAAAACCCAGTACACTGCAGATAGCTGTCTAGTGTGTCATGGACAGGACACAATTTAGAACAAATTTTCTCTTGGCAAGTCATTTTCCAGAACCTGTTTCTGCTTACTGAAACACATCTTAGTTGAACCAAAGTGACGTTAAATACGTATCAGCACACACATCAGTGTCTGCAGCTGTGGCCTTCGTTGCCCTCCCATGGGTCCTACACCCTGGCCACAGTCCCCCAGTCAGTCCCACGCTCCTAAAACCTGGCACAGGCACTCCTGGGTGCACAGTCCCCCCACCTAAGTGTGGCCACCTGCACCACTATGCTACTGTGCCCTATGGGGGATCCTCAATGTGCAGGAGGCTGCAGCCAGTCTGGCCCTCACTGCACACAAGTGTGAGGGCAGCTCCATGCCCTTGCCCTCAGCTTGACATAGGAGCTCACCCGAGGTGCACTGGCAGGGTCTCCAGGGTGCTGTTGTTGAGCATTCAGGTTCCTTTAAGCCACCTTGAGACCTACGGTGTATTGGGGATATTAAGGACAGATGTGGCCAACGGAATCTTGTCCCCATTCATGACGGCCCATTTCTGTAAGAAATCTCCCCTTTCGCTCACCTTCATCACTTACTACACTAAGTCCTTTCCCAAGTACCACCTCTTGCCTCTGCATTTTGAGCTGCTTTTATGTCTGTCTGGCCTTCACACAAGGCAGGCTAGTTAGATCTCTGATGGGGCAAGCAGAAGGATGCTAAAGCATCTGAAATAAACACCTTCAAGTCCTCTTTCTTTCTGTTCAGGAAAGAATTAATTTTTTTTCCAAGTAAAACATTTAGAACACATTCTCACTTTGTTCCTAAGTCTTCCCTCCTACCCTCTCATCACACCTAGGTCAGCTGGGAGATGGGGACCAAAGCCCCCTTCCTGGTGCTTTTAGGGACATGGTATTGTTCCCCAAGTCTTCAAAATGGGCTACAAACCCAGTTATGTTCTATGTGTTTTCAGGCTTTGCTCCTAAGAGGAGCATCCCCACACACTCACTGAGCAATTGCTCCCTCAGGCTACAGGTCAAGAAGCATTTCAGGGGTTAACAACCATGCATGCATCAGCAGCATCTTTCCAGCTGCTTTATTTTACTTGCTATGTTCATTAGAGCAATGAAGCAGAGCAGGGACTTGAAATCAGCTGTTTGTGCTGACCTTGTGCATCCTTCCTGCGAGGCCAGAAACAGAAGTTCCTTGAACCATCCCTTCCAGAGTGTTCTTATCAGCATTTCTGGTGGACCAGGATCATATCCAAGCAACTCTCTGCACAGTGGTATAGGACTACAATGGTGCTGCAGGGAAAAGACACCTCCACAGCATTTTGCCTCCTTTCTTATTCCAGCAAAAGACCTTTGGCTGTTCTGCTGAGACACAGCCCTGGCACTTGCAGCTATTACAGCATTGTTCTATGGGCGCCAGTGGCCACTTGTGACAACTCAGTGTACAACTCTTCCAGCCAAATGCACCTTCCAAATTTGTCCCAGTTTGCCCAAAGAACATACAATAGATACAATGTAAGGATAATATTGCATTTCTCTTTTTCTTTAAACCCTCTACAGGAGGAAGTTCCATAGCTCTCTTGTTCTGGATTCGGTATGTCCAACAAGGTTTTTCACTATTTTCACTAGAAGCATCAAAATGCGCTTACACACCATCCCTGGAAGTGTTCAAAAAACGTGTAGACGAGGCCCTCAGTGACATGGCTTAGTGGTGGACTTGGCAGTCCTGAGGTAACGGTTGGACTTGATGATCTTAAAGGTCTTTTCCAACCTAGTTCATTCTATGATACTGGTGACCAACTCACACCTCAACAGGTGGTATAAGTACACCTCATCTGAGCATCCATAATAATGATTGCCATACAGCTTTTTCATTTTGCATTTAATGAGAAAAGGTGTAGAGATGTCTCAAATCCAAATTTGAAGAATTTATCATGTATTTTTCTTTAACAAAGTTGACAGTTAAAGGAAACTGAAAAGTCAATAGCCTACAGATACATTAGGCTAAATCCAGACAATGTTGATGAATTTCTGTTGGGAAGAAGGGACACACTGTTTTTCGATGGCATTTTTGCAGAACAGTTCTGCCACTGTTACTCAGCCTGACTAGCATTCATGTTTCCCATGAACTCCACCCAGGGTTTAAACATGTGAGAATGTGTTTAGTTTAATGAAATTATAGTTCTATGTCCAGCCATGGAAATAAGAGTTCAAAATGACTATTTACTGATTTGGGTGCTTGAAGATCATAAGCAAGGCACCAGCCCCATGACTTTGAGTCACATCATGTGAGAAAGGGCAGTTGGCTCTGCCGAGGGGCATCGCTGCAGAGCTGCCAGACCCACAGGCCAGTTTTTGTCACCACAGCCTCCATCCAGGCAACCAGGGCTTCCACATTCAAGAGAAGAGAAACCCAGTCCTACCCCAGACACTCTTTGTCTAATCTAAAATTCACTGACCACATGTTGACCAGCTACCCCACTTCAGAAGAGGGTACGGGGTGGGAAAACCATCCTGATCTCTTCGTTCCTCCCTGTGAGACCTAAAAACTTGTACTGAAGCCCTCCTCTCACCCCTTCCCGTTTATAACCCTTTTCTTAGACTGCCTGAACTGCTGTCATTCACAGTAACATTTTCATTCCAGGTGAGGGGATTTGGACCTGCCCAGACTGTGCTTCCTGAACTCCTCCATCAGCCTCAAACCTCGCAAGCTCTTGGAGGAGGCAGGTTCAAGTGCCCCCAGTGAGAATGTGCTCTGCTGCAAGTGCACATTTCTTTCTGAGCTGACTCAATAAAACGCTGCTTGCAATTAGTTCATACGTTTCTCTCTGGGGGCTCTGTATGCAAACCCTGGAAGGCTGATATTTGCTGTCTGTTGATTCAAAGCCACTTAAGGCAGTGAAACTGCACCTGCAACCAGGCCGATTTTAACTTAATGCATTTCTGGAATAGGTTCTAGTCTACCACAATAATGTAGCCCTCCAGGAACAATATGCTGTCTCCTGGGTAACACTGCTCACTTGCCTGAATGATATCTGCCATAGTCAATTTGCATCAGGTTTTGGATATCACCACTGAAAAGGACTTTTGAGTGTTTCTGAAGAATAACAGCACTTTAGCGCAGTCTGAGAGAGCCTGTAAGATACCAACTAACGCACCATAGCCAAACTTAACTTCTGCTACTCCTATAACAAGTCAGAAGCTCTCCACCCTAGACACAGCTAGCTCCTTATTGAAATCGGCATCCTGTATGCAGTGGCAGGTTTGCAGTTTTTGCTTATGCTCAGATACCCAAAATAATTCCAGTCAGTCCAATATAGGAGCTAGTTTTCACACATGCTTCAGGCAAGTCAAATGCACCCAAGATTATTTGAAAACATAAAACTGACCATCACCTTCCATTTGACATAAAAATCATAGAATGGTTTGGGTAGGAAAGGACCTTAAGGTCATCTGGTTCCACCCCCCCTGCCATGGGCAGGGACACCTCACACTAAACCATGCCACCCAACAGCCCGTCCAACCTGGCCTTGAACACTACCAGGGATGGAGCATTTACTACTTTTTTGGGCAACCCATTCCAGTGCCTCACCACCCTCACAGTAAGGAACTGCTTCCTTATTTCCAACCCAAACTTCCCCTGTTCACTACCATCTTTCCTGCCTTTTGATATATACACAGATATCATTCCCTTAGTTTATGGGCCATGCCTCTAAAATGTCTGTTGAACTCATTTGTTTATAAACACTCTGTAGAGGGGGTTTATATATAGCAAGTAGCATGACAACTTCTGCTTCTTCTGCCTGGGAGAAGATAACTGCTGGTTAGACAGCTCAATTATAGCAAGTACAGTCTATGAATAAGCCTCTATTCTGCAGTTTTGTTTTTCTGTGAAAGGAAGATGATTTGTTTGGGTTTATCTCATCTGTTTGTTTCACAAAATTGTCATGAAATCTGCCAGGTCATCTACATTCACCTTTCCTGGGAATAATGCCGTAACACTACTGACATGACTTTTGTCAAGGAGCAACATAGATGTAGTACTTTTCTTTGTGGGATTAATCTTTTTGAAAGCTGTGAGGCTTTTTAGTACTGTGAAAGCCGGTGGTTTGGAGCTGTGTCATCTCCCTTCTTTTTCATCTTGGATTTAAGAGCAGCTTTCTCAACAAAGCAGGCCAGATCTTTTGCCTTTATTTTGCTGTGGCAGCTTGCAAGGCAGCACGCTGACATGAGCAATCTCATATATTTCAAAGACTTAGCAAATCTCTAGACAGCACTATTTTTTTTTTTTGTTCTATTCACTTGATAAGCAAACAACAGCTGATTATGAAGAAAGCAAACAAGATCCCTCTTATGAGCATTTTTTGTTATAAACCAAAGATTTCATGACATGAAACCTTAAATCCCATCTTAAATCAAGGGACTATCACATGGGCACTCTGCTCTCACTTCTCCTTTCCCAGATCTCACTTCCTCCCATGCACAATCACCAGAATGTCTCCCCTGTTCTCTACTGTTGCTCAATACCCAGTAGCAAAGAGCAATAATTGCACTAAAAAAAAAACCCAAAATCAACCTTTCAAGCCAGTTTTGGGGTAGCTTTAAGCTGCCTTTCATGGAATAAGGGCTTTGGCCCTTTAATCACATGTTTAGCTTCGCTCTGCATTTCATTGCTAGTGTTCCATTACTCCCAACTGGAAAGGATGCAAGCTGGCAGGACTCCCAGAAAACACACAAAAAAAACAACAAAAAACCCCCCATCAAAACCAAGTAAACCAAAACCAGTACAAAATGTTACACTTCAGGAAGCCCCCAGTAATTCCGTCCTGCGTGACTTACCCACCAAGACACTCTCGCAAATTTGGATCTGAACTCTTTTCAAAAACACATTCATGTATATACTAAACCTCCTTAGTTTATGCTTGCAAATGCTGGGATTCAAAAAAGTGATTTGGTCTATGGATAACAAATGGAAACAAAAGTAGTGGAGTCTTCTCTAGACCATAGCTGGGGCCTAGGTTAGAGTGCTATGAACAAAGCCTGCTGTAGAGACAGCACCACTTAATGGGAGTCAAGCAGCTAAACAAAGACTTAAATTTTGTGCTGCCTCAATTCAAGGGTATAAAATGAGGAAAGGTTATCAGCGAGAAGTTGGGAGAAGAACAAGGAAAACACTGTACAAGAGGAAAGTACTGCAGCCTGATTTCTGACCCTGATGCACTTTCAAAAAGCGCAGCTCTGCAGTTCCAATAAGGTTTTTTGCTGTATGACCTGGAAAATTCCCAAGCAATTTAGATCACAAATGTCATAATATAATTGCCCACTGGCCCCATGGGCCTCTGGACTGACTCCAGCACACACAACATTCCTAATCCAGCCTCCCTTTCCCTGGACAAATGCTTCAGAAGTATACCCATTCCCATTTCTGCCCCATGCAGCAGGAGACTGCCTACACTGTACTCTCTGACTTCTCTCAGATGAGCTGGGTGCTCACCCAGGATATGCTGGGCAGAGAGTATGGTGGAAGAAAGAGAGACAAAGTTCAGAGGCTTCAGAAAAGTTGGGAGAATTTGCAGAGGATTTGGATTTAGTCCCTGTGGCTGACTATATCGGACCACTCTCATAAGAGGCATAACCCTTAGTTAAATGAAACAGAGACAAAATTATTATGCAACCAATATACCAGGGTGACATTCCAAATTAGACACAAGCTGAGAGCACCAGCACTATATATTAAATAAGGCTCGCACAAATAAGACC
Organism: Pezoporus occidentalis; assembly: GCF_034315485.1. Taxonomy (NCBI): domain Eukaryota; kingdom Metazoa; phylum Chordata; class Aves; order Psittaciformes; family Psittacidae; genus Pezoporus; species Pezoporus occidentalis. The sequence continues at coordinate 465,848 of NW_026913900.1, read as the reverse complement.
AAAAAAGTAGTACACAGATTTCAGAGCAGCCCCACAGCAAGGGAATAATGCTATTTCAAGTGTATCCACTGCCAGAGGCAGTCCAGTGAGATGGACTGTAAGCCCCAGGCTAGCTCTGCCTGCAATAATCTGCAGGGTTGACTCTGTGACAGATTGAAATGCACTAACAATGTTTATGCAACTAAATCTTGTTCTAATCTATTAGCTTATATAACCTTTGCTCACGGACATCCTGACTCATAGGTCTCAGGAATCTAAAGGAAATCTCCTTTTTTAACTCTCTCCCATCCTTAAACCCTGGTTGCCAAATAAACAAATAGATTGTCAGAGGTCTCATTCATACCCTCTAAAGAAAAATTACATGAGTAGGCAAAAAAAAAAAGTATCAACTAAAGTCCTAAAATCCAGCTCTTTGCACATACAACCAAAGTTATATGATCAGATAGCTAATAGCAGGCAGGTGTCCTTCAGGTTAGCATTTCCAACCACAGAATGCATCATTTGAGCCCCAGGCTTGAAAAAGGACAGAAATTGTTTAGCTAGTTCCTAGGATAAAAACACTGCTTTCTAGCATTAAGACACTACCTTCCTGAGTAAAGCAAGGCAACAACATCTGAGGGAGTTACACTGATGTTTCTTAGATCAAAATGTTTACTTTCATCCTTGTCACATTTCTTGCATTTCCTAGAGCATTTTCACACATATTTAAAGTGAGGAGCTAGCAGGAACAGGGTGCAACATTCTTCCTGCAGCAGTTCTAGTGATTACTACATGCAGCATGTCCACATCAGCTTATTGTGGTCCTTCCTGGCTAGGCTTTAACCTAGGTTTGTGAGAAGATTTGAATTAAGATGAACCTTTTTGGGGTTTTGGGGACTGTGGGGGTTTGTTTCATTTATTCTCCTGCCAACTGAATAGTTCACATAGCTGTTGCCCATGTAACACTTGTTATCTACCCTATACCTGATTTGATTTCTAACCTTTGGTATTGAGGATTCACGCACGGGCCAAAGCTGATCAGTATCACTTGGAATTAATGTACTTGGAGCCAAATCCCGTTGTATTATGTGTATTCAGGAAAGGTCATTATGCACGTCTGATGCACACTGTCACTGTCAGTACTAGACAGATATTCTATAAATGGATCAGATGTTCCTTATTAGTCATTTCAAAAGCAGCAGAAGAATAGGCATAGTGCCTGTTTCTGCTAAGTCCTTTTACACATTAGGATGGTCTCCTAGTGGACTCTGTGATCATATTGAACAGTTTACTCTGGCAGAGCCAGAAGCTGGGCCTAGGTAACACCAGTCATGTTTTAGCTTTGTCGTGTGTGGCAATTCACAAAGGAAAGCCTCCAGAGGGAGCCCAAGGATGGCACCTGCCCTGACATCTCCTGGCTGCTTTGAAAAGAGAAAGGGATCACTTTGGGAGATGAAACAGGACTTAATTATATGAAAAGTTTATTGGTTTTCCCTACACTCAGGAATCAAATTTATTTTCTTACATCCTTGACTCTCAAGATCTCACTACATTCTTGCCCAAAAACACTAAATCCTACAAAAATATATGGGATGGCATCTGTAAACCTGTTGTTGCTACAGATGGAGCAGTTTTAGGTGTGTGTGCCTACAGAAACAGCCATAAGTTAAAGCAAACAGATCTTCAGCTTTTAGTATCTCGTTCCAGTTGTATATGCTCCCAAAAACAAACAAAATTCTGCTCTCAGTTAGAAGTTTGCATCCCTTATGGACTACAGATTTAGGGCTATATTACATACAGGGTAATATATAAATTTTTGCGCTTTCCTGCACTTCATTCAAATCTTCAAATGCATTTCTGTCTACAGACTCATCTGCCTACTCAGCAATCCCTTCATGTTTGTCTTATAGTGCTCATACCTTACTTAACATTGTGTATGGATTAAATCCATTATCTGTTTCAGAGGGAGAGGAAGTTAGGAAATACTGCCTAAAATAAAAACTAGTCTTGCCTTAGAGCAAAATTTGTTTTCCATGGCTACAGCTGTGTAAACAGCTCATTTTGCATGTGTACATAAGTAATCTTGCAAGGCCTTGGCAAACTAACAGAGTTTAGATTACCATTGCCAAGACTAGGTGATGTGCAAAGCCAGAACAAAGAGTCAGCTATTGCTCCTAAAACACTTTAAAGCCATGAAGGCCAGAGCTTCGCCAGTAATATTCTCTGCAACAGTCTCTACAGTCCTTATGCAAATCATCGTAAACACTGAGCTTATTAATAAAAGTCATTTGAGAGGAACATTTTGTGCTGTTTTTTCTTGAAGCAGCACCAGCTGCTAACTTTCTTAATGCAATTTACATTAGCAAAAAAGCCCATGAGAACATTATCCTGTTAAAACAGACTTGGTATTTCTGAAATTCCTATTGTAAAACACAGGAAGAAAAAGTCAACTGAAAGGAATAAAAGTTCACATCCTCTGCATTCTGCTTCATAAAGAAAAACAAAAAAGTCACTTTTAAGAGAACTCAGTTTACTGTCGATTCTCAACAAAGCCCAACTTTGGACAGGAGGTGGTGCTATAGCTCACATAAATTTTATTATCCAGCAACACCAACAGTCACAGTGTACTAAAAGCAAAAGGAAAAAACGGAAACATTTTGAGCTCTGTAGAAATGCTGATATGCAGACTACCTATGTATACTTCCAGAGCAGTATAACAGTGTTGAAAAGATTTGTAAGAAGGCCCTAAAAAGAAAGCAAATGCATCATGTGTTCAAGTCTGTCAGGGACTTCCAATACCCAGCAAAAGATGAGTACCAAAGCATGGAGGGGGAAATCCATCTTGCTCTGTGCAGGCTGTCGCAGTTTTCTGTGTGCTCAATGCTCAGTTGACCAGTTCTGTGCCAGAAGGAAACTGATGGGACAGATATCCACAGGTGGAAGGTTTGCACAGGTCCAGAAAGCATTCTGCCTATCTTTCCTTGAGGAGTATCACAGACCCAAACAGTGTCAGGGGTTTTACTGGCCTAAAATGAAAGTAGGAAACCAAACCCCTTAACTAAGTTAAAGTTATCTTCACCTTCCCCCCTCTTCTTTTTTTTCTTTTCTTGCTGTCTTTCTTCCTTTGAAGAGGCACCAAACATGGCAGCTTTTGAAGGTTTTTTTCCTGTTGTCCATGTTGGCTTTGTCTCTATTCCATTTCATACCTGTAATTTTAGCAGGATACTTGTTCTGGATTGTAGCCCTAGGCACTCCGGGTGGTTAAGGGCGACTATCATCAACAGTAAAGCTGAGAGAAAACAGTTCTGACTGACTCATTCCCTTCTGGATGCACTTACTCTCCCATTCCCATCTCTTCTTTTGAAAGGAAACTAACAAATGACACCCAAAATGAATCCAAAGGATATTTCATGACAGAGTAGATCTTTGTTTCACATTTTCTTTTCTGAAACAGTCAATTTTCCATAACTTGCTCAAGCTAAGAACTGTATGTTAGTCCAAGGCCAACAGTAGATTGTGGGAGAAATTCTTATCTCAGTTATACAAGTGTGACTCTGGAGGAATTCCAGCTATTAAACAATCTATAAAATAAGGATAACAATAACTATTATTTCAAAAAGCTTTTGTGATGGTTAACTAAGAGGAATTAATGCTGGTCCAGAAATCAGGAGTATGGGAATGAAAGGCTTTATAGAAATTCTAAGAACTCATTATTTCTGCTATTCACAATCATACTTCTTAATGTAATTTATTTGTTGTAGTTAGGGTGCCCATCAGTGCTCCCTGCAAACCCTAATCTGTTACGTCCCTGACAGATTCATCAGCCTCAATAAAACTGGCCACATTTTAGTTGGGGGAAAAAAAGAATCTACCTCTTTTTAAATGTCATTCTAGCTGAAGGTGCCGCCAGTGTGAAAATCAAAATTCACAACTACAAGGAAGTGGGTACAAAGGCAGAAGAACTTGAATACATTTTACTTACAATACCTGAATTTAAAGATCATTCTAGGGCTGCTTAAAACAAAATAATTACAAAATCCTTTTATCAAAGGAGATCCATTGTATCTTCAAGATTATTAATAAATTACAGTAAGAATTAGTCTTTAGAGGGAAACTGTCAACTGAATAATACTAAGATTACTTAAGGATCTACTGATGCTTATAATTCTACAGCTGTATCTTAAGTATTTCTCTATCCTCTGTCATGGGGTGCTCCTAAAAAGCATTACTAAATTACTGATTGCTAAACAGCATTAAGTAATTACATGCTTTCAACTTGATTGTGAAACGTTTGCTTGGCACCATTTATATCATTCTGTTTACAAAGATATCCAATTTAAAAAATGCATACATTAAATTTCACCCATGCTAGTGGAAATTATGAGAATATCATATGATAAATGATTAAACATGTTACTTAACTTGGTGTCTCACAAGCAATGTGACAGCACTGTTTTTAGATTAACTGCTTTGTGGCAGAATATTCTTTATCTTGAGTGTTCTGACTTTTAAGAACAAGAGACTATAATCCATTTCAAACTGTTTCTGTTTTTCAGAGATTTTAAAAGCAACATTACAGCATATTTTGAGGCTTACCTTTTCTACACATCTCTTCCAGAGACCACATCTGCCTTTTCAGCATCAGTTTCAGCTTTGCCAAAGCAAGAAGAAAGCCTGCCACTTGAGCAGCCATAAAAATGGTATCAACATTTCAGCATTCAAAATGAGATAGCTACCACAAAAGCAAGGAAATGGCCTATAAGCAAAGAGGTGTCAGACATATACAGTAGAAACTGTACTATTCTGTATCTCCCTGGATGATCAGCTATGCAATTCCATGAGAATGTATGTTTTCAAAAACATGATAGGAATGTGCTACCAGAATTATACAAACAGATCACTGAGAAAAGCATCATTAAGAAATATGCATTACTATTCGGGGCCCAACTCTTTACTTTCGTACTACAAAAATCATTGTGGTGAGAATCACAATGGTGATTCAAAGAATCACAATGGTGAATCAAAGTGGTGAGAATGCAGCATCCTTTAGCCTGTATTCTAAACTAGGATATCTTGGTGATTATCTTGAAGTATAGTAAATATAATTTTGTAGTTACAAGGGAATTTTTATGTGGTCTTTTAAAGGCCAAGGTTTTTACTGTAAGAAGCAAGACCTGGATATATGCACACTAAAAAAATGTACATGTTAACATTACAAAAAAAAAATTAACCAGAAACTTCAAATATAGTACAATACCTAGGTCCACAAAACATTAAACTCCCAGCTTGCTCTCAGATGAGAATTTACTAAATCCAGAGATTTAAGCTAGAAAGGAGGTTAGTAATCAGAAATAAAGGAAGGTAAAATTGAGTTCCTCACATCCTGTATTTTGACTTCCAACTGGTGCAAGAACTCAGCACAGAAAGACTAAACAGCAGAAAGTTTGTGGATGCAGCACAGAATCAAAATTAAAGCTCCCTGCTTAGCAGCTTTGTCATTAATTCCTTTCATCCTTGGACAGGGTGAAATCTGCTCCTCCAAGCTCAGCCCATCTCATCTACCAACACACTGAAACGAGCTGAATCAGCAGGTGGCTAGCACTTCCCAGAGGTAAGTGCTTCACACCTGTCTACACACACAGCGCAGCTTGTATGGGAGAAGGTGCATCTGGCTAGGATCATTTTAACTGTTCAGCAGCACTCTATAAATCTATCAGATGTTTAAAGCAACGTTATCACCCCTCACACAGCCATAAAAGTGTGCTCAAGTGAAAACACTGTAATAGAAAGCAGGCAGTTGTTGGTCTTGCCACACAACTCAAAACTTCCAGTTGTCTCAAACAGGCATTATCTTTGCAAGTGCAAAACTACCGAGCAAAAAAATCTATATTGCAATACTGATACTAATTCAATGTAGAAATAAGAATAACAAAAGTGCTGATTATACAATATTTATGTAATAGGTACCTATGTTAAAAGTACAAAAGTGAAACATATGTAGCTTTTTATTTTTAGAGTAAAAATTAGCTCAATACTTTCTTTCTTATGGAGAACTCAAAAATAAATAGAAAAATAATAGAAAAAGCTAAACCATACCACATCAACATTTTAAATGAAATTAAAAGAATTCAAAGATTCCACGGAATTGGGGGATATTCCATTAGACTCCTACTAGTTTAATTCCTATGCACTTCTTCGGCTTTTAGATTAAATCACACCATGTAAAAAAACCCAATAGCTGTGAACAGAACAAGCATGTATAATACAAACAATTATCGAAGGTAAGGTGTATATTCTCATCATACTGGCTCAGAAACAAACATTAGCAGACAAGAAGTGAAGATGAATAATTTCGTTTCTGAACTATATGTGAGTAATTTTGTTAGTCAAGATCTGTTTGGTTATATTTACTACACGCACACGAGATTGAAAACCATTACATTAATACACACAAATAAGAAAAGCTGTAATTGCAGCTGTCTGAGTAAACTTTCTGTGTTCCTTTGTGCTCATGCATTTTGGTTTGAAGCAAGCGTATGCTCATTTCTTGCTCACCTGAATTTCAAGAATTAAGCTACTACTATCAAAGTCGCTTTCTGAGCACAATCATAGTTTAAAAAAGTATCTCGCATAGCTGGTTAGAGTTGGAAGGGACCTTAAAGCTCATTCAGTTCCACTCCCCTGCCATGGGCAGGGACACTTACTAGACCAGGTTGTTCAAAGCCCCTGAACACTGCCGGGATGGGGCATCCAAAGCTCCTATTAGCAACCTGTTCTGGTGCCTCACCATCCTCATAGTGAAGTACTTCTTTCTAATGTCTAATCTGAATCTATGCTCTGTCAGTTTAAAGCCATTCCCTCTTGTTCTATACGTTGCACAGGGCATTTTAGGGCTGACAGAAGATTTACTCGGTACAGCGGCTACTTCTCTGCATACCTCACTCCCAGGCAGGACGGCTGATGAGCTGTCTGAAGCCCGGAGTGCCTGTCCCCCATCCCTAGCCCACCAGTGCCGGCTGGCCCTGCACGAAGAGCCTAGGTAAGGCTGGAACTCCTTCCGAACGTGCCCCTCGCCCTTTCTGCTGGCCAGAACCAGAGACGCCTCTGCTCTAACTCGTGCTTGCAGCCCGGGTGCCGGAGGGCCGGGCCGGGGAGGGGTTGGGCAGCCACCCGCGGGGTTGCCGGCAGCCCCAGACCGGCACGGGGAGCGGGGAGCTGCCGCCGAGGCCGTGACCGCACGGAAGGGAGTGGGGTCCCCGCACCGCTGGCCCCGCGGTCCCTTGCCCTCCTCAGGCAACAGGGAACCGGCTCCCCGGTGCCCAGCCCGGCGCCCGCCCCTCCAGCGCTGCGGCGAAGTCAGGGTAAGGAGAGGACTCAAACCTGTCTCTGAGCTCCACGGGCTGTAGAGCCGCTCGACCTGCTGAGGGAGCCGGGGGAGGACAGGCAGCCTGCAACCTGCGGCTCGGGTACGCACCGCCGATCTGCATTCCGTGCCCCGAGCACTGCGCTGTCGGAGGACAAGCCGGCTCTGCGAGACAGACACTGCAAGTGCCAAGAGCTTAACCCCACCCCAGATAATTTGGTTTTTACTCTACCCATACTGTAACTGCTAGTAAATCTGAGTGTATGTGGATGAAAGCTTTTGATGGGTAAGTGGCTGGTCACAACTCCCAAAGGCATGCTGCAAAGTTTAAGAAAAGCTTATTATCATTGGACATTAAGCAAAGCGGGACCCAACACAAAAGATAATGACTGTCACCGTTTCTCTGTGCTAGGGTAAACGTGGTACCTATTAACAGAGGACACCTGGAGATTAAGTGATGCAACACGTCTCATCCACCTCCAGCTGCCATGATCCTGGATCACAGAACAATACAATACATCAATTCCTCACAATGACAGGTACTTATTTAAAAAAGATACATATTTTTCTCCCTGCAGGCTCAACTTATTTCAGTGATTGATTTTGAGACTAGTACTACATCATACTCTAACCTACTGGTTCTGCTGCTTATCTAAGCAGGTAAGATGAAGTATGCAAAATTTTCCTGATCTCATGAAATCATAGGGAGCTTTGCTGAAATGAGTAAAACTTTACCTTGTATATACCACTGTGTAAAAATAAATAAACAGAATTTGAGCCAATGGCAGTAGGTGGGTCATAAATAGCTAACAATTTCCAGTGGACAAATTCAATACATTAAACTCATTTAATCGTGATATTGGAAACTCATTCTCTTACTCCAAAAATCAATGCACAGCCATTTTACTCTTTATTGCATTACAGAGCACCTCAGCTTACTGTTCTTAATGGGAAATGGTGACAAATTGGTTGGGGGGAGAGCAGAGGATTGCTGCTGAGAGCATTAAAGACTTTGGAATGGAAAGGACAAGTTAAATAGGCAGTTGAGCTTGCTTGAAATGTTAACTTTTAAGATACTTATGTCAGACAGTAAAACCACTGGCCATACAAACATTTGTATTGTTGATAGTGCACCTGCATGAAGTGAACCATTAATTTCTATTATGTTCATGGGTATTAAACTAAAGCATTTTTTCTCCATCTGGCCTTCTAAGCTGTAATAAAACAGCAATCTGACTGAAGACACACTCAAGCATGCCTTAAATAGTAAGAAGTTAAGTAAGACTAAGAGGAACAAACACACATTTTCCATGCTCAGGACTGCATCTGTTAATGCATTTCCTCATACTATGGATTCTTATAAAAGAAAACTAAATGACCAGTAATAGTACAGACTTTTCTTTGCATTAATATTAACCCATACCAAATAGGTACTTGTTTCATGTTCCTCAGGACAAGTCTTGTACTGATACTGTTGTACCAATAGCCTGATTAAATGCTGAAACCTATTCAGCCTACCTGCCAGTTGCAAGGACAGCAAAGTGCCTGTTGCTCAGGTATAGCCATGAGCAGGGTGGTTGCTCCACGGTGCTGGGACACCTGAGTGATTATATGACTCATGGGGAAGCAGCCAGCCAGTTCCTGCAGAGAGCAAAGGCAATACACCTGGAGCAAAGCTGCAAAAAATAAGTTGGCTCCTATGATTGTACCAAATGCAGGAAAATGAGAGAGGATCACGTACAGGCCTTTGAGGCACTACGTCCAGGTTAATTTTCTAGAACAAGGTATTTACAGAGGTGTTCTGTAGCTGATGGACATTTCATATCACTTACAGGAACATGGCAACCATGAAAAAGATCAGTAATACATGTAGTTGCAGCTCACTTCCTATATATTTATAGCGCTAATCAATAAGCTAAACTGTAGAAAATTACTTTTGAATTCTTAATCAAGATGATTACTAGTGTTGACTGATTATTTTGTCCTTGTATTGATTTTATTTATACCATTATATAGAGGTGGTTAACTGCGAAGTATCTACCAAGGAGAGGCAGATAAAAAGGAGAAAAGAATAAAGCATAACCACCGTTACCTCTACCTAAAAGCAGAGAAGAAAAAGTCAGTAGCAATTGTGAGAGAACAGCAGGTCACTTTGCTGCTTCAGTTTCAGGGGAGATCCTGAGAAATGGCAGTACATAAGAACCCAGCTGATGGTAAACTGCCTCACATGGCTGCAGTGAGTAGTAGTTCTGCAGTTTGGGCTCAGGCAGACGAATATTCTGGTAAAACCAGTTCTCAGTTGAGACCTAATCATGTCTCAAAGCACCAGTACCAGTTTAGTGGTAGGCCAAGACAGGCTACATATAAAGTACAGTGCAGAAGTGGCTTTTCCAGACTTTTACTCTAGCATATTCAGCAAACATGAGAAAACAACAAACTGAACCCACTATCAATCATTTTTCCTTGGTCTAGGGAGAAATTTTCACAACAGCATTCCTCATATTCATATTAAATGCATTTATTAAGTTTTATTAGTGTGAAAAAAAATCCCAAACCCCAAATTATACAAGATTTGGTTTTATCTGAAGTAATCAAGATTCAGGAAACTGTGTTTAATGGATACTTAAGTTTGATGTTACAGATCAGGAAACACATGCATCCTTAGAAAACAACACAGAACTTGGCTTTGTTCCTTGTGACAGGATCTAGTTTCAATTCAACATAGATTAATAGTTGAAAGAATAAAACAACAAAAATAATGGTGACTTTTGTGTTAGGTGTTCCTGTGTTTTCTTTTTCTTCTGTTATAAAAGCTCTAGCACTTCTGCCACGATAAGGTAAACGCTTATGCTAATGTAAAATAAGAGCCTAAACAGCTCTTCGGGTTTAGTCTCATGTTGTGTGTCATGTCCCGTCCAACGTCCCCCCCCCCCCATCTAGAGCCTTCTACACTACAGCCATTGCCTGCATATCAGAACAGTTTCTTATCTCTGTTGATGTCATACATCTTCAAGCGTTGCATCATGCTATAACCAAAGACAAATATGTGCACATGAACAGAATGTTTCACTTAAAAATCATTTTGGAATTTAAATCAAATAAATATTTCAGTTTTAATATTCCTGTCTATCCCCAAAACATACGTAACTTTGATCGTCCTATGCTTTATATACTTCTATGTTTGAACAGAACAAGCAGTTGCTGTTGCTGGAGGTATAATAGGAGGGATCCTCTTATTTGTTCTCATCGGAATAACTGCATACCTGCTCTGGAAGAAATTTTGCTGGTTCCATTCTTATGAAAAGCTCACCGGTGCTGTCAAAACGACAAATGCAAATGCTGTTTTTCAGGATCAGTCTGAAATTCAGCTAAAAAGCACAAGGTATATATTTTTGTTTTTTAAAGCATACACTAATGGTACTTTATTTAAACTTGTAAAATCTCAAATGAGGGGGTCATCTAAATATATTAATGTTCATAAGTAAATGAGACCCCCTAAATTGTATAAAAACATCAGTCATGTTCTGTTTTGTTCCTGAAGGAAAACAGTACTTTCTTTATCTACAAATGCAATTATTATTTCTGATTTATGTAAGAGAGAACAGATTCAAGTGTAACTGGTGCATGGATAACTTTATCTGTTACCTAGACAGATTCATCCTATGTTCCAGTCTTTCCTGCTGGTCTCATAACGAAGCATCTGAGAGCTAAACAATAGCACTTTGGTTCAGAAAGGAGACTCTCCTAGAAAGTTAGTTAGTGCAGAGCTTTGGGGCTCTAAAGCAGGCAGCTGCATTTAATTCATCCTTTCCTTTGAAAGATCAATTCTAAAGAACTATTAAAAGAAAAAGTGAGGGATCTGTCTGAAGAATTAAGATCAGATGGACCTTTAGGCATTATACAATTATTTGCAAAACAATATCTTTTCTACCTGTGCATCTCCATATAACTCTTACAAGATTATGAAATAAGAATAGGAAACTTATTTTTGTTACCAAGTTTGGTTTCCAAGCAGAAGTCAGTAGCTGTTGTTGTCTTGAGCAGATCCAGAAGCGTTCCATTTATCATTCCACCAACACTGCACGAGCGAGACTGGATTAATCTGATGAACGAAGAACATGTTCAGGAAGGCAGTGACCCCTACATGATTCCTCAGTCTGGGCCCCGGTCATCATTTCATTCTTTGGGTATGGCATTGCAAAACCAGGACTCTTTGTAGTGGTACTCTTTTAAAGAGTAACTTTATTACTGTGAAACATGCTTACTGGGTGCATACCAGACACCATTAGACAGTATAAGCCCTAAACACTTGTACGCATATATATTTTTTTATACATGTAGAAATTGGGCCAGAGTAAAGCCATTCTGGCTACATGGCTGTGGGACCTTGTGCATATGACAGACAAAGCAATCTCTCCTGTGTTTTGTAAAGGCATGAGTGTAGCTCTCAGAAGGTGCCTAACTGTTGTCCCCAGAAACAGTAGTGACCAGTTGCAGACTGCAAAAAAGTATCAAGGTAAAGTCACACGAATAGAAAAAAGAAATGTGTCGCAGCCTACAATTATTCCTCCAAATTTGAGGGAAAAGGGATTAAAATACCAGGTTTATGGAAAATTTGGTTGTTAATATAGAGATTAATGTGATTTCCCCAAATACAGCAGTGGCTACAAAAACGCCTACTATGGTCTTGAGACTAATCTGAGTGTTCTTGGTTTTTATTTCTTGAAGCTGGAGCTTATGTTGTAGGGACCATTAACCCAGAGCTGTACAAATTTCCTGAAGACAAAAGTGAGACAGATTTTCCTGAAGGCAACATTGGCCGCCTCTGGTTCTCCATAGAATATGAGCAAGAGTCAGAAAGACTCCTCGTCTCCTTGATCAAAGTCAGAAAACTGCAGCCTCCTGCTGCTGATTCCTGTAGTCCATTTGTGAAAATCTACTTGCTGCCTGATGAAAGAAGCTACTTGCAGTCCAAAATGAAACGCAAAACCCTTAACCCGCAGTTTGATGAAAACTTTGTTTTTCAGGTACTTTTCCTTTTGATGAAGCAGATTTTTGTTTGCAAATATTGACTTGTCTTAAGTACATGTTTTGTGAAAATTAGATTTCTACAAACTTCTACCAAGCTACCAGTCATTCCCACTGGAGATAAGAGTTATTACTGGGGCTTCTGGAGATTCTGGGCTACTGAAGTCTGTGGCTCCAGTGAAGATCTTGCTTGTTGAGGATTCCAGAACTTGCTCTGGGAATGATGAAAGCTCTAGTCTGAACTACGCCCAAGTAGTTCAGCTGAGCAGCTCTAAAAGTCCAGAACCAACCAATACTGAACTAATGCTTCCATGGCTTTTAGTTTCTATGCTGTAGAAGTAGGCTAGAAACTAGAACTCATGAGCTATCTGGTATGCTATTTCTATGGTACTATAAAGCTAGGAGCTTGGCTCCCTAAGCTAAGAGGCTTTCACAGCAGGTGTCACAAAAGCTTTAAAACAAAAACAGTTTGTGTTTCAGACCAGCTGAAAAATTAGTGTTTACAGATTTCTAGACATTTGCATCTGGAAGCAAATGCTTTGTATAACACTAGATATCCATGAGTTAAAAAAACACCAGTTAATTGCACATTTTTCAAGATAACTCATTCTATGTTAGCTTGTATCCTTAGACTTAGCATAGCTAAAACTTTAGGGAAATTAAGAAAGTCTTCAAATAATCAAAGGACTTCAAATAATCAAAGGAAATCTCCACCTACCTTTAACTCACTTTGAAAAATTCTTCCTCTGAAGTCATGCTAAAGTGTCAGATGTTTTATAATTATTAATATAGTCTTCCTTTTCCCATACAGGTTTCCAGTAAAATGTTGTTCTATCGGACTCTGAAGTTTTTGGTTTATCATGTTGATAAGCAGAAGAAACATCATCTCCTAGGCCAAGTTATCTTCCCACTGAAAAATGAACTATTAACCAATGACAACAAGCTAATCATATGGAGAGATCTGGAGAAAGAAAACTTGGAGGTATGTGATAGCAGGCTGCTTGGCACTGTGGAACTTCTGCCATCTTACAAGTACTAGAGAGGTACAGCTGAAGTACTTGATACAACATATATCTACATCAAATGCAGAAGTATTTGATAAACATTTGGAATCAAGATTCCAACCTGCAGATCCATAGCTGTTGCACAGGGATTATCCAACTGCCCAGAAACAGTCACACAAGCTAGGAAATAGTTAAGAACACACTTCTTGTTATTTGCTTCTGTTCTGAATTTGTGAGAGCAGGAAAAAGGCAGCAAAGGCACAGAAACAAGCATCACCTGGAAGAGATAGTAGTTCAGAGGTTCCAGAAAGCTGATTAAGTGGTTCTATCCAATGTCACAACAGAATAAAGCCATTACAATTTATTACTCATGTGAATTGAGCCCTTAGTGTGGCAGAAACCACTAGTAGAAAGGACAACTTCCCCCCTTCCCCATTTGTCTGTGTGAAGAGAAAGTTTGATATATATTTGACAAGTGTTGTTCTGCTTCCACAGCCTCCTTCAGAGCATGGTGATATCCAGTTCTCCCTCAGCTACAATGACTACCTAGGCCGTCTCACTGTAGTGGTTCTGAGGGCAAGGGGATTAAAGCTCCATGAGGAGAGCCATTCTATCAGTAAGTGCGATTTCCTCTCTGCTATCAGCTCCAGAATTCCTGTTTTAATTTGCTCCTTCCTCATCTGTCCACCCAGGCTTGCACTGAGTGATTCTGAAAACAAAAAATAAACACATGAGTGATTTAATTTGTGTGGAAATAACCCATGCTTTATTACTGGGGTAATTACATTTTGATAGCTTGGTTCTGCTACATTTTGATTTTGTTTCATAATAAGTGGTTTGTCTCATGTCATCAGAAGCATTTTTTTTCTCCTGCTTTAATACAGTGAGCAACTACCCTACTACAGAGAAGGCAGCATTTCAGGGGATGCTGACTTTAACTGAGTTGCTTCAAGGCAAAAGCCCAGAGGTAACAGCTGCAGGACAACCACTTACACTGAACAGCTGTCCTGGGTAGAACTGAACTGGGAAAAAAAAAAAAAATCTATTTTAGGACAGTGTGGCCATTGTCCAAAGGACCATAGCATGGACTCACAATTTTTCTTCTTTACTGCAGTGGGCATTTTCCTGGTATACCATAGTCACATGTCCCTGGCCTCAGAGTAATAATCACAGTAGCAGTATGGAATCTCTTACTGCTTCACTGGAAAAGAACAAATCTTTAGCAATCAATTAAAATTAATTTTCTACATGCTTGTCACTAAATTTTGTAGAAGGGCAGAGAAGAATGGAAGATTTCAGGCTGCTTTAGATCTCATTGCCAGAGACCCACTGAATAAGACCACAACGCAATACAGGTCCCCTTCAGGAAGCAAAGCATTTTTTGTTGTTGGTCTTGCTCTTGTTCCCACACTCACGTACCAATTTTTGTAGTATTTCCTAGAAGAAAGAGCAGAGATCACTGATCTCTTCCTCATTTTCTTCCTCAAATTTTCTACCAAACCCCTTACCACAGGGCTAGAAATTATTAGTAAAGCCTTTTGTCTAAGGTTTCTTCTTTGACCAGGAGACTCTACTCTGAAATTTATCGAATCCAAACACAGTCTGGAGCTCTGTGATGTGGCTCCTCCCTCACAGCCTCCCTGTATGAATCAAACAATCATGGGATCAAATATATGAAATTGACTACTGACCAAACAAACTAAGCCTTCAGAAAAGTCTCCATCAGATGAAGGGAAGAACTAGGAATATAAGATCAAGGATGCAGGGTAAAAACATGACTGCTCCTTTTAACAGCCCTTAAATTGGAAAATACACTGCAAAACTGGCCCCTAAGTACTTTGCGTACTCCTGCTTAATGTTCTGCATTGCCGTGCTGCCATATATGTTTCGCAAATCAGTCATGATCTAATTTTATACTTAATATTGACACCTGAAAGCAAGAAATTTCTTAAGCCTTCTCCCAGCTGCCTCTGATCTATGTTCCTCTTGAATATCTTTTTCTCCAAGGTGTGCATGTCAAAGTCTCGCTAATGAACCATAATAAATTCATCAAAAGTAAAAAGACAGCAGCTGTTCTGGGATCTCCCAATCCAGTGTATAATGAAACCTTCAGTTTCAAGGCAGATCAGACAGAGCTGGATACAGCAAGCCTAAATCTATCTGTGCTCCAGAGTATCAAGGGTGAAAGTAAGCAATATAAATTATTACAGTTAAGATAACATAAATCTCTTAAATACGGCAGAGATACTTAAACCTGGGAGGAATTCCTTTTCAGCAATAATCATAAAATGTACAAAGGTTTGGGGTATTACACAGGATATTTCTTCAAGGAGCAGAACAAAACTTATTATTTGCAGTAAGTGTACGCGTCTCTTTCAGAGGCTAAAGAAAAATTTAATGGAAGACAGGAATAAAATAACTGTAGGCTAGTCACTATCAATAGAAGGTGCTGTACTTTTGTTTCATTCTGGTATCCTATAAAAACAAGCTTTTGCAATTACGTTCTCTTTATGTGTATTTCCCAACCTTCAAAATTTTGAGGCTATTCACTGTTCCTAACCAAATTTGAAAGAAGAATAGGAATTTTAATTATCACAGCAGTTACTGCAGTAAGAAAGAAGAGAGATTACAAACATCCCCATTCCCTGAAAGAAAACCGGATGCTTGAAGTTGCCTCTTACTATGTCAGAGAATGCATGAAGAAGTTCTGCTTAGAGAAATGAATCATAATTTCCTATTTCCACTGTTCACAAGAAAGCATCTTCCCTGCAGTGCAGATATGATCTTAATAGTGAAGCATTAATACCCTCATTTGGATTCACGTACTTCTTAAAAAATTCCTTTAGGTGAATTTTTGGGCAGGTTCTTTGGCTTTGAGGATTGACAGAACTAGTCTTTCACCATTTTCACTTGCAGACAGACTAACACTTCAGAAACATTCTCAAGTTCATGTAAAGGCAGGTTTTAATTATTTTTCTCCCTCCACAGCTGACAAGTTCGGGCATGAGGGGGGGCAGTGGCAACCCACATAATGCAACTCACAGCTGTCCCACTAAAACTATTCTTTCCCCAGCTAGAATATCATATGAATCCTGCTAAGGTTGCTGATGTCCAAAACAAACACTTCCACAGTACACCTAAGGTAGAGGGGCTGGGCAGACACAGATCTGTGTGCTTTAAACTGATTCTAGTTTAGAGTGCAGGCAGTAGCATAGGCCTGAATACTCACTTACTTGCAGTACCTTTTAATGCTGAATCTTGGCATGTAAAAACTACATAACTTGAAATCTAGAGTTAATTCCTTGACAAAAATTTTAGGTTAAAACAAACTTTCAGAACATGC
Organism: Pezoporus occidentalis; assembly: GCF_034315485.1. Taxonomy (NCBI): domain Eukaryota; kingdom Metazoa; phylum Chordata; class Aves; order Psittaciformes; family Psittacidae; genus Pezoporus; species Pezoporus occidentalis. The sequence goes on along the minus strand of NW_026913900.1, from coordinate 449,131 downwards.
ATTAGAGAGATAATTTTCTGATTTAGGTAAGGATTTTGAAGAAGCAACTACAGGTGTTAATCACAAACTGCTTTCTTTTTTTTCCCAGAAACACATCTACTAGGACATGTAGTAGTTGGGCCTTTCATGTACACCCGTGGCAAAGAACTAGAACACTGGAATGAAATGATCAGCAAGCCCAAGGAGCTGGTTAAGCGATGGCATGCTCTTCGCCACAGCACATAACAGCATGGATAATAAAACCCCCAACTAACCTTAACATGTAAAAGCTCTCACCGCTATCTTTCATAATTTAAAGGGAACAAAAATCTTTGACCATTTTACACTCTGAAGTAGACATGAATAAAATAAGTAAATTCCTTCCTTGCCCAAATGCAAATAGAAGACTTGGTCCCTAGTAGGCTGTAACTCTTATCTTTGCTCTCTCCAAAATATATTTCCAATTTAATTAATAAGTACCACAGTAAACAAATGAGACAAACATGATCTCACTGTATTAGTTATTTTGACTAATAAATTCTAATTCTTGGTCATGAGTTCCATGGCCATCATCCATCATGTGGACAGACCTAAGAGTTTTTAATGATGATAGCAGGCCTTACTGTTCACTGCATTGCACCACCAAGGACAGAGCAGCTTCACCAAAAGGGATGGAAGCCCAGTAAACATGCCAGAACACACAAAGCCCAAAAGATGTTGGCTGATTACTAAGTGTACAATTTATTTAAAATAGCAGTATTATATTTAAAACATATCTTTTGAATATAAGTGGTGGAAAGCACTGAATGTTTCTTCATCAAAAACTTAGATGCACCTGTTCACATTCCCCAGCACAGTGTATTTTTTGCAGTAATTCGGTTTTCATGTTTTCAGCTGACCCCAGTGTATGACACTTTGTGTTGACTCTAAGGGAGAAGCATGAAAGAAGTTCTGAAGTCACAAATAACTGGAGGCTTGGAGGAGCATAGGAGCACCCTAAGAAAGTGACCTGACCTTATGTATTTCTCCCTAAACACATCTCTGCTGGAGACAGCACTGATTCCAAGAACCTTAGGTTTGACCTAGTATGACCACTCTAACTGAAAACCCAATTAGCTTAAGCCCCCAGGACACATCTGTTTTAGTGGTAGAGTTTTCTTTGTTAACTAAATTAGTGTTCTGCAAAATAATTCAGAGCAATTATTTTAATAAAGTAAGACATTCTTCTATTCTTGATTATTCTCTGGGGACCTGAACTCTGTACCTTTCACGCCATGCAGTCATAAACCAGATAGTCTATTGCAGCAAAGCATCTTGTACAGTTATGTTCCAAGGACAATAATCTCTGCAGCTGAAATAAAGCCAACTTGTTTTCAAACAGGATACAATAGTAATTCAATATATTTAAAATTCATGAGGCTTTTCTGGGGAGATGAGAACACTTTCCATTTTTATATTATTATCTAAAGGAAATATTATGAATGAGAATATATTTGAGAGGAATAATAAGATAACAGACTCCGTTTCACCTGATCCCTCAGTACTCACAGTCTGTCTGGTTAACTGCACCACTGAATAAGATGAGCCTAGACTCACTACATTTAATTGAATTTTGCAGAATGCTCAACTATCATATGTGTCTTTCAAATGCGTAATGCCAGCAGCCCCAGCCCCAATGTGCCATTTTCTAATTTTCCTCCCACAAACTCACTGAAACCCCATCTTATAGGCTCAACACCATCCACATGTTCAATCTGGGAATGAAAACCACATACAAACTCTGTGATAACGCCACTACTATGATAAAGCATATTTACCAAATACATTATGTCCCTCTATTATTTAAATCATACTAATAAACATTGAAGATCTTAAAAGTACACTGTTAAAAATCTTTCACACAGGTTTACTAGTTTATGCAGGAGGATGTGTGTAATTGTACAGTGTTTATTAATGTCAATACCTCTAAAGTGGGAAGTCATATGTCTATGTACACTACAGTCTGAGTAATAAAACAGTGCATTATACTAACGTGGTCTCTTTTCTTTGAGCTTCTTATATATTAAAGCACCAAAACTTCCAGCTTGTGCATTCAATAATTCCAGCTAAAATCATTAAGAAACGTATTTAAATGCACTTACTAATGTGCTTGATTTTGCTCGAGGTCATTCAAGTGAAGTAAATTAGAAAGGTCCTTTTTGACTTTTCCTGAACACAAGAGTTACTCCAGTAAAGCAAGAAATGTTATTTAATAAGGGGTTACAGTGATACTGTCACATAACAAAGCAACTTTTTTTATCTACTGCCTTTTAGAGATCACCCCCCTTATCTTGTCCTTGAGAGTTATATTGAGATGAAGGATGAAGAATGAGACAAGACCTCTCAGTGCCAACAGTGCTTCTTTTCTTCTAAAATATTTTAAATTTTTTACCCAGATATATAGCACAAATACCCCCATCCAAGAAACGGATACAAGATCATACAAAATGTGACACATTCCTCAATACTTCCCATTACTACTGACAAATACAGGAACTTCTAATCTTAAAATCAAATTATTACCGAATTATGATCAGAGAAAGGCATCCATATCTGAGAAAAATTCAGTCTCAATACTAGTGAATTTTACTGGAGAGGAAAGGAAACCAGATACTAAGTAAGAGTTTATTAAGATAAAAATATATTTATAAAAATATACTTCATGACAATTTTAAGTATTACAGCAGCAGCATATGCATTTAGCAAATATTCCATACCAGTCCTTTTTTCTTTTTATAGGTTAAACCCCAAATCCTTTCTTGTATGTTTAAAGATATTTGCTTCCTTCAGTTAATTCAGTTTTCTTCTGTTTGCCATCTGTGTATTCTTATGGTCTCTGTTACTGCAGAGGTCAATCCTTCAAAGATCAGGATGAAAATTTAGCAGATGGAAATCTTTTTGCAAAGGATAGCTGTTTTCATCTAGTACAAAATGGCTCCTAATTTCCAACAAATAGGATGCTTCCGTATCTGCTAGCAGCAAATGGCACAGATCTGCTATTATTATGCCATAGGTTATATCTGAAGAAGGCACTGCAAAAGACAGAAAAATCCAACTTACTCTTTATTTTCACAATAGCACTTAACAGTCAAGTTCCACTTCCATGAAAGCTACACTGAATTACTGGAAGTGTAGCTCAATATTCAAATATAAAATTAGCTTTTGTTTTTAATAATATTTTAAAACCAATGCGCTAATATTGTTTCTCATTAACTAACACCTGTGAATCATGTAAAACACCTCTAAAGTCAAACAGGATGTATTAAGGGAAGTTTATCTGAAACATTGCTCAGCGATTTACATCATGAAAGCATGTCAGCTATTTCTCGAAACTGCTAAGAGAGTCTATTTTGCATATAAGGAATCCATGTAATTACTGAATACTTTGCTATATAAAGTACAATAAATGTTCATACCATCTGATACCTCAACTCTTAACTTCAGTAGCTGTCTGACAAACTCAGAAGTGTTCTGAGGTTTTTTTGTTTGTTTGTTTTTGGTAAGTCTTCTACAATATAAGCAAACATTATCCAGAACAATCTCATCCCACTTCTAAATTGTCAATAGTTAAAAATTTTACTTCCATTGTGAACTTTACTCCCTGTTTCTATCACAAATAATTTATGAAACAGTACCTACTAATCTCTTCAGCCAGTCTGCAGGAATATTCAGGAAAATTTTTTCCATCAACTCAGATACCACATGAACATAAATTTCATATCCTCCATCTTCTACTGTCATCAAAGCAGGTCTAAATCAGAAAACAAAAGACTTCAAAGTTAGCTATGTTTTTTTTGAAGCAAAGTTTCTGAAAGTAATACAAGGTAGTATTACCCTCCAACACAACATCAGGAACTAGAAAAACTAGAAAATCTCTACACACTCATGCCTGTCAAATCTGCAGAGCTGGAATGAGTTTGAGATTACACTGAATTTACTATTCAATGTTAAAATAACTTGAAAATCTATCAAGTAAGCCTTACTTTCAGACAACTGCAGAAAACAATGCTTTAGCAGTGGTCTTTTCCTGGAAGACAAGACAACTGCATTGTTATGAAATACGTGCTATGTTGTTTATGGCTTTGAACTTTATATAATTAAAGTATAAAATAAGTTATTCTATTGGGTTTTGCTGTGCTTCTGCAAGATGATGATACCTTAGCAGTCCTCTAGAGTGATGTTCAACAGGTAGTTTCTGCTTGCTTTCAAGCTTGAGCAATTGTACTAAGCCTAATCATTTCTAGAGCTGATGCTGCTTCTACCCAACATATGCTCTTTCAGTGCCCTGAGACTATTTAGAATTTGACCTGTAACATCTGCACCATCACAGCTCTCACACTTCAGAAAATCTGCACTGCTCTGACCAAAAGAGGATTCAATGCTTCTATCCTGACCATCTCACATAAGTAACTAAAATACTAAACATCAGGACATATCACAATAATGTAAATCCTGGTTATAGCAACATTGGAACAGTACCAAAACAGTGTATGTTAAATAAACGAATAAAATAAGGCACAGCCATCTTCAATGCAGAACTTTTCAAAGGTAGATGCTCCCAACAGGATATAAAATGTGCTCACTGCAGAGGTGGTAGAAATGAAGGAAGGACAGTCACTTCAAGAGACTAGCAGATCCGCACTGTCAAATATGGCAGTCAGTCAGTACTGCAGTACACTGACAACTAGAGAGTGTTATTAACAGACTAATTTAGGTATATTCTGCATCATGCTAACTAACAGCATTAACTGAAATGCCTGTGAGGCATGGAGGCAAATGACTGCAAATACACCACTTTCCCAGTAGGCAAAATCATTTGACTTGCCATACATTGATCTAAAAGTCACTGCTAAATTTCATAATTTCAGTGATTAAAAGAGGTAAGAGAACTCCATGTCTGATTATGTATGGGATTATTTCAAATCTGTTGGTCTAGACAGAAACCAAGGCCCAGACTACTGTAGTTATTAAAGACTGCTGGCTCCCTTCACGACAGAAAGCTTAAGAATACACTTACATGCTTATACACTACCCAGATAATTGTGGGCAATTGCTATTTTGTCTCTGAAGAAATGTATTTTGGTTTAGACAATTTATGCTGATGTACATGAAAATTACTGACTTCAAGAAATACTAAACATTAACATTTTGGAAACAGTATAATTAACTTAAACATGTTTGCAGAGAAAGGTACTAACAGATGTTACAAAATGTAAAGCTTTCAAAACCATAGGCAAATGTGGTCTACAAATGTGATGTGTCACAAAACAAGTGATACAGTAGAAAAGATTAATTTTGCTTTATTCCTGATTATTATATTCTGACTACCTGTTTCTCAGTTCATACTCTGTTCTCCAGGTCATCTAAATCTTCTTTCAGATAATCTTATTTACTTCAACAGGAATTAACTGTCATGGTGAGAAAGAAATTTCAACAGTCTTCAAAACAGAGCCTAACACTTAGTTTTCCTTCACTAGTGCACAAAAAATGCCATTTTGTGATTAACTTTATTCCTTAAAAAACACTGTTTTTAACATGGTGAATTTAAATGATTGTAAACCAGTCAGAAACATATTTAAGCATATAGCTAAATTTCTCTAAAGGCATAAATAAACAATCTTTAGAGGCTACCAAGTAAATAGTCTTTAGTACCTTTATACTAAGCTGATCAAGCATGCCAGTGAAATGGGCTTTTCCACGAGTAGAGAAAGGTTAGACTCAATCCATGCTTAGCACCAAGTACCTAGGAATCTCTCATCTCATTACTACCACTGTTAAAATGTTCAGCTTTTTAAAATACAAACACTTATTAGAATGGACTGAAAAAAATTATCTGAATGGAATGCCAACATCATACCAAATTCCTGGGAAAAGACGCCAGGAAACAAAGTTTGGGCAAAAACAGATGTAAGAAACAAGGACCTATCTGTGATATCTGACATTTAAGAGGTGAGCTCTGAAATACACAGTATTTCTTCTTGTCTTAGTTTTCATGATTTTTTCTAGCTTAATATTCATACTGTCCTAGGAAAAAAAAAAAGGAGAAGGAAATATTTACAACATTATATGACAACGCTTATGTAAAGTATAAGTTTCTATTAACTTCTGCCTCATTATTACTGATACTGTTATTGTGTTCAACATTCTAGGTATCTAACTTTAAAAAAAAAAAGCTATGTAAGCATACACACATGCATCTATCTAAAGCTTGTGTCTCTGGCATCTGAAGGAAAAGATGAGTTTCAGTACAGTCACATCTGATTAACGAAACTGTGCCCTTACATTTCAAAGGAAAAAGACAACAGGGGATGATTTCATTGACCTCCAGTATAGAAACCGGAGATATAAAGACTAAGTCTTCTAAATGCCAAGATCCTGTTGCAATACCTATTTTCCTACCACGGTGCCTATTTGTTAAGTGTTCACACTTTTAAAATAAGTGTTATAAGTTATTACATTCCCTGAATCACAAATAAGCAAATCAAATTATAGATTAATCTTTTGTTTCAAGAACTCTGCAGGGCTCAGTATTGTTCCTACATCAACTGATCTGTTTATTTACTCTAAGCAAATGCGCATATTGTCAAACAGTGCCATCTGCTGACAATTTATATCTCTGCTTTGAGAATGTTGGTTGAAAACATGTTTATCTTATTTCTGCAAGGTTAGGGCTGATTAATCAGTTTAAAAATATAGATGTGCATTCATGTGATTTCAAAATTTGGCTGAAACAAGACTCTCAAGTAATCTTTCTTTGGTCCTCAAGCTTCTACTCCGTCTTAGCTTACTGACACAGTACAAGGTAAAACTTGTCACTCTGACATAGTATTGAAAGAAATAAAACTATTTAAACACAGAATATTACTTATAATATAATACAGTATAACATATTAAAGAACAGGTCTTTGAAAATCCATTAGAAAAATAGGAATTGCTAAGCATACATACCTTAAGCAGAATTTTATATGAGGGAACTTAAAATGGAGAAAGTTGTAGTTTACTTCCCTAATAGTGCACATTATTTTAATTTTGTTTACCTGTAGAATATTTTTACTTTGTTGTATGGCAAACATCTAATACACTGATTGTAGATCATGTTCTCATCTGCCTGTAGTTCCAAACCACATTTAGCACAACCTGAATACGTAATCATCGGCAGAGAAGCCAAAACACACTCCAGCGAAGTGTCAGCACGAAAGATGAGCTGCTTGTACTGACCAGCTGAAACAGTAAACTTCAGTTCTAAGATACGGGCTTTCACTTGAATCACTCCTACAAAAACAACAATTCCAGTCAAATCTGCATTCAGTTTTATTTATAACTGAAACCAAAAGCAAGGGTTACAGCTGATAAGATACCACTATAGAAGAGCCTGAACAAGAGATCAAGGTATTACAATTGTGCAAATAATTTCCACATTAATTCAGAGACACTGAAAATCACAGCTTTAACAATTTAGCTTTCCACTAATTAGACATAATAAACTCGAGTTAAACGTCGCAATACCAACTCCATTTAGTTACTTCTTAATGTTTAACATTAACCTTGGCAATCTTCTGCTTTACTGGTTTTGTAAAATGTGTTCTTTTGTAGTATGTTTTCAACAGCAGTAGCTATTTTACTCTCACTTTAGAGAATTCCAGTTTTGCAGAAATACTATTTGACAAACTTTCAGCTATTAATCACATCGTTGCTAAACTGATTAGCATGAACAACAAAAGGCAGCATTTCTTCCCATTCGCCAAAGCTATCTTTGTATGGTGCCACATACCACACCTATCTTGCCTCTGGGCTCACTGAATGAGGCTGCAATCACAGTCTGGCTGGGTACTGAGCAGCAGCAGCCTCCAGAATAAATTCAGACTCATAGAACTGTGCTAACTTTAAAAACAAACAAACAAATGAAAACACCAAACAAAAAAAAAAAGCAGTATTTAACTTGATCAACAGAACATCTATTGGACAAGGAGTAATCAGTTCAAACTTAAACAGGTTCAGGTTAGACACAAGGAAGAAGTTCTTTCCTGTGAGGGTGGTGAGGCACTGGAACAGGTTGCCCAAAGAAGTGGTAAATGTTCCACTCCTGGCAGTGTTCAAGGCCAGGTTGGACAGAGCCTTGGGTGACATGGCCTAGTGTGAGGAGCTCCTGCCCATGGCAGGGCAGTTAGAACTAGATGATCTTAAAGTCCTTTCCAACCCTAACCATTCTATGATTCTGTCATTAGTTATGCACTGCACAACAGACATTACAGAGCTATGGATAACAGCTTTACCTGAGCACTTTTCTTCCAAATGTGCCGAGAGCTTTGTCACCTGCATGAGGGATGTTTTGCTTTTCTGAAACTTTTCTTTAAATTCAATTGCCCTTTTGTCATCATCAAACAAGCACTCACATGATGACCATGGAGTTGTGTGCAGTTCAAAATCACCTGAGACAGAACTATGTTGCACCAGAAGGTATTTGAAGTCCCATATGTGATCTACAGAAAAAAAGAAAAAGAATAAGCATTCACAAAACAAACAAACCGAAACCAAATAAACAAAGAAACAAAAAAAAACCCAAATAAGCCCCAGAAGAGTTTACTTTTTATATCCTACTTAATTCTCAGAAAGCCAAGGTTAGTTATAAGACTGAGAAACAAATCAGCAAGACATTCTCATATGATCAGCTCTGCCAACTTCATTTGAAGCCTGACAACATGTAGGGCTTTTCCTTTCCCTATAAACTTTACACAAGTCCTCCCATAACAGGACGATGCTTTTATTTCACCTGGACTGAATCCAGCTTCCAAGAGAACTCAACTTTTGGAAAAAAAAACCCAAACAGTTATGAAATTTCTTGTCAGCTCTAATAAGGAAAAGTTGTCAATGTTTAGAAGAAGCCATCTTTATGTTACTAATCAACTTCCACCTTTAACATGTCCCTGTTTTTTAATCTTCTATCTCCATAATGCTCTGATGCAAAAATAATTAATTTTCCATCTTCCAATCAACTCTAAAGAAAAACTGCTTAAAAATTGAGATCACAGAAGAGTAATATATTTTAGGTTGTCCTTTGTTTTGTTGTAAGATTCAAGTATTCACCTACTAATCAAATCTGATAACTATTTAGGCTGTTATTTTTTCCCATGTTTGCTCAAGGTGAAAACTGCAGCCAAAATAATTGGTTTTGGAAATACGGTCAGAAAAATACAGATTCATTACTTTTTGTCTAATGTATTGAAGTGTCTGTAAGTATTTTATTAGCATATATTAGTATTTTCATATTTTTGATTAGTCTGATTTTTGGTGGTAACTTGCTAGAAGTGCAAGCTCCTCAAAAATCTGCTGCCAAACGCAGATTTACAGTAAAATACTCCAAAATATCTTCTCTGAGCAGCTTCATTCATCTTGTATCTGACTAAAGATCTTGCAGCCTCCCCAAAACTGAGTATGCTCTGGTTCAAAGCAAGGCTCAGGCAGTAACACTACAGCAACAAAAAACAAAATCTAAACAGGAGGAAACAAACATGCACTTGGCAAGCAGGGATACATGGAAGTAGAGGACAGTCTAAATGGGGTACAAGATTTGGTTGAGACCCAAATTTAGCATGTTATTCAGATCTTTGATATTCCTCTGTTGATTAGAAAACTGATCACAAAACATGAGTAAACTGTAAGTAATCAAGTTTAGCGAAATGTGTGATATGAAATAAATCTTTCCTTTCTGGTAATCTAAACCAGATAAGTGTAAAATTTGAACTGAATGTCTGATGACTGTATACTGGAAGATTGGACTGATTTTTAGCAAGAAATGAAAAATAAATATAAGTTATCAGGAAAAATTTTTAGATGCTCTAGAACTGCATCATCTTACGTACTTTAAGTATGTGGACAGTTCAAAAGTTATAAGTCAGTACACACATACACAACCAGTAAATACACAACACAGCTGTTCTGTTCATGGTTTGTCTGTGATTAAGAATTTGAACAGCTGAGAAATCACTCACCTTGAATTTCAGATAATCCTTTAATCGTTAAAATGCCTCCTAGATGCACAGTACACTAGTTGGAGAATAGGACACAAGTTTTGCATCAAGTACACTTATTACTACAGAGCTCTATGTCTTATACTTTCCTGCTTTAAGCATTAGAGAATGTTGTCTGAGAAATTACCTTTGGTATCTTCTTTTTGCAGTTATAAGATTTTTTTAAATTCCATATCTTGAGAAGTCTAATATTCTAGCATGCTAAATTCTCTAAGATTTCTAAGCATCTAACAAACAGTATACATCTGCTCATGCTGAAGTATGCACAAAAATAAGGTCCATGTAGGTATTCTGTATTAAAGTCAATTCGTTAATGCTTAAATTGAACCATCTCCTTCAAGTAGCTTAAGAGGTAGGTCTTGCAGTTAAATGATTACTTATAAATCAAAGCAGAACTGGTAGTATTCAGACTGCCTACATTTAATAGGAAAAGATTCACTATGAGATTGTTTAACCTTTCTGGGTTTTATTTTACAAGATTCACTACGAGATTGTTTAACCTTTCTGGGTTTTATTTTACACTATACAAAACCTGGCTTTTTAGGCAGGCACATTCAGCACTTCAACTAAAAAAGCATTTACTTCTTAAGTGTATCCATTGATCAGAAATACAAACTCTTTAGTTATTAATTTGACAAAAACCTAGGTTCACGTATTTTAAAAGAGCAATGCCAGGAATAAAATGAAATTCAGCAGTAGTCACTGCTAAAACACAGGCTATTACACATGTAATTCTTGCAAGAGATGCTTTTAGTCTGTTACAGCTAGACTTGATACCAAGACCATTAGGATATGCAGCCTGACACTGTAGTAAAGTGGAAGACAGCAAATTAAAATAAGAAGCAGAAAAAACAGCAACTCATGCTAAACCAGACAACAATAGGGAAGACTCAGCAGAACTGGCAACACAGTTAACATTCAACTTTTTTTATAGTTAAATAATTAGGCATCCTGTGTCTAGATTCAAGTTTTAAACACTCATGCTTTCTCAGTCTTCCGAAGTGAGTGCATTCAAATGATGTTGCTGATGGCACTGCTTCTGAGCAGAGAAAACATGTTACAATCTGTATCAACTATGTGGTCCTTCCAAAGAGAGTATTTACAGCTTGCATGGAAAAATGTTGCACGTTCTGAAGGTATTAATAGCATCACAAAAATACTTTTACAGCTACCTATAGCTACAAGGACTTTACCTTTTTTCCTTTGAAGTTGAGGGTACCATGCAGCCCCTGCTCCCCAAAGCACCATTCTATAGTGTCGATCTCTGTTCTGTTCTACTGTTAGAATAATTTTCCTTTGGTTGCCACCTCTGTAGGTATACACTGATTCTGAAAAAGTTTGAAATTATATGACTTCTACAGTAAAAATCTTATAAAAACAGAAAATCCACACACCCCTATTAAAATAAATTCATGCTGCCATCTCATCTTGTACTACAAGGGAAAAAAATACACCTAAAATTTCTTCAGGCCAGAATGAAAGCAATCTGATTTCTTCAGTAAGATTAATCTAGCTTGAAGGAATGCATAAAGTATATTAATTTACCTTTATCCATCTAAATACTCAGCAACTGGACACCTCCCTTTGAAACAGGAGGTATGTGAGCACCTTTCAGCTCCCACTCATCCTCACCAGTATAAGTGGAAAGAAATACTCAATCTCCCAGCAAGAGACTGTCATAATTGGAAGTTAAAGTTCCTGGAACTTCTGTGGAATACACTAAAACATTTCTCCAGAATTTTCACATGGAAGAAAAATACAGTCACATAGAAGCAGACCAAGAGGATTAGTAACAGTACACAACTTGAAACAATTAAGATCTCTACAGCATTCTTACACAGGATACTGCCTGAACGTTTCAGCTGCACACTAAACCTACAATATTTTCATAAACAAGTAAATTTTTGAACAATAATTCTTGCTTTAAGTATCTAACAGTTCTGGTGTTATGTACAATAATATGAAGATTTGTATTTTCAGAATTCTCCATTTATAATGAATAAACATGACATTGATAGTGTGGGTAACACATGATGCTAGTGCAGTATGATCAAATTTATGTGCAAAATTTATTATGCAACAGTGGTACTGTAAAGAAAAGGTGATCAAATCAGTTATGCAGAGAAAAGACAGGAAGACTCCTTTTCCATGCGGGAACAGCGGTCTTTAACTGGTAAAAAACATGGCAGGACACCACATGAAATACTGAGAATGGCTCAAGATTATTTGGCTTTGTTCACTTCAGAAGGTGGAGAAGATGCTAGGAAGCAGCTGTAGGACCTGATTATGAATGAAAACAAATTATCAATTTTAACATGGAAAATTGCTTCAGCAAGAGGAATCCTGAAATAACTGCATTCACTATTAGAAAGAAAGGAATGCATGACAGAAGGATAAACCAAAAAACCCATATAATAAAATTAGTACATGGACTATTGGCCATGATTCTCTGGGGGAGAGGAGTCTTTACAATAAAAACATACAGGAAACATATTTCCAAACCAAATTATGTTAATGAATTAGTTCTCTGTTGTGCCTATGCAGAAGAAACAGGAGTATCACAGTAGGACACCTTAGCGTCACACTGCACATTTTCCAGCGTTGAAAATCAAAAAGAACTTGCACAAGAAGGGCACACAGTATGGAGTATTAAATAAATATTGCATGTATTTAAGAAATCAGGAATACTTAGCTTTAATAAACCCATTCCAAATAGGAAAAAAAAGAAACAGATATTCTGAATAAAACATTATAAAAGATCACACTTTCATTATAAAATAAGAAAGGCAAGAACATCCTAAAAACATTAAAATAATAAAGAATGTATTTAATTCTGAAAAACACATAATTTCTAAGTGCCATCAAATGTTCGTTTAATGACAGAATGTTTACATGGAAGGTGTCAGGTCAGCTTTGGCTGTCCCACATGACATTTTCATAAGCTAGCCCCATTTCTCGAGCAGTGGTCAACAGTACTAGTATGCATTAAACTCATTTCAGCAACTGACTACAACCATCATTCCCTTCCTCTTCCTAGCTCTATTTCTCTAACTGCTATGCCCCCATGAGTGGATCATTACAAAGGTTTTACTTTGTGACTCTCACGTCAAATACTGGTGTACTGAATGGGAAATAAACAGTAATTTTGCAAGGCGATTCTGATTAAGTTTTACCTACTGTTGAAGTTTCAGAAGCTGAAGTCCACTGGATGAACTTACCTGTTAATACGGCAATGTTGATAATTCTCAAGATCGAGTGAACCACTGTATTTGGCTGGAGCTGGTCCAGCTGCATATACTGAATACTATCCAGCCTCTGAACTGGTCTTCGTGGAATGTCTTTGAAGTGTGGAAATTCTGATGCTATGTATGCCAGCAAGCCAAGGAGAACATCACAACTGACTATGGGATAAACTGAGGAAAAAAAAAAAACCCAAAACCAAACCAAACAACAAACCAAACCCAAAGTTAGAGGAACACTTTATTTTTTTTTTTTAAGCTTAGAAATATAAAATGTAATCGGTGCATATTTACACTGATGAAAACAAAACCATTTCACAGCAATTCTACTGCAAAAATTCTTGAAATGTGTAACAGTTCATCCAAAATTAAACTGCACTTCATCTGCCTCCTCTTGATAATATCCCAAAGTTAAGCTAAATACAGTATTTTTAGTTACACCAAAAATAGGAAAGAAATCTTGTATCATAGCTGGGTAAAAGTAACTGTTCTTGATCTTTTTAGCTCAAAACCTGCCTTAAAAAGCTGGCAATAATGGACAGAAGATGACAGTAAGAACAACACAAGTTCATGGTCATACTTCTACTGTATTTTCCCTTAGTTGCCAACCCTCCATGGCTCAGATACCTTTAAAGACTTTGTGCTTAACAGCCTGCAGTCAATGACTTTCCCTGAGTGGACCTCCTTATTCATTAAGCCTCTACAGTTTTTAGCAAAAAAACATTAATCCTCATGAAATCTCAGACATCTTATGGTTGAGTCCTGGGATAACTACTCACTCTTAGGCCAAAAAAATCAGTTTTCTCTGAATTCACAGTTTTGAATGGTAACCACCCAACGTTACCTTAAACTCCACATACTTATCTGCTGTCATCATGTCCACAGGTATTCCTGTCATATTTTCCTAGTGTTTTGTACCTCTCAGTTGCTCACATTTCCATTTTATCCTGTGCATGAGGCATTGCCAACAAAAAGGAGTACTATATATAAAATATAATATATAAACTAACTGTATAGTACAGCTATTTTACTGTGATTTTCATGGAAACTTATGCAGTATTATCTTACATTCTTCTGGATTGAGGGCTGAGCAGTTCCCCAGATTCAGTAACTGACTGGTAAATGTAGATTGCAGCATGATTTCTCCACACCAAAGATTCTCATACATTACTATATCTGCAAGAAAAAAGCAACCTTATCAACTCATGTACCAATAATATTGAAGTGTGTTATCCTGTTCTTGACTACAGAACTATCATACATACAGGTGTGAAAGACAGTTCAAAAGAGGGCACTTGGAAACAAAGTGATATTTTTTTTTTATCTACCAACACCATTTACAATGAGTTAATAAGTTTTCTCAGTAGTTTGATGCAATTCTTCAATTCATATAAAATATTTGATCTGGTTTAGTGTGAGGTGTCCCTGCCCATGGCAGGGGGGGTTGGAAGTAGATGATCTTAGGGTCCTTTCCAACCCTAACTATTCTATGATTCTATGATTCAATACCCTCATAGCAGGTCAAGTAGGTGACTGTATTGGGTAAATTATTATTGCTCTACATTTCAGAATGAGTAATAAAGTAGTAGGATTACCCAGAAACAGTTCTGATGTATTTTGAGGTAAGAATGCCTAAGCAGAAAAGAAAAATCCCAATTTATCTTCAATCTCTTTATCTACCTTTGTACCTACCTATAAGCACTTAAAGAACTCTTAACAAGGAGCAATAGGCATCTTAAACTGTAAAAGTATTCAAAAAATTTTATATTGTGGTGGGGCACATGGGGTGTTTTTGTTTGTTGGGGGGATGGTATTTTTTGTTTGGTTTGGTTTCTGGGGTTTTGTGTTTGGGTTCTTTGCATTTTGCAAAACCTAAATAGCCAGATTGGTATCAAGTTCTGGCCAATTCCAACCCTAAATTAAGTACAATATCATTCTATAGTACTGTGTTGTCTTACACAAGCTGTGTACTCTTCAAGGGAATTTTGGGTTAAATAGCGCAAAGGACTTAATAGGAGGAATCTTCATTATTAGCAGACAACAGCATTTTATATTTCTCAGACCAAAGACTATACATAAGAGACGGGCAAACTTCTATGGGACAGTTGATGTTCCACTGGAAGGATGAGTGATAATTCAAAGTGCGGTTGAATGATGTAAGTAATGCAAGAAAGAGACCTACAAATGCTTAGCCACGGTTACATATTGCTCTACTTTAAACAGGCATTCTAAAGATCCACCTATTATAAAAAGGAAAATGACAATTCTCACCTGTAAGCAATACAATATCCCCAGGAAACACAGTGAGCGACCAAAATGCAGCACCACGCCACAGCACCACTTTTCTCTCAGTTTCTGACTGGTCAATAACTACAACCGTTGCCACAGGAACTTTACATGAAGATTTTGGTCTAGTCTTCACCTGTATTTCTTTGATATGACAAGGATGTACAATTGTGACCAAAACATTGTACTTTTGATTTTTGTTGCAGCAATTCTTAAGTGCTGTTAATTTCTTTTGAAGTTTCTTGAACTCTGTCATCCTCTCTTGATCCACTCTCATCCCAGGACCAGCTGGACAAGAATTAAATTTTGCTCTCTTAGATTTCAGGTGTCTTTTAAACGCTGAGTGAAAATTATGAAAGGAATCTTCACACTTGTGGGCTCTTTTAGAAGAACTCTCATGAGAACTGTCTACTTGAGAGCACAATATCCCTGAGCTCAATGGTTCAATACGGATTTCATTTACAAGTTCTTCAACAGGAACATTAAGTTTGTGAAGCTCCTCTATATTTTCCTGAGCATTTCCTTCTTGTTTTGCAGCTTCCAAGCAAGTATTTTTTCCATCACCCTCAGAAATGAAAAGTTCAGGGAAACATGTACACACCTCCTTACATTCATTTTCAGCTACAGTGAGACATGTTCCAACATCAGAATCAAGTTTGAAGTGATCATACTGCCTTTTGTCAGGTTTTTTGCCTGCTTCCATTTCCAGTAGTTTTACGACCCGCTTCTGCATCTCATTCTGAGCCTGTGCAAAAACAGCCATCTGACTTGAAGTCATTATACTACGAAATTCAGTATCTGTTGACACTGCAAAGCTTGGACAATCACTTGGTTCTTCTTTTGGTTTTGACTCTTGATTTTCAGGGAAGAACATATCCAAATATTGACTTAGATGTTCATGGTAATCATTTCTACAATCTGATTGAACACCTTGTCCCACAGACCTTAGATGTATGCTGATCTGCTTAGTACCGGCAACCAAATCAGAAATGTCAGAGCTGTTAACTTCTAAATGGCCACCTTTTCTTTCAGTGAGGTGTGAACAACAGCCATGTGATATCTTATCTTGTCTAGCTGATTCTGCAAATTTTTGTGGAAGGTGTGGATCCGCAGCCTGATTTGCATTTGCACCTGTGCATCTAAGCGTAGATATCTGACAATCAGAATAAATGCAACTTTCAATCCTTTTAGGTGTGCTGGTACAAGTTACTGCCACAGGTTTGAGAGATATCAAATATTCTTTTGTTACCATTAAACTCCCCTGTTCAGACTGCTGCGAGCTGTCAGGGTTTGTAGGAACTGCTTTTTCTGCCTGAAGCACTAAGCAGTCAGCACCTTTGACTTTTTCAGAAAAAAGACCATGTGTATCACACACATAATAGAGTTCTCTCCATTTTTCAGCAGCAGGTGCTGATCTGCTTTGTTCTGACACTTCTGGGGGGCTTGGAATACTGGGTGCTCCCACAAATATATGAATTTGAGGTCTTTTTGACATTTTTGATTGCTGTGTAATTCTGACTTTAAACAATGTCCTGTACCCAGGACAATGCAATAGGCACAACACTAAACATTAGTAAATGCAAAAAAAATAGATTTGGCTTTTCTTAAAAATTTAAAAATACCCAACATTCAAGGGATCATTTCAAAATTTAACTGGTAAAAACACTACTACTTATAGCCTATAAAACTGAACGTAAAAAAAAAAAAAAAAAAAGGAAGCTATTTGTTGAGTCAAACTTGCATAAAAATATACATTTACAGTAGGGCTTAATTTCCGACTCTGACACTTGAAAACACAGCAGATGCAGAATTATAGGAAAGTTCAATTACAGTCTAATTATTGAGACTTATCGTCACTTGCTATTGCTAATTAAACAGCCAAATGTGAACTCACTATTCAGTACTTAATTTTAATTCATGTGAAATAAATGCTTGTTAGGAAATTTCACAGCACAGTTAAAAGCTAATTTTCTCTCTCAGAAAATTACGATTTCAACTAAATTATTAAAAATACTAGAGTTATTTAAAATTAGTTTAAAATTTGTTAGAAATTAAATATTTTACATGCTGGTTTAGCATGCAAATACTCTATTAAGTGATTATTTCATGATATGGAAGGTTTCAGGATACTGCTGATGAACTATAATTATTTAATAAGCACTAAGAGGTCAGTGAAACCTGAGAGGATGATTTAGAACTTGCTTTAATTCATTTATGTAGTATCATAATACCTAAGAAACTACAAGCTTTTCTAGGTAATTAAAAATAAGACCACCTTACATAGCACAAAAGGCCGTTTGGGTTTTATGTAGTATGATTTTAAAATACTCAGCTACAGTTACAAGTGTTCATTAAAATGCAGACACCTAGCTACATGTTCTGGCAGCGGTGTTAATAGAAGTTGCTGCAATAGGCTGTTCCACAGAGGTAGCAAACAGAGCTCCAGAAATTAAATTCAAGAGCTCAGCCAGCTGCAAACAGAAGGAAAAGGGCATTGAAATAAATACAGCATTGAAAAAAGATTAATAAATTTTTAATTTAGCCCTTATCAAATTAACAAGAATTTTCTATCAACCCACTAGATGTCGGTAAATCTGCACATTCATAAAGCTCATAGTAACATGGAAAAACTATAAACATCCTGGAACACTGACCAAGAGGTCTATTACAGGTGTAACAGGAAAAGCAACATATAAACACCAAAATTAAACATATCACGTCATAATACAAAGAAACTACAAAACACAGTATCTTATCACTCAGTTTTACGCTCACTGCAAAACAAATAATACTTAGAAGACTGCTATATCCAAACATCTGCAATTGTATGTTTAAATAAATTTAGGCTCACACGAATGCAACTTCCGAAAGACAATTCCCATACTTGTGAAGGGCTTAGTTATATAACTAAAGAATGGTAACACACAAATAACAAAAAGAAAATGTCACCACTACTTTAAATGAATGTTAGAAATGAAATTGGAAATGAAACCTTATGGATGAGATTAAGTAATTTCTCCCATTTCAAAACATGTAAGTCTAGTTGTAGCTTTTTCATTTGTTATTACCATGGTTACAGCCAGTACAGATGCGTAGCTTTCTTAATTAGATAGTCTATAGTATAACAATATAAATGTCTCTTTATTAAGAGATTCAAGTGAATAAAACGCTCAAATGAATTAAAAAAACCCTTTTCTTCCACACGTGTGCTATTGTACAAAAGACACTGAACAGCCAAATTCTGACCATGCCACTTCTAAAGAACTTGCACACCATGCCACTTTAAAGAACTTGCATACCATGCAGAGATTAATGAAATAATCAGTCATTTCCAAACTGGGCTTTGGTACAGTGAACAGCTCTTTCATTTCAATCTTCACCTTTTCTACAAGGGATGAATACTAACCTGTCACAGGTATAAGGTACCATCTTATTCCAGTCTTACTAGAATAAATACACATGAAGATCTGTAACTAATATTAAGGAGTACTTTGAACATACTCAGGTGCTTGTCCTAAAAAGTATTTTATAAGCACACCTGATACCCATATAGCGTTGACACGATAAAGATGTATTAATAACAAAAAGTGACTTACCACAGTACTAAAACCCCACCAATGCCAATGAAAAAAATCTGAGCTACTCATATTAGCTAAATGCCACTGCAACAGAACAAATCTATTTTTGTGGTGCAGTTATGTATGGATAGACAGGGGGTTAGCTACACCAAAGATAACAGCAGCTAAAGCTCATAAAGATATAACTGAAACCTGAGTGCACATATCCATTATGCATGTTAATTATTACACCATTTCTTCATTTGTGGAAATGTGCTCTATTCATAATAGCCAATGAAACCCTAGCTTTTTATCTCACAAATGGTCAGTCTGAGCTATTAAAAGCCAGTAACTACATCAGCAGGTTTTACATTTGCAAGACACTGCAACTAAAGTTTAATATACCTATTTACAAGAAATTCATTATGTACGGTACACAGTGTACTTCCCCTGATCTAAAGAGTAAGACAGGAATTCTAAATTTAAAGGTTTTCAAAATGAACAACTATGTCATTAGCAGTTTGTTAATCTCTAGTCATTTGCTATGCACAGGACAAAACTAAAAACAGCTTTACAAATCCTCCTCCAGTAGTTAAATACTCTATGAACATTGTGTTATGCTATATATATGGCCCTAAATTACCCCTAAAATACCTTAAAAGTATTCATTATTTTCATTCTGTATTTCACTATTCACTCACCATGATAATCAGTTAAGCATTAGGCCAAAGTAATTTAAAAAGGGCGATATGGCTTCAGCTTCCTATCACTCCTGAATTTAATAGCAGCCAGATGCCTAAATCCCTGGTTTAAAAAAAAAAAATTCACATACAAATATAGTTTCATCAAGTCTTTACTTAAGCCCTCTAACACTGAAAGAAACCACACTAATTCTACCTCTGGGCAAGTTTCTTTATGCCTGTAAAACTATAGCTTCAAGCTACAAATAAAATAACAGAAGTAACAAACAACAGAAGGCAAAGGATAAGAACAATATAATGCAAAACTGTAACTCCTTTTCCTCTCAAGAATACTCATACACCCCCTACCCTGAAGTTTTTGGGGATAAAACCAGTATATTCTTCTAATTTGCAGCTTTGATTTAACACGGCTTGGTGACAAACATCCTAAGCAGTAAGTAGTTACTAACTTGATTCCTACAGTATGCAAAAGCTTTCAATTCTTCACATATATTGGTACAGTAGCACATCTATTCAGACACTTGCCAAACAACAACAACAACAACAACAAAAAACAAATAAAAAAGGGAAAAGAAATAATCCTTTCTCTTTACATCCCAGGAAACTCTTCTGGCACTTTTACCATGCTACTTCAAAATTCAACTGTGTCTTTTTAAAAGCCAGGTACTGCAGCTGTACAATAACCTTGAAAAATTGAAGAAACAGCAAGCAGTGTACGAACAGTTTCATATACTTAGAATCTGAAACAGCTCTGGGATGAAGTGAACACACTACATGTTTGCTTGCAACTTTTGCCAGAAAAGAGAAGGATGATCTTTATGCCAACAGCTCACGCTGGCACCAGCAATATCACCTATCCACCAAATCAGTAAGAAAAATATAAGTATTAAGAGGAACCCAATGGAAAGTAAAAACTGCTAGAAATCAAGCTAAGCAACTTGTAGCTAAACCAATCTTAGATTCTACATAAGACAGAGGGATATATCATATCATCAGGCTTAAAAGATTATACCTGTAAGTGGATGGCAGCTCACTGAGACTTATGTGAACTGCTTTACACTAGGCTAATGGACCTAACAAGAAATTAAGAGAACTTACATGTGGAAGAAAGTACATGTACATATGGGCAAATGGACAGGACAGGTAGCAACAAGACTTATTTTTTTAAGCTTCTGTTTGCTGATGGGAACAATCACCAAATACCTTTTATCTAAATTTTAATACAAGCTTTCATGCAAAGACTAATCCTATCTCTAACTGACCTGTTTAACCAAAGATAATTTTTCTTCAAGATTAGTACTTGGCTCAAATAATAATGTTTTTGGAATACTGTCTACAGAAGCAGTCACTAGCCATTCACAGTGATATAGCAAGAATCCCACTAATCAGTATCTAAATTTATGAAAATCACAAGCTTTCACTTGCCTACAAAAGTACCTGTAATCATTAGTATAAAGTTATCTCTAAATGCTATCTGAATGTAGATCATTATTGACCATAAAGTAATTTCTATTAGTACTTATTCTGTATATTAAATAGCAGCAATACTAATCCATTCAGTATTTAGTTCTTGTCAATCGCTATTACCAGGGGACTACAATACCTGTTGCCCTCAGGACAGGTACAGGTGGTTTACAAATACACAAAAGCTATATTCAGCAATAATTAGCCATGAAATAACACGTATCCAAATTTTTTTTTTCTTTATCTGCAGGGCTTTCAGTAACAAAGCATCTTGAATATGAAACACCTATGATTTAGGCATTGCAATAGAAATCTTCCTAAATATTCCTGCAGCATAAGCAGCGAGATCAACAGTTTAAACCAAAATCAGTGTTTTGAGAAGTTTCATACAGCCTGACACTTTTCAGAAGTTATATCAAAATACTGAATGAAAGGCTAGAAACACTAAGTTGTTCTTCATAACTATTAAAATAAACTACTAAGGCTAGCAATCAAATAGCACTGTTAACATTTAATGTGTACCTACTTTCCTGCGGGATCGAGGCCTGTGGTTTCTGAAGTTGTGCTCTAACTGGAATTTTTTTTCCTTGATCTGAAATAAAGACATTTCTTCTGTAAAACCAAGCTTGGATCATATGGAAGCATCCACTCAGCAGTTGCATCAGCAATTCTACTTCAAAAGGATTATTTTATGGAACCAAATGATGCAAAAATATGAATACAGATGATACATTTTCAATTCAGCCACTGAGATGGTCTTCATTGTGTTTGAAAATTGAAGCAAAGGTAGTAGGCTTTTGTGATTAACTTCATAATCCTTTTCTTACTGCCTTTGTGCCCTGTGACATCTCCTTTTAAGTAAATTCTATTTATTGATTTTTGTTTTGCAACATATAAAACTACAATTAAAAAGATCTGAACATACAGTGGCTGCTACAAACTAAAAGTTTAAAGTTCTGAGGAACAGTGACCTTTTGAGTAGGAAAGAAAAATAAAGGTAAAAGGTCAAAGATAGACAAAAGTGCTGTGCACGGGTTTTTTTGAAAAACACTCATTCTCCAAACCCTTATTTTTGAGAACTTTTTAAACAACTGAACTGCTATATCTTCTGGCAAGAAAGATATGCTTCCAGATATTTCAGTGTATTCAAAATACTCAATATTAGAATGACTTCATCATGGCTTTTTTATGAAAAATGGTTAAGCCTGCAGAAAATTAACCGAAGGTAACATTTACAAAATCTATTTTAGGACGTAAATCTTCTGATAAAATGAGGTTGATGAAACAATACAGGACCCAAGGTGAAAGTGGGGCAACTAGTCAAAGAAACATGATTATAATAGCCCTATTTCCATTGAAAAGCCTGCAGATTTGATTTATTAGGATCAGAAGACAAAAAAAGGCCAAGTTATCAGGTTAGCATCAACTTTTATTTTCTTCTAGCAAAAGTCTTCTCTTAAACTGGTTGGTTGGGTTTTGTGGTGGGTTTTTTTGTTTTGTTTTTTTTTGTTTGTTTGTTTTTTTGACCAATCACGAAAATAAAACTTTCTAAAACAAGCAATAATTCACTGGGCTTTGATTGGATTTCTGTAAAATCTGTTTCCAGAATAGCAAATACCTTTCAGCTTTGACTTAGTAACACAAATGCCAGAACATCACTGTATGGTACAGCTCAACAGGTACTATAATACTGATCAAGCACATCTTCCTGCACAAATCCAATGTATTTTTCAGGGTGAAAAAATAATTTATTAATTAAATAAATTGGGGGGTGTGTGTATTATTTAGGATGAAATCATTATGAAAGTTATCAGAATCCATCTTCCACAACAATTGCATACATCACTGGGATTAACTTGTTATAGCACACAAGGCAGCCGTAAACAAAGGCTGCTCTCTCAGTAGCAGTTGCCTGACTGGCTTAGGAAAGAGGATCTAATCTGCCATATTGTATGTGGTTTCCACAGAAAAAATACTTAACATACAAAGCCATCACTATTACTTTTCACCTTTACAAAAGCCTCACTCAAAAAAGGTGAAGTTTTATAACAAAAAGTAAATGCTGACTGCACATGCCAAAAAAAGGGGTATCATTAATGCTCTGGACAACAGCGGTAGGCGAGACTGTGCTTGTACTTTTGTACCGTGGGAGACAGGGTGTTGAAAAGGTATCATTGTGGGATACAAATTTACTTGTGTGGGACAAATCAGTAACACTAAATAGTAGTGTTAGCGAAATGTCTTTCACTCTCCCTAAGGGTATATGTTAGCAGTACACTTAAACAGAAACCACACTTCCTGTTACAATTAAGGCACGTGGGGTACTGTTTCATTAACAGCCACCCACTCACGGAAGTCATACTAGCAGCACCCAAGTTACTACTAAACCTAAAGGTGCTCCAAGGCTGTGCAAAACTGGCAAATACACAGGCAGCTCCAGAAGCAGCCAGATGGCCTACAAGTCCACAAGACTTCTTTAGATTCAATCAGGTATTCATTTACCTCCTCAGTCTTTATGCAGTATCTCTCCAGAAAAGCAAGGATTTTTTGATAGAATTGGCACAAGTATGGCACAAAACCTTTTCTATTCTCCACCCTGAGTCCCATTCTGCACATTTTATCCATTTCTGCAGTACACAACTACGTACCCCATGCGGTATCATTAGCATATTTTTGTGAGGTTTGAAGTAGCTGGTGACCTGATACACTAAATATGACAGACATTAACTACATGACAGTACTGAGTTTTATATCCAAATCTCTCGTATTTCTGTTCTTGAAAATGCAAAGAATTTGAGGTTATTTTAAGATCTTCCTATTGCACAAACTAGACACCCCCACCTTCAGCCTTAACAACTGCAAATGATATGCAGTTCTGTCTAGAAGATGAGAGGTTTATGCTTTTTTTCAGAGATAAAGCCCCCTTAAGGAAATATAACCTTCAGACTTGGGCCAAGCTGGCTCTGTATAATAGTGAATAGCACTACAAAGATCACAGATGGTTCACTGCACACACTTGCTTTTTATTGTGGCTACAGAAGCAACATACCTACAAACTTCTTTATAAAACTGTATGAATGTCAGCCAAGTAAATGTTCTTTCACAAGTACTATGTCTAAGCAGTAAAGTTGTTAATTTACCAGATCACCACAGAAAAACCAAGATAAAATTTCAGAGTATTTTAAGTTAGTAAAAACTACAGCAAAATTTGTGGAAACAAACTTTAGTACTTACCTAGCAAAAAAGCAAGATATGATACACAAAGGAAATTAGCATTAGCTTTTTAATATATAAGACTTTACATTTTAATGGTTCAGATGGATGCTAGTTTAGCAAATTGGTTAAGCTTTAACAGAGAACAGGTGACACTGAGTAACTATCAACACAGCTGACCGAGTCAAATGTGCCTTTTAGATGCAAATTTCCCTATGTCAGAGAACTAACTTTTCTCTCACACTTTAAGGCAGCAATTCACTTAGACTACTCAAAAACATATACTTCAAAATGTGTAGATTGATTTCTACCCACAAAAATGAAATCATCATAATTTAATAAAATCTGTGAGTAAAATGCTTGAAACACTGGTTTATATGGCCTGCACATATATCTACCCTTTTCCATTGTAAGCCAGCTGTCTGAAAACACCTCAAGCAGAACAAAAAATAAGCATGGTGCTACAAGCCATCTTGGGTCTCCTTCTACTGTTGTAAGTCACAGTGCATAGCAGCATAACCACTGACAAAATTTTCTTGTACATGTGTTCTCACTAAAGATTAGTAATTTTCTTCATTGTTTTTATGTTAGAGGCAATACCTCAATTATTTTCTGTACCATGCTAGTAGGATTACTGCTGTGTACCTTCACTCAGTTGTCTTTAATTCACAACCTTTACAAATGATTTTATTACTCGTGGTATGACACAGTACTCATTTTTGAAGTGTATTACACTAATGGGTTGAGACCAGCCCTATGTGTGCGACTCACAGCTAATCTGAAAAGACTTCAAGATAAATTATTTCCCCCTCACTCATTTTAATACCGAGGAATATTCTGCTCACTCTAACTCTTCCATCATGTGCTCTGAAAGTCCAGCAAAGTACGTGCATGTTTAAGATGTTCACATACACCATGAACCCACTTAGAAGAAAGTCCCTTTCTTCAGAGAGATACTGGTACTCTACAAACCATGTTGACAAAACCAACAATACACAATCGTGAAGGAACCATGAAATTTTAAGGTATGTAACTTTCAAAGCTCCTGAAGTGTGAAGAATTAAGGATGGAAACGGAAGAGGTTTAACTATTTATCTACTTGTCTTCATGGAGAAGCTGATCCAAGCTTAAGTAAAACTATAAATTGCTTCTAAGTCAATATATCCTTAATATAATGAAGAAAAACTAAAGATTTAAGAAATGCTCACCTCATAGTGTACTTAATACTGATTCTCCTACTGTGAGAATGAAAGTCTCATGACTGAAGTCAGAGCTCTGTCCACTGGGGTTACATTGCTATACACAGGAAGACAGGGGAATAACTAAACTGCAATATCTGTACTCCCAAAAGATCAATTACAGTTAGCAGTCCATGCAGTTACAGATCTGATAAAAGTCACCTTGGCCCACGTAATCTCCAGATTTTATATTCTTTTATGATCTGGGATGGGAAAACAAAACAGAAAAAAACAAGTATGAACAAAGTTCAAGAAATTACGTTGTGTTAAAGAAGCTGATCCGATATTCTCAGCAAAAAAGCACAATCATATCTACACTGGCACATTCCCAAAGAACTCATGCCAATCTAAGCATCCAATTCCTTTGCTGAGTAATTTCACCTTACTTTGCATTTCAGAAATTTTTATAACCAATATAGTCATAGGTCAAGTTCTATTACTTTCCCTTCACCTGTCATCATCAAATTTGCTGGATGAAGACTTGCTGAAAGATGATTTTTTTTTTTTCCAGACATATTAAGGACATAGTGGGGAAATAATTTAAAAAACCTCTGCTTGAAAAACACCCATATGTAATGTATTTGACAATCACTCCTCTTATCCAAACTGGTGCATTGAAGCAGCATATGGATGCAGATACAAATATCTGTTATTTCAAGAGAACTTCTGTTGATTTCTCTAACACTTATTTTTAATTTCTTTGGATTCTTTTAATCCAACAGAACCTGGAAAATACTATATAACTTTATTTTTCATTATCTTCAACATAAAATGAACTAACTGCAGTTCCATTAGAGCTTGCTGTTTCTTTTCCTAACAAGGAAAAAGCAGAGTAAATTTAATATTATCTGATAAAAGATTAACATTCAAAACATGAAATATTTTACTTACAACTTAGATTACAATCTAATACTATTTCTCTAGTTCTCTATTTCTTGAGAAATTCCTTGAGTATCTCCTTAAGAAGAAATACTGTAGTTTCTGACATTCAGAAATTCCATTCAGATACGAGGACCATAAAAGTCTGTATAACCACCTCAGTTCCAAATGATAATGTATTTTGTTGACTTTTATAGAAGTAGGGAATAAATTATCATCTGTTTTCCTTATGGGAACTGAAGCTAGGAAAGTTTAAGTCACTTTGGCATATACAGTAAGCTGAAACAAGCGGAGAACTCTGTGTGAATCTTTCATACTCACACCTTAAAACTGCACTATCATTCCCCAGTGTGTAATACTTTGTGTTAAGTCACAAAACTATCCTTTTAATCTCAACTTTTCTTCCTGCAATATAATATTTATTGTCTTCCATCAAAAGTTTTTATTCCTTACTTGAGGTCTCAGGTGCTTGCTTATGCCAGCATAAAATAATCAAATGATTCAAAGTTGGTATTCACACAGGGCACCCAGTATTACTTTTTCATTTAGTTCTTAAGCATCATACACTATTTGAAAGAGGTTTTCTCTTACCTTATGTATCATGCAGAACCTACCCACCAGCTAAGCCTTAATTTTCAAAACACTGAGAATTACATTAAGTTCTTTAAAATTTAAGTGCTATATTCTGACGTAACTTTAATACTCATACGCTCTGGGAGAAAAAAAGTGCTGAAAATACAAAGTTTTGCCAAATAAGATACCTTTCTTCTTTTTGTTAACAAGACATAGCAAACCTAGAACTAAATAACACTAAAGGACTTGCACTACAGGTATGGGTTGTAGTAGGTAGGTAAGGCATAAAGTATACAGGGGGAACAGAACAATGAAGAAGACTGGCTTCTTTTTCCTTCCTTCTCCCTTATTACCTTCACGAAACATTTGTTACATAAGGAGGGATCTAAATTTCTGCTTATATAGCCCAGTGTAACATTTATTTCTATAACTACCATAATGCTCACGCAGACTATAAACCCGAGATGAACACATGGCATACACTCTCTGTTCAAGAAAGCTGATCTGTAATGGTAATGGTACAATCTAAAAGCATACATTATTTAAACAGCCAGTGAGTTTCCCTTTACTAAATTAAACATAAACACCAGCTTATCTGAAAAGCTGGTAAGACAAAACAAAAGAAATCAAGATAAGCTTTTACAAACTCCAGGACTATTTTAACTCACTCAGATGACAGCAATATAATGCTCCTCCTGAAATCTGAAAATCTGTTAATGATGTGTAGAGACTCTACCTTAACAGGATTTCATAATAAGTCAACTTGCTGACTTTCAAAGGAAAAAAAAGAAGCAATAATGTTTTATTTACCTGTTCTGCTTTATCTTGTCAGCGTTGACAAGATTAGACAATAAATAATAACCAATAAAACTTTAAACAGCACAGTATCTTCAGCTTGTTAATCAAAAGAAATGTTTAACTAAGGCAAATTCTATGGTAGTGCTGCAGGTTTATGGCAGCAACTGCGAACTGTTTTCATGTCAACTGACATGCGCATCCCTTGGATGCTCATCATGTCTCTGGACACCACTAGGACCATCCCACCCTTGCTCCTTAAGGCATCTACTGCTCCCACACCAGCACCAAGTAACAATGACAGCAACAATGCCTCCAGAAAACATTCCAAGATAGATTTTGTGCACACAAGTTTTGCCACAACTCCATAAGGGGTCACTTATGTGACTTATGTGACACTTATGTGTCACTTATAGGCATCACTGCATGCCTATACATTAAACATGGCTGCCATATAGGCACTTAAACACCACATATGACATGATTAATCTCCATAGAAGGGCAGTATTAATAAACCAAGCTGTTTAACTGGAAAACTGACCAAAGAGTGCAAAAATCTATCTTCTTTTTCTTTTTTTTTAATACAGTGTTTTCAAAAATTGTTCAAATGTGCTCAAGATGGGCAGTTTAATTAAAACAAGTATTTTTCATTCTGACCTAATTATAGCTCATCCCAGATTTCTCTGAGTTGAGCTATAATAGTGGTTTTTTTTGCACTGGTTACCTACACCCAGTGGGCACCATGAACAATCTTGATGTTTATTGAAGATGACTAAGTCAATATACTCCTGGACTTTTCTGATGAACACCACCTATTTTTTCTACCAATAAACATGAGAGGCAATTCTTAATTCTTCACCATTTTTTCACAAAGGATTAAGCATTCAAACATATTTTAACAATATGGATTTCCATAACCAGTTTGCCAAAGTGAAAAAGGATAAAGTTGAATCTCTTAACAGAAAAGCAAACAAGACCACTGCTGAAGACTAGTATTCCCTGGTTCCTAAGAGCTTTAATGTTTGTTATTTAAACAATACACACTGTGTTTATGCTAACAGCTCTTGATCACCAGTTAAGTATTAAAGCAAGAAAAAACTGGTTTACAGTCCCTGATGCTGTGATCCCAGGCTGTTAAGACCTCGGGTATAATTTTCAGCCAAGGCCACCAAGAGTTGCAAAAAACCATCTATTTCAATTATAAATATTACTTTCAAACAATACTCAGTACACTCCTGGCAAATCATACTGTCTACTCCCTCGTTTGTTGTGTTGACTAAAATAGATAGCAATTCTTTAAAAAAGTGGTATAATAGCTACAAAATAAAGTACTTTTGTTCATAACCTATTTAAAGCAACAAAGCTCACAGTGAAGGTTTTTATGCCTGTATACCTGTCAGACTTTCCATTAGCTTTTTCATCAGCTCATTTCAACACATTTAGCAGTTAGATAGGAATCTCAAATATACTGGCTTTGGTAACTGTATCATTCCCTCTTTTGTCTTTTAAAGTAGAAATGAGTTTAAAACAAGTAAAAGGTAAAGATCATTCCACAAAGACAGGAAATAGCTGCTTTAACAGATTCTCACTGATAAAGGAAATGAGAAAGGAACAGCCCTCACAATGACCAGCAAAAGCCATGTTGACTGAAAGGTCACTGAAATCAGATTAATTTGTTACTGAGTTCAGTAAGTTTCAGACCAGACCTGCAGACTCCAGAGAAAGTTACCTTTTGTCCTAGCCATCTGAAAACCAGAAGCAGCATTACGGGAAATAAGTGTTATAAAAAGCATATTTTATATTTCTTAGTCATATTATCTGACAATGCCTATTAGCAATATATTAGATTAACAGTACCAATATGTGACACACAAAACTTTTGCATATTTATAGACTGTCTGAATAAGAAATAAGGACATTATCTCCTGTATACATGAAGAGCTTTTTGTATCTGTTCTGTCACAGACCTGAAGTAATCAATCAGTTGGCAACATCAGTCATCATTCACAGCAGCAATATAAACAGATGGAGACAGAAGGTCTTTAAAGCTGATAAACACAAGCACCAACACTTTTCATGGCAATGAAAACTATATTTACTTATGAGGCAATTATCAGAATTTATTCAATGTTTTCTGATTTCTCCAGTTGAATTATTAACATTTTAAGACCTTAGGAAACTGCCCTCTGACACTTGCTGAGTCCACTTCCTGAAGGTTTTTCAAGTACTTTTCACTGAAACATTGAGGAACCCCTGTCAAATTTACATTCTGGAAAACAGCCCAAGAATTCTATTGCAACAATTATGAAATAAGAATCACATCTTGTTGCAGAAGTTCTGGAAAGGTAAAAAAAGATGATTGTTTAAATAATAAATATAAATACTAATTTGCTCAGCTACTGATTTTTGTTTTGTAGGTATGCCTCAAGTAAAAAAACAAATCTCTCACTTTAGACTAGCATTTCCTAAAGAAAATAATTTCTAGGTTAAACCTACCAACTTCCTACTTCATTTGTACACTTACAAGTTTCACTCCCTGCTTTTGCAGTGCTATAGACAAGCAAAAAAGTTACTCTTTGCATATGAATAAGATGTTAGCAGCTGATACTTATATTTAGCAACCATGAAAACACCTGAATTTAATACAAAATAATACATAATGCTAAATAATCAGAGCACAGGTACCTAAGCATCTCACTAACAACAAAGTCTTTATCTCAACAGAAAATTATCTAAATACCTCTCCTCCAACTCTGCAGTATTACAGAGAACACATCTCAGATTTGCAACATATGCAAATCTACCTTCTGCAGCCTGCCTGGAAAAACACCAAATTCAGATTCTTCTGTATTAAGGCAAAGGGAGGAAATAAAGAGAACCTGCCAGTCTGCTCTCCAGCTTTGGAATGGCTGAACACAGCTGAAGCTACTTATAAAGGAAAGAAATGTTAATTAAGGGATGCATAGTTCTTTACCACAATTTTTAGCTGGCTCCCCTTAGTCTCCAAACCAATCAATCTAAGTATTGATACCTTATGCCAGTGAAACAGCTTTTCATCAGGTTTCATCTCTGTTTTTAAAGAGATGACTGAAATGAAGATTTCTAGGTAAATGTTGACTTTGTAAAAGTGCTTACATAGATAGACATGTCACAAATAAAAGAAAACTTCTGGGATTCACCTAATTCATGTGTTACATGTAATAGCATCTTATAGAGCCAGCCCTCTAGTGACACTGAAGCTTGACAACTGTGCCACACTTTTCATTTCTTTCCTGTTATATCATGTACTGTCTTGGCATAAACAGGGAAGGATATAAACAAAAAATGTGACATTCTGAGTATACTAACTTATTCACAAATTTGGAATTAAAATTAAGCTCAGATCATGTTAATAATTCCTTAGATTCTTTATGTTATGGTATATTTTATAAAAATATACCTATTTAAAAGAACACATGCTTTATCGACATTACCTCCTATTATTGTGAGAACAGAATACTGGTACAATATCTTCATGCAGATACAGAAACTTTCATATCCCCTGCTAAAAATAATATATGATACATGAATATTTACTTTAAAGCATTGTGAAGGCTGAAAATATGATCCATAAAACTTGAGAATCTCTCAAACTAATGATCAGCAGATGGCTATTTTGTAGTAGGCAGCTCCAATGCATGAGGATTATTGTGAAGTCCTACATATTTGCTGCACACCCTCTATTTAACAGAAACACATATGGGGTTTCTATGGCTAGAGCTACAGTTAGCATTCCCAACAGAATCATACCCACCGATTCTTCCAGTAACAATTATTCAACCACTCACAGATCTGTTAACTCAGAGGCTGAGAAGTTCTTCAACAGTTTGGGATAAAACAATAGCCTCAGCTCTCACCTACTTAGTCACTACCAAGATACATCAAGCTGTACAGCATACCACTTAAGTCCAAGAAAAAGAAGCATTTTCTTGCAACTTCTGGTGAAATGAGGAAGAGAAACATAATTGCTCATATTGGCAATTCAAAGGGGAACACGAATTTGTTTCAACTTGTACAATATTTAAAATTCTCACATTCAGCTAGAACCTCAGTTTTACAACTTTCCACATTACTTCTGGAATCACTACAAAAAACATCTTCACATGTAAGTGTTACTGATATTTGGACGTTATCTCAAACAATGCTTTAAGCAACGGGTAACAACTGACAAATGCTTCATGTAACATGGCTGACGGCTTAAATTGAAGGTGCTGAAACAAGTGTAATTCCATTTGCAGAGTATTTCAAAATCCATTTCTGTTCCCAGAAGAAAGCCTGTTTACCACAGAAAGGAATTAGTTCTCTGTCCACTGAATGGATCAATTTTCCTCCTGAACGTGTTGTCTAATGGATATTCAGACTCTGAAGTCTCTGAACTGGAGACAATCTCAGAGTTAACCTGTACTTCAAGGGGCTTAGCCAGACAAAGGGCACAGTTATTCAAAGTCCTGTGGAGACCCCTAATTTCCTACTGGGATAACTAGCCTAGCTTCTGAGACAATCCAGTACTAGTACATCCTAGGAACATTTTAGCAAAACTGACATATTTTGATAGAGAACACTAAACCGAACCTGATATTTTAACTTTAATACAGAAATATTTATCATTTATGGCACCACTATTAATAATGTTAGGCACAGGAAAAAGATTACCCTGGTCATCTACATATTCTCAAATAGCTAATACTCTGAATAATATAATGTACTAAAGCACAGTACTGGATTCCTGCCTTAGATCACTTTTTTTCAATAAAACTTTAAATTCAACACATAATAAATTTGACTCCACTTGCTATGAAATTGGTAATTTCAAAAAACATAGATCGTTTCAGGAAGGCACAATACAGTGTTTATTACTGTTCTTATATATCCTAAAAATAATGTTAAAATTATGTATAAAGATGATTTAGAAGAAGCTTAGAAAATTAACCAACTTCTTTGTTGTCTCCCTCACCCATACTTCACAGATTTTAAATAAAAACTTGCACCTATCATGTATACACACTTGAATATGACCTTGTTGCAAAGTCCATGAATCACACATTTCCTACCACACAGGTATTAAGTTTTCTCTATGTATCTCTCTTCAGATGCAAGTCTACAACCAACATTTAATATGAAACTTTCAATATGAAACTAGCAAAGTTAGTGAAATTTCTGGTTGTGAAGATAGACAAAAAGTTACCTTTGAATCCATCCAAAACTTTTTTTTTTTTTACTGATGTTACTCAAATATGACTCTTCTGATGGCACCCCATCTGCTATGCAAGAACAAACAAGACAGTTAACCTTTTATTACTGTAATTGCCACTTTCATATCTGCTAGAACTCTCTCATTCTAAAGCATGCAAATTTTTATTTCCTGCGACAAACAGATTTTGCTTCAACTGCTCACCATTTACCTGTATGAGAATACTGGAATAGGGTATGTGACTCTTGTTCTTACTCTTCTTGAACACCCTCAGGCAGCATGGTTATTCTTGCCTCCAGAAGGGATTTGAAGCAAAGAAAAATCTTGTAGAGAACTGCTGAAGCAGGTAAAGTGTCTGTAAACAGTACAAATGATTTCATTCATTAGAAAGTGCAAACAAAAATGCCCAGTTTTCTTTCATAATAAAGACTAAGAAATTAAGCATACTGATTAAGTTATTTGTAGCATTTTGCTGACATATTGTTGGATAGTTTCCTGAAATCCAGCCTTGTTTAGGAAAGAGGCCAGCTATGGTGCTACTCCAAAGACATCTGTGTGACTGAACCCATGGAATGACCCACTTTGGTCTCACACTGTCATGTCCCATAGTTGGTATCCAATACATTCCAAATATATACTGCAAGCAGTTGGTAATTGAGTAAAGGGAAGGCAGGATAGGAGCTAATTGCATTTACCTTATTTTGATCTAAGTCTACACACTTGAGCAAACTGGTTACTTGTATTTTTCATTCAACTTTTGTCAATGAAATAGTGTTCTAGCCTACAGAACAATGTGAAAATAATTAGCTGACAAGGACTATTTACCACAATACCTTTCACCACCTCCTTTCCTACACATTTAAAAAAGTTAAGAACTTGTACACAAGTTTTAGATAAGGGAAACCTGCACGTGACAAATCAAAAAGCCGCGCAAAGCTGACACAACCACTGAAAACACTGCAATTCTGTGAACTGAAAATTAACGCAATAGAAGTTACTTATGAACCACCTCTAATAAGGGCAGAAAAACAAGTCAGTAAGTTTGCTTCTAAAGCTCAGTGGAAACACCCAAATAACAAACAGTCCTAAGAACAAGCTCCTTTCTTGCTTTTGTTTCCACATCATTTACTATCAAGGATCTTTGTTCTCTAGGCTACAAACCATCCTCATTACAGATAAAAGGCAACCTTATTAGTGGTCCTTATGACAACTTTTTAGGATAGGAACAAAGCTAAATCAAGACAAAATTTGAGTATCGGTTGCCCCTAACAAACCTAAATACACATACACACAAAAACAACCCCCAAACAACAACAAACAACCCAAACAAATAACAAAACGAAGCAAAACTAAATCAAACCTGTATTTTCCAATTAGCAGCTCAATCCTACAGAAAGGGAAAGTTTATTTCTTCCGAAATGAAAATCGTAAAAATACTGCCACACACCATCTCCCATGTTCTGAATGCAGATCTTGTACAGCTTAAAGCTGCAAGATACACTCAAAAGTCTAAGCTACATAAACCCCAACCACCTTCAGTGGCCCAAGACCCAGCAAAAGGCAACATTCTACCAATACAACCCGAGTAGACAAACCAGCAGTGTTAGCAGTTTGGCTTGAAGCTTCCACTTTCTTTCTTGACAGGGCAGACACTTAAACACGTGTGGATAAACTGGGTTTTCCTAACGGGCTCTCCTCAAAAGGGGTCTTCACGCAAACTACACTTTCCCTAATAATTTTGTACACTGCAACTGCCTGGAAGTACTCGTATTTGTACCTGCCCGAAGAGAAACCATATGTTTTACTCAAATAAGGGCGGCATCCGACAGCCACGCCAGACTTCCCTCGCCCAGGGCACTGCCATGCCCCTGTTTGGAGCGGAGGGGAGCAGAGCAGGGCGCAAGGCGCTGGAAGGTAGCCAGAATCTCACACTGGTGCCTTAGTGAAGACTACTCGCCCCACGCTCTTCACCAGCAACGGCTACTTCCCAGCACAGCACAGCACAACGGAGCTCAAGAGGAGCAGCACCTCGCCAGCGAGGGACGGCGGAGCCCCCTACACCCCACCCCTCCGCCCGGAGAGACGGACCGCAGCCACACGCGTGAGGCGCGAAGCGCGAACACCCAACACACCGCGGCCGGGCTCTGTGACAGGAAGAGAAAAGGACCAGGCGGGAAGCGGCGGGGAGGAGAGGAGAGGAGAGGAGAGAAGAGGCGGGGAGAAGCCGCCCCCCTTCGCCGCCGACCTACCGAGGCCTATGGGAAAACAGCCAGGGCGCACCCGCGCCCTCTTCCGCTCACGCCCCGCGAGTACAGCCACACACGCGTTGCTCCGCCAGCCGCAGCGGCTCCCCAGGCGGGGGCCAAGCGCGCATGCTCACCACACCCCCTCCACCCCGCCCGTAGCGAGTCTCCCGCTCGCCGCACCCTCTCCCCCTCCGCGAATCCCGCCGGGGGCGGGGCTGGGCGGGGCTTCGCGCAGGCGCAGTGGGGAAGGGCGCCGTGTTCCGTTCTCCCCCTCCCCTGCGCCCCGCTGCCCACCCCCACCCCGAGGCCGTTTAAAGGCGGTGGCGCTTTGCGCCCGTTGTGGCAGCAGCGCCGCACCAGGGCTTGCCGCCGCTTCGTCTCTGCGCGCGTAGCGGAAGCGCTGGTGGCTGCCGCCATGTACCGCTACTTGGGGGAGCTGCTGGCGTCCCGCCTGGCCGCCGGCGCGGTGCTGGCGGGCGCGGAGCCGGGCGGGACGGCGGCGGCGGCTGGGGGAGCAGCGGCGGCATGGAGTGGGGGCAGGTGCCCGCGGCGGCACTACTGCGAGGCGGCGAAAAAGGAAGACAACCCGAACTTCTTCAAGATGGTGGAGGGGTTCTTCGACCGCGGCGCCAGCATCGTGGAAGACAAACTGGTGGAGGGGCTGCGCACCCGAGAGAGTATGGAGGACCGGCGCCACCGCGTCCGCGGCATTCTCCGCATCATCAAGCCCTGCAACCATGTGCTTAGTGTCTCCTTCCCCATCAAGCGTGACAACGGCGAGTGGGAGGTGATCGAGGGCTACCGGGCGCAGCACAGCCAACACCGCACCCCCTGCAAGGGAGGTGAGACCCGCCGTCCCCTTGTCCCTTCATCCCCCCCTGGTGTCCGTGGAGGTCCGCAGAGCCTCTGCCCGGTAATTGCTTCCCTCGCCCTGGAATACTGGGGAGGTGACGCTTGATTGCTCTCTGCCCGGCCGGCCAGCGGCCGTTAGCAGCCGTTCCGGCGATGACAGCCAGCAGCGTCCCTCTATCACCTGCAGTATCTGGTATCTGAATGGAAGGCAGGAGCAGGGGCAGAGTGGTTCCTACGCAGCCCTTCAGCGATCTATTGCCCGGGTTGTTATCCGAGGTGTGAGGTCTCACAGCGGCTGGTCGTGTGGTCTTTGCAGTAGACACCGTTGGCCTGGCCTTAGGCAAGGTGAAGGGTGCGAGGGCAGCCTGCGCAGTTAGCGTGACTCAAACCTCCCTAGCGTTTGTTGAAAAACGTGGAAACTCCACGCTTAAAGTGCCTACTCTTGAGGCGGGAGCTGAAGAAGCCGTCGTTTAACACACTGCTTGCTGTGTTCACTAAAGACCAATGCTCGCTCACGAAACGTCAGTAGAGAAAAACAAGTTTTCCCAGCTAGCGGCTGGATACACAGGAAGAGTCAAAAGTAATTTTTCTAGGGAAAGCTGACTTGGTATAGGTGAGGCCAACACCATGCCTGTTGTACAAGGGGACTGGGAGGGTCAGTCCCACCAGAGCTGAATTCATGTGGCACCAGCTCTGATCTCAGAGGAATCGAACTTCCTTTTAGTGCAGCATAGATGTCACTTCCTTGAAAAACAAATACAGATGTCCTTTGCCATAACTTACTGAGGAGTTCTGATCTTTGTGGACAGTTAAGTATTGGAGGCTGTTTCAGGGCTGTGTCTCAAACTAGGGCTTCTATGATCTGCAAATACATTTCTTTTTTTCTTCAGCATAGACCAGCTTTGTGGTGAATGATGGTGGTTGCTGAAAGAAAAGATTTATTTGTAAATTCTGATCAGTGACTGACTTTGAGACTAGAGTAGGAAAGATGTTCCTAGGTTAATGTGTTCTTGATAATCAGTTTGGTGTATATGACATAGGAGATTTTCTCTTTGCAGCACAATTAGTCTGTCCTGCTAATGTTTCCTAGCTTTAAAAAATAAAATATGTAGTGAGTGTCCCGTGACATGCTTAATTCTTAGCCAGAAGGGACTAACTCAACTTCTGGTGCTTCCTTGCAACAAGAGTTATCGGCATCAGACTTAGTTGTGACTGAAGTCAGGTATGGTTGATGCTTACTGTGTGTGGACCTACTGTTTACAGCAATGGCAGAGAATTTCCTTTAAAATAGTGATGAGTTGTTAGACTGCTGTTTTGTCACTGCTTAGGTTGTTACTTTTTGCTGCTGTTTACAGAAAGTCATTTTCTGTACAGCCCGTGTTTCTTGTAAGATCCCCTCTTGTATACCAAAATACAGTTCAGTGGTAATTGAAGTAACAAGATAGTAGTTTATGTATGATAATGTCTAATATTTCACATTAGTATTGCTCAAAATGGAAGGAATTAATGTTTTCACAACAAAGAAGTGGAAAAGACTTTGTATATGAACAAAAAGCACCAGTTGGGTGCTGGATACCATCTGTTCTGATACCTGTATTTCTAAATGCTTCACAGAATTTCTTGATTTTCAGTAGCATTTCTTAGGTCTGTCTGCACTGAAGCATTTCTGGAAAGTTACAACTGTAAATTTCAAGGCAATCTGAAGTGACAGCTAAAGAAGATATAAAGTCTCAATAGTATGTAATTTTCTTCCTGTGCTGCTCTCTGCTCCGGGTGGGCTTAGGGAAGGAATTGCAAATGTTCTTTCCTTTCCAGTCTTTTCAGTGTAGTGATCATTAATGGTTTTCACCTTCTAATGCTCTATAGGGATTTGCTCACTGTCAGATGACACAGCTGGCTTTGCAGTAAATTTAAATGGGACATGAGATAAGTGTAGATGGACTACTTGAAACCTGCTGTGCAAAAAAGGTGGGAGGAATTAGAACACTTCTATTTAAATTGGAAAGAACAGGAATGTTAAAGGTATTTCTGCATTTATGATGTATTAGATCCACCCAGAATATACCAACAACTTGACCTTTTGTCTAGAAGTGATGTTTAAACTAGAATCCTAGTAGATTCCAAAGGGAAAAAAACAAGAACACCTACCTCACTCCCCCCAAAAAAACACCAAAAACCTCCAAATGAAACAAACAGTTTTCCCTCCCAGCAAAGCCTAGATAAATAAATTCAGGCTCCATAGGGTTATGAAGTGGAAAAACTTGGTGAGGTGGGTGTCCCGGGCACTGTGGAGCTCACAGTCTGATGAAGATAATTCACACCAGCAAGAAACAGCAAGGGACATAGGGCACCTTTTAAAAGACGGTATGAGTTGGCATCTGGAAGGCTTGCAGAGTAGTAAGAGAAGCACAGCTTCCAGATCTTTTCAGATGCAGTAACTGTGAACTTTAAATCTGCACTTACTGAAAAAGAAAGTTTGTTAAAATTAAGGCTCCCCATACTGTATGTTTTATATATTTTATTTTTTTTATTTTTAAGGATGTGTATTTGGTACTAAGAAACAGCGTTTATTTTCTGCTAGCAAATATGGATGCATTGTCATCTCTCTCATTTTCTTAACCATTGTGCTTTAAAAGCTCATCTCTTGTAGTTTTTGAGTTTTACATAAGCTGAAGAATAAGAGATCCTGTTTAGAGAATATTAAATACTGTTCTTTATGCAAATTAGACAAATGATCAAGGTGTACTTTAAGATTCAGGTGTGGAATGCAGGAAAAAAATGTTTTTAGGTCTTAAATTTAGTTCCTCATTTCTTTTGTACATCCATACCAAAATACCTCATTAGCAACTGTAAGTTACTTCTGCATACCTTTTTGTTTGTAAGATCATCTACAGATTTAACTGTGAACTAATGAAGAATTTGTACTGTAAATCTAATTTAAAAAAAAAAGTAAATGCTCTAAACCTGTAGACAGCTGAATTTCTTGAGGAAAGAGAGACTAAAAACATTTGAATTATCTCCACTTAAGGAGCCTTAAATGGCTGTAGGTTAATACTATAGTAGCTAGATTATGTGCCTTCTGTCACAGATGTCAGCCTCAGTTTCTTTGCCTGCTCATTCTCTTCTGGATGAGACCTCAACCCCTGCTCAGTAGTCCAGCCCAAATCTGGAAAGTGCCAAACTTCTTAATGCAAGATTGATCTTTATGAAGCGAGTTTAACACTTGCATGTGCATGTCATGATACCTGCCAGTATCTGCTTCCTCTGTCCTTCTGTACCTCCTTCTCTGCTGGCTTCTCTCTTGCCTGAAAGTAGAAATAAGTCAGCAGTGAATGCCAGAAGGGGTCTGCTTTGACAATAAGACTTCTGAATGGATGGACAACTGTGACATATTGCAGAAATGGAGTGGCAGACCACATGGATTGGGCTGGGTGAGAGCAAATTTAAGATCAGTCTTGCGTGTTCTGTGTAGGTGAACTACATCTTGGTTGGGAACACGACTATCTTATTTCTATTCAAGAAGCTAAATGCTCTTAATACCCTAGTTCTAGTAATCTAAGGCATAGTTAATAAAAATAGGAAGTTATTTAATGGCTTATCCTACTCTCCTCTCTCAAAACAGGTGTAGAAACACAAGTCAACTTGATTTTGTTGGACACAGTTGTCACTACACGGTAGTGCAGGTGATTCTTCATTGAGTCAAGAGAAGTGCTTTTCAGGAGAACTGGCACTAGGTACTGAAACATGCTTTCTTTCCAGTTTATAACTTGTGGGTTTTTTTCCACCTCATTGAGAGAATCCAGAAATAATATTTCTTGTTGTATTTTGTGGTGCTTACCTATTTCATTGCTGTAGAAATTAATCCTTAATTCCTACTTTGGGGGTTGCAAAATTTTGCCATTCAAGAAGGTGGTGATTTTTTTTTTTCTTTTGGTGTGCTTCTCTTCTGTGCTTTAGGAATCTTTGCAGAATGGTCATGAATATACCCATTGAAGTGGTAGCACTCACAGTATGTCCAGCACACAAGTCCAAGTTTTTAAGACTGTTTTCTGCAATTTAACTGTTTGCTGGAAAGGAAAATTTTTAGATGCTTCCTCATCCCATTGAGAACATAGGAGATAAGCAGTTTTCTTTGTGTGTTGGAACTCAAGTTGCTTATGATCCAAACTTAGTATTCATACAACTGGGCTGATGCTGCGTGGTAGCTGAAGTAATGCTGGAGGGTCAGATCACTCTTTCTTTTGCTTATGTGATGAGTTGCATGCTAGTGGCCAGCACTAACAGGAAACCACAGCTGCTGTTGTCACTGCACTGACAGCTGCCTGAAGAACTAAAACATACCAAATAGGGTACAGGAAATGAGATGGCTAAATACAGATGACTGTTGAAAAGAACTCTGACAGTGCCTACTTAAAATTATTTACAAAGATTCATTATTTTATCAGGTTCTGTGAAAGGTGTAAAACTGGTTAAGCTGCTTTTTCATGTGGCTGCTGACAGCTGTTTTCATTAGTAGAACAGTTTCGGAAAATAGAATAAGCTTATTGAGCTATTACCTGCTTAGTAGTATGGAAATGATTCCATGTTTATTAGGCAGCATCTACTGTGGGGATAAAGCTATTAAGCTGCTTTAAAATTTTTTTAAAGCCTTTTCATGTTAACGAACTGTCCAACAGGTCTGTTATCAATGAAAGCAAATGAAGCAGAGCTGGGAAACAACCTAACCTTTTGTTTATGGTCACCCAAACTGCCTTAATCAAGTCTCAGCTGCTTCCTTAGTTCAGCAAGGCTTTTTAAAACTATCTTTAGTTCCAGACTAGTTTTAGTCTTTCACTTAAATAGGAATTTTGCAAAACTTTGCTATATGTTACTTTGAAGTTGCAAAGTTTTGTATGCAGACAAATGATTCTTAACTTCATTTATTAGTTGATTTGGAGGTGAATTAATCTTATTTCCTGTGTGGTGCTGCCTTGGCTGGTTAGTGGAAGGAGCTATTCTATGTGACAAAATTTTTGTCCTGGTTTTGGCTACTTTTCTTCTGCCTGTAAGGATCTATCCTCATTTGACTTATGGGTTTATATTAATGAGTTTCTTACTGCATAAGGTGACATTTATTCATGTTAACTTTGCTGTGGTTTTTCCAATTGCAGAGATCTAAGGCTGATGCTAATCTTGGTGCCCAGCCATCAGATAGTTTCTGTTATACACATTGTCTCGTCTAAAACAGTATACACATACGTGCAAGAGTTGGACCAGTACCAACCCCATGTACTGCCTTGGCTATTGTGACATTGTTTATTCCCTTTTGTAAGTGAGGAAAGTAAGAAGTAATGCTGTAAGATATCTTGACTTCATCAAACTCTGTTTATCCTGGGGTTGTATTGGTGGCTTAGCTTGTTTAAGTCATGCACTGATAAAAGCTCTGAGGTCATGTCTTTGGCCTAGGGGTCTTCAAGGATAATACATGGAAATGTACCTAGGGACCCTGCAACAGGTGGAACTATAACATAGACCATCTGTAACCTGAAATAAACCATGGAAACTGATCAAACTTCAAAGGAGTAAGTTTTACAGAAAAAAAAAGGGGGTTAGTTAGCTTAACTGTGTTAACACTTGCTAGCTAAAGCTTATACAAATGCCTTATTTTATACCTCTCTGTCCTCTTCCTGTAGCTTACTTTACTTTACAACTAGTTCAACAGTGGTTATGTGTTTAAATGGCAAACTGAAAAATAAAGAAGGACAAGGAATGGGGTGTCCTGTGTTTTGCTGTTGCAGTTCTCAGTGAACTCTATCAGTTTTGTAGTTTTACCTCTGGTACTCTTGTAGGAGGCTATTCCGTGCTCTTCTAGCTATGAATCTTTTCAGTCTCGGCTTTCTCATATAAATCAGCTCATACTGTTTGTGCAGTAGCCAGCTTTGTCCTTGATCTTCTATAGTTGTTTTCCCTTGCTACTGTTGGTTCCTTGTCTATTTATAGAGATATCATACCACTCTCAGCATTGGGCTTTCTGGATAAACACGTGTTGGAGGGGGTGAGAAGGGGAATCTCTTGTGTGATAATCTCCCTCCTGTTCCCTGGGTCATCCTAGCAGGTATTCTTTGCATGAATTGCAACAGCTTCATCTCGTTAGGAAATAAACTCTTAGGAAGAGCATGGAATTTGCCTGCTTCGTGTCAGCACTGTGGTGGCTTTAGCTTATTGTTTTATGGTTTCTGTGGTATTTGGACTAGCCACGGCCAGCTCATGTGTTATTTCCGCCCTCTGCACACACCCATGCACTTGGTATTAATATCTACATGGAAGTAGTGTTACTGCATCTCTCTGTATCAGTCCTTGTTACTACAGTGTTGAGTGCATCTTAATGAGGAACCTAATCCTTTAGGTAGGGTTGAGGTAGTTCTGTAAGTGAGACTCTAATTTGTAGGCATAATCTAAGTGCATACATTCAGGTAATATGCCTAGTGGTAATACTGAATATCTCATATTTGCATTTAAAACACAAGGTCTTACTAATGCACTGTACTTTATTTTTTTAATAGGTAATATTACTGTTTTTTCTCTGTATGGAATGAAATACATGTGTATATGTTTAAGTATATTTCAAGTGTAAGTATAGCTTATTAAAAATATTCAGGAAGTGCTATACTGAAGTATTCTGTCTGGTTGACTGCCTTATGGTCACTGAATAGATACTTTTGGTTAAATCAGAATGGGGTGTATGTTCATAGGGGAATCTTCCCTGCCCCAGGTTATAGCTGCCTAATGCTGTGAGGGAAAAGATAAATATTTTTATCTCCTCTCATGTCAGCTAGTTAACTGAATTTAGGATTGAGTAGTTCTTGTTGCCAGTTGGTATACAGTAATCATCATTTCCAGCACTGAATTACTCATCTGGCTTTGTTAGGTTTGTCTGGAATTTCTTTGTCATCAATAATTACAAACTTGTCATTGTGCTGTTTACCACAATTTCCAAATGGTTAAATAAGGCTAAGCACTTTTCTTCTAGGGAAAGCTGGATTTTATTTTTTTTTCTGGATTTAGAAAAATGTGCTGAAAGCCTAAGGATTGTTTTGAAGATCTGTTCCTGCTGTTTTAGGTATCAGAGATTACTTAAGAATTTTATAATAGTATAATCGCAGTCTCACTTGTTTACTTCCTAAATTTCATGTAAATGAAAATTTTATACATAATCCAGAGTTAAAACATCAAGAAACTAAGGCATTGCAATAATGCTTATTTATGGGGTTTGGGGATTTTGATGAAGAGTTTGAACAAGATGTGCATCTTTACTGAAGCTCTTGACTCTGGATGTCATGTCAGCCTTTGGACAGGGTCAGGCAAGCTGTTAACCCTCAGAGCCACTGCAGAATCCAGTGTTGCTGATTGGGAGATTAGTATAGCTGTAGTCACTTGTAAAACCTTTTGAAAGAGATAAGGAAATATGTTCTGCTGACTACTGTATGGATGTGTAGGTTAGCTGCTGCTTTGGAACGCTTGTTTGATGAGCAAGCAATTTGCAAATAGAGGTGAGCAGAGCAAATGCATCATCTTAACAGGAATTGTCATCTGTAAAGGACCCAAATTAGTTTCAAAGTTCAAAAGATCTTCACAACTAGAAGAAAACACTGAAGTCAAAGCAGGATGAAAGCTTTAGTTAGTCATTAACAATTCAGGTTGAGGTGCAAAACTGTTCCAGGTTCTGGGGAACTTGAGAAACTTGCAAGATAGTTAGCTCAGGAGGAGTAGTGCACAGAGTATTTTGTCCTGAACTGTTACTATGGCTACTGTTTAGTTTTGAGACTTGTCTTTGAATACTTCATGCTCATTAATGTTGAGGACATACATAGATATTACTATTTAAGATAACTGCACTTAGAAAATCAGGTAATGATGACAGCAACTTCTTTAAGTGTAGATTTTTAGGTGTACTAAAAAGGCAATAATCTTCCTTGAAGAGCCGGTGGTTCTCAACATCATAGACCACTGAAATCTTGTAAAAAAACCTCGTAAAATTGTATACGCAGTTTTCTTTGAAATAAAGATACTTGTTGCATGCCTGTTAGTACACTCTGTATTACAAACAGGCTGAATTAAAGGATAACTGCTCTTCTTACAGAATCCAAAATGCAACCTTACTGATAATTACTACTTTGATATTTATTTGAAAAGTGTTTCAAGTGTTTTGCTATCTTCATTTGGAAAAGTGAAAATTAATCCATAAGCATCCAAGAAGCTAAGCTTAAATCATGAGCAAATTTTACTCTGGCTAAAACAAGTATTGAGCTTGGTGCAAGAGGTAACTGAGTGAAGTATAATATATCCGAAATACAGATTGCGAAACCAGAAAATTTAAAAAATATAGATACTGCAATGTG
This sequence comes from Pezoporus occidentalis, assembly GCF_034315485.1. Taxonomy (NCBI): domain Eukaryota; kingdom Metazoa; phylum Chordata; class Aves; order Psittaciformes; family Psittacidae; genus Pezoporus; species Pezoporus occidentalis. The sequence goes on along the minus strand of NW_026913900.1, from coordinate 404,434 downwards.
ATGATAAAGCCTTCTCTTTATACTGAACAATAGTGAAACAAAATTAAACTGAAAACATTTCCTCATCTAAAAGGTCTTGTGCATAGAAAACAAAGTCGCTTAGCATACTGTTTAACTTCTTGGGGTGTGGCAAGGAAAGAGAATTCTCAACTAGAACAAGAATTTATGTTTCCCAATGAAAAGTATTTTCCATGGTAGTGAGTCATACTGTAACTTGAGGCTTTCTTCAAACTATTTTTTTGTAGCTAGTTTGCTGTAAAAGTCACCAGTTTCCAGAAACTTACTGTGTGGTACTTGCCATGGTTTAGAAAAATTAAAATCTTTCGGCATAGCAGTGACTTTCATTTGCTTCTGTATTAAAAAAAATAATAAAAAAAAAACTTGAGTATTTTATCTGTGTTTATGGTCCATTTTTAGACTCAGGCTATTGAATGCATAGTAGCACTGCCAAAAGAGCCAAACAAATGCATGGCAATACTCTCCTGCCAAATTAGGAAGCTGTCAAACTAAATTTCAGTGATGTACAAATAGAATAGAAATTAAGTCTTTTATCTTTGTGCATCCCCTTGCAGATGGAATGTACAGCATTCTCAGATGCCTGCTTCTCATCAGTCCTAACAGCTTAGCACAAATAACTTCCCTGTCAAGAGATGGGCCTCCTATAGAGTGATTTCAATTCCTGAAAATGGTAATTGGCTGAATTGTGAAAAAGAATGAAATGTTAGTACGTCTTAAATGTTATCCACGCCTGCCATAGAAAGGAAAAAACATCACACCTGTGAGGAAACCTGGAATCCACACTCTGAATTTTGCCTTACACTGTAATGGAAGTTTTTAGCAGATAAACTGAAAGTGGCTAGTGAGGTCAGCACAGCTCTTGGAATTGGCGAGTCTCCCCCTCCAGCAGATAAAGCCTGCAAACAAGCCATTTTGATTAGAACTGTTAAAAAAGGCTAGAAAAGAAGCCAAGTCTTGCTCAGAAATATGAAGTTGTCCAGAAAAAGACAGTTACAGCCTCAAGTCTGAAAGTTTTCCCTATTTGGGTACATGTACGTGGGTGACAAAAAGGCAACTTGGCTGAAAGCCTTACAGTGTTTGGTTAGTCTTCGGGCTTTTTCTGTATTTTCCTTGGAATGAAAGTTTAATATTTATTACAATAAAGTTTGTAGTAAGCCATGACTGTAATACAAGGACACTGGAGATAGAACTGTTTAGCATGTGTTTGAGTGTGCTAGTTAAACTGCTCCTTGTTCACCTTTTCAGATCCCATCTTCCATATGATGTGCAGAAGAGGCTGCTTGCTCCTTTCATATTTTTCTTCCCTGTCAAAAAGTATAAAGTAACTATTCCCAACTATTTAATCCCCCTGCTGCTTTCCATATATCAATAAGTAACATTTGGTGTGCCTGCAGGAGTATAGTTACAGCAAAACTACTTTGTATATGCAACTTTAAATTTTAATAAATATATAGCTTGAATAAATACACAGTGGTCTAGTTCAGCTGGGATGGAGGGGCAGAGTACATTTTTGTCCAGCATAGATTGTGGCTTCAACGTTGGCTGGCCTGAGCAGTGCTCAAATGAGACCTGTCCCCAGAGTACCCACTCAGCCAACAGAGAACTGCCCCCCGGCAGGACAGTCAGTGCCATAGGTGTTGCTTTTTTCTTGCTCAGGGCCTGGCAAGAAGGATAACTGCTCCTCTGAAGGATCAGAGTAAGGCATGTTAAAAAAAAACAACATGTATGTTGCAACTGTGACTGGTCTGTTGGGCTTTGATAGATTCCACTTACATTTTGAATATTACTTCCTGTGACAAGGTTCTTGAAATCCCAGATATGAATACCTTACAGCTATTTAAGTCAGGAACTAGTTAGTTTGCTTTTGGAGACCACCCTTCCCCCATAGACACACTAAATTTAAATTCTGTTGTGCAGAGGCACGATACTTTCTTTTACCAATTGAACTTGCATAAAGCAGCACTTGGCCCTCAGCTTTATTTGAGCAGCACTCAGTTCCTTTGAATCTGGGATTGTTTCCAGAGCATTCAGGAATGGCTTCCATAGCAGCACAGTACTTTAGTTTGGGTAATGTATGCTGGCATTTTTTCACTCCTAAGGACCTGAATATGGTCTTCTCTGTACATAATAGGAAATTTGTGGTGCTTTGTCCTGACATCTGAGGGACACTCTGTGCCTGCTACAAACTACCGTGCAACTTGGCACAGCCTACAGCCAAGGATTTGGGGAGCAGAGGTGGGAATGATAAATTCTTCATGGCTCTGTTAAATGCTTAGTGATGTAGGAGAATGTTGGATAGAAGATAATATATAGCTGTAGGGTTTGTTTTTATTATCAGTGGCCACATGATTTTGAGCACTGTGTTGATCTTAAACATCATGTTTAGGGTTCTGTGTATGTGTGCTGTCAGTTTGGTTGAATGTTTTCTGCTCTGCAGCTGCCTCCAGAATACGTGAATTTTAATTTTGAATGCAGTCAATTTATTGCGCAGCTACAACCTATTTCTTTAGAAGGCTGGTAAGAGTCAGGCAGGTGACAAATCTCCCTATCTTTATGTAATCATTTTCCACTCAGTTTTGAACTGCTGTGAAGACTGGGATAACCCAATGCATCCAAGCCGTTATCAGACCACAGCTACTACAATTTGCATCTGTACCACCTGTCAGCATGCACTTGCAGTTCTGCTGAATGGCTCAGAGAAGAGAATGCAGGCTTGGGCTGGCTTCCATGTGGGTGCAGGCTGGGTGGCCCTGGTCACGCAAGCTTGCTACTGGGATAGAGTTACTCCATTAAAATGTTTTGAACAAGTTTGAATTAATGGAGTGGATTGATGCTTTTTGTTATGTGACTGTGCTTAGTAGCTACAGCCTTGAAGCTACATATGGCTCATAACAGGAGATTGCATTACTGTAGCGAAAATATCTTGATTATAACCTGTACTGATAGGTTATGTGAAGGAACAAAGTTCATCTTGTATGTACAGTGAATGAAGTCCAGAGCTAAAAATCTTACAGAATGCAGATGAGCTTTATCAGTCTCTCGAAAACTGTACTTCTAGTTACCTATCAGCTTGTCTCATCTTCATCACAAGTAATACTCACTTTTCTTCCAAGGTTGAGTACTGCTGTTAAACTACTTAATTGAGAACTACTGAAGTCTTGAATTTCTGCTAAGTAAAAGATATTTAAGTAGGAGAATGGGTAATTGTTCTTCAACTCTTAAAACAAGTAAGTTGATAAATTACATAATCGTATCTTACAGGTGGCTGGTATAGAAGTAACCTTCCCAATTTATAAATACCTAAGAAGTTGTTCAGTGAATTCCTTTTTTTCTCATGTGTCTCTTACAGGTATTCGTTATAGTTTGGATGTTAGTGTGGATGAAGTGAAAGCCTTAGCATCTCTAATGACATACAAATGTGCTGTGGTTGGTAAGTGATAATTTTTCAAGCAAGGATACAATCTTTAATTTCACTTAGTACTGATGTAATTTACATAAAAGCCATTTAAAGGTGCTAGATCAGACCCTGATCTGACTAAAGTCTGTCACAAGATGGGAAAAATACATAGTGACCAAAATAATAATACATATTCCCTCTGCTGTTACTGTAGATGCTTGAATAAAGTTGCATTTTCATTTGAAAAGTCAGAATTCTGCTAGCTACCACCTCCTTTAAAATGCTGCATCTTGAACTCAAATCAAAGTATGACAAACTTGGATTAGGAGGGGGCTAATTTTAGGGGGAACAGATGGAGGCTGAAAAGGACTCAGGGAGGGAAACTGTGGGGAGAGAAGGGTAAAGTTCCTTTATGGGTTATAAAGAAGTATATTTCATACATGACTACTAAACTTTAGGGGAGTTTGGAGAGAATTTGCATATTACGTATAAGAAAACAAAATAAATTTTGTTTATAAAGACACTTCACTTATGAATTCCAAAGTAAAATTTTTTGAGCTAAATCAGTAAAATCTAAACTGTAGAACTCACTGTTTCTACAAATGCCAAGTACAAGAGCTTGAAGTGTAGGAAATTTAAATCATGAACATCTAAGTTTTGGAGACCATTTTCAAGCTGCCCTTGAAAGATTTCCCATTTCTATAGGAATACCTAAATGATATAGCTTAAACTTGTGAAGCCCTGAATGTGGCAAAACCAAATTCACTACTAAAATCAAAGATACAGGTATTCACACATATTACTGATGTGTTCTGCCTTTGTTGTTGAAAAAGTAAAATAATTTTCCTTTGCATTCTTGTAGATGTGCCATTTGGTGGGGCAAAGGCTGGTGTCAAGATCAATCCCAAGAACTACACAGTAAGCTTAATAATAGATGAAATTTCAGTTTTCTGCAGTACTGAAGCCAGCCAGTTAAAAAAAACTCTTCTAAGGTCATTATTGACCACTTAAAACTTCCTGCCTCTTCTGCCTCTGTAGAGGCTTGTGCATGCCATAGGTAGGAAAAGAATTCCTTAAAAGTCTGTGTTTCAGAGGTGGAATATTCAATATTCAACTTACCACTTTTTTTCCTTGAAGTCAGGAAAATACAAATAATTTAGAACCTGAACTTTTAGCAGGTTGATACTTTTAATAAAGGCTTAAATTAAATTACTCTTAGAAAAATAGTAAATATTTTTGTCTATTTTGACAAATAGTTTTATGCTTTATTAAACTTTTCTATGCAGTTCCATATGAATAATAACTAACTAGGCTTATAAAAGGTTTATTGCAGGCTTGTCACCTTGCCCTAATTAAAATAACTTATACAGAAAGGAATACTAGAATATGTAGCAGATATTCTAAGCTCAAAACTGCTGTGAGGATTTGTGTGAAGTTGTTCAACTGTGGTGGTTACACAGCTGGCAGCCCAGCTATTGCTGGTTATAAATCTCTGTCATAGGATATCAGATTTGTTTACTGGAAATCTCTGCTACAAGCACAGGTTCTTCCCGTACCATACTCCCGACTTCTTGTGGATCAGAATGTGTAGAAAGAAAGCTGAATCGGTCCTTGTGCTGCCTGAATTCTAAGGGTCTGTCAGGGAGTGGCATATGAATTACATTAATATATGAATCATCCTTTCTTCTAAAAGAAAAGGGCATCTCTTTATACTTGGGCATAAGTTCTAGCCAATATTCATAAACACTAATGATTTCTTGTGATATTTATTGCATTTTCTCTATAGGACAATGAATTGGAAAAGATCACAAGAAGGTTTACCATGGAGCTTGCAAAAAAGGGCTTTATAGGTATGTTGTGCAATTTTACTATTAAAAATTAGGAATCTGATCTACTGTGCATTGACAGCACCCACTAGATAGTGTCCTTAAATAACCATGTTTTTGAGAGCTGTAAATAATTTGGGTACAGTACTTTCAGCAAAGAGCCACAAAGAATTGAGTCATTGCATCTTAGTGGATTTTAAAGGGAGCTGTCTTAACCTTTTTCTTGTGGCTGTTCCGCTGTGAAAAGCCACAAAAGCTGAGCTCACAGGATCCGAAATGAATCACATTTCTCTTAGAGATATGTTATAAAACAGTGACAGTCTGTTGCAATTTTAATCTCCAATATCACTCTTCACTGTTACTGTTTCCTGTAGTCTCATTTGAGGCTTTTGGCAGATATCTGAGGAAACACAGGAAGGAAATAGAAGGTCCACCCCAGAGAAAGTTGATGGCTTCATCCATGGCAACCACAGACTGCAAGGATAGGCAAAAAGCATAGGTGCCTATTCTAACAACCTCAGATTCTGTAATGTTACTAGGTGTTTGATTCAGACTCTCAACCCACAGTTGTTTTGATAGCTTGCTGTCTGGCATTGCTATCTGGAAGTCTCCTCTGGATAAAGCTGAACGTTACTAGCTCAACTTGTAATTAAATGGAGGATTTTACCTAAAGGAGATTCTTATTCAAGGGAATAAGAAGGCATGTAACTAGTTAAAGGTCTGTCATGTATTCCTGATGTCTGGGAACGTATATCCATTTATCTGCATTTTCTTGCTCTTCAGCCAGAGTGTTTGTCATATGCTCTTCCAGCCAGAGTGTTTCTCATCTAAATTAAGCTTCTGTATAAACACACTTATTGATGTGACATGTGACTAGGGTAATACTGTACACTATGCCAGCTATGGTGATTGTTAGTTCAGTGACAATTAAAATGGTTTGACTAAATCTGTCTTCACTTTTGATTCTATGGTAGGCCAAAGCTTTCATAAACTGTTTAAAAACACTTAAGAAAAAAAATTGGTAGAGGCACAGTTGCACTTAAAATCTTGCTGAGCAAGTCCCTCTCATCTTAAATAGGTTGGGCCAATGCTATTTTTAGTTATCTAATAAAAACAGGCAGAATTTGTTCCTTCAAGGGTTTATTTAATCAAGAAAGATGTAGTGTCTGTTTCTTGAAGTGGGTGGTAAAATCAAATGCATATGCTAGAGTACAATGACTAGGAATAGCCTATCTTCAATTTTTAAACACAGGAACAAAAAGGAAATTCTAATTAAAAAGAACAAAACAAACAAAAAAAACCCCAGCAAACCAAAACCACACAACACCAAACAACCAATTGGATGAAAAAACGCAATTAACATCATGATTTATAGAAATCATTACCTAGGTAGTGCCCTTCCTGTTGTTACAGCAATGATCATCAAAAAACCCATAAATGCTTTTGATGCAATACCTTACTCTTACTCTGACTTTTTATTGACAAACTGACCTTCATTTTACTGAATGGCTTTTGTGAAAAGTTGGAGGTTTTGACAGGATTGTACAAATACATGATACGGCATCTAAGACTGAATCTGTCTGTATCTGCTGCTTGCATAATAAACTGGGGATAAAACAGGAAGTTATTCTCTGCCAAGGTCTGCACAGTTCCCAAGGGAATAATAGTTGAAGAGAACTATTCATGTTTGATCCTTAAAAGCCGTTTTCACCTTTGCCAACAGGACCTGGTGTTGATGTGCCTGCTCCTGATATGAGTACAGGGGAGAGGGAGATGTCCTGGATTGCTGACACCTATGCCAGTACCATAGGACACTATGTAAGTTTTGAGCAGAGGCTTTGAAGTAAAAGAGCTTTCTTGGTCTTTGCAGAAATCCTTTTATCTAGAAATTTATTACTGTGCTGCTTAACCATACAATTTTATTTCATTATGTGGATCTAAAGGTATTCTTTCAAGTTGTAACCACTGAATTGGTACAAGGTAAGGAAACCTTAGCTTACACGGATAAGGAAAAATAGCTTTAAGGTTAATGCGTTTACAGTAGGCTTAAGTTTGTCTGGTACAGTACTGATTAGAACTGTTCAGCAGAAAGAAAATACACTGTTTTTAAACATCTTGTACATAGTCTAAAGTTGGTTTCTATTTCTATATAATATATAATGAAAAAATAGTATAATAATAATGAAAAATACTAATTCGACATTATTAAACAATTAGCTCATAATACTTGGTATAGTCTTAAAATATGGAAATCTTTCAATTTCAGACTTTGAATTAACTAATGTTATTACATAAATGCTTTATGCATTCAAGAGACCATGTAAAGTAATTAAACACTATTAGTAAAACCTGTAAAAATATTAAAGTTCTCTGAGGTCCCCTGAAAGTAACAAGTAATCAGTGTGTACTTCAGCAAATTCTCAAAAATGTATAGCAAACAGACATTCATATAATTTATTGCCCAAAAAGCAATAGAAAAATTAAAGTTTGGTGTTTTTTTAGTATTTTTTAATTATAGCCTTTAATTGGGCCTTTGTCTTATATTGCTGGGGTTATTTGCCAAGCCACTCTCCATAATGTTTGAGAAGTCCTGTCAGTCAGGTGAGGTCCCTGGTGACTGGAAATAGGGCAATATCACACTAATTTTTAAAAGAGGAAGAAAGGAGGACCCTGAGAACTACTAGCCTCTCCGCCTCACCTCTGCCTGAGAAGATCATGGAACAGATCCTTCTAGGAACTCTGCTAAGGCACATGGAGGACAGGGAGGTGATACGAGACAGCCAGCCTGACTTCACCAAGGACAGGTCCTGCCTGACCGACCTAGTGGCCTTCTATGATGGAGTTACTACATCAGTGGATAAAGGAAGGCTATGGATGTTGTTTATCTGGACTTCTGGAGATCCTTTGACACAGTCCCCCACAGCATCCTTCTCTCTAAATTGGAGAGAGATGGATTTGATGGGTGGTCTGTTGAGTAGATGAGGAATTGGCTACATGGTTGCATCCAGAGGGTAGTGGTCAACGGTCCAATGTCTGGGTGGAGATCAGTGACAGGTGGCATCCTTCAGGGGTCTGTACTGGGACCAGTACTGTTTAATATCTTCATCAGTGACATAGACAGTGGATTGAGTGTGCTGTCAGCAAGTTTGCAGACGACACCAAGCTGAGTGGCGCAGTTGATACACCCCAGGGCTGGGAAGCTATCCAGAGGGACTTGGACTTGAGAGGTGGGCCTTTGCAAATCTCATGAGGTTCAACAATTCAAGTGCAGAGCCCTCACCTTGGTCGGGGCAACCCCTCTTATCAATACAGGCTGGGGGATGAAGAGCTCAAGAGTATCTATCTCTGAGGAGAAGAACTTGGAGGAATTGGTGGATGAAAGATTGGACATGAGCCAGCACTGTGTGCTTTCAGCCCAGAAGTCCAATTGTATCTTGGGCTGCATCAAAAGGAGCATGGCCAGCAGGTCAAGGAAAATGGTTCTGGCCCTCTGCTCAACTCTGGAGCTCTGGAATCCTCAGTACAAAAAAGACATGGACTTGTTGGAGAAGGTCCAGATGAGGGCCACAGGGATCAAAGGGATGGAACACCTCTCCTGTGAGGAGAGGCTGCAAGAGTTGGGGGTTTTCAGCCTGGAGAAGAGAAGGCTCTAGGGAAACGTTACTGCAGCCTTTCAGTTCTTAAAAGGGGCCTATAAGACAGATAGGGAGAGACTTTTTAGCAGGGCCCGTTGTGGTGGGACAAGGGGTGATGGTCTTAAACTGAAAGAGGGGAGATACGGGCTGGATGTGAGGAAGAAATCTTTTACAACGAGGGTGGTGAAACACTGGAACAGCTTGTTGTCCTGGGTTCAGCAGTAGCATTGTGATGTGATTATTAATCCAAAACAATAAATGCTTATCACAAATACGATTAGACGCACTCCGGTCAGATCTGTTGTTATCTCAAATCTTTGTGCCCCATGTTGGCCACCAAAAAGAACTGTCGTGGTTTAAGCCCAGCCAGCAACCCAGAACCATGCAGCCGCTCGCTCACTCCCCACTCTTCCTCCCCCTGCTCCTGGAGGGGTGGGGAGGAGAATCGAAAGAATGTAACTCCCACAGGTTGAGATAAGAGCAGTCCAGTAACTAAGGTATAACACAAATCACTACTGCTACCACCAATAATAATAATGATAAGGGAAATAACAATGGAAGAGAATACAACCGCTCACCACCCGCCAACTGATACCCCACCCAACTGAGCAGTGATCTAGCCCTTCCGGGTAACTGCCCCCAGTTCTACATCCTGGGCATGACGTGCTGTGGTATGGAATACCTCTTTGGCCAATTTGGGTCAGGTGTCCTGTCTCTGTTTCCTCCCGGCTTCCCCTCCTCCCTGGCAGAGCACGAGGGTCAGAAAGTCCTTGGTTAGAGTAAACATTACTGAGCACCAATTAAAAACATCGGTGTTATCAGTGTTGTTCCCAGGCTGAAAGTCAAAAACACAGCACTGCACCAGCTACTAAGAAGGAGAAAAATGACTGCTACTGCTGAACCCAGGACACTTGTCCAGAGAGGTGATGTATGCACTGTCCCTGGAGACATTCAAGGATGTTGTTCTGGGCAACCTGATCTAGTTCAGGATGTCTCTGCTCATTGTGAGGGTGTTGGACCAGGTGAGCTTTGAAGGTCCCTTCCCACCCAAACTATTTATGATATTTATACCTGTTTTGCCTGCACCAAAAACATAACTTTTGACCAAATACTTTTGTTGTGTGCTTTTGACAGGTTGCATGAAAGCAAAATGTATTATGGACAACTTATTTCTTAAGGGTCTACTGCCTATGCTACCCAAACTTTCTAGTTTCTCTTTCAGAGATGTTGTGAGCTTTTTTTTTACTTTCTGCAATCCTCTCCAACAGTTGCTTAGGAAAAACAGGGAGGGGGGTGTACAGTACAGCCACCCAACATGTATTTCTGGCAAGGTGCCTGTTAAATAGGGATATTGCTATACAACATTGTTTTTTCTTATTCACATACAGAAATATTTTATTTCAAACTTTAAACTTGATAAAAAGCCAAAATGATGACTTCAACACACAGAATGGCAACTTACTCCTTCTGTCATAACTTAAAATTCCAGTGTTTAAGAAAACTACTGCCTCAAAGCATTTTAAGTTTTAACATTTAACTCAACTGCACTAAAATGCCTGTTTCAGTGTGATACAACTGTAGTGTTGTACTACAGCTGATGGAGAGGGCTCGCAACACATGACCTGCTTTAACGTTTGCTATATTTGTTAATAGTTCACATACAGTTTTATACAGAAGCTTCAGAGTTTTTAATAGGTGGAAAACTAAACACTGGTACAGGGGAAGATTTTTAAATTATTAATTTCTTATTCTTTCCCCTTCCCATCTCCTCTTGTTGTGTAGTCCCACATATGCACATACTTCAGTGACAAAAGAAAACAAACCAACAACTACTGAGAATAAAAATGCAATATGAGTTATGCCACAATAGTTTCTTATAATCCTAGACTCTCTTTGCATGGCAGTACCCTATTCTTGAAGACTAAAAAAAAACCAGCTAACCCCCCCCCAAAAAAAAATCAACACCCCAAGAGGATTTAGGTATGTTTCTGAAAAGTTAATTAAAGAATTGAAATAAGGAAAAAAATCACTTTACTTAATTTTGTTGGATTGTTTGTTTGTACATGGAGGAGAGAATAGTAGCCACAGTGGAACTTTTGAACTACTGCGGCACAGAGAAGGAAGGTGAGAACTCTGGACAAGGGGAGTAATCTGTCAAAACCAATTTGTAGAGCAAGATGTTCCAGATAACTCTCTTGTTGAGAAACCAAGAACAAAACTAAAGGTGATTAAGGAATACTAAATATACAAAAGTAACCAAGGGGAAAGAAGGGAAGGGAATGAAGAGCAGAAAATGACCATGGAACAAAAGTGAAACTAATTCAGAAGAACAGGTGGAAGCTGTGCAAGGGACTACATTCAGTTTAATGGAAAGATAGCTCATCAGTGAAAGCGATCTGTCTGAGAAATCTACAGACGTGGTGAGTCAGTGTGGTTGAACACAGATGTGTTCAGGGAGGTTGAAGTGGAAAGGATAAGTCAAATAGCAGATATAAACAGATAGGGGAGGTCTGCTTGAAACCTAACATACAGATCCAGGAAGCTGGAGAGACAAGGAGAGTATTAGTGCAGCGTAGAAAGAAGTTAACAAACAAGCAAAAGTTCAGTGTTACAGTTTTGCCAACTAAGTTCTAATATATAGAAGTCTTTAATGCTAGCCATGAGCCATTTTACAAGCTCCTTATTAAAAGTGATGGTCTTTCTTTTTCGCCCAAGATGTGTTAAACATCTTTTGATTGACTTAATACCAACGTTTTTAGGACTTCAACATTGACTGTGGTTCGTATATGTGACTTTTAAGAGGACCCAGACCTGCCCTCACCTCATGGTCTGTTTCCTTACCAAATCATTCAAGTGTTTAATAACTACCATGTTAACTGTTCCAGAAAATCCACCTTAAGTTGCTGGATCACTGAATTATATATAGCTGAAGTTTTTGATTAAATTCATGCTTTCCACTCTATTGTACTTCCTGACACATCCAACTGACTTCTGGGACATGTGAAGGAACTTTAATAAATACAAATTATATATGGTGGGAAGCTGTATTTCTTCAAGTATTTATAAAAGATACTTCCTCCTTTGTGAATGCATGAAGGCTAAAATGCAGTTTAAGTCTGAAACAGAATGAAAACCTAAAAATAACATCAAAACACCAGGCCAAATTGTTCCTAGCAGAACACCACCACAGATGTTGTTTATAGTTGATACACCACCAGAGGGAGCATACAGCTTAATGAAAGCAATGCAGCCATATTTTGGGAAACAGAATTAGGAATTCTGTGGCAAGCCCAGCATCATTTTTATTGTTTTTAAAGACGGGTTATCTTTGGCTTTATATGTGAACTCACTGTCATTTTCAAACAGTAAATAGTTTTCATTTCCATTAAGACTCTAAGTATCTTCTGTCATTCTCCTTCCACTTACTTTTGTCTGCTCGTTTCCTTCCTCTCACCAAGCATCTTGCACTCACGCCACAGGCATGCAAATGCATTTGGCATAAGTAACGGAGAGGAGGGAGGCTCCCAGTGAACATGCGGTTGGTGGAACAGAAACCCATCCGGCTGCTGGCAGACTCATTTCAGTGGATTCTCTTTCATCCCTAAACTTTTATTTGTATTGGTGGCCAAGCCAACTGTGTGACTGTGCTCCCAGGGTGTGGGAGCATGGGAACCAGTGGTGACAGAAGAGGGAGACCCAAACAGTGTCTAGTTTGGAAGTAGTTTTTCAAGTTATTAATTTCAATTTGAAAAATTAGCACTGGTTTTAAACAGTCTGTTTTATCTTGGCTAGCTGTCTAGCATATGGAAAGTTTAATTTCATTACCACCAAATTAAGGATACAGGCTTGATTATATGTCGCTTTTCTGAATAAACATACTAAATACTTCTCTAACTTTTCCATATGACCTTTGTATTGCAGATTTTCGTCTGACATCAAACATCCCTGTATTCTGACAACAGGATGGTTGGCTAGTATTGTTATTTCAAAATAACTGAATTTAGTATAAAGGAACACTAAGCATTTTAATGATTAAAAACCAGTCCAAGATATGTCTGAGCACTTTTCAAGATTAAAATATCAAGAAAAATGACGAAAATCATGCCTGTAATAGGAGCTAACTTTGAGAAACATACCCAAAAAACTTTTTCATTTATCAAGTCTGCTTATTGCTAACAGTACAACATAGATATCACCATAATTAACTAAGTACAGGCTGAAGTGACCATATACACTTTAATACAATGAAAAATTACAGAACTTATCCAATACTGCATTACTCAAATTTCCTGACAGCTACTAGAGTACTCCTGAGGTGTTCACACAAAGTGAGGAAGGAAATAATCTGTACAAACTAGATCTATATAGACTATAACATGTTCTGACTCATGATTCCTGTTTTTCCTTATGTCTAAAGTGTACAAAACTTCTAGTTGTTCTTTGATTAATTCCACAGCTCACAAGTCCTTCACTGTTTTACAGGATATTAATGCACATGCATGTGTAACTGGTAAACCCATCAGCCAGGGTGGGATCCATGGACGTATATCTGCAACTGGTCGTGGTCTCTTCCATGGAATTGAAAATTTCATCAATGAAGCATCATATATGAGTATACTAGGAATGACTCCTGGATTTGGAGATAAAACATTTGCTGTTCAGGTAACTTTTTTCCTCAGCTGTTGGGAAAAAGTAGTGAACAAACTTCTAGTAGAGCTGCTTTTAAAAAGGGCTATAGCAGTAAATCCCGTTAAGGTTTTACAACTTCCAAGTTAACCTTTACTCTCAGACTTTAAAAGCACTTTTCAAGCAACACAGGTACCCTTTACTTTGGACTATTTTAAAAAAATTGAACTTCCAATTGCTCTCTATAGGCACGAAGCCCAAGTCTCCAGTCTTTATAAATACAGGCTGCAAGAACAAAGTAAAATACTATTACAGGAGCTCTTTAGACTAAGGCATTGCATGCATTTTAGTGAGCTGTGACACTGTTTCTGCCTACACACAATTCGTTGCACTGTTTTGTAATAAAACATTTTAGGGAGAGAAGGAATTGAGGGTTATGTTTTTGTTCCATTTTGCGATGAGTTGGAAAAGTAGAAACCAGTACCTTATCCTAAGAAGTAAGTCTTTGGTTCATAAGACCTCAGGATTTATGTAGTTGAATTTTGGAGGGGTTTGGTGTTCTGTAATATGCATTATTATTCTTAAAATTTCAAAGGAATAACTTTTTCTGTCCAGCTTCAAACAGCATGTTAAATGGCGGATCTGAGAAATTGCTTTGTTGTTTTCAATGCACTGTTGATTAAATATAGTAAATTTTCTTCTAGTTACCCAGTGGGCTGAGACATCTCTGCTCTTCACAGACCCATCTCCCTGCACTTTGGCATTTTCAAGCCTGGCAGAGGGCTGCCAACAGGCGCTTAGTCATAACTTAGACTGAAGACATGGCCATAAGAACATCTAAACATAATTGGAGCTTTGTTATACAGGAAGTTAATATTCAGCTTTTTTTCCAGCATAGAATCTTACTACAAACTTTTGACATGGATTGTATGACCTTTTGGTCTGCCACCTGTGTTCCTTTACTTTCAGAATATTGAATAATGGTCTGGAATTCGGTTTTCTACACCTGTCAAGATGTAAAACATGCTAATGAAATGTGAGATTATCTGAATTTAAATTTGGGAAATATGTTTTGTACAGGACCATTTCAGAAATGTATTAGAAATTATGTAGCTTCTTACTAGTTTATATGATTTAATGTGAAGAATTATTGATATTCTTGTTTAATGCTTTGCATTGTGGGATGGTTTTACACTTATAAGCCCTCATTACCCAAATTAAATTAGTATTTTGTTTATTTCTTGGCCTGAAAACATTAGTCCAACCTTTGAATCATCATACGAAAATCTGTGAATCCCTCTAGAACAGTGCTTGTTATGAAATACACATAATTTTCTTATGTCAATAAATATCGTAGTTTTGGCACTTTCATAGTAGCATTAGTGCTTCCTTTCTGTATTTCCAGTATACAAAACAGCACAACTGTACATTGCTGGCTACAACGCAGAATTTCTACAATGATATTCAGAGTGGAATAGAATGTGTGTAGATTTCTTCCATCTTTCTTATACACATCATCTGATACCAAGACATGCCAGTAGATTAACTATTTCAAACTATTCAAAGCTATATAAGCCTTAGCAGTAATCATCATTTTAGCTGAAGGGTTAACTACTTTTCCGTTTCTCTTTCCACCTATAGGGATTTGGTAACGTCGGCTTGCATTCTATGAGATACTTGCATCGTTTTGGAGCAAAATGCGTTGCTGTTGGAGAGTTTAATGGTTCTATCTGGAATCCTGATGGGATTGACCCAAAGGAGCTAGAAGATTACAAATTGGTATGAAACTAGCTGAGCATTTTTGTCAGCTTTGTAAGTACATAGGATGAGTGTAGACAGGTGTTAATTTGTGATATTTAAGTCATGCTGCAATTAGTACTTATAAAATGGCTTAGGAATGCTGATTCTGTTGGCTTTCTCCTTGTACCCAATAGAAATGCCTGTGTTACTTTTCTTTACCCTTTGACTTGACTCTCAGAAAAATGGCAAAGGCTTGCATATGTGCAGGATAATTACTTTGGTTTCAGAATTGCAGTTCATGGTTATTTTGCCTTTCTTATTACTAAAATAGGAAGGATGTCTGAAGGAACCAGAGCAGAAAGGTTCCTGAAGGATTCCTGACTGAGAATCACAAGCATATGAACATTAAAGACTTCAAAGTGCACTTCTACTGCTTCTTACCTATTGATTGTTTCTGTAAAAAATGAAAGCCTGTCTGTCAGTGTGAATTCTAGCTTATAATGAAAACTGGATATAGTCTTTTTATTTCAGTTTCAAAGTGAAGCAGACTTGAGGGGACAGTTCACAGGCACTAAAATGTGATCTACTTAGTTTCTAAGGGGTTTATTTGATGCATCTTCTTTCACACAGGGAGAATTTGATGTCTTTATCAACTCCTTTCTCAAAAGAATGAAAAGATTCTGTTGCTAAACAAAGGTTATCATTGTAGTATTGAATTTTAAAATGGTACTTTTGAATTTTATACGATGCAACTTAACTTAGCCTGTGTGTAGCAGACTGGTGAGTCATTTCAGTTGTTTGAAAACTATTGTATTAGCTGTGTATTTTAAGAGTTGAGGGACTTTTTGTTTGTTTGTTTGCTTGATTTGTTGGGGATTTTTGTTTTGTTTAAATAATCCAGAGCCCAAATAGTTACCAGTGTCTTTGGCCAGAGAGAGTTACGCCTCAGTCATGGGAACTTTGACTGTTATCCAAGCTTTGTAGCTTGCTTTTTTATGTCTAATCTAAGTAAGGATAGGAATTACTTTATATGCTGTCTTTCTAGTACTGTTGTTTCTCACTTCTTTCAAAAAAGAAAGTTAAAAGAAGGGAAAGAAGGCAAACAAGTACACACACACACTAAAAACACTCTGGTTTGTTCTCTTCAAACAGCAACACGGGACAATCATGGGCTTCCCTAAAGCACAGACACTTGAGGGCAGTATTCTGGAAATAGACTGTGACATTCTTATCCCTGCTGCCAGCGAGAAGCAGTTGACTAAGGCCAATGCTCACAAAGTTAAAGCAAAAGTAAGTTGGAGAGTTCAAATGCAAATGAAAAATAGAGAAGGCCTGTTTAAATACTACTATTAAATAATTAGCATGGTCAGAAATAGAGTTACTCTGCTGTGATTCCTTTCAGATTATTGCTGAAGGTGCCAATGGGCCTACAACTCCTGAAGCTGACAAAATCTTCTTGGAGAGGAATATCATGGTTATCCCTGTAAGCTTCTATTCTGACCTTTGATTTTCATTACAAGGGTAATATTTTTGTGAATTGTAGCAAGATGGTGTTTATTGAAGGCTTTTATTAATAGCCATTCTTTCTCTTAGAGTGTTTTTTAACAACTGATGTCTACGAAACAGGTATCAGTGTTGCTTAAGATTGCTGCTGCTACTTAAAGATCTTACTGCACCTGTAAATGACTAAAGATAGCTATTACATGAAATCTGCACATTCAGAAGAGAGAATAACCCACAAGTAGTTCTTAATTCTGTCTTCTTGCATTTTGGAGTATTAGCTGACATTTGATCAATTAGCCCACCAAACAAAGGGAGAAGGCAGAGTAAAAACACTGGCCACTGTGTCTCTGGGTGATACTCTGACAGAAGTATGTATTGTAGATTGTGAGAGTAAATGTTACCTATAGTGATAATTTGGAAGATTAAGACCTATTCAGGTATAATGATATTATTTTCCCAGAGAAAGAGTGTCCTGATCAAGTGGTATTACTAGGAAGAGTAGCTGATCTTCAGCCTTTACTCACTGAGATGGCCTAAGAATGCCCAAATTTTCTTGATTAAAAACTTGTGTTAAAATAAAAGAAAGCAATCAAGCACACCTGAACTTTGTGTTATAAAGTCAAGTTCTCTATTAAATAAGTAGAAGTAATCCCTGGACTGCAGAAGAAAGAAAGTGTAGTAATGTAAAAGTAGCAACTGGATCATCTTCTGTACTGCGGTTTAAACCAATACTTTGTACATAATACTTCTGTTTGTTTTTGCTTAACACAATAAAGCTGTCTTTGTCACATGGTCGTAATTCAAGATATTTACTGTTTGTGTGCAGGATCTTTATCTGAATGCTGGGGGTGTAACAGTATCCTATTTTGAATGGCTGAAAAACTTGAACCACGTCAGTTATGGCCGCTTGACTTTTAAATATGAAAGGGATTCAAACTACCACTTGCTCAGTAAGTCCTCAGTTTCGCTTTAACTCACCATTTAATTAATAGATTGGACTAGCAAACACCAAATGTGGGAGAAAGAAATACATAACTATTTTGAATTCACTGCAGTTTCTCACAAATTTCTTGTTGCTGCATACTGAAGAGTAAGGTTTCACAGGTTAACTGACAACTCTAATGACTTAAGCTAAATGCATAATTTTTTCAGTTATCTTTTAGTTAATAAAAGTGATGCTTTCCTCAGTTTTGTGAAAATATTGAACTCAAGCCACTTATGTGAAATATTTATTACTTCTTACGGGATGCCTTTGAGCTGTATACTTGGTATTTGAGACGTATTCGAAGTTTGAGTGGGTAATGTTGTTCTGCATGTATAACAATAGAGGGTTTCTATAAATGGCAATAATATAATTGGTACGCAGTGTAAAAATCTGCTTGTTGCCTACAGCTCCACTTAAGGTCATTTTGTGCTTCCCAGTTTCTGGGCCAGAATACCAATTACATGGCTAGAGGAAGCTTAATGGAGAAGAACTGCAGGATATAGCTCTCTTTTAAACAATATTCTGTAGAAAATATGTAAGAATCTTGGGATATTGGACATGACAAAACATACATCTGAATATTCTTTTAATATAACCTTTTCTTATAAATGATACCTTTCAAGGTGTTTCTAAAGCAGTTAAGGGTTACGGTAATTCTCATTTAAACCGCTTTCTTAACTTCAGGATTGTTTCATCTGAAATACTCTGATGTTGTTTAGGAAACCATACTGATTAAATTTTATGAATTGAAATAAATACCAATTCAAAATATCAAAGCATGTCCCAAGGGAAAAAACTAAAATTGCGCATCGGCTTTTTTCTTAGCAAGTAGTGTGTATATGCAAAGTGCAATAGGAGATAATTGATGGATCTATTACTTCAAGAAATATTTTGTCTAGTGCTATCTATCAAATTAGAAAAGTTAATCCAGAGTGCTCTATCAGCTTTATAACATTAGCGAAGTGGGATCAGTAAATCCACAGTTGTTTGCCATGTGACTATACTGTAGCTCTGATACTTCTGCTATTGGAGACATTCAGCTACATAAAGAAAAATCATCTTTCCTTTTTCTTAGAAAACAAAAATAAGATTACTCCCTTTGCCCCTAGTACCTGTGGTCTGCATTTCATGTCATTGAATGCTGAAAGTTCTGGGGTCAGCTTCTTTATTAGGAAGCACATTCCTTTCTTTGTCAGTTAACTTGCCTCTGCTTTTTTTTCTTTCTAGTGTCTGTTCAGGAAAGCTTGGAAAGAAAATTCGGGAAACATGGTGGAACTATTCCAGTTGTGCCTACAGCAGAATTTCAAGATAGGATATCGGTAATTAATAGCTGCTTGGCTTTTTTTGTTATTGTATATGTATTCTGATATTATAATTGTAATCTAAATTTTACCATTACTTTTATTACCATTTATCTCCATTTACCTTAGCCATCATGGAGGTTTTTTCCTCAAGCAAGGCATTAGTACATAGTTAGCCTGATGACAAAACAAATAAGCAGCAAACGATCTGAAGTGCTTAGGAATACTGGAAGTAGGCTATTTTTTCTTTCTTTTACTTGAGGTCATGGAAAGTAGTCAGAAATACTGCCTCAAACATTACCAGAATTTGTTTGGAGTTCTTGTTGATGTAGTTTGGCTAGATTTCCAAACAACTTTCAATAGGATCTCACACTACAGACAGTTTTATACACTGTTTCTGTAACTCCAGGAATACAGATAAGAGCTGGGTGAAAAATTGTAAAATGTTCCTTTAAGACTGAGTTAATGGAAAAAGAAATGTCAGATGAAATTCATTGTTATCTTATGTGTAGCAATACATGGTGAGGAAATTTTCATATAAAATGTTGGGGTTTGAGCTCATCTGGAGGTAATGACAAAATACAAGCTTAGAAATCCATAGCAATCAAAAAGCAAATCCAGCCTTAGGAATGGTTCTGAAGGGAAAAGAATATGACTAACTAATGATGCCACAATATAAATACAGAGCATATCTGCCTTTTGAATACTGCATGCAGATTAAGTCTCTGTATATTCTAATATTGTAGATGTGGAAGAAGTTCAGAGCAAGATCACAGAATGATCAAAGATAACAGAAGCTGCTCATACATGGAACAATGTTCTAACCTAGGCCCTGTTGGCCGGAAGTAGTCCCAGGGTGAAGACAGTAATCTATAGAATGAGTGATGTGAAAATAGATGGGTACAGGTAGATTCTTCATTGTAAGGAATGATGAACAAGAATGAGATGTGTTTAAACAAAGCCAGCAGGATGAGGTGCAGAATGACGGATGGGATGGTTTCTATCACAGCAGACAGTTAAGATGTGTAATACTCTGTCAAGGGATATATGGCAACTAAAAGGATCTGTAGGTTTGGTTCTTTAAACACAAGTTCAGGAGATGGGACAGATGATTGGGGGAACAACTCCAGTGAGTTGTGAAAAACATTAACCCATGTTCCCTCAGGAAGAAATCAGGGGAAATGCATGTAAACTCAGACCACTGTTAGATGATAGAAATAGACTTTAGGCTGACCCAGTATGATGTTTTCATAAATGTTAGGATGAACAAATAGCGTGGTAAATAGGTTCTGTGGCTTAAAGTGGTTGCTGTGATCTCTTAAGCACAAGCCATAAAAACTGGCCAGGTAATTTCTATATCCAGTCCAAACTGGTATTTGAGGGAAAGCATGTATTTTTTGAAGCCAGGTCTCAAACTATGATAAATTACAGCAATTGCCATGATGGAACATTTAGACTGATAGCCTAATACAGGTTATCATCAATTATTTATTGTTCTGTCTTTTTACATTTTAATGGGAACAAAGTTATTCTGGAGTTGCTCAGGGCTAATACAATATTGAGTATATGAACTGGGGATATGTGCACTTCTCTAAAATATGACTGGCTTCAAAACAATTGCAAGTAGCCTCTATAGATTATTGACTCTTAGGAGCTTCTTTGTTTAATTCTTACTGCGTGTTCTGAAGGCTGAAAACATCAGTAAAAAATGCTAGCAGTGTGGATCTAGAAGCTAGGTATACAAGTCTTCAGTGCTTACTTGTGAGGTTTTACGATTGAATTGACCATGATTAGCTCTTCAAGTAACACAGTAAAGGCAATTCTTACAGCAGTCATTAGAAGAATATGGGCAAGCAAGCTTCAGTAATTGTCCCTAATACACAGCTAGTGCCTTTTTGTGTTTTGGATTAAACCCTGATTTTCTTCTCTGTTGTTGAAGGGTGCATCTGAGAAAGATATTGTCCACTCTGGTTTGGCTTATACAATGGAGCGTTCTGCCCGGGTAAATATTGCATTAGTAAATATGCTTATAGGAAGAAGAACTTACTTACATTATTTTGCATAAGTTTTCAAATGGCTTGTACAGATTTTTTTTTGCAATTAAAGGAGTAAACAGTTCATGGTAATGGAAGGCACTGTGAGTATCAGGTAGAGGTATTTCTGCTCTGTGCTCGGATGATCAACTTTATCTAGATACATTAAATATTAGAGGCTAATACATGAAATCATGAAATATTTTCTAGTAGAAGCTGTAGTAATTAGATACTTTTCCACTGTTCTCTTGTATCTGCCTAAGCGTACCTAAGACTGCTTTACTTTACCGTCAGCAGTTTTAGATTAATCCTTCATGCAGTATTTTTAATTAGTGAGGCAAAGACTGCTTGAAACACCTTGTTTCTCCCTGTATCTGAGGTACACATGGATCCAAGACATGAAAAGGTGCAATGCAGTAATCTGGAAAATATTTTCTTCCCCTTCATATCTCAGTCATAAGGGTAATCAAGAAATTTTAAAATTGATCCGCAAAGGATCAGAGCTCCGATACCACTCTAGCAGCTCCTTATAGTCATAACTTGGATCCTCCAAGCAAAGTCTAGTTTAGTTCTGATGGAGAAACTTGCAGAAATCACAATTAACGTTTTCTGTTTCAGCAAATCATGCGTACTGCCATGAAGTACAACCTGGGTCTGGACCTGAGAACAGCTGCCTACGTCAATGCAATTGAGAAAGTCTTCAAAGTGTACAATGAAGCTGGCCTGACCTTTACATAAATAAGCCATTAACGCTCATTGTTGTATCCCATCCCTCATGCTGTTAATGTACCCTCTTCTTGAGAAAGCTTATCACAAGTTTACATGTAACCACAAAATTTTCTTTCCTTCTGACATTATAGTGGATTCTATTCTCAATTAGTTTCAGTCCAAACTAGTCTTTTTTACAATAAAAATCCATGGATTAGGAAATTGTATACAAGTATGTATCTGAAGATAACAACTCATCTGCACTTGTGGGGGCCATTCTGGGTATTTCACCTACAAAACAAAATGGTACATTTCATATATGAAAGAACGGTCTTGCCACCTGAGCCACTTGTCAGACTTCAGATCAGATACTGTACTAGATGAGCACTTAGCTCATTATTACTTCATGCACTTTTGTTTAAAGATGTAATTTTGGCTTCGGCACTTTCAGTAAGGCCTTGTATGATCAATGCTGTTGCATTGTCAAGTCAAAAATGGGCCTCTAGCAGGGATTAACTTTGATAGGAGTCTAATTTTTATTTGTAGTAAAGCTTCAGGCCTGATTCTCTTTAGGCAATGTATTTTCTTTAACTGTGCTGCTGTTATAGGACTGCCTTTTATTGCTTGTTCAAACTGGCTTGACTATCACCATGAAGTACGTAGAGGTGACAGACTAATATTTTTATAAGCTGAAACTATTGAGCAACTTTAGTTACATTTTTAATCAAGTATCTACGTAACTGTTCTGACTGTGGGTTTTGGTTTCTTTGTTTTTTTTTGTTGTTGTTGTTGGCTTTTTTTTTTATTTTTTTATTTTTAAGAAAAGGGATAGTCTGAATTTGGTAAGCAATCATACTTAGGGTTTTGGGAATTCTTTTGGAGTCTTCAGGGCTTTCTGAAAGTTAGATACTGCCTCAGTGAACAACTAAAGTGAAACTGAACCCAGAAATCATTGGCCAAACTACAGAGGAACTAGAATGCTGCTATAAACTTCATCACTGTCTTAACACACACAGCCTGTTTCGTGGTTTTGGATTGTTGGGTTTGTTGGTGTGTTTTTGGTTTTTTTTTGTCATCAGGAGGTCTTGAAAGTATTGACCGTATTAGAGTACAACAAAATGGACCTCAACACAATATTGGATCAAGCACAGTTTTTAAAGTGTAAGGCTTTTGTCCTGTGGAGTCCCCTTGAAGTGCCAGATGTTATTTATGTAATGAATATGAATGTTTTTTTAAAAGACAGCTAGTCCCTCCCAGAAACTCATGCTTTTTTTCTAACTACTTTGTAACTGCATGACTTAACCTGGAGAGAAGAGCAGTTATTAAAAAAAGTTGACCTTTCCAAACCTCCTATGCTGGTGTATTACTGTTTTCTATTTCATGCAATAGCTTTCTTTAGTTACAATCAATCTTCACAGCACACTTGTTTATTCATTACATGCCTACTGATAAGATACCTTTTCTGAGTTATCCTGAAGGGCTCACTAATACAGATCTCTGTCTCTTAAACTTGCCTGTCAGAAAAACTTTTGAAGTTGGATATGTTTGGTAAATCATTCCCAGTCTTTACTGTGTCCTCTCAAATTTGTGTGAAGAACTATGCTAGTAGCTAGCATGGAGCAATAAACCTGTGTGATGCATTTAATTAGTGGCTTACTCCATCATGTATGCTGATAGCCAGGGTTATAAAAGTACTGCAGATTAAGTGCAATGTGTATATATGCTGGCATTTATTTAAAACAAAAAAAGACCAAAACCCCCACATTTTCAGAATGAAAGAATTACACTGATCAAGGTGTGTAGCTCTAAACATGAGATCTGTATCTTGGAACATATTTTTCAGGGCAGTTTTTATGCAAACCTTTATTAGATAGTAAAATGAAACTAAGATTTTAACAATTACACTGTGACAATTTGTAACCTACTTCCACCAAACCTTGGAGACTAAAACCTAATAAATAAGTACTTGTATTATTGAAAAGAGAAATAATCTTAAAAGCTGAGCTACGTTATCTGTCAGCAAAGTTGTCAAAAGCAAAGTGCAGTAGCAGTAAAGAGATTTGGCTAATTTACTGTTCTTCCTCTCTCTAGCTAGTAAAGCACCTCTGTTATGCATGTGCAGACCGTAAAAATGGGACCTTTTTGGTGTCAGATCATATGGAAAGCCGGCATAGATAGCTAACTAGGATATTTTCTTCCTCCTACCCACTTTGAAAGGGAAAAAACCCACAAGAGCTGCACAATGCCTGAGTTCCCCAATTCATTAACATCTTACATTCTTGTACACCCACAAGCTAGCACTTCTTTTCCCAGGATGTTTGAAAGAAAGCAGACCTGCCACCTGACATGATTTTACCTAATCCAGAGATGAGCCCTTAAGGTTGACTGAATTTCTCCTCAACCAACTTGACTGCAATGGTTAGACTACTCGCGGAACGCTCTCTTTCTGTAGGCATACCCCTCCACAAGTGGTGTCTTCCACCTGAGAACACAGTCACTACTTGGATTCACTTACATGCCACTAGATGCTCACCAAGCTTGGGTGCTTGTCAATGAGCCAGTCTGTACCGGATGTTAGATTTGAACAGAGATTTGAAACTGCTCTGAACCATATCTACTACCTAGAGCAAAATGCATCCTTATCATAGCAGGTGTTTGTAATCTCTCATGCTGATTATGTACACAGTTTGTGTTGAACAGGATCTCCACAGGTACTGCACAGCTGCAACTGAATTCCATAAAGATGGTGACTGCAATGCTCAGGGTTACATGCTGCCTGCAAACTACTAAATGCAAAATATCTCTATTATACAGAAGAACAAGTAGAACAATCACTTTTTTTTATCCCAGCAAGGAACTCAGTACTATGCCTGTATTCATTGATGACAACTGAAAAGAAACACATCAGAAAGAAGTGTTGGAGCAACAGTAATTCTTGCTGATGCCAAGTAAGTGACCTTTAAATTATTCTATTAGGAACTGGTGAGTCTGAAGTATGATTCCAAGATCTCATTCAAAGCTAATGTGCACACAGGGTGTTTCTGGTACCTGAGCTTTTTTGTTCAGTTGGGGTGGGGTTTTTTATTGTTGTTTTGTGTGGCTTGAGTTTTTGTTTGGGTTGGGTTTTGTGCGTGTGTTTTGGTGGTTGGTTAGCTTTTTAACAGCTCAGACTTGCTCAGTTCTCATTCTTCCAGTTTCTACTTGATTCAGTGCATCAGTGCCATCTGTGTGTTTCAGAGAAGCCTTGCAAATGCCATAAATGACTCCACTGCTATACTGTGTGCTTCATTACTCATCAGTACCTTGCTGTGCTGTTGAAGCTGTACCAGTGATGCAGCTCAGGCAGTGTTAAGCAGTTAGTGGTAAGCTAAGTGCTCTGCTGGCAGTAATGCATCACTGCTGTTAGCATCAGTTTGAGTATCTCAGTGCTAGTGTTCAGCAGTTATGTATCCCTTAAACACACTTGAGTCTTCATCAGCACAATAGCTAATTGCAACTTTACAGATAAGACCAGAGGTACAAAGCACAGTCACAGAAGTACACAGGTACTTACCTTGTCTTGAAATGGGTGTTGGGTGCTCAGCTTGAGAGACTTGCACTCAATGAAAAGATGAGAAATACCAACTATGAAGTCCTTGACTTTACATTGTGCTTACTCTGAGCCACCCCCAGAAAGAGTTTGTGTTAATAGCATAGTACAGCTTTAGCTCTCTGCTCTCTGATGTAATACAATCTTTCTAGGCCAGTGATTCTGAGTGTTTAATACATGTAGCCAAAGATTCCCAAGGAATACATGCAATCCAGGTAGAGTGGAAGTATTTTCTTTTTATTAAGAGTACATGTAGTAGAAACTTGTTTACAAAAAATTCAGTAGTGTTACATTTTAATCTTCATTGGCCAAAGCTTTTGCCCCACGAAGTTGCTTGATTCGCTACGTTTTTAACAGCTTTTTCACTGGTTTCAGCAACTTTGTAGACTTCATCAAGAGCTTTTAAAACAGAAAAACAAAGGTAACTGTAGCATCACTGCAATACCTTCCCCTTTCCCGCTACGTGTGGAACAAGGAGCAAGGCAGGGTTGGGGGACATAGCTGAGATTTCACTGGTATGACATTGTTGAAATAAACAGAAATATACCTTTCTGACCAGCATCCTTAGCCTGTTCCACTGCTTGCTGCACAGTCTGGCCCACAGCGTTTACTGGAATTAGAACAAAAAGTGTCAATTAAGCAGTCTTTACCCTTGCCCTAAATTTCATAATCACACATTAGAAGGGTTCTCTAAATGTTTCAGGGCTAGAAGGTGAAAATTTATTCCACAAGGATGAGCACCCGGATCTAGTGGAAGAGATTCTGTTAGGACTCTGGCTGTAGTTCCCCACGCTATCCATGTGTCTTGGTACATATGAAGACTATATGTTACAATGTGTGTCACCTACAGTGTGAAGCAGCAGGCTGGAAGAGCAGCACATCAAAATCTAGTTATTAGTCTCATACTTTCTCTTGTAGCTAGAGAAAGTTTTATTCTATAAGAGACCCATCTAGTTTTAAAGTAGTGGAAGTGTTCAACAGAAGAGACTACTGAGACATGAAGAACAAGAGAAGATATTTTCTCAAAGTGGAGGAACTGCAACCTAGAAAATAGTGATAGCTATTTGGATGATCAGCATCTAATATCTGTGATCAGAGAAGTCTTGCTCACAAACGTGAAATTAAAGTTTGAGGCAAATAGCCTTCAGTTGAGCCTGTATTTGTTTCATTCCCTCCTGGCTCCAAATACTACCTTTTAAAACAGACATATATTCTGCAGAACAGACACTGAAGAGGATTGATTTAGCAAGCCAGATTGCTCATGGACATTGCATGAGGGAGAAGTGCTGAGGTGAGGAAGGATATTTGAGTGGACTGGGAGTGTCTTAAACTTCAAAGATCTCCAGGCTTTGTACTGAAGGGCTCTTCAACAGTAGTTGTTTCATTAAGTGCCTTGTAAAAAAAGTGACCCTTTTCACCTTGGGCTTGTAGGACACTTTCTGTTGCTCAAAAGACATTATCTTCATACACCATCTTTTGCTGTATTTTCCAAACATGAATGATGTTCACTGCCCATAGGGTGCAGCTAAGGAAAATGCTTCCCATAGCAATCTTATGTCACAGCAAAGTTCATGGCTCCTTTCGAGAGCCATGGAGTAGTAGCTAATTTTAGATACTTCCAAAGCCCAGTTGTGCCACTCCACACTTAGCAACAGCTCATGGGACTGAGCCTTTTGGGCGCATGCGGGCACAATGTAAGTGGTTCAGAGACTAGGTAATTAGTAGTTGCAGAACCACCAGCAGGACAGTCTTGTTTTAGTTAAACTAGTGTAAAATCCACCTTTATTTTCATTGAGATGGGGAATTAGAAGGTACCTCTATA
This sequence comes from Pezoporus occidentalis, assembly GCF_034315485.1. Lineage (NCBI taxonomy): Eukaryota > Metazoa > Chordata > Aves > Psittaciformes > Psittacidae > Pezoporus > Pezoporus occidentalis. Next base: position 377,251 of record NW_026913900.1, on the reverse strand, counting down.
ATGCTTCCAGAAGCTGGTAGTACTGGCAGTGGTGTGACACAAGTTTGGCATCACATGCTGTGTATTTACTGCCTGTCATCAAGGTACATGCTGATGGCACAGAAGTAAGTGGCCAAAATCAGGCCAGTGCCTGGGATCTCTCATCGTTGCCCCAGGATCCAACACCAGCTAGAAGAGCCATGCTGCAGCACAGGACTTGCTGGGAAGATGTGTGCAGGGTTCAGGCAAAGGGCTTCAGACTGGTTCAGCCTCAAGTGCTTGGGACAGAAGGGGAAGGACTGCTGCTACTACTACTACTTAAAAGACTTTGCTCTTAGAGTTTGCTTACTGCTAAACAGTTCAAACAGCTGAATATAGAGATGACCACTCAGATCCTTCAAGATGGCAAATACCCCTTCTAAAGCACCCGTATCAGTCTTCCAGCATAGAAAACAGTAGATGTTTCCCCAATGTTAAAAAAAAAAGTTAAGAACATGAAAAAGCCTCCACAAAATATGTATTTCTAGGGCTGCAGAACTCTCCACCTGAAAAGAAAGATCAATGGTTACCCTCCAATTGCCCACATTCTGGTGTTTTTTTCATGTTTCACCATAAAAGTAGTTTGTTTAAACCTAAGCCCTAATTCCCTGGAAGAGGGGACAGTGATGTGGTGTTATGCATCTTTCACCCTCCAGCAAACTGAACCAAAGGTACTTGGTAAATAAGTAGCAGTCTTTCCACTTGCTTCATTGGGCACATAACTTGCAAGTAATATTTCTACTGCATTTGAAGTCACAGACAAAATGTCTGGTTTCAAGAGTTTAGATAAATGTCATGTGAAGAAAATGAAAGTTTCCACTTCCATGTCTATACTACGCACAAACATTTCAGGCATTGCACCAGTGCAGATCTCTGTGTTCAAGCTTCACTAAGAAAGGCTCAAAGTGGCACATTATTTAAATTCAGGGCTGATCCAGCAAGCTTCTCTGCAGGAGTAAACTTGACCGTGGTCCTCTGAGCCCCTGCAAGCGCAATTGTGCTTTCAGTGGGGTGAGTGGCTGGAGCACTGACAGCAGAGCAGAGCTGGCTTAACTGCATGTATTTGTGCAACACCAAGCAGACCAAAGACCTCAGACCTTCAGGAAATTAATCCATTACACTACTACAAAGTTTGTATTTGTCATGGCTGTTCTTGTTAGGAAACAAAGTTCTGAATAAGCAACCTCACCTCCCCTCTCGGCTTTCTGCTGTCCAGAGTGGAGAAGTTGTGGGAGACAGGTAGTTAATGTTGGTCCTTCATTTACTGTAGTGTTAGAGGTGTTAGAGGTTACAGGACATGCTGACCTACACCCTTGAGGACAGAATCTGTAAGATTTTGTGCCTAAGAGGCAGATTTGATCCCAGCTGCAGGGGTGTGAACAGGCACATATATAACATCTAAGGCACAGGAGGAGGGAAAGAAGCAGTTTGTATTTACCTGTCACCTGTGCAGCGCTTTCAGCTTGTTGCACAGCTTCCTCAGCAAGCTTCTTCCCAATCCCGAACATGGCTGTACTCAGTCCTCTCTCTCCACAGCGGATGGGTGAGTGAATCCCTAAATTCAGTTCTGTTACAGTGTTTGGCAAAGTGCAGTTTTTTATAGACAAAGCAGGACTCCTCCCAGTAGTTGCAGGGCAAATGCAAAATGGAACAGGGGAAAAGCCATGAGCCCTTGTCAGGTGATTAATACACAAGGCATAAAAGGGTAAAGAGACATTAGTGTTTATTATGTTTTCCTCCCCAGAGAGAGGGTGTGGATTAATTGGCAGAAGTTTTCCATAGCCCAGGAATGAGAGCTTTGTTTTTCCATATTGAGGAGTTGGTAAACAGCATGCATGCCACAGCTGTCCCGACCAAAGGCTCCGAGCCTGTGCCGCGGGGGGAGATGCACGCAGCGCACAGCCTGCCCTGAACTGGTCAGAAAAACATTGCATCGTGAAACACTCAGCTGAAGAATTGCTTAAATCAACTCTGGCATTTCAAAACCTTACATAGAAAAGTATCCAGTTTCAGACGAGTCTTGCTGACATTTTTTCTCCTCCCCAGAGGGACTTAAACTTCATGGTTATAAAAAGAAGTGGGAGGAGCTAACCCTGCTTTTTAAAGGATCTGATGAAGCCTTTATTGTGTTAGATGAAGCCAATAATTTTGTGCTGTGTCATAATTACTATTTTAACCCCTTGTTTCCACTGCCTGGCACAGAAGAGCGAAGAGAGGAGGTTTGTGTCCTCCTCTGTCCCCAGAGAGAACATTTGCGGGACCCAGCACAGCTTTGAAGGCCGGTGGAGCGCAGCCCCCTCAACCTCTTCCTGCCCTTATCAGGGGCAGGCAGTGCTGAGCTGCCGCTCCAGGCCCACAGTGACGAGGAGCTGAGCAGGCACCTTGCTCCCTGTGTTGGAGCTGATGGGCTGGGATGCAGCACAGGGCCAGCCCGCATGCAGTGCTGCAGGATGGTGGGAAGCAGGCTACCCAGCACAAGGTCCCCATGCCATCCAGGTTCCTCTCGCAGGACATCTGCAGTGCCAGCCAGCCTGGAGCTGCTCTCACTCCAAACAAATAGGCTTTTTTTTTTTTAATGTGGGATCACCTGCTTTCTAGCAGAACCATTTCTGTACTCTTTCACACTGTGGGCAGGAGCTTTCACTCTGTTGATCAAACAGTTGTTGATGGAAAGGCGGGGGGGGGGGGGACGGGGACGGGGACGGAATGTAACCCAAGGACAAGGGGTTTATTCATCAAACTTAATTTGCCCACAGTTACTGCCACAGCAGCTCTAGGAATGCCTCTTTTGATCCCAGGCATGTCACTTCATAAACAACAGTTACCTTCCAGCATTACAGCTAAAGTTCCATTTTCTTCCAACTACCAGTTTTTTAATGACCACAAAGCCCTACTTTATGTCGATTAAACATGATGTGGAGGGTTTTCTAGGGGTGGGGAAGGGCTTTGCTGCATCATTTTATCTTCTGACAGCAGGGAAGGGATTACTCAACCATATCAGAAAGCAAATTCTACCAGGATGTGCTAATTCTACCAGAACACAGAAGGAAAGTAACAATTGGTTCTAAACTGATGTCAAGTCAAGGGCATTGATGAAGTTCAGAACTGACTTACAATGCAGGAAAAAGCCCTGAAATATTTCAATAACTCAGAGGAGCATCTGAGCCATGGAAATCCATTGCACAGCAGTGGAGCAGTAAAACACACCCATTGTTCCCTGTGACATCCTCAATTACCCATGGCTGGCCTTGCTCACAGGAAACAGGAGTTTCCTAGTCCTGCTCTGCTGCTGCTGCAGTAACGGACAGGGAGAAATGCGTGAAGACACCAAGACTTGGAGTCAGCAATGCAATTGTGTATTTGTCAAGGTGACTGTTTACATTATCATGAGATACTAGAAATACCTCTCTTCATCCTATTGTGATCGCAAAGTGAAGGACGGGTCATCTCCCCCATGCTCCAGTACTGCAAATACAGCTCTTTATTTAATAGCCACATCATCACCAGCTCATGAGCAATTTCCACAGGAGCAGAGCAGTACAGCGTTAGCACTGTGCTTTGACTTCCCAATGAAGATGAGGAGTGTGGAAATAGAATTACTGAAACAATCCCAATTATATTACGCCGACGCACTGCAGGTACATATTAAATCGTAACATTAGACAGAGTAGGTGCCATTGCAACATTCCCTACACACAGGTGAAGGTGAGGTTTGCCTCACAGGGGTAAAAGCACACAACATTAAAACACACCAGTTTTCAAACGTAAAGACAACCTATTTCTTTGTTACTATGTATAGTCTAAATCCATAGAAGACCAGTGAAGACATGTAATTCTCCATAGACACCAGTATTTTCACATATGCATTTAAACCGATGTTACATTGCACTCAATGCTGTAATTGTTGCCATCTGTCATTACAGCAGCGCACCTCAGTAAGTGCATTCCTAACCTCACATAAGCACAGGCAATGCAGATGCATAACACTGTGTCTTTCTGTAACAGGAGCTGCCCCTCTGCACCATTGCCACTACTTCTCCCCTCCCTCTGCCACGACCAGCGCAGCGACACATCCCACTGAACCTTCCTTGTTAGTGGACCGAGGCTAACTTGAGCAGGGCCTCAGCTCCTGCTGTCTCCACATGGCTCACCTCCATGCACAGACACATTCCTCCCCATGCCTCACTCCCCTCTCTGTGCCCAGCAATTGGCCAGCAAAGCCCAGGGCTCCACTCAGAGCAAGCAATGCCAGGACAGACTGCTGACAGCACCAATTAAAGCTGCCAAGGCACAAGCACATACAGCCCCTAAGCTCAACCACCAGGCGCAAGCACACAGAGTTCAAGTGCAGAGACAAAACCTGGCACTCTTTGCCTCAAGCGCACGCTGCAGCACACTCATACCCCAGTCTGGCTGAGCATCACCACCTGCCAGCACTGACCACCATGACCTATCTCAACCTCTCCCATGGGTCACACCCCACCACCATGCAGGTATCACAGCACTGCGGGCAAAGCCACAACAACCACAGGACAACAACCCCACCACCAACATGGCATGCCACTGGCCCCCCTCCTCCCTCAAAGCACACAGCCACCTCACACACTCCACTCCTACCTGACCACCATGTCTGCAGCTATGAGTCCACCCAGCTCCCTTCCCTCCTGCTGCCCCTTTATAGCCTCCCCATTCCCTGCCTGGGCACAGCTGGGAGCCCCAGCTCAGGTGCAGGCAGGTTTTGGGTGGACCCCCCCACCCCAGCTCAGCCCTGCAGAGTTTCAAGGGAAGGGTCAATGTTTGCAATCGGTAGGAGATGGATTTAAAACATGAAAGGAAGCTCATTTTTGTTCCATGGGCAGCAAACCCCAGTGAACCCGCTGCTGCCATGGGCTCTGGGAGCAGACAGTGCTGGCAGCTCCAGAAAGGAGCTGGACACCACAGACAATAGGTCCATTTATAACTGGAGGCTCCAGGAACGGCTGGGATGTACCCTCCAACATTGTTAATCCAGCAGCCGTGGTTGCTTGGAAGTCTGAGGGAACTGGTGCAGAGAGGGGCCTGACTTGCTGAGGCTCCCCAGGTCACCAGTCCTCTTGCTGCCCTTTGCTGCTGCTGCTCTTTGGGGAGGAGAGAGGCTGAGTGGGCTCATCTGAGGTTTCGTCAGGTCGTGGATAAACGGCCTAACACAGGCAAAGCACGCAGCCTTCGCAGCAGCTTCACCCCCAGCACCGGTATCATATCATATATCATATCATATCATATCATATCATATCATATCATATCATCATACCGGTGGCGTGTGGAGAACAGCATCCAACCCAGCGACAGTTTGTTCAGCATTGGGTTTCCTGATCTTACCTTTAGGAAGGAGAGATTCATTCCACAGATGTGCTGCCCCGTCTCATGGCAGGCGGTTTCTCCACAGCTTGGTCAGGAAGTAGCTGGCCTGTTCCTGCACTCGCACACCGTGAGCCCCAGCACCACTCACCTGTGGCTCCTTCCTGGCATCCGCCGGCCTCCCATGGCAGCCACCCATGTCCTGTACATGTCCCATCCATGTCCTGCTGCTCCGCCCCAGCTATACGAGGAAAGCCACTGCAGCAGTCCCTCAGCCCCACCAGCCCCCCAGGGGCTGCCCTGGAGGACAAAGGAGATCTGAGGGGGTCTGTGATGGGGACATGGGATGGTGCTGCAGGGGGAAGTGAGAACCTCATGCACTGCAGAAGGGGTGATTAGGAGAAAGAAGTAAAATCTGGAAGGTTACTCCTAAAGGACAAAGGTGACCGTAATTGTCACTGCTGCCTGAGTAGACACGGAACAAAATGGCAGCTGAAGCAACAAGGCATGAGAGGAGAGCCCAGGGGGAAACTGAGGTGGGTGAGCTGACACTGGCACAAGCTGCTCATGCCAAGGCCAGCCAGAGAGCAGTAAGAATGGCTTTCTTTACTAAGGGCTCTGTTAATATTTACCTCTGCACAAGCAGCAGGTCAACCTGCTGTGCTCAACAGCTGTGCACCCTGCCATCCAGCTTCTACATGGGCTCTGCCTGCTTTCCACCTTTTAAAAGTAATCACAAGGGCTCAAAGGGTGCTCACAGGTGCCTGAGCCAGTCTGGGAGCTGTAAAGAAAGAAAGAAAGAAAACGCCACTAAACAGAAAGAAGGACCCTTGTATAAAAGGGATTTCTTTGCATGGAATTCCTCCTAATTTCCTACCTGAAGGCAAAAGAGAAACTAGCATCTGTTGTGCATGTACGTGTGCACGTGTGTGTACCACTGTGGTACCAGCAGTGGCTGAGGGGCTGATGCAAAGCTGGAGAAGCATGTATTAAGGCAAGGCTTATGAGCAAAGTGAAAATGGCTCATGCAAATCCCTTTTGAGGCTGTCGGCCCCAGTAGCATGGGGCTGTAGGGCCCAGCCCACTGGCTCTGTGCATTGGCAGGCACTAGGCTGGAGCTGGAAACCATGTGGGAACCTGGTAAAGGGCACTGGGGTAGGGGGGTGCAGTGGGGATTTACGGAAAAAGTCACCTTTGCATTTTGGCCCATGATGGGGAAACCGTGGCCGCAAAGACAGGTTGTACAAGGCACGGGTTCTCGGTAGCCGTTAATGACAGCACTCACCTGAGGTGAGGATTCACGTTTTCTTGGGCAGAGCAGGGAGCTGAAGGTGGATTTTGAGCAGTCCAGAGAAATCTGTGCCCCCACCCTGCTGAGCTGTGAAGGGGACAGGGGGTGGGTCCCTGTCTTCCCAGCCACCCTGTGAAGGTCTCTGGGGCATTGGAGTGGGGCAGGAAGCAGGTGATGCTGAGGCTGGGCAGCACAGCCAGGCTGGCACACGAATCCCCTTTGGTCAGCATTTCACGGCTCAGGAAGCTGACACACCCAGAAACAAATGTTAGGAACCCTGGGAACTCAGGTGCTGGATAACTTCACATATCCAGGGCTGACGGCACATGAGCTGCTACGGGCTTTAAGGACGTCTGGTTTGCTTTTACGCAACATCTGGAGCCGTCAGGTAGGCATGGTCCTTGGTTGGGACACAGCTCCCTATGTGATGTGCAAGGGAGAGAGAGCCTCAAGTATCTTAAGGCCAAAGAGCACTGTGACAAAGGCAGTGTCCTTATTTGTGGAGCAAAGCACTGAAGTTGAGCCCTAGAAACACTTGCCAGCAAGTGACTCAGACTCATGGGTGCCTGTGGCACAGCATCCACCCTCAGGACGAAAGAGATGTGAAATATTCCCTCTGATCAGGCTCCTGGTGCTGAAGCAGCAGGGACATTCCTGCACTGAAGACCAGGAGTCAAGCACTGCCTCTGGCTGTTCCTTGGCCAGATGGGGAAAGGTGCTTCTCCTCTCTTGTCCCAGTGGAGGACCTCCAGCAGTCCCTCCAGCCAGGCAGTCCAGTCCCTGTTGTGCCAGTGCTGCTGCCAGCACTGAGACAGAGCAGCAGGCAGTGACAGCTCATGTGGTCACACTTGAGGACATTGCCTGTGATTGGAATGATAAAATCAGCACACCTGCACACCAGGAGTCAGGGCTATGTTCCCCATGCACAAAGCAGCAGGAATAGCATCAGCCATTTAAGGTGATAACAGGTGCTGCTGATGAAATCCCCACAACCGTTCAGTACTTTTTTAATGTGAACCAAGAAGTGGTTTGCAGAAATAAAACGTTGTGATGGCAAGTGGTGTATGCACCATTGTCACCCACAAACACAGCACTGGTGTTTGAAATGCTGAGCCTAAAGAGCTCATTCTCTGACGATTTCACCATCAGGGAGGTAACCATGGAAAGTACTAAATAATTAAGTACTACTGAGGGTTGCCCAGTAACCGAGAGTGCAATAGTCTATTGCTTTTTCTGTGAGCTTGTATTTGGGTAAATATTTAGGCTTTTAAAGCTTTAAATAACAGTGGACATTGCACAGGGACACTCTGTGCAAAGCCCTGGACTATGTTTACTCACAGATGGTCTATTACTTACAGGGTCCGCTAAAGGCATTTCAGTCTGTGCAGTCCTTGTGCAGGTTGCAGACAAGGGTGGTCTTTGGGTTCGGTGGTGAATCAGTCTCTCCTAGGACTGCGTTTCCAAAGACTGGCTTCTAAAAAACCCCTGGTCAACCACTGCTCTTGTCCAACAGATGTGAGGCAGTGGTATCTCAGACTGGCTTGGATTGCTTTGTTTCATCACAGCCAGATGCTTTTGCTCATGCTTTGGTTTTCAGTCTTTTGTGGGGCCCAGATTAGACTTTTACTGAAATCAGGATGGTGATGCTTCAAACCGGAAGGGGGGAAAAAAAAGAAAGAAAAGGAAGGAAACATTGCCTAGCAATGAGAAACACCCAGAGGCCAAGGTAAGAGCACTCACTGTGAATAAGTGGGTATTAGTGCCTCATGTTGACAGAGCAGCACTAAGTGGGCACCCCGTCTTGCTTTGGCAGCCGCTGATTGCCCAGCAAGCAGCAATCTAAACCAAATATTTCAATCTCTGAGGCACAGACATTACCACTCGGGCCTCCTCCTCCAGCTCCACCCCTGAGCACCACTGCCCCTGTGAGCGGGTAGCTGCTGGGCAGCGTGTCCGGGGCTGCCCCGAGGCACTGTGCAGACCCTGCAGCCAGGGCATCATTAAAGGGATGAGCCGAGCACCCCGTGGGGTTGTCTCTCACGTCAGCGCTACCAGCTGGTTTTCGTGGTAGTGCTGCGATGTGCATTGGGATACAGTGTGTGATTTTTGTCCCTGGGAGATTTAACAGGAGATATGTTGTGGACAATGGGAACAAAAAATTTAGATGGGCAATAGACATGTAAGAGAAAGGATGACAGGGTAGGCACCAGAACTGCTGTTCACTTGCAGACACCACGGGGCTCCGTTGTGGTACAGGGCTATTTGTGTCCGTTTGTCTGCCTCCCAAACTGCAAAACGATTCGGTAATCACCTGCCTGACAGAAGGGTCACTTACCTCACAGAGCTTTGAATCAATGAGCAAAAGAGATTTGCAAGACATTGTGTGATCCTTCACTGAGAGCCCCAATAAGACAGCGCAAACACGTAAGGTGATATATTTCTGGCTGGTGGATACACCACCTTTTATTTATCTTTATCTGAAAACACAGCAAATTGGAATAAACAAAAAGCTGAAAAGAAATATAACCCCATCTTAACTTCTGATTATTGGAAGGAAACTCAGTTTCATCATACAAATGTTCTCGTGTCCTGGAGTATGAACAATTTCATTGGATTTGTAAATACACTCAGAAAATGTGGCAATAATAATTGTGCTGTCGTAAGAGAAGGGCAACAGTGTTGCTATGAGCTATGTTGAAGATTGTTAGCAGATGTGCTAGAAGATGTATTATTCCCATATAAAAGATGAGGAGGGCCTTCTGCCTTAAATTGTTGTATTCAAAGAGAGAGAAATTATCCAGATACCAAACACAAAGGAGTAAGGAATTGCAGACCAAAGAGATATTTTTATATGCAATACTGTTTGCTTAAATTAGCATCATTTCTCAAATCCACATTTTTTCCCAAAGCCAGATATTGCTTCTGCAGCGTGTCCGGTTGCTTTTTCTACACCATCTTGTGCCGCCTTGGAAGCTTTGTCAATAACTGAAAGAGAGGGAAAAAGCTGAAAGCTGGGAAAATGCAGCATGGTTTCACATTTGTGCTGGAAGGGGGAGGTGCAGAAATGATTAGACTGTAAATATTAAGAGATGTATCTTTTGAAAAGATTTTGGCAATTTTGCTGCCTCACCATGTAATGTCAAAAAGTGCCCAGGCCTGACCTCCTCATCATGTCCATGGAGCTGTAGAGAGTGTCTGCTCTAAGGAGATACTGTCAATGTAATTTAGCTTTCACTAAACATTTTAGACCCCAAAGTTGCAAGTTGTCCCCTCATTCTTAGGGAATTACTAAAATTAAGTGAGAATTTAGCTTAGTTTTTAGTTTAACTTGTTCCCAATCTCCAGAGGTGAGATACCAACACTTTCCTGATGGCACCTTTCCAGCTGCAGGATCACTGATGTTTGACCCCAGCTGCTGCCTCAGCAAGTGCTGGGAGCCAGCAAGGGGCTGGACCTGGACAGACCCCTGCCCTCCGGGCTGAGAGTGCAAGATGAATCACAGGGTTACTTCATCCGCAAGAAAAGGAGCAAAGTTTTGTCCATGCTTTTCACAGGAGTTGTGTAAAAGAAAGCCAGAAGGTGAACACCATGCATGAGACACGGTGGCCAGGAGAGTGTCAGCTTTTGTCTGCTAGTAAATGTATGGAGTTACTAAGCAATAGATCCTGGAATACTTTCCTATTAGATTTACAAAAGGCCAAAAATTGTCACTGAAACCAGGGAGCTTGAGGCTCAGAATGCCCTGAGATAGAAGTGAATGAGCACTGCCTGCTACTGGCTTGCTTGCTCCATCGCTTCTTGATTTGAACAGCATTGCCCTTACCTTTCTGGCTTGCACCTGTTATCTGGTTGACTGCATCCTCAGTAGCCTGTCCCAATGTGTTTGCTGTAAGTAAAGACAAAAAACCCAAGTTAATTTCCAGCTGATCACGTTTCTGCTTATTGGAATTCCCTTTGCCAATTTGCTTTTCTGTGTGTCTGCAGAAGGTCATGCCCCTGGAAAGAGATAAGGCTGGTATAGAGCAGACTGAGGCTGTGTGCTTTGCTCGTGAGCTCCCTGGGAACTATGTGTGTTGCCACAGCAACTTGCTATGATATTAGCATTCACCTAGCTCCTATGGTCAGCTGAGCAAATCAATGACAGATAAGAAGATAAAATAAAAAAAGAGAAAGAAGCAAATGTTAGCAGTGAGTCGGAATTATGACATTTAGCTGCAAGTTGCTTATTTTACACTACACCTGCTTTTATTGATTTTTCTAGCTTATTGTGCTTGGCCATCTAGCACGCATCTTCTTTGCAGGCCATTTGGGAGTAGTGCCTTTTCCAAAATGGAAGCAAACAAATTAAACAAAGCAGGACAGGAAAAGGAAGATTTTACAAACAAGATATAAATAGAAGAAAAAGAGGAGCAGAAGCTAGAAACATGACAGATCAAATTCAGAATATAAAGCATTTAAAAGGGGAGAGGCCATGTAATTTTAAGATGTCTGATCATTTATGAAAGAGCAAAAGCCATCTATTTATCACTTTTGCCAGAAGAAGTAGTAACCCCTTAACGGCGTGAATATATTCAGGGTGCAGTAAAGACTACTTTATTTTTCAGAACAGCGTACTTCGTGTTTCTGGGTCTACTACACATTTGCTCCCAGGTATATGGAAACTTACAGAAACTGAAGAAATCAGTGAGGTTATTCATATATTTCAGCTATACAACAAAGTATTTGTACGGTCAAAATGCAAGACTGTATCTGATAAATATTATTCCATGCTAGGAATGAGCTGTGCACAAAACACTCTAAGGAATAGGCTATAAAATGCTTGAATAAGCTATGCACATATTTCAATTTTTCATTTATGGGAAAAGCTATTATACTTTGCATTGAAAAGCTGGCTTCCAATAAGAATAATATAGTGCCTGGCCCTGCAACATGGGAATAGCTGTGATAGAAATGTGTGCACAGGGTTTTTTTTACATCCTACAAAGTCTGGTGATCACTGCTGGGGAAGAATACAACAGAAACAATCTTGAACTACTTATTACAAACAGTCCATCACAGTCAATATAGTTATTATCAGAAGGCATTGATAGGCAGGCCAAGTAGCAAACATTAATCAAAGGTTGATTCCAACTTCAAGTATAGGTACATTCACAGATATTGGAACAGGCTGCCCAGGGCAGTGGTGGGATCACCATCCTTGGAAGTGTTCAAGAACCATGCAGATGAGGCCCTCAGTGATATCGTTTAGTGGTAGTCTTAGCAGTCCTAGCATAATGGTGATACTTGGTGATCTTAAAGGTCTTTTCCAACCTAGCTGATTCTATGATTCTGGAAAGGGGAGCAGTTTGAAAACCACTGCAGAGCATGAGAAAAGATCACCCTGAGCAGCATAAGTGCTAAATACGAAAGGTTATTACTACCAAAAAAGGCTACACTTCTCTAAAAACACTAAGTTTAAACAACTGTTTTGGGAGTGATAAAGGCTGGTCAATGCTCAGCACCTGCTGAGGGAGCTGTGGGTGGTTGGATGCCCATGCTGAGCTGAGGGCTGTGGCCAGCCTGGGTCCTTCTCCAGGCAGCAGCCAAAGCTTGGTCTCAGGAACTAAAGGAAAAAGAGGAAGCTATGTCCTGCTAGCACTGATGTAGTGTAACTTCAGATTGTGGTTTCTATAGGCAAAAGCAGCAACTCAGCTTCCCACCCCAAATCCAATGAAATTTAGTCTTTCTTACCAGCATCTTTAGCTGCACCTTCAGCCTGTTCCTTCAGTCCTTGGAAGTTTTTACCTGACATTGCGGCTTCTGACACCTGTTAACAGTCCTCTGCTTTAGTAAGATGCTGTGCCTGGTAATGTATAGCACACTGTGAGGGGTGTCCTGACATGTCCTGCTTTTATATGTGTGCTGGGAGACCTGCTGGTGCTTTTTGGGGTGACTGGTACAGTGGGTGGAGTTTGAATGTGAGGAATGAGAGCTGATAATACACAGAGAAAAGCAGTTTATTTACCCTCCCCAGTGAGAGGGTGTGCCCAGGTAGAGATTTCTGCTTCATTGCACTGTCTTTGTTTATAAGTTTGTTTTATTTTTTTAAATCAAACCCACGAAAGAACTTGTTCCACCATCACAGACAGAGCAAAAACGTTGAGCTGAGCTTTAGAAAGAGTGCTGGAAAACTACTGCAGTAGAATTGCCTGGGCATGGCCAACTTTTGTCCCCACCGGGCAGGCTTCTTTCTTCCTACATCCCCTGTAAGCTGAACCTCCTGGGAGCAGAAACCAACCCAAACTTCTTTCAGTTTCCAGCAGTTTTGATCACAGGCTTCTCTTGCCAAGTGGGACATTGTCAGATGGTGAGAGTTGGTGTTTATACGTATTCTTATAAGAAGCTCTAATCTGGTCATTTTTCCAGCTGCCCGCTCAAGGTGGATTGCAAAAGCCCATCATGACTGAAGGCCTTGCTTGGGTTACACAGTGTCAGTGCTAGCAGTTCTCAGGGGAAGGGAAAAAAAAGGCCAAATCAGCAAAGCTGCCATTTCCTAATGTGGCTTTGTAGTATGGGGTTTTTTTTTAGTACAGAAATAATGCTTGAAATACTTTCCTTACCTAACACCACTGCAGTAATAACAGTTCTGGCTTTAACCTCTGGCATTTCACAGGTTTCCACTAGCCTTTGGAAATTACACTGTCTGCCACAAGTCCCCAGTACAAAGAAACTTTGTACAAACAAACCCTTGGCAGAGTCATGGGCCAAGGGCTCTCCAGTTCTGTGGGGCTTGGGCTCCTCATTGCCATTTTCCAGTGTACAAAGCATCTTGGTTCAGAAGGTTACACTCATACCCATATTCATCTTCCTGAGAAAAGCTTTGTGTGGAGAAATAGGCACAAGAAAAGATGCCATGGATAAACTATGGGGGGAAGTGGCAGTTCTCACGAGTTTAGTACTTCATTAGTACCCAAGTGAGGACGAGTTGCAGAAAACAAGGTTAAATGCATTCCTCCACTGCTCCTATTCAGCCTGTCATTTCAGAGAGCTCTTTTCAACTTTTGGACCACTGGCAGCGCTCATTAATTATTTCAAGCAGCAATCCTCTTTCCCCCTAGACAGGTCAATTAGCATTTTAATTACATATGTATTCATATCAGGTATCTTTTTCTATTCCTTGCTGATTTCTTTTTCAGAATGTTTTTCTCACTTGGGTTTGCAAAACCTCAGATATTAGACACCCACTATTGTGGGACTCTGGCATTTTTTGGACAAAACCGCTACATGGACCTAATCATGTTTCTTGCCCAAACCTGAGAGCCTAGCAACAACAAAGCTATAACAAATGGGTGGATTTCAGCTGTTCTCAGCCCCCTTAGCCAGATCACTGCCACCTCGATTAACCTTGTGCAGAGCGTTAGTTAAAGTGAGGAAGAGGCTCTCCAGCACCCACCAGGCAGCTTGTGGCTCGAGAGAGGACATGCCCAGGCTCCAGCAGCAAACACCTTCTGGCTGCCCTCTCAGCTCCTTTCTACTGCTGTATTTCCAGCTCGAGTGATGCTAGAGTAGTCAGCTTGAAAGGGAGGAACAGAGTTTAAGAGAACATTAAGAACTGATGCACATTTATCCCGAGCATTAAACATGCACCGCATTATAGCAATATTTTAGAGACTCCTAAGCAGTTGAGATAAATACTGTTCTCTAATTCTGGTCTGACACCCATCTAGATTTTCCCAGTTCCAGCTATTATTCTTCCAAGTTGAAATCTTTGTTGGGCCCTTTGGACTCAATATGGGTGTCTGATATGTGCCACTGCTTGCTTTGCCTCCTACTGAAAACATAAAGCAGCATGAATTTGTGAGTAAAACCTACATCACTATCAGCATGGCAGTATGACTCCTCATCTAATGTAATCTTATCCTTAGCATTAATATCTTTATCTTGATTCCAAGGGAAAAAAACTAACAAAGAAAGCAAATTACACTTTCCCAGCAAATTGGTATGCTGTGATCATTATAATCCAGCCAAGAGTAAAGGGAAAATGGACCTTTGGTATGCTACATATTTATCCCATATGGTGGAACAAATAATCTGTCCATCAGGAGGCTCACGGACTTACAAAACCACATCAGAATATTAATGGCATGTATAGCACCTTAGAGTGCTCTGATATAAAAAGGATGATTGACCTGAGCAAAACCAAGGATCTGGATTTCAACTGCTCAGAAATTTGCAGCAATTTGTCTCTGCGTTTTCATTTTGTTCCGTTATGAAACTATTAATGTAGATCAGATCTACTCCCAGATTTTGTAAAAACTGTTTCTCAAAAGAATTTAACCTTGTCTTGGCCTCTAGAGAGAATAGTATCATGAGAGAAACTTCTGAAAGCTTTTCTTGAGAAAACTGTTTAAGGCCTAGTAAAAGTAAAATAGGAACTTATTTCTAATCATTGATCAATGAACTAAGTGAATTAACCATGTGGCTTTAAATTCGTTCCTGTCTTGGTCCAAGCTACACATTTTCTGACTAACATTTTACGGCATCTATCTGCTGACACTAGGTATTTGTGATGGGCTTCCATCTCTTCGAAGTGTCATGGTGAGCTCGTGATAAGCTGATGTCCCACTTGGGCATAGGCCTTTCTGACTTCAGTGGGAGTAAAACATACTTGTGGCTGCCCTGGGAAATGAGTGCTTATGTTTCCAAGAAAGCCAGCTTTCAAATGTGTGGTCTTCTGAAATGCTGTGTCTCCATTATCCTGAACATCTGGGTGAAAAAATGAGCATTTTCAAGAACACTTCCTCCTTGTGAATCCCAGTCTTTGCTTTGACTGTTTTGCATGCTTCTTAATAGTCAGTCACCACCATCAGAGAGTATCTAACCATCATTTGATAGACCTGGCCAGCAAGTATTGTGGGATTGTTCATCTCAGTATTGTCAGTTCTCAACTGTGGTGTCTCATGACATGAAAAGATAAGGGTAGGGAGGGATATTATGGAGTATTTTGAAAGCTAAATGCCAAAACACTACAGCTGGTTTGCTTTTTGTCTCTTGACATCTCCACAGTATTGCCTCAAATCTCCAGCCTATGAGTACCTCTACAGTTTCAAATCCTGCTCCTCCCATGCATTACCTCTTTCCGAAAGGGCTTCCTGGTCTTTGATTGCATCATTTGCTGTGTCCTAAGGTCACATCAAACCACCTACAGGCAGAAGTTAGTTTGAACTTTTGCTCCATTCAGCTCTCAGTATTTGCTGAGACTGCAGGCAGCAATCCTGGTTAATGCCAGCTGGGGTAGGTACCAGGGTGTGCAGGCAGAACTACATGCCCAGGTGCCCCTGGAATTCCAGGCTATTCTAAAAGTTACTGCACCTGGTAGTGCCAGGGAGCACCACTGGCACCGCCTGGCCAGAACTGAGATGTGAAAAAGTGTCACCACCCCAGCAGCGCTGCCTGCTCACCTCTGACAGGCAACTTGTCTCAGCAGCACCCTTCTCCCATAACCCATTCCTCTCTATATTCTGCACCTTCTCAATCTGCTGCCTGTGATAAGCAGTTAGTTGTGTTTGGGGGAGCAAAACCCCAAAATTCCTTAATTCCTTAAGTGCTAGGAGGGCTCCACAGCTCTAGAACTAGTTGGCAACTTCAAACATGTGGTCCAAATAGTTGTGAGTTAAATGTAAGCTGCTGCAGGGAAATTAGAAATTGTTCTGATTTTCTTTCCTTTCACACCTCTTCCACGGCATCTTTGAGCACCCTCTCCTATATCAGTAACATGAACCCTTCTGGTTTTATTACTTAAGGTGAGAAGTAATTCATCAGAGCAAGAGCTCATGTTTTACACATTAAAATGGGCAAACAAGGTCAATTAAATGGAAAGTGCTGAAATTTATTTGGGCTTTGTTCAATCATAATTTTACCAGGGTTGGGATTTGTAGATAGGTATGGTTTCCATCAGCAAGGTAAATGCAATGATGTGTCGGGGCTGCAAAGTCTTACATGGATCATTCCTGAAGTTATGGAAGTGTGAAGGGTTCAACATCCACAGCTGCTAAACAGCCTAATATTAGCATGGAAGGGATGTGATATTTACATCAACAAATATAATTGTTTTAAGAAATAGAGTTGTTTGCTCATAAAAATATATAATTGTCATAGGTCATGTTTGTCATTTTAAAGATCAAACTAAAGTTGTTCTAATTAAGCTAAATCAGCCTTTCAGCTCAAATACTGAAACACAGTTCTGTGAGAAAAGTCGGTCTGACTGATTCTTCCTTTACAAGGGTGGTAACATTCTCCAGAAATCAGCTCTGCTTCAAAGCACAGGCTCAAAATAAGGCCAGTATATGTGGATTTCTTTACCTCCTGGTTTCTGAATCTTGCGGCAACATCTAGGTGAAGTGTCCAGTATCTACCATGTTCTGGAGCACCAGAGACTAAACCCATTCTGAAATACTGGAATTCTTGTGGAGCCTCATGATGTCCTGCAGCTTCAATGTTAGGAAAGAAAAAGAAAATTGTCTGATCTTTAAATTAGAAGGGGTGAAAAGATGAGAAAAGCTTGAGCACTCCTTAAGATCTGGCACAGGGTTAGGGAAAGAAAGAATTGTTTCTATTTCAGGAGTGGTGAGAAAGCTGATAGCAAGGTCTATACAATGCTCTCCACACTGCATTTATTACTAGGCACAGTGAGAGAGGAGTCTCTGTGGCTCTACCCTTATGACACACAGCAGTGCTGCCCACCCCACCTGAGGATCAGCAGGAAATGAGAGGTGGAGAGGCAGAGTTACCGAGGCTGCCTCCTTCCTCACACTGGGATCCACTCAGAAAGAAAGCAGTGCCAAAGCTTGACAGAGCAACTTTGTGCTGCCAACAGACCTGTGCAAAGTTGTGCAGGCTGGGGTTGGTCTCACATTTTAGAGAGCTTGGGTTTAATCTGAATTTTTTCTGATAGGCTACCAACAGCATGGAAAAACCTTCTTGTGATTTGGTAGGTTTGCTAAGCTATATTAGAGTGTGTATTGTGTATATTTTTAAGGAGAACAGTATTGAAAGAAAAATCAGCCCTTCAGTTTTCAATTGGGTGATCTTTGAGTTCAGTTTTAGGACAGTCATTATGCAGACATCAAACAGGACTTTCAGATGAAGTGGAAATTTGAGAAAGGTATTATTACCTGATTTGCATTTAAATTAGGGGAACACACATTGAGATACGCTGAAGAGTGTCACTGCTTTCTCTTCTGCATCCAGGACAAACATCTTCAAAAAATCAGGCCCTGCATGCCCTTTACCCCTTGGCTAAAACATAATTGCGGGGGAGCTTTCAAAGGCCATGAGCTGTGGCAGAACAAATCACTCAATAAAGCTTAACTGCAGTTTTACATGTAAGTAAGTTTTGCTGTTACAAGGGGAAAAAACCTGTTCTTCAGCACTCTGTTGGTCACTTGTATGGTCAAGTTGAGGCAACACTTGACAGCAGCTGTTCTGGCTCATTGGATCACCAAGGAGGTCTGAGTGTGAGCACTCAAGTCACGTCACAGGGGACAGACTATGGCCCTGCTTTGCCTGGCACCAAGCACTGTCTCGTCACAGTGGGATTAAATTAACAGCTTGTAAGAGAGTGGTATCACACATACAAGGTCCACTTGAATAATTCACAGGGTGAGTCATGTAATAGAAACTCTTGATTGCCCAGACCATGAACTGTCAGCAAAAAATTATTTACTTGTGTTTGCCTCCATCAGCTTTTACCTGGGGCAGGGAGATTCCCAGTGCTTCTCTTGTGAAAGAACTTTCTGCTGTGGGATGTTTTCTGATGCATCTCCTCCATCCTTCCATTTTTCATTCTCCTTCCATCACCTGTCGTTACACTTGTCTGGATACTCACTAAAACTTCAGACTTCTTTTCCCTATAGTGAACCAAACAGACATGCAACAAGATTGAAACAAATAATTTAACTATTAGATAATCTTTTGGCTCCTTTATGACAGACTCCTCTACTTCAGGAGAAACAAGTGTTCTTACCTTCAACAAAGGCTGCTCAGACTGGCAATTCTGCTCTCCCCACCCGGGTAGCAGCAAGTCTGGAGAAGGGATGGGGAGGAAACTGAGGCTCACTGAGCCATTGCATGGGCACAGCAGTACCCTCTTCACACTCGATGATGCAGGGTGCTCACGTGGGAGTAAATCACATCCTGGTCTCTAAGTATTGTGATTACCTTGTGCAAGACAGATAAACACTATTCTGACCTCTGACCACAATGGTACTAGAGCACACCTAGGCAGGGGCTGTGGCAGGGAAGCGCTGAACCCCCACATCCAGCCTGGGCACAAAGTGGTGCTCAGTGATGTGAGAAGCAGGCAAGTGCAGAGGCAGAACTTAAGGAAACATTCAGACACTTTTGATGCCCATATGTTAGCCAATACTCAAGCAGTGTTTTTAGGCTTACAGTTTCTGGTGAGTAAACATCAGTTAAATCCTTTCTTTTCCACAGCGAAGAAAATGCTATAGCACAGCATGTCAGTGTGGAGTGCTGCAAGCCTCTCTTAAGCAGCTACATAGCTCAGTACTGCAGAAAAGTGTGCCTACACTTTCAGCTCAACAATTACCATTCATTCTCTCCTGGTGTAAGTCCTTTTGAACCTTTCAAGCAGGGTCAAAGCCTGCTTGAGAGGTGAGCAGTCCTTAATCAAGGAATTGATTAAGGAATTAAGATTAAAACAAGTGGCTTAATCCTTATTTTGAGTTACAGCCTAGCCCAGCCAATACCTGCCCTGCTTCCCACATGCTGTAGCTGGTGAAGGTACTCATCTCCTCTTTTCCCTGGCTGGCAAAACATTTTTGTTTGCATCCCCATAAAGCAAAGCTTTGGAGCAGTTTTTTCCTGTCTCTCTCTAGTGAGCATAAAGAATAGACTCCAGTCTCCTGCTGCTGGGCCTGAGTATCACATGGCCCTTTATGCCCTCTTACCTTGGCCTCAATTTTAGTTAGTCTGTTTAATTGGCATATGTTTTTCAGGACATCAGAAAAGAGTATGCACATACTGGATATAAATTCCTTTGAGGGGCCTTGCTGCTTCTGCTAAAGCTCTTTTGTTCCTTTTGTTCCCAAGATCAAACATCCACTCAGCTGGAAATCCTGTGGTCTCTGCAAAGCAATGCTTTATGTGTATTCTTTATGGGTGAGAGAGGCTGATATCACACTAGATCCTTTCATGCTACAGCATGTCTCTCCTGTAATATCTTTTATAGTCATCATAATGCAGTTTAATGAAGATTAACACTCTGATTTTGAAGCAGCTTAAATCTCTGCCCTTTACATTGGCTACTCATGGATTCATGGGTGTTCCGCCTGTAGGTGAATCAAAGACCCCATATTTACATCCATGTTTACTGACATGCTTTTAACCCATGCTTCACTAGCAGACACAGCAATGACCTTGTAGCAGCATTTTCCCATTCTCTATGTTTGTGAATGTGGAAGGTCTCTACAGCTCTCACTCAGCAGCTTATCTGCAGGCTGACTGACTGCTGTAACCGATACCAGCCTGGCTGCTGGCGTGGCACTGGTAATTCTCCTTTGGCACCTGTTACCGAATTTACACGTTTCACAGCAAGCCTGCCTACCCCTGCCAGCACTACTGCAGTTCTGATCTGACAGGTCAGTGCCTATCACACTTGTTTAGTTCCCTCCCAGCCCTTCGTTACACCCAGGTGTCAGGATGAAGTTTTCATGGTCTGGTGCAAGCAGAATGAACAGCAAAGAACAAATGCTAACCAAGTTCGATGTGACTTACACGTTTTTTT
Organism: Pezoporus occidentalis; assembly: GCF_034315485.1. Lineage (NCBI taxonomy): Eukaryota > Metazoa > Chordata > Aves > Psittaciformes > Psittacidae > Pezoporus > Pezoporus occidentalis. The sequence goes on along the minus strand of NW_026913900.1, from coordinate 356,819 downwards.
AAAAACCTCTTTTTTCCCAATTTCCCCTTTTGCACTCTCTCTCTTAAGCACGGGGGAGTATTTAAAATGTGAGATCTCTATGTTTCAGCCCTAAGAGACAGAACGCTGGCCTACTTACACCACTGACTTCAGAAACACGATTTTTCATTATCCCCTATCTTTTACATCAACAATCCAAAGCCCTCACAGTCCTGAGATCCGTGTATTTCATACCACACTTCTATCCAAAAAGTTCATCAGTTTGAAAGGATCTAAAATGTGCAAATGAAACAAAAAAAACTTGTTCAAACACTTTTTTATTAGTTAAAAAAAAAAAATATTTTGGCAATACCTAGAGATCCCAAGTGCCAGTGCAGACGGACGTGAGACACAGATCAGTGAGCCTGACCAAAACACTCAAAGCAAGCAGGCTGGGAAGCAGAGAAGACACGCGCCCTGGTACACACCTGCACTTCACTTACAATCAGGGGGTCTGGCTTATATATGTTGTACAATTGGTTTATGAAGCAAGTGAAAGACTACAGAGCTGAATATTTTTGTCTACAGTGAGCAGGATTTTCTTGTTGTAGTGTCAGCTAATATTTCCAGGTATGCTCTAGGAATGCCATCTCTTGAGCTAGAAGTCCCTAAGTTGATTAATTGCCTTCGTTTTCACCCTGTGAGAGAAGACAAACAGGAAAAGAAGTTAAATATTTTCAGTGGAAAACATATATAAATAAAATCATGATAAAAATCAGTGATGGTAGTCACTACATAAAACCCCACAAACAGCTACAAAACAATGAGGACCATCTGTGCTGCAGAGAACGAATGAATTATCCATTCCTTCTGGGAACCAGACAAACTCTCGCTGTAACTCAGACCTCCAGGGAAAACAAGAGGGTGATTTTATATGCAGTGGAAGTTGAGTTAGCACAGGGCAGGGCTGCCACTGGCAGGAGCATCCAGCATTCTGCTGCCGGGTCTACCACCCGCCCCGACAGCCTGACGTTAGAACTTGTGCAGAGGTAAAGTCAATTGGATTTGCAGGGCTCTTTTGGGGACAGTTAGCAGAGGGGATGATGGCTGGTGGAGGGTGGTAGGTGCAAGCTGAGATTTCAGGGAGGTTCAGGTACCATGAAAACTGTCATTTCAGAGAATCTGAAAACTGTGGACTGGGTGCATGCAGTGCTGCAGGGCTTGTGGAATGGGCAGCCAAAGGCCGTAGGACTGAAACTGTGAAGGGAATACCACCTGAGAAGCCTTTGTCCCTTTAAAGCATCTAGGTTGGCTGATAAGAGGTTGTCCTTCCTTGTTCAAGAGCTGAAAGAGCTTGGCCCAGAGACTGACGTTTGCCTCAGGGCTTCAAAAAGATGTTACAGGTAGAATAGGTAAAAAAATAAAATAATTAATTTAAATAGAGGAAAACCTAAAGAAAAATCTACCTTGTTTTCTAAAGCTCTTTTAAAGCATGGCTGCAACCAGGAAAAAACTATTCCATGTGACACTAAAATCATAGAAAAGCATTAAGTATTATATGTGTGTTTCCACCCCATATCAAAATCAGACCAAAGCAGGCAGCAGATCTGTCCAGTCTGTAACTCATGGCAAATTCCTGGTCCCCAAATTCAAGTAGCAAGAGTGAAAACTGATGAGCTCAGTTTTTCGTCATGAAAGCGGGAATACTGACGGGCTCCACACGTGGCAGCTCTATAACCACAGAAGGCAAAGGGAAGAACACAGAAAAAGCCCATGTGTGCTCTTGAGAGCCCAGGGACTGTGGGAAGTCCTGGCCCTGCCATCACCTTACCTCTCCACCGCCTCCTGTGCCTGCCATGTCTCCTGCCACCTCCGGCTGCTCCGGCGGCTGTGGTGGAGCCAGGTCCTCCTGCCAAGTCACAAGAGAGATGTTTGTCCTTACTGCCACACAGAGTCATCCCACTGATCTTAGAGAGACCATTTGAGCAGACTGTGCAACATGGGTTTGAGCATTACACACACAGATAAAATACTGGGTTTAATAGATAACAAATATTGCTCAAAATCCATTTTCATGCAGCTTGTTAGAGCAGACGTCTATGGAAAAGCAATTCAATTTCTTGCAACCTGGTTTATGGTCTTTTTCATACAGAAAATCAGTTATTTTTCAGAGGTTTTCTTTCCTGTCACCAAGACCAGAGTTTTAACTTTTTCAGTGTGAAGAAATATGTGAGGAACAAATAAATTTACCTAGAGTACAACAGATCAAGCCTCGCTTTTCCCACATTATTTTACTTACCCTAAACACTCATTGCATAGACTAATACTAATTTCAGATCTAAGAGCATTATGGTGGCATTAATGTCTTGCCTCAGACAAACTGTCATTATCAAAGGATAAGCTTTTCTGTGTTTGAAGTCCAAGCTTTTTCATGAGCACTTTGGGCTCTTTTAGCTAGTTCCCCATATCTTTCAGTTACCCTCCTATTCAAAGAACAGAAAAAGATTGTTACCAGGCAATCCCTTTAAATGAGATTTGGCCACATGACAAGAGAAGACAAAATCCTGATCATCCTGGATGTGCACAAGGGATGGGCAGAAAGCAGGAATGCATCTCTATGGAATCAATCAGTAAGAGCAGGGAGAAACAGAAATATCAGGACCTCTATTATCCAGCCCCAAGGGAACTCTGCTAAAGTCACAAAGCTTCTGTTCCCTTTGAGGACACATGCCCAGCAGTATCCCCGAATTTTTACTCTTTTCCTACATGAAGTCAGGACCACCACAGAAGGAACCTAATACATATATATTACTTGAAGAAAAAGTGAGTTTTGCATGGAAGGGAAATATACCATTTAAATTTCAATATTTTGGAAACATGAGACCACTGCTTTCCCTGGTGCTGCTGTTGATGCAGTGCAAATCAAATGTCCCTGTCACACCTACTGTGAGCAGAACTTTATGCTCTGTATGTTCTGGGGAACTCCACTCTTCATTTTCACACATGTCCTTATTTTCCTGTCCAGTCACAACTGCTCTCATCAGCAGAACACCCCTGCTACTTTTGGGACTGAATAAGGGAAGAAGAAGTGATGTGAAATAAGAAGACAAAAATAGACAGATTTCACCGTTACATAGATAGAAGGTAGATCCCATGAAAATTTAAGATGGAAATTGGACTTCAGATCCATTTCTGGCAGGAAGGGGGGCCAGGAGATATAGCTGTAACCTGGTTATACTGCCATAGGCTTCCTGCTGTCCATGCAAACTACTGTAGGGATCAATCCACCAAAGAAAGACGATGGCCAAAATATGAGCTGCAGCCCAGTACTGAAGTCTGTTGCAGCTCCAGGCATTCACTTCACCTCCCTGCTGAGAATCAGTTAGTTTGTTAAAAGAGCGTGCCATGCATTGGGGGTGTCTCCATATGAAAAGCACAGTGTGATTGGGTTTTTTTCCCCTAAGAAACATGCCCTTAATTTGCACTGTGGTGTTGTCCGAAATGATTCTTGCTAGTATCAACCTGATCCATGTTAAGAAAGCCCAGGTAACCTTAAATTATGCACACCATGGAGACCGTTTTCTGGTCTCCAGTTCCCAGTGCAGCAGGGATCAGAGGCTGCTCGGGAGAGGCCCCCAGTCTGATGGAGCCTTTCCAAAATGAGTGAACTCTCCTGCTGCCAACAGGACAATGTCAACAGAGCTTACTACTCTATGAGGTTGATCCAGCCACAGGATCCTGTCTATGGCTTTAAAACACTTAATGTGTACAGGGCCGTATAAAATGGCTACACCTTTTAACTTAACGATGCACACTAGGTCAAAGCATGTAAATTGCCTCAAATTGTGCCTGGAAGCTTTACATGCCTTTTTTTGATGGTTAGGTAGAAAGAAAAGAAACCTGCAGTGCAAGCCAATGACAACAGCTGCAAGAGCAAGCAATTTGTAGGTGTTTTATACATGGGGTTTCCAGCTTCCATGTGAAATCATGAAGGTGAATCAGAGGTGACTGCTGAAGGTGCTGAGCTGCACTAGGAAAACTGGGGACAGCTCATAGGAGCGCAAGGACAAGTGCAGCACACCTCACCTTTCTACAGGGCATGACCACCTTCCCATGAACAGGCAGATCAGCTCCGGTAGATGTGGAAACAGTCATGGAAAAGAGGATCCTTCTTCAGGTCTATTTTCAGGACACTGCATCCACGAGGGATGGGTGGGCTGAAGAATCCCTGGTTCAGCTATTGTTCTGCTTATTATACCTCTTAAATTGTGCTCTCTGCCAAGACTCTGCTCCAGAAGGATGAAAGTAACTCATCCGTCTATTTTCAGAAAGGAAAGCAACCATGCTTCTGGAGCGTGTTTCATAAACTGTGTTGGAGGAACCAGCACAATCACAGGATGAAGAGGTGTCAGGCTCTGTTAGGGATGTCGTCTCACAGCCTTTTTCTCACGCGCTTCCCACCCTGCTAAAAACAGTGAGCATGAGATGAGGAAGGGCTGCATTCTTCAGCTGGGTGTTAGCTGGCTGGGGATTTTGATGACTAGCCAGGAAAACAACATACAGAGGAGGACCATGTGATGTGAGGGTCTTCACTTAGGATAAAGAGCCATAAGTTCCTGGGTACTGACCCCAGCTGTAGCACTGACTCGCAGTGTGATGCTGGGCAAGAAAGCAAGGCTGAAAATCCAGCTTCTCTGGAGGACAGCAGCAACTGTGCCATTCCTTTCAGTGCTCATCTCCTCATTAAAAGGGATAAAATGTTCTAAGGGAAAGGCATGTTGCAACCATGAGTTAATTAGTAATGCTTCTCCTGCTCTTAAACAGCAAGCAGATTTCCACACACCTCCCCCCCTCCAGAATCATGTATTGTCTTAGAAAAAGCATTTAAAATGAAAAAAAAAAAAAAAAAAAGATTTAGTTTATTATGGGCTGGTTTCTCAATAACTTTGTGTGTGTGTGTGTGTGTGTGTGTGTGTGTGTTTGTGTGTGATTTTGGCTAGAGACGAGAGAAAACCAAAGTAGTTTAACATAGTAGCTAAGTGAAACATAAGACCTTAGAGTCTTTACAGGAATTATATTACAGCAATACTATGCAAGTTCTAAAATATTTATATATGTATAAATTACTTGTAAATAGAATATACACCCTATATAAGGTTTTATATATATATAAAATACAATATTTCACTAAGGTTATGAAACATAGTTACATGTTCAGGTGTTGCTAATGAAAAGCTCAACAAGTGAGGACCTGCCATTTATACAAATATTCCTGTGCAATGTTAAGAGGTCTTACATAGAGTGCACTATAGGCTTCTGGGGTCAGGTATTTTAATATGCTTTTTTAAAAACAGATTTGAAAAGTCCACAGATTTTGGAAAAGAAAAAAAAAAAGAAAAAAACAAACTCTCCCAAACAAAATAATTACACCTTGATTCTTCAGATTTCTCTATTTCACAGATTCTATGAAATTCCCTTTTTCAGCTCAGCAAATGCATCGTATGCTCTGCTGGCCAAGTCCATACATGAAATGGAATTTATATTTTTATCCATATCATGTTATAGGCCAGTGATCTTTCTTTTTTTTTACCATCTCCCAAAATTCTGAGATAAACTTATCAGGATTATCTTCCTTATCTAACAGAGAAAGCATGCAGAGTCTTAATGTTGGATGCATCAAAAACTCAACAAATTCAGTGGCAAGCAAGATTTCGCTGTTCTATTATTTATTATTATTATTATTATTATTATTATTACTACTTTAAGGCCGTACAACCAGAAAGATTCACTGGAAACCTAATCTGCTACAAATTTAACAGCCTGCAATGAGACATCAATTGCATAAGGCAGAGAAAGGTTCAGCCTCCTGTAGTGCTCTTGACCTTGGGCGTTGGAGCAAAAGCAATGCTACTTGGCAGCATCCCCAAACCACTCCCTTCTAAAGCCTCAGGCAACCTGACAGGTCCTATGGACGGGCTGTCCTGGATGGGTTTCGGGCTGAACGTGCCCTGAGTGATGCTGACAGCTCTGAGTAAGAGGTCAACCCATGATTAAAGTGAGTGGACCCACTGACAGGACAGACAGATGGGTGCGAGGGATTCCCGTCTTACAGTACAAACCTGGTGGACTCTTGGGGTAGCTTTGTTTTCATCCAGTTCATAGCCAGACTCTCTTAGGGTTTTTCCTGGGGCTGCTTTTACAAACAATACGTATTTAATAATGCTTATCCTTTTATTATCCTACAGAATTACTGTGGCACAAACCTTTAGCCATGAAGCGCACACATAGTCTTGCAAACTTTAAGGCTTCACCACTGCCTCTAACTCAGCTCTCCTCAGTGTGAAAAACGTACACCTGGAAGCACTGATGAGCCAGAGGGAAGCACAGAAAAAGTGCATGTAGGCAGAGTACCCCACGCCACGCTGCTTTTGCAAGTCTGCCCTGCTCCATGGGATGCTGAAGGATACCACTGGGATGCAACACCACATCAGTGAAGAAGCTTGAATACAAAGGCTGAAGCTTGCATACAAAGGAGAAAAGTTTCAACTATTTAGTCTACTTAATTGTAAGCTAGTGCAGTTGTCGATTTCCCTGCTTCTCCTGCTTAGCAGCTCTGCTCTTGGTGGCCTCTCAGCTACCCTTGGTTACTCTCTCCTAGTGGCACTTGCCCTGTCCAAACAAACTTAAATAGGGAGGTCACTCATCAGTTTCTGCTTCTAATTCCTTCGGTGTGACTGTCTTACTGTTGGTGGCATTGCAGGGTTTAAGGGAGCAGAACATGTACATCAACCGCTCATATTCAAAATGTGCAGTTGTTACGAAAGCGATAAGCCATGGCACGGGTGCGGTACACATGCGCTAGATCGAGCGCAGACAGAAACAACATGATGCAGTGAATGCGCCCAGCAGTTGCACACAGCTGACAACTGCTCAAAGAATTAATGAAATCAAAAAAAGATCAAACCCAATTCAAAACAACAGAGCCATGAACTGACAACTAAACCATATAAAAACTGACATGGCAAATAGATTGAAGGGAAGATCTAGGTAGAGGGCATAAGGAAGCATCAGCTACTGGGAAAATTATTCCAGTCCCCAGGGGACGTTGTGAGTGTGTATGCGTGTGTATGTACATGTGCTTGCTCCCAACCACGTGATGTCTGCAATGCAGCAAACTTTGTGCTGTGTCATGTAGACAAAGAATTAATCCTCTTCTAAGACAGGGATGTTTAGTGGGCGGTTATATCACTAAAATCCCTTAATGTTCCCCCTTGGGACTGGGATGACTGCAGAGCCACAGACAAAACACATTACTGATGGGTCTCATTCCTTTGCATATCAGAAAAATTGTGGAGGGTCCATAGTCTCCTAACTTACATACCTTTTAGTTTATACTTAAAAAGTCCCCTAAATGAACCAATACTTTCTTGTACACAGCAGTGACCAGGCTAGTGCCAAAGCCCTACTAGGTGATGCCAACACTACTTGAGGTTGCTCTCATCTGATGCTTGTCACCCCTCCACAGGCATAGAGTTATTTCAACCCTGTTTCTTTCTACCTGGCTCCAAGTGCTCCCACTGAGGACAGCAAGGACCTGTCAACTAATGTTGTCCATGCGTGTCCACATTTCAGTTCCTGCCACATCCTCAAAAGGGATGAATTCTTCCCTATGGCCAAGGTCACCATCTGATATACCCGCAGAGCAAAACCACCCTGCGGCTGCTGCCCCAAGCAAACTTAATCCAGAATCCTTAAGAGCTCCCCACTCCTTGCTAGTATGTGCCTGCCACTGACCCCAGCTGTCAAACGTACAGACTAAATGTCAACAAGCTTTCTGTAATTGATATTAATACTGGGAATGCTCAGCTAGGGACATGCCTCCTAGGCCACTCAGTTCCCCAGATTTGAATCATTACATTGCAGTGCTCAGTGTCATGCGTTCACAAAGATTCTATGGTGTTTTGAACACCCCTATATAACGTCAGCAGGAAACAACACTGAAGACAGTTGAAAACATAAATAAGATGCTAGAAACTGCTCTTTGCAGTTAGACGGAAGGAGGACAGGGTGGAGCGTGAACAAGTCTCAGGACTGGATGTAACAGCTCTCTGAAACTTCAGGGGCTGAAATGCTTGTGTATAATTCCATGATTGTGAGATTATAACAGAAGGTATTGATTTTTTAAACAGGTAACTGCTACTTCCTTATCACTCTTCTCAGTGTATCTCCAGTGGGTGTCTCACTTGCATTATGGTGCCTGGTGCTGCTCTTGGCAGCCTCTGGCTATATTTTCCATTAGCAAATTGTGCAGACCTGGAGAAAACAGCTGGTGCTAAGAGCCCAACACGACCCCTCCACTCCCTTCAGGGCCCTCCCTCCAGAGCAGCTCTGGCTCTGAGGCAATTAACCTTTAGCAGCTGGGATGCACTTGGTGTGCATATGGAGCTCAATCTTCCGTGTTATTGCTATCTGAAAGGTATCTAGCAGATGTGACTGAAGTATGGTAAGGATGGCTATGAGATTCACACTCCTTATCTAAATTGAACGAAATGAGTAAAGTAGATGACCTCCCTCTTTCACACAAACATGTTCCTTAATTTCATTCTCCTGTGACTACTTCGGTCTTGTTTTTCCTGTTTTCCTTCTTCTGCCCACCTCTGCTATTTAGCATAACACCATCCAAAGCCGTTCCCTGTCTCCCTCATTTACTCTGGCCTTTGGCACATGACACTTCCCATGTCTTTATTTCTTGATCAATCCCCATTTTAATAGTAAGCAGACAGACATCAATGAAGATGTAAGAATGACAGTTCAGATGCAGCTGGAAAACTCACAGCTTTTGTATATTGCTTGCAGCCTGCAGAACCCAGAACCACTACTAGGGTGAAAGAATCTCTGATTTTCAAAGGGCTTACCTGCACAAGGGTAAAAGCAGATAACATTGACCTGTTTGAGGTATGAAAGTAACACCTGTAAGTTGTAAGTCATCAGTCTTTGAGGGGGGCTCTCACTTAGGACAAAACAGACTATTGCTGTTGCTCAGTCCTTGCCAGAAAGGGAGACAGTTTGGTATCAGGAGGATGGATTTCTACCATCAGCAAATTCCTAGGTCTCCTGGGTCAGCCACCCTGCACCCAGTCAGTCAAGAGGTAAAAGCGGGGTGTCTGGCCCCATGGAATCAGGAATCACTGTTTGCATTGCTGCAGCCTAACTGCTGCTCCCTGAGGGAACAGAGATTAAACTTATCCCATGGGCTTAGCACAACGTCTGTATCTGCTGATTTCACATGCTTTCAGGAGAACATTTTGCGTCATCCGTAGCTGCTGGTCTTTTTTGTCAGCCTATTCTCTCAGGATTTATATGGTGTGTAGAAGTTTTGTTTCATATCACAATGTGTTTACGTGCAGGTCAGGAAATTCATCAGCAAACTGTGTGAACAATTAAAACAATTTTGGCCAACCTCACTTCGCTTTGATTCTGGGTTTGGGTTTGCCGTGACTCATCTACCTCATGTCGCTATCAACACCACTGATCACAGCTCTCTGAAGAGTGGAAATGCAGCCAGGCTTACCAAAGAACTGCCAAATATTAGTCTCAAGTACAGTACAAACGGTTGTGGTTTGTTACCCCCCAGTAAAAGCATCTTCTCTGATGATCAACTCTGCCTTCATCTAGGGGGTTGTTCTGCTCCTTCACATCCCCTTTAAACCCTCATTTGAAGCAACCTAGTTTGTCAAGTTAGGCTGGAGAACAGAAGATGCCTCTTCCTAATCTGGTTTAACCCGTGCACAATCTGTGTCCCATGGCCTTTATGAACCAGTCGTCAAAGTGAGCCCAGAGCAGAGCAGGAGGGTCAGGCTCCCTGCCTGAATTGCTGCTGCCCTCTGCTGCCTGCAGAGTGGCTGGGCCGGGGTCAAGGTGTGAGGGCAAGGCTTTGCTCCTGCTCCTTCACACCCCACACGTCCCTCGGCTCTGACCCTGGCCAAATGCCCGCTGCAGCCTGGACGGGTTTCTACTCAAGTCCCTGGGAAGAATGCTTATCTACATTGATCAGAAAACGGGGAGCTGGGCTCTTGCCAGCAGTGCCTGCTGACGGGACAGGACACAATGGGCATGAGTTGATTAACATGTCCATCTGAACATACGAAAACACTTTTTTTCCCATGAGAGTGGTCAAACACTGGCACAGGTTTTTCAGTGATATTGCAGAGTCTCCATCTGTGGAGATATTCAAAACCCAACCAGATAAAGTCCTGGGCAACATGCTTTCATTACCCTAAGGGAGTCAGACTAGATGATCTCAAGTGGTCCCTTCCAAACTAAATGATTCTGGGATTATGTTAGCATTATACAGTAATATTAAACATTATATCAAAGCAGACATTGCTGAAAACCTCTCACTGAATAGGTAAAACCATCATTTGCAAGTGTTTCAGCAATCTGGTCTACTGGGAGGTGTGCTCATGGCAGGGGGGGTTAGAACTAGATGATCTTTAAGATTCCTTCCAACACAAACCATTCTATGATTCTATATTTTAAATGTAATCCAAAGATGTCTCTTTGGCCCTGAATACTGCTGAAGAAACAAACACACCTTTTTCACAACTCCTGTAGTGGCCACGATGGTCTCTGCTCCTTCTACAGTCTTGTTTGCCACTGTATTCACGCTGGCTACTACAGCTTCTCCCACCACGTTGGCCTGTTCTTTGGTCTTCTCAGCAACTGAGCAACAAAAGCAGAAAGTCAATGAGCCAGGCACTGCAAAAAGGCTGCCAAGTTCAGTAGGACAATAAACATTTGTACTGAGGTAAGAAACTGGCCCTGCTACAGTCCCTATTTTGTTTTCTTTTATATGAGATCACATCTGAATTTAGATTATGTACATGAGGGTTTTGCCTGATTCAAAATGCTGATCAGAGAGCAGCTCTGCAGCTTGCCAGGCCTTGTAGACAACTGGAGAATGAAAAATTCACTGTGATATACTAAGAGACATTTGTGCAAATAAGGTATTTTGCGTTGCAGACGGCACATTACCTCTATCAGGGCACCTTCTGTTGGATTTAATACACCTGGGGAAAAAACTAAATTAATCATTAAATTCTCTAGTGAAAGGATCCATTCATCTCTCTTGAAGGCAGTCCACTCAGCTTCCCTGCCTTGGGAGCTCGGGATACCTAGAAGGATCTCTTTGGTCTCTGACTCTGGGACTGCCTGTCAGGAGTGCCTCAAAGACAACCGTTTTAGCCTGACAGGACCCTCTCTGCATGCTAGGCAGCATCCTTGACATTGTGAAATGTCTAAACTGCTGTGAACCATCTGAATCTGCCAAGCAACATCTGTCAGATGTTTTCTGACCTGCTCTACTGATTAAATATTTTCTCTCATCCACGTGCATTTGCAAATGCCAGACCCTGAACCATCACTCCTGGAAAACATCCTCCATTCATCAAATGGAAGGTCACGCAGATCACTGCTGCCCCCCAGAGACCTTCTATTTGGCAGGAGTGATGGCCTCATCAAGAGGTCCAGCAGCCCATCACAGATTTCCCTGTCTCTCCCAGGGATGCAGTCTTACCTGAGGTCACACTTTGCACTACGCCTTCCTTGGTTTTGGTACCTGTGAAAGGAAACACACAGCCCATCAGTGCTAGCTGGCAAAGAACTCCCTGGTTTTTGGACATGGATGGCTTTCTGTTCTTACGAGGTGCAGTGGGGAGCTGTGGTGCTACCAGCACCTCCTGTTAAGACATAACAATTTGGAGAGCCAGCAGATGGGATCAGCTCCCTTCCCCAGTAAAGTCATAGGTGGACAACTTCAACTGCAAATTGTCTGGAGATGCCTAGACCTGAAATTTCTTGATGATACCATGCTGAAGTATGAAAAATTGTCCCTGGGATGTTTCCAAAATGACAAGGAGAACTGAGTGGAGGTAAATCAATGTTAAGCTAATTGTAAACACAAATGTATATTAAGTCACCTGGTGAAATATCACCTACGTCAGTCTTTCAAGACAAGGAATCACATCCGTGACTCTTCCGTGCCTTTCAGCAGGATACTTGACTACAGTGGACACTTAAAGCTTCATTCTGTACCTGTAATAAAGACTCTGGAGAAACCTGAGGTTGAATTTGCAGAACAACCAACCACCTACTACGTACTTACTTACTAGATTCCCATGTCAGTGCCTCAGCCTAAGCTGTAAGTGCCTGCTACAGCAATGAACAGAATGCAATGTTTTTAACCCAAAATTATGAAGTATACCATATGTATGCTTACACTGTAATTTATCTTGCTGTTCACAAGGCAAGGATGCGAAGATCAACAGGATGTGAAGGCATTCAGTTTGCAATGCAAATAGCCCTTAAGGAATAATTAATCTCTGCAGTTTTCCTCCATGCTTGGAGTGACCTGCTATGCATCCCTTCTATTTATATACTGTTGCACATAGTGGGTTAAATCATATGGTAAATAGGCAGCCCTTGCAGTAACTAGATACTTTTTCACATTACAAAAATAAAGGATCAAATTTATCTCTGTTGGAAGTTAAACCAACACATGCCAAAAGGTTCCACTGGTCCCACTTTACTGTATTTTGTAAATCGTCTGCACATATACAGGCTCCAACTTCCTGTACTGATACAATAAAAGGATTTTTATGGCCAACTGTCAAAGCAATAGAAATAAAGAGTCAGGCAGATCTTTAACTCCAGTGGTACCAGAGCATCCAGGGGTGTGGTGGGATAAATCAGCTACAAACCACATCTCGCTCTTGCTGACAGACTGAAAAGCAAAACAGGTGCAGCACCCTGATAACAACAGATCCAGCCCAGCTCTGTTCTGCTCGGTACGTGTTATGCACTATTGAAAGTAATTCTCAATTGTTGATTTATTTTGGTGGTTGTAAGCATTGCCTGGGCAGAACAAAGCTGGTTTACTGCAATAATGCTATCAACATTTCACTCCACCCTCCCAGACTGTGTTCAAACTGAAGAGATGAAGTCTTTTTACTTTATACTTGTTACTGTTCTAAACAGCAGTTCCTACTGATGCATACTATAGGTGTGCACTGCTGTAAACTGGGCTGAAGAATGATGCCCATGATAGACATACATGACAGGAGCACAGCAGTGAGCAGAGCAGATACAAGTCTCAAGCCAGGAACACGAACTTCTGAGCGGGCCAAATGTACACAGTTCAATTCAGACACCATCTTGCTTTAGTTTCCCTCCCAGTGCCATTCCAACCAAAGTCTGCCACAGTACTGATTCGACATACAAGATCATTTCACATCAGACACAGATGTTCAAGCTTAGCCCTTCTTTGCTCTTTTTTTTGGTCAAAGAGCAGTTGTTAGGCAAGCAAAGTATATAATTTGCTGTACTGACCTTTGCATATGTTTCAGTTTTGCAGTAAACAGCTTAGTGAGACAGGAGGTGTACTTTTGTGTATTTTTTTCCAGACTTTTGATTTAAGATGATTATCTGGGCTCAATTCCTTCTCAGGGCGAGTGGGTGGGCGACATGTCTTTTGATGTTCCAAAACATCAATAGTTCCAAAAAGGAGGGATGCAGGTAGAAGAAACACCTTGGCATCCATTTCACAACAGAAGTGGTGGCACTGGGAAGTGCCTCTGCTGCAGCCTGGGGAGAGTTTGCCTCATCTTCCTAATCCACAGCCCTGACCACACCCAATGACTCAGGCTCAGCATCCATTATTCACCAGACGAAACCTGACCTTCTGGTGCATACCCTTGCCAGCCACCCGAATCCCTTGAATCAGAAAGCAATCAACTGATGCTCAATCTCATTTCACTCATTAGTCCTTGCCTGCAGCTTGTGTACACAGAATTAAAAGAGACAGGATGCATGAACTTTTGAGCTCTGTGAGTCACCTCTAAGAGCTTTGGTATACCAAGGGTGCGACCAAGGTGGTGGAGCGCTGTGCAGTGGGAAAAGGTTTATGGTAGAAGAGAGTATTTTGATGTGCTGTAAGTCCTGTGGGAGTTCATTCTTTGTAGAGAAACTCTGTTTATGTAAAGCTTGGTGCCCTGGGGCTTTCTGCAACATGTGTGGTTGAAAGCTGTTCTGGAAACCTAGAAATGTATTCTTTGTTGAGGCTTCCTGAATTATAGTATTAAAGGGTACTAATGACCTTACACTCAATACTCTGGTGCAGCTTTGCATTAACTTCATTAACTTCAGCACTACTTATCCCCCTATTTAAGCCAAATAAAAAAAGACATCCCATCAAATCAGCTGCTGGACACACATTAACATGCCAGTTCGGTATACCCAGAGGCCGTTACAGTTTGGAGAGCAGACTGTGATTTTTGCTAAGTGCAAAGGTGGCTCGTGCTACAGGAGTTCTCCCTCTCTCCTTTTGTGCATCCTCTTCTCCACCCTATCTATTCAGCAAGCCACGTGGTGGGGCAGAAGCATCTCATGCTCATGACTCCCAGCAACAGCCATATCTCCAACCAGCTCAGTTGTGAACCACACTGCAGTGTTAGCACAGGAGGAAGGCATTTCCAGCCCTGGCACGGGTTTTGGGAACTGAACCTGCGTGGCTCAGAGGGGAGGGATGAGGTGGCCGCAGTACCCTGGTGATGCTGTCTGCTCCAGGCGGATGCCTCTGAATAAGCATCATCTTGTTCTCCTGGGGTGGCAGCAAGTGACTCATCAGGGGCTGTAGTCGTGTCCAGACATCTGGAATCCTCCTCGGAGAGTCAGCAGTGAGTTAACACAAACCTGAATGAAAGTCAAGGATCCACTTCATCCATCCTAGGCTTTGGGGTTTTTCCTCCCTTTCCTGACGTTCTGGAAAGACCTTCAAGATTTTATACAAGTATTATTTTCTCCTAGCATCCAAAAATTCAGGATGCAACACATAACACTCTAGACCAAGCTGCTGGGACAGGGGTCTGCAAAGGAAGAAGCAGGGAAGGAACAGTTCAGGTCTGTGATTAACTCTTCATGTGGCACAGTGAGAAAAGGCAGCATGAACACACTAATCATTCCAGTTTTAATCGATACACTTGGTTTCCACTTCCTCTTCTTACTTAAAAATCAATTCTCTGAGCTAATCAGCATCTGGCCTTTATTTATCCTGCCTGTGAAAGACTGATTTTTTTCTAAAGGGCTGAGCATTCCCCAGCATGCAACAGGAACTGAATCAGCCAAGGCAAAGCACTATGCAGTGCATGACAGGGCAGGAACTGGCACTATACCAACAAGCCAAATCAAAAAAATAGGACGAGAAAGCACTGAATCTTCACCTTGATCTTTATTGGAGCCTCATTCCAAGATTTAGGTTTTAAGAAGGTTTTTAGAAAACTTCATTGAAAAGGTTAGGATCTCATAAGCAGACTCTACCTCACGGCTGTGCAAAACTGAAACCCAGGCCACAGTATGGAGATGTACCAGCTCACTGAACAGAGATGCGAGGAATTACATATAAAGGTTCAGAATAACCCGTCTGGCACCCTCAAATCAGGAAGCAACTGGAGCAGGAGTGATGACATGATTTGACACCTAGGCGTGACGTTTTGCAGGCTGGTGTTTCAGCTGTTTACATGGACGCTATTTACCTTTTTGTCTTGCGAGTCAGCTTCAAATTGAAATGCGAACTGTTATGTATGTTCATTTACAGCATGCCAGTATTTGAGTATTTAGAATTTCAGGATGAAAACATTATCAGATCTCCTACACAAAATTGGTATTTCATTTGTAATGTACAAATTTGTATCTGTAGCTATTGTCGAGAGAGGTGTTTCAAATACAGTAGCTATGTACAGCTATGGATGTCTCAGCATAACAGCAGGAAGAGCCTGTATGCAAACTTTCCCACTAAACACCCCCTCTCTCGCATACCTAGCAAACATAAAAAGCTGTGTGAGATGCAGTAATCAGCAGTGAGGTAATCAGTCTTGAGAACCTAAGACTTCATAGATTCTACATTATCTGGAATATCTGACCATCCAGCCATATAATTGCATGTGCAAGAAGGTGGATATAGTGGGTTTTGAGGGTGACCTTGAAAAGGGAGGTTTCTGAAACAGCACATTAACTGTGAGGGAGGTCTCTAGGCAAGACATCAGTCATGCTGTTTTCCAGATCCTATCCTTTAGGCGAAACTAATCTGGGCAACTCTTGTAAAGCAAGGTTAATGCGTCAGTCAACAAGAGGAGGGTTTCAAGATAAAGTGGTATATTTGTGGGGAAACAGATGTATCCTGCAATGCCCACTTAATAACCCTGCTGGCTTCTCTCAGGGACCTCCTCAGCATGTCTCTCACAGCGTGGAGGTGAGGCGGACACCAGCATTGCTCTAATGCTTTGGAGAGTGAATGACTCACCCTGCAAACAACCAGCAGTCATAACAGAAACCGTCCAGCTGGGCATCTGCTCTTTAACATTGCATTAGTTCTGCATCCCTTGAAGTAGTGGTTGTTTCTCTGTCTAATCAATGGTTGGGGAAACTGAGGCACGGGGAGGATGTGGCACTCCAAGCTTACACAGCAACTCTGTGACAGAGCTGAGGATGCTATCCAGACCTCCCACCGTTCACTCCCAAGCTTTAGCCACAGTATAACTCCCCCAGACATCCTCAGGGATAATCTACACAGCAGTTCCTGCTCAAAATACATTTTGAAAACAGTCTCTCTTACCTACATACATCACCCCTTCTTTAGTCTTCTCAGCAGCTTCTGTCACTCCCTGCTTGGTCTTTTCTGCAGCAGCTACCACACCTTCTTTAGCAATGGAGAAACCTTTCTTAAAGACATCCATTCTTGTTGCTTGATAGAGTATTATCTGGATGATCTGAGTGAGGGAGAGCAGCAAAAAGCACCTCGAGACTGGGACTGCAGCTTCACCCTCAGCAAATACTCAGTTTCTCTGCCAGTCTCTGCCTTAGCTCTTACTCCTCTGCTGGATGAAGGCAGTGTGGCAAACCTCACATCCTTTGCTGTCTCTTATTGATGAAGTGCACTGCAGTGTAGCCAATACCTGTGAACAGCTGATACTGAAATATTAATGATATGGAGATGCTTGTGAAGATTTAAGAGGGAAGGGGGAGAGGAGGACAACGACACCAGTAGGTAAAGGACTGTCTGGAAAATTTCCAGACAGATAGAGCTTTTAAAATATTCTGCAGTGCTCTCATTCAAGGATGCTCTCATGTGAAGAGGGACTTTTTATCTGAAGAGCTAAGCTCCTGAAAGGGCATCTCCAGAGGCTGCAGCAGGAGGCAAACACAAGCTTGCTCCTGGGTTCCCAGAGGCTGGAGAGCATGTAAAACTGGAAGAAAACAGACCAGGTCAGGTTTCTTGCTCTGGCAGTTACCAGAACCCACCCTGCACAAAACAGTTACAAGAACGTTATTTCTAGTAAATACAGAGGGAAAAAGGGAACCAACTTCCCTTGGAGCTCAAGTGAGGCAAGCTAGAAGTCCCACTTGCCATGTTTGTCAAGTTTGAAGGCACTTAGCATGAATTATGGGTTTTGCTCGGCTGCACATCCCGTTCATTTCTGAAAAATCAGGTGGCTGTTGGGGGAAATCCTGTTTCCTATTTGTTCCTCTGTGTTGCTGCAGACTGAGGTCTGCTCTGCCTCTGCAGAGTGAGACGACATTTTATACTGATGCCATCACTCACGTTGGAGGTCTGTGCTCCAGAGCACAGTGGGTTGTGGAAATCATCCTGTGGAGAAATGGCTGGGAAGATCTTACAGTCTTCATACAGGATCCACCCAGCCTGAAGGCCTTGCTAGGACAAAAGTACCGAAGCGTAGGATCATTAATCACAGTTGGATATCCCTATGTGCTTAAAATTAAACCCAAGCTAAATTGTTTTCTGAACTAGACCCTGAGTGGCCAAAATCAGCTCTCATTCCCATAGCAAACTGAAATTCAGCGCAAGCACTCATGAACGTGATTGTTGGTTCAACAAGGTGATTTCTTCTGTTTCGATAGTGCCATATCTGAAACTATGGAAGCCATGTGGCCGCTGAGAGCAAACCCTGACCAGCTTTGGCTACTTTTCCTTACCGGGCAAACAGAACGCAAAATTCAGAGATTCAGCTGCATTGTGGGAGGGTAGTAAACCCTAACGTCGCAAAGTGTAGTGGTCTGTAAACCACTGCTGTCACAAGTTGTCAGCCTGGGAGTGTCAGAGACAGAATGATTACGCAGAAAATAAAGTCTGAATAAAAATGACTACACACACATAGTTCTTACCGGGGAACTAAGAATATTTCTTTAGGTATTGGGAGTGGGTCTTTTACCCCACACTGAAACAATGGAAAAACTGCTTGTCTGGAAAACAATATACAGATTTTGTGATATTTCTCACAAATAAACCTCCTTTCTCATAAATGAAGAATAAATTTCCATTTGAATGTAGAGGAACCAAATCTTTGAACATTTATCAATTGTTAATTAAGAAGTGCAAGATTCAGAGGAAGGCCACCACAACACACCAATTATTACAGAAGCTCTCATTGTTCTAGACTGTAGCAGCAAGGAGTGAAAAAAGGTTTTTCTTTTCACCTTTCAAGATTTCCATTAGGTGGCTGATTGACCACTGCCCAAAGTGCACAGCTAGTGCTCATTTCTTAAAACTGTAGACATCTGCATCTTATTGTGCTGTACAAGCAGTGCTTTAACCTAAACGCTCTTGGAGTCAGTCACAAGACTCCCATTGATTTCAACAGGCACAGGGCAGGAGTCTTGATTTTACTACATTTGGTAAAAAGTGAATTTACTATTTTTGGGAATTGCTACAAGGCCCATTTTGCTTTTTCACTAGGCTTTCAAAGCTGATGGAAACAGAGCACAGAGCTTCCCAGGGTATGGGTTTTACTGGTATTTTCAGGAGAATGACTAGGCTGATAAGGTTGAGTGAGAAGTGTGTTTTGATTTTGTTAAGCTATTGTTCTGTCATTGTGATTTGTACAATTGAGTTCTACATATTTTTCATTGCTATAAAAGGTAACAAATACATGAAATATCAAACCATCCTGGGACATGAAACATGAATCATCACCAGATTGAATTAGCTGGTACTCGAGTGGGATACTCCTTTCCTGCCTTCTCTCCTAGTGACCTTCAGGAAGAGCTCACAAGAGGCATTTAAATGCTGCTGGATACCTCCCAAGGCAGTAGGCAGTTGCAGAGGCATTGTTTTACCTTGAAACTCTTTTAGGAAATCTCTGGAGTCAAGACGACATAGTAGGAGAGCTATATAGTGCAAACATCAATAACAGCTCCTGAACGTTTGCCACCCTATGGCAACTGTGGTACCCTATTTCTATTCTAAGCAGAGGATGCAGCCCTGATTGGTTGCCAACCCTGCCTCAAGTGAACCTTAATAAACAGGGGTTAGCTTAATCAATCTTGGCTTTAAGGTTTTGCTAGGATCTCAACTTGTGCCTGAAAAGGTTTTCCCTTGCATTAGATAACATAATCAGCAGCTAAAGAGAAGCCCCTCCAGTGGGCAATTCAAAGAACCCAAGTTCCTAATTCACGCAGCAGCAGCATCTTTTTCTCTGCTATCTACCATGGGACACTGGGGAGAAGTCAGTTAAGCTAGACATAAAGCTCCCATTTTTTTCTATTGAGTTTAGTTCAGATCACTCTGTAAACAAACTCGTATCTAACATCCAACTGATCTGTATAACACCAAAAGGAAGCCTCATCTTGACTTCTGCAATGACAAACCATTCAACTGCCGTTCACTTAAAGTCTGACTTCTGTCTGCCCCAGCTTGTCCATAGCGGGTCTCTTGTTGCGTAACACTGCAGTTTCTTGAGGGTCTCTGAAAGGTGCAGCTCCCTTCCTCCCATGCGCCTAAATCTCTCTCCAGGTATTGGTGACTAATACCTGGAAGCAGGTCTGTGCAATTACAGACAGTAATTCTGGAACACAGGCAAGACAAGTCTAACTCAAGTCTACCTATTTCCAAGGCACAGATGCAAGGGAAAGAAAAGAATGCAAAGCAGAAATCAAGATTCCCTGTTCTCTGCCATCATCATCTTTGTGTCTGCAACAGATTAAAACTGGATTTTACTTAATTTGTGTCTCTTCCCTCTTTAATTTTCCTAGTTGATAGTTACTCTGCACACAAAACCTTAACCTTGCCCTTTAATGATAAACTCACACTGGAAACGTAACAGCAGACAAAGGCATCTTGCTGGATGAAAGGAGTGAGATTTAGTCATTCCATTGAAGTATTTAAATGATGTATGATGTTTGAAAGACAGGTAAGGAAAGGAAAGACAGACTGCTTTTGTGGCTGGTAAATATCCTTTGTTCAGGAAGTTTTTGTATGGAGAATAATACTAACATTAACAGGATCAAACCTTGCTCTACATAAACAGAAATCCTCCCTCTCTCCCTGTTTGGGAAAACTTCAAAATGCAGACAGGAGAACTGTCTCAGATCATTCATTTTCATGCCCTATTAAAAACAAGCAGTTGTCTGACATCCTCTTGGCAAAAACAGTTTAGGACTTGAATCCCTGCATGTACGTTTGCATAGTTAATGAGTACTTTCCTCTGCCAGAGAATGAAATAGGTGAAGGCTGACGGGCGAGCCATTTTCAAGGCATGCTTTCAAGCATCAAGCAGAGCGCTGCCAGTCTGTTGTGACTGATCTCTGCCACTGAATACCATTGATAGCTTTTGAGCAAATTAATAAAAATACAGTCAACGGGAATTCATCTTCTTCCTCTGAAGGACAGACCCCTGAAAGGGATCACTTCCTAGCCCAGCAGCCCCCCTCCCAACACTCCTCTCCCCATGCTCCCCTTCCCTGGAGCTGCTGCACACACACGTGCATCCATCAGCAGCAGGCAGGGAATGAGACAGCATTTTCCAGATCTAAAACCCAGTGCCTAATGAGAAGTTACCCCCTTGCTGTGCAGCTATCAACAAAACTGTGCTATTCATCTTCCCAGACATAAAATTCTTTCAGTTATTCAGTCTGTTTCAGAGGCTTGGAGCTGGAATATATGAATTTAAAGCAACACATGGCTTTTTAAACATTTTTCTGAAGCTTTTTTCTTCTTCTAAATACACAGATTCTGAATTTAAGCCTAGAATTCAAGAGCTTATGGAGTAGGCAGTGAATCTGGGAAGATACAAAAGGAATAAACAAAAAAATCTGAATCTATTAATTGAAAATTTAATTTCTAAGGGCTCTTTCTCTAGAGAGACACTGACTGCAATAGCCAGAGCATTTGTTTTCCAAGTTGCACAAGCCATTTATTAAGTGTATTGTTTGGCACTGTCTGCTGTGTGGTCACCCCATCCAGCTGTAGCTGCAGGGCTCCGACTCTACAGAAAGAGTGGGGGCCAAGATGAGGTTTTGCATCTTACGCAGATTATCCAGAAGACAGTGCTGGTACCTTACAACTTGATTATGGAATTGCAAATGGGACACTGAATTCTCAGAGTAGGCAACATTGGGTGTGGGGGGAGTATTAAGAGCTGTGTTTCATGGAAATAGCTATAATTACTCAACCAGTTAAGAGCAGTCCTGACAGTTATCTGCAAGATCCCAGGGCATAGTGATGAATCTGGTGTAATTGGCAATATCAGCTCTTTCAAGATCAGTTTCAAGTCTGAAGGTGAGTTTGAATAGTTTGAAGACATATTTCTCAGAAATACCTAGGGAAAAAAGTATTTTTCTGAACAAGGGCACAGGAAAAAAAAAAAGCCACTAATGACTGGGGAGCAAGAGTGGAGGAACAGTACCTGTCATCTGTCAAATTCAGTTGCCAAAATAAAGAGCAAGTGGAAAAGGTGGCTTTTGGCTAATGTTCTGAGAACTGCTAGAAACTTCTGAGAAGTTTCTGGGGAGCTCCAACCATCTCCACACCACTATTATCACGTTATTTACTGATACGGTTTCAAGTATGCTTTTGGAGTAACACCTATTTCCAAATAATTTCACAAACTGTTTTAAATTTGATTATTCTCACCTATTTCTTCCATTATAGCTGTGGTACTCAGACCCATGTTACATCAAGCCTTAACTAGGCAACTGGAGAGTGAATAGATACTTATGGATCTTAGTTGGTGCACAATTGCCCTTCTCACCTAGGAGGTATCTATCTCCTAAAAGAGACTGACTTCAGAAAGCAGTGAGCAAATCGTTGCAGCAAATGACCTTGTGTCTGTTTTCCCTGGTTCTGTGCTGAGGCACTTGGTCAAAAAAGAGAGAGGCAAAGGTGTGGTGTATCTTGCTCCTAATAGATACACTCCTCACAGATATGTCTCTACAGATGTTACAGTAAGAAAACTTACAGCTTAGTCTGACAATAAATCTAATGTTATGAACCAACAGTATAACCTGTGTTAGTCAGACACCCCAAATCAGAACACCTATTAGACAGAAGCCTTAACTAGTGTTTAGTAAGGAAGGTCCTTTGAACAATTCACGCATTCTATGTGTTTATGGCAGCATCCTACGCTATGCCCATCACAAGGAAGGAGACATCTGTTACAGCATGCTCAATATTTTAACATCTTTCATAACTGCTACCAGAAAGTCATGGCAAATTATTAACTTGCAATTGGCTGAGCAATCTGTGCCTCCTGACTGCTGTTCTCATAGGCAGTACCATTACAAAGTCACAGAGAATGGGTCCTTGCACCTGAAGGAGCAGCAGATGTTCTGAGCCAGGAGGATGGCAGAGAAACATTGCCCCACCACTTGGGAGGTATCACATCCCTAAGAATAAAGATTTAACGGATGAGTTAAGACTAAGTGGAAAGGTATATATTGAAAGACAGGTCCAAAGGGTTTGAAAGTACATCACAAGTGGGAAACATCAATATCTGTAGCGCAAAATCGCTCTTCTGCAAGCCATGATCACACAGCAGTTCAAGTTAGAAGCCTGGTGTTTGTTTTGTCTCGTATTTGTTCCAGTTCCTTCCCAATAATAGGTCTTATTAAGTAAACAAACATAATGCTTAGGTCACATCCATCCTAATCCTAGTTACTTGTAAAAAAGGCACATTTATATGTGAAACATGATGCAAAAAATTCACACATTAACATGTATTATAGCAGGATGCACACAGTTCTGAAATACAAACAGCAGGAAGGAACAGAGGGAAGTTGCTTATTTCTTTCAGTCTTTACTCCAGAAGTTATGATTTCATCTCCCTGGAGAAGTGACTACAACAGAAAGCAGGTTTGCCCTTCGAATTACCAAAATATCTCTCTACCTTGCCCCAAGTGCCACTGTTGCTGCCATAGTGCTTAATTGCTCTTACACAGCAATGTCTGTCACAGGTCGGTAAAGGCATTTCTGCATTTTAATAGGTTCTTCCACAAAGAATAAAGGAGGAGCAATCAGAAGAAGAGGGTGCAGATCCAACCAGTGATAAGGAGATATATATTCACAGCCTCTAACAACAAGGCATTTCAAAATCCTAAAGAGATTTTATCCTCTATTTTTCAGCTGGCTTTGGTATGATTCCAGAAAAGCTCTACACTTAATGCCCTGCAGGACGTACTGAACTTTGGGCTGCACATCTCATCATTCAGCAGAGATACGCTCTAGCAGTCTGGCACCAGCATTCCCACCTGTTTTGTCAGTAAAGCATCATTCTCCCCCATTTTATTCTTTAAAATGCCAGAGCATACTACCCTGCAAGACATTAAGAACAGAAATATAGCAACAAAACTAAAAGAAGCGCCATCATGTAAAACTGAACTGGTAAGAAAACTGCATACAACCTCCACAGCCTTTTTTTGATTTATTATTAGGATGCAGTGACAGAGGTTGCTCTTTACAGGAGGTCTTGGCAAGTGCTTTTTTGTCAACACCAATTAAAAATGCGCAGAATAATTGGGAGTGAGATGCAGAGATGACAGCCCAAACAGAAATTCTTGAAAATGCTTGGTGACCCTGACTTCTCTGAAGACCTGTTTCATGAAAATGTTCCACTTTGATGGGAAGAGACTATGATTCACAGAGCCACTTTGCAAAGGCCACACAAAAATCGATGTTTGGGAGCTCTTACTCACTGTGCATTTACTGTGAACCCCTTAATGCCCATAGTCTGCTGTACATACTGTGGATATTCTGCTGCTAAAGCCAGGGTATTTCAGCATCTAAACTGTAATAAAAACCAGACAGTGCAGACAGTGGCGCAAGGAGGTTTGTGACAGTTTCTGGCACCACAACATGAGTCTGTTACACCGCTCAATATTTTCTTTCTTTTCCTTCCCTTTAAGCTAACATCCTTTTCCTGTGCCTGAGGGAGAAGGCAGTTGATAAAAGCTGAGTTCCTGTTCACAGATAAGTTTAGAAGGCAGGCAAGCTCAGAAGTTCCTTGAATAAACTATATTCCTACCACCTCTTTTTCCCCCCTCTGTCAGAGACGCTTGAGCCCCACACAGGAA
The DNA here is from genome assembly GCF_034315485.1 of Pezoporus occidentalis. Lineage (NCBI taxonomy): Eukaryota > Metazoa > Chordata > Aves > Psittaciformes > Psittacidae > Pezoporus > Pezoporus occidentalis. The sequence continues at coordinate 332,447 of NW_026913900.1, read as the reverse complement.
CCAGACTCACATTGTTCAATAGCCACGGACGTTTCCACAGTAGCTGGGAGGGTCAAAAGCTTTTTCCGCCCTTTGTTACTACTTTTTTTTTTTTTCCTTTCCTTCTTCCAACTTTCCAGTTAAAGAATATTGCTGGGGCATTCCTGAATTAATCCCGGCTGAGCTTCAGAGAAGAGAACAAGAGACAGGTGTAACCAGGTGGGAAAAATCCCACCATGCTAGTGAAGCTTCTGATCATCTGTAATACAATAGGATTGGCAAAGCTGGTTAAGCACGCAGACCATCATGGGTATCATGATGGTTCAGTGCACAGCTCACAGCCACAAATTCATGAGACCTCTGCATACCCCCAGAGGACTCCTCTGTCACACGAGGAAGAAGGTTCCTGGGAGGCAGAAGGGCTCAGGGAGAATACTCAAGATTACTCTTCAAGTGTGATCTCCTCGCATCAGGAAGAGAGAGAGGACTTTGAAGCTGTGAGCCCACAGTCCCGAAATGGGTGAGTACCCCAATATGGGTCTGTCTTCCACATAATAATAGCACAATCCTGTCTAATACTGTATATATGCTGTTGATAAAGGACCATTTTCAATAGAAGTTTCTCATTAAAATATGTTAGATTTTAGAGATCAGTCTAACTCGAATAGGATGGGTGTAAATGTTTTAACTGAAACTGAAAGCTGAACTGGCTGAGAGGATGATACCACAGATGGGACAGCTTTTTGCCTAGTCCAAAACAACAGCAGAATGGGGTTAGGGGTCTGGACCCACCTGGCCGATGTGAAGCCTTCTGTTTCTGTTGTAGCACCAGAAAACAAACTTGCTATTTCTGGCAACGTGAAACTAGAAGCAATTGATTTACTGACTTTTCCTGATCACAAACTAATGATGATTATTTTTGCTGATCACAGCAATCTCTGCCCGTCATTGGAACATGCTTGGCTGCAGACTTGGGCCTTGGTAATGGAGAGGAAAACAGAATGGCAGGACATTAGCAAAATAAAAATAGTGAAGGGTAAATATAACAAAGTAAAGAATAATAAATAAGCATGAAAAATACTACAAATCCAACCTCCCACCCTAAAGGTTTTCGTGATAGTGAAATGCTTCCCAGAGTAATGTATGGCCAAAAAGTAGCCATCCTGAGTGGAAAAGGCATCTACTTCTCTAGCAAGGTTTACAAACACTCAGATTTTTTAAGTTTTACAGGGCATGTAAGTAGGTCTCTAAATGTTTAAAACAGATGAAAACCAAACAGGACAGTGAATGAATCTTTTATAGCCCTATTTGGGAGAGCTGAAAGAGCAGCACAGTGAGTACTGTTCACAGGTCAGCACTTTAGCATGCCCTGGTATTTTTCGCTTTAAATGCTCTTGAGAAGAAGTAAAAGGGGAGATGTGAAGAGCCTGTAAAACCTTGCTCATGTCATGCTTCCCTTTCATGCAAACCAAAGTATACAGTCTTGTTTCTAATCTCATCTACACACAAAATTGAGGCCTCCCTCCTGCATATAGCTTGGCGAGTGTGTTAAAACCCTGATGTCCTTCATACTACATCTTCCCACAAGAGGTTCCACTTAAACTTGAGAAGAAACTTCTCAGTGAGGGTGACGGAGCACTGGAACAGGCTGCCCAGGGAGGTTGTGGAGTCTCCTTCCCTGGAGACATTCAAAACCCGCCTGGACACATTCCTGTGTAACATTATCTAGGTGTTCCTGCTCCGGCAGGGGGATTGGACTAGATGATCTTTCGAGGTCCCTTCCAATCTCTAGCATACTGTGATACTGTAAATCTGTACTGCTCACCACTAACCAGAAGTCATTTTCTAAAGCCTGTGAGTGTTGACTTCCAGCTTCCTGATGGGTAGTGTTCGATAATGACATGCACTGTTAATTCACCAATTCTTGGTTAATGCATTTCAGAAACTGGCAGAGGAATGAAAACAAAGCCTAAGTGGTACTCTGGACTTCCATGTTACACTGCAAGGTGGTAATCATTTGACTGCTGATTGAAATGGCGAAAGCATTCTGAAAACTATAAGTACTATGAAAAATTAAATAGTGTAAAAAGGTGCCTGTACAGGTCAGTAAGATGCTGAAACAGATTGTCCTAATAGGGATTTCTTTCTTTGCTACGTAAACTTGTCCAGCCCCAGCTATTACTCATCCTAATTTCCTCCCCCAAAATACTTCCTCCTTTTATGGAAATAGTTTCATAGTGAGTCAAAGTGTAATGTTCTTCCCAATTATAAAGCTATGTTGATGACTAGAGGCAGTCAAAATCTTGCCTGGCAGTAGCTTCATAAATAATAAATTAATAAAAAGAGACAGCACAGCTCCCCTTGTAACTGCACTCCAAATTCTAAAAGGCATTGCAATTGGTTGAAGCAAGCTACTTTCAGAGCCTGAAGTCCTCAAGTGCATGTGAGGTGCTCATGGCTGGAGCACTCTGCTAAGCACAGATGAGAAGTTGTTGTGAATCTGGTATTTCCTCCTTCCACAAGTGTGACACATGCCCTGGGAAAAAAAAAAAAAAATTAAAAAAATCAATGAACTGGGCTTATATCTCTAAAAGAGGAGAGCAAGAAGAAAAGCATCAGGAGTTAATAAGGAATTAAGAGCCAGAAGGAGATAAAGACATGCCATAAAAAAGCCTGAAGTGGTGGCAAATTATTTTCTGCAAAAGCTCTCCCACTTCTAGTTTGTCTTTCAAATGAGAAAATACTTTATTTTCAGAGCTAGGGAAAAAAAAACAACCCCAAAACAAAGTCAATGGTAACTTTGTTTCTGAGACAAAATTTAGACTTCCATAATTTTCTAACAAAAATCATATGGGATGTGGGTTTTTTCAACCTCTTGCTATTTTCCCTATGTATTAGGAATAATTGTTACAAAATATTCTTAGGTGTTTTTTTTTTTTACATTTAGAGTATTATTTTTCTTACTGCAGTTATTTGAATAATTGAGGCCATTGTGAATAATATATCCAAGGTACTTAGAATCCTCTGGTTTCTGTTTCAACATGTAAGGTGAAATGACTCATTAGATCCCAGTGAAGTGCTTGGATATATTACTTTACTAATGAATTCCTCTCAGAATAAGATTATTCTAATAAGAGTTTTAAAATAAGAAAACCAGTAAGATCACTGGCCTTGGGGTGACTTTTATTAAAAGGAAAAAAAAAAGTGTGGATACTAATTCTTTTGTTTCAACTGTTCTTTAGAGGAAGAACTAGGTAACAGTTTAGTATCTCAGCTGCTGCTTGTATCTGAGCTAAAAGGAGCTCTGCATTCAGAATGCACAAGTGTTTGTTTATTCACAAAATAAAAACCATCAAAAGAGGTCAAGTTTTCCAAAGGAAATCATCTTTTTTTCTTTGCTATCAAGCAGCTGTGCCTCATATGAGCTGATCAGTTGGACTTTATATGTTTTATCCTGTGGCTGAGATAAATGGATCCATGTGTATCCAAACTTTCAGAAGAATTAAAAAGGGAAATGAAAGCACAAGTATATGAAGAGATCTGGACTGTGAAATTGCTGGACTATATTACCATTGGAAGACAAAGAGTAAGAACAGTAACAATTGGTTCTGGGCTTCATAAATACTCAATGCATAATACCCAAAATAGATAATAAATACATTTTTAGTCTTCATTTCCCATATAAAACAGATGCCTAATGCAGAACATCATAGGAATGCTCTGTTGTTATTGGTGCCTTTCCTGTGTGTGGATACAGGCAGCTAAAATGAGGCTTGAAAAGCTGCCTGGGACATGACCAGATATGTGGAAGTTCTAAAAGTGACCCAGTAAATATGAAATCAGAGTTTGCACTAGGTCATCATTTACTCCAATCCTTACCACTAGGGGTAACAGATTCAACTGCTGTCTGATTAAGTCATATTGAAAGGAATAATAAATATGCCAAGGAGATATGACACCATTATTGCCATGTTGACTGATGCTATGTGGATGACATACCTAATAGCTTCATCCTAAACTGACAACCCACCTTGGAGATTTTTTTTTCCTTAGAGCTGCTTCCATCAAATACTTGGTAATGACACATGCATGAGCAAGGCATGGTGCTGAGCAGATGCTGAAGGAAGAATACATGTAAGCATACAGCTGCTGTGTGCCATCGCTTGGGCTGTGTAATTCAGACATGGGCAGATAGAACCAGACAGCTCCATGCAGCTGTATGGGGGCCAAGATCATCCAGCCTTTGAAAGGAAAGGTTCCTTGGCCCTGGGAATAGCAAGTCATCTTCTCTGTACCCTTCCTATGAACTCCCCTCTGTTGACCAGAGATCCACAGAAAGACCTTTTCTATAATTACACTCAGAAGGGCCTGTTTCCTCTCCCTACAGATTATTTCTCAAATCAAGTGATGCACTGAAACACCATTAGTGGACCACTGTAGCCCAAACTGAGCAGAGTTTAACCTAATCCATGTGCCTGCAACGCCACGAACAGCTGGGCTGACAAATCAGATTGCATGCACTCAGTGCCCAGAAAAAAAAGGGCAAATGAAGAATCTAAAAGTGCAATCCCATCACATGCTAACTCTGACAGCAAAGCCCAAAGCTTCCCATAACCTCAGTTGGCGCGACCTGTCTGTCAAGTAACACTGTAAACCAGATCACTTGAGCATTCCAGGTTAAAAATAATCTTGTCAAAAAGCAGTGGTTATTTTTAACTTCCCCCCCCTCAGTAACCACACTGACAGAGCTGGGCCCAAACAGATGGCTCACCCAGCAATGGACTGTGCCGATGAAATGGGAAGGAGCAGAGCAACTAAGGCTTGTTTCCCCATCTATAACAAAGTTTCACAGAACTTCTCTGTCTTTTGAAAAGTGTAATCACTGCTGAGTAAACCCTGTTTTGGATTTGCCCTCCAGCTGGGTAGGTGGTTTAGTTTTCCTTCTTTCTCTTTAATCCAAAGAAGCACACTCAGTCTGTCACACATTGGGATTTTTCTTACAATTTCGGTATGTTTGTAAAAAAAAAAAAAAAAAAAGGAAAAAAACACCCAAACCCCTCCCCAAATCCCGCCACTTGAACTGTAAATAGAAAAGGCAGAAATATCCAGTATAAGTAAACCTTAATTGCATTAACATCTTTTAAGGCTTGGACATAGGATTCTGGAAGCCACCCTTGATTAGAGGAAGATCTTCCTGTGTCAGCCAGGTGTTCTGTTATCTCACTGAAACACACCTCTTCCTCTCATTTGGAATTGATACAGCTACAAAGGAGCAGGTCTCTTTTTGTGATTACTCAGGGTGTCAAAACACAGAACAACTAACCTCTGAAGTGTAGCAGAAAAAACCCAAATCAGTCTTATTCTAAGGAAGTCAGAACAATGCTCAGTCTTAATACCTTCATTTTTTTCCTACTTTTACAGGAAAATATCCATTGATTTAATTAAGGCAAGTTTCACACTGACTCATCTAATTCTTCAAAACTAGATAGGGACTTTCTTAGGAAACTTATGGGATACTGAAATTACCCCAGAGGGCACAGAACATATGCTTAAAATAAAATAGGTTTGCATAAAATGCAGCTAAATGTGATCTTCAGCCCCTGACATCCTGCAAACTGGTGGCCACTGAGTGCTCAACAATAGCTTTCGCAGTACCAAGTACATTAACAGAAGCAATGGTTTTGAATCAAAGTTAGACACTTAGCTGCTTTCAGGACTTTAGGAAATTCACTGATATTGACTCTTGTTGAGCTGCACAGCTGCAGGTAGAATGGTTCTCTATTAGCATGTTTGATGCAAATCACACAGCTTCATTGAAAGGAATTATAGAACCCTCTGGGCCCAAAGGATTATTTTACAGCTCATTAGTGCAAACTGTAGCAATTAATTCTTTCCCCATATAGCAAGGGATCTTGTTTCAGCATAGCCACAGAACTACCATCAGCACTACTGGCACATGGATCCAATGCCTTCCTACTTGTGTGAGTCAATACCTCTTGAATCAGTCATCTGCGACTAAGCCTGAGTAGAACTACATTCATGCCCAAAACACAATCAGGGCAAACCTTGGTGCACATTGTCTGCACCCTGAGTGCATGCTGGTGGGGAAGCTTATCTTCCATGCCATTTTTGACCTGCTGGCATCAGCACAGTAGGTGGCCACTGGCTGTGATTCCTGCTTGAAGACAAGGTCCGACAAAGGAGTAAGTGCGCTACACCAGGGATGAACTTCAGTCTGCAGGAAGCAAAAGATTAAATCAAAGCATAAGCTGCCCTCTGTAAGGTCTATAGAGCTTCTGCTGTGGGGAGCAATATCTAAATGAGGTAACGGCTGTGGATGCTTTGTGAAGAGGAAAAGCCTCTTGCATTTATTTCTCTACAGTAGCTGGTACAACAGTTGGATTTGGCCCAAAACCAGGTTCCAGCCAAGCCTGCTTTCTCTTGAGCTCCTGCTCCCAGTGAGGACCCAGGTTCAGGACTGGGTTTTCAGAAAGCCTTCGCTTCACTAATTTTTTAGGACATTTTGCAGGATAAGTCCCTGCTGGTAACAGACTAACTGGCACTATTGTTGGAATAGAAGTGGCACTGAACCAGCATTACTCAAGGATCTGGAAGACTTCCAGCACTGTATTGAAATCCACATTTCAAACTACCACTGGAACTCTTTTCAGCCCAGCTTGTCAAAGTGCAAATCAATCAGTCTGGTTAAACCCCTGTGAAAAGCAGGTCAGTTTGGGTGATGAGTCGCAGGAAGATCCCAGACCCTGCCTGAGCAGGAGCTCTACTCATCCTTAAGGGAAAGAAAATAAATATGATAAATACAAGAGTTTCTGCTGTTTAATTGCAATACAGGGCTGCTGGCTGCTTAGCAAGAGCTGCAGAATTCACTGACTGACCACCAGCAATCACTCACCGTCTGCTAATTAAAAACCCAATGGCACACTGTTCCCTGAGAGAGCCAGCACCTTCTTCAACAGCTGAACACCTCCTGCATTCCACAATGAATAAAAAGATACTACTGTTTTAAAACTGACACATACAATCCTGGTTTAGATTAATTTATATGCAGTATTTTACCTGTTTCACTGAAGATGCTTTTTCTTGTCAGTGAGAATTTTACATGGTGGGAAAAACAGAACATAGATTATTCCTCAGTTAAAGCCTCATTCTTTTTTTCTGCTTCAACTGATATAAACCAGGAGTCATTCTGTACAAATCAATGGAAAATCACTCATTTAAGTTAGTAGAACATAGTCCTCTACTGTCATCTTGTAGCATGTTTAAGCAGCAATAATTGCTTATCAGGTGCTTTTTGTGCTGTATGGAAAAGTGCTATGGACTTGGAAAAGTTTTGCATGGTCAGTGGTGCACATGCACAGGAATGGCTGGACAGGACTTTTCAAAGTAATTATAGAAACTGGTTTCCCTGAGAATAGAAACATGAGGAAACTGATGTGAAGGACAACTCAGTTGCACAAGTACAGCCAAAGGAATAACAAAGCTTATGGAAAAACAATGTCCTGAAGGTTTTATTCAGGCAAGAATTCCACTGACCTAGGAAGCGTCTAAAATTATGCACTGCAGTGTCAATCATGAGAACATGTAACTAAGACACATAAAGTATGTAAGTACCTAATCTGAGCTGGGGGCATTACTCACGCTCACCCTCAGGATGCAATTGTTAGTGTACCAGTGTATGTAAAAAAACCCCAAACTATCTCATATTCATCTGAGCAGAGAGATAATTACTGCAAGATCAGCCATCTTGCTGTACCTCCTGGTTCTGTGGGTTTGTTTTGCTATAAAGTGGCCTGGCTAAATCCTAGAATCAGACATAGAACTGTCTGCATTTTGCTATGTTTTAGTAAAAGCATAAGTATTATAAAATAAGAGAAAAAAAAATCATTTTATGATGAGTTTTTTGTTTAAAGATCTTAAAGGTTCAAACAAAAGGAGATTGAGCTAACCTAAATTTGCTGAATCTTATTTAAATACAGAGTGCTTTTTCATCAGATGTGTTTTAACCTCAGACAGAAGAATATGTTTGCCTCAAAATATGGCAGAAGTGGATAGATGCATGTGAGGACTCTATTGAAAAAGTTGATTAGAATATAGCCTTGGAAAAACTCCATGTAGGCTAGCAAATAAAATTATTCAGATACTTTTTTTCATTTGCTTGGAATGTAAACTAGGAAAAGCAACGGAACAAATGAAACATCTGTAGCCCTAAATTTGCTATGGTTCCCTCAAGTGTTGCTCTAGCTTGCAAGTATTGTGATAAACTTTACCATTCACCAGACTGGAAAGAAAGCCCTTTTGCTCTCCTCACACGAGCAATTTCTTTCTACTCCTCTCTCTCCTTGGCAGCAGAAGCTTGAATCCAAAGGAAACTGTATTAAAGAGAATAAAAGCAGAGTGTGTTAAGTTGGTTATATATTCAGTGAATGAAACGACATAATTACAAAGAGGGGGAAAAGAACACACAAGCAGAACACAAAGCTGCTATGTTCCAGAAACCAGCTGAATAAAGAAAGTGCTATTTGTGAAAGAGCAGCTCTTTGAAACTTCATAGACTTGTTCAGAGCCCACTGGTGCCAGCAGAAGAGCTCCCGCTCACCTTACTGAACTTTAGATCAAGCCTTTCTCTGTTTTTAGAGTGTTTCACTTAACATTAAAGAAGGATATATTTTTCCTCGAGGTTCATACAGTTCAGGAATATTTTTAGTTACAGATAGTGAAGTTTCTTTAAAGGAAACAATTGACAAGATGTGCAAAAAATATTGCAATAAAAGTTTCATCTTTGGGCGCATGTATCTATATTGCAGCTCATTACAGATGGGAAAGATAGACCTTATTTACCTAACTGATGAAAGAATAAATCTTTATAAGCATCATGGAACTCAAAACCCCTACAGGTTTCTGTGATTAAAACCTAAGCATGAAATTATACAGCACTTCAGCTCCACAAATAAGCTTTTAAGATCAACTGAGAGAGAAATAGTGAGCAAAACGGAGATAAAGAAATGCAACCACTATTAAAGGAAGATTTTATTGAGCGTCCATCAAATTCCCCCTTTTTCATGCTATTCATCCTGCATAGTGCTAATTACTGTCCAAAGTAGGCATCAAGTTGGGGTCAGCCATTGATTCAATTTCTGAAATAAACCCTTTCTTACAAGTGGGAAGCCCACCAGATATCTCCAACACATTAACAGGTTTTGAAAAGGAATCCTTGTATTTTCTATTACACGTGTGTGCACATTTACATGTGCAATATAGTGAAAGTACTCACCATCACATGATGCCATATTCTTGCTCACCCACGTGTTGATGCATGTAAGCATTTTGTTTAGATTTGTATGGCTTGCATGACTCAAAGGACTTGTTTGGGAGCTCTGTATGGTGGCAAAAACAAATCAGTCCAGATAATGATTCATGGGGCGTGGACTGTTTTCATTGGGAAAGAACAAAACACTAAAAGCCAGAGAATCCTATTTTAAAAGGAGGTTTCCACACTGAATGCAGTCTCCTGCCTGGATCTGGCAGGCATCCCAGGAACAGACCCAAGATACTGCAACTAGTGACAATGCCAGCAACCTCCAGCAGCAGCACTCTTTATTTCCCCAGAAAGCAGAGATGATTTGAGGGGGGGAAAGCCCCTCCCAGCTATGGCTTGCTCAGCATGAGAAGGGACAGACCAAATACAAGCACAAATCAGGCCTCTGATTCAGTTATTCATTTTATACCAACCACTGAAAAGTGATGCAGCCCTATAAAGGCCGGTGGACTTGTACACACCTCGGAGGCAGATGTCAGCCAGAGCATGTGTGTTGGTCTGCTGGCTGTAACTGAATCACCCAGTGATGCAAAGCAGAGTGTTTGACCCTTAAAGAGTAATGATTTCATAAAAAATTGAGTATTTGACTTGTGGTTCAGCCCCATAGGAAACAAGACTCCCATTGGTAACAGGCACAAAATTTCCCCTAGAAACTCGCAAAGGCCTTAAAACTACAGCTCATCAAAAAAGCTGTAGTTCTGGCTTAAAATCACAACAAAGGCTGCAGCAGCCTGCTTTCCTGTTCAGCTTTCCCAGCACCACAGCTTTTGCCAGATTCCTGTCCCTGCTTCTCAGAGGTGAAGAGTCTTGTTTGTGTGAGTATTCCCTGAAACCGCGATCACATTCTCCTTAAAAAACGGGGGAGCAAAACATGCTGTCTATGGCCCTGCTAGCCCAGGCTGTCTGCCCTTTCCCCCCTGATGTTTCCAGCTTCCTTGCAGCTTCTTCCCCTTCTTCTGGCCACTCAGCTGCTGGGACTGCAGCTTCTGCTTTTGTGTGGGACTCAGTTCCCCATTGTTTCTGCAACTTTCTGAGGGGCAAAATTTTCCATATATGCTGATTATCAAAGATCTGGTTCCTGCATTCCCATGTAAAAATATACTGCCTGAAGTTCAGCTGTTCCCATAATAGTTGTTACTCCTCACTTCCTATAACTTCTGACTCTGGATTTTAACCATCAAACTTCAACCAACAGTACACACTTACATGTACTTTTAACTCTTGAAAAGGAAGAGGCTCCCCTACACTCTGGGATTAATAGACACCTACATAATTCTGACTTGGAAAATTTACCACACTGGTAAAAACTCACTTGTCCTGGTTAGAAGCATAAAGCTAAAACCCCAGAAAACACCTCATTTTTCCAACATAATTTTCTTGCAGGTGATGGCAGAAATCATTTCAAAGCTAGTCTAATTAATAAAAATCCAATCAATTACTATATTACCTTGAAGAATTCAGATTTAGGAAGACATTGATTATTAACGGAGTTTATGTTGGATTAAGTTTTCAGAAGCAGTCTGCCTCAACCTGATGAGTCAGTCATTAGGCATCTGAAATGGCAACACACGGAGAAAGGCAATTTGACATTTAAAGTGACATTAACCTGCAGGTTATCATGGGTTGGAAATTTCTCTTGCTAAATGAAAGGCCTGGAAATGGAACTAATGCATCAAAGTTCAAACAATCAACCCTTCTTAACAAACTCAGATAAAAATCCCAAGTGAAAACAAATGAGCTGGGAGGGGAGGCAGAAGCTAGCAAGCATTTTCCACTTTCCTAATCATCCAGCTGAAAAAAATAACAATAAAACAAATATAAGGCCTTTCTGCATCTCATTGTTCCTTGGCACTGTTACAAGAAGCGACTTAAAAAGACCTACTTCACGCTCCTTTCTCATGTCTTTTTTCCACTAGGAACTGGTGCTCCTTCATGCAGTCCCGGCTGGTAACATACATAGAAGCCTGCATGAAGGAGAAGTACATTGTCAACTCCCAACAGCCCTGTCCAAATGGAGCACCAGACTGTCAGAAGATAATGTAAGTATCCTAAATAAAACCACTGAAGAAAAATGGAATTTTCTCTTAAGTATATAGATAATATTTTCAAAAGTATTAAATGACACATTTTAAAAAGAAGTAACGCATCAACTCAGTTTAATACCAAACTGACACAGGGTATGGTTTATGCACCTAAGGTGATCAGGCATTTAAGCAACCAGGGAGAACAACTGTCTTTGCAAGCCACCAAGTACAGGACTAAAAGGTGATTAAGTGATTTTTTTTCAAATCTTCCCACATGTTTATTCAGAAAAAAAACATAGCTTTTTCATGATTTTCAGGTCATAATACACAGACACACCTTAAAAAGGTCTCAGCCTGTGACCACCAGTGAGACCATTTACATGACAGGAGGTAGAGATGTATGATTGCCCAAGTACCTACTCTTCTCTCAGCAGGACTGGCTGCCCAAAGAGTACTGGTGAAGGCCCATAGTGTACCATAAGGCACCAGAACTGGCACATTTTTAAAGCTGAGAGACACTGACTTCCAACAGACTTCTGAAATGAAATAATATGTAATACTCGCCTACATGCATTTGTAGTTACTTGATTGCAAAAATGCTTTTGTTATTTAATACAATTCATTTCTCTTTCTCTGAATGAAAGAAGAAAGTTTCATGACTATTTCTAGTTGAGTTTATAACAAAGCTATCTTCCTTGGGACCAGTGACATTTTGTAATATTTGTTTAAAAAGAAAACTTTCTCTACAACACAACAGAACATTACAAAAGTTCAAGCCCAGTCCAAATTCGATTGCAAAGAACTACCACAATAAATATTAGAGTTGCTTTTCTGCTAGCTACATAATTTTGCCATCTGTGACATTTTTCAGACTTGTGACAGATCAGTGCCAACATGTTTGGAAAAAAATGTCTGCCGAAGAACAATAAAGCCTGAGGCAGACCACTGGAGCCCCGTTTGCTGAATAGCAGTTATATTATGTGTGCAAGTAAGAATGTGCACGCACTGCCTGTTGTAATCCTGAAAAACAACCTTATGTAGGGGAAAAAAATATTGCTGTGGACTTCCCCAATGTTTTCCTAAGCAGCAGTGATAAATTTTATGTCAAATTTCTTAACTCTGTTCTGCATTAGTCATCTAGGACACACTTGGCAGCAGCCTGCTGCTACAGTCAGTGAATTTACCCTGAGTGATGCTAGCTGAAAATGACTTGCAATCTAATGCCCAGACCCTTAATCCCCAGGTACAGGACAGCTCTGAAGCCAGTCTATCAAGTGAAACAGAAGGTTTTGAAGTCTTTGCAGTGGAAATGCTGCCCTGGATTTATTGGCAAGGCGTGTGAACAGCATGGTAAGGAAAGCTAGAGAACAAGTGCGAGAAGCAATGACTAAATGTGAGTCACAGTGGCAAGAAATGTTAGCTATTTGGTTTTGGTTTTTTGGGGTGTTTTTGAGAATCAATGCCTTATTTTCTTTGGGCTGCTCTGCCCCAAATCACTGATACCTTGAAACAAGTAGTTGTAATTAGCTGCAATTAGAAGCTAATAGCATTAGCAATTTACTCTTCTCTTAGCAGCACCTTTGTAATCTTTACACGTAGAGAGAGGCATTCATTTGTGGGGGGGGTGGGCAGGGGTGCCTGTCAGATGTACAAGTCCATCTAGGAATGCCTAATTCCAGGTAGAAACTGGTGACATCAGAAAGCAGCTCTAGGATGTGAAATACCCCCACGGTCAGTTTGCAGGATGAAGTCATCTGGCTGGGGAAACCACAGTGCATCCAAGTTCAAACAAGGTAGGCAGCATTCACTCTCCAGCCTGCCTTGCTGCCTCCTTTCTGCTTACCCTGGCTGCACAGATACCAGCTCCTGGGATGGGGAGCAGCTCTACAACACAAGAACAGAGTCCAAACCGTTATTTCCATGGAAGCTCTAGCACTAGCCTTTTTACATAATAAATTACTACAACTGTTTGCACTGTTGAATAATGATGTATACAGCTGCTAATTAAAAGAGAAGCAAGACCGTTTGGTTTAGAAAATGGAGTGCTTCATGGCCCTGGCAGAATTTAGCAAATTATACTCCAAAAATGGAAAGAGCATTTAAAGGGATTAAAAGTAATTCCCTCCAGCAATTAAAGCAACAACAACAAAAAAGGCAAACATCTGTGTGAAAGTTTTCACACAATCTATGTCTAACCCACCTGCAAACTCCACAGATAAAATGGGAGTGCCTGCTTTTATCTCTGTAGGTTTAGCTTTCCTTCACAGACAGCTTTTATTTGTACAGACCCCAGCCTGACCTCCATTTATGATGTTGGAAAAATATTACCCAATGCAATACTTCCAGTTTAGTCTCTCCTTTGTTACACTCACTGAACAAAATCAGCTGCTCCATCTTTATCTCCTCATTTGTTCAGCATCACTCACTGTAGCTGGTGCCACCAGAATGTTCAGGTAACCGGAAAAGCACAGCATCTATTTGCCATAGACTTCTTAAGAGCAACAACTTGGCATGAGTTTAAAAACCCTCTATCTTATTACCATTTATGCAATGTTGTACACCGGTGTTGTACTGCAAGCAAACTCCCCAGACAAGATGCTCTTTCCTTAAGAAACCTGCAACACAGAAGCCTAGCTCTATATCAGTTACACTACACATGAAATTGCCCTGCATTGCCTTGCTAAACTGTAGTAGTTTCTGCATCTAAAATATTTTCACAGGTTTATTCCATCTCAATTGCAGATCCTAATTTTATTCTGGTGCCAGGAAATCAACCTGAAGAACAGCAAGAAGAGGAGTTCCCAAACCACAGTATGTGCTTCAAGTTACTTTGCTTGCCACTTTTTTACCTCTCAGTCACTGATCAGGAAAAGAGATGTATTTTTTAGTTGCAATTTTAATATGATAAACTATGAACAGTATTTCTAATGAAAGCATTATTTGGGAAAGCTTTGACACAATTATATTTTTGGGCATAAATAAGGGCTTTTGCTGTAACACTACACTGATGCTCTTGAAAAAGCATCCAAAAGTTTCAACATTGTATGCTGGGTGCTCATCACTGATAATACCTAGTGAGAATGCCAGCTGGTATAGAGCGTGAAACCTTCTAATGGCATGGATGTTTAACCCCTTGCTCTGTGAAGCAGGTTCACAGGAAAGCACACCATGCTCAGTAGTCTAACAGGTCAACAATCTATTCAAAATGCTATTTGAGCTTTGAGATTATTATTATAAGGTACCGTCAATTTATATGCCAGGCATTGGAATACTCCTACCAATCTAAGTATCCAAGAAGGACCTTTCCTTCTGTCTGGGAAATGGTGTGGTCTGCAGTGCTATTAAGTATCTTCTAGCAAATTATCTTTAGGGTAGCATTGCACCTCTGAAAAAGACTTCTGTACATTACTCTCTCAGCACTGTGTGAATGAGCAGCTGCTTTACACAAGTTTATAAAACATTAAAGGTAAAGGGTAACCATGGTGGGTAAGCTGCCCCCAGATTGGCACAGCTGGAATATACCATTTTTCTGCAACTCTCAGTGTACACTTTGAAATCTAAATTAGCAGTTATTTATTTAAAATAACATCAGTTACAGGGCCTCTCAGTAAGAGTCAGCTATGACACTTATATCCTATGCTTCTGATTCCTTAGTGGAACACCTCAATTACTCTTTCATCCTCTCCTTTTATCCTGGGTTGTTAAACTTTGCTATCCTTTCAGTCAACGCTTGAAAGGAGTTATTACTCCACACATTTTTATGGCATGGGGATATTTTTAATGAAGAGCATTTTACTACCATCATGGCTAGAGTGGCTTAAGTTCTCCCATTGATATTTAAATAAATTAGGTTTTCACACCTGTTGGGGAAAAAAAAATTTTGCAAAGATATCACAAGTTAAAGTGCTATAAATCAACAACCCCTAAAGGTCAGTGTAAGTTTTCAGAGCGGAAAGTACACAGGTGTTCTCAGAGGTCTTGTAGGAATACCTGTCCTGTCACCCGGTCACTGCACTCGGTTGCATGACTTTGTTTTTTTAATCTTGTGATTAGTGCCAACATCAGTGGATTCAAGAGGAATGTTGGAAGTCATTCAAAATCATGAGGCTTTACTGGATGATCTTCAAAGTGATATTCATCAAGCAGTCAGCAACTTAGGTGATTTACAGAGAATATTTGAAAACAACGGTACAAGCATGGTGTTAGAAGTGAACCAGAGCAATTCAGGTGAGAGGTCTGACGCAGCCTGCCAGTAGCCCCTGTAAAGGCACACAGATTGGAAAGAAAACTTGAAAACCAAACTACCCTGATATTCCTTGGTCTGCTCGTTGCTTCTAAAAAGAGGGAAAAAAAAAAATAAAAGGTGCAATCCCCATACAAATGAATGAAATAAATTCGATAATGAAACGGGAAATGAGATAAAAGGTAGATTCCTTCGCACTTCCCTGGATTTCAGAATACACCTTAATAAAGACAGAATACACAGAATAAAGACATTGCTTATACTTAAAATCAGCTAGCTTACTGTTCTGCTTCTGTGGCTTCTTTTATGGGGATGCAGAGTTTACAGTTGGGTTTTGTTCTGTTTTCATACTCATGCTGTGTGGAATATCAGACTAGTGTATGTAAAAAAAATGTAACATTCAACCCTTCACTGGACCATTATTCCTGCTGTATACTGGAGTGGGGAAAAAAGAGCCAATGGGACCTATGAATATGAGCCACTGGCTTGCAGAAACATTTTCTAATGATGCAGGCTATTGTCATCAGTCAATTTCAAGGCACTCAAGTTTGAACATTCAAGTCAGAAATCCAGCCTTATTGTAATTCACACCTAGTACAGATGCTTCACAGATTTTTCAAGTTACTTAGTCCTCACCTGGAATATTCAGCTGTTAAGATGCTGGATAACTTTGTGAAGCAGTGCCTTGTAGAAAGCATCAGAAAAAGAACAACATTATGAGGCAGCCAAATAAGCAAGAGCCTACCACTTACAAAACTGCTTGCCCAGGGGTTTGAAATGCAGTATTTTTATGACTTAAATGGGGCAGCCAATATGTATCTAAGGTATTGTCTGCAGACTCCATGTTTTCATAGTAACCTTGATTTAGAATTAGGCTATTTTTGCAATTATCAGAATTTGGTCAGCAAGATGGCAGTTACTATAGAAAAATACATACCTGAGTTACCCTGGTCAAATTAAGATGTGTTCCAAAAGCAGAATGTAAACTTTACTATTTTTTTTTTGTAACCTGTGTTAACAGATCCACAGGAAAGGCTTCTGCAGCAAGTCTTGTTTCCCCATGTGGAGAATTTTCTAAGGAAACATTTTAACCCAACGTGGGCAAGCTTCAACAGAAGCTTACAGAACCTCTCGAACATGGTAAGAAACCTGTCCCATGATGTTGAAGCCAACAAGAAAAGCATAGAAAGATTCCAAGAGAGCACTGTGCCCAAGAAGGAATTCCAGGAGCTGGGAACTAAGTTTGAATCAAAAGTCCAAGAAAATGTAGTGAAAGTTGATCAGGTGAAAAGAGATATAGAGAGCCATTTGCAAAGGCAGCAGGCTAGTATTCACTATAACCTCACCATGATCAAGGCAGATATGGACACGAAGCTCAAGAAGTTTCACAAGATACAGCAGTCCCAGTTCTTAGCTTTAAACAACAGCATGGAAAGCATGAAACAGGAGCAAAGCAATCTTGAAAATAAATTTGAGACTTTGAAAAAGAATTTAACGGAACTCTCCTCACATCATGGTCCCAAAGACGAAAATACCCAGTTAAGCATCAGACAAATAAATGAGATTCTGACAGGGCATGCAAAGCAGCTTAAAGAACTTTACATGGAGTCAGATGTGGCTTTTCAGAATATTGCAGTTTTAGAGAGGTGGTTTAAGGAGTTAAAAAAAAATATCTCGAAGTATAGGCCAGAAGATGTTATAATAACTTTAACGGAGAAATCAGTTATTATGGAAGAAAACAAAGCAGCCATGGAAAGGCAGATATCAGAGCTCAACTATACTCTCTCAAATCTTCGTGAAAACTATTCAGATCTGCTGAGGTACATGGAGGAATGTAACTGCCAAAGAGTATCTTCCGACACTGATATCCTGGAGGGAGACTTAAATAATATCACTTATTCCCTTGAAGGCACCCAATCAAACTTGAAGGACATGAAGCAGTTAGAGTCAGTGTTCAGAGATCTCTTGAGGAATGAAATTGAGGAGTTCTCCTCAGCTTTTCCATCTATCTATCAGTCCCTCAATCTCCGTCAAGAAGAAAACAGACAACTTCAGTCACAAGTTACGGCTGTTTCAGAAGACATAGGCTTCTTGAAGAAAAAAGATGCAGAAATTCACTGGCACATCAAGTATCTCAACAGTTCTTTTGGCTCCCTTTTGGAAGATGCCATGAGGCATGAAGCAGCACTGGAGGCTTTACTGGGGGAAGAATTTATGGAAGTCTTGTTTGAAGAAGATCCTAGTATCCTAATATCGTCAGTATTTCAGCTGCAAGAATCTCTCAGACATATCTCAGGTAAACTCCAAGAACAAAATGTGACTTTGGAATCACTTATAAAGAGATTTCACCATTTGGAGAGGGGTCAACAAAATAATCATGATGGCCATACATCTTCTAAGCATCCCAAAGAAGAAACACAAACATCCTCTACTCTAGCTGAAGTTAGTAGTCACCACAGCATCCTAGAACATATGGAACCTAACTATGAGGCTGCCAAAGATGACTCATTGGATAGCTCAGCTTCTAATGATATCATGACTCTGAAGAATGATATCAAACACCTGAGCCTGGCAATCAAGAGGCATGAATCCATAAGTGACATGAATCTCTGCTGCAATCATACAATAGCTAATGTAATTGAGCCACTCAACATTTCTGTGGAAGTTCTCTCAGCAGATTTAGCAACCACTAAGCAGAAGCTGGAGGAACATCTGCTGATTTTTAAAAAGCTGTTTGGAAATGATGAAGAATTAGTTGCCTCAAATATAAGTCTGGACGTTACAAAGATTCAGTCAATGCTGACCAGAAGAGTGAGAAAGCAACAGAAAGGTCAAGACAAGCAAAGAGACAAGAAAAAGCCTGAGAAACACAGAGAAAATGCACAAATGATAACTGGAAGAAATACAGTGCAGACAGAACTTTTGGGAAAAGGTGGGCTCTTTTACCTCCTCATGTGCAGGTCTAGCTGTTTTCTGGGCCTTGCTGCAGGCTCCACACACACAGCACATTAGTTGCTAGGCCTGACAGATATCCTGTGGGATGCTGGAGGGAGAAATTCTGACATTATTTACATCCTCCCCTCCATCAATATAAGCCACTTGAGCGAGAACCAAACTGATACACTGCTGCACTTTGAAGTCAATAAAATCACACGCATTATAGCTGCTGGGAAACTGGCCTTGAACTGATTCAACTTTAGATGTTCAGAACACTAAGTTTGTTTGTAGATGCTCATGTTAATGTAGTAGCAGTTTTCTCTTTTGAAGCTGGCGGGAAGTGCTAGGCTTCCTAGTCTTGCTTCTTTTTCCTGTTATTTGAGTCTGGAAGGAGTGTAGTCAAAAAGCTAAAACCTTCCTAATGAGGACAATTACATTAATTCGCACAAGTGGAACAGGGAGGACTGACTAGACAGCACACACTCTTACAGCAAAGCTTTAGAGAAAAGTTTTCAGCTCATACTTCTGACCAGTTCCCTTTTCCTGTAAACATGTGGCCATCAGCACCTGGTAATTACAACCACCAGTCTTAGCACTGGCTTTTACAATTGTAGACCTTGGTATGGACATAAACCATAGAGCAAATATCAGCCCCTTTATGCATCTGTGCTCAAAACCGTAGCTGAGACTGAATAAGCAGAGAAGGTATTTCTAACTCACTCTCTTCTAGGACAGCAAAAAAAAAAAAGTGCTATCCCCTTCCCCTTTACCCTGGATGATCTCAGCCCTGCACTTTTCCAA
This sequence comes from Pezoporus occidentalis, assembly GCF_034315485.1. Lineage (NCBI taxonomy): Eukaryota > Metazoa > Chordata > Aves > Psittaciformes > Psittacidae > Pezoporus > Pezoporus occidentalis. The sequence continues at coordinate 313,126 of NW_026913900.1, read as the reverse complement.
GACTAGTGGTTCAGGTATTTCCAGGGAACCATTTGATCTAATCCCAGGCACATAGCCACTTCAAGCATTTAGCTTTGCAAAGCAGCATACAAAGATCAGGCTTGACAGGGCTTCAACTTATCTCCCACAACTGCTGCTCCCAGGGAGAGAAGTGCTCACTGCTAAAATCCTGTTCCTCTTTCTTTCACAGACTCATTGGTGGCATTCCATGTGGGATTCTCAGAAGGAAAAGATAAAGAAAAAACTCTGAGGTTTAATGAAACTTACCTCAATTATGGAAACAGCTATTTCCCTGAACATGGCTACTTTAAAGCTCCACATAAAGGTGTCTACCTGTTTGTCATCTCTGTGGAGTTTAGCTCAGGATCAGCATTAGGACAACTTTCCTTTAGCCGTGGCTACAAAAGACCTCTCTCAAGTAACCAGAGGAAAACACCAAATGGGAACACCATGACTACTTTTGCTATGGCAGAAATGGAGAAGGGGGAGAAAGTATGCTTTGAATTGCTGCAGGGCTCTGTAGTGAAACGGAGTCCACCGGGGACAACAATGGGTGGTTTCCTAATATTTAAAACTTGAATAGTGACATTTTGTTTTATTGATATCTTTCCATAGATGCAATGGATCAATTCACTATTGCTTCATCTGTGATGCATTCAATCCTACAGCATGTGTTTAAACATAGCATTACCTTAGATTTGTCTTCATGCTTCTTTTCTGGAAGTGTTTGGCTTTTGATTAGTTGCTTATGAGCAGCAACGGGATTTTCTTTCAAGTGATAAGCTAATGGTTTGAACTCCAAATATATCAGCACAAACATTCCCAAATCCTTCCACTGTGAGAATTTCACCTAAGTAGAAAAAATGTTTTGTGGGATTTTCTTCACTTACAACACAAATAGTTTCTCCTTTCCCCTGGCAAAAGAATATCCTCCCATGGGAAACACCTTCACCACTGGCATGGACAAGATTTTTAGGAAGGACTGTATGTATCAACTCTCATATTTAGAGAGCAGTAGCTCAAAACCAAGAAGCGAGGACAATTTTACCTTTTAGTGCTCTAGGGACCACAAGCAGTCATGGATTGTCTTGGAAACTTCTGCTACTTACTCCAATTCAATGTTTCAATTTGATGTTCTGTGCACAAGAACATTAACAGATGCCCAGCAAACCCAGTAAGATGCACCCTATGCTAGTTTTTGTAAGCAAGAATCTTAGAGATGCCACAGTCTTTTTGCTTCTGGCCTGTGCTGTATGTCAACTACACTGTGAAAATGTAATAGTAATATAACAGTGTTAAGATTGATTACATCTACATGCAGACATTAGGAAAACATCAACACTATTAAAAAACATTGTTGAAAATGCAGTTTGTTTCTAAAGATGATCCTGGAGAAACAGAATTAATTTAGCCCAGAATTCAGCATATAGTAAACAGTTTAAGCCCAAGCAAACAAGTGAATAAAACTAGCAGTAAAAAGGCAAGCTCATTGGTCTGCTGTCATTGTTGACTATAAATTAAATTTATAAATAGAATAAACCAAATAGCAGAATTTCTGAACTGTGGAACTCTTTGAATTTCCAAAATCTCAAGATTATTATGTCTGTGCTTAACTTTTCTTCTGACAAATAAAATCTCCAAAAGGCTTTAATTTTAAAGTTCAGTTATTGTGGTATTTTTCCCTGCCTATCCTAATGCCTTACAAAACAATACTAAACTAACTAATTTTGCCAAAATGAAGTGCATTTAGAAATTCCTGATATTTCTGATGAAAGAGATAAATTCTTATTATATATTTTATGCCCTTTTAAGGTAGCATTTTCTAAAAAAAAATTATCCTGCTATTAAGCGGTTTTCTCCCCACCTACTTGTATTCTGAGCAACACTGAACTACAAAATTATTAAAAACCCCCATAACAGTACCAATACACATTGCACTTAAGACAACAGTTTGACAAGCAGACAGTATGTACCTCTTGAAATAATGCCACAAAGCAGTTTCAGCTACCAACTTGCTGAGAAGACTTATTCTTGATCCTGAAAAATCCAACAAAGAAAATAACTCAAATGATCTCACATCTAGCCAATACTTATTTTCACATGAAATAATGGGCCAAGTCTCCCCATTTATCTAGCACAGAGACACATCTTGCATAGCTCTGTGGCAGGTAGCACAAAGTGCCCGCATGCTCAGTGTCATCTTCTGTCCCCCAGATTGCTCAAATATCTGAGGGAAGGAAGAGAAGAAAAATTTGAAGAGGTGAAATCTCAAAAAGGAAGAAAAGCATCACATTGTGAAATTTGCTTCTTTTAGTACAAAGCTACTGTACTGGGCTATTCCACACATTTTTACCAGAGGTCTTCCAATTATGGACTTCTGTGGTGGCATCGTTCTGCAATGCCAAGCTATGTGCGCTGCTTAGACCAGGGTATCTCGAGGAACACCCCATCTCCAGTGCACACCAATTCTGCAGCTACCAGTTAAGTTTCACAATTAAATACAGACAGGGGACATTGGTATTTAAAATCACTTTGCTTGTTTTCAAAGGTTTGATAGAAAACTTCATCTGGACTGAAAACCATACAGCTACTTGGAAAAGGACATGGTAGGTAGGATAGCAGTTCACCCAGACAGGACTTTTAAAGGTTTGGTATCCTTCTGCTTACCAGAGTTTAATGTTGAATAAGCCAAGCAAGTTCTGAGATAAGCAACTCCAGAGTGAACACAATGTTAATATAAAGATGTTTTCATATTTGTATTCTTCAAATATGTGTTTAAGTTAGCCACCTGCATACACAAAGAAGACGTACTTGACTGGAAGACTCAGTTTTAGACTATGAAGCAAAAATTAATGACATATAATGGATTAAAACATGCTATTGGCTGCATAAAACAGGAAGCCTAACTTCCTTCTCAAGCGCCAAGAGAAAGATGTTTATGCTTACAAGGCTGCGTTTTTTGGTTATTTTTTTTAAATGAATAAATCAGCTTTCTAATAAATTCCAATCTTAACCACCTCTCAGATACAAGCAAACTATTTGACTACTGGTACAAATGTCTTTAAACCCCTCCACAAAAACTTGTTTTGTGGTTTTGGGTTTTTTGGGGGGTGGGGTGGTTGTTTTTCTTTGGCTTTCCCCTCCCCCCCCCCATCTTCATCACCATGACCTGCATTTTTAGGCAACAGACCAGAGGAAACAACATATTAGGACCTAAAGGAAAGAAAAATTTGCCAAAAAAATGGCAAGTGGACAAGGATAATTACCTGACAATTTAAAAAATAGCTATTGCTTGGCTCAGTGGATTAAGAACAGAGGGATTTCAAAACATGAAAAACACACTGAGGTTGACCACAGGCATTAGAAAAAGTGAGTTATCTATAAGAGCAGACAAGTTGCTTCAGTTCGTCTCACAGAAGACCAACTAGTCTAGCACGCCTTACAGCAGCTTCAGCCATGCAACAATACGCATGGAAACACGTACGTTCATTCCAAGATATCCAGAGATATCAATCTGAGCCACATATTAAAAAAAAGGACAAAAAAAACCAACAAAACACTGTGCCTCTTAATGCCTTCACATACTTATTTTGTTATTGAAACTTTTATAACTTTATTGTCAGTATCTTATAGTACTTCACATTATAAAATCAAAGTCTCCTAATGTTTTCTTTGCCATTACTAAGATGATCGCCTTACATTATTCAAAATGCAAGTACCCACTGCATAATAAACAATTTTACTTTCTATAGAACCATCAATACCTGGATTCTGCAGTCAGATTCATCTGAACTCATTTCATATATCCATATCAAGCCAGACTCTGAAGTCCATGGTGGCCAACCCTTCTGAACCAGATTCATGAGGTGGACAACCACAGTAGCTGTCCTCTCGCGACTCAGATTCACAGCTGGTATTGACTTAGCTACCTTAATACCAGCAAGAAAGGCTGAAGTGGTATTCTGGGGAGAGGTGAAGACAAAGCTGCTGAAGCGATTAATGCAATTAATGGAATTAAATCTGATCCTTTATGAAATCAATGATATGTCTGCAATTTATTTAAAAGCTTGTGATTCAGTTCAACTATTCTATATGCTTTTTGGCTTGCGCACAAAATATACACGTGGAGTTTTTAGACATGTCGCTAGATACAGCTGTTTCAGTTCTTACTGATGCAAGCTCACCAGTAACAAATTTTTATAAAAAAGTAAAAAATAATCATACGTAAATAATTTTTATAAAGAGTTAAAAAAATAATCATGCATAAGCAATAACATTTTGATATTTATTATTAGCAGGCAGTAGAACTTACTTTCACTTATTACACACACCGCCCACCTTTCAACAAAATCTTTCTATATTTAGGATACAGCACCATCCTGTGGTCATTTCAAGAAGCAACATTAGGGGGAAAAACCCAACCCTGCTCGTCAAAACGAGACGAGTTTGTTGCCCACAGTATTCTCATGATATCCTCCTGTAAGACTAATATAAAAATCCCAATTTTCAATACAATCACGGTAAGTGTAATCAGTGGAAATACTCCACAAACTACACAACAGCTACAACCATAAGAAAAAGTTTAGTTTGCCAAGATACTAATTGCAAAGAAACCAAATCTTCATGCAGCCTAATTTCCTGGTATTACATATTCAGGCAAAATCAGGTTTGAAAGATACAATCTAGTCTTCCACTGTACTGTCCAGAACTCTACTGCAAGAATTTTAGACATGACTTTACGGGGGGTGAAAAGGTGTTATAATATAGTCATAACAGTTTATATAATGTTCAGATACCAAAACCTTCTAGCTATTCTTACCAAAATTTCTTTAAAGCTAACGTTATTCCTCACCAAAGACAAAAAGAGAATACAAATTGATCTTACTTTTCCCTGATTGCAAACTAAAAGTGAACTCTACAGAAAGTAGTAGCTGATGCATTTCTACAATGAGAAAATAAATTCTGAGATTTTATAGAACTGTGTACTCAGATATCCCCTTGACTGGTCTTCATTTGCTTGAATCATGAAAGAGTGAATTCAGCAGGCTATACAGAAACATCAGCACAACTTTGTAAGCAACAGCAAATGTTTCATCTCAAATCTCTTAAATTTTGGTATCACTGCACAAAAAGAATGTTGTACACAGCAGGAAAATAGTTACAGAATCACCCATTCCTTTTACTCCTTTTCCTTCATGAGCTTAAGGCAAATTGATATGGATAAAACCAACATGTGGTAAACTTGGGTATGTTCAAATAAAAGAATTATACAATTTTTTACTTGCCTTTGGCTTTGCTACAAGATAAAGATCAAGAGAAGGAAACACTGGTTTACTGTTGTGCCCAAATTTAGTCCAAGGAACGTAAGAGCACCAAATAATTCTGAACACTACTGAACAATAAAAGTGATCATTGACAAATTATTCAAAGACGGGGGGGGGGGGATGGACACTGGGGATGGGACCATAAACAAGGTATTAGAAAGAAGGGAATTATTTAGTTACAGTACTATGATTTCAAAGTCATTACATTTTTAAGGCAAAATCTTATAGTAACAAAAACACATTACTAACGTGTACTAAAATAAGGTTATTTACTTAAAAATGATACATTGGACATGATCTGTGTACAGAACAAGCAATTCATGGTAAACTCAATAAGGCACCTTCTAAAGCAGATGCTGTACAAAATACATCAGTGTGTTACATTTTTAGAGGAGTATTCTACACTTCTGGCATATAACACACACAAGAGTGTGACCATTTGCCTTGCTCCACTCTTCTTTCATATTTTATTTACATCTTCTCTAGGTTAACTACAATGTTACTTATTCTTCTTGTATACAATATAATACATTTCATTTGGGGCATGGCATGTTCAGAGCACAAATGTCACTACATGATGTGGGCTTCTATAATTGCATTCAAACAGTAAAATAGTACAAAGCAACAATCACATGAGATTTGTTCAGAAATTAGAAGTAACGTGCAATCCGCTTCGGCTACACCTATCAAGGCTAATACACCATGACTCCATAAAGCACTGTGCCATGCAACACTGCCAGCCATTTTTAGACATCACTCCTATTTGGCATAAAGATCATGGATAAAGGCTTTTGACTTCAGAAGCAATGTCAGGAAAATGAGGAAGTGCTAAATCATTTCAGTATCTGTCAGAAGAGGAGAGTGTCACTTCCCTTTAAAAATATCTGCAATAGCAAAAGAATGCTTTTTAATTTAGTATCTGCTTTTCAAACATTTTAGACCATTAAAAATACAATCTGTGAAGACAGAGTAGGTGAAATATATCCAAATTATTTGTTTTATAAACACATTCAAATGGCCATTTAGATCAAGATCTAAAATTTAATTCTAGACTACTATGAAGGTAACAAAATATTAATTTTACTGTTTATTAATACGGCAGAATAGACTAAGGAAATAATTTGGAAAAAGTGATGGATATTGGGAAAGCATCAATTGCTTGGGGGGGGGGGGAACCTCTCAGGAAAAATTACATGTTGAGTAAAACTCAGAATAAACTCAAAATGTAAACCTACATTTTCCTGTAGGAATATCACGTTTCTTGTGGAATTTACAAGTTATCAAGGAACACAAAAACTTTCAGTTGTTGCAACAGTAAGAATTATGTAAGTGACTCAAATTATTTTCCACCTAACTGAAATCACATGGAGCATTGCCTTAAAGACAAAAAAACCTCGTCTGTATGTGAATGTTCAAGAACTTCCAAGGTACAGCTCTGACACTCCCCAAGATATTTCAATTTTTATTAACAACAAAAACTGAGGACACATTTGCAAGTTTGGGGGGATTCTTTTTTAATGACAAGTGCTTAAAATTTTGACCAAAGTGAGACTAATCATATTCGAACAGAAGAATCCTATTACCTTCCCTGACCTTAAAGGCTTCTGAACTACAGTATCGCATAAAGCAACAACTTAGCTTTAGAATCTGCACTAAGTATACTTAATATTATATAAAAAAATCATGGGCTAGCTTTGACTGAAGGCTGGGTTGGGGTTTTTTTCCTCCAAAATAATTGTTAAAATATCAGTATAGACATACTTCAGCTCCAAACAGTGACTGACATTGCATGGAATGTAGGTATGTGCTCAAGTGCTTTATGCAACCATATCCTTTATCGGTAACATTTTCTGCAGTATCAGGGAATCAAGGAATGCTAAAGACCTAGCAGCTCCTGTTTAGGACAATGAAAACTGAGCATGAACCTAGTAACCGATGCGCTGAAAAAATGAAGGTTAAAGCTCAAGGCAAAAATATTTTTCTTCTCTCCAAGATCATCTTTACAGCAGCCAGCTCATGTCTTCTGTATTAATGTGTAAACCAATTTAAGCCTTAAGATGTCTACCAAAGATCAGCACCTTCTTGCTTTGCAAATGCCTAACAATGGAGAAGAAAGTAAGTGAATAATTTCAAATTATCAAAATTCACACCTCCAGCAGTAGCTGAGGAACACTTGGGGAAAATGAACTAGAAGTATTCACAAGTTCATAGCTAATAATGCTGTGGCAACTTCTAAAAATTCTAAATAGGGACTGGTTAATTTAAATAGACCTCACTGTTCTGAAAGTTTAAACTAGGAGGGCACCTCAACATTCTTCCTTCTTATTGATAAAAATCCTAGAGAAGGAAAAAAATAAAAGCTTATCCCTTACATTTTTTGGCTCATACCAAATCTTTTCCAACTACTTGTGTAAAAATTATGTGCGACGACATGATTAACAATTGCAAACTCATCACACGTTTCTTGGCAATGGACGGAGAAATGTTTTCTTTAAAAAGCCCTTTACATAAGGATCATGGTATAATATCATATATCTTTTGCTGTTTTCAAGTAAGTTAAAACCATAGCTGACGCACCTATGAACTTCTCGGCCAGAATACATATTAATACTTAAAGGCATTACTGAACAAAAGTAATGACTTTATTAAAAAAAAAAAAAAGTCCCTCGAAATAGCTAGTTTTCTATAAAACATGTAGAACAGTTAAATAAAGTCTGTACATCACAATAGAAAATAAAAAATACTGCCATCTTTTGCCTGACCATTTACATTATGTGAACTACAGAATTACAACAAAACAAAAAAAAGTTAGAAGGTTGTAACTGTTCACAAATCACATTAGTTCTGCATTACATTGTTTTCTTTTAGTTGTATTTTCAAGGGAAATTTAAACATGTCAAAACAATCTCCATGTATACATACTTTAAGACAACAAATAATATGGCATAAATCAATCTGAAGTTTTAACATTTTTTCATCAATTTTAGTATTATTCCTAGCTTTTTTTCTTCAAAACTTGAATATGGCATATGTGTGTTTGTGCATGTATCTAACTGTACACATCTACCTAGGACTAGGTGGTTGATGTTTATTTTTTTTTTAGTAAAGCACAAAACACACCACATAAATAACTTCCCTTCTTAACGTTATCTAGAACAAGATTTACAGTACAAAGTTATAGGCACTTAAATTATCAAATAGGTTCAATGCAATGTTTCCAATACTGTGTGTTCATTCTTCAGACAATTCAAGCATTTGAAGCTTCAACTTGAGTTATGGTACTGTTTTCTAACTTTAAAGTAGAAGTGCCAAAATCAATATATCAATCTGCTTAACAGTAACCTTGCGGAGGGATTCTGGCTTTTAAACAACTTGTCTGGATCAGTGAGGAAAAGGAAGGTACTACAGTTTCCTACATGTGCCAATCGTTGGCACAGTAAGACCAAATTTTGCAATTATGTTAATTTACTTTACCTTCATAAATTATCTTTCAATGCTATTCCTCCCAAGTGTGCTTAAGTAGAACTTAAAATACCCACTGATTTATCTTGTCTAAAATCTTGAGTTTTGTGACTGTCCACAACGTGATCCACAGATGTGGCCTCCTGCATTTACATCAGGGAAACCCAGCTTGAAAATCTTCATGCTGTGTATCTTTAACAGTTCACATATATTCAGTTCTCCTGGTCCTGACCTTTACTGCATTGTCTAATCTTCTGAGAGCCCAGCCTGTGCTTCCTGCCTTCCATTTCTGTGTCTGTAAATTAAGACTTGTTCCCAAGCCTTTCAAAACTTACCTTCTGTCTAGTTTTGTCAAATGATGAAAAACCATGCTCCTATAGTTGACCAATTTCCTCCTGTACAGAAAAAACGTCAGAGCAAAACGGGCACCTACCAGTGAATCCCAATAAAGGAGAATGGCAAAACATGTCATCAACTGTCCTTTTGTTAGGATGTAAGGTATTCAACAGCAAAAACGCCGGTTGTGTGGCACTGTGCCAAATTTCATAGTCATCCAATTATGAGGCCACCAGACTGTAAGGGAGGTGACCAAAGCAGTCTGTGCCTCTAAGAGAGATTGCTTCCAGCTCTTTACAGACTTGGGTAGGTACACCTTAATTTGTTAATGTTTTTGCAGTTCTCCTTATGACCGAAACAAGAACAGAAATAAAACTGAAATAAAATTAAAACTGAGATTTAGGAAGATAACTTAATAGCAAGGATTCTGTAGCAAATCTCTTGATTGTGGAGCTACAAAATGCATGGAACCCTGATCGTAAAACTTTGTTCATTTAATTATTTATCTATTCCAAATGACAGCAAAATAATCCTGGCACACACATAAAGGCAACTGTTAAACTGAGTAGTATCGCAAACAGATTCATAACCTACAGCCTGTTTCACAAAAACTTGGTATGGATTGACTAGGTTTTATCAGGTAGAAGGCAAAAACAAAAGAAAAAGCTTATATTCTCCATCTCTGTTGAATCCATATAGCTTGTGAGGCTTTCACAGAAAGCACTGTAATCTGAACATTCAATTCAGTACCCAGAGTTTTACTGGAGACTCACTATGTATGAATGAAGTCTCAATGCAGCTCAAACAAACCAAAATGTGAATTTTATCAAGGCTGTCTATTTATGTAGCACGTAGTGTATAGAGGCTCTCAGTATCACAGTCTATGACGTACTGAAAGATTTTATTAGCAGCCTGTAGAAGTGTGCTGAGAAAATATACTGAATCTCAGTTATTTCCTCTTTCCACATAGGTCTCACTCATATTTGAGTGAAAAGATCTAGGAGTCCAGCTTTGCTCTCCAATGTCAATTTTCTATGTCAAATCTTTACATCTTGTGATTCCACCATCTTGGCAAGTGTCTTCTTGATCCTCAAGGCAGTGAGCCTCGAAGCAGGATTATGAGCCCAGCATTCAGACATTAATTTCAATATTGCTCTTAAACACTGTAAAATAAAAACCAAAGGAATAGTATTGTAACAACTGACAGATCTGAAGTGTATAATTTGGTTTGCTTTCAAGCCCAAATTATAGAAGTCTTAAGTCCAAGTGTGCAATTTCTACATTTTCTGCAAAATTGCTGATAAAATATTATAAACAGATCAACTAAAAAAACCCCGATAAAACAAACCAACCCCATCCAACAACCACATTCCAATCCTCCTTCTTCCTCCCCTTCACTGCCTAGTACTACAGTAGCTGGAACTAACTGACGTGTTTCTTTATTTTCACAAAAATGCATTACCAGAACTTATCATTACAACTCAAGAACAGCAGTACAAAAAATGGTAGGAATAAGCAGAAAAATCTCCACATGTACAGCAGAAAAACTGCAGAGAACTTTGTCACTAAAAATGAAGATGTGAGAAAAGTTCTTTCAGCATTAAAAAAATAATACAGAAAAAACTGTCAAGAAGGATACGGTATATCTAGCTTGCCATGTGAAATAGCTATGTCTCATTTATCGGTTCAAGCTGTGGACCTTTAAAAACAGTTTTAAATGTAGTATTTTACTTACATCATGGCTTGCCCTGAAATGTACCAGTAAAAAAGAAAAAAAGAAAAAAGAAAAAAGGGGCAATCTACAAACACATAGAAATTGCTTCATATTCCATGAAGTACCTTATGCCACAAACCAATACACTATATACATTAAGACTAATAAAACCAATTAAAACTCATTTAAGTTTCAGCTCTAATCAACTCTTAAAAATATTCCACTACCTAAAAAGAAGAGCTTGATCAGAGCAGAATTCATACACTTGGATGCTGCTTAATTGTACCTGCCCCTTAGATCCATGAAAAGATCCATGAAAAATATGGTATTTTGTGTTGATTTCAAACCTTTCTCCTGTTGTTCGTGTGAGGTTATTAAAATATCAGAATGTGTGGATGTAGTCCCTATTTTACAATGTTTTAATATTTTTTAAACTTAAATACCCTTCCATATCAAATGAACAAACTGAACTAATTTCTCATTTCAGCATACTCACTTCATCACTATTCCATCTATTCGATACTACTGGGCGTAGGCGTTTGACACACACCACTTCTCTCATGTCCTCATAGGATGGATCATTTGGCACCATGTCATAATATGGCAACTGATACTCTTCAACAATACCTGCAGATAATTGTGAAAGATCAAGAACCATTAAAAAAAAGAAAATAAACCCATATATCTACTCTCAGATTTCCTTAGGCAGAAGCAAAAATTAACTCAATTTTGTGCCAGAGCAAACCCACCACACTGTTATACTGTGGTAAACCCCCCAGATTTCACCATACAATCAGATATTTACCAGAAAATCTCCAATATTATGAATATTAATAGCTACAATAATTCCTTTCAGTCCCTTTGACTTTGACACCCAGTGTAAAATTTCACATCTAATCCATTGCATGCACAAAGGAACAAGGAGAAAGCATAAGACGGAAGAAGAGAATACAAGCAAAGATCTGTAATGTCATAAAAAAAGTGAAAGAAAAGCTAGGGCTGGTCACAAAAACATGTATAAGGAAAAAACGGAATGACACCAGAAATACAAGTATAACAACATCATCTACTTTTTAAAAGTCTTATTAACAGCACAGGGTTAAAATATATATGCATCCTAGAATTTTTGCCAGAGTAGGCATTCTGCTTTTTGAGCAAGGAAGAAAAGCCCGAGATGCTTAACTCTAACAATCAAAAAGGTTTGGTTCAGTGACTTTCAAGCTGTAGTCTGGACAGACCGTTACTACTGCTTCTAAAGATCACAAGGCTATTGATACAGCAGGCTCGTTATATTATTTCCTGGTCAAGTCTCATTAAAAGTGAGATAAGGGCCTGGTAGATTTTATACAGAATATTTAAAAGCTTACCTCCTGTGACACAGCGTCGAGCCACTTCCCAAATGATCAGCCCGAAACTGTAAATGTCAGCCATGATGTATGGCTGGAAATGGTTTTTATTCAGGCTTTCATCTAGGACCTCTGGAGCCATGTAACGTTTTGTTCCCACTCTAGTATTCAATGGAACATCAACTTCATTTGTGTCACTACATGAAAACATAAGGAAGTTAGTGAATTGTGGACTAGTACAAGACATGGTACGAAATCCTGTATGATGCAATCACTACACTTCAAAGCCCCCATTTACAAATCGAATTATTTCTTTTATTTCCTTCTGTATACTACACTTGAGTACATTGTGCCTCCATGAAAAAGATTATCTAGAAAAACAGTATCGAATATGGAAGTTGACAGTTTACTACTACTTTTGCAAGACATTTAAAACACATGTGAAAATAACTTGAATTAAAAACTACTATAAAGATGAGTGTATTTGGTAACAACTCATGATCTGCAAAGGGCTTATGTTTTCTTTCAGGCTCTACTGTAGCAAAAACCCAATTCTCTGGCTCCACTGAACTTAAAATGAAGAAAAAGTATTACTTCTTCAATTAAGTTTCAACTCCCTTAACACTGTTCAAATTTTCTATGAGAATATATAATGACAGCAATTACTTTGAAAGGCCATTTTGAATAAGGAATTAGTCTCCTCTTCCTTTCCTCTACAAAACTACTGCTCTTCCACAAGAAGTCTTTTCATTGTTCATTTAACAACCTATTTTCATCTCAATGATTACCAGTCTACAAAGGAAGAACAGCATTTTACTCTCAGAACTGAAAAAACCTGAAAGCATGCAACCAAATTACTCTACCTTCCTTTAAAATCAGGTACTTGGTGCATTACAAATAAAAAGGTTTACCATTACAGAGGATTTGTTCATCTACCTGTTAAACTTGACTGCAAGACCCAAGTCTGCAATGCAGCAGGTTCCGTTTTTCTTTATCAAGATGTTTTTACTCTTCAGGTCCCTGTGGGCAATGGCAGGCTTGCCTTGGGTCCCATAAATTTCTGTGTGTAGATGGCACAGACCACATGCAGCAGAATATGCCAGTTTGAGGAGAGCCCTGTTGTCTAGCGTAGTGCATTTCAGAAAATCATACAATGATCCATTTTCATGATAATCTGTAATCAAGTACAGCTGTGTCCAGGAGCCAGTGCCTTTAATATCTGCAGCTATGAAACCTATGAAATATATAAACAAAGTTACAATGCATTTGTACATATTTTTTTATAAGACATTTAATAAAAATTCCTAAATCTATGTTGATTTGGACTGCATTGGAAGATACTTGCTCCTCTTACAGAAAACAAACAACATAAAAGCTCAGACTTCAACTATACATAAGGTTACCATTTCAGTCTTCCAGCAGAGACTGCAGACATGTCTCAAATCAACACCAGCACTTTCAGTACTATTTTATAAGCATACATTAAGGAACACACATTTGGTTATTCCATGGAAGCCATCATATACCCCTCTCAAGCCACCCACTAAGACCTCCTTCTCCTTCCCCTTACAAAAGCTCTCCAGTACAACATACTGCTTCCTTACCAAGGATGTTTTCATGACGCATCAAAACAGTTTGGTAAATCTCTGTTTCTCGGAACCAACTAGCTTCTTCTGTGGTGAAGAACACTTTCACTGCAACTTTTTCACCCCTCCATTTGCCCATCCACACTTCACCATATCGTCCTTTTCCAACTTGCCTCACCATCTGAATTTGTTTGGCAATAGTGCGCTGAACCTAGAGAAGAAGAAAGAGGGGAAAAGTGGAAGAGGGAAACTCAATGATTAACCAAAAGTACTTGGATGAGCTACTTCTCAAGCCTGGATTGCTTTGAATTTTGACCTCATTGCAAAACTTATTCTATATACGTTATCCATATTTTCCACTATTCCCATTTCAAACTCACTGTTGCTGCCTCCAAGGAAGAACTGTATAACAAACCCAGAAAGATCAAATCAGCTCAACTTCATACGCATTCTATTTGTTTAAATTTTATAAATAATGACAGTCACTTGTCTCACTGGCTAATTTTTATGCAAGTACTGTACAGGAAGATGAATAAAAAAATATGAACAACTCGGCCAATAAAAAGCTGATCTCTTTTATCAGATAGTGGACACAGAAAAAAATATCTTTGAGTTTGTTCAGTTCAACACTTGTATTAGCCACTCACTGCATCTTTCTCTTAATGTCAGTAGGCTCTAATTGTCCCTAAATTTTGCCGATGGCAACATTTTCCTAAAACAATCTGATTTTGCACTTTGTTTTAGTTTATTATGTGTATATGAGCTTTTGTACATGTTTAGTTTGCGCTGTAGCTTTCACAGTAATTGCATATAAAATAATATACTGTATTGACGCTTTGCTTTCTTCTAGGCATTAGGTACAAACCTATTTAATGGGAAGAAGTTCAGTGAAGAAAAAATCTATGATTTACCAATAACGGTAGTCCTGATCCACTCCCAGAACTCTGTGACTGGTCAATAAGGTCTTTTAATGACTCCCCAGCTGGAATAAATGCTTCATCTTGCTCCAGGTCACGATTATAACAGTGCCTCTTTGCCATCGACTTACAGTAATGCCTTCAAATGTAATAGGAGAGGTTCAGCTGAATTTAAAAAAGTTTCTCAAAATATGTAGTAAATTGAACAAGGAAAAAAGCTATTTAAATGTACAAGTTTTCTTAAAAGAAAAAAAAATATTCAGATGTTACTGTACATTTTTCTTTCTTCCAGAAATTTAACATACATAGTTAATATTAAAAAGTTGCACTGTGTGTAGAGGTACGTCAATTTACTGTGAGTCAGGTGGAAATCCAGCGTTTTCAGTACTCAGCTCACAGCCAGTTACTAGTGTAACACTACTGGTTCTGGTTTAAACTAAAAGCCTGAACCTTGAACCATGGCAGATGAGTCTGACCCATACATATTTCTGCTGAAACTGCTAGAACACTGATCCACCCCCAGCACAGGGCTGGTGCTGACAGAAGCAGGCACAGTCTCTTAAACTGCACTTGCATTAATTGCCATAGCTTGGCTGGTCAATTATTCACTTTTGAAACACAGCAGAAAAGGAAAGGTTCTAAACACATCCTTGTTGCTTTAGGTTTGCAAAAGCATTTAAAAGTAAATCTTGGATGTAGATGGAATTTAACTATCAAAAGTGACCGAAGATCAAAAAAACAAAAAAAGGATAAAGATATTCCTGTTCATTGGATGATATAGTGTCAAAGTTAAATGTAGCTTTGAAAATTGTAAACATTTTTTAGCCAAAGGATTAAATTCACTTATATTCTACATTGTGAACATTTCATTTTACTTTGCAATGCAAACTGCTATCCACAGAAATGTGAAATTAAATTACAGCAGTTTCACTTCCAATCTATTTTTGTTAGAAATAAATTAAAAACACTGCCAATAAATAAAGTGCTTCCCTTACTTGTAACAAAAACAGCTAAATAAGATGATCATGACAATTATGCAGACTGCCATAGAAATCAACACTGCCATCCAACGAATGCTGCCATCAAAAAGCCCATCTGTTTAAAAACAAAATCAAAAAAAAAGATGAAAGTTTACAAAGTCTACTGATTAAGCATCTACTGCAAACTGTTTAATTAGGTATATTTTAATATACTGTGTATTTGAGTGGGCATAAACTGCAACATAGGTTTTGTCTGAACATCAGGCAATACTTCTTTACAGTGAGGGTAAACTAGCCCTAGCACAAATTGTCCAAGGAGGCTGTGGTGTCTTCTTCCTCAGAGAGACTTAAAAGCTATCTCGACATGGTCCTGTGTAACTGGCTTGAGCAGGGGGATTGAACCTGATAGCTCCAGAGGTCCTATGTAAGCCTCAACCAGTCTTTGATTCTGTGACAAAATGTCAGAAAAGAGCAGGACAGCTGATGCATACAGAAGATCCGTCCATACAAAATTACACAAAATTTATAGTGTTACAGTATCAAAGTAAGTATTTACACTGGCAAAGCAAAGAAAATTTCATTTGGATTCCAACAACAACAACAAAAAAAAGATTTAACTTGAGATTTTTGGAGTTGTTGGTTTTGGTTGATTCTTGTTAGTTTGTTTTTAAAAATAGAAATGAAGGATTTACAGCAGTAAGACTCTTGAGAAGGTATTAAGCAACAGTCAAACTAGTATGACTTGCCTAGCAATGAATAAGCATATGAAAATATAAACTATCGTCACTGGGAACACAACAGCAAGAAGAGAATCAATATACAGTACATAACAGTTAATGTCAGAATACTTAAGATACACTCATCACAGGAAAAACATGGCAGAGGTTACAAAAACTATTTAAAAAAGAAAAGAGAATGGGCTATGGAAACAGATATGAGATATGAGCAAACTCAGCAAGAGAGTAAAAATACCATGAGTGACTGATGGAGGAAAAGATTAACTTGGAAGTAGCAAAAAAGGAAAACTGGAGTCAAATATGAAACCTAGTAGGGAGCTTCTTATTAATATTACTTAGTAAGGAAAAAACAAATCTGTGCAATACTGTAATTACATTTTCTCCTTATTTTTATCTGTTGGATCAGGATCAGAAGAACAGAATACACACAGCATTTTTTAGTAGCAGTGTGAACATCTAGGAGCTGTTACCTGTACTGTCAAGTGGTGGTAATGTTGGTTGTAAATCCTGATTGCAGAAATCAGTCCGACAGCACTCGATTGTTCGACGTAACTGTGCTTTAGGTGAGTCCTGTTGAAGGAGAATTGAATAAAGATTCAGGTTTTGAAGTGATCAGCTAGGATGCAGACAGGTGATGCTATGGATACAACACAGCAAAGACAAAAGTTTAAGCTATTTTATTTTAGAAAAACAGTTTAACCTCACCACTTATTGTATGAGGCAACTTTACAGTGGCAGACAATCATTACCTCATCTATTTAGGTTCATATTTTCTATGTTGACATTTTGGAACTCCTTCTACTTGGTGCACAGAAATAAATGGATCCTACTTAAGCTGCTGCTTCATACATTGCAAAATTTTTAAGCTTCATCAAAAGCAGTTAATCATATGTTAAATAAATGCTGCTCTTAAGACAAAAAAAAAGATGAATGTAAGTTTTTCTCTTGCACTCATCATACCAGCACTGTTTGCATCAAGAATATCTTGAGAACACCACATAAAAGATGGTGGGACATGAAAATTAATCTGAAAGTAAGACACTAATATAAGTACAAGAACAATTTCAGGAGGTCATCATGACACCTTAGATCTGATCTGCAATAACCCTAAACATTCACAGCTGTAAATGAAGTCAAGAGTACTTCCAAAAAGCAGTGCTATCCACAGCTACATTATATAGAAATTCAAGCCCTAGAGATATTGGGATGGGGGAAGGGAGGCAAAGGGGAGGAAGCAACCTAGCTGGTAATTACCCCTGAAAGATTTGTTTAATGTAAGCAATGTGACAAAAGAAAAAGCAAATCCAGTCTTCCAAAGCAATATTTATTTGCCCAGCTAGTGCTATATGTCCATCTTATAAATAAATCCTTGCTTTATTAACTGTGTTTTCAGTTCCAACTTTTATAACAAAGAGGTTTTAAAGGCAGCAGTCTGCTTATCATACCCCTTTAAACCAAGGGCAAGTTATATTCATGTAATTAACAATAGATTAACTCTTCTACAAAGGAAAAAACTGAAGCTGTATGTCAGACAGGAAAACATACACATTTGATAAATTGCATACATGTTCATGAAACTTTAAGGGAGCTCTTGTGTAATCTGTGAAGACAACTCCTTACGATTACACAATTCTGTCAGACAAAATGAAGAAAGCAAATAATTCAAAATTAAAGCAATCGAGAAATTCTGCATGAAAACATAAAATATTCGGATCGATTAGGTCAACTATAAAGTTGCCTCTTCAACTGAGGAAACGGCAGACAAGTAAAAGGTTGATGTTCTCTGTTAATTTTGTCAGTGCTTACAGATACTTTCAGAGAACTCCAACAAGCTAGGATTCTATTTCAGTCTTCGCTCAAACACCATTAAGTGTCTCTTCTGCCACTACTCACCCACAACTGTTCAGTTCCATTCTCCTCAGTGGTAAACGGCAACAAGCAAAATTTATGATTGCAGTTGGAAACTACAGAGATTTAAACTGCTTATGCAGTTTCCCTACATAATTTCCTTTGGGGATCTTAAATTTTAATGGTACCTCAATTTTTTTACCTTGCACTGGAAGTCTGAACCTTCATACTTCATGCAGCCAGAAGCAAGTGTGGGTTCTCCATGTTCATCTTCCTCAACGATAGCAAAGCAGTGCCCATTAGTTCTGTAATAAACATATAACTTGTGCTTTACCAGCATGTTTGCTGTTAAATATACAGCACTAGCTGATCATGAACCCATTAAGAAAACTAGAATGGCAATATCCAGAAAAATTCTAACTTTAACACAGTGGTTATCATACAGCTTGAGAACAAAAGAGCCCCCCACTATTTACAGACAGAAACTGTTTTCTCCCAAGCATTGTCTCCTACATCCCCACCCCCCCCTTCAGGATTGCTTGGATCCAACCACATGCATGCAGCTGTTTAGATCTAACTAAAAAGGCATACTGACTACAATATTATAGGTTAAAAAATAACAAAAAATTCACTTGTGCCTCTTCTTGAAACTGTAATGATAAGCTCTTGAAGAGAAATCCCAGTATGTGAAAGGTGGCTATTCAGCTACACTCTTCCCACATGAGCTTTCTCAAATATTCAGACTTAGAGCAAAACAAATCAATAAACCTCCAAACCCACTTTCTGAAGTTGTCAGTAGCAAATCTTTAGTTAATCACATAAAAAAAGGGCATTTCAAGTCTCTATTATCTCTTTATAGAAATATTTTGATTTCTACATTACACCAAAATGTCAACAAGATTTATGTGGAATCCCAAACCAATTTGCACTAGTAGCTCCATGATTTAAATATATGTAAAACTTAAGATTTTGTTAAATAAATCAAAACTCATTAATTCCCTCAACAGATACTAAGGAAAACAAACCCAGAAATACTGTTGCTCATCAATAATTTATTTAAAGAAATGCAGGTTTAGTAAGCATAATGCCATAAAATACCCTCCACATGAGCACTGCCTACGTGTTACTAACTCTCCAACAGCTTTATTATCAGAATAAGGATCTATACAGCCATTGGTTTGAAGGGGAAAAAAAAAAATAAAGCCTATACTGACTGCATACACGAGGGGGCGATAAAAAGCAAAAAAAGTACATACCAAAGGAATTAAAATACTGGATAATAAGGGAACATTTTTTTAGGTGCAAAACTATTTATAAAATACTGTGTTTACATTCTAAAAGACAGCAGTGTTTATTCCACCTCCCTGAGTTCCACAAAAACTTCTTTATCTGCCAAGTGACAGCTTTAGAGAGGTTTCATATTAAGTGTTAAAGTGAAAACTCAAAAGGAGCAAGTAACGTGTCTCCCATTATGTATCTTTATATTAATTCTTCAGGAAAAAAAAATGGAGAGTCTTAAACACTGAACTGCAACTGAAGAAAAAAAAGGAAAACAAAGGACATTTTACAACATGAGTAAAGCATCTTAAGCAAGAGCACAATCAGTGCATGGGTCTGTTAGAATTCTGATGCCTATCAAAATTAAAACTACCTTCCTGTCCTTATGTGTTCAGAGGATTTTCTCCCCACTCATCCTCCTCCCTCCCCCTGTCTTTCCTTCATACGTTACAACTAATGAACACATAACAAGAATTCTCAGTAAATGGTTATGTTGCTAACATTACCTCTTGACTACTACATGAAGAAACATTAGACTAAGCCAGAAGGTGGTCAGATCAGGTGGTTTAGATTTAGGTCATTTAAAACTCATTTATAAAAGGCTACAGGTTACTTAAAACCTCAATCCTTAACAGCACTTGCTGGGCTAAATGACCAGTTGCGAATGCCTCTAAGGTATGATGAAAACAGTGCTGTTTAGATATGGATAACTGGGTTTTAGTTCTCAGCTCTCCACAGAAATACTGAGTTTCTAATCAGCTATGGTCAAATCACTTTACAGAACCTCAGCACTCTAAGAGTTTCCTCTCTCATAAGCAAAAATGAGCCTCTTCTATCCTGTATGCAATACTTACATGCATGTGTTATTAATAGCATCATCTGGACAATGTCCTGAGCAGTAGCACTTAAGAAAAGGTAAGGTGTCCTCTGGAGCAAGTGTTACTCCATTCGCTTGTTTCTTTTGGTCAGGATTTGTCTTCATTCCTGTGCCATGAAGCATGCTGTCAAGATTTTGACCTGGGCATTAAAAAACAAACCAAATAAAAAAAACATATTTTGCACCTCTCCGGTTAACTGTTCAAGAGCTTCACATGTACAATAACAGAATAATTATATTAACAAATAAATAAACTACACAAGACATAAGAATCTCCTCTCCCAAGACTGTAGCAGAAATTTGAGACAATCACTTTGTTACAGAAATACCTACATCAAATACTTTATATCTTAACCACAGATCTTCTAATCATAATCAATATAAACAGAAAGAGGATATTTTCCATTTTTGAGGTGGGACAGAAGAGTAGTGATGGTAGGAATTTTACAAAGAAAGTCTCTCTCATGCATGTGTTCAGAAAATCCAAATGCTGACCGCTTGATAACCACAACAGTACAATTTTATGCATGACTGAGCATACTTAATAAGCAATTTTCTAATTTTCTGAACTGAAGCCACTTTTTATGGATTCACAGCCTCATAGAAGAGCAGTAATAACTCCAAGATTTCTTGGGGTATTTTTATCTCTGTACGTATTAGTACTTCAAAATAGAGCTAAAGTAAATCTTGTTCACAAATTAATTTCAGTTAATGACATGAACATCCACACAAACGAGCTTTCACAGAATAAAAATAGGGATAAATTACATTCCAAGTAGCCCTCAATTTCTCAACAGAAAGAGAGTTAAGCATCATTTTTTTCCAGTTCATACTATTAACGTGCTTTTGTGAACTTAGGCATTCAGAAGGAAAACTCCATCTGTTTCCTTCTTAGTGAAGAACACACAGGAAAGAAAAATGAGGACTGACTCACTTGGAACATGCTTTGTGACCACAACATGAGATGAGAACATCTTCATCCCTCTCCTCCAGCTTCACTACTCATGATTTTACCAACAGAAAACCTCTGTCTGTCCATCACCTAACAGTATTCTCTGCTATAAATCCTCAAGGTGGGTGTGAACCGAATAAAGCTGGAGGAGCTGTGAACAGACTACTGCCTACTCTGACACAATTTACAACAATCCTCTGTGGGCAAGATAACAGAGAAACCAGTTAGGACTGACAGAAGCTTTTGCAAACTCAGCTACAATTTGAAAAGTGGAGGTACCTCACTACCGCTCAAAAGATTTATCACAATAAAAATTTAAATTTATATAAGAATTAAAAAAAAAAAAAAAATTGACCAGGAGACTCATAATCTCTTAAGAGTTTCCTGTGGCTTCTTGTCAAACATACCGAATGCTAGCCGTAATGACAGCATTACTGCCATGTTGTAACTTGCTTGAAAGATGTGCAGAAAATCTTGATTAAAACCCTTTGTACATACCACCCTCTATCACTCTACTGTAGCATCCACTATATCATTCAGCTAAATGCGCAATTAAATATTTGTGAAATTTGATCTTCTTCTGAAAATAGCTGACTTGCAGATTTCCCATCTGACTAACAGAGCACAATCAGGCGTCGTGGTTTAAGCCCAGCTGTAACTCAGAACCACGCAGTCTCTCTCTCACACACACTCCCCTTCCCCCCGCAGAGGGATGGGGAGGAGAATTGAAAGAATGTAACTCCCACACATTGAGATAAGAACAGTCCAGTAACGTATAACACAAATCACTACTGCTACCACCAATAATGATAAGGGAAATAACGGGGGAAGAGAATACAACCGTTCACCACCCACTGACCGATACCCAGCCCGACTGAGCAGTGATCTAACCCTTCTGGGTAACTGCCCCCATTTTTATACCCTGGTCATGGAATACCTCTCTGGCTAGCTTGGGTCAGGTGTCCTGTCTCTGCTTCCTCCTGGCTTCCCCTCCTCCCTGGCAGAGCATGAGACTCAGAAAGCCTTTGGTCATACAAAACATTACTAATGAGCAAGTAAAAACATCAGTGTTATCAGTGCTGTTCCTAGGCTGAAAGTCAAAATACACAGCACTGCACCAGCTACTAAGGAGAAAAAATGACTACTACTGCTGAACCCAGGACACCAGTGCACTGTCCTTATTCAGGAATTTCCCTAGAAGTAATGAATCTGTACCTTCTTTAGATACAACCAAGAGTATATCCTAAGAAAGTACAGCACCTTTTACCTAAACCCTCAAATCACTTATCCATGGTTTATTTGAAATGTAATTTTCAAACAGTACTTCAGTAATGCCAGAGTTAAGCATTCCCGATATGTACAGACCATTAACAAGAAAGTTCAGTGTTAAGATAACACAGTCTACCTGTGCAATATGTATTTTCAATTTAGCCAGATGGAATTTTGCATATATGAAATAGCAGCTCCTCCAACTGATACCTCTCTCCTTCTACAGATTTCTTCCCAGCACAAATTTTAATATGGTGCCACAGACATTACACAACATTCTATATTCACATTTACCTGCTTAGAGAACAGGTAATTCTACTTAATATTTAAAGGAAAAGCCACTGCATATGTACAAATATTGCCTTCCCTTCTAATTTCACTGAACTACTAAGGTATCTTTCCCAATTCTTATGGCAAAACAACCTTTATCTTCAGGGACATTCTACATCTTAAAAGTCTGAATACTTCATGATCTATGTCTTTCAGTCACTCATCTATCTTCCTACCCTGAACACAGAATGCAGCATTTTTTTCGATTTGTCAGAATATAAATCAAGGAACCCTGAAAGCATGGATGGCTTCTTCTAGCTCAGAAAGGCAAGAGAGAGAAGATTTTTATACAGGTCTGGAGTCCTTTAAAGCAGTATTATTCTTCGTAAAGTAACACTGAAGCATGACTACAGTATACCAAATACTAAAACTGAGATGAAATACATTTTTCCTCTTAATTTATTATGATGGACTGTATAACAAGATTTATGAAGAATACATACCAAACAGAACCCAAATTAGGTAATTGCATTTTCAAAGAACTAGCACCTTCATCTTTTGTTGAGTTTATACAAGCAAAGATTTTTATTCAAAGTAAAACCAGACTACAACTCCATTATCTTTGTAATGTGAAACAACACTCTCCTCTACCTTGTTTTCAATCTATAGGTAGTATCTGAATTACATAAAGAAGGCAGGGGAGGATAACTTCACTCTTGCATTTTTATTGTCTATGACTGTAAAGAGAACTCTTCATTAAACAAGAGCTTAACTGAGTATCCAGAAAAAGAAGAAAAAAGGAAAACATTTAGACTGCTTGGAATCAACTCAGAAGAAAGGTTTTATTGTCCCTAACTATAACCTGTATTGCAGTACTATGATTCAAGCTCAGCATTACAAGAACTATTGGTGTCCATCCTGAAGATGCTAGGTATGGGAAAGGGAGTTAAATGTGTAAAATTACTTGGTTTCCATGCACCTGAAATCTTGTGACACTACACTACTTGATGATGTAATTAATGGCTTCTTTACCATGATACATGCAGTTGTCAGCTCTGCACTGCAACAAAAATCTTACATAACCTTTGCAGATATAAGTGCTATGCACTAATACACACAGCTTCAAAAGAAAAAAGGCTTTCACAGAAATAGAGCACACAGAGGTTTCAGGCACAGCAAAGCTTCTTCCTCTATTACTTCTTACCCTCCACCTGTAAACTGCTGGGGCAAAATAATATACATTAGCAGCAAATCAACTATGAAACACTGAAGGACTTGTTCAAGATCCTGAAACAGTTTCAGCTTGTTTGTCCAACCTTGAGAATGACAGTATGATATACATTTAATCACACGAACTGCTCTATAGTGTCTATTTTACCACATTAAAGAGAAACTGTACATAAAACCATAGAACTTTCAATGAAGTATCGGAGAATTGGTGAGCTGAAACATTCTCCTCTTTTCACGTAACCACAGCATGACAATAAAGAGAAACAAGCTGATGGGACTTCATGTTCCCAGTTTGTCATTTGCTCTGCCCCACTACAGTACTATCTCATACACACTGCATTAGTTTTACATGAACAACTGCTACAGATAAGAAGACATTTCAATGGCTTTCTGTTTAACTTTTATTTAATAAAGTAGAACAATGCCTGCCAATGTATCATATCCAGCCCTTAGTTGAAGATATATTCAAAGAACTACTTCCTGCAATCCTAGAAAGTAAATTGGATCATAAAATGTCTTTTAAAGAAGCACAGCATATTAAAAATACCACTAGGACAGAAATCTAAGTCTACTTGAAAGCATGGCTTCAAATACTAGTATTAACACAGATAATCTTTAAAAAGGTACTGTGACAGTAAAGTTTTATTAACCACTAAAACCTGAGCTACCAAGCAGTTGCAGCTCAATGCCAAGATACATACATAATTTCATTACGTCTTCTGACCTAAGAAAAGATTTGTGTAACCCATGAAAAACCCAGCTCTATTAAGAAATGCAGAGAGAGTAGTAAGTGAAAGACAAAGACAGAAGCCAAATTATGCTTATAATTTCTTATTTAACTGTATCTCCCCTACCTCCACAAATAAAGCTGCAAATGCTAATCTACTAGCCCACAAAATTCAAGTTATTCAATTGCTTCCTGAATTGAAATATAGATATTCCACATAAATACAATTTTTACTCCAGATTATGTTACCCTTAAATGGGATTTATCTTATCAGAACTACAGTACTATCAGAATTTTTTTGTAGCTACTGTGATCCAAGATTGTAAACTCCAATAAATACAGTATTTAAATAAAAAGAATCTTTGTCAAAAAACTACCTCCACCTGCCTTCTTGCTGGTGTTAAAGCTGTTTGCTAGTGCTAGCTGACACTCAGGGCTTGCCCACATCAGGGTCTTCTCATAAAGAGAAAAAAAATAGATAAAAGTGGTACCAAAGCTCTTTATGTTAGATACACCTTCCTTATAAACAAGACATACTTTGATTTTTTTTATGTGTCAGTTTTAGAATATTTTTTCTTGCTTTAGAATGGAGATATTGCAAAATTACCCACTTTAACGAGTACATTTCACCTTTCTACCTATCTCAGACTTTCATAATGATTTAACATGTACTGCCATGAGAATGAAACCTCAGTACAACTGACAGCTAGAGTAGAATACTAGTAATTTTTATTAGAACACATAATAATTTAAAAAAGCTCAACAACAAAAAAACAAAAAAACACTTTTATGAGTACAAAGAAAGTATCTTAAATACTTCTATGAGCTCTATGCCTGACATTTAATCATAATTCTCTCTATAGCGCTTTTTTATATATCATGCCTGGGATCTCCAAAGACCAGGCATGTTAGATTAGCTCCCTCTAGCAGCACTGGTTCCTAAAACTCACAGCACGTTCCCAGACTACTTGGTTAAAATATCTCTCCACCACCCTCCAGCTTTCCCATGATCTACACCAGTGCTCAAAGGCAGGCAGGCAGGCAGCCCCTGCCAGAAATCAATACCCAGCCTCTGCTCTCACTTCCCTTCCCAGAACCTTCCCAGAAAGCAATACCCAGCCTCTTCTCCCACTTCCCTTCCCAGAAAGCAATACCCAGCCTCTGCTCCCACTTCCCTTCACTAAAAAGTCATTTCTGAAGACTACTCTCTGTTCCTATGTGTTCAGTACAAAAGCCAGACACAAGAATATTTTATCTATATTTTATGAAAAAAAATAAAAATACACCGTGTTCTAATTTAAACGGACTTTTAAAGAATAAAGTTACTTAAAACTAAATGTGAAATTATAAAAATTATATAGCCTTCAAGTAACCCATTAAATTAATTTGAATCAAATATTTATGATACATGTTTGCTGTCCATGCTTTAAAGACGGATGCAGCTATTAACTGGTGAAATCACTAGTAAACAGAACTATACTGTTCTCAGGGAATGAACCACCCTTCTGACAACTCTTAAGTTCCTCCTGCAGATTTTAGAACATCTCTTTATTTCAAATTAGTTGAGATGTTCAAATTCAGTAACTATTTCACCTGAAATTCTGAAAGTGCATTAAAAAAAAAATCTATATAAAAATCTTTGAATAAAAGTAAGTATGACAGTGAAATCAAATCTCAATAGGTTTTTTTCGGTTCACTAGTGGACAATGCCAACTTTTTAAAGTATTTCCATTTTTAATGTTAACACAGATTATTTTAAAATTTTTTAACAAACTTTTCCTCATACATATTGAATGCTATTATTACATTTTTAGTCAACTAATTCACAAGGGTTAAAATACCAGTTTTCTGTGGTGTCTTCCAAGAACACAGAAAGGGGTGATGAACCACATATCTAACATTACATCATATAGTGAATTGACAGTAACAAAGAACAAAATTTATGAAAACACATTTAAGTATACATTATGTTCTCTAAATATTCTGTTAAATATAGTGATTAGTTATGCTGATCAATACATTATTAAAACAACAATCTCTACTTGGAGGTAAAACATTTTCTGAACTAAAAACCTGCTCTAGTGGGAAGACAAAAGCATTCACCACAGACCTCAACTGTAACTGAAGGTGATAACCTCTTGCCCTAGATGAGCAAGTGTAGGTAGATGAAGATGCAGTGGAAGTCACAGGTCTGAAGATACTGCAAAGACCTTCCACAGCAAGAAAGGAAATAAAAAAATGTTTTTCTTGAAAAAGTTGCTATTAAAACTGACCATCTGTTACCCAGGCTTATTTTTGATCATTTCTCAACAGAAGTGAAAAAGTCCAATCAAATGAGTAATGATTATGTCCCCCTGCTCCATAGTACCGACCTGAGAAACAAAGGCTGTTCACGAACTTCATGGAATTGCCTGTTTCCTGCTGTTGGTGCAAGAGTATTTTCACATTAATCAATGCATGAAGCCACTTGGTTTTTTAAGTTACCTGTTAACGGATGGCGTGAGTATATATACATATACTTACACAGACACACTTGCTACTTCATTCTGTCAGGTCTTGATAAGCCCTGAAATTCCTGCCATTTGAAGAAGCCTCCAAAACAAGCGAGCAAACCATGAAGCTTCAGCACCAGTCACTGAAAGTAAACATGCTGGGAGTTTCTACTCTCTCTGCTTTTCCCTCCTTCTTCTGCAAACCACAAATTCTCTTCGATTTCTCATACCATGTTCTTCTCCACCCCTATTGGTTGCTTTATGATGCATTTTTGTAGCATCCTGCAAATATTTTTCCTTGTTGAAACTACTTTTTCCACTTTCAATTACATTACTTAGAGTTTTCACCTTAGATTTCCTCTTTCCTACAGAAGTTCAAATATTTGATGATTATCAACTTTCTTCCTCCTCACCCCCCCCCAGCACAACTGCTCCATGAATCTATGGACAAGAGAGGGGCTTGATTGTTTTTCTATTCACCACTGCTAGAAACCAAGCATATTTCATATGTTTGAAGACAAGCCCTTAGGCAACTTGCATCAAAGAATCGACGTGGTTTCAGCAAGCTCAACTTTGCCATGGCTTTCAGAACTCACTCAGTATCGATTTGAAAGTCAGAAATATTCCTAAAACAAGGCAACTTCTTCTTTAGAACCAGGCAAAAAATATTTACACAGTCTTTAAACTTCATTTAGTTATATTATTTATTTGAAGTTACTTACTGAAGCATTTTTAATAAATGTGATCATAGAAGGAGTGAATGTAATTTAAGTCACTAATAAGACCTGAATAATTTTATTATTGTTTCTGTTTGTATCTAGAGAGAGAAAAAAAATTGTTCCTTCAGTTGACACTGCCTTTGAGTAAAACTCTGAATATTGACTAATGCCAACAGGTAACCGTGACTTAAGTACAAAGAACAAAGCCTATCACTCCCAACTGCTTCAAGGGAAGAAGCTGGCATCTTCTGTAAGAAGCAGCAAAACTTCTGGAATACTAGCTGAACAAGCTCCACTGTAAAACGCTATGTCTATGAGTATTTCAGAGTGCAAGAGACCGCTAGTAGCCACCTGGTACCAACACCTGAGCAAAACAGAACCAACTTCTAAGTTAGACCAGGTTGTTCACAGTAAATCTGGTAAAGTTTTTACTGTCTCTAAGGACGGATACTGCACAACCTCTCCAGGCAGCCGGTTCTAATGCTTAACCACATTCACAGTGAAAAGCTTTCCTAATTTCTCATCAAAATTTCCTTTAATGTGATTTTGCCCATTACCAATCTAATCACCTTACAGCTACTTGTAAATATTTGTAAACCTGTACTATAACCTCCGGCTACACCCAAACTAGGTTACTCCTATCTAAACAGACTGAGCTATTTCTTGACAATTAAGAATTTTATGTTCACAACAGGAAAGGAGACTGGCCTTGAGAATTTCCCTCTCCCAACTTAAATAATGTAATAAAGATGGAAGAATCCTGGATTTAAGTTTGTTTTGTTGCTTTCAACCTTGAAATCATTGCTACAATAGCAGAGCTTAAACTAAAACACAAGCTTTTCCCCACTCCTGAAATACACGTGTGCATGCATACACACAAACACACAGAATGAAGCTTAATGTCAGCACTTAAAAGCAGGTAGGTATAAGTTAGCACAACACTATTCTGAGCCCCCACAGACTAAAAAGATGAAAGTGGTCAAATAACTTGGCAATTATACAGAAATACTTGTCCAATTTTGGAGTAAAAGTGTTTACAATTCTGTAGGCTGTACTCGATACAGAAGTCTTCAGTGTGCTGGTGGTAGCCTCCTGGACTGAATCCCACAGGAAACATGAGGAAGAGTAACAGTTTTAAATATCTTTAACAAAGTGGAATTCTGCACAGATCTAGACAGAGGACTTCTGTTACCTAACAGCTTAGCTGTGAATGGGTTCGTGAGATGGTAACTGGAAGAGCTTAGAGATGATCTTCCTTGGGCTGAGGCACTATTCATTTAATCTGGGGCTTAGTGTAGTTAACAGCTCATCCTTCCTTGGTCAATTCCAGGTAAGTATCTTCAGTGACATTTATATCTACTGCTTAATAAAGGTTTGGGTTATAGTTAAAGGTACAGTCTTGCTCTCTAAGTGCTTCCCCACACCCAGGTTAGAAGCTGCAGCAGTTCCCAAATGCACCTTGACACACGGTTATAAGGGGATAAGTACCAGCACATGGAAAGAGGCAGGATCAAGTGGCTTGGAAAGGGCAGGTCCATTATATATATATGTGATGCAAGTCTGCTCTTAAAATCATTTGTCAAGGTATGTATCAGGCACAGTCCCGATAAAAACAGCTCCGCCAAATCCTTTAATCCTTTAATTGCAGGTACACACCAGAAAAAGAACAGAGAGATTGTCATTTGGTACTTACCAGGCTTCTTCCTCTGCCAATTTAATGGGTATACCGAGTTGTTATTCTTGAAAGTAAAAAGCTCAAAGAAGAGCTCAAAATACAATCAAGCATTAAGCAAAAATTGATGTAAGTATGGAAAAAGAATACAAAACCTTTTATATTCAAGTATTAAAATGGCAGTACCAAATTAGTCTTGTTTGTTTCCCCTGAAACATGGAAAGTTCTGTGTACTCAAACATGTTCCAAGATGCACAGCTAGGAGAACAATAAGTCTTACACAGGGACCAACTATGGATGTACATGCTTGATGGACAGGCAGAGCACTACTGTTCACGTCCCAAACATGAGAATACAATGGCACTAACAGCTTAGATACCATTTTGCTGTAGTGACACTTCTCTGAACTGCATGCAATTACAGAATCTGCAGAATTCTTCAACGTACAGTTGCCAATAAGTAGTAAAGAAATATTAATAAAAATGTATTTTTCCCCCCACAAGTTATAATCTTTACATTTAAGCTTTAGTTCCTGGAATACCCCATGAGTCAGTCACACCGGTTGATTCCCAATATGTTTTAATTCAACGCAATTTGACAGAGGAGTTAAAAGTCCTAATGATAACTGGACTTCCAGAAGCTTTTGATAACTGGTGGCTGGAAAGACAACAGACATACAAACGAGTACCTCCTGTAACTGAAACCCAGGCAGTTGTGAACATCCCATGCACTCGCCTTGGCCCATTGAGTAAGCATAACAAGTTTATGTAGGTTAGTTAGACCACACAATCTCCTGACTGCTGGGAACATCAGAAGTCATGGGGAACTGCACATTGCAATTAAAAAAAAAAACAACAGACAAAATAAAAAAAAACTTAAAACCAACCAAAACCCCCAATCATCCACCCAACCCCCCCCCAAAACACTATACACACAACTGCACTACAGAACAAAAAAAATAAACTTGTTTCAAATAGTACATATTTACCTTGAACACAGAGAATGATCAGCAGATAGGCTCCAAGCAATCGCTCATAAACTCTCAATTGAGTCATTGTTCACTTTTAATCCTTCCTGTGCAAGGCAACTGGTCCTTCTGCTTGACAAATGTTAAGCTTAGCCTGTTCGGTGAAGCCTAATACAAGATTTGGTGCTTGACTGGAAAGATGCTTTTGTAACTTTTCCAACTTCGTTTCCTGAAAGTTAAAACAAAATGTCAAGAAACTCCCTGCATTTCTAAAACGAACAAAACCAACCAACCTCAAGAGTTTCCATCACACTGATCATAACCATGTGGATGCAAAAAAATAATTTTAAAAGCATACGTTAAGATTAGTAATTGAAAACATCAGCCGTATTTATCATCCAACTGAATTGCAGGTTTAGTCTGAAATACAGGTTTTTAGTAACAACCAACATGAACGTTTTTACATTCCTATCAAAAATATTAGGTATATTAACCAACTAGGCCAGCCATATATATTAGACTCACATACATCTATGATAGGAAGTATTTGACAGATTAACATGTAAATCTGTTTGAAAACTCTTCTATTTACAGCAACTAAAATTTATATTTTTCTTAAAAATTAAACTCAGTGGTGACTTCCCATAATATTGCAGTGACAAAAACAACACCATCTTGAGCCACCAGTTGAAAAATGCTTGCAGAGAAGCTTTATTGCAATAAATTCCACCAGCCTGTCAAGCAAAAAAGATGCATTTGTATTGAAGTAGTTAGTTTAGTTGCCTAATGTACTCACAATGTTATTACTTTTGTTTTCTAGAATAGTACTACATCTTAAAAACAAAACAACCCCCCAAAACACAATCTCATTTAGCAGCTGAATGACAAAATTAATTTCTCACTTAGCATAAACTGTATTTCAGTCCATCTTCCTGTGTTCTACTATGTTATATTTATATATATATATATATATATATTTATATATATATAGTGTTTTCCAGATAAAATACAGTAAGCTTAGTTCACAACAACAATGAACATTTATTATTTATCTCTGTTAATTCCAAATCAGAATCCCGATATCCTTCTAGATTCCCAAGTTTTGTACCAATTAATCCCTCCTGAAAAATTACGCTCCTATATGCACATGCCATTTCCTCCCAAAATCAAATACAGTTCTACACATCCAGTGGATAACACAGAGCTAAGACAGCCACACTGAGTAGTAAAGTTACTTTTTCAGAGTTTTGTAGTTCTAGTCACATTCTGCTTAACGAACTTTCTACAGCGATTTGCAAGGGAAGCGTAATTGGGCCTCAGACGACTAAAAAGGAGCTCGAACACCTAAATAGTTAATTGCAACAAAAGCGACGTTGCACAAAGACGAACAGAGGACTTATTTTGCCTTTCCTCGGCCTCTTGTTTCGGTGGGCTTGACCCCTCTGACCCCTGTCAGCCTGGCGCTGCTCATGAATGCCAAAACTGGCGTTCGCTCGGGGATGGGCTGCAATTACTGTTGGTGGCCGCTTCCAGCATCAATAACTCAATCTGTCTGTCGGTGAGACCCAAGGACTTTTCATTTTAATTAGTCTTCAGAGGCATTTAACATGGAGGCAAATTAGCGGCCGAACCGGGAGGTGTCCGTCACTTTCAATTTCAGCGGGACCAGGGCAGGCCGCCCCGACCCCTGCCCTACTTTTCACACGTCTCTGACTTCTCCCTAATGAAGCGACAAAGCGCCTCCGCGCCAGAGGAAGCCGGGGAGAGCTGCGGGCTGGGCGCCTCATGGACGCGGGCGATGCTCCCCGAACGCCACAGCCGCCCTGGCTCTGCCATGATTACTGCTGGGATGGATTCGGCACGACCCGCTCTGCAGACCTGCTAACCACTACGAACTTCAAAATAAGCTTCCTGCAGAACCAAAATATTCACTCTTCTTAGTGCTTCCTAGTCACAAGTAGCAGGACCAATTCTGACACATGACGGGGAGGGTCCTTCTAGCTACAAAAACATCAGGCCATGAACACAAGTCTGTAAGTAGTATTGCTTTGTTCTGTGTTTCAACTGCAATGAACTTCAGTCTCAATAAAACACAAGACAGACAAAAACTGCCAACAGCTTGTATGTAGTAAACTGATAAAGACTTTATTTACAGTATTGTTTTTGCAGTCCATCCAGGGGAGGAAAAAAAACACAACCCAAACCAACCAAAAAACACTAACAGTCTGTTTAAAGTATGTTTTAAAAATATTCTCTGTCCTCATGCGAGTTTCAGTATCTCAAATTTCCACTCTTCCACATTTCAAGAGTGTTTTACTTTCAGAAAATAGGTTATCTTGCTCCTCGATTTAGTAAGGTGGGAAGCACACTGGCACAGGAACTTAACGTGTGATGTTCATTTACCCCTGTACTGCATCATACGTTATTAAAAAAATATCAGTAAGAAATGGGAAAAAAAAAAATCATTTTCATACAACTCACTTCCAAATTCATGGTGATTTTTCTTTAGTATGACCATCTAAGTTAGTTATGAAAAATTCTGTCCAAGCCTATTCAAGATTATAACAATCTCCACTTCGCACCTAAATTTTCATTAGTATTTCACTTTTTGCATATCTATGTATTAAAATGTAAATATGCATAAGAATGTATATAAAACGTAATAAAATGACACTGAAAACATGTTCTGCTATAATCCTCATTTTAAAATAGTCATAATTTGAGAATGCTTATCAGCATTTAAAATACCTCAAAAATGAAAAGTAAAACCCAGTAGGGCTGCAATTACCTCCTCTTTCCCTGAAATGCAGACATGAAGCCTTAATACTATTACTTGCATTATGTTTCTGTTGCTGCTACTGCCAGTGTCAAGTTCACCCTTAGCTAGGTAAGTCTGCAAGGCTTGGGAAAGACAAGTACTCATCAGCCTTGCTGTACCCACAGCTCTAATGGTAACGTCTCACTACTGCGCAGGTGAGCTTATGCCACTGACTGAAAACTAGTCATTTGCAATAAAATGTCCCAATATGAACTATGTGAACTGTGGTGTGACACATGACCTAGTCTACACTACACAAGCAAGACAGCTGTGTCAAAAACATGATGTGGATAGGGTGAGGCAGTTTTTTTTCAGACACCACAGTAAAATTCATCACTTTTTCTGCCACAGCTATCAGAAGATATTTCAGGCTTTTTGGCACTTTTTTACCCATCCTTTGAACTGTGCTTCTTGTTCAGCTCAGAAACTTAAATGAGAAAAAAACCCTAAGACAATCAGTTCTCAAAAAGCCTGTCTTGCTCTTTCGCAGAAATGGGAACAGTCTGAAAACATTTTGTTCTTGAAATCACCTGACATTCCAATCTGGCTATGGAGTTTAACAGCTTTAAAAAAGAGTTTAAAAACCCCAGACCAGTTGTTCTAGTGCTTCTAACAAATGCCACACCCCAAATCAATGTAGTTACGACCTTCATATGAGAAGGTATTTCACTAAAAACAACAGTAAACCAACAAAAAATTAACATTTGACAAAACCAAAGAGGCCACAGTGATAACTTTTCCAAGCCATTTCAGGATTCCCCTTGAAGAAGAAGACTGGCAGCCCTGCTAAGGCACATAATCTGAAGTGAACAACAGCTGGAATTTTTCCAAAACCTGCCTGGTATTAACAGGTGGAATCATAGAATTGGAATCATAGGTTGGAAAGGACCTTAAGACCATCAAGTTCCAGCCCCCCTGCCATGAGCAGGGACACCTCACACTAAACCATGTCACCCAAGGCTCTGTCCAACCTGGCCTTGAACACCTCCAGGGATGGAGCATTCATAACGTCCTTGGGCAACCCATTCCAGTGCCTCACCACCCTTACAGTAAAGAACTTTTTCCTGATAGCCAATCTAAACTTCCCCTGTTTAAGTTTTAACCTTACCCCTTGTCCTATCACTACAGTCCCTAATGTTAGCTGAGAAATCTGTATGAATTCCTTTTCCAAACTACATTTGGCTTTTCTTTGCACATGCAGAAAGTTTCAAAATTTGTACACTAAAATTGTCTTACGCATCCTGTAGAGTTATACTACTATGAATGCCATTTGCAACTGAAGTGATTTTTACAAAGCAACAAACAGAAATAGATTTTAATGTTCAGTAAGTTTCAACCCCTATGTTTGTTATCCTGTTTCAGGGTAGGAATTAAGTCTAGCTTATATTCTACAGTCCTTTTGCCCTACCTTCAAAAAATTTTTACTTCAGCTTTGCATACTTATATCAGATGAATAGATTAATGATACAACTAAATGACTACTTCAAATGTGTTCAAGAACCAATTAACACCT
This sequence comes from Pezoporus occidentalis, assembly GCF_034315485.1. NCBI lineage: Eukaryota > Metazoa > Chordata > Aves > Psittaciformes > Psittacidae > Pezoporus > Pezoporus occidentalis. Next base: position 278,092 of record NW_026913900.1, on the reverse strand, counting down.
GAAATGCTACTCTGCCAACAGAGTGATGCTGAATTAATTCAAACCTGCAAGTCAATCGATTTCCAAGTCCTCACGCTTTTATTTACTGTAGCCACAAAGCATTCAACTACAATCTGTTAAAAAGTATTTTATTCCTTAATCACAACACTCAATTTGTCTACACTGTGATTTATTATCCTTCCTAAAAATAGTTTATTGAAGAAAGCGCTTTTGTTATTAAAGCCGTGTGTAGTTTTTTCTAAACTTGAACTCAAGTTTTCTAAACTTGAAGTCAGACAGTGAATTCACAGCACTATCACAGCAGTTTAACAGTACGCTCCGTATGACTCCAAATATATGAAGCTAAAGAGTGCAAGATTTGCCATATGATCCAAAACAACTCTAAAATCAGGGAATTCAGTGGTAACTGTTCTTTAGATGTGGCTATGTAATACTTTTGACAGCATGATCCCTAAACCAAATGAGCTGCACTGTCCCAAATTTCAATAAAGAATGATGGTGCTGAATGCAACAAAGACAGTATTGTAAAAGAGGAACACACACACAAAAAGAATATTCAATATCTGACTTCAAAAGAATTAGAACATTAAATCCATTTCAACAGAAAAGATGTTTTAAAACATTTGCACCAGTATATACAACACCAAGGAAATGTATTTGCCGAAGCAAATCTTAAGTATCTTAAAAGCTTCTGCTATGTGCAAGGAGGGCAAGATGCAACAAAGGTTATCTGCAAGCATACTACCTCAATCATGTGTAGTTTTGAAAATATCTCAGAAGTAGGAGAAAATACCAGAGATAAACTGGACTGTCTCTAAGGCAGTATGCAACAACAACTTTTCTATCAGAGCTTAAGAAAACCCTGGTATGTTACCACAAAGGAAATTATTAATTTGGATGAAGAAAAGAGGGATTGTAAGAACACTAAAGAATTTACTACAGAGCAGAAGACAACTAGTTTCAAGAACAGATTACCAGTGTAGTTCAAATGACATTGTTGAATCAGTTCAAGTATACTTACCCTTTTCATTAGTAAACTAAGCACAAAAGTAAAACTTTGATAAACCTTGCCGACAACCATGAATTTCCAGCTCAGCTGACTATTGTTTTTTATGCAGGAAGATTTGGATCACATTAAGAACTGAAGTAACAGAAATGGAATGAAACAGAACAGCATGAAATTGTGAAAGTTATGCATACTGGAAACTCTGAGAAATTTTTGCTTCACATAGACTAGGAGTTCATGCACAGGACATAGCCATGTCCAAGGACTCAAGTACACTAATCAATTACAGAACATCAGGCACATCTATGTGATGTTGCTGGAAGAAAGAGACAAACACAACTCTAGGATTTCCTAGGGAAACTTCCAAGCGGATATCATAAAGTATGAACAGTACAGAGACAAGATGACTGATAAATTCAACATATGCCTATAACAACTGATAATACTTTCTGGAGAAGGGAAACCCTATGAAAGGAGACAAAAAGAAAAAGACTAATACAGTGAAAGTTGGCAGGGAAATGACTACTCTTTGAAAATGTAAATAGGAATAAACATAACGAATAAGACAGATTGCTGCTCAAGCTAAATAAAATTACTGGTTCAACACCACTAGTTATGAATTAGACATTACAATTTATTTAGATCAGAAATGAGAAAACAATTCCTAACCACTGGTTAGCAAGTTCTAGGGCAGACTTTTAAACTAAAAAGTGTCCAAAAACTTACTCAGTCTTTAGTTTACAAAACCTACCATCTCATGTAGCTGCAAGGTGACAGGATGGGAGCAGACTATGATCCAGAAGAACCCTCAAAACTCTGTTTTGTTATTCATAACACAAGGAGAACTATAGGTTACCTGAGCTTGTTTGAAGTTAAACAGTCAAATTTAACCAGTTCCATAATAAGAAAATAAGTTTAAATAAAAGTTTCAGATTCTGTATTGTGTAATATTCTCAAATACTCATACAAGCCTACTTTCAAAATGTTAGTTTATGGCAAGCCATGCTTACACAAACTGTAGAAGAGTGCCATACTGTAACAGCCAAACTAGCTGTGCTAAAGTGATGTCAAATATGTGAAGTTAAAAACACAGGTCAATCCATCACCAAAATCTATGAAGAAATCATACAGTTGATGGAAAAGACTGCTGGCTATTGCAAACTTGTTGGCTGAATGGCCATCAACAAAACCTAGTTCAAATAAGGTCCCACTTGTTTAGGCACTAATCTGTGCAAACTCACAAACATAATACCATTAAACTGCAAATTTTATTAGAGTTAATTAAAACTACTAGTGACTGCATAAATTTTAAAGCCAAAAGATTGTGTGAATTATTTCAACGATCTTTCTCCCTCTGACAATTGCTACAAAATCTGAAATGTTAAATGAAGCACACACGTGTGTGCACTATATACTTCCCAAAAGACTGAAACAAAAAAAAAAAAAAAAAATCAGAGTTCTATTTGTGGGACATTTATAACCATGTGTTTCTAACACATGTACTGCAAGAGCAGCTTTGTTCATTCAGAAAACATGGGCTCCTAACTGCTTTCTGCAGCAAGAGTCTTAAAAAAGGAGTTCCTATTTTTGAGCAGCTGGAAAAGCCATCAAAATGCATCTTAGATACTCTAAGAGAAATCTTATGAAAGGCAAATTTCACACTGCCTGTAAATATCAAATGTGTGTACCTTAGGTCAGAATTTAGGAGCCAAACTACTAAATTATGATATATTTGTCTGTTTCATAAACAAAGTTGCTAACCATGAAGAAATTAAAGCCTAGCTGCTTTTTACCATGCCCAGCACAATTAGGTAATTGGGGATGCCACTCACTGGATTCCTGAATGCCCATCTTACTGTTACTCTGGAATTCCAATTAAGTAACTGGTACAAAGTTTCTGCCATTATATTAACAGTAATGAAATTAAGCAAAGCTGTTTTCCCAGTGCCATCAGGTATTCAGACATATCCTACTGTATTACAAACATGACACATTCTCTTATTTGAGCATACTGAAATAAGATTTCGTTACACAATTTTTATTCACCTTGAATAAAAATTTCCCCCTTTCACCTCCATCACATTAGTGATTATCTGGCTGAGAGCTTCTGCCCTTAAGACAACTGGCAGACACCCATGCTCCTTCTACCATAAATGACATCAACTTCTGCTATTCTACCCAGAAGCTATCATCCTTAGATGTTTTTATTATCTCTTCATCATTTTTCCTAGTTCCTTACTGTCATACCACTCAACATGAACAAGTAGAAAAGTCTCCACATGGAATACATTCCATCTCTACATCTAACAAATCCAAACTGGGAATGCGACTTAAACCTTTTAAATTTTGTTCTCAAAAAAAATCAAAGAATGCCTTTTGCCCACTGGACATAAGCAGCAAGGGAAAAAGTTATTTTAATTGTTACAAATATCACACATCACTATTGAAAATATTATGGTCATACTATACCACTTACAAGACCTACCACGTATTTTGGCTTTGAATTACAATTATTTTATATAAACAACACGCCTAGGCCGAGGAAAGGAAAAAGTTGGGCCTCAAACCTGAATATGCATTTGCTCACTTCTTAAAATGTGAACAATGGACCCCAAAATCAGGGTCAGAGCCTTTAAAAGTACAAATGCTTCCACAAGAAGGTTTTCTAAAGTTCAACATCCCTTTCAGCACTATAAAGACAACTAATGAATACTTTCAAAACCTTGTAGTATTTTTTTTTCCATAATTTAAGGATAACTGTTCATTAATGTGTATTAAAAACACCCCCAGAACAACAAACTGTCAGGGTAAGTTTTTATTATACTTAGATCCCATGTTTCTGTTACACCTATAACCTTTGCCCAATCTAGAAAAAGAAATTCACAACTACTTTTTGCCTCCAAAGTGAAGGTGATTACGCAAATTCTGGGGCTCATGTAGAGGTCTCCAGGAACTGGGGTTTTGTTTGGTGATTAAAAAGAGTAATTTTCATTTCCCGGTGCCTATAAAACAGCCTGTCCTTATTGGTTACTGAATTTAATCAGTAACAAAGCATGCTATAGAGACCCATGCTTTTTCCCCGATGTCACTGACATCGGTTTCCCTGACAAGAGAAGCAGCAAGGAAGAGAAACCCCAAAGCCCCCCAGTGCCATCCTTAGGCCAGCCTGCAGCTCCAGCTCCAGCACACTTTCCAATAGCAACGTTTTGCCCACTTGGGGATAGTGTAAGCTAATTTCTGAGCAGGGGCACGTTGCTAAGATCTGCATCCCTCACACAGAAAACTGTTTAGAAAAAGTGGGTACGATTTAAAAAAAAACACACATCACTTGAATTTCAACTTTAGTACAAAGAAAATAGCAACAAAGCTGAGAGAATTCAATAGGGTTTGGGGGGCTTGCTCGTTTTTAACATGAAGAATAAATAGGCTGCAAGTACGTATCTCCCTCTTCCCCTGACTTCCACCCTTAATTCTTGTTTTCTAGGCAGTAAGGTTTTCCCAAGCCTTACGGCTAGCTGCCAGCTCCATGAAGTAAGCTGAGCAGAGCTCTCCCTCCCTCTGCTTGGCCCCTCCCCTGCGCAGCCCTAGGCGCCCGGCCTGACATGCTTTTCAAGGCGTGCTAGACTGCAGAGCAGACTTTCTGGCTCCACTTCCTTTGTTTGCACGGCTGCTTTGCTCCTTATCCAGAGCGTGGATTAGCATAAGAATACTGTTTTCCCCCTCTGCAAACCAGCTCCCCTCTAGAAGACCTCTACCTCTTAAGAATAAACATAGGATTGGGGTTTTTTGTTAAATTTTTGGTGAGCTTTTTTTCTTAGATTTTCTCTTTAAGTCCTCATTCAAGACTTGTAGAAACCAATAAAATAAATAAAATCTAAACAAGCCAGTCTGACAAGGCTCGAAAATACCCGATTGCTTAGATTAGTAGTTACCAAGGTCAAAAGAGTCAACTTGATAATGCTGTTAATGGAGCCCTCGCTCCTTACACTCCAGTTGTGGCTATGATTTTAGTTATTAAAAACCGAAAACTAAACCACTTTCCAACCAAAGCAGATAATACGTTCTATGAAAGAGTAACAAAAAAAGAGACCATAACACCTCCTTCCACCTTCCCTTTTTTTATTTACCCCTGGAAGACAAGTTTCAAATTATTGAGGACAGAAAGCATTACTTATCAGCGCAACCCTCAACCAAAAATACAAACCAATCCCCTCCAAACTGCTAGCAGCGATGCCTTAAACACAGGAATCGCTGCTGCCTACTTATACAACTGCAAATCCTTTCTCTCTGGTATCTGACCAAGACACTATGGTGTCCCTTGTGAAGCAAGTTACATGCGATCTAGTCTTAACAAAGGTCAACAGAAGAGCATTTCACATAAAGCAAACCACTTGCCCGCAAAAGACTTAATACTATCAACATGGACGTATTTTTCTGTTCCACTACCTGTAAGATAACTGCTGTCCAAATTAATTCAGACATTATTTTGCCAGTAAGATAAAAACACACTTTCAAATGTTACCTCCTAAGCAAGCCATGTGATTTTTATATCACCAAATTCAGGACTCCTCATTGCAGTGGGCAAGACAAAAGTCCTTCGATAGCAGTATTTGCGCAATACATACGAACAGCAGAGAAGAGTGTCAAGTTCAACATAATCATGATTTGCTAGTGCAAAATGCTGCTTGCAAAGTAAGCCTTAACCCTAATTTTCCTCACCTGCCTGCCATGCCCACAGAATCACCATACTCTGCTGATACAAGAAACTGTCTAGCAGTTGCCACAAATCACTGTAAATAACACACAGATATTTTCAAAGGAGCAGTCTCCTCCATCAGTCCTAAAAGAGGCCTTTTAATAGCTGAATAGGCCAAATAAAATAAGTAGTAGGTGCTGCTTCTTTATGCTCCCATAAAACATCGATGTGGCAGGGTAATTCCTTAAAGTGTTTTTAGTACAGAAACAAAATTTTAGATCCATACCTTGCAAATTAATTTTAACTATTAATTTGCTTTTCATGTTATACTGCCCTTCTGACATTAAATTGCTGAAATGCACCCTTTCCACCTCTCTTACAACTCTTTTGAATTACACATACAATCAGCTAACATCTGTCATCTGCATGCCTTGACACTCAGACTAGAAACTCTCATTAGGGTATTTTTACAAAGTTACAAACTCCAGCCACAAAGCACTAGGAGGTTACCACCTCCACAGCAAGGACAGGAGAAGAGAGCAAGTACTGTCGGTGGCAGGTCTAGCATAGCCTAAACCAGAATCAGTGGCAGTTTAAATTAATATGCCGTGCTCTGAACAGCTGTGGCTCATGAGCTACCATCTGCTTGATACTGCCACAGAGGCAATGACCTCCAGCAAAAGAGCAAGGTGGACAACTGGGGGTAGTAACCTCACAAGCTGTATCACTAGTGACCTCCAAAGCTTGCAAGAGCCACAACACATGTAAGTAGGTTAACAGAGTTTCCATAATTCCAAGCAGAAAAGAAAAAAAGCAAAAAAAAAAAAACCCAAATCCATCTGAAAGCAAGTATCTTGCAATTACAACATTCAGTATCTCACATGGAACCTGCAAAGTATTTGGTTATTCTCAGTATCACAGAATTATAAACGCATATGTATAAAGCACAACATGCTCACACACAGTTATTTCACAAATACTTATTATTTAATCAGATGGCTATAATAAGAAAATGCTTCCACAGTACAAATAATCTAAAATTAATTCTATGCTGCATTCAGTTTCTACCTTCATCCGCAATACTTAATTTTTAATTGTGAGAAATGTCAGAAGACATTACTGTTGTGGAAGAAATCTCTAGGACTCTAGATGTATGTGTCTGAGCTTACCTTACCCTGTTAGCATTCTGCAAATTTTGCTGAGATGACAATACACTTTAACGCAAACCAAAGTTAAATTTCAATTACACTGTAGATCTACTTGGTTAAATGACTACAGAAACAACATGGCATGCACACGCACACAAAATACTTCTTTTAAGTTTAAACAACATACTTTCATCAAATACAGCTTCAAAGACGTTTCTAAATCCAAACAGCGTAATCTTTCAATAAGTAGAGTTCAAAGGTAATGTTTATACTTCAACAGTTATAGTCCCTTATTTCCCTGCATTAAGTGCTAAAGTAATACTGCTGGGTTTTTTTCCACACAAAATTCAAAACCATACACACAGGAAGCATGACTAGAAAGCTCAATGAGATAAAATATTCAGAGTTTTATTAGTAGTAACTTTCCCATCTTTCCCAAAGCACTTCACATGCTTTCCTACTTTTTCTCTTTGACCCTTGTGGTGTGTGACAAACTGCCCATACTCCACTACAAAGGAATAATTTGGGCACAATTTAAGTGCAGACATTTCCCCCATCATTGTTAAACGTATCTCCTCTGGTGTCTCAACAATTCCTTAAGCTATAAATAAATAAAATCTTTAAAAGTAAATCCATCTGCCTCCCAAGTCACCTCTTCATTAACTCTGGCTTACTAATTCACTAGTTGTAAAGTTCTCAGACTCATTAACATATTTAAAAGTAACATACACAATACCTAGTAATTAGGAGGCTTACTTTCTTTAAAGTATGCAATACAATTCATACTAGATTCTGAATTCCTATTGAACACAACTGACCAACAACAGCAGGAGAAGCTACTCTCCCTTGTTCAAGACTTCCAAAAGATCTTTCCAGATGCTTTTTCTGTGCTTCCCCATCACAGGAGTGGTGACAGTATGCTTTCTTTTCATGATACTGTATGTCCACAAAAGGATTCAGCTACTGCTTAGACTCTGGCTGAGTAACAGGCAGGGGAGGGAAAAAGTTAACACCTACCAACGTACGGACACAGTAAGAGCAACAGAACTGTTGATGCTGATTTTGTAAGACTGATAAAGAACCCCCCATAACTCCCATTTAAAGTCTCATTAATTCAAAGATTGAGGATTCTGCCAACCAACCAGTTCACTGAGGGGGAAAATACTGAGTAGATTGCAAGTGCACGTTTGAAAATCCTATGACAATTTAAAATGCACAGAACTTCAAGACACCTGTATAAACATCTCTTTTCTCATACACTGTCATCTCAAATATTTTAGGGAGTTTCCTCTCTACAGGCAGACTCCTAATCATTTTCATTCCATTGAAAGCCAAGAGCATGCTGTTTTACAGAAACATTTTTCTCATGCTTCACCTGACAATTGAAACAAATCATTGTTTTGCAAATACCAGCAACTTGAAGAAACATGTCTGAATGAGAACAGGCATTTTAAATCTCAGAACAACAACAACAAACTGTTTGAAGTGTGGTCAAGTGTACCATTTTGGGCATCCTTCTGCACATTTTTACTATAGAAATTCTCCTAACAGGTAGGACAGATGACCCCTCTAGCATTACTCTAATGGATTCAGATTATGTGTAGATAACTGTATTCAACTGCAAACACTTAAAACCTGAGTGCAAGATGACCTATCTTTATCAAAACAATCAATACCGAGTGCACAGAAACTTCCTCATTAACATAAGCAAGGCACAGCTTCTAGGAAATTAACATTAACAAAATTAACAACACGAGGCTGCTGTTTTCAAAAATTTATATACAACATGTACAAATGCAGGAATATGCATATTTTTTCCATGCAACTTATGCATTTGATCATCCACATAATTATTCTTTTAAATACATATTAAACACTGGACCAGACAATTCTTACCTCTCACTGAGGTAAGAATTCAGAGGATTGTGTAAACCAAGTACTTAGTCCTAAATATGTTGTCTTTCCGATTTGTGGATTCACAGAGTTGCAGGAGATGGGGACCATCCATTTCATTACCTTTACACATGCACTGAAAGTGCTGATAACTGGGTCCATGAGAATGGTTGGGTAGTGGGCTTTTGTGTACTAAGATAACACAGTCTTGTCACAGCTTTCCAGACACAGGTATGCCACTGTGTTTCTAAAATGTCACAATAATGTCTACTTTTCCATGGATAATCTGTTTTAGTGTTTTAATATTTCTATAGCTATCTACCTTACTACTTCAACTAAATAACTGTCTACTGTGTCAACACCAAAATCCTTGTTACAGTGGAGAGTGCAACAAGGTACCCCTTTCCTCCCTTAAAGCAAGTATTTGACCACAGCTCATCCCACCTAGAGTTACATTTTCCTTATCCTAAATTCATACTGAAATACTATTAAAGTACCTTTTGCCTTCATCACCCTTGCTTCATCAGTCATTCTAGAAATGTGGCTACTTCCTTTATTTTTTCCCAAGCTATAGTATCAGCAGGGCAAGTGAAGTGATTCTGCCCCTCTACTCTGCCCTGGTGAGACCCTACCTGCAGTTCTGCATCCAACTCTGGAGTCCTCAGTACAGGAAAGATATGGACCAGTTGGATCAGGTCCAGAGGAGAGCCACAGAAATGATGAGAGGGATGGAACACCTCTCCTGTGAGGAAAGTCTGAGAGAGTCTGGGTTGTTCAGCCTGGAGAAGATTCCGGGGAGACCTTATTGCAACCTTTCGGTTCTTAAAAGGGGCCTATAAGAAAAACGGGGACAGACTTTTTAGCAGGGCCTGTTGTGATAGGATGAGGGGTCTTAAACTGAAAGAGGGGAGATTCAGGCTGGATGCAAGGAAGAAATTTACAATGAGGGTGGTAAAATACTGGAACAGGTTGCCCAGAGAGGTGGAAGATGTGCCATTGCTGGAGACATTCAAGGCCAGGCTGGATGTGGTTCTGAGCAACCTGATCTAGTTCAGGATGTCCCTGCTCATTGTGGAGGGTTGGACTAGATGAGCTTTGAAGGTCTCTTCCAACCCAAACTGTTCCATGATTCTGTTCTATAGTTCTATGATCTTGCCTTTTTTTTCTGTTAGCTTGCTCTTCAGACTGTTAGCAAATACAACTATACTATTACTATCTTTTGGCATACAGCCACCTCATCTGTTTGGTTGTTGGGTTTGGGGTGTTTTTTTTCTTCCTCTTTTCAAACCATTCCATTGTAACAACAGAATATTGTTATTCTGTTTTCTCACTAATTTTGTAAGCAACTTAGGCTTATTTCTAAGTATAACTAGCAAACTTACTAGCATCGTAACACTAAATGGTGTCTATACTTTAAGACTCTGTGCACCTGCACACAGTAGCAAGTGTTTTATGTCTTTTCTTCCCTTGACATGTAAAACACACCATCCTAATATTTCAATTACAGTATCGGAAATAACTACTGCCATTATTATACCAAATCAGTTCATGACAAAGCACAAGGGGAAAAAAATCCCTGTGGTTTGGTTGGGGGGGAGATTTTTTTTTTTTAATTAACCTGTACCATCAAGAAATTATTTTCCATTCTATTGCACAACAGATATCCCTGTTTTCAAAAACTGGAAAAATATGTAAATTACATACCAGATGATTAAGTAATTCATGAATATTCACAAACATTGCTACCTATTTACCATTATTTTTCACCAGAAGTATTTTAACAAAGAAAAGTTTCAGAGCAGAATATTTAAGTTTTAAAAGATTCAAATTATTACTCAAGATTCTGAAATTCCTGTATTGTGTTGTAAATGCAGAACATAAATGCTTTAAAGAGATGATAAAAAGTATGCCTTCTTTACCTAGACTTGGCTATGGTACACATTTCATTATTATTTTTTTAATGATATTTCATACCTGGATTAGAAATCAGAAAACTGGCAAGTTTCCATCACATGGTTTTTTTAATGAAGATACAGGGTGTTACACAAGGACCCTTATCTAAATCAACCTTAGATTTTTGTTAACAAGTAGCTGTTTATGATTTTAACTGTATCCCTGGATTTATTGCCATGCAATTCCGTATCAACTACAGAACTTCAGGAACATTTCATCTAACATTTCATTACCTGGGAACCTATGGAGAAAACATTCTCGACTATTAAACCTAGTTCAGAGGAACCTAGTCCGTCACTGACTTCTTAAGGCAGCTTTAAAACAGTACAATCAGAAGCAAATGTTCATCTCATCAGATACACAAATAATATGCAAAATACAGCCGCCTCTTACTACATAGGAAATGTCTGAATTTCTTTGTGATTAAATGTGACGCATTTAATAGGATCTTCTGAGCTGAACAGAGCCAAACTAAAAACAGTTGAATGATGGCATACTTGGACAGCTTAACTCGACCTTCCTGAACCTTACAGTCTTGGTCCAATAGGGAAGGCTCTTGTTTTATGCTGAGTCAAAATCGTCACACACCTGGAACAACCCAGGATAAATGAGGCCAAATGGAAGTAAGGAAAGCAGTGTGAGGAGGATATTGGTCAAAAGACCAGCAAAACGTGATAGCACGCTGAAGAATAGAGCAGCTCTGAAGTAGCATCACTGGAACTTCCTGTTTTGATCAACTGATTCAAAAGATGACACTGACTTCCGGTTACTCCACTCCTGGAAAATGATTTGAGCACACTGACCTGCATTTCCCATTTGTGGTTTAAGCCTGAAGTGGCTCAGCCTGTTTGTTATGGAATTAACTCCTAGCAAAGCAAATTCAGTGGCAGCTAACCCAACCTTACAGAATAATTGCTTCCTAACTGAATGGACTTCTTACGCAGTCTTGATGTTAATAAGAAAACCATTGCAGGAACACCATCTTGTCACTGGCAGATTTCATTCTGAAACGCTTTGGCATGTGTTCTTAGCTACTGGACGACCAAGCTCATGAGAAAAGATAGTTCTACCACCACCAGTATGGGAGAAGACAGAAAGATGACAACTCTACAGAAACTAGAAGCTGAGAAGTACGAATTTATTCCTAAACTGTCAATCAGGTCTTTAATCTCCTAGCTGATGCCTTGCAGCAGGCAAGTCAAACTAAGGGAGTATTTTATATTGGGGGGGGGGAAGGGAGATCATCCAAACGCAGTTTTTAATACCCCAAAGAAAACACCTACATCACACTAGAAATGCTAAAGACTTGCACAAGTTCATAGTTACAATTAAAAGACATTTACCCTACTAAGTAAGATGTAATAAAATTTTACGTTGCCTCAAAAAACAGAGTAGTACTAGCAAAAGCACAATGAAGGGCCATATAACAGAGAGATTCCATATTACAGAAATATTAAAATAAACCATCTTGAGAACTGTCAGAGATTTGTATGATCCTCTTCACTGAACTTTAACATGGAGATAACAAGAGATATATAATCACAATTTCTCTCTGCCCATCAACTAGGAACTAATAAAGAAGTTATAAGACAGCAGATCTAGATGCAAACAAAATGTCCCTTTTGTATATAACAAACATTTAAAACTAAAGCACTCACTTTCATAGTTTTGTGGGTGTCAAGTCATAAATGGGCTCAAAAAAATACACTTGAAAGGAGGTCAGACTATGAAATACAATACCATAGATCATTCACTTGGGAAGTACATAAAATGTCTGATCAACACCTGGGATGATGTACTCTGTCCACATCTGGTATTTATAGTTTTTCCCTCTTTTGGCTTTCATAACCTTATTTTTTTAATTTTGTCTTTGTTGCCTGACTACTGAAATTCAAGTACAAAGGTTTGAAAGCAGGAGGTAAAACATACACAGGAATAGAAATTATTAGCAAAAGGACTTATTTTTATTTGGATCTGATATGCTCCCTTCTTACTGCTTGCGTGCTTGTTGACTTACAAACCTGTAATACCTAGTAAAAACAGGACACACTGTATCAAGGTACAGAGGCTTTGTGGTGGAATGGTGTTGCCATTTTTTTTTGCCAGATAGGCTATTTACATACAGGGAAAGCATAATATAACCTCCTTCCCTCAACTGTTGTCAATACTATTACTTTTTAAAAGAAAGTAGACAAGGGGCGGGGGGGGGAAGCATCTTGGGAAGCTGGTTTGGGGGTGGTGACGTTGGGTCTGTTTTGCTTTTTCCCTTTAAAATCATACTGCACCCAGTGTTTTCAAACCAACTGGATCAATATGCTTATACAACCTGATGCTTGACACCAGAAAGCTTTTGCCCAGCCATATGAGCAAAACAATAAGTATCACCAAAAATCCCTCTGCTCTCTTTCCTTCTGCATAACAGCAGGGCAACCATGCATTTTTTACCTCACTTCAATTCAGGATAGCTCTGAAAGACACTCAAGAGGGAAATACAGATGGTATCTCAAACGACACTAATTAGCATTTACTGGTACTTTTTATTCAGAGAACTTACCTATACATGGCGTCTCCAAGCACTGCCCTTCCCTCAAATCTCTTCTATGAAAGGAGTGAGATTTTTCATTAACAAAGATTACAGCACTACTTCGCTAAGTACTGCACCAGCTCTAAATGTGAGTGGGATCATTAAGAAAAGAGGTCAGAGTGATGAAAGAACTGGTTTATGATGACCCATTCTTTACCCTCTACCAACCCCATACCTTAGAAAACCCTGAGATTTACCAAACACAGATTATCCTTTCAAGTTAGCACATCAATCACTCTTCTAAATGGCTGGTGTGGTTCTAGTGTCCATGGCAGACCATCTAGGTTAAGCTGTTTAATGCTACAAATAAATCTTAAAGTACATAGCCTGCTATTAACATGCACATGTTCTCCAAACAATCTCAATTTTGGAATTTGCTTGTATTATAAGCCTGAGAATATAAACTGTTCTTTCGGATAGACAAAAGAATGACCTTTCAAGACAGTGCCTCATCTGCAGAGTCCTCTATTGATAAACAACCCAGAAACTGTTATTTATTGTTCAACTGTCTCTCTCACTGGAGGAGAAATGATCTGCTCTCCTTTTCAAGGAGAAAAAGGAGGAAAATTAGTTCTTGGTTTTGTGCCAGTGTGAACTCCCTAATTTTCAGAATCGAGCCCATGTCCTTTACTTTTAAGTAGCACATAAGTATGTTAAACCTATACTACCTGTTGCTCTGTTTGCAGACTGTACCATATAAAATTTGTCTCGTGGTAACTTTTTGCCAACATATCTTTCTGTAACAGATGTCTCAGTAATTGCCGTTTTATCTTTTTTTGTAAGTGAAACATGGACAGAGAGTAGATCATACAGCTCTTTCAGTACAGTATTAAAGACTGTCATTAGCATACAGAAGTTTTTACAAGATAGGGTGGCTGCTTATCATGCTTTTTATGCCTGAAATACTTGAAATAAAATTTTGCATGCGTTAACCTTACCTCAGAATTGGGAAACTGAATGAAACTGTAGTGTACTTCAAGCTTCCTCCAGACTGTTTTCATCTGTACTTCCACTTCATTAGTTCAAAGGTAATATTATGGAGATGCATATTTCTACTAATCTGTAAAACAGGAACAAAAACTGACTTATGAGATAACTGAAGAAATTGTATTGACAGTTTATAGCACATAATGTGAACTGTACATTGCAGATACTGGTATCTGGCATTACAGAAGCCATCTGTTATTATGAGCTGCTCCTAGCTAGGAAAGACTTTGGACTTCTGCATTTGTAACAGTTGAACAGCTGTGATATATTTGTAAAATACTGACACTAAAAAGCATTTAAATTTAATTTAATTATATCATTAATTTATTCACTCAAATACTTGTTAAAAAAAAACCAACATATTTCCAACTTTTTATTTAAATACAGGTTTGTCTTAGATGAATGATGATGTGAGAGAGGAAGGATGTTAAAAATCTTCATAGAACAAGCCTTTCTGCTCTCTCCCAGTAACTCCTGGATTCACCCGATCTATACCAGCAAGATTTGCAAGCCTCCAGATACCAGCTTTTTATGGGTGGGTTTGTTTTGTTGCTCTGGGTTTAAAAAACAGGGAGCAGACAAGAGAAAGGACACTTTGGCAGTGACACCAATGGAAAACACAAACAAACAATGCACAAGCCAGTCTTTACTAAGCACTGGAGAATCTGTAAGACTGCAGTTTCACAACAAAAATCCACTGGTGTGACCACATTAGTTCCAGCACAGAAGTAACTGTGATATACCGAGAAGTAATCAATAGGCTTATTGTGGCTGCACACAGGCATAATTACTCTTGGGAAGAAGCAGCAAAACATAAATTTGGAAAAAAAGTACTGGCAACAGGTTGGTTTTGGTTTTTTTTTGTGTTTCTGAACTGACATATGCCCAAGCATTAGAGGAAAGCACAGCACAGGCTCTTACCCAGCACTCTTCAACAACTGTGAGCAAGTCTGACTTGTGTCAAGTCCCAGTGTTTTCAAATGCATTGTGGATAGCTAAATTAGGATTATCAGCTTTATTACTTAGATTCCATCTTGAGCACATATCACCTATTGCCAACTATTCCCATTTTATAAGTGTCACAATTTTTTAATTTTTCCATCATCCAAAGCTTTCAAAAAGGTGACACAAGAATTTTATAATTTACAAGTCTCAGTTTTACAACTTCAGACATAAGACCTTGAAAGTAACACAAAGGCTTAGATGTCAGTAATCCAGCTATGCTGTTAAAAATCTTATAACGTATAGATGTAAAGACTTATTTTTGAATGCCAAGGCAAATAGTACAGGGGCAGACAAGCCATGTGCCTGCATGATGTCCAGCAGAGGAGGAGTTTCAGCATCCACTTTCCTTCTCTTTTCCTAGGTACCAATAAAGACCTTTACCATAACAAGAAGGTCAGAATACTTCTGTCTCCATGTCCATTTATAAGCACTGTTCCTCACACACTGAGGTTTAATAGTCTCGGTAATAAATAATAAATTTGTGTAAAATGGTAACCTGAAGCCATCCTGAGTATCAGATAGCACCCGTTCTTAAAGACAACTGTCTCCACTGAGCAGACAGGCTGACACTTGACTGTTATTTCTTCCACGGTAAAACTGAAAAAACATTCTTCCATGCAAAAGTGTTTATTGAGATTTTCGCTTCTTTAAAGTAAAGAATCTGCAAAATATATCCATCTCTTCCTCTTTATAACCAAAGAACCTGAGTTTGTCCTCTGCTGGATTCCAAAAGAAACAACTACAAACCAGAAAAAAGTTGGTGAGTTTTCTGTTTTTACAGCACCTCCAACTCCCTTGTATCTAGTATCAAATTTAAACGAAGGCCACTTTTGTATTATTTAAAGAGGCTGCTTTACAAGCATAAAGACATTTCTGAACAATGCCAATCTGGGTCTTTTTTATTTATTTCTAAACCGATGTCCTCCTGATGTTTTCTTCCAGACTCCCAAATTGATGAAATTCTTAGTAACTGACAATTTCTGTAAGCATTCCTTGCATTTCCTGATCCCACTGCCATGTATCAGATATACACGCTCTGTTACCAAACAAAATTTTAGTTAATTTCCAGATCTGCATGACTCTAGGTATGTCTATATTAGCATTTAATTCAAATCAGGCTGCACTTTTGAAGTCAATCTCCCAAACAACCCTATTTTCCTTGCTTTGCTTTACATTACAAAGGAGTCTCCAACTACATGAACCAGATTTCTTTTAAGTAAAACTAAATCAGAGAATGAGCTTCAGGTGTGCACTGTACAAGCTTCAACCACGGACAGGAATTTAGCCACAGAATCAGATGAGGACCAGCTTGAAATAAAACCCTCATCACCTGTATAGGTTGGATGCCAGGTTCTTAGCACGTGACAGATCTGATCCAATTATATCCCACTGCTTGATAACATGGACACAGCCTCTTTTACAACTTAAATTTTTGTTGTGTCAGTTCCAAACTCATCTCTCCCTTTAAAAAAGGGAACTACAAAACCTCTGTCAGAGATGGGACTGAAGTGAATAATAATTATTAATTTATGCGAGTGACCTCACTCATTACTATTTCTTCCATTTCTTCCATTTCCTGCATTGGCGTAAGATGCTACATAAGAACATGCTTAATTTTATAAAAATCAATTGAGTTAAATATTTAATACAGGCATCCAAAAATGCTTAATTTTTAATGGTTTAGTTTTTCAAAATGTGTAGTACCATTCTTGATGGCATCTTCTGGAGAAATGCCATTAAGAATGAAATTAAAACTATTCAATAAATTATTTGCAGAACTCCACTTTCATTACAACTTGGTCCACTACAATGACTAAAAGAAGCAGAAACAAGTACAGAGCCTCACAGTGCTTGTCACTAGTTAGTTACATATTAAACCTAGATTTATCTGGGAATTTTTCTACATGTTAGGATTAAATTCAGGATCTTCATGCACTATTAATTCAGAAATACCAGCATCCAATTGAGGGAAATAAAAATCTAAATTGCATGAGTACAGCAACCACCTATCTAACCCAGAAAATTGCAAATTTGCTGCCATTGGCTGGTCCCTGGGAACAGTCAGAGCTGATTTCTAAACCTCATTTGCAGGGGAAGAAGGAAGGAACCAGCAGCCATGAGCAGGCCTGACAGGAGGAACACGCAGTAGCAAAGCTCAAGTCAGACTGACTCACCCAGAGGACTGTGGACTGCTTTTTCTTGTCTCCCCACTTGTCTCTAGATCCTGCTTCCCTTCTCAGTAGCTCCAGTTCCTCCACCTCCAGGGCTACATCCAACTCTTTCCCTCACCTGTTTCTTCATGATAAAACTTCCCTGGCACTTGACTCTCCCCGCATTCTGTTCCTTCAATTCATTCCCCCTTTGTTCAAACTGCCCCACCAGTTTTCAGCTTGAATTACCTCTTCCTTCTCAAAGGACCTTGCTACTTGTTGCAGTTGGGGAAACATGCCAAATTTTGAGAACTGCCCTTTATTTGGGGTGTGGGTGGGATATGTAACTTTCATTCCTTCAGTACTAGAAATTTCACAGCAGAGTAAGACATCAGAGGTAGATGAAGGATTCCTGATGTGGCTATAAACATTTTACTAAACTGACAAACCTGTACCAAGTAGGCACCACAGCTTTTAGCCCAAAACCAGACATAAAAGGTTGGCACACGGAAAATCTGCAATTGCAGGAAGACAGGATGAGCAGGTGGGCTCTACCTTTAAATGAGAATTGACTTCCCACAGTTTATACAAACAGAAGTGTGCAAATAGCAAATCTTTGTGCTATCAGACATCTGTAATTGAGGGGTTCATTTGGAATGCAAAATTAAGGAACCTAAGTTTGGAAAGTAACTTTAATTAAAGTAACATAACAGTTGATGTAATTCAATATCACTTAAGCACATGATCACACAAGGACTCATTGCTACAGACTACAGTTAAATGCTTCTCTATTCACTCCAGCTTCCAGTTATTTCTTTCCTGTTCGTTTACTTCCCCCAGCCATCAGGGCTTCACTTGTGCAGTTAACTGTTCAACTAATCATACCTTTATCCCAATCTGTGAAACATAACTTGTTTTGAACTTCCTGTAAATTCAGATCATGTCACAGACATGGGTGTCCTGGGTTCAGCAGTAGCAGTCATGTTTCTCTCTATGGTGACAGCAGACAAACAGTTAAATCAGAAAAAAAGAAAACCCAACAGGGCAATAAGCTTTAGTGTTTGAAATTTGGGGTGGGAGCAAAGACAAGAAGGAGAAAAGCAGGTGGTGCTAGGAACACATCTAGGTACGCAGTGTCAGAGACCTTATGGTCAGCTGATGGCTCTGTTAATCGTATGCAGGAAAGGTTTCGGAAGCAGAATTACTCTATTTCAGGGAAACTACAGCCCTAAATGAAAGACTTTTTGTTAGAAATCTATGCATAAAGGAAATAAAACTACAGGCCCAGATGGCAGCCTAGATGGCAGTTAACAGTCTCATGACTGCCACTACAAAATTTAGCCAGTTGCTGTAAGCTAGCAAGTTTGAAAAACAGTGAGTATACGGCTTTTAGAAGTCCACTGTAGCTGTGAAATCTGAGTGGAACTTGAAAGTGAAAGCAGCTATGCCAAATTTCCAAATCCTACTTCAAAGTTCATGTCTAATGATATGAATTTCTTAAGGAGAACCTTTTCACCAAATTTACATGTGAGAAAACCCCACAGCATGCAGGGAAAAGCAAATACCATATTGCCTGTGGCACATCTAGGGCTTCGTGGTTTTATCTGTGGAACAGAGAAGGTATAGGAGAAAGGACATCCTGCTGAACCAACAGCCCTTCCAAATTCAATAGGAATGGTACATGAAATAAAATGCGAGGCCTGAACAAACATATCACTTTCCACCCTCTGAACACTAAGTTTTCCAGGTAGCAAGATGGGAAAATAAGAGTTTGAAATGAAGTTCATGCACATTTATCCAATCCTCAAGGCAAGCTAGCTCAAAATCACTTCAGTAAAGATACAGCTACATGAAAGTTAATTTTTAAAATTAACTTGATGCCCGCATTTCTTTAAGTTTCAATAAACAATCACCAAATTATCCTTGCAAGGGTTAAAATTGCACAGAATAATACAATATGCCAGCACTTCGTGTCATACTCCTCTTCACATCTGTATTGCAGTGGTTTCGCCTTTCTACGTATCTGGTTGAGACAAATTAGTTCAGGACACCACTGATCTTTCGAGCACTTCCAGGTTGTTCTTGGAAAGCCTAGATTTTGTTGTCTTTATTGATTACTGCACAGATCTGAGGTGGCAGAAAAAAACTGCCGTCATTTGTGCGGAGTTATATTGAATTTCAGATATTGCATGGGAATAGCTGGCTGAAAAGGTATCACATAGAAATAATTCAGACTTAAACTGGTCAATGTAAGTACTAATCTAACCTGCCTGCTTGTCTGTAGGATAATGAGTGCTGCTGCCTCCAATGCAAAAATCTTTTGATAGACCTTTCATTTCCAGATTGACAGAAAATACAGGACAAATCTCTACAATTAAAAAAAATACAACTGCTTTTCTTTAAGCCAAGGTTTTGTCCTTTCTATGAGAAAACTCCTTTCTGTCAGAGGCAACTTTTTTCTTACTGAGACAAAACTTGTGTGTATTTCATGCACATTACTAGTCAGAAGTTAAATCAATGCACTAGACTAGGCCTAGCACATTCAGTTTGGGTTTGTTTTTTTTTGTGTTTGTTTTTTTCTTTTAAAAAAAAAGGGTTTTTTTTGTGTGGGTTTTTTTTGTTTGTTTTTTTTTTTGGGGGGGGGTGTGTTGGATTTTTTTGTTTGTTTGCTTTGGGTTGGGTTTTTTTTTGGTTGTTTTTTTTTTTGGAGGGGGGTGTCTTTTTTTTTTTTCCAGAACAGACCTGCTTTAAGGACCTGCTCTTCCAGGCTCTTAAAGAACTTGTCTGTTCCAGAGGCATCAGAGGACTGTATACATCACATCTTACAGAAGAGAGAATCTGCACCCCAGAACCTAGAACAACCTGGGATTTTTCTTCTGAGGGCTTACAGTCAACCTCACACAAACAGAAGACACTCTGAACGAGTAATACCTGAAGGGCCGACACACTGCTTCATAGATAGGCACTTTCCCTGCTCTTGATACGTGTTTCTGTTTTGACCACCTGAGTTTCCTGCAGAGATACCAGACAAAGCACTCTATGCAATCAAGCTTCTGAAAAATTACTACCTCAAGGCATAATCTAGAATTATTAGAACACAAATTCCTGAATAAGGCTGGAACTGTGCAGTACCAGAAAGCAAGACAGGATGCATCTTCCATGATGACATGAATCTGCATAAATCACAATGCACCCATACTCTCCACAGCATCTGATACTAGGAGTTCACTACTGGGGCCATGACAATCCAGACATAAACCTCCTTAGACCCATAATGAAAGTCTGCCTCAGCAGCAGGGCCAGAAAATTCCATCAAGCTTTTACTCTGTCCTGACAGATGCAATTTCCTGTACCAGAAAGAGTTTAAGCCTCCTGATTTCTTAGAAGGTATCCTGAAAATTTTATTTTGGCATACCTAGCTACAGCATCTGGAGTCATTTGAAGGACTCCACAGCCTGCTGTGCTGAGTGCAGTCTCTGCACTTCCAGTGAATCTGCAGTATTCCTCTCAGCCATCTTAAATGTTCTTTGTCAAATGATCCAGTAGAAGCTGAAAAATCAGCTGACTCTCCATACTTTGGGGCTAAAAAGAATCTGACAACAGCTCACTGTTAATACAAAAGCAGTTACACAGCTGACTACCCTCAAAGGCAATTCCATCAGCCTGCAGCACTGGTGATGCACCAAAGCCAGACAGTAACATTCAGCATAGAGAGGTCAAGTCAGAATCTGACTTACCAAGCTCTGTCAGAAAACAACTGGGTTAAAAGACTGCTGTGCAACTCCTTTCGTTGTATCCCACAGCTCTCCAAGCATCCAAAACAATTCTCTAACAGGTACTTCTGCTTTTCAAGAGAGATCTAAAACAGTTTATCTCAACTTTGGAAGCACCCAACACAAAGCTCCTGCATCCACAATCTCAGCTTCCTTTCAGGATACTGACAACAGACTGGCCCCGTGATTGACAGTCTTCTGTTCCATTTGTAAGAGCTACTAGTGACAGAACAAGAAGGAATGGCTTTAAACTGAAAGATGGTAGATTTAGATTACGTATTAGGCAGGTCTTCCCAGTGAGGGCGGTGAGGCACTGGCACAGGTTGTCCAGAGAAGCTGTGGCTGCCCTGTCCATGGCAGTGTTCAAGGCCAGGTTGGATGGCACTTGGAGCAACCTGGTCTAGTGGGAGGTGTCCCTGCCTGTGGCAGGGAGTTGGGACTAGATCCCTAGATCCCTTCCAGCCCATTCTGTGATTCTATTATTTGACATCCCCAAAACCAAGACTAGTTATGATACCATGGACTTCACACAACCCTTCCAGAGTTTCAAAGATTTATCAAAAAACACCTGTGGCTTTATGCTGTTCAGCCATCAGGCAAATTTCATAGTCAACTCTCCCAGCACGGAGTCCTGCTTGCCACTTAGCTAATACATTGCCTTGCATAAATGGAAACAACAATAAAATCTGATCAGTTGGCACCCAGGCTCAGAGGTGCACATTCTTATAATACCGATCCTGGGAATGTTGCCCAGGCTTCAGTTTCTCTCTGACAAAAGAGCAAATGATATCTAGCTTCTGCCTGTCCCACAGGACATACTAGACCACATTTTGATAGGTGATCCTCTTCTCCCTCCCCCTAAGACTGCAGCAAAAGTTAAAGTATTTCTTCAGTTTGTCTTCTTTACAGAACAATTCAAACAGTGAGAAACTTTTTCAGGAAACCTTTATTTAAAAAAAAAAAAAATAATTGCCACAACTTCAAAATCCATGGTCTCGGGCAGAAGAAGATGTCAAAGAAGATGTCAAAACTGAACCTCTATTCTACAACACTAACTTATACCTCTGCATGTGTGTAGGATTCATGTTTAGGTTAATTTTTAATTTGAACCACAGTGTGGTGGATTGACCCTGGCAGGTGCCCACCAGAACTGCTCTCTCGCTCCCCTCCTCAACTGAACAGGGGAGAGAAAATATAAGGCTTGTGGATCAAGATAAGGACAGGGAGAATCCTTACGGGCATCACACTTGACTTGGGGAAATCAGTTTAATTAATTACCAATCAAATCTGAGTAGGATAATTAGAAATAAAACCTAATCTTAAAAACACCTTCCACCCACCTTTCCCTTCTTCCCAGTCTTAACTTTACTCCCAACTTCTCTACCTCCTTCCCCCTAGGGGCACAGGGAGACATGGAATGAGGGTTATGGTCAGTTCATCACACACTCTGCTGCTCCTTCCTCCTCAGGGGGAGGGCTCCTCACACTCTTCCCTGCTCCAGCACGGACTTCCTCCTACAGGAGAAAGTCCTCCATGAACTTCTCCAACAGGAGTCCTTTCCACAGGCTGCAGTTCTTCACGAACTGCTCCAGTGTGGGTCCCTTCCATGGGTGCGGTCCTTCAGGAACAGACTGCTCCAGTGTGGGTCCCTTCCATGGGTGCAGTCATTCAGGAACAGACTGCTCCAGTGTGGGTCCCTTCCATGGGTGCAGTCATTCAGGAACAGACTGCTTCAGTGTGGGTCCCTTCCATGGGTGCGGTCCTTCAGGAACAGACTGCTCCAGTGTGGGTCCCTTCCATGGGTGCAGTCATTCAGGAACAGAATGCTTCAGTGTGGGTCCCCTGCTGGGTCACCCATCCTGCAGCAAACCTACTCCACTGTGGGCTCCTTTCTCCATGGGGCCACAGGTGCTGGCAGGACCCTGCTCCAGTGCATGGACACAGCCTCCTTTAGCATCCCCCTGCTTCAGCACAGGGTCTTCCCTGGGCTGCCAGTGGAGATCTGCTCCCCCATTAACCTCCATGGGCTGAAGGGGCACAGCTGCCTCTCCATGGGCTGCATCACAGGCTGCAGGGGAATTTCTGCTCTGGCACCTGGAGCAGCTCCTGCCCTCCTGCTTCACCGACCTTGGTGTCTGCAGGGCTGCTTCTCTCACATATTCTCCCTCCACTTGCTGGCTGCAGTGCAGCAACTTTTTTGCTTCTTTAATACATTATCAGAGGCACTACCACCATCACTGATGGGCTCAACCTTGGCCAGCAGCAGGTCCACTTTCGAGCTGGCTGGCACTAGGCCCTATTAGACAAGGGGGAAGCTTCTAGTAGCTTCTCAGAGAAGCCACCCCTGTAGCCCTCCCTGCTACAAAACCCTTGCCATGCAAAATCCAATACACATAGCCACATAGAATCATATTAAACACAGCTTGTGGGTTGGTAATTTCTGACAAAGAACACAGGTGAGAGGAACACATAGCTGGGAATAAGAAAACCTTTCCAAGGAGATCACTGCCTTCAGCAAACCACGAAGTCAGAGCCATCATCTCCGCAGCTCTGAACACATGGAAGCATGACAGCATCTTTAAGTAAATCAGGAGACACCTCAGACAATCCCCCCCTCTTCGTTAATGGCCTTCAACATGAGCAGACTTAACCTGGTACGTAAGTTTTCCTACAGAAAATGGACTAGACTGTTACATTAAAGAAAATAAAGTAATGCCCCTGGGGTAACCAATGCAAGACGCTAGAGCTCAAAAAATTACTTTTTTATTCAGATATAAGAATGCAAACACATCCAGACATTTTTGGCAGTTTAAACAGGCTGTAAGTACTGAGAGCCATTATAATTAATGTTCTAAAAATTCATAAAACACTTCTTTATTAGGTCAAAAGTATTCCTCCCCAAAAGCAAAATAAACACCCGAGTGTTCTGTTGTGAAAAGAATGAGTTATGACAAAATATGAATGGTTTTGAAGGTCAGTCATCATGCGTTTTAGTTGTCAGCAATGAGAACTATTTAAAAAGAATATGAACACCTTAAAGTCCAGAAGTTTGCAGCTGGCACAGAGAGGGAGTTGAAGTTTACGTTTTTTTTTTTTTTCCCTGGAGCTATAAGAATGCACATATTCTATTAAATAGCCTGTACTGAAACCAAAATCCTACTGGCATTAGAGACACAAAAGCACAGAATTCTTGCCTCACACAATAAAATCTGTTTAAGTTCTGCTAAAACACATAAACCTTAAAATTTGCATTACTTCCCTCCATTGTAAAGTGAAATGAGAGAACTGGTCAACTATCATTAAACCTTAAAACTGGCAGTGACTATGAAAGTAAGGGAAGCACATTCAGATTCAATTCATGCAGTGCACCTCATATCAACAACCCAGAGAAGAGCATTAATACTGATATACTAAATCCTAAATTTAGGCTCCTATTGATGTAATCCCTAGTGAAAAAAAAAATACAATGCCTAATTTTCTATAACTGTTTAGTCATATTTTAATTAACATTAGAATTTTATTAAAAGGTGTTTTTGCAAAGTGTCTTCCTTCAGACTAGTTCTGATTTATCAGTACAGTTTTGGGAAAAACTGACTACAACAAGGATGCTCCCATAGGAAGCAGGTGGGGCAGCTTGGAATGCTGCAAAAGATCTGTGAATCCTTTGGAGATTCCAGCTGTTGACAATCATCTATATAAGGATACACAAATACATACAAGTTTTGTTCCCAGTAGGTCCATCCATATTCCCCAGATTACAGCCTCATTTCTGTGAAACAGTGGTAAGACATTTGGATAATAACCAAACTTCCCCCAAAGTCTTCAGAGCAGACAACCCAGCACAGGAGCCTTCAGCTTTAGCTTTCAGCTAAAGATAAAAGGCATTACATCCAGTCTCCTGCTCTCTTTAAAATCGCTATTCAATACTGTATAGCAAAAGAAAAAGAAAGGCATATAGAAGTGCTTCAGGTTCTTCTACACAACTTCAGAATTCATTTGGTCCAAGTGCAGTATGCAAAATTCAGGTAGTTCTATGGTCTATACATTAGATCCTTCTGGATAAAGCTTCAAAAAGTCATAATGCGACATCCTTCTAATGTATGATGCTCCACACAGTTATCTGAAGGGGTGTTTTGGCTTTTCTCAACTAAGTGAAGTTACAGAAACAACTAAGTTTTTGCAGAGAAGATACAGAACTAGATATTTTACCAATTTTTGTAATTCAACAGTACAAAACCCCTCACCTTCTATATATAAGGAAAAGTGAAAGAGTACTTTATAATCCATAAAGCCACATGAAATTACCTTGCTAATATTTGATTGTATCTGATCCCAAGTGGCCTGAACTTTCCTTCATCTGTTTAAAACAACAGGGTAGAATACTTCCTGGTACAGTAACAGATTTGTTGGTCCCATCTCCAGAAAACGCAACTCACCTTTTTGTGTAAAAGAGGTTATACATAAAACCTCCCCAAAAGCAAATAAACAGAAAAACACCTCAAAAGAAAGCTATAATTATGGAATCAGAAGTCTCTTATTAAGAAATCTGCACTAAGGACTTATTCCTGCTCAGTCACGGAAAAGTCTCCAGACATTGTTATTTCAGAAAAAAAACCATCAGGGCAGTTAGAAGAAAAATCCCATGTAATCAAACAGACTGGATATTGCTAAAGTATCCTTTTACTCATTAGGATCTTAGAAGATATGACCATAAAAAGAACTTCCATGCTTACCACTAGCATGACACAGAACATGATTTACAGATCTAAAATCAGGCCACCACAGACCTAACTTCTGAGGTAAGCAGGTTAGAATAAGGCAATGCTGCATCATGCAGAAAGTAATACATGTGGATAGTTCAGTGGAGAAACTAAGCTGCTCAAAACTCCTCAGTCATTTCAGCTGTGAAGTCTTAACAATTATACATTCAGAATTCTGGGATGTTACACTGCCTATAGTTCTTTGGCCATGAAATCATGGACCCTTTCAACTTGACCTAAGATTTCCAATGACACATTTGTGAAAAACATACTGCATACAGAATAGAACTGAAGGGCACATACAAACACCAGGCAGGAAAACTCAACACCAAGTTCTTGGACATGCTGTGTAATTATCTAAATCTCATCTGGCCTCTTGCATTTCCTATCAATCTATACATTCAGAAGTAACAGTAAAGAATTCCAGTTTATCTCATGTCAAATTCCAGACATCACAGGACTACTTGTGCCTGCATCAAGGATATGAAAGAAAGACAATACAGATCTCTTCCAGTTAACTGCCTGGGAATAGGTTCATTTTGCATAGCTAACCCACCTTTTATAAACAAATACTGTAAAACATGGGCTGTATCCTGAAAAAGGAGGACTTGAAGAGTGGATAAATTAAATCCATAGCTTCTTCAGCCAAAGAATTTTTGTCAACAAAGTTCTACAGGCACCAGAGGTGCTACCACCCGAGCTAAAAAACACCCATCTGCTTAAACCTGCTAAGAACTCTGACACACTTGGTATTCTGCACATACCTTTAACCACTCTGACAATGCCGACAAATGCTAACAAAACTGACAGACCCTTTCCTTCAGACACATTTTAATATACTAACATGTCTTCTAGTGCATCATCCTACAAGTTCCGGATAACATGGTGTTCGAAGGTAGACCTGATGAGTACCAATGATCATTCTCTGCTGCACCTGCCAGGGGTATGTCACTTGACAAAAATGAGCACAAGGCTCATGGAAGGGGCAAAAGGGAGAAAACAGGCATAAATTGGGTTTTAGCCAATTAAATAAACCTGGGGAGGGAGAAGACGCCTGAAATATGACCACACATTTTAATACATGTTTTAAAGCAAAATACACTCTAAAGGAGAAGTTATTTTATTCTTGAAAGATAAAGTAGGTTAGACTTCACTGTCTTTGTTCCAGAGTGGCATAAAGAATAACACAAAAGCTTTTAGAATCATAGTTAGGGCTGGAAAGGACCTTAAGATCATCAAGTCCCAACCCCCCTGCCATGGGCAGGGACACCTCACAGTAAACCATGTCACCCAAGGCCTCGTCCAACCTGGCCTTGAACACTGCCAGGGACGGAGCATTCACAACCTCCCTGGGCAACCTATTACAGTGCCTCACCACCTTAACAGGAAAGAATTTCCTCCTTATATCCAATCTAAACTTCCCCTGTTTAAGTTTTAACCTGTTACCCCTTGTTCTATCACTACAGTCCCCAGCGAAGAGTCCCTCCGCAACATCCTTACAGGCCCCCTTCAGATACTGGAAGGCTGCTATGAGGTCTCCACGCAGCCTTCTCTTCTCCAGGCTCAACAGCCCCAACTTTCTCAGCCTGTCCTCATATGGGAGGTGCTCCAGTCCCCTGATCATCCTCATGGCCCTCCTCTGGACTTGTTCCAACAGTTCCATGTCCTTTTTATGTTGAGGACACCAGAACTGCACACAATACTCCAAGTGAGGTCTCACGAGAGCAGAGCAGAGGGGCAGGATCACCTCCTTCAACCTGCTGGTCACACTCCTTTTGATGCAGCCCAGGATACGTTGGCTTTCTGGGCTGCGAGCGCACACTGCCTGCTCACGTTCATTTCTCATCTACCAATACCCCCAAGTCCTTCTCCGCAGAGCTGCTCTGAATCTCTTCTTTGCCCAACCTGTAGCTGTGTTTCTACCAACATTGAGACAAATCAGCAAAGAAATATGTACATTTGTGACAGTTACATTGCTCAATGATGGTTTTGAAAATTCCATGTTTATTTTAGTTTCAGAAAACTTGCCCTGATGCAACAAACTTAAGATACTTTAATGTGACCTTTAGCAAAAAAAGAAGAAAAAAACCCAAACAACCCAAACCCCTCTGATACTACCAGCTTTCTCTATTTAGTGAAGGCACAAGAGCCAGCAACTGACATTTGAATCTCATCTAAATTCAAACAGGAAATTAAAGAGTTATCGATTATACACCAATTCACCCATGACTGCAGCGGATTCTCTACTGCAAGAACACTTCTAAAGGCATACTGGATATATACTACAGGTAAGTGCATTTCTGGGACACTGGGGTAGGCATTCATGCGCGTTTTCTTTTGCCCTCAAGTCATGAACAGAGAAGAATCTCAAGTATTCCTTAAACCTGAAAACACACATACCTCTAATATGTATCTTCTAAAAAGCTAAAATTCATTTTACAGATAAGCTTTAAATTATTCATTACCCTGAGTAACTGCTGCTCCATTATTATTTTCTGGGATATTCAAGAGAAAAGGAAAAACAGAGCATCTTTGCATGTTCCTTTAACTTAGGTATTTAATTTCCCACCCAAATAAGTGAATAAAATTCTTCTTTTAACAAAGTAAAAATGCAAAAAGGAGTTCAGATATACAGGTAACCTCTCTCCCTCTCTACACTGAGAATCATCTGGACCTACTAAACTGCCAAGCAAGTACCACAGTTAATAGAGAAATAAAAGAACCAGCAAAATGTTTAAGTTTTGTAGCTTCCTTCCAGGCTATGCTAAAGTTCTCTATGAACCTCAGCTGATTTAACACTTAAGATGTATGACACCTGTTTGTAAAATTATACAAGCAAAACTGCAGCCAAATATTTTTGCCTACTTATGCAGGTCTATAAAGCAGCTGGCTCCTCCTCCTCAGCAACTTACAGAACTGCTTATAAAATAGCAATCAGTACTGTGAAATTTAGGGGAAGGCAACAAAGACTTCCATATAAGGTTGTCAGATTAAATTATCTCATATGTTTATGCATTTTAATCTTCTGTAACAAAAAATACGGACTATATATAGCACTACTCAAAGGTTCAGAAAAAAAAATAAGCCCTGACGAGTATCTCTTTCTAAAGGAATTCATTCTCATTTAGGTTACAAATGGGCATATGACTTACGGCCCTCACCAACAGGAGCATTCCCCTGGAATACTTTAAAAACATAATAACGATGCAACCGAAGCATCAGACTTCAGGTAGGCCTTTTCAGTATAACATCATTCCCACCAAACTAGAAAGCCACTGAATTTCCTTACTCCTTGCAGAAGCAAATTTCAGTCCACTAATGACTTACTGGAAATTCAGCATTCCCTGTTTGACAAGAATGCAAGACACCTGTGAGTGTTGACAGATTTCAACACTGGATAGTTTCCAAAAGTATTCACTGAATATAGAAAAGAATCCCTATTCAAGCAAGCAGCTTCCTTATTCCGGTGAAGAAAGATGAAAGGCTGTCCAAGAGCAAATTGAAAGGAAACAGAAAAAAGTCAGGTTTTCCTGAGGTGTTTTATAAAGAATTAGCTATTTACATTTTGCCTGTTTTCTCTTTACAGCAAGGTAGGTCAATTGAAACTCCAATATGTATACCATATAGCTAAACGATTATAAGATGAAGACACACGTACACACTATCATGTCCACTTTTGCTTGTTCAAATCTGAAATGCAATTGTTGGAGAAAACAACTGCAGGAAAAATATTCAGGTTATGGATTTAAAATTTAAAGATTACATATATAAGATTGCAAAAGCCAAGAAGGAACAAGGTCAATATTCCAATGTGTCAATGGTTTAAACCCAGTCAGCCACGCAGCTGCTCTTCTCACTCCCCACCCTTCCCCCGCCCCCCCCCGAGGGATGGGGAGGAGAATAGAAAGAATGGAACTCCCCACGGGTTGAGATGAGTAACTAAGGTATAACACAAATCACTGCTGCTACCACCAGTAATAATAATGATAAAGGAAATAACAAGGGAAGAGAATACAACCGCTCACTACCCACCGACAGATACCCAGCCTGACCCGAGCAGTGATCTAGCCCTTCCGGGTAACCGCCCCAAGTTCTACATCCTCGCCATGACATGCTGTGGTATGGAATACCTCTTTGGCTAATTTGGGTCAGGTGTCCTGTCTCTGCTTCCTCCTGGCTTCCCCTCCTCCCTGGCAGAGCATGAGGGTCACAAAGTCCTTGGTCAGAGTAAACATTACTGAGCACCAATTAAAAACATCAGTGTTATCAGTGTTGTTCCTAGGCTGAAAGTCAAAAACACAGCACTGCACCAGCTACTAAGAAGGAGAAAAATGACTGCTACTGCTGAACCCAGGATGCAATGTCTGTAAAATGTAAAATAACGTAAAGAAATGTTATTTATGTAGCCCCTTTCTTATATACCACAGAATGGCAGGAAGGATGAAACAACTTTCCACCTTTTATAAGCAGCTATGAAAATTACTAAAATTGACACAGAATTACATAGCCATACAGCAGCAGGCTCCGTTTCTAGGAGTGACTTTCACACTGCCCCACAGCAGTATACAGCTTCCCTAACTAGCAGTCCTACCAACTCAACCCAGGGTCAAAAATGGGTTATTTTCATGGGATTGCATTAACAGCAGAAGATTCTGCAGAATAAAGTATGTACCCCAGATATGTCCCTGTGTTTACTTCAAATGATTTACTGAAGTATACATGACTACAAGCCAGGAAACAGCTTTCAAGCACATGAAGATGACTAGAGTCTGACTTGGTTCTTCTGGCTCTCTTTGTGACAAGATAAAACAATAAAAGTTACTAAAGCGAGCAGAAATAAATACATTTAAATACAGTTCTGCTGAACACCAGCAGTACTCATGTACATTCCTTCTCACATTAGTATATTCTCAAAAGTAAAATAGAATAAATATTTGAGCAATTTAAACAGAACCACACAACAACTCAGTAACAAGTTTACAGCTCTTTGTATTTAAAAAGAAAACAGAACTTTAAAGATCTAAGCAATGCAATTCAATCTTGATCAAAGCAGTATGCAATCATATGCTGGCAGTCACTAGAGCAGATGCCTGCCATTAGTGTAATATAAGCATCTCCATAACTTAACTCATCCTTATTTAGAAAGTAACAGAAATCTGGGGTAAGAACAAAAAATAGACTTGCAGCTACAGAAAGCCCAGGAAAGGGTGAGCACAAGATAATGTAATATATTTTGTTTGTTCATATATGTCTGAAAGTCAGGTGAAACCCAGAAATTCTCAAGTTCTTCATGGTACAGGATGTCTCTCTCTAATAAACCAGAATGTGATATAATAATTCAGTGATCAGACTAAATGAGGTTTAGTTTTTGGCTTTGTTTTGTTGTTGTTTTTTTTTAATGAGGAAACAAGGAGCATACGGAGGAAGCAGATGATGACATGAGACACATATGCATGACCCAAAACAAAAACTCTTAATCACATCCTTGAACAGGACTGCTAACTTTTACCAAGGCTTGAAGAGGCATAAAATGGCCTCACATTACTTTGTGTTGCCTAAACCAACCTGGGAGTGAGAGGGCCCCCCACCCCCCCCCCCATATATTCTTCAAGATACAGCTCAAAAAGCATGAAGATTCAAGCATTCAAGAACTCTTCTGATTAAGGAAGAGCTTGTGGGCTTTCCTTGTCTACATGCTCACTCAGGGGTAAGGTTTATCTCTTTGTCATCACAACCTAATGCTTTGCCATTTGAATAATGACAATATCAATTCTTCTTTGCCTAGTCCAGCAAATCGCCTCGGGGGAGGTGGGATCTTCTTGGCTGGTTGTGTGCAGTGTTTTCTTTCATTAAATAAGCTGAGACCTGCTCGTAGCTCCTCTTTGTTAAAAGTAACAAAATATTTATAAGTTATCTCAAGAAGAACATTCTTAGATACTGAAAAATAGCAGCAGTCTAGATACATAACTATTATCACACTACTTGTAACTTGACCTTAGAATTGACAAACTGAAAAGCAGCTTCAGAACCCTATTACCTGCCTTTGGTGGGAGTGGGGGAAGACATCCCATCATTTGAAACCTGGATGATCAAGATGCTCTTAAAGATACAGAATATGTTACTCCAAATAAAGGAAAAACACTAGGCAGGATGAAGTGATACTCTTCTGTTTGAGCTCACAGATGACACTTGCTAAGAGTTATAAAGAGGAGGAAGAACAAGAGTTCACCCTCTATCAGCTTCAGAGGTCATAATGAAGAAAAGTTTATCAGCAATGTAACACAGGAAGGCGTCTTGAATAACTGAATATATTTATACTTTGAATGGGGTGAAGGAGGAA
Source organism: Pezoporus occidentalis (assembly GCF_034315485.1). NCBI lineage: Eukaryota > Metazoa > Chordata > Aves > Psittaciformes > Psittacidae > Pezoporus > Pezoporus occidentalis. The sequence continues at coordinate 245,797 of NW_026913900.1, read as the reverse complement.
GACTGTTTAGGATTATGGAAGAGGTAAGGAAAAGCTGTGGAGAGAGACAGCTTTGGTTTAGCTACTGCTCCTCACCAGACAGAAGTTAAAATACTCCAGAATTCAGCCTAGCTGTTCCAGGAGCAAAGTACTCACCCCAAAGCTCCTCAGCCTTGCCATGCTGCTTCCGGTGCACTGACTGTAGAGCATAATCAGAAAAAGCAAACTGCCTACTGCACATAAGTAATAACAAACAACTTTTCCATTACTGCAGAGTAGCAACACATTATTTTTCTATGAGTCTTTTGGTACCTGGATTATTAAAAAAAATATTTTATGCATTTAAAATAATAATTACTTTAGGCCTTTACAATTCTTACACTCTTCAGTCACTTGCTCTTTCTTTCATGTCATCATAAATGTTAGAAGTTTTCGCAGCTTAAGCTCTAACTTTAGGTACAAAGTTGGAAGTATTTTGATGAGCATTGAGGGCTTCTTTTTGTTTAAAAGCATGACAGAATATGACATTCAACAAACTGAAAAGCCCACTTAGTACTTTAGACTGTTCTGGTATGTTTTAGGACAAATAACTGTATGAAATGGTAAATACACAGCACCACCAGGGCACAGAGATACTAATAAAAAGCAGATAAAGAGCTTTCCAAGCCTTTGTCAGCAACAGTGAAACTAAAATAGTTTATGGAGAATCTAGAAGCTACTGCAATACTATGAAACACTGCACAATAAGTATAATGGGAAGTTGCCTATAATTGGGTCTTATCTTTATTATATTTATCTTACTATCTTTATTTTATCCTCCTTAAAAAGGCTCCCTCAGATGCTATTCGGTTTATGTGCTACTAAAAAAATAATCAAAAAAGCCACCTATTCTCTGAGAAAAATTTTCAAATACTACTGTTACAAAGAATATATCAGGGAGGAACAATTTTCACTTATTTCATTAGCTAATCCTCCGCAAGAGAACCTCTATTTTCTAACAGTAGTGATATTTAAGTTGATCATTCAAATTGAAATAATACATGCAAAAAGAAAAAACAAAAGGAAGAAAGCCCAAAATTCCAATGAATTCCAAGAAAACAGCCTTTTTTTAAAGCCTGAATGCAAGAGAAAAGCACAGAACAAAAAAATCTTATGTATTTGTCTGACATTTGAGTTTTCTTTGACAAAACTACAGCTATATTTGAGAAAGCTTTCCAGTTCACAGATCAATTCCATTTTTTGTTGATGTTGCAATAAATTTTAATTAAAAACAGTAACAAAAAGGAAAACATCAAATGCAGTTTTAAATAAAAGCCAGTAAAGAAAATAAATGCTTATATTACCACCTTCTCAATGATATTGGTGGAGGGAACAAAACAGGCTATGGAAAATGAGTAATAGCCACACAACTGCGATCAACGCACAACGTAAACAAATAAAGGAACATAGGGACAAACTTTCTAGTAGGGCTTGTTGCAACAGACTAAGGGATAATGGTTTTAAATTGAAAGAGGGGAGATTCAGTCTAGATATAAGAATGAAATTTTTTACAGTGAGGGTGGTGCACTGGCACAGGTTGCCCAGAGAAGTGGTGGACGAACCATCCCTGGAAACACTCAAGGCCAGGCTGGATGTGGTTCTGGGCAACCTGATCTAGTGGAAGATGTCCCTGCTCATTGCAAAGGGGCTGGAACTAGATCAGCTTTGGAGGTCCCTTCCAATGCAAACTACTATCTATGGATATTCTGTTTTCTGGCTTAAATTGTACACACCATCTCACAAGTAAACATGGCTTGCAAGCTAAAAGTAGTCCTTTGAAGTTATTTTCATACATTTCTATGTGCAGTCTAGAACATGTCATTTTTAAAGAGTCAAAACTGAAAGAACTAGTAACAAGAGATCTTACTTAGTAACACTACATGGTTGACATTCGGACAAATATTAAAAAAAAGACATGAAAAAGATTCCTGCCTGTAGTATTTGGGGGATTTTCTCTAGTTTCATTATCTGCCTTGAGGTTTCTGGTCCTCCACCAGCTTCCAACATGGTTTAACATTTTGTTTTAAAAATTTAAAATAAAAGGGATTCTGTGGAGTTGCGTGATAACATTCACGCTTTATAACATAGCAGCAGTCTGATAATAGAAAATTCAACTGGAAAAAGAATGCAACAATCTACTCATGCGAGAGTTGCAGACAGCCAGAAAACCAATTCAAAACCTGTCAGAATTTATTACCCGTTATTACAAAATGATAACATTGTCCTTTCTTGAGTTTGAAAGCCTGATGTGCATACATTTCTGGTGAAAAAATTTTGCTGTCAGTTTTCAATTATATCTATATAAAAATGATTGCTTACAGGCCAACAGCTTAATCTACAGCCATTTCGTATCCTACCTCTCAAAAGGAAGGAAGAAAACTACTTTTAGTTCACGTCAAAGTAAACTCCCCCATTCTAAGTCCTACAATAGGATCCTAACGTTTCCAGAAAAATCATGGGATTCACAAGAAGCACATTAAGAGTTACTCCTTTCCTGGCAAATTGCTTCTCATTTCGTGAAACACTGCCAAATCTAACACTGACAGAAGAAACACTTCAGAACTTCAACATTTTTTAAAGTCTTTCCATTGTTTCAAATACGCTCTTAGAAACAAACATTTAACATCCACTGTATTACACTATCTTTCCCAAGTCACAAACACTCCTAATTTTAAAAAACAGAAGTATTGAGTGCTGTAGCAAAAGATTTAAAATAAAATAAGAGCCCAAATCTAGTCAAAGTGGTCAGACTGAAAAAAAACACAAAAAGGAAAAGAAAATGCTAGGCATCCACCCAACAGCTCCCACTGACAAAATATTCAGACTGAGATCTTCAGATAGCTTGTAGCACTAAACCATTTGGCAGCTCTCCTGCCTCAGTTCTCTGTATAAAGACCAATTTAAATCAGGGAAGAGAAGGCTACCACAAACAGAAAAAATAACCTACCTAGTTCTTCATGCCCCAAGCTAGACCTTTAGAAAGGTAGAACTCAGGCCATTTGACACAAACCTTAGTTACAAGTAACTAATTTTAGAAGTGTACTGGAGAAAAATAAATAAGTAAAATACGTTAAGTCTTCTTCTAAAGAAGGATTTAATCTTAAAGCCCACCAATCTGACCCTAAAAAGGGGCCACTGCTCAGTGCCCCATTTGTTAGCATAGTTCTTCCCTCAACTGTGAGGAGAAAGGAAGATGGTAGCACACTTGCAAACTGTACACTCAAGTGCCAATTTCCATTTTAAACCCCTGCTACACAATACAAATCAAATTTCACCACTGCAGCCAGACAAACTAACATGGCTGGTGTTGAACAAGGTGAAGCAATTTTTGCTTCTGTCCTCCATTCACTAACTCAGCTGAAAAAAAAATCTTGCCAATTAAAAAGGACCAACCAAGCAATCTATTAGACTGGGTTAGAAATCGGATTTGACCTAAATTCTCAGAGCTCGTGAGGAAGACAAGGTATCCACTTCACACGAAATATGCAACCCCACACATCCAGGCTTCTATCAGGCAGAACCATCAACTTGTAGAGGTCTCCAGAAGCTGTTCAGTCCAACCTCCTGCCCACCACAGAGCCAAATTCAAAGTTAGGCTAAGCTGCTCAGGACTTTGCCCACTAGTATCGTCAACATGTCCAAGAATGGCAGGCCTGCAGCTTTTCTCAGCAACATACCCAAGTAACTCACCATTCTAATTATTTTATCTTTTTTAATACAATAAGAAATTACCTTGCTGTAACTTGTAACCACTAATTTCTCATCCTTTCAACACGCATTCCTAGGAAGACCATAGCTCCATCTTCCCTAAAACATCCATCAGGTAGCTGAAGACAACAAAGAGATCACTCCTCAAGCTTCGGCAGGCTGAACAAACACACCTGATGCTTGGCAGACCCTCTGCAGCAGACTGCATTCGTCTCTCTCTTGTACTGGGGGACCCAGACCTAGAAGACCAAGCATCTAGCCTGCTAGCTATGATTTCTGCTCTAATTCAGCAGAAAAGTGAGCCAAACCCAAAAGGTTTAGTCTCAAACCCACTATTCTGCCAGCTGCAGGCCAGAGCTAGTACCCCGTGTAACCAAAGGATGAGGTTCCTCAAACAACTCATGTGATGGTTTTGGCGTTGGGTGGGTTTTTTCATTTGTTTTGGTTTGGTTTTGTTTCTTGATAAGCTGGATTTCTGACAGATCAGGACAATGAAGTGACTTAACCTGGTCACATCAATTACTACATGGAATATAACAAAAGAAGCGAAAGGTGCAGAACCACCCGATATCTCACTGCCCTGAACAAATAACATAGTTTTATAGCAAAAGCAATGCTAAAAACCTACAGCATATCCTCAATTTGCAAGGCTGTTAGCTCAACTACTGTGTTATTTTAATGCTAAAATAATTTTTAATGCTAAAATAATTTTGTTGCTTGCCATGGCAGATTAAGAGAAGTGTTTTGATGAAGAACTATGCAAACATTCTGCAACGTAAGCAATGCATGGGCAGAAGCAACATAATTCAGATATGTTCAATGCTAACTTACAGTCTGACTGCAGCAGAAGTTGTGTGTTGGTGATACAAAATTACCCACAGCTCCGCCACCTATTAATTTACCCCCGATCTCAGCACAAGAGGTTCACCATCGGTTAAGGCTGCTTGAAGTTTCTAAACTGTAACAATTATCTAAGTAAAATAAATTATATATGTGCATTTATAGTCCTTTTCTCACTTCTAGGCATTATAGATGCAGAGATCTCAGGCTGAAAATTCTGAAACTATCTGAATTGCACTGAAACCCATTACAGAGGTACACACTGGAACAGAAACAAAAAGGTGGGTTGGGATTTTTGGTTGGTTGAAGTTTTTTTTAATCAATTACCTTTATATATTCTCAACAACAGCAGCTGCATACTGTTTTTTTGGGAATGAGTATATTTTTTTATTCAACACTACACACATTTTCACATATAGCATGAGACATACTGAGTTGAGAAAACGCTAAGAAGAATTTGGCTACAGAATGCATGAGATGATGAAGTAATTTATTTTTACTATATATAGTCTTACTAAGAAAACGGGATACAGCATCCATTTTAATTTTTGCTCTTAAGGTCAAATTTTATTGACTTTGAGGTAAACTCAATCTTCCCAAAAAGTTTATGTTTGGATTTTAAACTTGTGAAGCAGACAATAACCAGCTGAAACTAGATTTCTCATGTTCAGGCTGAGGAGAAGAAAAATTCTCCAACCTGTACATGACACCTCAACTGAGAAAGATAAAAGAGACAAAAGGCTCCCTGTAGCAAAACAGAAAGAATCAGTTTGGTCCCTTTGGTTTTGCAGGAGCTCATGAAGCAGCAGCAACACTCAGAAAGAATTTTCATCAGAACAAGATTCTCTCTGCAAGTGCTTCATTCTAACTAAAACAGCTGCAGAATTTTGACGCAGGACTCCTCATTTCAGCGAGTGATTGCTTTTATTTGTGGGAGGAGGGAGGGGGATAAAGGAATTCCTTTGATGAGAGCTGCACTGCTAACCACAACCAGGATCATTTTACCTCTTTTGCTACAAAGAGGTTACATGCCATGAAGAAAAATCCCATGATCTAACAGCTTTATTTTTTCTTTAAACAAATAATACAACTCCAACCAGTTTCTAGAGAAGATATTTTTGCAGTGGATTTGCTTTGTACATTTCACAGCACTCAATCTGCAGCATTCATCATTTAGGCTCCCATAAATGTGGCACCTCATGCCCCTGCTGAGCGTTCCATGAACAAAGCTGTGCTTAGCTTTTGAAGGAAATCCAGTCATTATTTGTCTCGTATCTGTAATAGCATACGGGGGTGGGGGTGTCGGTCAACAGTTCTGGACACCTGATTGGCAGAATGATTTACAAACTGAAGTGGGGGGGCAGGGGGGACAGGACGGGCCAAATCACCAAAAACCACAATAAAGATTTTTTTTTTTACCTGAAATTATTTATGCAGCCCCAGAGGAGTACACAAGACAAGTTAATGACCCTACAGGAACAACAGATATAAGCTGACGTTGCTGTATCTTTGCACTGTAACAATTACCGTCAATAAATATTCCACAGAGCATTCTATTCCAAAGTCAACTTGAAACTTCAAACACAGTTCTATCATGAAAAGCTTTAATGATATTCTCCCGCAGTTTGGTTGAGGTTGTTGCTATATTTTTTTTTCGGGTTCTTTTTCTTTAAATGGTGAAAGCTTTAAAAAGCGTGAACTAAGTACATAGCATTGTTCTGCCGAAGAACAAGCGAGTACCGCTGCAGTGCAAACATTAAATGGAAATTATACGATCTTGAAAACATATTGCTTCAAATTACTATTTTGTATCCATGGGAAGAGATGGGAAAACGAGCACAACACACAAACCCACATCTCCATGAAAAAGTAAATATTTACATAGAATTTACATAATACTGTAAATATAGGTAGCAACTTGAAAAATGAGTAGACAATAAATGCATCAGATAATTACCTTTCTAGCTCTCAAAGAAACATTTTATGCACGTTTCCAGAAAGTCCTTATAAACACTGTTACAGATAAGCAAAATTAAACAGAGCCACAAGGATTCCTGATACCTAAAAATACTTAAAAGTTCTTCCCCAAGAAGTTCTTCTGCTTACTCGGAGCCAACCCTAACCCCCGAAATCCGCGAAAATGGAAGACGCTAGCCGAGGCAGTGTCTTTCTCGCATCTCGACTGCCTTCAACGGTGAAAACGGCCCCAAAACGCCCCGGCCACGAAAAGAGCCTCAGGAGGAGAGCTGCGCGCCCCTTCCCCGGCCCCTGCGGAGGGCACCTCCCCGGGGCTCGCCCCGCCGAGAGGGGCAGGGCCAGCGCCCGGGCCAGCGGAGACTGGGCCAGGCCCGGCCCCGGCGCGCAGCAGCGGCGCTGGAATGCGGAGCCGGTAACCCGATCCCCTCCGCCCCTCCTCCCGCACCGCAGCATTTAGAAAGTCATTTAACCTCTTAAAATGGCATCCCGCCGCTGCCTGGCTGGGAACGGAGCTGCTCTGGTCCTCGCCTGAAATAGGAAGGAAAACCGTCCGGGATTTGTTCACTATTTCTTCCCCGAGGCGAGGCGGTGCGAGGCGAGGCGGCGGGGCTGCGCCACCGCACGCTCGGAGCGGCCCGCTGCAGCCGAGGTACCGGTGGCTCCTCGTCACACCGGCATGCTGCCAGCCAACAGCAGCCCGGCTCCAGAAACAATCACTTCTGTGTTAAACCATGAAGGTCTCATTTGTTCAGTTCATCTCCACCCCGACTCAAAATTCACCTGACTTCCACTAACCTTAGAAACGACCAGGCCTTACTCAGAAGCAAGGAATGTGTAAGAATAGTTCTTTCATCTAAAAAGCCTTGCATCTCAGAACCAGAACATTCATGCATACCAAGACAGATGGAATTTCATTCAGGAGACCACTTCACAAACCAAAGTGAAACAGACAACTTTGTTACAAATTCACTTAATTTTTTCAGACTATATGCATATAGCTTATTTGGGGTGCAATGTCCTAAGTTTCAGGTCAATTACACGCACGCACAGAAATAACAAACAGCAAAGTTAACCCTCAAGGGAACACACGATCTGATTTTACAGATACAGATCTATTTTCTTTAAAAAATAAGACTCCTGTAACATGAAAAGGTTGTTGCAACTTGGAATAAGTGTTTTGCTCTGAACAAAATAGCCACAATTTTTGGCATTCTGAAAGTACTGAAAATACTAAAATACCATTATCCTACTAGATAAAAGACAGATTTGGGAAAAAATAACTTATCAATCATTCTAGTGATAGCACAGTGTAAGAAAAGAGTAACTTGAAAAAAAAACATTTTTCCAACAGCACTAATTTTAACCATTAAACATACTACCAAATGCTATTATTCGATGAGGAACAGGAAAAAAAAACAGTCCTCAGGGTATCTTGGGAGGGTGCAAGTCTTTAGTCCATCAATGTGGCAATAAGGAGTTCACACTGACTTTCTCCTGTATGATTTCCATAGGAGGTGTTTTCTACTGTTGTTGGGCTAACTAAATATGACCTGGCAAAAGACTCATAAGGGTGGCAAATCTTCTGAACTCTCCCATGGGGAGAGACCTTTGGTCAGTGTACACCGTATCTGTAGCACCACTTTGGTGTAAAAAACATCCTACCAACAAAGGCTTCCAGAAACTCTTAACTATCATCAAGGTCTGGGCCTAGGTTTTTAAGGACTTGAAAACAGAAAATCAGAGCTGAGGTATCTTTAGATATAGGATTCTTCACTCATATAGTCTCTCCTGTACTGGTCCCCAACTATAAAAACAGGAACAAATTCTGGATGTTGAGATGTAGAACTGAAGCACTGTTTTCAGGCTAAAAACTCAGAATCTAGTAAAGAACGTCAAATTCCACTACAGTGGGGTGTTCCAAAAGATTTTAAATCTGAACACACACACACACACACATACACACACCACACCCCCCCAAAACACCCCAAACCAAACAAATAAACAAAAAAACCCCACCAAAACTAACCAACCCCAAAACCCTGGAGCACGCAGGATGAGTTTAAAAAAATCACCCTTATTAAAAAAACTACTACGAACATTTCTTAACCCTGGTTATTGCAGGTCAAGCATCAGAAGCACTAGAAGCTGGCTACTTTACCCTTACACTCTAGCCAAAGTAAATGAAGGGTTGTTTGTTTCTTTTTTTCTTACGTATCAGAACAAAAATCCTACTCAGATACTTTTCTTACTTACAGAATATGAGCACTTTGAACATAAATATTTTTGTTTACTGCAACTGCTGACCTATATTTGCAAGACCTCATGTTATTTTACACAAGGCAAAATACAGTCATTTGGCTTGTATGCATCATATACGATACATTTTGTCTTTCAGATTATGCAAAACTGTATCTTCTAAACCTTTTCCTGAAGGAATCTCTCATCTACAGAATTTCTTTATGCATCATTTATTTCAAATTTAAAATCTGCATCTGATAAAAATTCAAATGAGAATCGTTGCGCAACCTCTGACAGTATTTTTTGTTAACTCAGCATTTCTCTATTAACCTCAAGGTAACAGAAAATGACCTGAACAGTCTTACAAATCATCAGTTATTTTTCTTTTAAAATATATTTAATAACACTTACTCAGTTGGAATAAAATTTATTCAAATTGTTGGTTAGAAGTGGAAGAGCAAGTATGTTTACGCATTAAAACTGGAGCTCAAAACACCATAATGTGATTACCTAACAGCTATTAAATGGCTTGCAAGAAGTTATTAGTGATGATTCTCTTTCAGAAGGTCTGCATAACAGTTCCACCCTTAGCATCCTCCCTATAGTTGTACTTTGTTGTGTCCTTTTTTAACATAAACTTCCCCCTCACTCCCACGGGTCATGTTTTGGTCTTAAGACCTATTATTGGGATATTTCACACAGGCACTATATATATGGAAAATTAAGACAGCCTTAAAAATACAAAGTAATCCTGAAGGCTTCAACGGAGGTCAACTGTGCTGAAAACAAAAGAATATACACAATTCCTTGCTTCGAGGATGCACTGTATTCGAACAAAGCAGACACAAAACACAACTGTGATGTTCTACGAGGACATTCACAAGTGCCTTTAGTACTTCGGTTCAGCACAAGTTTCATGACAGCAGAGATTACAACCAGTCACTGGAGGAAGGGGGCAGCTCCCACATGAAAAAACAAAGACCAAACTGAACCAAACAAATTCCTAACTCATGTTGCCGATGGAAATGAACTGTAACAAATGAACAGCAGTGCCAGGAAATATACCTGCTTATAATAATTTTAATGTTTTTCACAATTATAACCTTCTTTGAAAGCTACAGACCACGTATCACAGAAAAAATATGTGCATGGTGAAAAAACAATTATGCTAGAGACACAAAACAGATTACACAAAGTACCGTTAAAAAGGAATACTGAAATGGAAAATGTCCTCTAACTTCTCTTAATTGTACTACTCTTAGGTGCACGAGCAATATAGGGCTTGGTGGGTATCATTCTAAAAGAAGCATCCTTGTGAGCACACCTCATTTCATGTGAGAAATGTGACAGTTAACATCAACTGTTTTAGCAAGTGCCACTTTATAGACACCAATCTCTAACGTACCTGTGAACAGTCACTCTGTGCATCTAGACAAATGAAGCTATGCCTATGCAGTATGCTTTCAAGAGCAGAGAAACTCTTCTGAAAGATGCGTCAACATTTCTGTTTTAAATAAAGTTATTTTTACAGTATATTTTTAGAAACTTGCATTCTAAAATAAAATTAAAAACTCAACAGTACTGTCAAGTTTGTCTGCATTAGAGTAAAAATATTTCCTAATACCTTCCAAAAGCACAAGTCCTGGATTATAATGCTTCCTGAAAAAAAGGAATTCAGTGCAAAAGAGCAGCATTTGGCAAATCCAGCATTTTTAAAACCAACTGAATCTGCAACAAGCAGTTTATAGAGAATCTGTTTTCTGTTCCAGTATAATGAGTTCAGTAGGTGGAGGAGTGTGGACTGCAGACATACTAATATATAAACATGTGGCTGCATCAGTACTCCTATGACCTTGCCAGACATTTTAACACTGTATTTTTAGATTACTCTCTCATACCAACTGCACTGTTAAGATGGCATTTAATTCCATTATGTCCATTGTCAGAAAGCTGGTCTTCTGCTTCAACTGCAGCAGTCCTCTCAAAAATACATTTTAAAAGGGTGTATTTAATTCTCAAATATATTTCCCCATTCACAGCCATGAGCCAGCTTTGTGTAATACATAGAAAGGAGTATCCGTATTTCACTTGCTAGATGCTGTGTCACTTTAAGCTCCTTTTGACCAACTCTGTAAAACTTCTTGGATATGGAAATAGCACACATGTTGTTATATCTGTCCCTGCTATATAAAGATTTTTATTGTGCCTTCTAATAAAGCCTAGGTAACATAAGGAAAACAGAAGAAAAAAACTCAGCTGAATTGATCCCTTCTGTTATGGCAGTGATGCCAAACACACACCTATGGTATTTCTGGTTCTTATACCTCAAGTGATTCTTTAATCTCAAATTTTCCCCTTCATTGTGGGGTGGGGGAAGTCATCACATATCAAACAACTTGCACCATGAGCAACAGACCTAGGAAGGCCTGGTTTACTATAGATTTGTTTTCTATTTTGGTCTCTATCTTTTCTCAACTAGATCCAGTATGATTTCACTTTCCCTGTCCTTTGCAATATATCCATTTCCCTACTCAACACACATACTTGTCTAACCACAGTTCTCTCTCCCTTTCCCTCCCATGTCCTCTGGTGCCAAACAACCCAGTGGCTGGACAGGATGTGCATACTGACTTCCCCTTTTATCAGGCATAACAAGCTTACTGAACACTTCTGATCACAACATCATTCACCTCCAGGGACATTAACACAGCTCAAGACCTTTGAAACCGAAACAGTGTGACATCTACTCCATTATCTTACCAGACACCTAATCTTCAAGCCTGCTGATACATGCAGCTTGTCTTTGAAGTTTTAGGTACTAGGAATTTGCCAAAATCCAAAACTTCACATACTACATCAGGAACACAAAAACTTAAAACTACAAAATGAAGGACACAACTGCAAAGGGAGAAGGGCAAAGAGGAATGTGCAGATGGCAAAGTAAAGATTCTGCTCAACCCATTTTTGCTTCGGGGAGGGAGGATATACTCAATATAGAATCACAGAATCGTTAGGGTTGGAAAGGACCTTAAGATCATCTAGTTCCAACCCCCCTGCCGTGGGCAGGGACACCTAATGCTAAATCATATCACCCAAGGCCTCGTCCAATCTGGGCTTGAACACTGCCAGGGATGGAGCATTCACAACCTCCCTGGGCAACCTATTCCAGTGCCTCACCACCCTAACAGGAAAGAATTTCCTTCTTATATCCAACCTAAACTTCCCCTGTTTAAGTTTTAACCCGTTACCCCTTGTCCTGTCACTACAGTCCTTAATATACTCTAAGAAGTTACAAAGGATCACTATTATTCAAGCTAATAGAAAGAAGTGTTCCAAAATGTGTAACGCTCCCAAATAGCAGCCTTGCCCACAAGCACACTACACTCCAACTAATCTGTATTTGGAACGGGCACTCTTGTTCTGCGTGCCAACACTGGCACTTGGTCTGCCCCCACAGTTGCAGCTACAATGGCAAGAAGTGAAGCCTATTACCAAAAAAAAAATGTTGGCTGTCAGCCTGTTTAAATTCCTACAGCATCAGAGGACTGACAGCCAGTGCTGTTGTAAAGGAAAAGGCAAGGACCCACAAGGGTGACATTAACAGGGAGTAGAACTGGCCCTTCGAGTGTACCCAGCTGCTAGGCTTGCTTATCTGTAGCACAGAACGGCCCTCTTCATCTTCTTGCTAGTTAAGTTACTCATCTAGCAAATTTTCATTGCAGACATCAATGGATGTCTACCTGGCTACACTGCTCCTAGTCCTTAGGAAACTGTATTATCAGTCTTTCCACACTAAGCAAAATAAAGTACCCGAACAGAAAATGTTCCAGATAAAGCAGACAGTAAAAACATGTTACTTCATGTTTGATGGCAGTATCATTAAACCAAATGCAACGAATGTGTCAATGAAGGCAGCTGGATGCCAATGCAATATAAAAAAAAAAGCTGTAGGCGTTACAGACATTACTGAATGTAACAGCAGAGGAGCTGACATGCCTGGGTGCGTGTGGGTGTGATAAAAGGCATACGAATTAGCCTACTGCACTGGAGCAGATGTCTAGCCAAGCACTGTTTGCGACACCGCCTGCTATCAGACCAGTTGTGAAAGAAGGAAGAATAGAGTCCTCCCTTGCTCCATCCAGAAGCCTCTGTAGTTCCTGACCTACAACTGCACACGATAACTATGCTATTTCCATGAGCAGACACATCTTTCAACAGATCTGTGTGGTCACCAACCTGAACAGCACTTTCATCCCCAGCCACATACTCTGGCAGCATCTCTTCAACTAAAGTATTCTCAGTGAAAAAGGAAACAAATTCCGTATTTTACTGTGCTTGTAACTTGCCATACCCTTACACACGGAGGGGGGAAAAAGAAAAAAGTAGTGAAAAATTATTCTTTACCAGTTTCTTATTTTCATTGAAGGCTTGGTAAATTACCACCACCATTTCCTTCTCTGCTGTTTCTCTTGCCCTGACTCAAGATGCCAGAGTCTATTCAGTACTGCATCCCATTTGTACTGCTGGGGGAAGAAATAAACCAAACCAAAACAAGTACAACAACAACAACAAAAAACAACCTTCTGGTTTTAATGGGATTGTTGAAATTGTGTTACTAAAACTATGTAACGTGCTTGTCCATATATAATGAATGTGTACAGCTGCATAATCACATTTTCTAAAAACCTTACAATTACTCTATAGATTGATGCTTCAAAATTGGCTTAAATTTATTTAACACTGTGCTGCTTCTAGAAGAGAAGTACTCCTCCTCCTCTTTCCTTACTCCTCATATGGTATCACAGTGAGCTGGAACTTCTGAAAATCCTGGAGTTATTTACAGGGTTAGTTTTCAGCCAGGTTAGGAAACAAATCCAACCTTCCACCTGGCCACAACTACACAAATACAAAAGTGTCAGCAGAAACACAGCCAAAGGGAAGAAAGAAGGGAGTTTTAAATGCCATAAGCAGATAGGTGCAATCTGAAGTTAGAGATTCATAGCAAAGAGCTGCTTGGAAAATTATCTGAGGCCTCCCCACGTGTTAATACCTAATTTAGAGCCTACTGCTGGTTTTCCTCTGTCTTAATTAAATTACATTGCACTTACAGAACCTCATCTGATATTTTATCATCTGGGCATTCAGTACTGCTACAACCAGTTCACAACATCCGTATTAGCTACAAGTTTCACCACCTCACCATCCACTCCCCTTTCCACACTAGTTCCATACACAAGGAACAGAACAGGCCCTGTCACTTGCTTCCAGAGAGGCTGTTAGCACCTCTCTGCCACAGGGGTACCTGCTGATTTCTTCCTGGGAGCCCAGAACTGGCCAGTGTCTCCCAGATATGTCTCACCAGTGCCAAGCTGAAGGGCATCATCCCTTCTCTTTAACCTGCCCACACAACACACTAACAGAGCCCATGAGGCTGCTGGCCCTCTTACCACAAAGGCGTTTGCTAGCTCACGTTCAACTTGTTGCCCAGTATGACCCCCAGGTCCTTTTCTGCAAAGCCGCCTTCTAGGCAGTCAGTCCCAACACATGTGCTTATTCATCCCCAAGCGCAGGGTTTTGCATTTCCCTTTGTTGAACTTTATGAGGTTCCTCTCTACTCCCCTCTCCAGTACATCCAGGTCCCTCTGCATGGCCACACAGCCACCTGACCTATCAAACACTCTTCACAGTTCTGTATTGCCTACAAATTTCTGAGGGTGCACACTGTCCCATCATCCAACTCATTTATGAAGATGTCACACGCTAGTGGTACTCAGCATTGACCCCTGGAGCACACTGCTAATGAACGGTCTCCAGTTGGTCTTCACACCACTGATCGCAACTCTATGAACCTTGTAGCACATCCAGTTTTCAGTCTATCTCGGTGTTCATTTGTCTAGTTTGTACTTCCATCAGTTTGTTGATGAGGATGTTACAAGAGACACTGCCAAAGCCTTACTGAAGTCAAGATAAACAATATCCACTGTTCTCCACTCATTCCCTGAATTGGTCATTTCATCACAGAAGGCTGTCAGACACCTACCAACATCACCCGTGCTGCTCATCCTGACCCGTAAGCTCTCAACTGACTCCTCACCCACTCAAAAGACAGAGCTCCATAAATTCCCATGGTGCTCTTGAAAAGAAAAAAAACACAACACCCTGCACCCTTTGCCATCCCAGCCTGTCCTTACTGCAGTTGCTCCAAGTACACACAGTAAAAATATCTTCCCGTAAACAAGTACTTCTTTCAAAACCAGGTACACTTCATAAACAATATTCAACATTTCTGAAAACACAGGACATTTATCTTACATAACCTCAAGCTTTAAAATTTGACTTAAATTCTTAGAAGCAAGAGTCACCATGGTTATCTTTTTACAAAGCAAAAAACATCCTGGGCTCTTACACTAAATCACCCTTTACATCAGCACTCAAACCAATCCCTGCTCAAAGACCCGCTGTAACATATGTACATCTCAGTACCAACAGGTAACTCTGATGAATGCCACCATCATCAAAACAGTATGAAGAAAAGAAGAACACAAAGGAAAATGTAAAATTATACCTTTTATAACTTACTTAAGAGAATTTCTCTAACTAAAAGAGTTTAGCATTTTAAGACACTGTATAAAAACATGCTGTGGACATAAAAGTATTTAATGTGCATTACAGTCTCAACCAGCCCCCGGTTATTAGGAAGAAGCTTCCACATAGTGGTACAATGCCAGTCATCTGTTGCAGACTGTCATGCACTTTCTTCTGGAGCAATATCACTGGCCATTGTTGGAAGCAAAACACTTAAGGGATGTTTCCTCATTCATAACATTCTTTTCACAGCAGTGCACCCTCATATGTTTCTATTTGGTTACTTTTCCTGTAATCAACCTCACCTCCAAAATCAAGTCAACAGAAATGAAAAGATTCTCATGAAGAACCATCAGGAAAGAAAATCACAGAATCTCACTGCAGTGCACAACCGTACGTACCACAGATGGTTAAGGACAAAGAAAATTCTAACATGAGCTCACCAGCTTTTCCATACACCTCTGCTCTCCCCACCACCATAGTTTCCCAAGGCTGTTACCAAAAGCATTACAGAGAGATGTAAATATTATACAACAGCATTTGAAACTTTTAGAAGAAGTTGACTAATGCCATTTCTGCAGCAGAACCTCTGGCTAAGGAATGCACAGCTGCTGAACAGATGTGTAATTTCAGCATTTAGATTCCATTATTTTAAGGGTGACTTTTTTTTTTCTAGATGTTTTCAGATTTTTCTATTTCCATCTGTTTTTTGACCTCCCTCAGTTTAGTCCCCTCCTTTCTGTTTTAGTCAATTATACCAAAATAATTTTCTAAATTAGAAACATCTCTGCATTTAAAAACTTGCGAATTTGAAGAGAGGTGGGGGAGTGAAGCAGGGCCAGGGGTGGAACAAAAACAGACAGTTCAACAGAGGCTTGGTTTTGAATAAAAACTGTCCTGTCTGGGTCAGGTTTTATTTTACAGTTCCTGGTTTAACCCAAGCTGGTGAGTCTCCAACTGCATTCCTTCCAAGAAATTTTAAGAGCAGGAATCTGAAGAGTATCAGTTATATGGGAATGTTCCCATACCTCACGAGAACCCTCTGCCCTAACTTCTGAGTAGGACAACATTCCAGGTTTTGATTCTCCGTCTTAGAGTTTTAAGTTAAACAAAGTTGCAAGCTTAAAAAAAAAAAAAAAAAAAAAAAATCACCATGTACCAGGAGTTTTACAAAACATATAGAGATTAGTGTTAACCAGTACCTATGGTTGTCAACTTAAATCAACTTAGTAAAGAATCAATTAAGGCAAAAGTAGGAAAAAATATATATAAAAATCCAAATGGAGTTAGCATTGTTCAAAAAGAAGCTTCTGTTCCTCTAACCAAAGTAGAGGACAGGACATACAACACTATCTGTCTGAAACTCTGGCCCACACTGTAAGTTTTAAAGAAGAATTATCACTAGGAGGATCACTGGTTCAGCTCAGCAAGTGTGACATATCAGCTGCAAAACCTACTGAATTTTTATTGTAGTTTTATACTCACAATAAAAATTTGCCTGGGTGAGAAAGGGCACAGTCTTCAATCCCAGTGAATAACATGCACCCCAGAACACTGCTACAGAAAATTTTCTGTAGAATATTTTCAGGAAAAAAAAAAAAGAAAAAAAAAAAAAAGAAGGTTGTGAACTAGGAAATATAGAAAATAGAATTAAAAAAATGCATCAGTACATAAAATGAAAAAAATACTTTTTTATTCTGTGGGATTTATTGTTTGCTTTGTCTTTAAGAGAAGAGACATTCAAAATAAGTTTCTAAAAAGATACTTTAAAGCAATGCAAATAAAAGTCTTAATAAAACCTCCCTTATCATCTACCAACAGACAAATTTCTGCTTAGCACTCAGTACCACTACTGAATTTTTTATTATTGCTAAAATCCCTTCAATAACATGACCAGAAGACAGTCCATGTTTTGGGTGTTGATTCTAAGAAGAATGGCTGCACCTCACAAGCTGGCAATGCCCTCCTGTGCCCTGTCCCAATCCCACAGTACAATTAACTCTCGGTTGTCCAAACCAGTGTCTGACAACTGCAAGGCTTGCCCTTCAGAGAGCACAGAGAAGGGTACAGGAGGGTTTCTGAAACCTTCTCCAAGACATTTCTAAATTAAGAAAATTGTATCTGAGCTTATTCACCACTTGTATATCCCTGAAATTCTGACTCTAAGCACATAATGTACTCATTTCCACAACAAATCTTTCATGGTCAGAATATTAATTCTCTGCAGAAGCAAAGTCTCTAATGACTTTAGTCCTCCAGAAGTTATGAACTACCCATTATTTCCAGTAAAGCTTGGGCTCAGGCTCTCACAGAGGAAGTATGAAGGTCTATGAACATTTTCAGGTTTTCTCCAAACAAAGAAAAACTTTTAACAGCAAAAAGACAAGAGAAGATCAAATTTAGACCATTTCAACAGCTGCAGCAGTGAAAAGGAAATCACTTCCATGAACCAGGTCTGTAACCTGGTACATACCTTCTAAGACTTTTTTTGGTATTTCTCTGACTTATCCCTGCTACATCTGCTTGCATTTTTATCAGCCAAAACATGGCAAGATTGATAGTTTTCTCCTTAAGATAGTGAACTGAAAGAATACAGGCACAATGTATTGCTAGTTGCTTCCACATTTTATGCTAAGAAAGTTGACTGAAAGCATCATGTAAAGCAATTGAGGACACATAAAATTTATTTAATTTTTTTTTGTAAAAAGCATTGCTGCTGTTATATGATGCAAATTAAGCAACAGTACTTCGGTGCTGTGTTAGTAATACTGATTTTTTTTTCTCCTTTAAATGCACAGCCAACTCATCACCTACTGAAATCATGCTTAAACCTACTATATTTTCCTCTGTGTTTTGGGAAATTCTATTTTGGAGGAAAAATGAGCATCAGAGCATACAGCCACATGCTGCAGGTATTCATGCTATGAACTACTACTTCACATATTTTGTCTTATCAGAACCTTATAAAACACTTAAAGTCCATACCCTTCAGCTACTCAGAACACCTCTCCCAACCCCGAATACAACCACCACTGAATCCAGTACACATAGCAGACTCGGCTGATGACTATGGAAGAGCTTCATCAAGTCAATCGTCTTCAGTGTAACACCAGATGTCCCTGCAAAAAGTCTGAGGTGGTAACATACTGGACCTTAAAGAGGGCTTTGCCATTGCTTCTCCTTTCATCATACATATACAATCTATGAATATGATCCCAATCATGAACAAGGGCTAATTTTCCTACTTTAATACTTTCAATTTTATTTACCATATATAAAATGAAAATGTGTATTATAATCATAAAGCAGTAAACCTAAGCGAGAAATTCAAATGAAATGGGAAGGCAACTACAAGACACCGAATAGAAAAATAGCAAGAAATAAAACTATCTGGATGGTAAGCCTAGAACAGATTGACCATATTTTTTATACCATTTGTGTACAGCTGAAAGAACAAAGTCATAACCAGAAGCTCATGCAACTTATTACCACAATAAAATTCACAGGCTTCTTAATATATCAAACATACAGTGACCTGAAATGTTTGTGTCATGATCCCATCACAATGAATTTCAAAATACGTATTGAGGAGATATTGAAGACTAGAAGGCTAATTATTCTATTTTGCTTTTCAGGGATAGTAGGCATAAAATGCACCTAGTATGTTCCATAAACACAACCCAGTGAGGTGCTGGGAAGATCATTCTGGCAAGTTAGCAGCTTGTGCCCTAGTTTATTAGCCTGGTCAACTGCAGGTTACTTATTTGTATCAAAGTAAACCTCTTGAGGATTACATACCCAGCATACAAAGTACCGAGATGTTTCTGAACTGAATCCCTCACAAAATGGCTACCTTCATTTATCTTCTCAATAAGAGCATTCAGAACATTAAAATGTTTTCTGTACAGTGAAGACAAATAAGGTCACTTTTTGAACTTTCTGCCCAATTTTAAGGATCACCTATTTCAGTCTCCATATTACATTCAAAAGATACTATATAGCAAGTTACATTTTACTTTTGTTTTCAGTTTTAAACATTTTTCAGAATAAGTAAAACTACTTATCAAAGTAGTCAAAAAATATCAAACCCTCAACAGATTTCACAGCAACTTTTAAGGTGCTGCAAGAAAACCAGGCACAAAGGAACTCCTTGCTTTCCTTTTAAAGCACTAAACATTGCAGAAGACAAAAGACATGCCCGGGGACCATCAGAACGAGTGTGGTGGGGTGACTGCAGAGGGTTCTGCAGATCTGGTCCAAGAAAGGAACAAGTGGAACCACTAAATCAGAAGCAGCAAAAGGGAAAGTTTGCTGTCAGACCACTGAGCACATGCACTCTGTGCCTGCCCCCAAGTCCTGCATTTTGGAAATACCAGCAAGTGAAGCAAGGCTGCAAGTGCTCCATCTGCACACACGTACAACTCTGACATGCTGTATCTTTAAATTACTGACGACAGTAAGGCAAGTGAAGAAAATTTGAGCCTGAAAAAGAATGTCCTCTTCTTACTATGCAACCAAGAAATAGTAGACGCCTTCCCAAATATCTAGCTAGAAAGGACAGATCTGCAACTCATCTTCAACATAAGCAAGGGAGAAACATACACGTTTGTAACACATTCCGTGCCACGTACTGTCTGGTCTCATTCATCCATCTATGCTTTTCAACAATTTACCAAAACAGTCACTGCAGCAACGTGTGTGAGACCTTTACCTGCTCTTGGAAAGAGGTACTGCCCCTCATCGTAAGTTACCAGCCCCAACGACGACCAAAAAAACAAAATAAGGTGTGTTTTTTTCCCTTTTGTTTGTTCTCTTCTACAGGCTTCAGACAAGATCAGCTTGTTTCTTTTGGAAAGCCCGCTATACCAAAAATTACTGCAAGCACTAATATCAGTTCTTCGATCCCTTCTGTAAAAAGAATGTACTTGGATCCTCCAATCTATATATTTGTGCCCCAGAGTTTCTTTGAAAGAAACAGTTCAAGAGATATTCCATTAATTCAGTTATTTAATATCACTATTTCCAAAACACTGTTTCCTTTTAAAATATTTAGGACATAGTTTAGTGGTGGACTCTGGAGTGCTAGGCTAACAGTTGGATTTGATGGTCTTAAAGGTCTTTTCCAAGTTAAATGTATGTAGAATATAGCCTGCACTGATTTGTCATTACATAAATATAATTCCATTAATATTTAGGAAGTCCTTCCCCAGGTTTTTCTGTTTGTTTTTTTTGGGGGTGTTTTTTTTTGTTGGGTTTTTGTTGTTGTTGTTAATATTGCATAGCTACAGAACCTGTATATTACTTCTTGGAGGACAAACAACATATTATCATTATTGCCGATTTTAAAACCAAGTAATAATAGTAATAAGATAATCAATTTAAAAAAAAAAAAGCCCAAATAAAAAAAAAAAAAAAACAAAAAAACAAACCACACAACACCCCACCAACAACCCGAACCGAAAACAAAAACAAAGCAGAACAATTTATCCACTAATATGTTGCCTCTCAGAACCCTGGGAAGTAGATAAAGCTATTGCTTGCTTCTCCAAAATCTTTTTCTCTTTGTAATGCAATACTTCATGACATTTCATACATATATGCTCATCTATGACAAATGCATGTCCATTTGGAAAGAAGTTAGCAGACACTGTTTACTGCACATCTGAACACAAGCCATACACAATGCTAAACACGATCATTATTTTGTTAGCCCTGACTTGGAATAGTTCAATAAACACACCAACTCCTATAAAGAATAAAGTTAATTACTTTGGTTACATGGCTTACACTTTAGATCCTCAATTCCTGAATGCTGGTATCCCAAAAAAACATATGTTGTTTACACAGTACCATATTCAACAGTTTTAATTCTCATAATGAAGCACACAGTTCTCACTGCAAGGATCCATACACTGACTTTAAGAAATGCTATGCTCCAGCTACATATTGTTTTAGTAAATACTTATTTGACCAATGAATTCCAAGTAACATGCTATTTCAGGCTTGAAATTTACCAACAGCTTTCTTCTCCGATTTGAACAGGGGCTGGACCAGGTGACTTCCAGAGATCCCTTTCAAACCTAATTAGTTCACAATTTAAAAAAAATAAAATTAAAAAAGTCCAACCCAGGCACATGTATTCATTATCCCTGGGAAAGAGCAGGCAGTGGAACATAGTAAGGACTGGCAGCTGAATCTCACAGCTGTGTGAGAAGATCCTCCACAAAATTTCAGACTAGAAGTCAAAGCCTACCAGGCTGTATGTCTCTATATAAATATATACAAAACACATACATAACAAACGAAATGTGGTGAATAACCTAAGAAAAAACTACAAAACAAGCAAAAGCACAAGAACAAAGAACAAATACTTTGCCAGCAAAAATTTCATCCAGATTGCTACAAATGCCACAACATGGGGTATTTCTGGCTAGGGACTGGATAAAGTATCTGAATATAAACTGCTTTCATGTTAACGCTTTTTATTCCAGGACTAGGTTCTACTACAAACCAGGCAACTTTTGCAATCTAGCAGTCTTCCTTGTCTACTAAAGGAGCTTCTCTATTCCTACACATAACAGGTCTGAACAATCCCTACGACACTAACTCGGTAAAAGAACTCAAAAATTAAGTACCTGTCCAGAGAAAACAAAAAATGTAAATCGGAACCAGAATCAAGTTACACTAGGAAGAACCATCACAAAACTTTCGACACAAAGTAACAGGCAACTGGTGAATGAAAATACCATCATTTACTATCATTCCCTGCGGCTGAATTTCGTCTTCGTCAAAACTGATTGAAGGGTGGTAAAGAACCATTTATGTTTTTAAACCCCATTCAACAGAATTTGTAATCAGTTGCGAAAACATCGCACTTAATCGGTGCTCAACAGCACAATCCTCTATGACTAAGGTATGCGCGATGATCTGGGTTTATTTTTCCTTCAGGTTTTCATTTCACATCGCTAAACGGTAACAGACCCGGGAAGCCGTCTTCCTATAAAAGGAAGACGAAGCACCTTATTCCTTGCACCCTCCCCACGACAGTCGCTGCCGCTCGCTCCGGCTGGGCTGCTCGGCACCGAGCCCGGCATTACAACACCAGGGGAGCAGACGCGGGGGAAGGGAGCGCACGGCGAGAGGACTCAGCGCAGGCTGCCAGGCGGCCCGGCCCCGCCAACGCCGTGCCGGCGGCCCCCGTGCCCACGCAGGAAACCGCCGGCCCCGAGCAGCCCCTGCGCCGGCGCGCCGGCCGCCAAGCCTCCAGCGGGCCGCCGCCCGACCCCCGCCAGCGGCCCCGGGCCCAGCTGGGGAGGGGAGGGGCAGCGCCCCCAGCGCCGCCGCGGGGTAGGGCTGTGGGAGCTCACGGCCCCCTTGAGAAGAAAGGCCGGTGGGGTAGAACCGCCGCCAGACAGGGAACCCGCAGTGGGTGTTCGCGTTCGACGGCGCTGCCCGGGGCCGGGAGGCGGAGAGAGAGCCCCGGGGGCAGGAGGGGGCGCAGACCCTGCCAAGCACCGCCGGGGGTGGAACGCCCGACGGCGAGAGGAACAGCGCCCCGCGCCCCCCGGCCGGGCGAGGGAGGGGCGCGGCGGGCTGCCCGGGACGCCCCGACGCTCCTCAGCCGCACGCACACACTGCCGGGGCCTCCGCGCCGGAAGGGTAGCCCAACCCGCCCCGGCCTCGCACTCACCGGCGGTCGGTGCTCCTCATCCTCCGAGGACGGGGGGAAAGCGAAGGTGGAGGGGGGCCCGCTCCCCGCCGCGCTCCGCAGACCGTTTCCGGGGCCCCGACGGCTCCGGTGAGACGGGGGCGAAGGCGGGTGCCTGTGGGGCGAGGGCGGGACGGCGCGGCCCGGGCTCGGCGCAGGCTCCGTCCCGGCAGAGCTCCCAGCGCTGCGCGGCGCGGGGCGGAGCGGAGCGGAGCGGGCAGGGGCCGGATTCCAATCACTGCAGCCGGCGGCCTCGGGCGCGCGCACGGCGGGGGCTGGGAAGGGTAGGCGAGAGCGCGCACGCGCGCAGCCGCCGCAACGGCCGACGGCAGGCGTCCTCGCGCGGCCCCTCCGCCTCGCTGCGGCCCTCCCCAGGGGTGCCGGGCGCGCTCACCTCTCCCCGCGGCCGTCGGCGCTGCTCAGAGGGGCCGGGTGGCGACCGCCTGCTTTCCACCGCCTTTCCATCAACACGTGCCGTGGGCGGGAGGGCTGGCGGGGCATCCCGGGAAGAGCTGGCCGGGAGGAACTAGCCGGGCCTGCTTTTCCTCCCCCGGAGTCCCTCCTCGGGCGGGAGCGCAGGCCGCAGCCAGCCGCCGCCTGAGTGAGCTTGTCGCTAGGTTCTTTTCCCCGCTCGGGCATCCGCCCACCGCCCGGGGACCGAGATGTTCTCGTACCCGCCGCCACCGGAACCATAGAGTCGACTAGGTTGGAAAAGACCTGTAAGATCATCAAGTCCAACCTTTACCTCAGGACTGCCAAGTCCACCACTAAATCGTATCGCTGAAGGCCTTGTCTGAAAGTTTTGATCGCTTGTAAAGATGGCGATTCCACCACTTCCCTGGGAAAGAAGTGGTGGTAGGACCTTTCTCTTCCCTAGGAAAGAAAGGCTTTCCCAGTGAAGAGCGTAGAGAGCTCCTCTAGGGAAGACCGGGAAGCTGTGCGGGCAGAAACTGGCCAAGTAGGTGTCATGGAGGCACTGCTGGCGAAGAAGAGGGATTGAGAGATGGGAAGCAGCTGGGGCTGGATATGGCTGCAGGGCCCGGAAGCTCCATCCAGATGCTGGCAGAGTTGGCGCCGTGGAAAATGGACAAGCTGCCAGGATTGAGAGAGTAGGTGGGGTGGAGGATTGCCGTAGCTGCTTTGATGTGAATTAAAAGGGAG
The DNA here is from genome assembly GCF_034315485.1 of Pezoporus occidentalis. NCBI lineage: Eukaryota > Metazoa > Chordata > Aves > Psittaciformes > Psittacidae > Pezoporus > Pezoporus occidentalis. The sequence continues at coordinate 221,562 of NW_026913900.1, read as the reverse complement.
CCTGTGTGTGAGCTGGGGTGGGCAACAAGCAGGCAGTGGTGGCACTAGCACAGGGAAAAACGAGCCTCAAATGGGCCTTTTAGGTTTGTGGAAAAAGAGTTACAAAAAGGTTGGTGCTGCAGTGCTCTATGGGAGATAGAGTTCCATTGCAAAGGACAGGATTATCTGTTTGCTTTTTTCCATTACCTGTATCTCTAAATGAATAAGCCCAGTTAGTTAGATTGGAATACATTATAACTTCTGCAATGAACTGCTTTGCTCACTGATAAGGTTGCTGAAGGCCATGATTTGCATTGCGCTTCCAAGTTCTTCATCATTAGGACAAATTAGCAAAGCAGTAATTTGTCTGTCTGTCTTCAAATGAGGTCTCCTAGCAGTAGTGCAGAAGGAGTTTTAATGACTGTATGTCATATGACAAGGAGACCACACTGGTCCCGTTTGGGCTGCGCCTTTTAACCCTTCACTCATCAAAGCGGCAGCAGTTGTATTGTTGAAGTGGGCTTGCCTTTCACATTTCCTGTCACTTGGCTATTCTGCATCAAGGACTTTGTACACAAAGCCAACTATAGGGGGAAATGAAGTTCATCTGGATCGTACAAACCTACTCAGTTTTCCTTTGCTGCAGACCAAAACACCCTTCAGGTCTTCAAGACCAGCAATTGCTAGTGTCAAGATGCCTGTCCAGATAAACTGTTTCTAGAGAATAACCAGTTGGGAGGCAATCTCATTTACCGGTGCCAAAGAACCACATGTGCATAGATTGTGGGAAACACAGGCTTGCTTATTTAGTTGACCTCTCTGCAGCCTAGCTCCATTTTAGCATGCTAATATTAGATAGGTCTTGTAAATACTGTGTACTGCACTCCAGAGCTGGCACATCTGAATGTAAGATGAGAGCACTGCCTCTGCAGTATTGTCACCTGTGTTATACCCATGGATTGCTAGGTGAGTGCTTAGCTGGCACACTATCCTATATAGCAAAACAAAACAGGAAGTGTAAGTTCAAACCTAGCAACTTAGACTCCTTTAAAATGTGGGCAGTTAAGAGTACACCTAGGAAGTGTAGGTGGCCAGATACAACTGTGATATGCATTTAAAAATACAGATTTCATCTCACTAGACTTCTAGAAATTTTTTTCCGATAACCATTATCCAGAAAAATCTGTGAGTGTCCAAAATAAAGACAGCCTGCAAGAAAGACAAAATCACAGCTTTCATGCCAAATAATACAGAACTTGAATACTTATGTTTATAATTTCAAAGGAAAATATGAGTCTGCTGTTCTTCCACTCTACTATCAGACTGTACCAACAGAATAGACACTTAATATGGAAGAAGAATGCAACATACGTTTGTGTGCTCCCAAGCAGAACCAAAGCTGTTAGAGCTAGCATCTCTTTAAGTAGTATCTGTGTGGTTATATACTCTTGTACTTTTCAGATGCTGGGTACTTGTTTAATAGGCATGAATTTAGCAAAAGCCACTAGCCTTGAAATTTATTTGATCCTTTGTGTGAAATGGATCAACTATTTCCACCCAATTCATGGTGAGTAAATTTGCACATCACAGAAACTGCTGTCTCAGCTAGTACTTTGCAAGGCACTGAAGATGCCACAAGTGGTAGTCCCCGTCAGGTCAGAAATCATGTTGCTGTGTATGTAGCTTGCACTGCCATGCCATGCCTATTCTCTGCATAAATGAGCACTGTGTAAATAGTTGTCTTAATCACAGAATAAAGTCAGTAGAAGTAAACTACATCATAATAATATTAGGGCTGCAGAAGAAGGAACAGAACCTTTATGTAAAATGATGAATCATAACACCCTTAAAGAGTATTTAGATTGTGATGGATATCTGATGAAACATCATATGAAAAGTACTGGTGTCTTTCAAAACAGTGCAGAACTTACATTAGATTTCCAATTTTATACAGGTATAAATTGTCATTTTTGAAACGTGGATTTTTAACCAAAGTATGAAAACAATGCAAGTAGGCTAAAATTCCTTATTTACAATCATACAGCAGTCTGTGTATGAGAAGGGGAGTGTTGGGCCAATCATGACACATGAAATGTTCAACCTGGTCTTAGAAGATTCTTCATTATGCGCCACCTGAAGAACCCAGTTGTATTTTCCCAAATGAAAGTAACTGGAAATTTAATCCAAGATTTTTGTCAGTTAAACTGTAAAGAATCAAACCTGGTTTTGTTTTGCTTTTACTTATCCTTTCAGGGTAAGTAGAGATACCTATTTAAACCAGAGGAGGAATACTTTAGATGACAGTCAGAAAGACACAGGGTTCAAATGAGCTAGTTATCGTTAACAGACATCTTAACCTGGTGAAGATTTTAGGAGTTTACAAAAACTCGGACACATCAGGTTTTGGTAACATTAAATATTTGTTAATTGAACAACACTCAAAGACTGTAATCTGAAAATCTGAATATATTCATTCGAAATTTGGCCAGGATGGGGTGTGGAAGTCTAACATGAAGCAGAAGCAGCAGTTCAAGACTGACTCTCATGATGGAGAGAGCTGTATTTAAAAAAAGTAAAAAAACCCCCACATTAATAGGATAGTCTTCCAGCTGTTTTCTTTGTCATTTCCTCTCCAGGAATTTCTTAGTCGTCCTTGGAATCACTTGGGAACTGCAAATCTTAATCGAAAGATCTTTAAGAACAAAGAGACATATATAGGGAGGTCAGCCACGTGATACGACTTTATCTTTGTAGATCCTTCTTCTCTTCAGTCTCTGGAATTCATATGTCTTAAATCTGTGGTCCAAATACATTTTTGAAAACTGTTTGCAATTAGATGAGTATTTCTCTCTTACTGTTACCAAAATAAATATTCTATGTTACATATTAAAAAAATATTGTCCTTCAGCCAGGGACACAATTTTTTCACTTAAAATGACATGAATTTGGCTTTGTCTTTTTTCAGAATTATTTTACTTGAAAGCATATTCTTTTGATTATAAATTTATTCAGCTGTTTGTTACTTAGAGATGTCATGGATTTTATTTATTAGGTGTTTTAAATGTAAGCATAATTAATTCAATAAGGCAGAATCAAATCTGAAGAAATGTGTTTTAAAAAAAAATTCTGCTAATAAAGCACTGGTAGCAAAAAGGCAAAAGTCTTCATCAGCACCACAAGCCCTGGCGAACCTTCAGCCCACAGAGCCCTGTGTGGAGCTGAGCACAATGCAGCACTGCTCAATGTGCAGAGCACAGGCACAAGGAAACAGGAAACTGTTCCCAGAGCTTAAGAACTTGATGTATTTAGAGGTTACTTCTGGGCTTCTGCAGACCAGATTTGTTTTTAGCTTTGTGCAGGTGGACAGGGAGGAAGAAGGATGTAATGGCTATACCTGTCATGTGCCTTACACAGCTGCTGCAGGAAGTGAACTGGTTCCCTACTGAGCTGTGTAGTATGCAACTCAGTTGCATCTTGCAAAGGGCTGTAGTATTGAGAGCACTGCGCTTGATGTTACAAGTGCTCTAGGAGACATTTTGCCAGTCGAGCAAAACTTCCGGTTGCTTTTTCTGTTTCTTCTTCTTATGCCTAGTTGAACTGTATATTTCTGTTTTTATGGATTCCCAGGTACAAAACCCTTATTGCAGTCTTTTCACTAGGCCATAATAAACCCTGAGATAACTCTCCTTATAAGTACAAAGAAACATTTGAAATTATTTTTTTCTTAAAACCAGTGTTGGATAGTAAGAACATCAAAAGTCTCCACAGAAAAAGAAAGTGTTTTCAGGCTCAGCAGAGGCCTCACCTGGGTGCTTCACTCACTTCAGTTTGTTTGGTGAATTAGTACTGTGTTTTCTCTAGAGGCCTGCAAATAAAATCCTGAAAGTCTTCATTTGGTCTGAGAAGATGAAGTATTTAGATTTAGTCTCTTAGTGCTGATTTTGAAGTGTTAATTCTGATTTAACTATCAGTCTGCAGTGCCGAATGCTCTACAAGGAAGTTTTAATTATCAGCTTCTCTCTAAGAGTACATCTATTTGTGTGTCTCCACCTTTTATTATGAGGTATTTGTTAGTCGCTTTTACAAGTTTGAATAATCCTTATATTGAAAAGCATGTATTAACATTTCTCAATTAACAGATCTGAATTCTTTACAAAACAAATGAACTAAATAATTTCAATTTATCAAATACTTAAATTTTTCTAGTATAAGTATATATTTAATCATGAATGCATTGCTGTTAAATAAGAACAAATGGAGCAAAATTAATAATATGCTTGTGTTTCAGTCACAGCAGTCAATTAGTGTGTCTGAAAATACATAATGAAATGAAGGGCATAGCAATAAAGCTTTTCTCCCTTAGTCTGTAGCATACCTGGAACTGGAACTTGAACAAGTTAAAGAAACACAAACTACTAAATGCAAATCCTCACAAACAGTCTATAACTTTGCTTCCAGTGAGGAACTGGCCTGTGTCTGCAAATCTCCTGATTTGGCAGCTATACCAAATTCAGTTTAAACTCCCGCTGGCATCAGCGAAAATTACCTGATTAGCAATGCAGGATTGGAACTAAGATAATAGCATATTAAAATTCCACTATAAATTCAAGGCTACTAATGGAAATTAAATCCCCCAAATATAGTATGTTCAAAGCAGTTGAACACTTTTCAGTTTACATACTCAAAAAGCTAAACAATAGTAGCTACTGCATGCGTGACCATCAGGAAACACAGCTGTGCTTCTTTGTGTTACAATTAATTACTTCCGTTGTATATAAAATTGAAAGTATTGGTACTCTGGGGCGGAAAAAGGATATCCTGATACACTGCTCCTATTTCCTTAGCAAGGCCTATTACTGAATGTTTCACCATTAATTCAGTTACAGTGAATTATCCTGTAAGGAATAAAGGAAGGGTAGATTGAGTAGTTAATTGCTATGCTAAAAGCTGCATTCCTTTGCATGTTCACTCATTAATTTTTATCTCATTTTACGACTTTCACATGTGCCCTCTTTGATAGCAATTCACTTTTAAGTAGTTGCACTTAATAATGAAAGTATAAAGTAAATGTTTACTTAACTATCCTTTGATTTAAATATTTTTCTGGTGTTTTTTTTTCTTCATGTTATGGGAGCAGAGGAAGCAGAAAGATCTGTCCCACTCCTTTAAAGGAATGAGGAAAATCTTCTCAGCTTAAGTATTTGTGGCCAGGTTCTCTGAATCTGGCACACAGAGATACCTTTCTGTGCCAGTGAATTTCCCTAAGCTGGAGGGGGATAAGGATTCTTACCCAGAGTTAGGGAGGAGTAGTAACAGCCCAGCATTCCTCTGTTACGCATTGGTTGTACTAAATAGTGACAGTCTGGACCCTAAGGATATACACTGCCCCCAAACTTTAATGCCTACTTTTTAATAACACTCTCTTTTTAGAGAACTTCTGAACAGAGAGCAGATTCTGCAACTGCTTAAGAAATCAATCAGGTGTCCAGCAACTACCAGCCATGTAAGTCTATAAAAGGTAGATAATATTTTATGTATTTGACACTAAGGATTTAATCTGCCAGGATGCTCCTTCTAACCTGAAAGTCCATAGTTGTGTGCATAGGTGTAATTAACACCACCAGACTGTTTCCAATCCATTACAAGATACGTAGCACAAAGCTCAGTAAATGACATGGGGGAAACGCGGAGTCCCTCAATGTGAGCACAAATAAATCCTGCCAAATGAAAAATCTTCACAAGTTTGAATTCAGCCTACTTGGGGTCACAACAAAGTATTGGAAGAAAGACAACCCAGAAAAGCTCCCATAAACTGGTTTACATAATACAGATGGCAGAAAATAATCATCCACGTAAAATACTCTCCTTCTCCTGCAGAGCTGGCACTGGGATAAGAGACTCAAAGGTTAACTATGTTCTGTCATTATTTTGTAACAACACAGTTTAGATTCAGGTATGCTAAATTTGATGCAACACCTAGAACCTGAATCTCGCTAGCATTGTCACGTTCTTGCAAGGATTTTTTGGCCAGAAGTATAGTGCTATGTAGCATAGATGCTGTGTAGCATATATGCAGTAAAGCAGAAACTTCCAATTAGTGTCATATATATTGTGTATCCACAATAAATCTTAGTAAATCTGGTATTTCCAGGATGCATTAGGCTGACCGAATACACTCACTCAGGCGGCACAGCATATTGTATTTCTTTTTACCCCACATTGTTACCCACCTTACAAGCATGTTTAACAGAAAGTCTGGTCAGGCTTCCACATGTGCAGAATTCATAGGGAAATTTATAATGTCCTCAGAATCCGTACAGAGAAAAATTTCCAGGAAGAAAAAGAAAATGGGTTAGGGAACATGCAGGCCTAGCAGTGGCATTGGGTACTGCAGGAGGACATTTAGTTGTGAAGGAATATATTTAGTCTTTGTTTATAATGCACAAATAAATTTTTTATTCATATTTTTTATATGAAGTTAGATTTTGGCAAGTGTGCCCTTCTTTCTGCTCCCACGTCTTCTATGATATCAGAATAGTAAAGATGTTACCTCAAAGCACAAAGATATTGGTAATGAAAAACTGGGAACAAAAACTAGGTCTCTAGGTGCGCTTGGTTTAATGCATTATTATTATGCTATGTATAGTAAATGGACTATATATCAACAATTTAGGCCCAAATACTGCAGGTATGAAACTCATCCACATAACATACATGTTCCATACATGAATATTGGAATGTTTGTATTCATCAACATTAAGATTTCTTTAAATCAAACTAAATCATCCTAACATCCTAACATTCTTTTCCAGACTACATATGACTGGATCTTAAAATAATTAAAATACTGTGATTTTTTTTGTTTTGAAATAGATCCTTAATTATGACAATGGATATTTATTAATCTTCCTAAAAATCCAAAACATCCCATTCAATGTAAGAATAAAACATTCCAGAAAACCAGTAAATTCTCTAGCTTTCTTGTAGGAGCAGTATTCATTCCACAACCACTGGAAGGCTCATCAGATTTATTCAATTCAAAGATGTACTTTTATCTAGATCTTCTAATTAAAAGAAGAATAAATCATTAATTCAGTTTCAGAAAGGCCTCAACTTGTTTTCAGTAGCACTACATATAGGAAAACTAAGAGCAAGCAGAAAAATTTCCATAACATCTTTGTCATGAGTGAAAATAATCTGATTTCTAAAGTGGTAAGATTATAAAATACTTTTTTGAGGTGGAGGCAGATTTATCAATGGTACTGATGCATACTAATTTATTATCCCCTTAACAGTTAAAATCTAGAAACTTTTTAAGAAAAAACATGTTTTGTTTAAAAGTTTACCTTCCTTCAAAAAAATTTCATTCTGCTTCTCCTTATTACACAGAAAAGTCTGGTGACTCAGTCTGACAGTCCTTATTAGTACAACACATTTGTTACTGTTTTCTTTTGATGTAATCTTCCTGAAAGGAGGAGGAACTGTATTTCTAACAGCAATCCAAGGCATGTTTTATAGGCATACAGCACAGAATTTATGCCTGAATATAATCTGAATCTCATCCATAACTCTGATTTGGCTGGGAGAACAAAGCATTTCATTGTGTATTCAATAATGGTTTCAGCAATCTTATTCACACATTCCTTCCTTTCTTAATCAACAGAAACTGACTGAATTTAAGATTCATGATGGGGGGATGGGGAAGAGCAGACAGGATGGGACAGGGAAACAATGCCAAAGCCTATATTTTTGAAATCACCACTTTTTTTGGAGCAAACCATAATCCCTCTTCTATTAAGAATCTCTTACTGCAACTCTTGTCAAACTATTTTGCACTGTGTCCTTTCCTAACGAACTTTGCTCTATACACTTTCTGCACCCTTTAGCTGGCACAGTGTTATGCTTTTGCCTCTATTGCTTCCACTTCAAACAGCTGAACTCTCTGGGGATCACAGTGCACAGTTTAGGAATCACTGTCTTGTGCAAAGGTTAAAGGTCAGAATGGACAATCTGAAAACCAGCAATTGGAAACTGTCAGAAAACTGCAGATGTTCTGTTCATTCTTTTGAATTGTGTTTTTCCTTGTGCACATTGTAAACAGAAATTAGGGCTGTAAAATAAAATCAAAGTGCACAAAGTTGTGATTCTTGATGCTGTACTTCGTAATGCTATCTAAAGCCAAGTCTATCCATTTATCATCTAACTTCTTAATTAGGTTTTAACATAATTACTTGTATCTTTAAAAATCCTGCATTCCTGAGGGGTGTGCATTAGGAATACTCAAAATGGCTGTTTTTATAAACCACACAGTTATAACAAAGCTATTCTTTCATTTGGAAGTATTTCTCAGCACTAGAGCTCAGTGAAGATGTTTAAAGCTTTTTGTGTATTATTTAAGTCACTTCTGCTAAGAAGTGGAAGAACACTCACCTGAACTTACGCATCAAACTTTGTTCTCAGATGCATCAATGTAACCTAAGACAGAATTTACCCATTCCTTATAAAGTTACTATAAACAGTATTTGTTGACACAATAAGGTCTACGACTATACAAGCCTTGCTAAGTTACAACATGTACTGTTAGTACACTACATTTTTTAAGCAGACTAACACCATCATATAATCACAGAATGGTTTGGGATGGAAGGGACCTTAAAGATCATCCAGTTCAAACCCCCTGCCATGGGCAGGGATACCTTCCACTAAATCAGGTTGCTCAGAGCCCCATCCAGCTTGGCCTTGAACACTGCCAGGTATGGGGCAGTCACAAATACTTCAAGCAACCTGTTCCAGTGCCTCACCACCCTCACAGTGAAGAACTTCTTCCTTGTATCTAATCTAAACCTACGCTCTTCCAGTTCAAAGACATTCCCCCTTGTCCTATCACTACATGCCCTTGTAATAAGCCCCTCTCCATATTTCATGTAGGCCCCCTTTAGGCACTGGAAGCTGCTCTAAGGCCTCCCCAGAGCCTTCTCCAGGCTGAACAAGCCCAACTCTCTCAGCCTGCCTTCACAGAAGAGGTGCTCTAGTGCTCCAATCATCAGCATTTGTTTAAAACAAATTACCTGGATAACAAAACATTCAAGATTGATACACAACAAATTTGAAACCAGTGCTTTTATTTTTTATTTTCAGGTCCGAAGTAGAGAAAACAAGCTTGTGTAAGCTTTCTTATCAGTATTACATGGCTGAAAGCTGCCAGCTGTTCACATGCCATATTAATAAATATGCCCAAATCATAAAGCTTTAACTGTATTTGCACATTGCTTTTATTACTAGACTGTTTTATTCATGTTGGCACAGGTAATCCATGCAACGTAGTTACTCACACCTCATAAACCACACTACATTCTGTTTCTGAAATAACTAGGAACTTAGGAAAAATAAATGCATCTAAAAGCAAGGGCACTTGTGGCATCAAGTCAGCATGTCAATATGTTATAAAACCTAGACTTCTAATATGATCACTGCAGGCAAGAAACCACTCATTTTCAAATTCTGATGTTTATAAATACTAAAGAAATTAAGATCTGCTACCAGGAGACAAGTACTACAAATAAATGTTAGGGTGCCCAGCAGTAGACACTAATGAGTGTATTCAGTGTGGTGGACATTCACATTATTAAACATAAATACAAATAGTCTTTAACAAAACATTTCATCAAAAGTACTGACCACTGAAGGACCAAAAGAAAATATTTTTTCCTTGTTTTGAATTGATTTTAGAAACGTGTAATGTGTAAACCCAATGTAGTAAAAATTAACTTCTAAAAAGAAAAAAAAAATAATAAGAGTGGGTTTTTTTTCAGGTAATAAAAGCAGTCTTCTTTGGAAACATTTCGTTTACCCTGTTCCTCAAAAAGAACAGAAGAAAAAGCATTAAGACCATTTTTGCAGCATTTGACTGAAAAGTTATTGAACATTTTTGTAATTAGATAAAAGACTGGTATTTTTATTTGGTCATTCAGGAGTACAGTATCTTTATGATGTAAAACCTGACCTTAATTTGAATGAAAAGAAATATTTAGAGGAACTTAGAACTTGTCCCTGGCATCTATTATGAGACCTAAAACATAAACAAGTATACATTATTCATCTTGCATATTTTTGTACAGAGTGTACATTCAGTGATAGTTGAAAGGCCCTATTCTGAATTACATATATCTATGCATCTGTCCCCCTCCACACAAAGGTGACATGTGGCAAAAGAGTGTCAGCAGTTATGTGGTATTCTACCGCTGTGAAAGTCAAAATACTACATTATTCTTCACAAATTGCTCGTTCAGATATGTGCAAAAATTGTATCTTAATATAGATATCAAGGGCAGGTAAGTGGATTCCCTATTTTTGGACCATATTATGAAGCAGCACAAGTCAAAACAGGAAATTTATTACATGATAATCCTCAGGGTATCTCTGTTCTTCATTCAGAGATACCAGTGTACCTCATATAGTGATATGTAAACTAGCTTTAATCTCACTTGCTCAGACACCAGCTGGAGTCAAGGCATGTATTACAATGCAGGTTATCTGCCCAAGGAAATTTTCAGGACTCTCTCAAGCTAGTACGGTTCCCATTGAAGTCAGTGCTGCTGCATTTTCACTGTTGCCACTCTGCAAGCTAGCTCAGCTATGTTTACAGACATTGCATTCACCTTTCTGCTGTACTGACTTCAAATTTACTAGATTGGATCCTGTATTTCCCTTGCTCACCCCTTCTGTAAGTATTCATATTATCTCTCTGGGCTGTACGCTTGTAAGTTTACTTTGCTTACAAGCTTACAAGTAGCTTGCAAGCTACTTGTGCCCTAATTTCTTGCTTCAAGCCCTTTCCCTGACTGCAGTCAGTCACCCTAGCTATTACCCTCTAAACCCCTCTGCCCCACCCCAACTATCTAACATGTCAGCTTAGTGAAACTGGCCTTACCTAGCTATTCCCCCTCCTCTGCCATCAGCTTCACTAAGGGCTTCCAGTCTCCTCAATGTGTCATCTTTTCACACTCAACCAGGGGCCCCCAGAGCCCCTACATTCTGGCTGCCACAAGTGCTCTCCCTTCTCTGATCTAAGCCCCCCTTCCCCTGCCCACACTAAGATTCTTGCATCCCACACCCCTGTCCACTTCAGCAGCTCGCAGGCTGACCTGGATTACTTCAGCTGGCAATCTGGGCTCCTGTGTGAACATGAAGAAGAGACAGTCCCAGGTGTGCTGCCTACCACCATCTCCTTACAGACTGTACCCCTGCCTAAGCTGCAGACCTCCATCTCTGGTCATCTCCTAAAATGCTTCCTTTACACCACCAGTGAAGAGAGAGCTTTTAGGACTTTGAGGGGGAAGGTGGAGAGAGACACACATATACAGACATGCAGATTAAAATTAATGAAATTTCACACATGACATTCTGAGGCATCACAAGTCTTAGCATTTTGTGTCCACCCAAGGAGCCTGACTCCCTGTTTGATGCTGGTAGTCAGAGACTAGTCCTAGTCAGTGGATAACACAGAAATCGTCAATGCAGTCTTAATATATAAAATACTGATGTAAATTTTCTTACATAACAGAGAATAATAAACAGCATTTTGTTGAATTACATCCAAAAAATTAAAAGGAAATCTGGAATTGTCTCACTGTTATGAAAAGGTATTCAATGAAGTCAAATATGAGTGAAAAAAATACTTCCATGATTACAATTTATTCCTCTAGAGAATACTATGAGCTAGATCTTTGGATTCTGTAATCAATGGAACCATATTCACACCAGCCCAGCACCAACTGAAAACAGAAAATTTGCTTGCTATATTAAAAAAAGGGCTTTGCATATAATGTACTAGTGGTTTAGAATAATTCATGCACACAAAAATCTAACCCTGTAGCACTCAGATCAGATCACTGCTAAGATCAGTGAGAACTAAGATACCAAGATACCCACTGAATAAATTACAGGTCATACATATCAAAACTGCCACAGGCAGTTCAGGTTGTTTTTGTCCAAGATGCAGACTGCTTGCAACTAACATAACTCTCATATTAGAGCTCCAAATTTCTTTTATTCCGCCCCCAAGCTTTGGATAGCGCTTCGTCCCTGAAAAGACTCAACCATTTCCTTAAAATGGGCATTAGCCATAGGAGGGAAAAGGCAGACAATGCTCTGCAATTTCTTCTTACTCAAAAAAAGTAAAATAGGGTGTAGATGGCACCAGAATCTGGCCCATAGAATGCATCCTCAGCCTCAGAAACACTAATTCAAAATTAGTGAATTCAAAATGCTGCGAGCTGTCAATACACACATCATAATTCTCACTTAAAGAAATAAATAAAACTTGAGTAGTGATCAGCCTTTCCATTTTAACTTAGACTGCTATCTCCAATACAAAAGTCATTGATATTTAGAATTCAAAATTCAGAAGTATTATCAGTAGTACAAGTATTGCTCTTTAACAAAAAAAAAAAAAAAAAAATTTTAAATAACTGTTCTGTTCGGACAACTTCAAAGTTGTTCCTAAAGTATTAGAAAAGACGATTTTATGGTTATCCTCACTGTCAGATACTATCTACTGTTTTACAGTGGCAAATAACTACAACAATTCAGGATGTGTCACATTTAAACCAGTAAAAGTGATGAAGAGTGGGTGTCCATTACGCTCCCTTAGGAATTTTTAATCAACATTAATTTACTATAGGGAAAAAAGCAAAAGAAAAGATGCCCTTTTCCTAACTATATGGGACACAGTAGAGAACTTTTGCAAGCTATCTCCCACTTCCTAACTGTGCTAGATGGGTGCTTGTCTTCTGTGTTCATCAACATGAAGGTCCATACATAGATTCCTACTTCCCATTGATATCAGTGGGAATTAGAAACCAAAGCGACAGGAAAGGAAAACTGGTTTTGAATTAAAAGCTGGCCTTTCCAGCCAGTTCTATTCCATTCAATGCAGAAGTAATTTGGAGAAAGTCAGTTGTCCTTTTCCATGAGGATTTGAAAATGAACTCATCTATTGTGCATGTATAAGCCAAGTGCTAGTAAGATGGACCCAACGTGCTTTTCTCAGTCTTACTGGGCTATGGAAGGCATTATTCTGTTTCCACTTTATTTTCAAACTAAGTTATGGTTTATCTCCTAGGCTTCTGAACTACATATGGATTTCAAGGCAGAATTCGTATTTGTAAAGAATCTAAAATGTTTGATGCTATGAGGTGGCACCACAACATAATGGAATAGCACTCACTTTTCATAGAGGAAACCCTAATCTATTTATTTCCGTTGGCATCCTATGGCCTTTGCTTCTACAGATTATTGTACATGTGGCACTTACTCATTCTTGTTATGAAAGAAAATGACATTACAAAAGGTCTTTTCCAGTTGTTCTTAAACATTAGGTGTGTGGTCTAAGGAATAAAACTGCTGTGGGTAATAAATTTGAAATTGTATTTGCATATTACTTTTTATATTCCAGTTTTTAGTTAATTTCATTATTTTTCCCCAACTGTTGCTCTAGTTCATATGCTTTAATTGTTCATTCAGTAGGTTTCTGTAGGAACCTTCCAAAAGCATGTCCTGCTTTTACAAAAGAGGTTAAAGTTAAACTTCAGAAGCATCAACTTCCTAGATTTTACCAAAAGAAATGCTAGCCATGGTTATTAACTTTATAACTGCCCAGTTAGCCATCTGGGTTTTTTTCAGCATTACTGACTACCAGCTCCTCTTCATTTAAACATTGATGGCATGGGCATGCTTCTTGCACAGTGGCTTGTCCTTCTTGGAGTAGAATGGCTGACCTTCCAAATTCACATGGCATACCTAGAATTAATAATAAATACAATCAGGAATTATTAAAAAAAAAAAAAAGAAAAAAAGAGAGAGAGAAAGACATGATTATTACAACTGTATTTCTCTTCTGCCTACACATTTCTTTGGGAGAAGTGCATCTGATTCCAGGATCAAAGTGCATGCCTTGGTAGTTTTCCTACTCCATGTTGAGGTTAGGCTCTGGTTTGCATCTGCTCTTCTTCTGCTCTCTCTCTACTTTCTTGCCATCACTAACCACTAAATTCACTATTAAAAAAGGGCACACAACCCCTTGGCAGCTCCAGCATGTCCCAGCAGTGTTTGTGGAGACTGTCAAAGGAGAGTGGAACACTCAAGCACATGCAGCTAGCTCATCTAAGACCTAGCTTCTTATCTTTTCATGTATGATTTTTCAAAAGCTCTGGTTAGGTGCCATGGTCCCAGAGGTAGCATCCTTCAATGGTACCATTAGATACTCATTCCTGTTATTACTTTGTCTTGGTATAGGTGCTTATGTGATCAAGAAGCGAGTCATTTGGACATCCGGTATCACTCAAAACTATTTACTAATTCTTACCAGGTTATTCTTGAACCGATAGAATTCTCTGCCTGGCTGCTGAAATGCTGGTGTTGACATAACAAAGCACTTGAGAATGCATGGCCCAGGCACGGCAGCCCAGGTTTAGATAAGCTTAAACAGCCCTTGAATTGTATAGGTATCTACACAGGGTAGTGCAACACCGCTTGCAAGGTCAGAGTTGACTAGAACCACTTAAGAAAGTCCATAAATCAGAAACTAGGAATAAGAATAAATGTTGTGCATAATGCTTATGGCAGGCTTAAGACCAGTGAGGGACAACATCAGTGATGTGCTTCTGCAAGTGGAAGAAAAATCACGTGAAAAGATACGGGGATAGCATGCTAGAAATTAAGAGTTATGTGTTTATTTGCATTTGACTTAACCCACTGAAAGAAATTAAGTTAGTGCCTAACAAATGCTGTGAGAACTGCATTAACAAAACTATCGCCTCCAAAGAAAATTGGGTTGCCAATTTAAATAAATACATAAGAATGCAGTTAAATGAACTGACAAAAAAGAACACGGAATACTCAGAGAAAATGTCTAAGTGACTAATAGCTGTTAATTTGGTAAGGAAACTCACTGTCTTAGTATTCCTTTCTATGTTAGAGTTCACAGGAATTTTTTCTGTCACTCACTTCCATGTACCTTAAGAGACCAGTAGCTGGTTTAGCTTTAGAGATTTATAAACATTTTTATACTTTCGATTCTTGAACCTAAATTTTAAAGTTAACCAACATTAG
This sequence comes from Pezoporus occidentalis, assembly GCF_034315485.1. Classification (NCBI taxonomy): domain Eukaryota; kingdom Metazoa; phylum Chordata; class Aves; order Psittaciformes; family Psittacidae; genus Pezoporus; species Pezoporus occidentalis. The sequence goes on along the minus strand of NW_026913900.1, from coordinate 206,472 downwards.
AAATTGTCATTGTCATTTCTGATGTGGCCAGCATACTATTTTTAGTTAATTAGAGGCTCTAGATACTATTACCTTAGGAATGATACATTGCAGAGTAGCACAGCTGTGTTAGAACCATATGAAGAGTACTGTTTATCATATGGATTTTACTATTTTGTGTGCAGAGTGTGGGAATTTGGCCACACTACATAGCTGTACATACACCACAGATTGATGAGTTTGACCAACTTCTATGCTAATTACTATTCATTCTCACTAAGCAGACTTCTTTTTACAAGTTTCAACAAGCATTTTGCATGGAAATACGAACTGCATTGCTTTGTAAGTAAAATTGTGGCTATACTGTTGGGTATGGTGTTAATTTATTTTAAATCCTGCTTTATCTTTATTTGGTAAACATTGGAAAGAGTAACAGCAATACTGGTATATATTACTGTATGAACTCTCTAAAACTAGATGATTTATTAGAAAGCACTCAGTTGTGATGGTCAAATATAATAATTCTAGTAAAAGTTTATGGAGGACAAAACGATTCCCATCCTCCATCTGCAAGGAAAAAATGAAATTCAATCCCTCTGCATTCTTAGTCATATGTTAGTCATTCTTGCTTTCAGGTCTTCTGATGTTACTTCACAATTTATGAGTGTAAAGAAATGAGATAGTATTTGGTATAGAACCCACAGCACAAATGAAGCAGGTATCATGCCAAGTGTGTCCAAGTGCTTCAATGAATTTATCTCCAGCTTCAACAGGAAAATCACAGCCATGGCATTTTGTGCTGAACAAAGCAATATAATCTAAAATAAAACAAAAAGCAAACTTAGAACAAGCTCTTAACATAATTGTATTAAATCCAAGAGAAATAGAAAGTTTCCAGAGGATCATTTTTTTCTTGTTTTTGCTCAATTTCTTCCTACATTCACTGAAACACACTGAAATCTGTTTCTTTTCTTTCATTACTTAAATACTAACTCAGTGCAAAACCCCACATCACCATGACAGCTGTCATCACAAGCACTGGAAACAAAAAAAAAAAAATCATGAAATACAAAATTATGTTTCTCCCAGTTTTAATGTATGTGGAAGCTATTAATAAGGGCAAATATAGTCATAGAAAACACAATTTAATGGCCAGTGATGTTACCTTAAGGGTGGTCTAGAAGCATAATTTAAGTTTCTATGACTGGATTTATATTCTCTCTGCAATGAGAGAGAATAGTGTGGAAACCCCATACTGGCTGGTTAATACATCTTTACTTTGAACATCAACTGCAGTCTGAAAGATTTGGCATTGAAAAAGATTAGCAGAAATTCAAAAGGTATATGGAATTCGTGAGTCACTAGAGGTTATGGCAAACCCTCTGATTCTAATGGGTAGGTGCCAAGTCAGTCATGCTGTATGGTTTTCATTCTTCACTAAGAGTTACTTTGATTTGTAAAATTTGATTTGCACAACCATAAGGAAGGACTCTCCAGAGAGGAAGAGGCCAGAAGCTCATTAGATAGACAACACAGGGCTAACAGTGGGAATATCACTTAAACCTTAACCTGCTTCCTGACCATGTCATGCAACTCATTTGCATGGCAAGCGCCATTTATTAAACTATATTACCCTTTCCATAGTTTGGAAGGCTCTTCCTTTCTTAGTTGGCAAGAAGCAGTTCATTTGTTGCAACACTCGGAAAACAAAATCTGCACTACCGTGTGTTGCACATCTAACAGAGCTATCTTTTCATATATGTTGGTTGATCAGTTTTAGGGTGAAAGAGCAGTACCAGAAGTCATAATTCAAGCAACTTTAGTAGAGAGAATGTGGGCAGCAACCCACACATACTGTCTAGAAGTGCTACTGGAATCCTAAAAGAAGAATTTTTCACCCAATCACATGTAGTTTTCTGGTAAGCAGACTCTACCAGGACAGGGAGGGGGAGAGGGGGTAAAGCGCAGGGAGAGAAGTGGAAGGTAAGTATCATAATATGTGAGGGGGAGAAATGAGGTAAGCATTCTGTGACATAGAGGTAAAAGACCAGTGGCTCTGCCAGTCTGTCATGTAAAGTGGAGAACACGAGGGAAACACTTGTATATGCGGAAAATGGAAACAAAATCCATGCTGGATGGGTAACTGATTTTATTTTGTTCAGCTGCTTTATTCTTATGTTGCTTCCATAAAACATGATGCACATGATTACTGAGCAGAACTGTCCAGTTTGCCATACCTTTCTCACAGTAAGGTTCTCCATCCTCCATGTGAAAGAGGCTATTCCCAAACGGCATCTTACAAGCTGCACAGACAAAGCAACTTGTGTGCCAAGTCTGTCTTAGGGCATGCATCACTTCCTGTAAAGCAAACAAACAAACAAATCTCCAGTGGAATAGCATGTCCTGTAACTACCTACTGGAGAACAAAGAGAGGGCAGAGATGCTCTAAATTTTTCCCAATTCTCCCCCTCGAAAGAAGTATGACAGAAATTGGGCTCCTTTGGAGAAAAAGAGGAAATAGGACTGCAAACTTTCTGGAACAACATATTTGCCAAAATGAAACAACATAGTTCAGCCAGCTGTTTGTATCAACATGCTCAATCATTGTTGCAGGAGAGATTCTGCACAAAGATTCTGATTATTTTCTCCTTTGTTTTGACATGACTAGTATGAACTCTTCAATGCAAGAGTATGATTTGTTAAATAAATTTTAAAGCGTCATTTTCTTTCTGAGACCAAGAAATACATGGAGGTGATAATATTTTAATTCTGATGTTTCAAAGTAACTTACATTATGTACTAATTTTTGTAAGCTGCTCAGAAGAATGCTTCACAAACTAATGTGAAAATCTAAAAAAAAAAAATCTGAAAAATAGGTTCTTAGATTTTAATGTATGTGATCAGTGGAAATGAGTCTGTGTTGTCTGTTCCTAGGCCACGTGCTCAGCACAGGAAAACAAATTCTGTGCAACTGATGTTCTCTTCAACTGACTATCCAGATTTTTATCAGCTTCTTTCTTTTATCCAGTATAGATCAATGTCTATTACTGACTGCTTCATTACTATCTTGTCACACAGAAGCCCTCCAAGTCCAAAACCTCCTGTACTAAGCTCTGCTAACTTCTCAGTCTTACTTGTACCCAAGATGTTGTTCGACAATATATCTCTGCCAAACAGTCCAGGTGCAAATTAATTTAACTTCATTAACTTTAGTGAAACAGCATAGATTTACACCAGCTGAGAATCTAGATCCTGTTTTACATTGCTTCCAGCTATATACCTAGACTCTTATTCTCTTCTAAAGATTATTTTTAATCTCCATTGGCTATGACAAAAGGGACTGAAGTCCTCTTCCATTGAGTGAATAGACAAAATAGTCTAATTTATGTTTGCCATATATCTCATTAGAGAACCACCATTTGAGATTCATTAACTTCTGTTACTATTTGCAAACAACTATCCCTGATAAATAGGTTTGGATCCATTTATGAACCTCACTGAGCTAAGAAGCAAAAAACAGATTGAGAAATCTTATTACTATAAATAGAGGCAGCTGGCATCTTTGCTATTTTCCTGATGAAAATCCATAATGGGGAACTGATTTGTGCCAGCATTAATTAGGTAAGTTAAGTCAGTACTTTGCTGTAAAATTACTGCTGCAGCAGCAAACAAGAGTTGGTTGGAGCCAGAGCTTCACCATAGATGTCTGATGCTGCCATGCCTAATTGGCCATTGCAGAGAAAAGCATCTAGTTTGTCAATGCTAACATTTAGACATGTCAAAAGGTGACAGCTAAACAGTGAAAAAACACTGTGGTACTACTTGCTTCCTTGTTTAAGAGAATCATGTCATATATTCTCTATAACTGCAGGCATAACTACCTTGCTAAAATTATTTTATGGTATTCCAACCTCATCACCATCTAACGTATATGTGTAGCAAATTTACTTGTACCTAAGCATGAGTACATTAAGACAAAATAGGCACCTAGTTTTGCCTTTCTGGAATTCAGATCTTTGTATCTATTCTGGATTTTCTTAACTATAAGAAGTCAATAGAATTCCTCTTAGCAGATGTGTTGCTAGCTGCCAGTGAGGTGCAGCAAGAGCAATGGGCCTCTTCCTAAAGATCACTGACTATTCCATTGGAATTTAGACTAAGTCCTGTGTAAGAAAAAAATACAACAAACCAACCGAGTTCAAGTCTCTTACTATAAACATAAGGAAAAGATAGAAAAAAGTAACTATGTATCAGATAGTGAGGAACTATCCAGGAAGTGTTACTTATTTTACACTCAGTGAGATGGTAGCTGGATTACATATTCTGTCTAAAGAGTTGAATACGGTACAGAAATATCCAAGATTTTGGATAGATAAAAATTACTATAAAATAGTATGTTTTTCATTCTGAAATAATCAAAAGGCTGGGAAATTATTATTAAATGGGGGAAATAATTAAATATCTACATTCACTACTTACAGTCTAAACTACTTCATTATTTCAATGAATGATGCAGTTGGAGAAAGGGTTAAGCTTGTTCTCTTACCCCCATGATCTTAGTGTGGCATCTGGCACAGGTCGGTGCAAAGAACTGTTCATAACAGCGCTCACAGTACACACTATTCTGCTCTTCCACAAAGCACATATCAGCCAAGGATGTCTTGCAGTAAGCACAGTTGAATTCTTCTGGGTGCCAAGAGCGACCCATGGCTACCAGGAAAGGACCCCTGTAAACAATTGTAATTATCTCAATAGATAAAAAAAAGCATTGAATGACCCTGATAACAAACCCACTTTGTTAGACATCACATACACAGCATTCTACTTAAACCATGAAAGTGCATTAAAATAAGATCCAGAAGCCTGAACAGAAATGGTCTTTTTCAAGATCATTACTCACGCACTTTGCCAATTGGTTAAAATCTTTCATTATTGTTTAGTCATATCTATTGGATTTAACAGACAACTGTGAGAAAAATCATCATTTTCCTATCTCCATAGCTCTAAGTGGCCTTTGTAAAGAACTGCAAAGACAATAGGAAAAGGCCAAGGGTTGTAACACAGAAGATAATGCTACTATTTGAAAGCATGAAAAAGTAGGCAAGTTTCCAAACAAAAACACCCACATCTCACAATAGTTCCTCAAGTCTCCTTCTCCTGCCTTCTTCTCATCTGAGAGAGCACTGCATGTGGCATATTCAAGAAATGTCAAACTACCAGATGACAGCTTGCTGTTTCATTATACTGAAGACACATTAAATTCATTTTGGTGATTTACTCTTGATTGTATTTAGGTATAGTGATTATTCCTGGAATCTTTCAATTTCAGGATATATGAAGGGCAATAATCAGCAATTCCACACCACCAAACCAGCTCCTTTTAGTGGGGGGAGACTATCATTAAACATGGATTACTTAAAGTTGGTTAGCAGTCCACAGGGTAACAATGGGCAATGGTCCAGCAGAATGAACTGGGAAAGGAGAAGGGAGAAGCATTCTATGAATCACTGGTAATAGAGTGTAGGCATTATCTTTTTCCAGACAGAAAAGCAACAATTACACTTGGCTGCTGTTCCAAAATGATGTCTTCTTCCCTTTCTCTCCATTATCCTCCCCTCAGCCCCCAAACTCTCCCAATGAAGCTATATGTACTTCCTTCAAAGGGTACCTTAGGACAAAAAACTTGTTTAAAAAACAAACAGCAATCTGCCACAGAATTCAAGAAACAAACAATTAGCATGTATAACTTTGCAATGATAAAAAGTGAACCACAGAATAGCAAAATGAGCTCTGGAAATGTTAAATTAATGAAGCAGAAAACAGACATCCCTGCTGGGCAATTTAACTGAGTCTTAGGCTCTGGTACTGTATATTAATATACAATATCCAGTGTCTCTGATTTATTTCTTTTTCTGCTTCATCCCTTTTCAAAACCTCATGACCTTACCGAATTATACTGTTACAGTGCCCACAGAGAGGAGTTCGGCTGCTGGCTGCAAAACGCTCAGCCCTCTGAACTGTTCCTCTAGCAGGAGCTTGGGAAGAAGTTGAAACTGGAGATGGGTAAGCAGAAGTTGAGGCAGGAGATGGTACGGGAGCACCCCTTGGTAGGATGTGCTTTGTGACAGTGGTGGTGGTTTTTCCAGGTGCAAATTTCTGGGAAAAGGACTCATCTGTTACCCAGGGAGGGCGACTTGCAGGCTCAGCGTTGGCAGGGGTGTAGGAATGAACTGGTGCCGGCGCTGTTTTAAGTATCCCAAAAGAAAGCAAGAAGTATTTTAAAGTCTTTTCTTTTGATGGCAAAACAGCAACACTTACCAGATGTACTCATAAAAAAGTGACACATAAAAAAATAAAAGCTTCAGGTGACATTTAATTATGGTCTTTCCCATACTGCTCCTTAATTCTGGACTGAGGCCAAGGACATCAGCACAGTCACTGACTTCTAATCTACATGCATTACAGAAGTCATTATCTGCTGGCTTTTACAGATTTTATGGAGATCATTTTTAAGGACATATCTTCATTTTCTGGTAGGAATGGATATGACAATTCTGTGATAATTTCAAAGACTGCCATATAATCTATTTAAGACAAGTTAAAAATAGAAACACCAGATCATATAATAAAATTTCAGACGGAATTCCTCACAATTTTCAATAAAAAGTTATGCTTGAATTTTGATCTTGTTCTATTCATTAAAATGCAGCATTTGCCACAGATGTCACCAAACACAGGCTCACCAAGGAACACAGAGACAGAGAGCACTAGAAACAATACTGAGGGAGCTAGTTCAGCTCACATGACCAGCAAGACAAAGCCAAGAGCACTTAGAGGAAGGCCTGATTTGTGGTTATGACTGATCACTGTTCAGTTCTTCACTTTCCCACAGACTTCCTGTATAACTTCAAGCAAAGCGTAGTATCTCTGTGCTTCAGTTCCTATGTATAAAATGGAAATATTACACTTCCTTTCTTCCACCTTTTGACTATCACATGAAATCTTAGTGCAGACTACCTCTGTGTTTGTATGCACCAGGCTCTAATCTTGGGTGGAGCTTTATCACAAAAAATAAGCAGAAGCTAGAGCCTGCGCATAGCAAAAAGCTTTCCCATTGCCCATCTCTTTTCAAAATGTCAGATCTTGTACTGACTAAAGTCACTGCCCAAGAAACTGCCTCGCTTTGCCGAGTACAGGAGCACTAAATGCAGTTTGCCCTTTGCAAGGAAAACAAAGTGAATGATGGTTTGTGTGAGAAGGAACAGAAGCTTGGAAAGAGCATAGATTTGGGAACAGAAGTCAGTTCTGCAGTCTAGTTAAATACCCTGCGCCTTGTAGATCACAATGCCAATAAAATGATGATCAAATACAACGTTTACAGTTTTAAGGAGCTTGCAGGTATAAAGGTTCTGAGTGTAACATGGATCTTTCTGCATAATTAAATGGTAAGAAGATTGTTCTACTTAACACTCCTCCCTTAGCCCACACCCATCCACACAGAATACTGATTACTGGCAATTAAAGGTACTTAAATTGCATATATATCAATCCACTGTGATCACCCCAGTGATCTCTGATTTTTTTACTGAGTTCGGAGTTGAAGCTAATGAATCTTTTGATAAAATTTTCTTGTGCTACACTATCAACAAAATTTCTGCTTCATAAAACTCTATCCCACCTTAGCTTCAGGCTTCTTTTTTAACTTCGGTATGGTAAACAGTGTTTAAAGATTTCAGAACTCAGTTTATATGCAATCTCTTTAAATCCTGAGGCTGTTGCTATTTATGTATTAAGGTATTAAGCTATTAAGCTAGGCAAAATTAGAAGGCAATATTTCATCTCTAATTGGTGAGTTCAAAAGGCTCCCACCTATGAGGCTCTCTAATTAAATAAGGTGACTTCTAGCTCACTCAGTTTTGTGAAAGGATTCTCCCTCTCCCAAGAGCCAATTCTTGTTCATGCAAAGAACAGCAGTGTATCCCACAGGGGCCTAACAAAATGGTGAGATGTTCGAACCCAGAGTTCCAGAAGTGAAGAACAAATCCAGTCCAGGTACCATTTTTAGGATACCTTTTTCTACGACTGTCTTTCATAAATGCTTACAACCTCTTAGCTTTTCACTTTTTCTCCCTTAATCTCACAATGACGGTGTTTTATTTTTCCAGTTAGTTTATTCCAACCAGTGTAGACAGCATATGATTCATCTGGGTTTGGATTAATCTAGACTCCTTTGAAGGATAAACACTGGGGAAGTGCTTATTCTCTCTACCCTATATTTCTTTTTACTCTATCTTTTCTACTTGCTGCAGTAAAATAAAGCAGAATTATTTTTTTTTTTCCAGTTGCTGAAAGAAGATACCAGGGGAATTATTGCAAAATACAAATATTGGGTGTTTGTAACTGCTCCGAGTTCTCTTTTCAGCTATTCTAATTTGCTTTCACAGGCTGGATTTATTACAACGTATTTCCTCCCCATGAACAGGCAGGAATTACTGTTATTTAAAATAGTGTCATTGCAGTGTATTAGAAGGGTTCCAGTAACTTGGAGATTTTAGCTATTGTTGTTAAGAAGGAGTTGTTATTATAGAATCACAGAATAGTTAGGGTTGGAAAGGACCTTAAGATCATCAAGTTCCAACCCCCCTGCCATGGGCAGGGACACCTCCCGCTAAACCATGTCACCCAAGGATCTGTCCAACCTGGCCTTGAACACTGCCAGGGATGGAGCATTCACAACTTCCCTGGGAAGTTCTATTATCTTAGAGTTATAACAGTAAGCTTATTCGAACAACTCTCATCTTAGTAACTTCTGCCATACAAATTCACCTTGTATGTTTGTGTATTTCAAAGTCTTCCAACATACATGCAGCAGATAAAAAGGTGCTATTTGCTGTTAAACTGTACTAAGATTCAGTATATAAGAGATAATCAAAATATCAGTACTGTGTGAGCTGACCCTTGACTGTTCAAAAATGAATACTTACAACAATTCTGTAACCCAGCCTCTATCACCTTGTTTCACTCAGTCCTCAGACTCTCTTCGAGTAGGAGAGAAAGAATGGGACTATTGTTATCTTGAGAGAATGGCAGAAGAGGTTTCTCTTAACAGCAGTAGGAGCAAGCAAATTCCTTGCTTCTGGGAAATCTGGAATTCTCCCCATCAGCTCTTCATTTGTGGTCAATGGATATCTTCCCTCCACAAAAGGTGTGTACCAAAGATGCATTTGATAAAGAGTCATATAATCTAATACTTTAGTCTTACATAATAGCTCACACTGTGAAAACAATTTCCCTTTTCTGTTTTCCTCTGATAGTAAAACACGTAATGGTTATTTGTAATTTTCCAGTAACAAATATAATTCATAATCACAACTGATTTTGCTTGTTCTATGCTTACTGGCCACATCCTTGAAGACCCAAATTTTCCTATATACTGTTCCAGTACATAGTAGATGACGGATACAACGGATAACACAACATGGAAGTTCAGATTAGATATAAGGTAGAAGTCCTTTCCTGTGAGGGTAGTGAGGCACTGGAACAGGTTGCCCAAATATGTGGCAAATGCTTCATCCCTGGTAGTGTTCAAGGCCAGGTTGGACAGAGCCTTGGGAGACATGGTCTACTTTGAGGTGTCCCTGCCCATGGCAGGGGTGTTGCAACTGGATGATCTTAAGGTCCTTTCCAACTCTAACCATTCTATGATTCTATGTCCTCTATATTCATATTTAGAAGAATTTAAAATGGAAGATGGTATGTAACTTGCTGTTTTAGTTTTAAAGGTGCTCAGGATTGAGTGAAAAGTTCATTTGAGATCTGTGGGAATTTTTCTACCAATTTCTAAAAGAGCAGATTAGGCCTTTACACTTGAGCACTTCTACATACATGAGTAGCCCTATTAGGGCTTGGGATTTAAAAGGAAAGATTTGCTTTCTTACTTTCAGGTATCATGTTACTTCGTAGTATAATTCTGGCGTTTGAGTTGCTTGGACTGTATGAAAGCACTATTCTAGGCTTGGAAAGCATACAAGAAAGGAAACACAAGTATTTTTCTGCCATCTAGTGGACCTTGTTCAGAAAAGAAGTATGCTCCTTTTAAAAACGAGTTCTGAAGGGAAAAGAATTTGGAGTTCAGATTTTTCCCTGTAGGAAGAAAACAAAGATTTTTAGCAGCAGCCAATTCCTACTGCATTAGGTTAGTCAAAGTAGCACTCTTTCTTTGCTTTAAAGTGTAGATTACTCAGATCTAAGTGAGATACTTACCAATGTAATTTTGAGATTGTTTTCAGTATAAACAAAATTTAGCCCCATTTATTTATTTATTTTCAAACTGACACAGATTAAAATAGTCCTGTAAATTCTCTTAGTGATTGATTCAGGTTTCTGGATATTGCATGTATGAGACTGCTGCTGCATGTTTTAATCTGGAAGTTGCTGGTCCACTTTTTTATGGGAAACCAGTCATTTCATTCCCATCAACTCTGATAGCTAGGATAAAGTCATTCCTCTTCTAAATTCTATGTTGCAAACCCTTAATCTCCACTATTTCGGACTTTTCACACAGTAGATTTAGAAAAATAGAAGTCTAAGAAATTATTTGATAAGTGAGAGTATAGTTATTGCAAAAGCCTGAGGTTGTATTCAGGTTGGAAGAAAAATAGGTATTTTGTGATCTCATTTATCAATTTGAGAACAGTTGGTCTCTCAGATTGAGGCTGAATTTTATGCTGCTGGACAGAATTTATGTGCATTGACAAGGCTGAGTGAGGAAGTTTTATAACTGTCTTGATGGCTTGTTTCAAAGTACTATTGAACTTTCCCATCTGTGACAGGAAATGTCGTTTCCTCCATTTCTTCCCAAGTGACAATTTCCTGTTTGCTCAGGACTGCAACTGCATCTGGGGCCAGCTCACCTTCCAAAACAATGAAATGCTGCTACATCAAATATATAAAACTTTAAAAATGTACAAGAAAACCCAAACATCTTCAATAAAATTCTTGTATGTAATGTCTTTTATACCTGAATAATTTTGGGGTTCAATTCCAAAGGTATTTTAGAATCAAATCCTTTACTGGATATTTCAAAGTCTTGAACAATATAGGGAGACTTACTGTTTCTTTCTCTGCCAATCTTAATGCTATTTGAATTTTGTCTTTGTAATATATCACATCAGGTATTATTCTGAATTTTCTCCTGCCCTCTAAAGTACACTATATCCTTGCAGTGCCTGCAAAATAAGAATGTTCCACATGCAGTCAGACAATATGTGCAGCTGAAGTAAATTTGCTGTATAAATAGTGACACAGAACAGTTTCCATACTGTGTACTTTAGGCCTTTATTGGCAGTAGGGCTCAAAACCAGCAATATAAGGAATTGCAAAGAAGACACCCCACACAGGAGAGAACAAAAACATTGCCTCTTATTCCAAGTCTAATTCAACAGCCAGCTTTTTCTTTAGCAGATACAGCTACTAATTTGATACAGCTACAGATTAATTTCTGTGGCAGGTTTGCATATTGAGAACTGGAGTTTATAATTCCCCCAAATGAGCATTGGGCTTTGTAGCAATCAGTGTATTTTGGAGAGAGTCTGACATGCCACAGTTTGCTCTGTTCTGCGTTATGGAAATAAACCCTGTCTTCATCTTTCCTTCTTTTGCAAGACAAAAATAATTAATATTTGCCTTCAGTGAGAACATGGTATATGCCGACACACTTAACCAAAAGCAAATGAGAAGCTGAAATTTGTATTTACTTTGAGACCCTTAAACAGCTCATGATAACTCTGAACTGGCTTTTCCACCTTTATATCTCAAATACAAAAATCAAGCAATTAATCTTTCTGTCTGCTTTACGTCTGAGTAAAATTTCTGCATTGGTTTCATTTCAGTAGATCCAGAGATAGAACATTACAGAAGACAGAGTTTAAGCTTGTTAGAATTCTTGGCCGTTTCATATTTACTTGACAATCAAGATATAAATCAACATTTTAATTCTTTTGCTAAGATCAGGAGAAGCTTAATTTGAAACAGAACTGCATTTAGACTTATATTGCTGCCTCATTTAATTTGTTCATTTTGAGGGTTCACATTTGGTCATCAATGGTTTTAGTTCACTCTGTTGGTAACACATTAATACAAGGGGAATTTAAATAACATCAAGGAGTATATTTTCCACATGTATGAATAATCAAATATATTCCTTCATAAACTAGGTATGTGGGAAATAGAAGCATAGCATATGAAATACCTTAATAGGTCGATCTTTATATCAACTATAAGCCTGAGTTTGAGAAGTTCAGTGTGTGGCCCTGTCTATTTTGCAAATATATCCTACTCAAGCTACCTTTACTTATTTCCTACCTGAGTTGTGCATTCTTAAGCTGTTTTAGCAACTTTGAAGTGTAACTGGGCTCCCAACTGGGCACACTAGGTTATTTTACAAATGTATTTCTTTTGAAAAACCAGGCTACATATTTTTTATTACAGATTTCCCCCTTGCTTTTCTTCTTTTTCCATTTCTTCCACATTTTCACTCCAAAGCAGAATACAAATACAACATAATCCTTGATCTTAAGATAACCTGAAACAAAACTACCAACTAGCAGCATTTGGTCCATGTGTGTAAATCTTTCCTAATGTGTGTCCTATTGCAAGATGTGCACTCTTTGCATTTTCTTTTTCTAAAAGAAGCTTGTGCATTTCTTTTCTGAATCCTCTCAGTGTGTTGAAGCTACCTTACCTGGCTGGTAGACAGAAGGCTTTATGCTGGCAGTAGTAACAACTCTCATTTTGGAAGTACCAGAAGCAGCAGGACTTTCACCATAGCTTCCAGAAACTGGCATTGGAGTATATGACTGACTTGTGTTTCTAAAAGCAAAATGAAGGTATGAGCAACTTTACAAACAGCAAAAGTTACTGATACTGAAATGATGGATTTGGCAGCTTCCAAAGCACTGGGAGAGGAACTGTCCTTGAGAGCTATGGAGAGAACATAGTGAGATTCATTAGTTGTCATTGCTAAGAAAGGCTGAGACAATTCTTTGAAAAGAAAAAATAGCCAAATAAGGATTTTGAATAATGCCAAGTCGCTCTTGTTGTCACAGAAAATAGCTTACTGAAGGAATATGAGAAATTTATTAAAGGAATTCTAAGTTTAACAAGGGATTAGACTTCAGGAACATGCCTACAAAGTTGGGATCTTCTGTCCCTCTGTAAACAAACAGGCCTGTTCTTTTGTAAGATAAATCAATGAGGGATATCTCCTTGACTTAAAAAGATCAATTTTAAGAACAATCACTGCTACTACAAATACTAACTACTGTTTATAAGCATTGTACTCTTTTTCAGAAAGACTGTAGTGACCTTTAAAAAATCATTTCTGAAACTAACTCTTTTCCCTGTTTAAACTGAAAACAGGATTTACAATAATTTTTCTAATGTTCAGATTTAGCTAACCCAAAAGCACATGATATGCAATATTATCATGCACTTGCTGCATTCCTAGATTAAAAACTTTTGCTCAGGATTCGAAACATCAATGAGAAATAGCTTTTCTCTATCTTATGGCTCGGATAGTGATTCTCAGTTTGACCAAAGTAACACATTGAAATACATGCCTCATCTATTTGCCTATTACTTAGGATGATTTTATTTGTAGTGACTTTGCTTCATAGACCACTAAAAGAGCATTATAAACAAAGCAAGCAAGAAAGAATAAAGTACGAGGGAGGGAAGCAACAGATACTGAGATGTGTGCAATAAAAAAACCAAACATTCATTGTTGAACATCATTCTTGCTCACCAGGAAAACATACTTCTACTTTGTTTTCCCCTTCAGTTTCACTCTCTGTATGAATCAAATCCCTATCCATTTGTGCTGACAGCTTAGGAGTTATTTCCATATTGGCTTTGTCTATAGGAAAACAGTTGCCAGCACAAGAACCATCCAGCTTTGCAAGACCACTGGTCCATCTTGATTTGTGCATTCTTTAGCAGTGGAAATAGATGCCATGTGGATAATTTTTACATATGGCAAACCTAGCAAATTCCTTTGAGTCCTGGTAAAAAAAACACATTCTGACACATGTAAATGTTTGATTTTTAATTTTGAGCAAATCAAACCTATCCTGACAACATAACATTTTGCTACTCTGATAGTGCTTATATTATAGATCTAATTTGCATAGCATTACTGCCTCAGGCTAATTTATCTGTTTAATTAGACCTAGAAACATAGCTATTTTACAATGACTACAACTGATTATTTCTGTACTTAGTCTAGGGCTTAGGGCTATATGAGTGAACTGTACCATGAGTGAACAGGACTCTCCCAAGATAAACAGTTTTAGTGGATTTGTATTCACCGTAAATTCTGTTGTGAACTATGCTGTGATTTTGTAACCACTAAAGCTATTCTAAGCACAGTAAGGATTTTTACTTTTCATTCATACCATCTATTTCCTGTTGATGCCTCCTCACCTGTAGTACATAAGACTGCACTGTAGTCGGGGTCACTGGACAGAGGATCATTGCTCCTACCATATCACAGTCAGGAAGTTGTACACTTCGGGTACATTGGCATCACATACAACTCTCAAAATGCCTTTAGCTAAACACATACTATCAAAGACTTTTCCTTGTTTTAAAATCTACTATTCAAGGTAAACAAGACAGAAAACCAGTAAAACATACTTACCTTTACAGGATCAGTGATCAATATTTACAATGTGGATTAAAAGATTTTACATCATGTGTCATACAGCCTTAATCTGAAGGTCCACTGGTAGAAAGACTCATTTGAAGCTCTCTTAATGTACAAAATACATAAAGAAGTTCTGAGCCAGACGACTGATACTTAGACTGTCATGAAGAAAAATGGTTATTCAAAATTCAAGTGCTTCCCAAAGTTAACAGCATGGTAAAATGACACCACCTGTATATTCAGGGAAATAAAGTTGAAAAAACAAAGAACACCACACATAAACCCCCACACATATTCATAGTACCAAAATCATGGCAAAATTAAAAGAAGTCAATTGCTGAACTATTTTACAAGTGTATGATGCATATTAATCACAGTGAGGAAGATCAGAAGGCTTGTCAAAGAGAAATAAAATGATATGCTACATTAAGTGTTTTAGTGAAGTTAAAAGATTTATCAGAATTTCTGCTGAAAAGATGCATGTGATGAAAAGAAAGAAGGAAGGAAAAGAAGGAAGGGAAAGAAAGGAAAGAGAAAAAATAAAAAAAGAAAGAAGGAAAAGAATAAAAAGATGTCCTAAGGATCAAAGATGCTTTCATGAGACAGGAAGCAATGGAGCAATGGCACCTTGAGAAGCAGTGAAAGCACCCTTACTGAATTTATCTGTAGTAGCCAACGACATGTGACAGGCAGCAAATTAAATACTGGCTCTGAAAACTATTAGTTGTCAGAAAGAGTAAATATTTCTAAGCAGATCATTTTTATGTTAACACTTTACTAGATGCCTACTAGCAGCAGTAAACTGTTTTGTTAAGTGCTTTTAAGGTAGTGTAGCTGCAGAAAACATATTTATACCTCTTCTTTGATTGGTAGTTGATGGAGGTGGAAGAATGCCGGTTGAAACTAAAATGAGACAAAAGTTGTATTTGAAAAAATATACCAAGATATCTTGTCCTACAGTGAATTTCCTTATGATTAAGAGGTGCTCTTAAGTGCTAAAGTAAACAACATGTACATATTTATAATCATATAAGATCAGTATTACTTTACAAATTACATTTTGCTTGCTTATCTTATTTAAGCTAGGAATCATAGTGAAACCTGAATAATAGTAACATAAATAAATGAGCTGGGTGTACTGCTCCCTAAGTCATTCTTATTCAGTTTTTCTCATTCTTTAGTTGTTGAATTTTAAATCAACCACTGCATTGTTTGCTTTCACATTCACCATTTATTTGTATTAGCACAGAAAAAGTATGAGTTTCTTTTTGTCAGTGTCATAAGCTAAAGTTGCATCAAACCTTAAAAGAAAACCTTGAATGAACTGAAGTCCAAAGATCACCTAAGTTTCTTAGCTTATGAAGCAACTAGGACAACCCCACAGAAAGGACAGGCTGAAGATAGTTGCAGCAATAACATGAAGCCATCACATTAAACTTTTCCTTTGCTGTACCATTCTCCTCTTCATTTACTACAGAGAGTCTTAGGGAAACAGGGAGATTTTTTTTTTTCTTGGGGAAACAGCATCGCTTCAGAACGTGAATGATTCTTTTCTAGAAATACAGAAAATACTTAAAAGCCTACATAATGTATGATACGAGAAACAAGAGGATTCAGAATGAACACCACTCTGGTCTAAATACAGAGCAGAGCAGGGCTGCATGGCATCAATCATATCCCACAGAAGCACAGCCCACATTTGCCAGAATTACTGGAAGCCTATCATATGTATCAGTCATTTCCATAGCTTCTGAAGAAGAGATTTTCTTCCCTTTACCACAGACACAGTGCTTGGATTAAAATCCTAGGATCACAAAACCTACACCTTCCCTTTAGAACCACAGCTGTAACTTTCCATCATTTCTCCTGTTTTTGTATCCCCAGAGTGCTGTCTCGGTGTTGCCCTGCTTTTATCTTCCAGATGGAACAACCACTTGCATAAAGAGCTTCATAGTGTATTTAAAACACTCCGGCTATGTTTTCCTCTTTGTAAGTAAGATTGCAAGTGAAAAAGTAACATAACATTGCAGATTTAAAAGGAAATGTAACACAGTCAGTTAAGGATTAATGACTTAGTTCAATCATTCCTCTTTAGGAACATTATACAGGTTTTACTCATGTTAGATGTTATGCATACAGCCTTGTTCACAAAGGCAAAATCACTATAGAAATTGGATCTACCAAAGTTTAAAATCAGATTTAAATGGTTAAGGACTGTGACTAAGAAATCCTCCCACATTTTCTTGGCAGACCTTTTTAAGGTATCTAGAAGGAAAAAACAAACCAAACCAAAACCAAACCAACAAACACTGAAACAATGGTGGCAGAATCTCAGCCTCATTCTATCTGAGCAGGTTTTACAGGGTGGGGATACTGTTGTAACTAAGGTCATCCATATTTTATTTTGAACTAAAATCATATGAAATGCTGCAATGCTCCAATGGTATATGTGAAGCTGAAACTGGATTTTTAAGTCTGTACTTCGGCATGCTTTGAATTACACATTAATTTAGAAGTCAGTTTTAGTCCTTTATGCTTGAATACACTAGCTATAATATATGACAGTTTTAAAAACAAAGATGGAAGTAGCGCTCAAAAATAAAGAACCTATTTCAGCTACAACACAGCCCTCCAGAAAACCAAACAAATGGGGTTTGCTTCTTTATCCAGCTATTAGGGAATGCATTTTTTACAAGTCTGACAAGTTTCTGATTTGCCTTTGTGTCCCAAGGTTTGCTGCATTACTGAACTTCCAAGAGAGACACCAGCTAAGACAATAACATTTGCCAGCTCAAAACAGCTCAAAGCATAAGTTAGCATGATACCCTGTGTCTTCCATTGGCAAGTAATATCTTAGGACAGCAGCATATAAAGCTGATGCACAGTAGATCTTACATCTTTGACTTAAATAATTGCCAGGTACAAGCAATAGTTTTTTAGTAGTCTGATTAAGGCATTGCTTTCTGAAATGGACAGCTGTTTTCACAGGTTCACAGAATTCTGAGGTTGGATGAGACCTCAGGAGGTCTCTCACCTCGCCTCCTGCTCAAAGCAGGTCCAGCTTTGAGGTCAGCCCAGGTTACTCAGTGTCTTATCCAGTGATGTCTTGAAAACCTTCAAAGAATGGAGACATCGAGTCTCCCCAGACAACCTGCTTCCTCTCAAAGGGGCAGGAAAAGGTAAAATGGTTCATGCCAATAATGCAAGAGATAAAAGACATTTGAATTGGAAGTAAACTTTAATATCTCAAGGTGACCTTTTTATACTCATTAAAGTTGTGATTCACACTGATTAGTTCATATTGATATATAACTACAAATTAATTTGTAATGTCAAGGCCACACACTGCTTCCCTTCTCCCCATTAAAAGAATGTAAAATTAAAGTCAAGTGGATATAAATCAAGAAGTAGTATTATATTAGCTCTAAGACAGCCATGCAAGTAGTGTCAGGAAATAATGGCTATCTTTATACTAATTTATTAGCTGTTTATATGTAAACTATACATAATTGTTGTTTGACTGTCATTTCCAAGACAGCAATGAAAACAAAGGTCATTTATGGAAGAGCAGATTTATCCCAAAAGATAACAACAAATATCTGCGTCTACTTTTTATACCAAAAGCTATGCCAGCAGTTGTCAATCTGCCCCCGTTACATTCTGTATATACATATTCTAACACAGCTACCATACTTCAATGTGAAGAATGCCTATTCTGGGATTCAGAAGGTCTGTCCTTAGTTTTGGGATCAATACAAATGAATTATGAGCTTCTTAAATGCACAGCCTTCAGTTAAAAAAAAAGTATGCACACACTAACCATTTTGTGAAAATATGCCTTCTGCCTACTTGGGCAGCCTTATTTTAAAGATTTTCTATGATGATAAACTGCCTCTGAAAGGTTTCTAGAGATCTACCACTTTTATGGCTCTGATTTAAAAGCTCATGACACTATGATTCATATATTAATATTGGGTTCCAAAGTTTTTAGATGACTCCAGGTGGGGTCTTATAACTAATTCAGAATGGACTAGCAGTTTGCTCAGTGTTCAAGTCTGTGTTATTCTTCACCCAGTCAGGCAGCTTCACAGAATAATTAAAAAAAACCAAACCAAACAAACCTGAAATAAAGCTATTTCTTAAAACTGGAAAATTTGTAGTTTTGACATTTTGAAAGTGTGGTGTGTTCTTTAGCCCTTCCCTTATATTCTCCTGTTTAAGATACTCAGAAATTCTCAATGAGTAGAAGAATGTTTTTTACTCAAGCCTTTCTAATCATGGATGTGCAATAAAATAAATCTGATTAAGCTTTTATCAATGGAATCCTAAAACTGATAGATGCAATGCATCTGTGATTTTATCTTTCTGCATTCCGCCAAAAAATTGTTCTTTAAAAGGAAGTCTTATATTTTCTGATCGTTTTTCTTGAAGGAGAAAAACTAAGATCCTGTGTGACAGCAATGCTAATCTCAATGAAATATGCATATACTGCAGAAATAAAAAGTATTACATGCAGAACTACTACTACGTGCAGGCTTCAGAGTGCTATTATTAGCTACTACATATAATTCTCACTGAAGGCAGTAAAATACCAAGGCAATCTCTTATGCACGTAAGTGAAAATATACCTCTAATAGCAAGAGAGGTATATGGGTCCTAATATACAGACTAATAAAATATGAAGATGTCTTCTCGCCAGCCAGAGTAGTCACCAAGGCTTCAATCTAATTTCATCTTCTGACTGATGGATACACTGCAGTACTCAATTGAGAGAAACCCTAAAACAGTATTTTCTGTAGCTCAGATATTCACAGTTACCTTTGCTTAGGCAGCTAAGGATTTTCCCTGGTTATAAGAGACTTTTAATGGTCTCCTGCAACAACTAGCTGAAAAGAGATCTGTTACTAAAACAAATGGTGGATGAACTAGCACTGGTGATACTTATGAATTTAATCATACTACACATACTGAATAAAAAGCAATGTAAGAATTACTTCTGAAAATCAGTGAGTACTCTCCCAAGTAACAAGCCATAGGACAAGCGAAAACAGTATTAAGTTGCACCAGGGGAGGTTTTGATTGCATTTTAGGATAAATTTCTTCACTGAGAAAGATCCTTCTTCACTCTTGAGAAATATCATTATACTTCTTGACGTATAGCTTTGGAAGGTGTCCCTGTCCATGGCAGAGGACTTGGAACCAGGTGATTTTTAAGGTCCCTTCCAACCCAAACCATTCTATGACTCCTTTTCATATCAAGATAAGAGAGACCTGGATAATTATAATCTCAAATGTATTGCTGATTCAGCTTTTCATTATTTCTGAAGATTGTGTTCAAATAATGAATCTTACAATGTACTGGTTTCTCCTCTATTAGTCTTGACAAAGTGTTAATGAAAGCAGTGAAAAGGCTTAGCAGTGAAGCAGTACAGCAGCATTCTCTTTCTAGTGATAGATGGTACCTTTCCCTATCAGTGGTCTTTCGTTAAGTCATGATGAAAAGCATAATAAAAGAAGGTCTGTGATTCCTGGGACCCTGTTTTCACCAAGAAAAAAAAAAAAAAAAAGTCTGTCATTCTCACCAGTGTCACTAGACAAATATTTTCATCTTAGAATGGCAAAACCAGCATAAACCAACCAAATTAAACACCTTTGTTCCAAAAGGCTATTTTGGTCACATATCTTAAATCTAGAGCTTAGGTGTTTCCTAGCTCAGTTTTAATATGAAAGATAAGCAAGAAGGCTGTTCCTTTAAACATGTCATGCTTTTCAGTGGTCCCTGCCAAAGCCAGTCTCTTAAGAAGGTGAAAACCTTAAATCACAGAGAGTAATACAGAATAAAAACAAATTAAAAGAAGAGAGCTTTACAGATATACCTAGCCTGAGATGAGATAGCAGATGAAACAGTGGAAGCTGCTACTGACATGTTCTTGGACCCGTGATAAGGCTTAGGCTGTGAGAGAGAGCTGGGAGCTACAGGCACTCTGCAGAAGACACAGTAAAAGCATGAAAGTATGTACAAAATAATTTCAGAGGGGCAAAGACAGTGACATCAGAATTAAGCTTTGTTGGAGTTCAGATACAGGAGGACTGCTGCATAGTTACCAGGAACAGGTTTTCTGTAGGATACATCCGCAGACTTACAGAATAGCACAATCAAGCACATTCCTACAGAGCACAAGACAAAATGCATGTCATGTAAAAATCTTAAAACCAGAGTCTATTGATTACTCAGAAAGACAGTACTTCAGGACACAACTTCTGTCAATGATACATGTTTTGATCTGCAAGATCTGAAGATGTTTGAGCCTGAATTTAAGCTAGACTTTTTAACATGAAAGTAGTAGTAGACAAACAATTCTCCTATTTAAAACACCAAGTCATCAGCATGATTAGTTTAGGCATTTACTTTTGAAGAGCATATTAGACAATCCATTTTCTTCATGTTACAGTTTCAACTGAGGGCTAAAAATTATTTAAACCATATCATTAGTTCACATAAAAGTGCCTTACAGTGCAGTCTAAAGTACAGAATAACACCTTATTCAAACCTCATTTGCTGGCTGGATGATTGCTTTTCTTGCACTGAAATAAAAACACTGGAGTCTGGTAGGTCACAGTTTGGTAAAACTGACTAAAGTGAGAAACTAGTTTGTATATGTAAATAATTTCAGTCAACTGGAAAAATTAAACAAGAACTAGAGCTGAGAGAACATTTCCAATCCCATTCACACAAATTGAAGCTATGACAGACTGCACCTCACATCTCAATTATTTAAAGTAGTTTACAATTCTACTTGTGTTTTTCCTTGGATTTTTAAAGCATGTGACGTCTTTTGGGAATGTTCATGCGGAAAAATAAAGGGGGGGGAGGGGGAATTCACTCTTACTATGTCCAAAATTACTGTAACGCAAGTGACAGCAGTATAAACCCCATGCATTTCTGCACAGACTGCCTTGACAGCTTTTAATATACAACTCTAACAGCCCCACTATAAGTGTTCTGAATACACACCTCTTTGGAACTCACTTTAGCTCTTGGGCTACATCTCATTAGAGAAAAGAGAAATCTAACAAATTACTTAATACCTTACAGAGCAAGTCAAACATCAAGTGTGTGGTTTTACTGACGTATTGCTCATTATCCACCATGTTTTACTGACTTCTGCTATGATATGGTAAGCTGAATCCCAGGAGTAAATAACATTTTCTAATTTTGCTTTTCATGCCATACTGCAGAAACACTATTAAAAGAACCCTCATTCACTGTAACTATTATGAGGAACTGTTTTAATTTTATTAAAAGTGGTGAAAAAACAGTTCTAGCTTTAACCCTTGCCTTGCTTTCTGAGAATGTAAGCTGTATTGCAGACTTAAAGCTACATTTTTAGGGAAGTTTTATTTTGCAAAGTTTCTGTAAAATGAACAACGTGCTTCAAAATAAGGAAACACACTAAAATATATAAAAGCATACAAAATAGATTATAGCTTTTACATACTACATTCTTAACTTAAGAATGTGTATGCACCATTTCCAGAGCCATACAGGGATGTATTTGCAAAAGGACAAAGCAATGAAGCATTACCTTTGGAAGGAGGATGAGAAAGACTCTTGCACTACTGAGGTGGCTGCTGGTGGCATCAGACAGGCTGTATTTTGAGCAGCAGCAGCAGGCTGATGGGCTGAAGCATGTGGTGCAGGAGCAGAGGCGGAACTGGTAGACACCGGAGCATGCTCAACAGGGGTACTAATTAGAGTTAAATTAAATAAAACAAGAAGCATCTTAAAAGGTGCATTTTTAAATGTAGAGCTACTATGTTTGAACCTGCAAACATAGCAGCAGGCTGTGTTACTGAGGGGAAAGCACAACTATGCAAAAACAGAAAAAAATAAGACATCTGTTAGACCTTCTCACATGTGCAGTTAAGACTAATGCAGTTTTGGTGCTGCTTGACTGAAATTTATCCCAGGTGTTACTCAGTACTTAAGTCCTGCTTCTGCTGAAGCCAGTGGTAGGAAACATGGCATGCATACTTAAATGGTTGCAAAGAGCCTGTCAGAAATTCTGAGCTCAGGTAAACTTCATCCAGTATTTACTCCTGGAGCTGAAGCTTATGTTAGGAGTAAACTTTTTAATTAGGTGAAGAAAAGCAATTTAAAGGGTATTATCACAGTCTTATAACAGCATGTTTCCTGCAAGTTCTGGTAGTCTAGGAATCCAGTCAGCACAGTCTTGTGTTGGGTTCAGTCAGCTTTGTGCAATAAAGGTAGCAGGAAGATGTTTAGTAGTCAACCTCTGACCTAGATTCACCTTACATTACACTGGACAACCCATCAAACAATAAGATGCTTTTTTATACACAGAAGACTATGCAAATGTAAGATGTGGAATAATATTTTACTACACCAGTTTTAAAATCACTTGGGTGATGAGCATGAGTTTTATCCTTGTGGTGCTCCTGTGTTATTGTGGCACAGATAACATGGAGTAGAGAAATACTGATGTCTAATTATTTCCCTCTATTTGATTGCAAAATAGATTAACTGAAATTAATAATAAAAATTCTGTGGTTATTCTAGTAACCTACTGAACTACCAGTGTCTTTCGTCACCTGCTATCAGAGCACCCAGTGCTTATTGACATATTTCAGCCTTAGAGCCTCACTCAAATTAGAAAGTATTAATCATCTCTTACAGACAGACAAATGGGGCAAAGTTATCCATTAGAGTTTTGCAAGATAGTTTAGTCAAAGCCATCCACTACTAAGAAATGAACCAATCTTTTGGGAGATTCAGTTTACTGTCTTCCACTAGCTCTTACATCAAATTAAAAAAATAAAAATAAAAACCATTTAGTGGACTTACAAGAAGCAAGTTCTTTGCTGACCATTTCAATAAAATTAATATCAACAAAAGAATAATAATATGTGCCTTCGTTTTTCACTTGCCAATATACCTAATAAAAATCACTAGGTCATTTAAAATTAAAAGGGGAATGGGAAAGATAAAAAAAAGAAACAAAAGACAAAAGCTTTATTTTATGTTTAGGCAGCTTTTACTGTGGATTTTTTAAATTATTATCCATAGAACAAATAAGCTGCGGAAAAATAACTAATTGCAATTTGATTTTCCAGATTATTGCATACTATTTTGAGGCACAGACCTCAGAGGCAATGTAAGCATGTGCCCCCCAGGCACAAGGGATGTTTTTCTTGATGCCATATTATTGTGCTGTAATCTTCCGCAGTAGTTATCACAATTTTTTTTTCCCCTATAACCAGGGCATTACTGTACATAACATAGTTGTCTTGTCCACAAGCTGTGGTATAAGAACATAATGGATGTATTTTTACTTCTTTTGTCCAGACTTGTAAGTATACTGCCACATCTCCGAGTTCTTACAAGCGACTCCTTTGTCATCATTGATGGTGATGAAATTCAGCAATTCTCTTGTGCCGTGCACAAAGAATACCCAAAATATTCCTTCCTGAGCACAGTATCAAATAACAGAAGAAAGCTTAGAGTTCCATGACTGGTTTTCAGCCAAACCCTACCTCTCAAACATTTTTCCTCTCAGCTTTTTTCCTATGTGAATTTGTCATTGTGCAAGTATTTCCTCTGTCTTTCAGCCATTCTATCTAATGTTTTCTTTGGCTTCTCTCAGAAGCATGGATTCAAGAAGTTATACTCCTCAGGACCTAGAATGACTGCTTGGTAATTCAGAATTTGTGACACCCCTTGTTCTTCAAGGGACTGTCCCATTTCTCCTGTTCTCCTTTCCTCCACTTTCTTGTACGGTTTAATAGTCTAAATGATAGTCTTTTATTTCAACTGAGTATTTTACAGTTTGATTAGCTGAAATGGAAGCATGGTTGTTATGCCTACCAATTTCAAAGCTGAATGCAACTTGTGACAAAAGCAGAAAAGAAGTTATTTTCTTCCTTATGAGTTTCATCTTCTATTATATACGTAACAAGTGAGCTCCTGTAAATACTCATCCTGTTCGCAATTCTGCTTTTCAAATCATTACACCAAAAGTTTTGCAACAGTTCTGCACAAGTTTGCCCATCATGATATGCATCTGAAATTCAGATCAGTTCTTCCACCTTGATGCACCAGCATTATGATGCAAATTCTTCTGCTTAGCTAATACAGTATCAATTGCATAGACTACATAGCAGCATAGCTGTATATTATACATCACAGCTATGGATCACAGGCAAGCCTGTGACCAAGTTTTAATACATTAAAAAGGTGTTGAGTTAGAATTTAGTACTTACATATGTCTGATTTGACAAACAGGAAACAACTGAAACTATACTGCACATTAAAAAGGACCTTAATATATGTCCTGAGAACAAATACAAAGTAGGACCTTCACATATTTTGCGTTTATTTTCACTGAAGTAAAAGAGAATTTGCTACAGATTTCGAAAGAATAAAGACTTCATACCTTGAACAGAAGAAAACAGTAAAGTTACTTAATCATTGTAACCATCTCCAAAATGTTAAGCAAAACACATACTATACAATACGTGGACATGAACCTGTGTGAAACAGATTTGAACTAGACAAACACATATAGATGAAATAAATGCAACTAATACTGGAATACCTTATAAAATTTAAAGGAAATACAACAGATTTTATCTTGCATGCTGTTTGTGATGGTTCTTTTATTGATCACCTTCCTGTGGGGTATAATATATTCATTAAAAGAGCAAGGAATTGCAAGAAGTATAAATGAAGTAGTTGTAACCATAAAAATCAGAGTGATCTGGTTATAGAAATTATTTGCAGTTGGTAACTAGTTCTCTACTCAATTTTATAGAAAGACTGAGACTAACTTGACTGGTTTTAGTTTAACCACTATATATTTTAAATAATTTTATTTAGGTGTTCAAAGAAAATAACTTTTTATTCCCTTAGCTTGCCCCCATTTTAGATTTTCAGTCTGGGGTTTTTTTTAGCCCTTCAGATGCAGAAAAAATTAAATGCTATTTTATAAAATAGTTCATTTATTATAATAGCCTCGTTTTTACATACGTTACAGAAGTTTGTGGCTTTTTCTTAATTATTCTGTACACTTTCAATCTTTATAGGTTTTTGTATTTTAAGGAAAGCAAAAGGAAATGGATCTTCTCAAACATCTCCATATTTGTGGTAACAGATAAACATAAAGTGCACAATGTGAGTAAGTTAGGTGGATGAAAACAAACATCTCTCTCCTCAGCTGATTTTCACTCAAGAAAAGGAACACAGATCAGTAGCGGTTAAGTGAATAATAATGGTTAAGAATCATAATGAGAAACCACAGCAACAAATGCACTCAAGCATTTTTAAAAAAATGAGTGCAGATTAACTTCTTCCCTTCAATAAAGTCTTAAATTCTGAGACTTTCTGTGCAAGTAACGATCAAGTGGATTATTAAAGCAGTACCTTGTCTCCTTTATGTAATTCATAAAGTTATTTTGAATACTGCAACAGATCTCTTGTAAAGAATTCAAAATATAGTGAGCAAAAATAAAAATGAATAGGCAAAAATTATTGCTTATTATGGCATTTGTAGAATAAACTGGAAGCATGGAAGACCTTTGCATATGAGTACAGGGATGTCTGTAGAAATACAATAAACTTCATCAGCTGCTATTTCTCTGCAGAAGGTGCTTAATGACTGTTGTCTCTATATGGTAGGTGCAATCTTTAGCAGTGCCACTTAAAGCCCACATGAACTAGAAGTTGATGGAATTTGTAGAACTTCATCATCTGCCTTTTAGGCAATGGACACTTCCATCTGAAGGAGTTAGAGGTTGTTATTACCAAACCACTCCAAAGCTCCAAACCAGGTCAGTTATGCAGTTACACATCACAGTGTACCTTTGATGACTGGATGAAGTAAGAGGGACTTTCTGGCCAGTAGCAGTGAAACTGACCTCCCTCTGGCTTGTACCCGCTCCAAGCCTCACAGACCCCTTGGAGGCCACTGGCTTAGCATTGTCAGTTTTGGCATCCATGGTGCATGATTTAGGAGGATGCCAAATACTTGAGGTCACATACTGTGGCGCATGTGCAGTACCTGTAGGCCTGAGTAACAAAGATTACAAGGGGATTTGTAAATGAAGTATTTCTTAGGTAATAGCAGGTATTTGAGGGAGAGACAGAATTCCAGCCACAGAAGAGACTGGTGATTTAATAGAGAAAGGTTTGTTTGATTATTTTTATTTTTCAGAGATACACAGGCTTACTGTCTACCATACCAAATCCAGCATCATTTTAGAATGCTAATGTCTCGCTCTTTGAGACAGCAGTTATTTATATGGAGCAAAGCCTTCAGAAAAACAAATAAAAACAAAAGTGCTGAACCTCATAATTGAAAAGTTAAGTCTAGGTTTAATAATGAAGACTCTATTTCTCTGTTTTCTGTTTCCTGGAAGAAGATTTATATCTTAAATATCCAATATCCTCTTTTTGTATCCCCCAAATTCCTTATTACCATAGGAGATCATCATGACATTGCAGACAAAGTCATGACAAATATTGACAGTTGGGGCCCCCAACATAAGAAGGACATAGGCCTGTTGGATCAAGTCCAGAGGAGGGCTATGGAGATGCTCAGAGGGCTGGAGCACTTCTATGAAGACAGGCTGAGAAAGTTGGGCTTGTTCAGCCTGGGGAAGAGAAGGCTCCAGGGAGACCTTAGAGCAGCTTCCAGTACCTAAAGGGAGCCTAGAAAAAAGCTGGAGAAAGACTTATTACAAGAGCCTGTAGTGACAGGACAAGGAGGAATGGCTTTAAACTGAAGGAGGGGAGGTTTAGATTAGATATTAGGAAGAAGTTCTTCACTTTGAGGGGTGGTGAGGTGCTGGCACAGGTTGCCCAGAGAAGTTGAACACTGCCAAAGATGGGGCAGCCACAAGCCCAGGCTGGATGGGGCTTTGAGCAACCTGGTCTAGTGCAAGGTGTCCTGGCCCATGGCAGGGGGGTTGGAACTCGGTGATCTTTAAGGTTCCTTCCAACCCAAACCGTTTTGTGATGATTCTATGAAAGGCTTTAAGAATCAAAAAGTACCTTGTGTAAAATCTGGAAACCATATTGGTAGGAATATCAAAATAAAATGCATAGCAGAGCTATGATGATAATTGTGGTGGAGAAAAGCTATGGCATGACAAACCATGCTAGATTAAGACATTGTAGTATGACGTGAACATCAGTCATACATCAGAAATTGTTCCTGATAAAATAAAGAAAAAGAAAATAATATTTTAGTTAAGCAGCTGCATAGTCCTGTAGGTGATTTTGCACAAATAAAATTGCTGATGGACTTGAACTAACAACATGTTAGTTGTTTTTCAATTTAATTTATATTCAGGTGTTATGCAGGAATCAAGGGGTTTATTTCATTCTTTCGACATAATTTAAAAATAAAACTCAATTTTCCCTACTGTTCCAAGTGCCAGTTGCCATTGCTTGCCATAAGTAATGTTAACACTTGCACTTGGATTTAACTGTACGCAATCTTTGTTCAAATCTGAGTTGTCTTATGAAAAACCCCAAAATAAAAAGGTGAGAATAAACAAGGCAGGAAAGGAGTGCTATAAAATTCTTTCCATGACAAACTAGAAAGAGGCACTTCTTTGCTCCATTAAGCAATTGGTTAGATCACTCAGAAAGTATCTGTGTTTCAGTACTTGTGTGTTTTAGTATATGAACTAATAAATACATTTATATATGTAACTGCAAAATGTGCTGATATTCTTTGGGAGAAAGCAACTTTGAAATGGAAGAACTTACTTAGAGAGATATTATGTTTTGAACCCCATGAGCCACTGAGGATCAATCCAGATATGCAAGAATCTGATATATAAGTGTTAATATACCAAAAGGATAATCTTATTTATGTTTTAAAAAACACCTTGAACAATCTAGACAAAGTTTAAAATGGAAATTCTTCTTAAAACTCCATCACAAACTGACAATATTTCAAGAACATTTGATAAAAGCTTCTTATTTTTTTAGGTTTGTAAGTTCTGAGAAACATGATCCCCACCTGCTCCATCTCACAGAGCTTTTTGTAGGAAAAAAATGCCTAACAAACCCACTTAGTTGAAACCTCTATATTCATCATCTGCTCAAACAGTGTACAAACTCCATGTTTTTGAGGTAAGAACATTATTTAGAAAGCAGAGGTAAACTCCAAATAGCAGGTAAGCTAAACACACATATCAAAAGTTACCTGTTTTCTGATGCTGCAGCAACATTTTCCTTGTCTCTGTGAAAGGAGGGGATACAGTATGAATAAAGTAAATGCTATTGCCAGTGGTGGCAAAAAAACCAAACCACCAACAAAAACAAAACCCGGGGAGAAAGAAGATGGGTTGAGGAGAAATGTTTGGTTGCAAAAAGCATCCTAGAGTGGTTGCTCATAAGAAACCTCTTCAGCTCTCCAAGTGAAACCCACCAAATATGCAAGTTTACTGTATGCTGCTTCTCAGTTGCAAACAACTTTGTTTCAGTATTAAAGTAAAAGGAAGGAAAATTAACAGTTACAAATTAGACATTTTATGTGTGTATGTATATAATTTCAGGCATAGCTTTGACTTTAGTAAGTTCCTCCTTAAAAGAAAATGTCAAGAATATTTCAGCAGAATGTAGTTTGACGCCCACTGCAAGTGGTAAAAATAATCAGATTTGGACTTATCATTTTGAAGTGATAAGCAGTTAAATGGTTAGCAAAGGCTCATACAAGAGGGATTATATATGTTTGGCATCACTTAAACATTCTCCACCTTACCCGATTAAGTACTAGTTTTCTCAATCTAAGTCAGATTAGAAACAAGTGAAATGATTCCTTCATTGAGGTGAAGAGTAAGTCAGCCCCAGTTTCAGTGATAATTAGGTTCTTATTCTGTAAACACACATACAAGCTTACAGAAATAACTAACCAGTTTAAGTGCAAACAATTGTGTATCTGTAAGAAGTTAAGACACAGGAGTCTAAGGCTAAAGGATTTTAGTCTTTATGAATGTGAAATCCAGTTTAGTAATTGAGATGGTCTCAATATTTAGCAATTTAGTGGGTGGTTGCATCCTTTCCCATTTAAAAGATTGTGCTGGAATTTCAGGATGTTTAAAGTTGAAATATGTGAAATACGAACATTTGAAACTGGGATCTAGGATCACAAAATACAAAGCAAATGTATCCCTATTTTTCAAAAGACTTTTCAGAAGGAAGGTTCAGTTGGGTAAATTAGGACATGCATTTATTTATACGGATTTGTTGGGCTCAAATTATTGTCTTACATTAACTTTGGAAAGCTATTCTTAATATTTTCCACATTATTAGTAATATATAACACATTTCTATGTTTATGTATGGACATGTACATATTTATGTACAGTCACATACTATTGCCTTGGCTTAGCTCCCATAAAGTTATAAAAAAACAGTCTAGTTTTTATGAGCAAAGGTTTGGGCATACGTGTTCTCTACTAATTTTTAAAACCCCTAACTCAAATGTAACCCCTAAAACATATGACTTAAAGCCAGAGTTTCAATCACAGAAGTAGATTTGTAATAACCCTCAGATGTGGCTGACTAAGAATGTTATTATGGTCAGAATGGAAGAACCTGTCCTGAAAGTAAATACGCCAAGAAGATCAATTGGTGCACCACTCTAAAGCAATGAGAAACCAAACACCATCTTTAAGGTAACCAAGCCATGAGTTCACTTGAACACCAGGTACAGGAAAGCCAGGGTGAAACAAAGCAGAGGAGGATGGATTAGAAACTGTGCAGGTGTGAGGAGGAAGTGTTAGTACACCAAGCGCCATAATCATGCAACAGTGTTAAAACACCGTCACAGCCTGAAAAAGAATGAAGCCTTGTTTAATTCCAGCGTTACTAAATATGCTATGAGAAATTACAGTCAAGACCAAGAGGCAGGCAGTTGAGGGTCAGGCAGAAGCAGTGTTACTATTAATTAGTAACAGCATTACTATTAATCTGATCCAAACATTTCCGCCCCACTAGCTGTGGCTATACTGAAGAATGCAAAAGAAAAGGTCACTTGACTTTGAAGTCAGAATTTCACAAAAAACTTTTCTCTGGGAGTACAAGCATAGGATAACACTGAATGACAATGGCAGGGGGGAGTTGTGGTGGTTAAAAAGAGGGAGAGAAGTATAGTAAACATACTTCCACAGAATAAAGCAAAAGAAAAGCGGAGAGTAAAATGGAAAGCTGGGTTCAAAGGTACACAATATTTCTTCATGGTTTTGCTTCCACAAACTACTCCTCTTCCCAGTCAACAGGAGTTAATTCCCATTTGGCTAACAGTGAGAAAGGCTCATGATCAGATGAGTCTCTTGTTGGCAACACCTGTGTTTTGTGGAACAGACTGCTGAATTTCCAGCCTTTACTATCAAATGTTGTTTTTTTTTGTTAAAAAAACCTAAACGCAGAATTCATCTTACTTTTGAGTCAAATACACCCCTGGGGGAAGGCTCAGTGAAGCTGATACCTTCACAACATGAAAGAATTTGGCTCAAAATACTGTGAGTGGTTTGAATCTCTGGCTACACAGACTGCTTAGAGAACTGACAGTAGTGGATAGCAGCTTTGAGCTACCTGGGAGAGATGCAATATTTTTATTCATTTATTTTTTGTCTACAGCCCTTTTAGACCCCACCTGGAATGGCTTTTGGTAGAAGCGCCTTAGTCAATGACTTCCGAGAACAGTGCAGCTCCCACAGAGCTTATTAAATATTGGACATATATCTTAAACAAGTTTTATTTATGCAATATACTGTCTTCCCAATTACACAGTATATTATTATTAAATGACAGTATATAATTTAATAATTAAACATTTCCTTCTCATAAAAATATGCTACATGATAGGGTCTTAAAAAAGACAGAGTTAATGAAATAACAAAGAATTGTTAAGAGTTTGAGTAACAAAATGTAAAATTTATTTGCAAGCCAGGCTTTTGTGTGTGAGGATCCTAGAGAGAGCCTAAAGAAACTTGGTGGAGCTTGTGCACCTTCCATCTACCCTCTCCTTAGAGAATGACAGACCTAGACTTTCTCTCTCTTGAATAGCTACTCTCTGATCCATTAAAATGCTGAAGACAGACATCACTTAAGCTGTAATGAAGACCTGATGACATAAGGAACATTAGGCATCCCGGGAGATCATATGGTCCTTCAACTCTTCTCTTTCAGTACTGAAGCAATAACTGAACACTGTAGTTGACTTGTTCCGCCATATTCTCATGGAGAGAGAATTTCTTTTTCTCAGTGTACAAATGAGGCACTGAAACTTACTAGAATTGCTCATGGTCAAAGAGAAGGTCCATAGCAGGGCAAAGAACTGAAGTAACTCCTGAATCGCAGCCAAGTATTTAAATTATCAGCTCACCCTTTTTACTAACTGATTATGGATTTTTAAATAAATATTACTGTTTGGTTTATCATTATTTTCTTGTATTGATCATCCAATAGTATTCTATAGAACCTTACCAATACATACTTGCTTTTTTTCAAAGAAGAAATAGTTATTAAGACTTAGAGATTATTAATGCCTCTCTACTGAAATTTAAAAAATTTTTAAAAATCTGGTTTTCTAGTAGTATATTGTAATGAGGACAAGTCCTGCAAATCTACAACATCTTTCATCCTAACAGGTACCTATATTTATATAAACATGTTTGCCTACAAATAAAATTTCACTTTGAGAAGTAGAAGTCACAAAATACTATAAAAAGAATTCTTACAGGGTGGCTGGGAGTAAAGTTATGTGAAGGCTATTTCATAATTGCCTTCCAAACATTTTTGTCTCAAAGGCACAAGATACTGACACTGTTGGAAGATGGACACCGAGCTAGATTAACTGCTGTTCTGATCCAGTGAGGCCATTTCTACCTTTCTGTGCTTGCAGCCGAGAATTTTTCCATGGTCAGATGAATATAAAACTATTAAGACTGTTTGTCTTTTGCTTTCCTCCCTCTAAGCTATATTTTTGCTATCTTAACAAAGACACCACAAGACATACAAGGATATCACAGGCAGTTAACTGGAGAGGACAAAAGACAACTATCATGCTGGTTTAGCTAAAACTTTAGCTTGGGATCAGAAAAGAGGGGTAGAAGAGCTAGTCTCTCTTTTTCAGCCACTGTAGTTAAGAATGTGAGCAGCCCACGCCAAAACAATTGCAATATATCCTACTAGTATGCCTCCATCCAAAATAGGAAAATACATTTCTCCCAGAAGGCAGCCTGGTTTGTGCAGACAGTGCCACAGAATAGGAAAAGCATCATCATATATTCAGGGGAAGAAAAAACAACCAGCAGCTTACTTTCTACAAGTAGTATTGAAGTCAATCTAAGCATCTCACTAAAATCAAAGCAAATGCCTCCTCTGGAAGCATTTTAGTGGTATCTACTGGTATGCTGTTTTATTTAACAGTTTAATAATAAACGCATAAATGCACCTGGAAATACAGCAGCATCAGTGTCAGAGAAAGTTTACTTCTCCAAGATTTACACAGTGATGTTTGGTATGCAAGTATATGTTCTCCAATTTATCTTATTGGTGAACCCATCACTTCGATAAGATCAAAGACTGCAAAAGGTGAAGCAATTGAGCTGGGATATGTTTCAGATAATTATTCCCTATCTTGGCATTAAATGTGCAATTCAACTTATCCGAATGATTCCCTCTAACTTTTGATAACCTCACTGTAAAAGAAAAGGTATCTGCCACCAGGCACCTGAATGCAGGATCAGGGCTTTCCATTTGTATTTGTGACCAATATAGACAAAACAATGCACAACGCATGTAGGTACTGTACACAAGGAAGTTATTCCCCTTTCACTGAAGTGTTCTTTCTCATCAGGACTTCACTTCTCTCTAGGGAAGCTGAGAGAAGAACAAGAGCCCATCGACCTCAATTTCAGCTGGTAGTTCTTAGAGCTACTTTGTAATCTGTGCACATCAATAAGAAAATTCATACTTTCTCTACATGGTATTATCCTAAGTTTGAAGCTGCATCTGAAATACAGTAACATGTATTTTCTATTCAGTTCCTGAACCAAGTAAGTGATATGAATTAGAGCAGTTGTCATTCCTTCAGAACATGAACTACATTTCATTTCTGAAATTCTCTTAAGTATGTTCTTACCTTCCCTCTCTCATTTGTTATCATATAACATCCTGGTTCAGCTACAACAAATGGATAGGTGGAAATGAACTATTAGGAAGCTATTAGTATTTAGGGTAATTTTACTGACATTAATGCAATTTAGAAGCAGAGCAAAAGGAAGCTGTGCCAGAGCTATGCTATTTGCCAGTTCCCCAGCTCACCCTAAACAAAGCTCTGTGAGCCAGTCTGATGATCCACAGACCACAGCTGAGTACCGCTGGGTTACACGCCCCTGCTGAAAAGCCTGCTACATGCAAGAACTCCTATTTCCTTGTTAGACTGAAGGCAGTGCAAGGGAGTAGTCAGAAAGAAAGGTGGCATTATACACTGGTATCTTAGTTAGCCATCTACATTAGTGGAAGGATACATACCAGAATCTTAAAGGCTGCACAATACGAATAAAAGTGAAGTT
This sequence comes from Pezoporus occidentalis, assembly GCF_034315485.1. Taxonomy (NCBI): domain Eukaryota; kingdom Metazoa; phylum Chordata; class Aves; order Psittaciformes; family Psittacidae; genus Pezoporus; species Pezoporus occidentalis. The sequence continues at coordinate 172,175 of NW_026913900.1, read as the reverse complement.
AATTTTTGCCCATGCAAAAGCTCAGTGGCAGAGAGAAACATGCAGAAAACTGAGATGGTAAAAGACAAAACGTTAAATATAGGTCAGTACCCTCAACCCATCCTCCTCCCCCCTGCCCACCCAATTGAATCTTGAGCTTTAACAAGCTCTGTTAGCTTATGCACTACTTTCTCTATAAACTATTTTGAGAAAACCTTCATGGTATTTGCTGATTTCGTTTGGAGGCCTCACTCTAATTTTAAGAGAGTTCATTCGAGTGGATACACTGTGTCTTATGGTCACCATCTTTGATCAGTTGGTTCTACAGAGAACTGGCTTGAAAACAAGCAATTTATGATCTCAAAATTATTTTTCCTCACAGGACTTCGTGTATTTTGGGGAAGAAAGGCATTATAGTTGATCAGTTTTCCCTTCTGGTTTTACTCAGAATTCCACAGACACAATTGAGTTGTTTCACTATTACTATGTTTTTCTCACTCTTTGGGTGCTAAAAAGTAAGTGAAGAACAGAATATAGTGAACTGATGTGCTTATTATTATTTACTGCAGCTACGTTCCTTAAATGAGAAAGCTACCTATAGAAGTCTGCATTATTTCAGGGGCTGCTGTGGAAAAATAAGGTATCTCTTTCAAAAGGATTTTGGAGATCTTATTAGCATATAGATAGGGAGTTTTTGGCAATTGGGCAAGTCAGCAATGCTCATCATTGGAAATTATGGCTAACAGAGGAAGGGGATCAAGGTGCCTCAGCTTATCTTGGTGGTGTCAGATGGCTTTGATAAGCAGCAGTAGAACAATGAATGTTATTGTGCCTGAGAGCAAAGTTTAGTCAATTAAATTTTGTGCATATTTCAGAAAGCTGTTGGTCAAAGGCTGATTGAAGAAACATACCATACCAAAATTCTAGCTTTTTAACTTTGCAAACTAAACTTTGTGCAAGTATTCATCTATTTTCTCATATGTGGAATGACAGTCCTGGTCACTGAACTGTGACACTGCTAAAGAAGCTACAAAATCAGCCCAGTCCCTGGGGAACCCAAGTGCACAAGTGAAAAAATGGCATCACTTCTTCTGCCCCTGAAGAAGGCTTCAGGCAGCAAGAGTTGGACTTCCCATAAGCGATAAAGTAGTCCCTAAAATACGTGTTCCTTGATCCTGAAGATACACTCCACATAGTTCTGCATAATGAGAGCAAAACTGAAATGAAGAGAAAGTGACCTCTGCATTTGTTACATAGCAAAAACTCGCCCTCCTTCCCATGCAGGCAGGCGTGACAAGAGGGAAGCAAGGGAAGAAGCCACCACAGAACCTTTCTCCTTTTGTATTTTTATCATGCAAGAAAGGAAGAGAGGTCAAGTTCTCATGCCTGCTTTCCTGAAGTCACACTCTAGCCACATCCCATCAGCACACACTGCATGCACTCAGTATTGTTGTGGCACGCTGAGCACCATCGCTGGTGAGGAGGAGATGATTTGAATAGAATACAAGGCAGCAGTATTCAGTAAACAGGTTAGTTTGTATCAAACACTCTTATATCACAGCAGAAAATGAGCATTTCCCTGTGTCATAACCAGACAAGCAGATTTACCTGGAAGGTCTTTTGGTTTTGATTTCCTACTGGCATCAGCTTTGCTGTATCTTCATTAAATGCTTATAACACTATGCTTTACTGGCAATATTAGGAAGGGCAGGGGATTAATATCACTATCCACATCCTACATTTTGCTTTAATTTTGTCATGGAGGCTATTTAGAAGACAGTATTGTCACCAACCATTGTCCTCTGCTCAGCAGAACAGTCACGGTTCAAATTATATTCAGCGTGGCAGATACACCTGCCTATCATCAGCGCTATTTCAAAGGATTGCGTGACTCATCAAGTCTTCAATCAGGAACCTATTTCAAGCCTCACTGTCATTAACTGAGAATAATTTTCCTAGGCAAAGCAGCAGACTTTTACAAATGGTCAAGAAACACTGCAAGATGGGGTTGGTTAATCAGAAGCAACATAGAGTGAGATAAGCCTAGACATATTAAGAATAGGGCGTAATGAGGCCACACTTGGCCTTCTGTTGGAATGAAGCTAGTAGTTTCTTAAAGCTCTTCATGGTTTCTTATCAGGCCTATGTCTGTTACAGTCTCTAGCAATGAGATGTTGTAGAATGAGAAATCCAGCCCAATTTCTCCACCTTACAGAAAAAGTCCGCCCCCTACTCAGGAGGGAAAAACAAGACCTCTTAATAGTATAAAGAAAGATCTATAATGTTCATTTACTGGGCTTGAAGATCACCATCACAACAAAAAGGCAGATTTTTGAGGAGTTAGGGAATTACTAGTCAAAATATGAACAAGAAACTGGATAGAAAAATTTGCCTGACAGTTTAATTAACAAAGCCCGTCACTTGGGAGGTTTTCTGAGAGGGACTGGACTAAGCAGTAGAAATATACTGTAGTAAACAACCTTGCCTTAGGGGTTGGTAACAGCACCTTCACAAAAGGACTTTATCATTGCAAAAGTTCCTAAAGTTACCAAATATTGGAAGATTTTTTTTTCAATTACTTTTTTTCCTTTACATAAATAATTGAAATTTTACAAGCTTGGAGCATGTTTAGATTCTATTTTTTGTGAACTCCAGGAAAAAAGGATTACAACTATTTCCCCATCTGATTAGATGGTTTATATGTACTCAATTTTTATGATTAAATTCATCTGAAGCAGAGCTAAGGGGGAGGGGTTCCTTAACTACATCTCCAATAATTTCTTATCTGATCAAACTATGCTTTTCTGATTATTAAATACCTTTAAAAATAACATTAAGTGTAAACATTGATATAATCTAGACATTTTCTTTTCCATTATAATACATGCACTAGGACTATTTGAAACAAATAGTGTCTGTATTATGTTCATAAAACATTAAAGATTCACAATTCCTATTTATGTGAAAATACTATTAATACTTATTCAGAAAACCATTTCATCTGATTGAAAATTAGAACTGGAAGATTTTTACTTAGGTACCTTTGATGTTTATGAAAAAAAATTGAGATGTTAAATTCAATCAGAATTTCCCATATATAAATAGAATTCAACCACTCTGAATCAAAGTCTGATCTTAGCAACATTCAGGAAAAGTTAAAATGTTGCTCTTATTTCATGCAGTTACGCTGATTTTTCACAGCACTACTAAGATGGTGTGATCAGAATCTGTGTTCCCATAAGGAGAATACAAATGGATGTTGTGCAATAAATGGCATGCTTACAGAACTGCTATGGTAATTATCCAAGAAAAGTGAAAAGCATTTTAAAAGGAAATAGCGCTCATTTACTCTTAAATAATAGTCAAAAAATACTATTTTTTAAGTATGATGGCTAGATTTTTTTTTTAAACACTCCAATACTTTGTTGGTTCATACAAAATTCCCCTTGAACAGTAGCTTTTTCTTCTTCTGCATAAAGCAGAAAAAAAGGAGTTGGAGTGAACTTTTCTCTTATATGGACTGCTGATATGAATTCCAGATGTTTGGAAGCAGCAAAAAGTGCAAGAGATTCAATCTAATCTCAGGCACTAACCTCTTTGATCAGAATCACTGCTACCAGATAAAGGTACCTAATTTGCAGTTTATAGAAGTTAATGGAAAAATAAAATATTGAGGGCTGTAGGCAGGGCTGCAATGGAGTCAGCCTTTCATTGCACAGAGCAGTGTTTTATCACCAGAAACTTTTGCTTCAATCAGTGCTGGGGACTCCTAATGCAGGTTGTTGAGGGCTAACATCAAGTGTTTCTGTGGAAACCACAACCAGTTTGAGTTGCATTTTTTGTTTCATTTAGTGGCCAGACCATAAACTAGAAAGGGGAGCGACACTGCTCTTGGTGTACTTCAGTGAGAAAACAGAAAAACCTGGGGGCCTTTGGTATAGGTTCGCTACATCTTTTCTGACACAGCTTAAAAGCAAAGCATGGTAATGTTGAAACAAAGAGAACCCGTTCTAAGCACCAGCAATGTCTCTACTGCCTTCACCATGGGCACAAATTAATAATCATTTCCAGAGAATTAGTATTATTCAAATGGAAATGCTAAATGAAATCATCAATAGGTTGTCATCTAACATGTATTAGCTATGCTTTGTTCTCATTCACATCTAATACAATATTTGTTCATTTCTGTTGCTGTTCTTTCAACTGCTCTGATGGGTTTATTCTAATTCAGATAACTCAAAAGTCAGTAATAATTATAGGTAATAGCAGAAAGCTTTTTGATCAGATTTTCTATTGAAAGAGGAAGAACTTTCCCTTCCACAATAATCAGCTGAAACAGTTATTGTTTCAAAACAGAATAAAGTGATCTGCAAAACAGGCACGTAATTATTTCAGTTTTAAAACCTTTTATTTCAGAGAAAGCATGCTGCTATATACAGAAGAAAGAACGTGGGTCAAAGCAAGAGCAATACAGAATGGGCAACATAATCCTTTAAACCTTACATATTCCTTAAAACTTGCAGATGCTTTTACAAACTCGAGTGCACCAGTAGAACTATATATTCTCACTCCTAAATCACCTCTAGTAAAATGTCATTTCCTCACAGATCCTGAGCAACCACAGCTATCTCTAGCTTTAATATAGTGACAAATTCAGGTTTCCAACAGAAAACTTGTAGCAATGGTTTCAGCATATGTCTTCTAGCAGTATAATATTTTGAAGAAATATCACCTCATGTTGCTAATATCTTATTTCAAACAGCATCATTCAACTATGCAAACTAAGTATGTTGTACATTTAGCAAAGTCTAGGCCAGGCTCAGCTAGTTTTGCTTTTCATCTTTCTTCCTCATACTTAATTATCTTTACAGCAGTAAAACTCGGTAATCTCTCATTACTCTTCCTCCTAACAAAATACTGTCAATAACTTCCCTCCCATTTTCTTCTAGAATTAAAGTCAAGAGAGTACAACAGGGAAGTTCTCCTGTCTACTGAAGTTACATTTTGTATAGTAAAGGACAAAAGCTAATCTACTCTATAATGAAGAACATGAACCAGGTTGTATCACTATTTTCACTTCTGGTGACAGTGAATGGATAACAGGCTAACAATAGGAATCTACAGAAGACAGGCACTCAGGAGAAGAAAGGCCCTAGCAGTATTTCCTCTGTGTGTGACACTCTTAGGCTCTAACTCAGGACAGCGGTTAATTTTCTACTGTAATTCTCTGTCTCATGTATTTGGCTGCTAAAGGTGGGCTTTTAGCTTTTAACATTAAGGATTTGCGCTGACAGGCCGTGATGCCAGTTGCGCAATTTGGCAAAGCGTGGGCTGTTACGTTCCGTTTCAAACCTTTCCCTGTGGCATGAAGAAAGGGAGAGAGAGAAAGAGAGAGAGAGAGAGAGAGAGAGACACACAGAGAAGAAAGAAGGGAGGGAGAAAGAAAGGGGTTAGGGACCATGGCTACCACTCCCCTGCCTTATAACTAGGGCAATAGCAATTTATTTGGATATTTTTCTTTGGCTTTCAAGTCAAAAGCTGCATGATCCTGTTTGAACCATGCACAAGAGGTTCTGCAGTTGTTCATTTCCGAGAAATAACTTGATGCAACTTCATATTCTTTGACTTGTGCTTGGTAATACAGGGCTGCTTTTGCTAGAAATGCAGTAAAATCCCATTGCTTCCCTGCCAGCAGATTCTCCAAGTTTTTTCCTCCCTCCCCCCAGCTGAGCACTCAGTGAAAGTTAACTCCATACAAAAGCAAAATGAATGCAGATATTTTCCATTCTGTAATACCTAGGGCAGCCTATATATATATATCCTGCTGTCCTTCCTGGAAGGACCACCAGCGACCAGTTCAGCAGTACCTTCCTAAAGCTTTTCTTAGTATAATGCAAGTGAGTACATATGCAAGTCTTCACATCCGCATAAGTATTTCTGGTCATTTGTGTCAAAAAGCAGAATAACACAGGATTTTCAAAGCACAGTCCTGCGAAGCATTGGCCACCTCCTGCCAATACTCCTAGCTACTTCTGATTGCAAGTTGGGGTGCTCAAGCAAGTTGTAAGCAGTGTTCAGCACCTCTCAAGATTTTATCTTTGCTAGATGTTCTATAGTTTAAATTCAGGTTTGGTTTTGTTTTTTAATAAAAACAGGAAGAGGAGGCTGTGGGATGCAAGCACAGTCAAGAAGTATATCAAACAGAATGGAAAATAAAATGTCCTGGTTATTTGCAAAATGTCATTGATTCACTGCAAACAAGGTAATTTTCCTCTCATTATTTACACCCAAAACACAAGACAATTGTGTTAATGCAGCAGAACTTGAGAGTGAAACCAGCCAAACAGAAATGAACAGACTAGGCTGCTTTTACTCCTCAGGCTGAAGAAAGCACAAAACAATACACAGAGTAAACACCAACAAATTCACTGATATTTCTGAATTTTCTGATCCCAATACCACAGTGTCATGCAAGTAACGCTCCTGAAGGAGTCCTGATGTATGACTTCTCAAGCAATCTTTCATGCTTTTAAGAAATTCAAAGATAGAAAGTATTCCTAGCTGAAATGCTGAAGCTTCATGATGGCATTTTTGTAAATTACACTGGAGCATATTAGCTACAGCGAGTCTTGAGGAAATTTAAGAATTCCCTTACTGCTTTAAGGACATACCCCTCCAATCATGGAAAAGGTATTCAGAAACATCTGTTTGGCTTGAAATGGATACCATCCTTCCGGAAAATATTCCATGACAATTATCACAACAGCAATGGAAAGTTTTCATAGCAAGTTATAATCTTACACGTGCCTTCAGAATAGCAGTAGCATGAGCAAAGGAGAATCATGCAGTGCACTCATTAACTGAAAGGAATATTCTGCCACCTGAAAATTCCCAAGCTTTATAGGTTCTGTTCAGAGCATACGTTGTGAAGTTAGAAGCAGCAATCCAGAAGTGACTATTTGTGTGTAAAACAGTTCCACCAAAACTCAGCTGTATGGGTTTTTTTCTTACTTTCCCACACCCCCAATCATTTGTAAGAAACCTGATCACCACTTCATGCAGTTCTTGCTGATTACACTGATGAGCTGACACAGAGAGACAACAGAAAGCACCAGAGAGAGACTGCTCACAGCATGCCCAGAGACAGAATTTCCCACCCTGTGAAATCTCTGGCAGCTTAAGTTTTGGAACATGAAGGATTTTTCCAGAATGCCAGCAAAGCATGGGATTAGTGCACACTGGATCTCATAAGACTCAGGTTCCACAGTTCCATGGAAACCTGCTTTTGGGAGCCCAGGAAACCTTCCAGGTGATCCCAAACTGTGGGCATGGAGGAAGGCATGGTTGTACAGGCTGCCTAGAATAGATACCAGAGAGGTATTTCCATTTTCCATTACTCCAGTTTGTACTGGAAGAGTGGAGTTAAAGTACAGATTCTATGCATCTGACACAGATCCTTCTATCCTTTACAGAATCAAAAGTGCCAGGGGCCTTGCAAAAAGATTAAACAGAAGGGGGGTCCAGTATGCCCAAGAGAGTGGTATGTGATAGATGCATGCATAACCAGGACTGTTGCTACAAGATCTGCAGTGGAGGATGTGCAATGTTTGAGGCACGAGGCCACCAAGATGGGAAAGCACCATCAGGTAGGAAGGAGACCCCATTTCATTCCTTTCACCAGAGCTCATGCAATCTGCACTGTGTAACCACCTAGTATATATTCCCTTCTGCTTCTGCTACCAATTAATGCCCTTGAATCTCTTTGGGTAATGCAGCTGTGCCTAGCTATAACCATAACTGTTCTTGTTGAAAAAAGGATAACACAGTGATACCTCAAGACTGCAAAAAAATATGTGAAGCACAGTGGATATAGTCATGTACGTTCAGTTACACTGAACAGAACATGCAATTTACACATGTTGATGTGTTACTAGAAAATTATTTTCAACGTATCTGATACCATGTTAAGTTCCAATATCTATTATTTTCCAAAGCCACAGACTACAGCTAGAAAGATTATTTCTTTAAAACAACAGACTACTCCCAGACATATATAGGGTCTGTTAAATTCAGCACAATGTTTCAAATCCTATCATAAGGATTTGGATTTATGCCATTACATCAAACCGGATAATGCACAATATATTTAATCAGAATTAAGCTTGTACATTTGGGAGAAGAAATAAATCCCTTAGGGATATAATACCAAGCCTGATGTTCAGGCACCTTGCCATGAATTTCAGTGAACTGCAACGGAAGGTTTATAGCAAATGCATACTGAAAGTATACTTGTATTTTCACAGGGAAAGATGACAGACATCTTTCTCACTGATTCAACATTTGTAACTTGCACTGAGATCAAAAGCTCAGAACCTTTATAGAAACCACATGGCTGTTAAAAAAAAAATATTAGAAAAAGGAATAAGTAGATTGAGTATCAAAACCATCACAAACCCAGCCAGCAGCTCAGAGTAGCTAATGTGATACAGGGATTTGAAGTATGCAAATAGAAAACCAGGCTTGCATGCAGGATGCTCCCATTCAACTGCAGCTTTTAAGCTCAACAAAAAATTCTATAATAAATCTATATTATTTCCTGCCAATGCAAGGCAACATAAGATGATAAATCTTTAATTCCTTATTATACCTCTGAATATATCCACTTCTTCAGTGTTCTGGGTAGATCATATGAAACAAATATATCTACCCACCAGCAAAAGCAGTCCTGTGCTTCCATAGCCTACAAATCTGTTTGTATTTATTCCAAGCAAGACATAAGCAAGTGATTATGGATACGGATGGAAACAATTCATTTACAGTATCTTTTCAGGAGAATAAAATGTCGCTCACAGGGTCATCCAAATAAATTGCTCACAAATTTCAGTGCTATCACAACATTATATATTGTCATTCAGTTACACAATCAAGTAGTTACACAAGGCTTGGTCTTAGGAACTACTGCATTCACAGACTCAGTAAAATACACAAAAGTTGCATGTGCAGAGAGTGTTCAGGTTTGGACACACACTTTAGGAGTTTTGCACTGTCTTTCCTAGAAACGTGCTAATTTGTTATCCTTTTCATTCAAAGGCCTCTCAGTAATAGCACTTTTAGTGATTTAAGTAAATGTATTAGAATATTTGAAGACAAAAATATAATAATGCACGTTCATATTAATGCTCGTTTAAAACATTTTTGGTTATCAGTAAGTAGAAAACCGTATTTTTCACAAGGAGTTGCCTACCTTGACCTCCTCAGGGCTTCTTCATCTGGATCTTGCACTGCAGGCAAAAAAAAATATTTCAGTTGAAAAAGAAAGGAAAGAAAGAAGGAAAGAATTTGCTTTCTGATGAAATTTTAAAGTTCTTTAGAAGCATATCTACAGGTACATTCATGCTGACTTCACAGCATCAGATTTTGTAAGAACAGCATGAAGAGGAACAAGCCCCTAGACCTGGGAAAGACATTAGTAGGAAAGTAGCTGTTGCAAATACTTCCTCATTCATTTATTAGCAGTGTTTCACAGCTGTAGACAATGATCCTACAGAGAGGGCCACCTGTTCTGCAGGAAAGCATGAGAAGAAGCAGCAGATTTCATTTAATGAGAAGATACTAAGTATTTCCCCCTGGTGTGAGAAAAGTCCCTGAACTTCCTTCTGTCTAGATCAGAAACAAGCTCTGAGGTTAGTACCAAGCAGTCAGAGAAACATTTCCATAGGCACAAGCAACAAAGCTCAAGCTCCCAGGACATTCACAGCAGTTCTGTGTTCAGATAACAGGGCTGATATAGCCGTAGGTGCACCACAAGTAATGATCCGTGATTTTTTTTTTTTGACCTCTGGGTGTCACTTCTATAAGACTGTGACAAGAGACATAAGTTATTCATCTTTTTCTCTAATGAATGGACACAGCTTTGTATGTCTAGGCTGCTGGAAAATGACAGATTACGCTGCAGAGGTAAGATTTGTAGCTAAGAAGAACTATGGGGCCCCAGATGCTCTATCACTGTAGAGTCTGTTATACTTCCATGGTGAGACCCATGGCAGATCAAAGAATTTTCTTTGTAATGCATGAGATGTAACCCTCCAGTTACACCCAAGGTTCTCGGATCTTAGCCGTCATTGACAATGACTACACACTGGATGTGAGTCTTCCTTGACTATCAGTTGCTAATACTGGCCTAAGAAAATAAAAACATGAGTCTAAAATCGGGGTGAGGGGGATGTTTTGTTATTCCACTTACTGTACTCAGTTCCAGTCATCTGGGCAAGGATGCGAAAAGACTTGGACTGCAGATTGGCAGAACGGCGACTCCAGTCTTCGCTTTCATCTTCAGGCTTGTTCTGAGTTTTAAGCACAGCCTGATACACTGGAGAGGCACTGTCTACGTGAGGATCTTTAAGAGGAAGGGTACTGCAATTCAGAAAGTGAAACGTTGTGAAATAGCACATGGTAGCTGTCTTCCCAACCTCCCTCTGGTCTTAGCTCCTCATCCAGCATAACAGCAATCTAAAACATGGCTTTGAAAATACCATTTTTCAAAAACACCCCACATAGATTAATTTTATGTGAATGAAGAATATTATGCCTCATTCTGTCTTGGAAATAGCCTGTTATCATTCAAATCTGCATATTCAAACCGGTGTGAAAATGCTTGGAAATGTCTGTTCATGATTCCTCAGCCAATGCAGCCACCAATTTACAGTGGTTAAAATAATGGGTGGTGGCAAATGAGAGTATGCCAGGCAAAACCATTTATTCCTCTGACCATTCTTGTCCCATATTGTTTCTTATAAAAACAGCTTCATGGTGGTACTGTTTCATGTTACGTCTTATTATAGTTTGGGGCCAGTGTCTTTTAAGGATGCAATTAGAAATACAAACCATATCTCATTATAAAAATAATGTGATAGGCTTTTATAAATTTTTCTAGAGATTATTATTCTTTCCAAACTCTGAGTGAAACTTCCAGCTGCCATAACTCTGGATTCACTGTCTACTAAACATGTGACGCATAAGAAGTCTATACTTGTACTCCACTTGCATACATATTTTGTATCCAAAATCTTTAACAGCAGAATGTACCTCAGAGCCTTATGACATCTCTGCAGTATGAACTTGTGAAGTGATACATCCAGGAAGAAAATCCCAATTTTGCACACCTAAAGTCAAAGCTACCAACCTCTGCAGCACAAGTGTCGCAATGTCTCTTTGATTCATGATGCAAGCTAGAAACAGACTTAGTAACTTAATAGCCTTTATTTTTTTCCCCTGTAAAAATAAGTTCTGCATAGTATACAATTAAAATTAACAGAGCTGCAGAAATACACACTGAGGGGATGATGTTTGCTTGGCATAACCTGGCTCCATGATTTCTGTAAATACAAGATCTATTTTTCAAGCATGTGATTTATTGTACCAGCTTTAATATGCTATTCCATACAGAGCTTTGCAAGCAGCATGCTCAACTTCATCAAAACTGTGAAATGGCTTGAAAGTTAAGGGCCATTTGTTCCAGCTAAGTCACTGCCATAAAATTCCAGGAGCAGTTACCTGCTATAAAAGTTGCTTTCTTGTTAACTCAAAGTTAGTGTTCTCTAAGTTACCACTGTACAGAGAAAATCTACAGAGAAGTTGGGTTTGAAAGCCTGAGAGGAATCATGAAAAAGCCAAGAAGCATGTCTGATGTCCTACATACAGCAATTACTTTCATAAAAAACTATTACCAGGTCATGCTGTAAATATCAGTATTTCCAGCTGACACACTCCTCTTGTTCAGCACTGGGTAATACATGCTCTTTTAATGGATATGCACCTAACAATAGTTCAGGATGTGTTCTTTGAGTAAGACTGGAAGGGGCTCTGGGACATGATGTGTGCTTATATGCATATGCTATGGGATTTTTTTTCTTAGAGGAATATTTATATTCCTCATAACCCCTGGGTAGGTGAAAACTTCTCACTTCCTTGAGGATCCACCAGGGTACAAAACCCAGCTATTTTTCTTTTATATATTTCACTACAATCACCTATGTGATGGAGCATAGCTTAAAAAAAGCCTGACCCTTCACTTTAAACTCTGCCACAGAAAATAAAAGTAACATAAAGAAGTCCCTCAGCATGGAGGCACTTCAGGCCTATGTCTTGGTACTGGCTAAAAGCAGACAGGACCTTGCCCTGTAATACGGTCATAGGCAACTGACTGCCTGACTTTGCCCAACAGTTTGAATCCCCAGACTTACTTTTTAACCCCACTGCAATTTAAAAACCTGCTGTGATACCAAATTTCACAGCTGCAGACTGTTGTAGGGTGGATAATAAACCACTAGATAGATAGCACTGCCGATTTTTCAACCATAGACTACTGTGGCAACAGCAGTGTGCAAGTCACGGACAGTTCAAAGTCCTGTGTTTAAACCCTCTAGCTGAAATGCTTTGTTCTTCTATTATGACATATTATCTTCTATAATATACAAAAAAGCAGTGTAAAAGTGTATGCATAGATAATGTCATTAGCTCAAAGGTAGTTAAAAAATGCTAAAGGCTGGACCACAAATTTCACAGTAGCAATGTGTGGCATTAATATGACATTAATATCCTTATGGTAGATGATTAAGGCAGGAAATGGAGCTTGGTGAATTAACCTTCCCTAGCAGAGTGAAACATCCTCATATAAATTGAACTAAATACATTGGAATATTTCCAACTCTGTCTTTAATGCAACAGGCCTTTTTCATTTTTTAAAATTATAATTATATTGTAGATGAGTAATTAGGACATATAAGCCACTCAGCATGGAAGTGTAAAATAGAGCGCATTGTTGATTACGATCATTTAATAAACCTAAATGTGACAGTTCATTTTTACAGACAGCATAGAGATGCACATAACCATGTTAATACCTCTGTTATACCTCTTCTTAATTTAATTTTTTTCCATCTGGGTGTGTATGTGCAGAAATACCATGCATCTTTAAGCATATTACTTTAAATTGAAGTTATTGAAAAAAAAAATTCTTCCCAAATGGGTTACAGCTTTTGAGGACTTTCCTTATTATAAGCTATTTTAGTAGGTTTCAGTAGAAAAATGTCCCCTTTTTTCACATCATCATACAAGTCACACACTAATAACATTAAAACAAGCTTTAAAGATAGTCAAACCTCTTTGAATAAGTAGCAATGTGATTTTTTTCCTTGCAATTCATTATAAACTAAGGTTTACCAAGAGAACCAATCCCTGGAGTCATTATTCAGATTTAAGTACATAAGTAGAAATTTAGGAACACTGTAGTGTTCTACCCCTAGTGTAGACATTTGATAAAATATTGTGACTTCAGATTCCAGTCTAAATTAAATTAACCCAACAAACAAACAGTTCATTTAGACTGGTAAACTATCTGACTAAGTTGACTTATTGTAGAGGATACATGAGATTTTAATTTCCGCAATCACATTATTGATCCTACTACTAGAACTGTTAGATCTTAATCCTGACAAAGTTATTGGATTTATGCATACTTACATAACTTGTGAATTTGGCTAAAACTGCATAACGGAATTTAGAAGAGGTTTGACAAAAATGTACTTGAAATGTACTGACCACATAGTTATACTGCAACTCTTGGCTCTTGGTATAGCAAAATCAATTAAAACAAAGCACCATAGAGTAGAAAAGATATAAAGTCAGGGCATTCTATTTTTTCTACTTGTAAGTTCCAGCATGAGGTCTGAATAACTGCAGTAGAAATAATTTATATGCTTTCCTTTGTGTTTTCAATTTCCATGGGGTTTATTTTCTAAGCGACATGAACCTGATTCTGATCTCACTGACTTAAATTGAAACATCACCAATTTCAAATGGTCAAGCTAGAAAATGAATTCTTATCCTAAGCCTGTCTCTTCATCACTGATAAAAGTAGTAAGCAGCATTTCCAGCTATTGTCTGCCACAAAGAACAGAAGCCCTCTAGATCTGCAGTCTGAATATGCTTACCATCACCCTGTGGCTTCAGGGCTTATCTCTTATGTAAAACAAAAAGCCCAAAGAAGAGCAATTAAGTGCTGATAGGCAGAGAATTGAGACAAACTGAAGCAGTACACAATCGTCTACTTTTATGTGACAGTCTTCTCAGACAAATATGTCTGCATAAGCATAATCAATCAGACTCTATCAGCTAAGCAAACTAAAGAACATCCTTGGTTTCCACAGCAAATTAAAGTTCAGAGTATCACAAAGGTCAAAGCAACACCTTAAGGAAATGAGTTACAGGTTTAATTAAAAGCTTATCAGTCAATGGGTAGGCCATTATATCAGCACAGACCTTGTCTTTATATCTAGACCAAAAATGCTGTGTTAATTGTTATAAAATAATCTACAGAGAAAATTGTTTGGTCACCGTTACCAGTTTAAAAACCAGAAGTTACAAACCATGCTGTAGCTCACAGCACTGTAGATTTAGAAATTCCCCTGCACCTGACTGTGTATAAAAATAGGAACATTAGTTTATTCTGGGGCCAGGTGAATGTCAGGCTTAGGAGTCGCATTCCAAAATGAAGGACAAGCTTAAACAGTAGTTTATGTACTGGATCTTGAAGAAAAACTTTTTTGCAGCATTACAGGGGAGAACATAGTCATGGAGTTAGCTGTCTGCAAAGACTAGTGTTCCTCTGGAACTGCCTGATACAAAAGGATTAATGGAAATAATCGCTTCATTTCAAAACCAGCCATGCAATAGGTGGATTCCATGTTCAAAATGAGGATAAGCAGTTAGAACAGAGCTTTTGCTAGTGGCATTCAACACAGCTCTTGCTGTGACTGGTGCAATGACTCAACAGTCCATGAAATCCTATTTTTTATTTGTTATCTATGTATCCATTCATTTAACTCTTTTCAAGATATCTGTATATACCAATATAATTTTTTACCACATTATGATTTATGATTCAAGCCTCTCTAGTTTTTCAGATTCTTTACTTCATAATTTTGCATGTTAAAACAAATCCCTGCCCCTCAGAAAAGTGCTGGTCTTCCAGTTCTAGTTGCACTCATTGGCCTTTTCTCAGTCTATCTGTGATTTTTCTAGAAAGGGCATTTTCTACTCCCCATAGCACAGGGTGTTTTGATCTCTTCCACTGGTGGGAAAAGATTATAACATTTTCCAGTCCAGCAGAGCCACTCCCGTGACTGGAAATGCATTTCAGAGATTCTTTTAATGTGCTGTTTAGAAAATGAAAAGGATCCACATGCTCAGTAGTGCAACTTTATAATCATCTAGCCATTTAAATAGGTAAAACTTTTAAACATTGCTATTCCCATTACAATGTTACAGCATTTAGTAGAAAATGACAATATATCACAAAATGTCTCTCATAATCCATGCCTATGAAAGACACGAACCCTTATAAAGATCACTGATAGAATGAACTTTTTTCACTGTACTTTGCTAATTGGAATGAGTCTACATACCCCTGTGGAGATTCACCAAGTCACGGTCAAAACCAGCTAAAGGTATTGTTTGGAAACCATCATTAGGGAGAGTTGCAATGAACAGAATGACGTTGGTGCAAAAAAAAAAATCAGTGGGGGGAAAAAAGGAATAAAAAAAAAAAAAAAAAGAAAGAAATGGGCAGTGAAAGAGAGAACAAGCAAATACATAAAAGTATCTACCCGTTTAACAGGCCTGCAGCTAACTTACCCAAAAGAAACTATGTCAAAGTGTGTTGCTACACCTGTATTTTGTCACATGAAAAGAAGGAAAGTTCTCTTCAGGGTAGAAAGATACCGAGTAGGAGAGAAACCTGACTACATTCATCGCATATGTAATTTCAGTTTAGTCATTACAACTGAGGATAAGATGATCAGCTAAGATTACCAGAAACATGCATTAGAAAAGCAGGATTAAAGATCAATGGATTTTGCCGCAGCCCAAAGCATATGTGTGAGACACATGCACACTATGTGAACTAGGGCTAGGAATAATACAACGTAACACTCTATTCTGAAGAACAGAAGAGTAGCCAGTACTAAATAAATATTTTGCATTCTTTGTGGATCAATAAAAATTCCATTCCCTTTTTCTGTTGAGTTGTGCATATAATGTAGTTCCTATTACAAAGCACAGTCATCATAAATGAAAATTCATCCAATGTCCTTTATAGAGCGCTAGATATATTTTTGTGGAGTTTACCAGTTCTAGAAAGAATACCAAAAGAGAAATGCTACATTTTCCAACTATCCATCCTTTTAACTTCACAATGATTAAGTGCCCTCAAACACTGTCTAGGCATGATTTGTATTTTTTACATGTAAGATACTCCAAAAGAAAAAAAAATGGTCCAGGAAGAGCTGCTGTGTCATGTGTGCAGGGACTGTTAGACGCATCATGCAGAAAAACACCATTACACACAAGGAAATAACCTTACCCAGCAAATTCTCCACCCTGGGCTTGTGCCTGGCCTGCAATGGCATCCATGATAGCATCTTGGGAATACATGCTGATCGGGGTGTTATACTGGGCGTGAATTATAGTAGCCTTCCCGCCTAGGCCTTTCACCTCAATGGGTTTGTGTGTAGACAGGGCAGAGTCCTTCAGGACATTGGGGTTGAACCGCTCCGTGAACTCCGTGCTGGGTTATGCAAGAGTGAGGGTCGACAGGGAAGGAAGGGGAAGAAAGGAGAAAGGTGTGACAGTTAAGTGAGAGAAAAAAGCACCAAGAGAGGAGTGTGCATGGCTGTTCATGGCGTCTCACCACAAAAGCTTCTGATCAGAGGGTAAGAGACAACATTAAAGTAACAGATAAAAACTGTCTGTGATAGTGGGTGACATTTTTGTGTTGGCTCAAGTATAAAGAGACAAAAAGGTGAAACAGTTGTCACTGTATAAAGGCTCATGACAAATCCTTAAGTATTTATGTGATGCTTACATATATTAAAATTCTATTCTTACATGCATACATACACGTAAGGGTATATAAACATACACACACATATAATCATGCTCATACATACTGCAGAGAATTTCCAGTTTATTCATCCATTCATTCATTCATCCATCCATTCATTCATTCATTCATTCATTCATTCATTCATTCATTCATCCAGAAGGGTCTTACAAAGTGCTACAGAATGCAATGGGGTGAACAGATGACAGGTCATCTATAATTTAGAAGGTTCCGATACTTTCTGTCTGGATTATTAATCATAGTGAAATATAGTACCTGTGCCTTTTAATCTTCAAAGCTTTCCTAACAAAGCCTAAATTAATCTTCCCAAAATGTCAGTACAACCAGCTGTTAAGTGTTGCCAGAGCATGATAAATGCTCAGCCTCAGATCAAAATATCCTACATTGCAATCAACAGAACTGCAGCTGGAAGAGTAGCTCCAGCTCCAGTAGCTCCAGTGGCTCCATTTATAAGGAAGGACACTTATTTGAGAAAATGAGCCATAAGCAAGTTAATCAAAGCTTCCATTGCAACAGAATGAGTCAGACTTCACCTAAAGAGCCCCTGGCTTCCTTGCAGTGCCTACCTGTACATGCCCTAGCCCAAGAGTTAGGACTGACTATTGCCTGAAGTCTCAATGAGCAAGCTAAACCTCAGCTGTCAGTCACTGGAGTAGATGCTCTTCCCCAGCCTATGGGAGATCAGATGAATCTCCGTCTGCTGTTCCTGTCCTGACAGCAGCAGGATGCCAGCAGTATAGATTTTGTATGCTCATGAAACTTGGCAAAACTGATAATTCTGTCCTTTGGGAAATAACGGGTATTTCACAAAGGTTTCATTTTGAACTGAGCAGAAAAGCTGGAAATGGTTATGTGTCTGCCCCCCCAAAATCTGCAAAATCTAATCCCGTTTGATTGAACATTCTTCCTTTTCATTTTGAAACCATTACACCAAAAGTTTATCAGCTAATATAATGTCTTTTTCTGATTTTTTTCCTGTGGCTGAACAGCTTCTCTGGTTGGCAAGGGAACAATACTGTGCCTGTCTGCTGTGGGTTAGCCCCAGAGGATGAGTGTTCAAACTGAACCCTCAACCTGGCATAAAGGAAAAAGGAAAATCAAGTAAAGCTGGCAGCCATCTGATTTAGTTTCCCCAAGATGATCAAAGGTGATGTGCCAGCTCTGAACCCAGCCAGGGGATTCCTCTATGTTTTCAGCCTTTTGTTTGGTGGGATGCCCTGACTGAAGATTGACAGTAAGAAAGATACAGTCACACATCATTCAACATACCTGAGAGAACACTAAAAGCCACATGCTCAAGGAACAAAGACATAAACAAGCACATGCTGCATTACAGCCATAGGCTTTAGTTACATACATCAACATTTTAAGGGAGGGGACTGGGAAACTGCATTATGCATTCAAAGAGTGAAAAATCATCTTTTAAAAATGACGTTTTCACACTTAAAATATCTCTCTGTTCCTCAATCCTGACAATATTATTATTATACTGACATCATCTGTTGGAGGGTAATATGCAGAGACATGCAGGTTGTTATAATCTTGACTTTCCAGCATGCACATGCCTTACTTTAACAACGGTATCTCTTTTCTTCGTAATACCCTAAATGATCACATGATAATTACAAACACACAGGTCCTCAAGATCTTGAATTTAGTGTTCTCTTTTCTCCACACTGTTAGAAGTATGGAAGAGATTCTATACCAAAAATTTGAGAAGACTGAATGAGAAGACAGAGGTTAAATACGGCACTTTTAGAGAACAAAGTTCAAAGCAACTGGTTTCTACAATTAGAAAAATAAAAGCTAGTCATCTTAGAACACCCTATACTTCCCTAACAGTAGCACAGTCATGATTTAGGCTTCCACTTACGGTATTTAAACAATTTCAGTGGTGTCTTTCAAGAGGTTTTAGTCACATTACACATACCAAGGCAAAACTTTCACTAAAGTTAACAGGATTCCCATTAAAAAAAATAAGAGAAAGGCATACAGTGTTTTCAACTGCAGAGTTTTTGTTGTAACTCTGGACATAAACAGAAGAGATGATTAGCGTTTGTAAGAGGTGCTACGCTCTAAGACACACTGGCAGAGGCAAGACCCTAGCGAAAGCTGGAGCACATCTGCAAAATAATTGGGATTTTCCTACTAAGCTACAAAAGGATCAGAAAAAATAAATCCCAAAGCAGGTAAGAATGAAAACACCCCAATGATGTGACTTCTACCTTCTAACGTAAATGTATCACAGTAATTATCAGTGTAAACTGTACAATTTTATCCCTCCAAAGGAGTTACATCATTTGCCTGACATCACACTCACACCTCATTAAAATCAACACAGAAAGCCAGGTCAGTGTGAACGATCTATATTAAATATTATTTCAACTTTATGTATTCTACTACTTCTGACCTCTTGTCAGTTTAAATTTGACATTTATTTAATAAAATTATTTATGCTGAATTTAACGCAGTCTCCAGCAATTTCTGAACAACAATCAGTTCAGAGACAGAAAGCAGGAACTGAGAGACAATCCTCTGCCCCTAGAAAACTAAACATCAAAGCTGAGGACTCTGTCAGTGTTCCTAAATAAAGCAGACCAATCACACTTACAAATCAATAGTTGCTTCTTGTTTGGGTTTACTAAGTTAAATTACTTTTTAGATATTTTCCATATCAGTATCTTATACCAACCTCAAGTTGAATTTTAGTGGAGTGGGACCTTGGAAATTAATTTTGAGGCTAAAAATACATCACTAATAAAACACCAAAAAAGGCTCAGATAAGGTTCTCCAAATCCTGAAGGCCTCAAGACTGCTTAAAGAGTTAGGAAGAATTAAACTCTGGCTGTAGAAATTAAAACATCTGAAACCATTTACAAGAACTGAGCAAGCTCAGATGCTAACTCAATTTGCAGCATTAGAACATCACCAAGAAATGCTGAACACGTGGTGTGCTTAGAAGGGAGCCCCACTGGACACCAGTGGCAGCGCATGATGCTTGCCATGCCAGTAAAAGGTTCTTAAAAATACTTCCACTTGCAAGCAGACACAGCAGGAACACAAGGGATCATGCTACCCCAGAAACGTTCACGCATACAGCACAACACAAATACTTGGAACTAGACAGAAGTGATACTAACTTGGCAGCAGTGTTGGTTATGACCTAAAAGAAGAGAAAGAGAACAAACAACATCAAAACCAACCAGAAAAAGTCAATTGTTTTTAGAGTGCAAAGGGCAAAAGGTATTTACAGAAGCTTACTAAAGGTTTTTCAGACCATCCACAAATAAGAACAAAAAGTAAACGCATGCCTGAAAACCCCAACATGATTAAGAAAGGAAAAAATATAGGGATTATATAGTTGATCCACTGGGACTTAGTAGGGTACCATGGCATTTTGGCTGACCCTTGAACATTATTTTATTGCCATGCATCCTTAAAAGTACTATTCTCAAAGTGTATGGGGAGAGGGAGCAAAGGGAACAAAGAAGCACTTGTTGAGCAAATTATCATTTGAAAATATCAAATGAGTGGTCAGATACTACATATTCAGGGTTGAAATCTTCTCCTGAGGCCACCTTCAAAGTTGGTATTGCAAGATTGACGTTTTTGTCTTTTAAATGCTGGAGAATATCCAAAGAATATATTGGTGAGTGTTTAAAACCTAAAACTAAGGAAAACACCTTTGTATTTAACAAACTATTGGCCTAAATCTGACTTTACCTACATTATGCCAACAGTGGTGCAAGCTGATTAATTTCAGAATAGTCATTTCTAATTTATTCTGTGTGAAAGGAAGCAAGTCTATGCAGTTTGGATACCCGTATCAGGATATTTTATTCCATCTGGTACGTACACAGTATGAAGAAAATCATATGTTTATGCTTCACTGCATGAACAAGAAGTGAGGGTGGCTTGCACAGCAATTCCAAAGAAACCTAATACAAAACTCAACATAAGCCTTACTCAGGCCAAAGCTGGGAGTGATGAACAGCTAGCATGTTCAGACTGTTGCATTACATTATTTGCTAATAACTCTTTCTTTTGGTTGCACAAATAGCATTAACGGGCTGTGACACTGACTTTAACTTAGTTTTCTCAGAGCTTAGAATACCTGTATTTTGCTCATATTCTTGGGTAAAGAGTAATTCATTGTATTTTGCACAAATTAAAGAGGAAGAGAGTCCAGGATCAGTTAATAAACATTTCTTCTTATTTAGCTGCACAGAATGCTGTTGATAGAACTGGGCACTGAATCTTCCAACTTGCTGCTGTAACATTTCTGGATCTGGGATTGATATGAAATACTGGACAACAATGTCATACTGTTAGAGTGACATTTAAAGTGGATTTGTCTCCTTCTGCTTTTGCCTTACAGAACCTTTGAAATTACTGCTTCTTTCTACGTAAAGTCCTTTTGCACTAGCTCATCCAGCTGCCTCTTCCATGATGTAAAACACTCTAATGAGCCAAAGCTGCAGTACAGGCTTTGCACTTTTGCATTCCCATGGAAAAGCAACCACAGACTCTAGGATTCGTGAATGTTGTAACTTTATAAATCCTACATTAAGCCAAATATATCAGTCTGTCCCAGGGGCCAGGAGAGATATATTAGGAACAAGCTGCAGCCTGTAAGCACATCAGTGATCCTATATCCATTTTAGGTATGTGCAGGACAGCTGGGCACTCATTTACAATGAAACATAGTGTAATAGTATCATTTTCTGAAGTGGACTCCATGCCTGCTTTAATCTTCTAATCCAGGTTCTATTAGTCTAAAATAATACTTTAAGGGTAGAACTTCCTTAATTAAAGGAACCACTTTTTTGCATATATGTTCTTATAATGATATAATGATAAAAATCATTATGTGCACACACTAAGAACAGCTCGAAAAATTCACTAAAAATCTCAGTAAAGATTTTTCTAGATGTGAAGAGGCTACTATCGCTTCCTTCAGAAAGAGTAAAGCTTTACTTCCCCTTATGTTCAGTACATGATGAGAAAATTCGCTCCAGTTCAGAGCCACACATTATTTTAGCTTGATTCTAAATACGGACATGTATGAAACACCCAACTTGCTCCTCTCAGAGGTCACACAGTCAGAAGCTAGTAACCCAAGCCACCCGGCACATACCTGTGGGACAGGTATTTACTGCCCTTGACCTACAATGTGAAAAATAACTTACACTGGAATGAAAAAGAACCACGTTACAAGCTATTACTCACTCTTCGTATTTATTAATACTCCCCTTTCCAGGGCTTTCAGCACATCAAGTTCCGCACACTTAACAGGCCACATCTGTTTTTCACCCTGGGCCAGGGTGATAAAGCTTTAGTGTAAAACTGCATCAGAGAATCAGATACTTTGTTATTCTTCATAGATCAAGGAAATAATCTCAAAATTTATTTTACCTTTCTGATAGGATTTTCCAAAGGGTTTAGCTAAGCTTCTAACAGCAATTCACACAATAAAGTTTAAATGATTTGGTGAAAAGGACACCAAATTGGAATATAAAACATCCTTTAAGATCAACCCCAGACCTGAATTTGCTTATAGTGCTAAGTGCATGTTCACGAATGCATAAGAGATTTGGAGCACCATAATTTCACTATCTGTATGCAGCATCTCATGTTGTACTATATGATAAAAACATCCACAACAAAGGGCAGAGATAATTCTGCAGAGCGCACAGTGCTTTCCTTGTGCACTCTTCCATGTATATCCATAATGAGATCAATATTTTCATGGATGATACCAAGTCCCAGGGTAGTTACACGTTCCAGGTTACTCTTCAAAAAGCAGTGAGGAAGATGCCCCTAACTTCATTGGTAACACTCAAGTGGGAGCAGGAATGACAGGATTCTTGAACTCTGAATTTTCTCTGCATGTAAACAGAGATGTACAATTCTCTAACTCTCAGAGGAATTGTCTGAAAAGACACATGTACTTTGTAGCTCTGGGCCCTTTCATGTTTTCAGAATGTTTCTGGGCTGCAGGATAAAGGCTGATTTTTTTTTTTTTTATGGAACAGTTACATGATCTCTCATGAATTTTCTGATTTGTTCATTGGTGCTGCAGATACTACAGGCAGACAGACAGCGACTCCCTGCAATTTTGATCAAAATAAAATATATCTCAGATTTATTCTAAGGTAGACCCTTGCTTTGTAATGCAGTGCACTGCCACAAACATGCACTAACGTGTACGTGTAAAGGAGACATAAACCATGGAAAAGCAGCAAAGTGAAGACAGTGAAGTGTTTTCTGCAGGTTCACCTTTTATGCACCCCAGCAATCACTGTCATATTAATGTCGTCCAATCACAATGCCCTCTGGAATCAAGAGAATGGATGCAGCTGTGTTGTAATTTTGGTAACACAGACAGTCAGAATGCTGAGCCACCCAAAATACAGCCCCTTCACCCTTGCCCTTGCAGATGTTAAGGAGATACGTGAAGATAGTGCAAGAAAGATAGTGAGATCTACTCCCCGGAAACTCTGCATATTGAAATATGTCATTTTCCTCAAGCAAACTGTAAATTAACAAGGAAGCATTCTGAGGTTTATTTTGCTGATCTTGCTTACTAACTGAAATGATTTTCTTTTAAACACTAATTGCTTTTCTTAATTACCCAGTATAAGAAAGGAGGATAGGATTTTTTCAGATAAGTTAATTAAGACTGTTAATGCCAAGCGCTCAAGAGAGTTTCAACAAATCATCTAAACTGCCTGAATCATCGAGAACATGATATATGCTCTGTAATAAGGATAAAATAGCCTTACTTCACTACAACTTAACAACCCCCTGGTTTTACTCTTGCAAAGAGCTTCTGCAGTGGAATCTAACATACCTGAATATATGCATTTGCTATCAGACCTCAAGTGGATTGTCTGAATTTCCTGTTTTTTCTTATACAGCCAAGTCCCTAGTACACTCTTCCCCATATTATAATAAGAAATTTATCTTTATTTTAAATAAACCCAAATAAACAAATTAGAGATTTGTTTGCAAATTAATACATGAAGACAGGAAAAACAGGAAAACTGTTTCACTCTGCTTTTTCTCACATGTCGTAGTTCCAGCTCCCCACTTCACAAATCTACTAGTTGATCTGCAACAGAGTTAACACTGAAAACTTTGACAGCATGGGATCAAACTACCTTGGTAGCACCTAGAAATCATTCCTTGTTTCATACAAGAGCAAAGCTAACAGATGTGAGACCGACAATGTTCAGACCAGAGGATTCAAAAATACTGCAATTTTGACTCATTTTGCATAGGAAGGCAAGAATTACAGCAGACACACCAGCTGACTAGCATGTCAGATTTGCAGTTTCTCTTTAGGAAAGTACTAAAGATCAGATCTGTCTTATAGCAGCTTCTATAATGGCCAGCTGGTTCTACGAGACTACATGCATTAGTCTAAATCGCTAAATGCCAACCCTGAGATGAGTCACAGCGTTCTCCTCATGCTCTGGTGACTATTGCCAATCCATATTGCAATTCAAATACCAAAGACCAAGAGTTATTCTGTAATGGTACTGTGTGTATGTTTTCGGGGGTACTGGAAATTGCAGTGATCATTCCAGATTTTAATCATGATTACCAGACAGATACACAATAGGGTAGGTACTATTACATTCATTTTTCAGCAAATTCATTACTTATTTTAATATTAAATATTTTACCACATTACCTACCCTCTAGGAAGTCCACCTTCCGAAGCCCTTCGGTTGAGACTTAATTTATGCATCTCAGCCATTTCCCTTAGAGTCTCTGCTGAGTAAAGGCCAATAGGGTTGTTATACTGCCTTGCACGGCTCATCTGGTGTACAGGACTATTGCCATCAGTCAATACAGGGCTTAGCTTTGAACCTAGATTACTCTTTGCAGGTGAAATGTCAGGAGTCACAGACTGAGAGGACACGGAAGATCTAACTGTGGTAGTCTTTAAGTAGGAAGAGCTATTTGAAAAGCTGATCTCTTGCTTGTTGAGGTAGCCTGAAAACGTTCCATTGGTTGCTAAAATACTACCCACAGGCCCAGTCGCCGTGTTAGTTAGAGGACTGAAGGTTGTTCTGTTGCCATTGATTTCCCAAGCAGGTTCCTGTAGTAGCAAACATGCAAGCCAAGAAAAGAAAAAAAGAAAACAGCAATCATAGAACACATGCAAAAATAACATATCTGCAATTAATGCTTTCTAAACATATTGATAAGCTTGCAATAAATAGATTGGAGTCAAAGCACCCAACCTTTCAGGGAAGATTTAAACAACGGAAGGCATTGTTTCAAAATAAGGGAAGCAAAACGTACTCAGGCATTTTTTTAACTGGGTTTTAGTTGAAACCAACAAATAAAGCTTAACATTAAAAGAGCATTTGCTACTTGTCAACCTCATAGCAATAGTTTTATATAAAGACAACACTGATCACTAATTGCCAGGATAATTAAGAAATCTTCAAGTCTTGAGGTCAGAATCATTTGAGATAGTATACAAACATAAAAGTCAATGCCATTATTATAAAAAACATGATTGTAAACCACACCATTCTATTTTCCATGAGTACATTTCAAGTTACTGAAGCCCACACACTGCATTGCTTTCATAGGCTCTGGTTCATGCTAATTAGGCCATGCAGCATGGTTAGCAGATAGACCAACAGGACTCGACAACAGGTACTGCTCAACAGACAGGATGCCTCTATTCTGATCATTTCTGCGTAATTTGCACCTGAAGGAATATGTGCATGAGTATGTAGATGATGAGTGTATGATCCCACAGTCATGTCCCAGATAATATTCCTAACTAGGACAGCAGGATGTATTGTCTTAGTGGAAGTCACCGGAATCTCCCACAATAGCTGTACCCATAGAAGTCTATGCTGGTGCTCAGATTAGAAACATTCTACCAAAACCCTATGCTGGAAAAATGAAGTAGTATGCTTTAGTTTCATAAATGATTTGCTATTAATGCAGCTTTGTGAAACCAAAATAAAAGGTAATTATCAAAAAAAGAGAAATACTGCCTTTTCAGCAACACAATGCAGGAAATAAGTTGTGGCACGAGTTCTGAGGAAGTTCATGTAAAACTTCAATATTCACGTTGCCTAAAACACCCTATCACTGCTTCAACTCCTTACCGTGCAACACCATCTAAATCCCTAGGACTGGAGGGCACTCAACACTCTGTGGAAGCACAGAGCTCCCTTATGGTTAAATTGCCTCATTTCACTCAAGCTACTGGCAGCATGTAGTAACCACGGCTCTGTACTTTTTGGAAGTATGGACAATTTTCTCAAAGAGGAATGCAAACTTCACTTTCAGGTGAGCATTTTATTCCTTTACTCTCAGTTATCTTATTCTTTAATGTCTAAAGGTTCAGTGACCGGAACATGAATAGCATGATTCTAATACTAATTAACATCTCTCTAATGACTGCCTTTTGAACATAGCATCCTGAGTGGGGAAACTCATTAGCACATGTTTTAAAATAATGAATCTTATGGTTTCAAAAGCTGTTTCATTTTTCACTGCTGTTTGCCTGTAATTACATGTTTTGGGTGAAAAATATAACCAACAGCTGAGGTACCCAACAAACTATGTGAATGCTTGGCAATTTCTCCAGAGCTATAATATCAATTTGTAATTTATCTCAGAAGCTCCTGGCTCCAGCCTAACTTGGGCTTTTTTGCTACAGGAGAAAGATCACTTCAACCTCTCCCTCTGGACCTAGATTACACTGCAGCCATAACTGGTACCCAGATGCCACAATGCACACTCACAGTTAAGAGGTCCCCCAGTAATGCTGGCAGCATGCTGCAGTCCAGCTCTGGAGAACGGGGACAGGCAGGGGATGTTATCCTGAAGAAGAGCAATACAAGAGCAGGCGGTGGCCTGCAGTGACATTTTGCCTCCTTTGTGCTGGCAACTGCTTCAATCACCATCTTTAACATCTTACACACATGTCCCCCATAGCCTTGCAGGAAACATAGGCCTAAGAGAATAATTTGGCCTCTGATTTTCTACTTTAGCTAGTATTGGTTATTTACTGATATTGATACTAAGGATCACTAGAAAGAGAAATATTTTATATTTTTCTTTTGGCTTTTTCTATATTGCATATTTAAATTTAGGGAGATTACATTTGAAAAATACAGATAATACTGCCAGATTAATTAAAATTAATTGAAAAAAAACCCTAAATGTCTAAGGATACAATTAATCATGACATTAAATACATTTGTTTTGAATCGAAAATGTAAGGCAGATAAAATGAATTGAGAACATTTTTCTTAGGAATAAACAGGAAGAGATTTTAACTGGCATTAATAGCTGCCTGAGGCTGTAGAAATAGATAATCCTAAAAGGATTTTACAGACTATGCCTTCTTAAATAAATACATTTGAATTACATACTTCAGTCATTATACTCTGACATCAACACCAGCAAATAACCAACCATTAAGTGGCCTACTACAAGCTTCCAAGTATTAAACAAACAGAAAACAGGGATTCTCTCTAAAAATATGTTGTAAAAGTGGCACAAATGCACAAGGACATGTTCATAAATTAAGCCACCACTTGTGCAAATGACTTTTACATGCTAGCAGAGAGGGACAAACCAAATATTTAATAAAAAATAAAATACAGAGGCAATAGAGAAGAAAAAGGATATGCAACAGTTATACTTCTTTGTTGCCCTGAGAAGTCTGTGGCTTTTATCTAAGTTAACTGTGGGTTTCTTTTCCATACCCCTTAATAAAAGGACTTGCAAGGGGATCTGATTTTAAAGTATCAGTTTTGACTTCTAATGAGATGAATGCCAGATATTTCCTTAATCCTAATGCATTTTCATAGTTTTGGTAGTACTGGACACTAACAGTAGGCAAAGGGAAAAATGCAGGACTACCATAAAAAAAAAGACTTTGCTCACCTTTATGGCATGAGTGGAATTTTAGTTTCACTGCTTAAACAATTTCTAGTTGTAATACCAGCACGCTGACAACTCAACACTAGAATTCCCAGGAACCCAGCAGCGCCAGGTTAGCATTCTCCATTTTGACTTAATATTCATGGTAGCTTTAAGGTAGTTGCTTTTGCTGTGTTCAGGGGGAAAGGGATGAAACAGGAACTGCTCAGACAGCAGCTGTATAACTTCTGCTAAAGATTCACTACCCAATAATCATCTTATTTACCTCTTCCCTTTTGTGATTGTCAAAGAATCTCTCATTCAGTTTATTCCTAGTGGATATTTTAGGATTATTTTCCTTTCCTCCAGTTCAGTGGCAAAAACAGATCAATGCAGCACTTCTGAACTCATTTCTGAATGTGAAGGTCAACTCTCTACTACTGATCAGCAGTACGGCTTTTAGCATTACATCACATGAAATGCAGCCAACAGCAACAAACGTTCCCCTGCTTCACAACTCTCTTACCCCGTTCTGTTGCGCTCTCTGCGGCTGGAAAAGCAAGCTGACATTTCGAACTATGCAAGTCTGACGCTACCCTTCGGCCGACCAGAAGAGGGGGCTCTGACACTGAGCAATGGGATTCTTCCCTCGAGAAGGATGCTGAGATCTACAGCAATCCCTCACTACGAGAGGAAAATTGCATTTTAATGTCCCACTGTAAAGTCAGTGAATGAGCTCAAAAACTGATAAATGAAGTCTCAGACTGTTGCCTTTCCGAAATATTATTATTCTTTTCTTTATAAACATTCAGTTTCCATGAAAGGCAAATGCTCCTTACGTATCAGGGAAGAGAGAAACAAATTCATATTGGAAAACACACCACCAGTTTTTCAGCTCTTCTTCCTTTAGCAGCTCATGCTCTATTTATCTATGACCGTACAGTCTTTATTCATTTCTAATGAATAATGAATAATGCTATACTAATGAATTTGACCTCCCAACATGCCAAATTATTACCTTAAAAGTTTTACAGAAAGAAGGAAATGGTGGCACCATGACATTAAATGACTGCACAAAGACATCCAACAAACAGCTTTTAGCTCAGCCAGCTCTTCCATAATATGCTTCACTTAAAAAGTCAGTCACTCCTTCATCTCTTTTCTCTTAACCACATAGATTCCCAAATTTGTCAGGAAACAAGTCATAAGCATCATGAGATCCTCACTGGGTCTCTGAAATAACTGTGTTCAGTATTGTTCCATAAACAGGACAACAGAGAGCCATATTTTTAAAATTAAAGAGGCTGCCTTGATACCTTTATGTAAAAGGACAAATGTTAAAGCTATGCTCAGCTGTATAGCTTCTGCTTGACCAAGTTTTGTTCCCCCTGAAAAGCTTCAGGAATTCACCAAGGCTTCGTTTCAATCCTTGGAATCATGCTGACTCTTCTTGTTACTTGAGTGCTTTCAGCATTAGTTATACCCCTTCTTCCAGCTACGCCACACCTATGCAAAAGACTTGACTAAATATTTTGACTAAATCCAAAAGATTTAACTAGACTGAATTAAAACTGTTTCAAGTTTGAGACTAATGTCAGCTAAGGAAATAGTGAAACTGCAAATCATTCCAGTAACAGCCCCACAGCTCATTAACGCCATACCTAGGGTTGTAGAACCTGTATCATCCATAATATTGATCAGCTCAAGGAAGTATGGAGAGAATGGAATGAAATGGAAAGGGATGTCAAAAAAAAAAAAATAAAATAAAAAAATCATGGTGAAGAACTCTGTGGTTTTTCTACCTTCCTTGCACGTTTCTAAAATAATGTATGCTTCGTTTTCTAAGACACAAAGAACCATAACCATAGCAGTCAAAGAAGACATACATGCTTGAAAATTAGTGGAAGCTGCAACTGGATCAGCAACAATGTACAAGGAAAAGTATGGTTTAAACCAGATACTGAACTTGCACATGCAGATTCTTTTAGCTAACACTGCCATGCCTTAACCTTGACTCAGAGAAAGGTGAGAAAAACCTCTCGATGTTTGAGGACAACACTGTCGTGACTGTCTTGTAATGTGGTTTTTTGCCCTTTTTTGAAATGCAATCAATTTCATTTCATGTGACCTGTGAGAGTCTAAACACTGTCAAGCAGTGATGTGGAGGTGACAGCTTCTGCCTACGTGACACAGAATTCTTCATTTCTACAGTGATACTGTTATTAGAAATAACAAAGGGACAAACACAGAAACCTTGATTTTTAAAGTATATTTACTGTAACATACTTTATTGCAACATTCCCAGAGCACTGTCTGTATCAGTAAAGACTTTATATTCCAGATTTTGAGATTTATCCAGTGATTCAATGCTTCATACCCTTCCAAACCACCCTCAAGGAAGAATTTTTCTTCAATTAAAAATTGACTGTTGTCTACTAGCGTATATTAGTGACATAAACGTCACTCCAGCATTCTACTGCTACCTATTCCTCCTGGGCCAAACACCCTGCACTTAAGACTTCTCTTAATACTGCTACTCTCTTTCCCACCATACCTTGTCCTAGATACCACTGTTTTCCTCCAGAAGGGCTCCAGTAAATCTCTTTTCCATTGCAAGTACTACCTGTAGCCCATTCAGAATAGGTGGCCTCCATGTTCCAACTCAAACCACCCTATGGTTCTGTGATTCCTAAACACTGATGCGCACGATTCTCAAGTGTGAGAAAAAATGCTCCTGAAAAAACGTTGAGTTCCTTAATCCTCATCTCTCTCTGAAGGGTTAAAATAAGAAATGTAAAGTGACTTTATAGCTTTCATGCCAAAGGCGCTTTTAGGACCTTTAGAAAAAAACCTGCAGTGAGTGAAATTAACTTTTCTATAGGGTAGGTAGTTATGGGAGAAAACTGTTTTGTGTGGTAAACAGCTTTAAATACATATGGCAGTAATTTTAAAATTGACACTTGCCAGGGAAGAAATGCACCCGATCGATAGAGAGTCATGAAAATCTCATGTTATAGAAACCTGTGTGCCTGTGGTGGAAGTAGGGTAATTGTCATACCCGCACAGGTGCTACCGAGGGTCTCAAAAGATAACTGTCAGTCTTGTGCTGGTGAATTACTCTGAATAAACATGTCTACTTGTTGCATTGAAAACTAACAGCATTCTGTGTAGTTCGTGAGGGAAAATAAGTACTCTCTCCCCCTTCCGCTATCTATTACTTTGCTGGTGCAGCTGAACTCCAGTCTAACTGGAAGAATGATCCATTGTTTTTCTTTTAGGAACTTCAAAGTACTGTTCGGTGACTCTTCCAATAACTTCCTCCAAGCTAACTTTTATAAAATCAAGATAGAAGGAGGAACAACTCTGAGCAAGATCAATTATTAATTTCATTTCCTCTGGACAAAAAGTTTAGTAGGTCCAGAGGAAAAAAAAATATTATTCCTTCCTCAACTAATAAACAGCCAGACAGGTTCATTTCAAATTTGAGAGAATAAAATTGAATCAAATTTATCTGCCCAAGTGTGTTCTCTTCTGCTATTTTGCCCAGATTTGTAAACTTGGTTACAGGGATGATGTTATCTTCTGAGCTTTGAATGTGGAAAACACGTTTTTCATAAAAATGACTTAAAATTGTATCTATGGAAGTCAGAACTGCCAAAACTAGTAGAACATCACCTAATTCCCCATGTATTTTGATCTTCAGTATTTCTTATTTACACAACATGTCAGGGATGACACTGGCATTCACAGAAGGGATAAAGTTGCAGAAATGGAGATTTCCCCCTCTCCCATTTATCTAATTAAATGCATCAGCAATAGAAATGTCCTACGCAGCGCTTGAGCCTAAGGATACATAACATCTTTCAGGTACCCTTGCTCCCCAGTGCTGCCCAAAGATACAGATGATGAGTTACCAGGTGCAGTCAATGAATGCTATTTATTCTGATACAAACATTTATTTTATGGAAGATGACAAGATTTGACAACAGAAACCAAGCCATCCAGTTCCTCTGCCACCGTTATTCATTAAATTGACTTATTCTCTTTATTTTTCATTCCCGTGTCTTTTGAATAATGTGACAAGAATACAATATGATGCAAGCTTCCAAATGCCTTAATGTTCTCATTCCAAATCAGCATCTTTCCAGTTGTAGTCAGGACTTCAACACGCTCACGTACAGTCTAATGTTTTTTTCCCCAATAATCTGCAAAAGCAAATTTTGAGAAGCTTTGGTAGCCTCTTGCAGCCCAGATGAAAACAAGCTGCTCAGAATGGATTAGACCAGGTAACATCAGAGGACAGCTGGATGCTTTGGTTCTGCTAATCAGAAATTAACAACATACAGATCACATTGCATTATGACAGCTTTGCTGACTGTGCATTCATTCAATGCTTACTTATTTGGGGTGGGCAAAAGCTATTTCCTGTAGTAAGTATTTACCTTCACCATGGCGGATAAAAATGGTATCAACTTTGGCTGAAGAGAAATTGTCACATACCTTCTGGTGGGGAATTACAGCCTTGGGAGTATCAATTCTGGGTGCTGTGGTTGAAATTGGCACTGGACGTTTAGATCTAGGGATAACCCCCCCAAAAAAAAAGAAAAAAAAAAGAAAAGAAAAAATAGGTTAGCAATCTGGACTCCTATTTTTCAGCTCTCATTTAATGCAAAATGATGAAAAGCCACCAGCTAAAGAAGCATTCTCTGATGCAGGAGATAATCCCTTTTCCAGTACCCTGTGACAAACTGCATCTTCACAGATGACACTCAGCCACAACTAGATAAATATAGGTTTGGGCAGTATTCTGGAAAAAAGGACTTTCAAAATGCAGAGACTAAACTTTGGTACTGAGGCATCTCAAGATCAACTCCTCAAAAGTTTATTATTTAAATAGCTTAGGTTGTATAGCAATTGCCATAAGTTAAACCTCTCTGCAGGAAGAAACTGAGCTTCATTTCAGACAGTTTAGTATAGTTTTAAAAAGGAGCAGATCACTACTGAATTAACAACATTCCACTCCAAATGCCTGCCCTTCACCTGTATTTGACAAATATACATACACAAGCATTTAAAAACCAAAAGCTAACTCAACTAAAATGCTTTCAAAACACACAGCTTGCCCTTTCATTGGAACATAACATAGAAAGCACAGAGATAAATCCTGACTGAAGCACTCTAGGATGCTCAGGTAAGTGAAGATACATTTCTGGGAGGTGTTGCGAGAAGCTACATAGCTCTGAACATCCCCCTGAAGCCTTTCCAGTACACATGGGATCACCAGAGAAAATGAAATGAAAAATGCAAAAATAGTTAAACAAAAGAATCAGAATCATGTAAGTAATATCCCATTGTCAACCTACAGATCAGGATTATGCCTAGAATTCTCACCTTTCAAAGTACATTTCAAAATTAGGGCAGGTACCAAACCAAAATACAAATTCTTAAAAGCATGCAAAATCAAGTGGAAGTGACTGAGGTATTCAGAACTGTTTGCTTTAGAGAGATGAGTAAGGGAAGACAATACCAAGGTTTAGAAAATAATGAATGGCAGAAAAGGGGAAGTAAAGCTACGTTCCTGGACATTCAGTGAAATTAAAAAGACAACACACATAAAATTGATAAAGGCAAAAACTTTTTCCTAGAGTACTTGATTAACCCGAAGTGAAACTGTTACAAGACACCACTGAGACTACGAGAACAGCAGGATATTAGAAAGGATTAGATATTTATACTTGCAAGAAAAAGCCCAACAGCTGCTGTACCTTGGGTAAAAATAAGTAGCCATACAGACACTCATTTGTTATGGCACAACTTAGAAGACCAGTAGTGGAAGAGCATTATTTCCTTACTGAAGGCTGTATTGTACTTTCCTTTGAAACACTTCCCAGTGGCATCTATCAGATAATAAAGCTAAGCTAGACAAAAACTGGGCTCATCCACAGTGGCAATCCCTGCATTAATACCTAGCTCCACACTGAGCTGTGTGTTTAGCTTTAGCTGCCACATCTGTAATATTTCCATAAGCAAGAGTAAACAAACAAACAAACAAAAAACTAGGAAAAAGGAGTAATCCTTACAGGAACTGTATGATTTCCATATAGAAAATATAGAAGTTACACTACTTTGAGAGCTGAAAACAGATGATGCAATAGATGCTTACCTCATAATGAGATACTGTGAAAGTGAACGGTTTAAGGAGCAATGAAAACTGGAGTTTTGTTTAACAATAGATAATTATCCTATGAAATTCATTGACAGAGTATTCCTGAAGCAAGAAGCTAGAAAACTGTAAAAGGCACTAATGCTGATATTCACAGCTGGAATCTATCACAATATACTCCCTAAGATATAATTATCTGAGAAACATATACCTTTAAGTTCTAAGAACAAGAGTTAACCACTAACTGCCTAGAACAAAATTTCCTCAGGCATGTTACCGACTGATCTTCACTCAGGAGAGAGTGCTGTACCCTTCCTCCAACCATTTCAGCTTAAAAAGAGAAACAATAAGTTATATTCATGCACATGTATCATGAAAGACAGCAAAAAAAGGAAAAGAAAACAATCAGCTGCACTCCAGAACAAAATCAGAATTGCCAAAAACTGACTGGCAATTTATGAACAAAGATGTAAGTGGAGATTCTGATCATCCTTCCACTGGTGTCATTTCTGGGTACACCCAGTTATTTCTCTGAAGTTACATGGGTGAACCTGGGCTGTGCAGAGTACACATTAAGTGTACCCCTTGCTCTGCTCACTGATTATGAATTTTAGTGCCAAAGTTGCTCAGCACTGTAAATGTCACTTGTCATGTACAGAGGTATAGCAAACAACCACATACTGCATGTTTGACTCATATTTGGAAAACACTGGTATTGCAGCAGAGGAATTTATTTACCAAACTACTCCATCACTTCGGTTGTTTATTGTATGTCTATTTTCTATCACTCATTACCTGACAGGAGAAGATGATGTTAAAAAGCTGTATTTCTTCCACATTACTGATAAGCTACATCTGTCATTCACAGTGCTATCCAACCAAGATATTTATTTCACACTGACTCTGAGGTTTCAAGATGCTACTTTAAAACAATGAGTTTCCTACATAACTCAGCCCTGCATGTTTACAGCTTTGAGATTTAAAAACAGAATGATGAGACTTGCTAGATTTAGCAGTCTTGAAACAGCGAAAAGGGCAGAAGAGGTGAAGTCAATTTGTGGAGTGAAAGTGTATGCCCTTACAGAATAAAGTGATTATTTACATAAAGGCCATTACTCCTCTGGGAAAAGTATCTGCAAGTTCAGGTCAATTTTTTCCTCCCTCTTTTGCTAGATGCAACACAAGTTTGCTTTTCAGCTGATGATGGTGCTGTTGTAAATGTGTGTGTCCAGATTTACATCTTAATCCATTGATTACAAAATTATTTTATTCCAAACCTTCAGGGAATGCATTTGCTTAGCAGGGCTATGAGGAAGATGAAAGTCCAAATCTCACAAACAACAGTGACAATTTTAGATTTGATATTGAAATGTTCTATCAAGATTGGTTTTGTCATTGCAATTGGATTTCAACTGTTAGACATTTTCTCCTATATTTTCAAAGTAAAAAATAGAAGCAAAAACCTCATTTAAAAATGAAAACTCAGAACAGTTTTAATGATGAACAAATACATTGTTCTGGTATTAATTCTCCTCCTTTCCACAGATATACCTTCCCTCTTTCTCAACACTGGTTCTCTTTCTTAGTGATGTTCCAAACCAAGATAGATGTAGTTTTGCAAAGCAGATCAATTTGACAGCACTGCTGATATGGCTGTCAAAATTTCTACTTATTCCCACCTATATAAATATACCTTGACTTGAAGAGCACTTCGATCTGCACTCACAACAGAGGTTCATTTGAAGTCAACTGCATCAAGAGGAGCTGCATGTCCCAGGAAGGGCTGCCAGAAAGTTCTGTAATGCACTATCAGTTTAACCCATGTCCTCAGGGGAGCACAATACTGTGCTTGAAGAGAGGTAACATGATCTAAGAGATAATAGCTCTCTTCCGTCTTCATGTGGCTTTTTCATATTTTGTATCTTCATCAGTCAGTGTCTTTCTAATTCTCAGGACAGCTAAAATAAGCATTTCTTCTCTTACATTAAGATTTTCCTTTCATTTTAATACATATGAGCACTTATTTAGACCTTGTTGAGCATCTTAATAATGTTATCTTAATATTTCAACCACTAGAAAATGAAATTACTTGTCACCTAATTGAAACCAAGTCATTCGGGAGTGGAGCAGGTAAGCACGTAGCAGGATGCAAAACAACAGAGCATGTAGAATTGGGCTTTTGCTATGTATCTATTTTAATGCAATAATATCCCTGACCATTTGGCAGGGGTGATGGGGGTAAAAGGCATAGAAGGGACAGACTAAATATTACACATGGTTATCAATTTGAGGTGTCCATTTAATAAGTGATAAGATCAGTAATCTGTCACTTAAATCTTCAGCGAATTAAGTAGCCAAACAGAAGCTGCTTCTTGTTTGTAAGTCTTGCACAGAAAATCTTGAGTCTTGTGATGCCATGGTTTAATTCTCTAAGCCCTGCCTGGGACATCAGCAAGCACTTGTCTTAGTGATTCCCATGAGAGTCACAGACAAAACCCAGAAACACTTGATGGTATTTAAAATGCAACTGTGATCACTTTGGGGCTAGGATGAGACCTACTTTCCCTCTCAGATTATCATCTGTGCCTGCAAGAAAACTGGGAAAGTATTTCCATCAGCAGTTTTGCTCTCTATATGTTAACGGTGAATGCAAATATTAACACTTAGCTGGATGACTGATTTCTTAATTATTTCCCTGCATTGTGCTGCACTCAGATAATAAAGATTCAGCACCTGTATGTAACCTACCATACCCTGGTCTTGAGATGTGACTCAGCCGTGCCCAGTAAACATAATAAATAACAATTTTTAAGAATGCAGGTACAGACTTCAGAGCAGCACTGGGGACTGCTGTAGAGCATCACCCTAAAGAGACAGCTCTCGAATCAGGGAATCACAACATTCAAAGATATGATGATTCACAGAAAAATAACATAGAGCTTTGTAACTGCCTTTTGCTCATACAGAGGAGTTCAAGCGTTGCCCAAATCTAGATTTCTATACTACGCAGATTAATTCTATTCTTTCCCTTGCCACTCAACATCTTCAAAAATCAAAAGCTTAACTCAGGATAATTTGAGCATCCTGACCACAAATTACTTTCTTTAGTTTCCCAAAGATGTTAATGAAACATATTTACTCAGCTGATTTTACTGTAACTCCTCTTAGTTGGGATGTGCACCTTATTGCCACATAGCTTTTAGAGTATTTCTAATTGACATATATGGGTGAAAAATTAGTGACCATGGAAAATTAACTACAGTACACCTCATTTAGGTCTTAACTTCTTCTGTTTCCAAGCTAAAACACTACAATGCGGTTCCCATTAATGCCTGTATCTGAGAAGCTTTGACTGGAAAGAAAGTCAAGAAAGTTAGGCAGGACAAAATAATCTGTTTCCTTTTGAAGTACTCAAGTCCTGTTTGAAGTTGTCATTACAGTAATGCTGAAACTCCACATGGCCAGCCTATACCCAGTGCTCAGCACTGCCATGCTGCCACAGACTCCAGCCAAGGAGATCACAGACATGAAGATGCCTAAAAGCCAGGCAAAACAGACCTTGGTGTATCACTGCTCTTGCTGCAAGAAACAATGGGGCCATCAATGATTAAAATTTTGTGAAAAAAGAATGAGCCCTGGCAGCTTTCATAGTGGCTGGGGAGCAAGAAGCACCACAGTAAAAATGATCCAAAGGAAACCACGAACTTCGCATGCACAAATAACACATTACAGGATTGATCTAGTAAAGCTTTAGTATTTCATCTGATTGAACAGTTCCTCATTCCATTTCTAAAAAATACTCTATCATTCATTCCAATCAGCTTCAACTGTGTAATTTACATTTTGACATAACCATGCTTTAGCTAATCAATATTAAGCAATAAGAAAAGGTCCCAGCCCTAATACGTTGTGACCTTCCTGTCACTATAACATTTTGGGTAACATATCGACTTCCTCGTAGAATACAACCAGTAACTGTCTGAAAGAGTACAACTGTCGTGTACTTAGTAAGCTATGTCAGCCCATTGACTCTCGTGAGATGTGCCCATGTTTCCCTAGCTTGACCTTTCCATGGTGGAGTGCAGTGTAATATGTGAAAAGATCGTCACGGAAATAATCTTTCTCAGACAAGTAAGAATGATTTTTTTAACCTCACCTCTAAGCTGGTATTTGGGGGAAAAAGAAAATTGACACACACTCAGAAGAGTTCCGATCCCTAAGCAGAATCTTGTTGCAATGAAAACTTCATTGCCCTTTAAGGTCTTGGCACATATCCACAGTTTCCAGACTCTTTTTTAAAACTAACAAGAACACTTTATGCAGTGAGTGTAAATAGCAGTCCACTCAGTTAAACTGCTCGTGTAAGGAATGTATTTATATTTATTGCAGTGACTGACATTGATATTTCATTTTCCATGGAAAAAGCTGCTCATTAATTTTAACAGCATTAAATGTTACTACTCAAAGACAGTAACTCACAGCCCTTTCCAAATCCTAGCCTGACATCTGTTAACTGTCCTCTCATACCCACATACAAAGACAACTGGCCATGCAATAGGATTCTCCTCTATTTCATAAGGAGTGAGAGAGAACCACCTCTCAGCTCACAGTAATACATGGTAGCTTCTTTAATCCACTAGTAGAATATGCTTTTTTTAATGTTTTGAACATAGAGCATCATCAGAAGTCTAGGGAGGAAACCTTGGTTACTGGAGGCAGATGCTCTCAAGAGTTAAGAGTCACATGCCTAAGCAAAGTAAACTAACTTCTATCACATTTCACATCCACAATTAGTGTTCCTCTTCTTTATATACTAATTTGCTTAAAATTTTAAAATTATATCTCATTCTGATTCAGGAAAGCACACAGTCAGCAACTTAACTACTCTGCTTTTCTTGTCTGCCCAAAGGCAGGTTCTGTAACACCTCTCCTGCGTACAGGTACATGCAGTTACCTACAGACTAAGGCGCTCACTGAGTGAATGGAGAGCTCCAACACAGACTTTCTACATGGTCACAGATCTGAGTACTTGAGGCAGTCTAGGTCATAATTATTCCAGTGAACAGCACATGGAATATCTAACATTGCATGAGTTTTGACTTTATTTCTTTCTAATATTTAGCCAGTATTTTCTTAATTTAAGCATTAAATCCTACTGAGACTCATAGTGGCATATTTAAACAAAAATGATGTAGAACTCAAGGGAATGGATTAAAGAACAGAGCTTTATTTTTTATTTCTTTTCTTTTGATACTCTGTTTTTTCTGAAGTGTCCTCGAATTTCAAGCTATATTTCTACAGCAGTATGAACGCATTTGTACTTTAAAATAGGATAAGAGTTCATAATTTCTAGTGAAATGTTATCAAACACAAATGGCACATCTTTGTCAACACAAGCTAAATACTGTGTTTTGATAAGAGTCAGGCATTCATACCCTTAATCCATGGTCTTGCATGGTCACAACCACCTCACTTCTGCATCTAGTAATTCAGAGATCCTTACTGGAGTCTTGATGTGGTCCTTGTTCCCTAAACTTTTAAATGCTGCTGCACTAGCTGTTGAGACCCAGGTGGGACTCCTGTGTGTGAAAGTGTTGCTGCAACCACACCAAAGGAGCAGTCATCTGGTACTGGGCATTCAGTTTCCATTGCTTGAAGACTACAGCAGAAAGCCAGGAACATCCAGGGAAAACTTAGTCCCTCTACGAACAGATTTCAGGAGATATATTCATAATGCGGAACATGAACACTAGTAAATTACCACTAGCATTCATGTTCCTTTTAAGAAACCAAAAGTCATATTCATATGGCCTCAAATCCTACCTCTGGTCTGTAAGCAGCCTCTGAATGAAAACATCATTAGTCTGATGGCTGTAACAGAATCACATAAAGTAAAAAATTCCAAATCCATATTTTAATTTTCTGTTTGTCTACAATTGTCTACAATGCTACAGTCCTACAATACTTTTAGGAAACATTTCTACAGAACAGTCTTAGTACCACTATTTCAGGCTACGCTTTCATCAATGATGTTTATATAGTTTTAATTTACTCTTAAACTGGGACAGATACTCTCTTCTAATTCTTCTGATCATAAACTCAGCCTAAATCTGATTCCGATTTAAAATACACCCATCAGCAGATCTAATACATACACAGAATTGGTTACTATTCACAGCTTCAGACAAAAGAAAGCAGTTTGCCATAACCACTGAATTCCCCTTGCTTGCAGTTTGCTGTCACCACATGCTTTATTTATAGTAGGCCTGAAATAAATACTGCAGGATCAGCCATCTTTTGGAGCTGCACAGAAAAGGAAAGCTATTAAATATTTACCATAAGTCTCTCACAGCTTTATTTCTGAGACTTTCCCTTTCACTAGAGAAAAGGATTATTTAGCTCACAATTTTCCAGCAAAAGACAGTCAG
Organism: Pezoporus occidentalis; assembly: GCF_034315485.1. NCBI lineage: Eukaryota > Metazoa > Chordata > Aves > Psittaciformes > Psittacidae > Pezoporus > Pezoporus occidentalis. The sequence continues at coordinate 131,734 of NW_026913900.1, read as the reverse complement.
TTGTGCCTATCTGGAAGTGAATGGTAGCACCACTGGCATGCCCTGGGAGGGAAAGGTTGTGTCAACACACACACCAAGCACAGAAGGGCTGCACAACCCCTGCTCCTCTCCAGCAGCACAGGGAGACGCCAAGGCAGGAGCCTTAGAGTGTTCCAGGAATGCTTGTGCCAGCAGAATGAGGCGCGCTCATGTTACAGCACTTTCCAAAACCAAGCCAGTACATTTGGTGAATCCTTTCCAAGGAGGCTGATCAGATTCCTTAAGTTAAGATCAAATGAGTGTTACGGATACTCCACTGAAACCTGTTGACAAATAATATTGCACTCTAGCGCATTGCATTTGCTGTGAATTTTAAAAAGAAACCCATTTGTACGGAATGATAACAGATTTTGCACGCATTTCATTTTTCACCTATGAAGTGCAGGATAATAAGTTCATGGACAAGTATGTGTGGGACAGCCAGCCAGTTGAAGATGAACTTTGACTGGCCTAGAACTAAAATGCCTGGGGCAGCTGTGTAGCTCAAGTAACTGATTAGAAACTGATACTGAAAAATGATTGAGAACTAAATTCCAGGAGGTCACAAAAGACTAAAAGCACACCAATGTCTTTTTCCACCACAACCCAGGTCATTAGAGTATGATCACAGCCTTCCATAGCATGGTCTTGCAGAACTTGCACCAATCCCCATCAGTACATCTACATTAATGTAGGTTTCTAAGGAAAGAGCTGCATCTATTTAAGTATCTAATGGTTTAGAGTATCAGCCTTTTTCGCCTCAATACTATTTTGCCTCATGGAGTTCTACTGGGTAACAGTGCACATTGCAAAGAAATTTCTTTTCCTTCTCCCTTCACTGCTGCTCTCTTTTCTTCAACAAAGAGAACTCACTTCCTAGATCTATTTTGTCTTCTACACTGAAGGAAGCAGAGGTGATCTGGAGGTTCCATACTTCCCACATCTCTGGATCACATGTTTCTTTCTCCAAGAATGGTCCAAATAATTCAAATCCCTGCCACTTGCCTGTCTGCATCCTTTAACTTCCCCAAAGCAGCACGGGGAAGCACGCTTCAAGCTCTGGGGAACTAGGTAGCCAGACACTGAAAATGAGCAGTCCTAAAATGCAGTGTTTCATGCAAGCTAGTAAAAAGACAAGTTCTGTCTGCCTGATCAAACCTCTGGCACAGCTGGTGAGACTTCCATCCTAATTTTCTGGTTTCACATGAAAACATAGCATGGGTGAAGTGATAAAAACAAATTTAACAGGGAGTTTAGGGAAGGAAGCTGTCAGAAAAAAAAACAAAATCAACTTGACATCCACAATTCCTGAACCCATTATGAGATTTTTACACGGATAATAAAACTCAGGCCAGCACTGTGCACTAAGCACTCACTGAAGAGCTGTGTTAGTGCACCTTGAACAGTGCAAACTGATGGTACTTGAATTAAAACTAAGTTGGTACACAGAGTGCAGACTCTCACTGTGTAGGGAGGCAAGTACAAATGGGCATTCTTAATGTTTCCCTTCTCCTACATCTGATGTCTTGCAATTTGATGTCCTGCACAAGTGCTGACACCGTGTACAGTTTTTCTTGACAGCCATATAAAAACCAGTTCCCCACCCTGAAAAAAGAACCCCACAGGAAAATTGAGTGTGATAATAAAAGTGAGTAGCAGCAAATACTGTCCAAGCTGTCAGGTTATAAACAATACCCATGAAACCTTCATGGCCAGGATCAATAAAAGGAAAGGCCATTGCTCTTGAGAGCCAAGAGCCATTAGAAAAATAAAAAGCTTTCTGTCTCACAGCATTTATGTCTAGATTTCACATTCCACTGCTCCTTCCATGGCCTCCTAGACTAAACAAGCAAGTTCATTTATACTTCCAGTGCTGCAACAGGGAAACCAAGTCACAGATTGCCTGGTAAAGCATTCCATGACTTTGAAACATATTGTGTAGAGCCACGTGACTATTGCATGTAAATGTCCAAGATCACCAAAATTTAGGGCTTAAGTTTTCCCATCACAACAGTGAATTTCCTAATGCACATATATGCCTTTTCATTTGAAAGGATTTCCAATGTTTCCAGACTTTTATGGGAATAAGACAACTGGCTGTACCCATCTCTACCATCTTTACAGAAACTAGATTCGTTTTTTCCATAGTAGTGGAACACTCCACTCCAGTTTCATTGCTGCAAGCCATGTCTAAAAAAGTTAAAATGATCTCTTAGCACAGTCATTTTCCTGGTAACCAAGTGCAGGAGATTCTGCCTTTCTCCTGTTTTGTTTTTACTTGGTTGAAAATTGCTATCATTAGTGACTGCTCCCATATTTTTCATGTTAACTATTTTTCCTCTCACCAATAAAATTTTCATAAAATTATTTTTGTTGAGAAAAAAATTCATTGTAAATTTTGTGCAGGTGACTAAACTGCCACAAGCTTTTTGTACTTAAGTAAATTAATCCATTTGTGCTTAGGAAAATAATTTTTCAAGGTGAGATTAAGCTAACTTCCCAAATATTGTGGTGATGCTTTTTGTTCAAGACTTTGGGATGCTGGAACTGCGTAACTGACGTGCATATGTCAGTTGGCCGAGATCACATGCTGATAGGGTTTAGCTTGTGCAAACACTGACTTGTGCAAAGTGAAAGCCAGCTTAATGCTTCTGAGCACAACTTTCTGAATAGCCCCTAATCATCTAAGAAAAAACACTCTATTAAAAATAATTACTTTTTAATCTTAGTTTTTCCCATACAGCTCTAGCAAGGCTGAACGAGTCACCAATGCAAACTAATAGCTCACATGAAAAAGCAACTGTCATACTGAAGAGGAAATTCTATGAATTGTATGCACTTAGAGCACAAACATTATTCGTGAAAGTTCTCATTTGCTAACAAAGAAGTTGTCTGACCTATTAATGCTTAATAGTATTTCCAATCACTTTATGCCATTTTTCTTCTTTTCAAAATGGATCTTAACTCATCTACATCTATTATCTATGCAAGCATATTTCAGTCTGTGGAACGCTCCATTACAGCTTACTTCAGCTGTCCATTATTGACATAACTTGATTATCTGAATCACATACTACTGTTTTGGAGCTGTGGGACAAGGCAAGCCTTAAAAAAAAGAAACAAAACAATAGATGAGCAAGAAAGCAGTAAATAATGACACTTCCACTAGAATTATGTGGACAAAGAGTAATGTATACCACAATAAATAAGTCTTCAGCATTCTGAAAATATTTTAAGAAAACTAACAATTACTTTAATCATTCAACAATAAATAAGTTGTCCTGGGTGCGGTAAATCACCTTTTTTTTTTATGATGTGGCAACTAGATTTGTTGCAATTTAGATGTCAGCAAGTACAAAAGTACAACAATTACTCACATGAGATGTCCCTGCCAGCACTTGATCAAAATTATGGTTTTAGCGACTTGCACCTGTGATATGCATAAGGATAATCTGGTTTTGTTAGTCAAAGATTTGGGAATCCATCCTCTGTGTGGAAGGAGAGGTGATTATCTGTAGTTTTAAATGCCAAGCCACAGAGACAGCCACTGGACCTTTTTCAGGTCCAATATTCAGGAAACCTAACCTCAAATATACAACAAGCCTAAGCACAAAAGGAAACGTTTTCTTTCAATGAAAAAACACAGGGATTCAACAGAAAAGCAGATAGAAGTTCTAAAATAAATTATCAGAAATTATTTTCCTTAACTTTCAAATGCAAAATAATCCAGAACAATGTAAATATTTTTAAAAAGTTATCATACATATACTCATAATATCACTAGCATTCATTAGAACAGAGAAAAAGAAGCTGGACTAGGCTATAGGAGTTCAATTACACACATCAAAATGGCACCCCATCTGCCCTCAACAATTTGGAAATATCATTTTCTTCTGGTGTCTAATATAATGCCCATTTCAGTACATTTAGGATTAGGCTCCTGGTCTCTCTCACTCTGGCTGAAAACTTTCTGGCTGAAAACCTTGCCTAAGCACACTAGAGGCACACATGCACATCCTATGAGGCAGCAGAAGTTACTCCATACGTCTCCCTGCCTCATTTGCATTCGCTGAAACAGCTAGAGCATGCCCTTTGAGAAAAATCTCAAAGATTTTTCTTTGAGAGAATCTGGAACATCTGAAAAGTTTTAATTTAAACTCTTTTCTAGGAAATACCTAAGTGTACCCAGTGTTCTCACAGAAGCTAACAAATGTGTTGCAATTTTGTTAGCATCTTTCTACTTTGTGTACTTGTTTTACACATTATCTGGAATGCCCACTTACAGGCAAACATGGGAGTTACAAAGTCATGTGGAAAATTCAGCCATACATTTTGTTTTAAAGTACCCTGCTCTGTCTTGGAAACCTCAGGTAAAGGTCTTTTTCCCTTAGGTGTTAGCCTGTTCCTGATACTGTTTTAGCTCTATTGCACATCCATGTATGAGATTTTCTGGTATATTCTCAGAAATTATACTTCCACATTACAACCTGCTTTCTGTACCCGTCTTTGCCTAGCCTCTGGAAAAATTACCTTCTCCAGAATGCAATAAAAATAGCAATTACTTTGCTTTATAACATCATGGATCTTTAAATATTAATGCAACTATAACACAAAATCTCTGTGCAAGGTTATCTGATTTGAGAGTAGGTTTCCTTGGAAGTAACATTAACCAGGAAGAGCTGAGACACCTGTTATGTATTCTGCTTTAACAGATTTTAAGAAGCTTGAAAGGATACAGGATTACACCTGAATAAGGTAGGCTAAATTCAACACAGATACACTCAACATATCAACCATAATGATTTCTGTAAGAATCTATGCTGCTTTCGGCAAGAATTAAAGCAGATTTCGGCATTCTGTCTCATATCTGTGCATTGAACACATCAAGTAAATCTAACAGACAGAAAAAACACTTATATCACTTAGTCACAAGTTTCATAGGAAGCCCTTAGTTAATACAAGGACTTTAACTTATATCAACATACTTCTGAAGAGTGAGGCTCAGGTTGTGGCTGGCTGACTTGATCTTGTTCTGGGCCTCTAAGTGGGTCATGCTGTCAGTGTTGACTCCATCAATGGCTACCACAAGGTCGCCTTGGTTCATCTGTGACTGTGCCGCCTTACTGCCAGGGGTGATCTGCGTGGGAAAAGGAAAAAAAGTTGTATCAAGATAAATCATTCTGTACTTAAAGCTCTCACAGAGAACTCAACCAGATTTTTAATAAGGAATAGATGAAGAAATAAATACAGTAATAGATACAACATTAGCTGTATCTGTTATTGTACGGGTGGAACAACAAAATTTACAGAAATTACACTCAAAGTTAACTCACATTTCAGGACAACATCTACTTGCTATTACTTCCATTTTGAAAGGTTAAGCCCAATGCAGTGGTTCCCTTACCACATACTATCTCCTCCTCAAGGAAATAATAATTACTATTTATATTGGATTATTATATAGATACATTACTCAGAAGCAGAAAATGAATGAACTACTGCATGATTTTATTGTATTTTTCCTCCTAAACCCTGTTTTTCCCAAACTGATTCATTATATTGAGCAGACAGAAAATGAATGTGTGTGAGGGGCCTTGGACATGCTTTGCATCTTTCATAGCAAGCTTGATAGAAAACCATTCTGCTTACCCTTACCCACATACAACTACAGCTCCATTACCAAGACAGATTACTATATACCCGAGATGACCTCATCAACCTGTTGGACCTGACACTCCAAAGGCAGACCAGCACTTTTAGGAATAAGCCACAATGCTTCAACTACAAACCCAACTACTGAGACAACAGCTCAAAAGGTCTGGTCATTCACTATGGCATCACATTTTGTTATCTCCAGATGTCTTGTGAACTGCATGCTCTCTGAATGGACAGTGTCCTGACCTCAGTTTTACACAGTCATCTCTGCTTGCACCAGGATGACACTGATACGGTATAGCTACTTAATGAAACTTGACTCCATTAGGGAACTCCAACTAAAACAGAAAAGCTTTCACATACCATCAGATTTTAGTGAGCACATTAGAGTTGTCCTCTGTTTTCAGCACTCAGTACTTAAAGGGTATGGCCATAAGCTATCGGTCTTTGCTCTTATTTTTAGACACTCCCCTATATTCCTCACTTCTAAGAAAACCCTAGGATAATCTAAAATACTACAGCAAAGGCTACAGTCAAAAAGTCTGTTCCTTCACCACATTGAACATAAAACAAAGGTGTGTCTGATTATGAGCCAAAATTCTCCTGTGAATTCACCCAGACAAATGGGAAGTTAAATTCCTAAGGAAACCAAAACCCAACACAAATCCACACACTTTTCATCATCAAATGTTAAGTGAAATTCCTTAACCTACCTTTCCCCAATATGAACTCCAAACACTTAAAAAAGTCGTTCCAAAACAATTCCCTAGACTGCTTCTTTATTCTCTTCCCCTGACAAAGATAAAGAAGAAAAAAACAGAAAAAAAATCCTTTCTTAACAACCCACTAAAGGTGCTCAGTATTGATGTTGGCAGTCTAATTGACAGTGTAATCTGACAATAGCAGTTGTCATCTTACTAGAACACAGGCTCTAGTATCGGGATGCTAGAACACAGCACCCTGAATACTTGGACACTCTACATAAAAATAGAGATTACTTTGGAATTAGGCACTGTAAACAACATCCCAGAACTGATCTGACTGGAAGAGAAAGCTTTCTATTCCTTTTCATTACAGATAAAACCAATCAGAACTCGATGCTTTCCAAGTGAAGGACAGCCACAGATACAATGTTCTAATGCAAAGCAGAGTTGACTGATGATGGCAGTGCCATTCCCTGATGTATTTTTCTGGTGTTAAGAAACTGAGCAGTGGGGAAAATGCTTCCTGGTAGTTTCAATTATGCAGTTTTAGTCTGCTGTCTAATGCACGCTCATAGAAAGAGATTAGTAGAAACAAGAGACTCGTATTACAAGCATCGTTTTCCTAGCCTATTATACAAACATTAGCTTCTATGCTATGTAATTTCATTGACTTGCATGGTGTGAAGTACACAGAATCCAGAAGCCTATAAAGAATACAGATTATTTGCAAACCTACCTATATAGTTACTGAAAGAGCCTGGATGTGTAACCTGTTTAAAACATTCAAATCAAAGTACAAAATTACGCCTATTTTAGTTAGAAGCTAACAGACTTCTCTGAGATTTTCAAGTGAACCCACAGTGTGTGTTTGCAGCAGACATTAAGAACAGTCAGTAATTGGGGACAAAATACCAGTGTACAGATGGATACAGAACAGCCAGATATGAAGTGCCAAGGCACATTCAAGACTATCTTGTTCCCATTTTTAAAGATCCAGCAGAAAGGAATGGAATGCAAAGTGTTTATCTGTTGGTATTTTCCTTTGAAAACTCATCTTTGATCCACTGAAAATTTACTAAATATAATCACAAGCAGAGAAGATCTCACTGTGTCTTTGAGAAATCTTTCAGGATTATTTTCTATTTAAAAAGCTTTTGAAAAATACTTTTATAAATGAAGGGTGAATGATAATTAACTCTTGGAAACAGACTGCAAATCCAGATCTGTCTACACAGTAAATTCTAGTTTGCCCTCATCTCAGCCTCTCTTCTATTAACAGCAGTAATGAAAGTAAAGAAATACAGTACAATCTAGACCAAATATGCATTTTCCAATTTGACCACCAATGTATTTTTCTTAGAACTTCTCTGGGCAAGATCTAGACAGAACTATTTCAGAAAACCTTTGTAACTCACTTGCTCTGGATTACAACATTAGCTTTCAGATGCTAGGTGCTGCAAACACCTTTATTCAAGGCTACAGTGATATCTTCCCCAGAGAGTCAGGGTATAGCTATTTCTGCCAACTGATTTCCAAAATCCAAGCCAGGATACCACTGACACCTAGTTTTAACAGCATTGCTTTAGCACCTCAAGCCCAAGCACAAACTTCACCTTGAGAAGCCACGTATTTTTCCCTCAGAAAAGCAGAGGAACACTTGCTGCTTCAGATACGTGAATTTTCAGCCCTCACAGATTTCTTATGAGGCAGACATCTGACTTCCAATATTCCCAGCTTAAAGCAAGTGGGCAGTCTGGAAGTACCACATGTTGCTTTCAATGCACGATGGAGAATTCTTACTACGCTTTGTTGTGAGCAGATCTGTATACTGGGTGAATATATAGTACGATAGTGACAGCTGTGCCCTAAACATTAAGTCTGCACTGGGTTCAGAGTAACTACTACTTAGCAGGAGCTCTGGGAGGCAGTGTACAAAGTGCAGCTGCTGCACCACCTTGAGAACAGCAAGTGTTCCCACCCAAGCCCACTCAGCTACACTCCAGAGGGGGACAGAATAGGGATCAGGCATCATTTGGATGGCTGAGTGTTAAAATACTAACAAGAATGTTTGTACAAACAGATGGATGGACACAGCTTTCCTACCCCAAGGAACTCATTTACAAGTCAGACAAAAATACATAGGGAGGCCTATAGAACTGAGAGGTGTTAATGCAGTAGCTTGCAGCATTAGCTAGGGTATCTTTTTTTATCAGAACTTGAGTTATGCCTGACCCCTTCCTGACCCCAACCCCAAAATCAACAAGTTATATTTTCCACTTTTCAGAGAATCAAGTATTTGCTAGCACTAGACATATGCTAAAATACTAGGAGTGAATACTCTCTTCTTTTCAGGATCCCTGGAATAGAAGAAAGTATTAAAAGAAAATACAGTATAATACACTTTTACAAAAGTAGACTATAATACACTCTTACAAGAAAATGAAAGGACAATAAGGATTATTAGAAAATATGCTTCCTTTACAGAGAAAACAGCATTTAAGTCTCCCCATTAAATTTTCCAAGTGGATTTTTGTACAGATGCTTCCAACAAGCCTTCACAGGCTTTTTAAGCACTGAGGCTCAAGCCAGCTCATTTAGCTTCCTCATTTAGCAAATAGGAGCATGACCTACTGAAATGAGGAAAGACATGCTTTGAAACCCCACCCCAGTACAGTCACACTGAACTGGTGAATGCCCATATGAATACAAGTAGTTATGTCTGGACTGAACACATCAGTTCCTCTACCACTGTGAACAAGTTGAGGAAATTTATATTAATGATTCCTAAATCATACAATCATAGAATGGTTTGTGTTGGAAAGGACCTTAAAGATCATCTAGTTCCACACCCCCTACCACAGGCAGGGACATCTTCCACTAGACCAAGTTGCTCAAAGCCCCATCCAACCTGGCCTTGAATGCTGCCAGGGATAGGGCAACCACAGCTTCTCTGGACAACCTGTTCTAGTATCTCACCACCCTCACAGTAAAGAGCTTCTTCCCAATATGTAACCTAAATCTCCCCTCTTTCAGTTCAAAGCCATTCCCCCTTCTCCTATCCCTACATACCCTTTCAAAAATTCCCTCTCCAGCTTTCTTGTAGATCTCTGTTAGGTACTGGAAGCTGCCCCAAGGTCTCCATCGAGTCTTCTCCAGGCTAAACAAGCCCAACTCTCTCAGCCTGTCTCCATAGCACAGGTGCTCCAGCCCTCTTAGCATCTAATTGTGTCACTTTCTGTAATACTGCTGAAAGGGAAAATCATGGATTTTCCTAGAAAATATAATACAATTCAATAAAACAGCAAAGAAAAGAAATAAAACCCAGTAGGACAAATCACAGGCAGAAAATACACCATTTCATGTGACACATTAGCAGAAGACATGAAACAGGAACAGAGAAAGAAACAGCCTAAGAGTGGTATGTTTGCTCTGTGGTGTAGACTATCTTCAATGGTGATTTTTACACCTTTCAGTGTCAGCTGATAAATGTAAAGACAGAGAACTGCAAGAAACTGGAAATGAAAGTCTTTGCTTGCATCACTAACCAAGCCTAAAGAAAATTCCCTTTTTGCAGTTACCATTTTCCTCAATAATATGTCTCATTGTTTTCAATTTACTACCAGGGTTTAATTTTTTTTTTCTCCTTTCTGCTTTTGCTTTTAATGAGACAACAAAACCTGCCTTAAATGAACACTCATGGCATCTGCAAAATATGCCACTGACACCTTGAAGGGCTTCCGTTTATATTAAACAGAGCTGACCTGGCAAGCTGCAGAAACACTCTCAAGTGGCCTCTCAGGCTATGCTTCATCTGTAGTTAAGAAAGAAGATTACAAGACATGTGAGAACACCCAAAATAGCTTTAATCTACCTCTCTTAGGTACTAAGAGACATGATGCTACAGCAGCACAGAGATTCCATGGGGCAGACAGTCAAAACACTTACAATTCAGGACACCCTGTACTGAAAGCTGTATTACAAGAACAGAAGGGCTACCAGCACTTCAGGCTATCCAGCTTACCTCAGTCTCAGGTATGCCAGGCCATGTTGGAATGTTACCTCAATTAACACCAGGAATTTTCCTTCTACTTAATGCTTTTTTAAGACTGCTGTTCATATATATAAGTTCTTCAAGGAAGAAGACTGACAACTGGTCCTTCTTGCTAAACTACATACACCCAGGTGATGAAAATAAGCCAAATGTAAAAGATTTTCAGCTGGGAAATAACAGGAAGTATATAGCCAATGCTTGGAGATTGCCCTAGACAAGGCTTCTGGGGAATTTCTCGAGAGTGAGTGTGAATGCTCTGGTTCCTGCTTAGAAGGAAGATCTATTCCATTCCTTGCCCCAACTCCACATCACCTAAATGAAAAATTTTCAGCCCTTTGTTACAAAAGAAATATCTTGCAGCTTAGCCTGTTAGAAGCATAACTCATCTCTGTACACCAGCTATACAGATGACAGTAAAAATGTGGATGCAGCTTTTTAATGAGATGTGTTGGCATAGCTATAAAACTATGCAGCTCTCTAAATCTTGTATGGTATGACTAATAGTAATCTCTCTTTTCATAATCTTCATCTAAAAATAGCTGTTAGATCTATTCAGTCTATTCTCAGTTAGCATCACATACTGTGCCAAGATAGGGTGTGCTATGTATTTTACACAAGTGAAATGGAAGCAGAGAAGTGAGTCATATAATAACAAACCTTGATTGTTTTGTTACAACAGTTTTTAAGAAACAAAGGAGTAAGTTGTTTGGTAACAAATTTTAATAACCCTAATGCAAATTAAAACTGAGACTGTTGAGGTACTGATCCTTAGTACTTTGGCAGGCCGTGTGCCTAAGCAGTTCTGTTGACTTCTGCAGGACAACTCCCTGCAGCAAAGTAACACTCAGCTTGTAAGTGCTTGCAGGATTGGAACTGCCAAGTTTCTTCAAAGGTTCCCCTTCCTCTTCCCTACTTCTTTTTCAAATTCTAATTAACTTCAAGGCAGTTTCATAAGGTAGGATGTTTCTTTGTGTTTCAACTAGGCAGATCTCAGTTATCAATATAGCCTTTCACATTTTCACAGCAATCAGCTTCCTTAATTTTACATTCTGTGCAGTCTTCTCACCTCCTCATACAAAAACAATTTGTCTTGTCTCCCCCTACAAGCATTAGCAATAAACTGAGGGCTTTGTGCCTTTTGCTATTGGCCACTATGGTAAGATGTTCTTTCTTTCAAGTTAATTCTGCTTAATGCAGTTCATTGTATATAACTAAGACTGCAATGCTTTATAACTTTGAAGGGCTTTTGATTGGTTCAGCAACAATAAGCCCTGACTAAAAGGGCATTTGAGACAATACTGTGACTTTCAGTTTGGCAGTTAGTGGCCTGCAGCCACTTGTGATATTAAGCAACTTAAAATAGCTTTGACTTTGAGTAAGTCCTGAGGTTCTATCACTGATCTGACAGATGTGTAAGTGACTCTTCTGCTCCTGTGTGTTTTTAAATTAGGGTACTTATTACATTGATACAGGCTTACATATAACTGTTCTTTAAATGTGCATTTGTTTATTGAGTGCTTTTTGTTTCTGGCCATCAGAATACCAGGGGAGTAATTCTTCCTCTGGTCACTAAAACACAAACTGCCAGTTCGACGGCAAATAGCAGTCCTGCCTCTAAACCATAAGTACGTGGTATTCAATTCCATGCTTTGCCTACAGATGCTAGAATAGTATAATACACATAAGGATCTGTATGAAAGAGGACGAAACACAGCACATGTACACAGTGACAGAGATGTCAAATCAGAATTAAATTTGCAAGAATGACGTTAGGTATTGTGCCATTACTTTTACATCTAAACTTTTAAGGAGCTGTACAGCCCAATGTTGATTTGTTTCAATTGGATGGCCCAGCATTAGCCATCCATCATATAGCATCAATTACTCAAACACTGTCCTTATCCATAGCTGTTTTGTACGTGTAACATTCATCCATGCTCTGCGAGAGAATAAACAAAAGCACAGGCTTCAGACTTCAGAAAGTGAAGAACTCCTTTCAAGATCCAAGTGAATAAAAAAAGAATAGAAGCAAAGTTCCTCTGAGAAAGTGCAATGCAAATTTCTTCTGTAATATGCTGTATCGCGTTTAGCGCATAATGCAACATCCTGCAAGGCATCCCAGCAGGATCCCTGGAAATTTAGACATGGCAGTTAAAATACAATCTTGTCACATTTAACAGGTACGTAAATTGCTGGATGTTTCAGGAAGCAAGGGAAGTTATAGACTGAAGATGTTCTTTTTTTTACGTGTTAAAATGTAACACCTTAAGCTTTGTTTTCCTAGCTTTTCAATCGATCACAGAGATGCCACTTCCCTTACGAAGCCACAGGAACCCCATTTTTTTAACAGGAAATAATTTGAACCACTGACGTAATCTCAAATCCTAAAAGGAAAACTTGTTATGTTGAAGATTGTGAAGACTAGCAGAATAATAATTAAAAGCAACACAACCTGAATTTTTAAAAAGGAAGCATCTTGGTTTAGTGCTTATCTTTACTGAGGAGGGATGTGGATATGGCTGAAGACAAGGACTGCACTTTATAGTGTTAGGATGCAAGTGCTGATGGTGGGTACAACAATCTTGAAAAATGTCCCACTTAAAGCTTGCAGAGTATAATACCCCCCCCCGATTTTATTTGACAAAGCACAAGCTAGTGACATATATGGTTTTCTAAAGGTAAAAGCATCCCTCTAAGTGAATTTTACATCCATCAGCTTTATAATCCTATAGTGCATAAATGTAGCTGAGTACCTTCCCACACATCTCACAGTGGCTTCAGGGCACATAGCAATAGTAAGACGGAAAGTTTTCAAAGTACGTTTTTGTCTTTTTTCCATATACTAATTTTCCATAACTCTACAATATCAATTTTTTATGTGACTTTAGAGTGGCTTCCTGTTTACAAAAAAAAATGAAATAATAGAAATGTAATGTTTAAACTACTTACTGTCTGTAGCTAAAGGCTATTTAAGACTTGAAAGTAACATTGAAACAGTACCATTTGTTGAGAAAAATACAGTGACTACTAACACTACTAATGCAACATGGGTGGATTCAGTGATCTACTTGACTTCTCTCCCCTATGAACCACAAGCTTGTTGTGATGAACCAGGAGGCCAAGTAAACCCTGAGTGGCTCTTTTGTCTAGGGCTCACAAGCTTGTTTAATTTCTGGTCAGAAAGAAGTCAGATCAACTGGGTGTGCTATATACAAAGCTGGACTGATAGTCTTCTTTCCCCACAGAGTACTGCTTCATCAGCTCCCCTTCCCAACCTGTACAATTTCCTAGCGAGAATCTGAAGTAAAAATATTTTACAAAACATTACACAAAAGACAAAGATATTATGTTCTGAAAACTTAGAGAAAGTCTTCATTAAACATCAATACTGTTTATGAGCCGACACATCCTGAAAGGTACATCTAAAAATACTAAGTTAAGAAAATGCAACATCAAGAAGGGTGCACTGAATTAAGGTTTTGACAAGAATGTCCCATAATCTTAGAAGCTGTTTGAGAAGCTGATTTAGAAGCAGGTTATTTAGAAAGAGCTTTAATAAATTAATAACCATAGCCAGTTAACATTAATTTGCCCATGGTGAATGACTCTTCATTTAAATTGACCTGTGTATGCAGATCCAAACAATGCCACTCACCTTCATCACATCATGTCTTCTATTTTGGGCTGAAATGGTTCAAAAATTCCCAACTACTACCAGAAAAGCTGTTCTTGGGGAATTTCCATTCCAGATAAAGGCAGGAGTCTGTGATCTCATTCAGCAGAGTGCATAGTTCAAGCAGCCTCAATTATCTTTGGATAAACTACTGGGTTGTTTTGGTTTGGGGTTGTTTTTTTTTGGTTTGGGTTTGTTGTTTTTTTTTGGCAGAGGGAAAATTATTTATTTAGATTCCCAATCCCTCCACAATTTTTTAAAATGGTAAAGCATATTTATTGGACCATCCCACTCAGCAGCATATTCCAAATACTGCTAGAAAAATAAGACGACTTCTACACAGGACTACTTCTACAATAGGAAAACTTGAAACTTTTTGACATTCACAGAACTTGTTTCTTGTTGTGACAGAAATGCCATCTGGACCTCTTGCCAGCGGTAATACCAGGTGTATTACCTACTTTGTCAACATTCACCCAACAGTCTTTCAGGCACACAGAGTAAGCACTGCCTTGTGGACAAGCTGATCTGTTGTCTGACGACAGGTTTTGCATCCCCAAGGAGTTATGCAGCACGTGTGTGTATGGAGTGGGATTTCAATGTGCAAAGACTATGACCGGTAACTGGCACTTGAAAGAAGGTATTAAGGCAGGAAGAGAAAGCTAATTAGTATTTCCTATCCAGCTGACATGCTCCTGTGGAGAAGCCTTTCACCTTCTGAGCTACTCACCCTGCTGATCAACAGGTGGGGTTTAGAGAGCTTTCAGTCTGCATCAGGAATGCTAAGTGGGGTGTGTCCCATCTTAATAAATTCTTCAGCTCTTTGTACTACATTCCAGAGGATCCAGTGGAAAGTCTCCATTGTTTCAGTTACAGAAGGCAAAGCAAGCACCATGAACTGTGAATGAACACTTTCTATCTAACCTAAAGGACCCTGCAAAACACAGCCTGCAGATTTGCCTGTGGTACTGACATTGCTGGTTAGTGATACTTTTACCTGTTAAACTTGGGAGCAATGTTTCTGTCAGTTCCTTTTTGGGCACTCTGCTTCTCTGCTGTTTTATCTCATCTAGATCTGGTGTTCACCATTTACTGGTGCAAGCAGCACCAAGCTAAGGCAGGATTACTTTTCCAGAGCATGCAGGTTTTAATAATGTTTCAGGTAAGGCCTTGAAGCACACTGTTTACACGTACTCCGACAAATGCTATTCCTCTGTTCATTCCTATTTCTTTCAGGTAGTTAATTATATTTGGGAGGAAAGTAACAGTGGATCATAAGGATTTCTACCAGTTTGGCAGCATGATCAGTGGTTTAGGAGCTTAGGGTAGAATTTCAAAATCAGCTTACACATTCATATCTAATAAATATTCTTGGGTAACAAAGATTAGGTGCATAAATTATGTATGAAAATCATCATTACTCTGGTTGGTGTAATTAGCCAGGCTTTATCTAGATGAACATGGTTCTGATTCTTAGTTTACGATATTCATTCATCTTTGATTCACAGCACAGCTCCTTATGGATTGTCAAGCTGCACAGCAAAATTATTCTGCAGGGTGCTTTACTTTCATTTCAAAGCTCTACTTTTGTCTCTATTCCTTCCTTGATAACTATAGACTTATTTTCAGAAGCAGAGGTTGTAGTGAGCTACACACCTAGCCACAGTGAGTTGCAAAATTTTGCATGTCTAAATTAGGGATTTTCCTCCCCTAGTCCAAGGTACATACACTAATTATGATAATCTAATTGCATATTTTATTATGGAATAAATGTTCACAGGACATCTATTTAAGTCCATGGAAGGAATGCAATCAAGTTCAGAATTTGGCTTAACAGTGTTTTCCTTGGCTGTGTTAGACACTGTAACTTCTGCAGTGGAGCATGTCAAAATAATTGGCTTGGAAGAGGCAACAGTAAGGTTGCAGTTTGACCAAGACAGAATTTCATGAAGTCTAAGGTGGTTTGGCTTTCTGTGCCCAGCTCGTCTTTCTTCCTTCATCTTGCACCAAATGAATTGCTAAACAATGAATTGTGTAGATGACAAAATATGACAGTTACTTTAATAGGGATTCCTGCTGCTAGTAAAACCATTATCTGCCTGATGCAAATGAGGAATGAAAGGAACACGTAGAAAAAAGTTAACCCTCCACTTTGATCTCAAATGAGGACATAGCTAAACTGCATGACAATGAGCTTCATCACTCTGTTTTGTCAAGCAAGCATCCGAATGGCTAAATTAAAGTGACATTTTGGACTGCATAAAGCAAAAATGTCTTTAAAGATTGATGTATTCCCTAATACCAACATGCAAATCTCAGATCCAACCAGAAATATGACTGACAGAATTATGAAAGCTCTCTGTTGTGTAATGTTTACAGTAATATTTTTCAGAGCTGTACAGCCATGCTCAAACAAAGTCTGTAGGAGTTTTGGAGTTTTAATATGTTGTCAGAGTCTGGTCTTAGCCAAGTTTCTCCAAAACCTCTTCAATCAAGAGATTACTTAGTGGATGACTGGCTCCCACCCTCTCTACTTTATATTTTTCATCTGTTTCCTATTTTCAGTATCCTTCCTTCTCTCACAGCATGTTGTTCAATAACATTGCTTAGCCTCATGAATTATGTTTGCAGAGAAAATATTTTAAAACTGTCAGTGATGGAACTTAGATGTGCTTCACATCAAGACTATTCTAACCACCAACAGCAGCAGAAAACATTTCTCAAAGTGAATATGCACCTATTTAACAACAGGAGGCTTTTACTTCAGATACCAAGAAGAGGAAATAAATGAAAATTAAGAATGCCTGGATGGCTACTGGACAGCTAGGGATATTTCTGGGACAGACAGAAGTGCCAAACGGAGCTGTATTAGTAAGCTCTCTTTATCCTAGGATGGGCTTTCTATTTATAGAATTAAACAACTTTTCAATAGACTGTAAGATTACATATGTATATGACAGGGGAGCAAGACATGCATTTTATATATAATTGCCTAATAAAAGTCCAAAGATGCTCCCAAACTCTTACTAAACCTATTTTAAATAGTACCGCAGATTATGTCCATTTGGTTTTCTCAGCTGGTGACAGGCATTTTCTTCTGAATGGCCTTCCCCTCTGCCTTTTTGTGTCATTTCCAGGACTGAAAGAAATTCACCCTCTACCTTCTGTTTCCATTTCCTGTGTATCACCTATCTAAAATCCTCAGAAAAGAGCTCCTTCATAAATCCAGATCATACCAATGAGTCATACTTAGTCCAGCATACACTGAAGTAAAAGTAATTTCTATTCCAGTTATATCAACCTCCATTCTATAGCTACAAAGCAACAATTTCATAATGATGCTATTCTTCAACAGCTATTCAAAGTCAGAACTAGAAAAAGACTTACATTAGTCCATCTTAACATTGAGTTGCTACTGGAAATAGCATTTTACTACCAAAATTTTATCATCAAATTGGAGTGACTTCTGAAGCTGCAAAGGGAGACATAAAGCATAAACTGTAGCTGATATTAAAGCTATATGCATCAACCACACAGAAAATGTAAATATAAGTTTAGATTAATCTGGCTAATTTTCTTCTCTGACGGAGACACACCACAAATCTGAGGAAATTCTCTGGTTTTAAACAGTGAGGCACTGACATGTCTCTTTGACATACATACAGTGCCTAGCACAAGAGGGCCCAGGCCTTCCCTGGCCCTCTACTTCAGGGTAATACAAGTATTGTAAATAAAGAACCAGCAAGTTTCACAGAGTGACAAACGAGACGTCAAGCAGTATTTTTGCCAAATGGTACACAAGACTGGTATAAAGAAATCCCCCGGTTATTAAAATGAGCTCCTAATAAAAATGCAAACAGAAAAAAAGGAGAAGCTGAGATAAAAAGATAAAAATTGTTTTACAAGATTCTGGCTATGACAGAGAAGAACAAGACACTGTCTTCACTCTCCACTTCAAAACATCTAACATCATCTCATCTAACTCTGCTACCCTGTGTGATGCCACAAACAGAACTGACATGAAAGCACGGACTTCAAGCTCTATACTACTTGCCCTTGTAGTCTAGGCAATAATTCTAGCACCTGTTGCAGTCTATGTGAATAGATTTGCAGTGGTAACAGAGAGGTAAAAGCTCCACAGACAATAAGGTAACAGTCATGTCTCTTTGGAGGTCCCTTACCCTTTTTTATCATGGATGACCCTGTAACAATGTGCAATGCGATAGTCCAGAGGGTAAAAGCACTAGGCTGTCAATCTGAAATTTTGCTGGCTGCAACTCAGATATGACACCAAGTCATGCCCATCTTATGTAAAGACTGATAAGGTGGCCATGCGCTGTTTGTGCTGTATCAGTGTAATTAGAAAGTCTTATGCTTTTATTAGTAAGTAAACGGATAATCAGCCATCAGAAAAGAAAGAAAGAAAAAAACAAAAAAACAAAACCAAAACCCCAAAATGAAGAACCAGAAGTCTGAATATCAAAAGTGGTTAAACGCTTCTAAAGAAGGAACAGCAAAGAACAGAACTGCTCTATGATTAACAGAGCTTGAAACAGCAGGATTACAAGCACTTTCCCCAAGGTGTGAATCAAGCTGTTCAGAAGTTTGTGAGTCAAGGAGTCTGATGCAAGAAATGAATTCCATTGTGCATATTCCTCCCATGACCCCAGCCTGTTTGCCTGAAAGACCAGAGAACTTCTGTCTCTTGGGATATTATTTTTCTGTGCTGTCTGTCAACACATTAGAAATAAAGCTTTAGCACAGCAAAACATTATGGTCCCAATTCCCCGTTACTTAGCACAAAGTTATTCCCTTCAGAGAAGATGCAAATATTTCAGTTTCTCTGTTAACTGCTTTGTAGCACTACAAATGACTGCATAGCTCCCTGGCAATGGTAAACAAAAGTTTGCATTTTCACCTCAGGCAAAATATCAATGATTTCTTCTCAAATAACATTTGGACAACATACCTTTAATTTACAATAGGGTTCTCAAAGCTCTTCTACTCCCTCTACAGTTTTATGTTAATGTTTGCTGGTTTTACGAGTATTGAAGTAAAACCAAGTTTGTGGGCAGCCTAGTGTTCACGTCCCCATTTTCTTCTGTCCTGAAGAGCTACCTCCCTGCTGCTCTTACCAAAAATGACAACTTGCAAGTCCATCTCACCTCTACCAGTTAGACCCATGTCTAATGACTATGGCTAGGGCCACAGCAAACTCACTTCACAAAAAAAGAAAGCTGGCAGGACTCACACATAGCTCCCATCTTGCAAAGTCAATGTGTATCACACAGTCCTTTTCTGCTCCAGTGCGTAAACACTCAAAGCACACAATCTTTGCAACTTTTTGAATTACATATATGCCCAAATTCCAGAAATTAAAGTTTGAAGATGCCTGTGTTGGCAGAATGCAGACAACAAGCCCATGTTAGTGGCAGCAAGTGAGAAGAATGGTCCATAGGATCAAAAGGATCTACCTACATTTACCTGAAGTTCACTTAAGCAAATCCTTGTCATGACAAACCTATGATGCATGGAGATCCATTTAAGGAAAATAGAAGTGTAATGGATTTAGGAGAGATTGGATTTTAGAGTTGTACACTTATCTCAGTGGGGAGAAAGGATGACTACAGAAATTTCTGAGGTAAATATGAGTAAATACTAAGAAAGTACCCCCGTCCTACCCAAAAAAGCCCAACAAATACCATCTTTTGTTTCCCATTCTAGCTTTATGTAATAGATACAACAATCAACTGTGAAACATCCACGTGTAGATAGGGCACACTCTCAAATCCAATCATAATATGCAATATGCCAAAGAGGTTGAGGGATGTGTATGTTTTTGTATAAGCTACAAAGTGTCCATAGAACAGGACACACATAGAACTATATTTCTATACAGTGGACAATAAGCTTCTAATACACTATTTTGTTAACCCATCATTTGAACTATGTTAATATTAGTAAAGTAAACAAAGTTTGATCTATTTTTGTTATAAACTGGTAATTTAGCTATGATAGTACTTTCAGTATTTAGTAATACAGACTGATGTTTCCAAAGCCTGACTTAAGAGTATCCAGTGCAACAGCACTTGCTAATATATTGACTGTCTTAGGTATTTTTTTTAAAGTAGAATTTATTTGTAACAGAAATTGATTTGCCGTGTTAAAAATGAAGTTACTTCTATATGCGGCCTGTACTTACGTACATGGCTGTTTCATGAAGGGCACTAATCCAAATTATTACGTGTACTAAATGTCAATTAATTCTCCCTTATGAGTTATGATAAATGATTATTTTAGGGTGAAGCTATACAGTTTCCAAAGGGTCTTTATCACAGCTACATTGACAGGACTGTAAGTATGGTGGTATGTTTAGTACTACCCTAAAGTAGCTGAAGTATGTGCTACAGCAGGTGCCACAAGTAGAACATAGATCTGCTTTGACATTAGAACGTAGGGTATAGAGCAAGTGTAGGATTGACGGATTTGAAAAGAGCATATGCTGTGAGTGGTTTGGAAAAGCAGAGCCTTCAGGGTACAGCATAAGAGTCAAAGCTAACTGAATCTGAAGAAATCCTGCCTCTTCATGGCAACAGTAGTTCGTACTTCATGGTCATCAGGGTATCTGTCATTAAAGAAATATTTTGCCACTTCTAATGGAAAAGATCACTGAAGTGTAAGCTTTTGGTGAAAGTAAAACCAAAGTACGAAAAAATGCTGTTTGAACTTTAAATGATACATTTCTGCCACACAACTGTAAAAATGGTAATTGCACCTATTTTACAAAATGTAAACATATTTTACATCTCTTTCACATTCTTGTTAATGTCCTCTTCATGAAAACCTGATCTTGAATTTTTGTACCAATCAATGTTGGTAATTAAGGTACCTCCAGTCCTTCAGGCACAAAGAGGCATAGAAGATGAAAGCCTTTACCAAAAGATCTCTCTGCATCTTTGAATTTCTATGTCCCCAACCTACACTGACCAACTCACTCTAACAACATAGGAGATAAAAAGCCCCTCATTGGCCATAGCTATGCCTTCCTGCTGACGCACATACACTTCTTGTATCCATAACCATGTCTATGCTCCTTCACTTCTCACAATGATTTGGAAACAGTCAGTGTGCTTGTGATCTGTACAAAGTTTCTCCCACAAGAAATTTTTCACAGATTCTAGTAGCTTTTGCAATGTCATTCTACAAAGATGTTGATTCTTCCTTTCCTAATACCTGAGCAATGGTACAACAGTATTGTTTTCATGTTCAAAAATTACTATTGACTTTTCTTGATCCATCTGAAAAATCAAATTTTTGCTTTGTATATGAATTAAGGTCATAGATAACTTGTAAAAATTAAGTCAAATATCCTACTAGTCTGCTAGATAGTCAGGTTATAGACTTGAGGTATGCCAAAACTGTAGCTAAAATTAAAGATCTATGAAAAATAATAGAATCATCCCAAATGCTACTAGGAAAGCACCCTAAGCAGTGCATACACTTCCTAGATAATCATAAAATACATACACAGCCAGAAAACCTCAGCTTCATCTCTGATTAAAAAACTAGAGATAGGTTCTCAGATACTAGAAAAAAATACCACATTCTATGGTGCCCACTCTCCTTAATGGAGTTATGCTGGAGTATACCAACTAAAAGCATTATTCTTATCTTAGGGAGTACAGCATTTCTCTTGCAAAAGGAATTTTAACTATACATTAAATGACAGTTTTTCCAATCACCTTTTACACATGAGTGATTGAGAACAGCGATACTGTACTTCAACTCGTAAGACTCTCTTCACAAATATATTTCTCCTGCAGCTTCACAGAACTAGTGGAATTATACCAGGAATAAATCTGTTCCAGTATCTTCAGTTACTCTATTTGGAAACTAGTCATTTGCCTGACCTTCAGTGCAATGCTAAAAACAGAGTTTGTCTGTCATCAAGAGCCAGTGAGATTTCAGATAAAACAGAAGTCATGGCTCCTGCAATGAAATTCCAGGAGTGTTCCTCAAAGGCTTGCCAACAGTAGCATCTCACTCAGTCAATACGTTCATACGTCAACAAAACTGGGGAAAAAAAAAATAAGATTTGACTTTTGGAACTGGGCATGTCAGAGAACTGGGCATGTACTCAGTTTGACATATGTGTAAACAAAATATTCTTTAATTATATAATGATATTCTACCTAAACTTTTATGACTTGAATAGCTTTGGTTCTTTCAGGGCCCAATTTCCCCCTTTGGGTTTTTTTGGTGTTGGTTTGGCTTTTTATTACTTTTACTGAGAAACATTCCTTCTTGCTATGAACATCAAATAAATCAACTTTGTTCTAAACCCCAATGTAAATACTGTGAGCAAGCACTGAAGTGGAAGCAGGGCTATTTAGTCTCCAAGCTTCAAACTTCCTTGTTTAAATTAAAACAGATTAATCTTGTGTTCATTAAAATAGGAGGATTGCTATAGCAGGAAAGCTACCAAGCAAGACTTCAAACTCGTTCCTTATGGCCCTATGCCAGTACATAGGCTTCAAATGCTCTTTCTTCTTTCAGACTTGATCCTGGCATTTCTCTTGACGTTACTCAATCCAAATACAACCCCCAATATACTATCCCAGTCCTAGCAGAATACTGTCAAATGCTTTGACAGTGAACAACAGGGAAAGCAAAAACTACCAGTCATTTCCACATGCATCCTAGATATCCATTAATATGTACATAATTTGTTAGCAACCTCACTGTCATGGAATATATACCTACATTTCCAGTATTCATGCAGTTTGTCCAGCCTTGCAGTTACTTCTTACTTGGGTTCAACTTAGAAGATACAGCTACATTTATGATAAGACTAAGACTGGGTTGGAGTGAAGCTAGAAGGACACCATGTTAACTTTAATATGATGTTCTCATATCACAAGACAGACAATGTATTTTTAATCAAAATATAAAGACCTGACTTACTCTCTCTCTCTCACTAGTCTTTGCAATGAAAATTAGCCATAAAAACGCCCAGAGGACAGAGGTGTTGGAGAATAGAAAATCAAAACCCCACTAAACTTCAAGACAATGTACAGCGAAAGCTGTATTTCAAAGCTAAACAGAGGTTAAGATTCATACTATTAAAGTACAGCTTATAGACAGTTCTCCTTAAACATTAAGCCATGGCACTTTCTATCTAATTAAATTGAGAATTGTCACAGTGCAGCCTATTTGCAATAGGTCACTCTGACAAGTCACCAGAGGAAAAGAGGAAGACACGAGGCACAGTCAAACCAATGGTTATTTGTCCTTGCTCTCACAGTAGTGCCCACAAGTTCAGTTGGAGATGCTGAGCCTGTTGGACAAGTTTTGCAAATTCATCCAAGAAGAAAATATCTACAGCTATCGAAACTGTTGTCTAACTGGGCAATGCATAGAAAAAGATTAGCAAAAAGAAACAAAGCACTGCAGCTGGGAGAAAAATCCATGTTCTTAAATACTAAAGGAATGAAACTGACAAAAAGTAGAAAAATACAATCAAAACAGCCTAGATATTTACTTATTCTGGCAGCACAGCAAGATAAACAGGGCAAAATATAAGTCATAGCATGACAAATGACAGAGAAAGAATATATATATATATATATTAAAGAGTACCTGTTCATCACAAGCATACAGAATAATTTATTTTTTTATAGGCCATTTGCATTCAAAGATAAATATGTAAGTGACAGGCAGCATACATTCAGGAGGAAAATAGGGAGAACACTTCTTGTGTATTAACAAAAAATGTAAAACTAAGCTAAAAAAAGGATGAAGGACATTGCAAGTCACCACCTTCGTCAGTTTTTCTTAGGGTTTGATATCTTTCTAAACAAACATGCTTTGACTTGATTTCATATTTCCTTTAAAAAAAAAATAGGTATTTTGAGCTTTTAATATTATGGCTTTACTAAGTAAGTTTATGAAAATATTCAAATAAATATTAAAAAAGAATCATAGAATCATAGAATAGTTAGGGTTGGAAAGGGCCTTAAGATCATCAAGTTCCAACCCCCCTGCCATGGGCAGGGACACCTCACAGTAAACCATGTCACCCAAGGCTCTGTCCAACCTGGACTTGAACACCACCAGGGATGGAGCATTCACAGCTTCCTTGGGCAACCCATTCCAGTGCCTCACCACCCCTACAGTAAAGAACTTCTTCCTTATATCCAATCTAAACTTCCCCTGTTTAAGTTTTAACCCACACATGTGTCAACTTTGCCTTTTCACGGTGGTCACTATCAGCTCTTGTAGGGTGTTAGAATTTAGCCAGAAAAAATGCTTTTCTCTTACAACACAGTGAAAAACTAATTTTTACTGAGTATCACATTAATGTAGTGGTAGCAAGGGTGGGAAGATAGAAACAGCTTCAGAAGATGGTGTGTACGTTCTTCTTTTTATCAAAGAGACTTTGGCAATTTGGATAATTTTCTTGCTAGTTCCTGATCCACATTTTGTTATTGTAAAATTGGTTCTCTGCAGTGGGAAAAGATAGTATTTTAGAGAGTATTTTCAATGCATCTCTCTTTACAGCATTAGCATATCCCAAGAAAGTTTCATACTAGTGTGAACATATGACCTAGATAGCCACTACTCAGACAGCATCCGAGAGCAGATGCTTTAGGGGAAAATAAAAAAGTAAGGACTTCTGTCATCCAGGTGAATGTTCTAAAATGAAATACCAACAAGCAAAGTTTCTTCCTAAATCCTTTATCTGCACATTGAACAAAGGGGCTTCACAACCAATTACATGGTCAGAGCTCTTCCTTGGCCTCCTAAGCTTGGAGATTCATTTAAGGCAAATAATCATACGTGTTATATTAAAACTACCCCTTTGTTCTGTTTCCTGGCCTACAAAGAATTTTAATAAAACAAAAAAAAGTTAGAGACCACATTAAGTAATCAAACTAAACACTCAGAGTGGCAAAAGAAAGAGATACTTTTAACCATATAATCAAATGGCATGAAACTCTGATCCAGCTCTGAATTCCTTCTCCATGGGAAGGATCAGCATCTCACACTGTACTTATAAAATACAATGCTCTACAACCGAGTGTCCTGCCTCCTTTCCAGGTTGTCTTTAGGACACATGAACACCAGGGAATCATGGGTGGAATGTATAAAAGATCTTATTGCAGCTGCTTGTACTGCATCTGTTCAAGGGATAAATAAAGCAGCTAAGTTCTAGTTTTGGTTTCATTTGCTGCCGGTCCCTTGATGTGCAAAGAAATGATATACCACCTCCTCATCTTGTCAATCATATTGCAATAAATATGTCTTCAATATTGTGGAGGTGATTTTTTTGTTGGTTTTTTTTTTTTTGGGGGGGGGGTTGGGGTTGGCCACAAGCTGAATATTCAAGTCACACACACTGGGAAAAACTAAAACCACTTCATATTCTTCCAAACAAGAACCCTGTTTGTGTAAATCAGACTTCTTCCCATTCACACTAGGAAAATAATTAAAACTGGGTCTAGATGAAACTGATCTGAAATTAAAACTGAATGCACAAATTGTATAGAGCTTACAGAAGGTTTATTCTGCTTTGCTCTCTCCCGCCACTTTATTCACCTCTGACTCCTGAAGCTTGAAACACATTATCATACTGCATAAAAGAAGAAATACTTGATCCGTGCTAGTTGAAGATCCAGGCCTTCTTGATGTGAGTCATGGGGGTTACTCCATTGTCATTTAGGGCATAGCATACATGCACATCTTCACTTGGCACGTTCTCCACAAAAGCTTATTATGTTACTCATAGGGCAGATTATTTTTTTTTTCCAACTCTTTTGCTCTCTTGCCTATTTCTTTAGGTCACCTAAAGACTGTTTTCTAGAAATACAATGAAGTAAATGATGTTAGCTTCATGGCCTTAGAAAAGATGCACATATTCCTGTGTTTTGCCATGAATACCTTACAGAATACTATCTGCTTGAGGTCTTTTTGGTTCTTGTTTTTTCAAGAAGATTAATGTGTCCTACTATCTATGCTCAGCACATTTTCTTCAGAGAAAAAGTTTAAGGTTACAGTCTAAAATGACAATTTGCAGGGTGAGCAAGCAAAGCTCTGCAGAAACTTAAGCACAGAAATGTAGGAAAAGGGAACCACTGATGAGCAGGACAAAACCACCATTTTGCAGGCCATAGGATACTTGGTTGTAAAGGGAGAAAAGTCTCTTTCAGGAATTCTCAGTGGGCATATACTCTATTCTCAATGCAGAAATTACATTGGTATTAGTTGCAGCATGGGTTCCCTGACACAGGGTATATATATAATCAGAGAAACCCCACAGCTACACACAGAGCAGTTGCGAACCTTCATAAGGTGTCCTGTTCAGCCAACTCCTTCCTGCAGCCTTACATCAATGCATACGGAAGGAGGAGACAGCAGAGTACCATCCCACATGGAGCAAGGATGAACGCAAAGAGCCAGGATTAGGGGTCTCCCACATGACCACAGACCACAGCAACAGCAGTACTTATCCTTGCAGCCAACTAAGGCATACAGTTCTCAAGTGTAAGGTAGTTCCTCCATCAAAAGAGGATAGTTCTGCTATGTCTTGGGGATGAAACAGTCAAACAGTTGCATCATCCTTCACTAGGTCAGCTCTTTCTGTCAGGGGCTTTCTTTCAATGGCCTGCTACCCACTACTCTGTGTGCTCATCCTGAACTACTGATAACTATATACCAACACAGCACACATTTTAATTTTAGAAATGTTACACTGAAAAGAAGCAGCGGGCAATTAAACTGGGACTGCTGTTCAAACAGGTTTGGTTTGTTGTTCAAACAACTGATGACACTTAACAGACTTTTGACAACTTCTTGTTAACAAGAAAGAAAAGCCATGTAATAGAGATCCTCATCTGCCCCACCCCATTTAGTTGACCAGAAGGATTTAATCTTGAATAATTTGTTCAATAATTTATGAAAACAACTGAGATAATCTGGACAGGAAAGTGATTTTGACAGTAGGTCAGAAAGGTACTTGTATTTTGCAATGCCTGTCAAAAAATTAGCAAAAAGTCTACCCATTTATCTCCTAGAGTAGTTAATCTTGGACAACCCTGATGAAAAAGAACATCTTGTTTCGGCTGCCTATTTCTTTTTTAAACGCCTGCCATAGTACCAACTGCCCTTGGCCGTTTTTGAACCAGCTATGACTAGGTAAGGAGAGAATGCTGACATTCTCAAATAGAGCAGGATGGTCCCAGTGACCCCCAGGATCAAGATAAGGCAACCCAAATTCACCCTAATACCAGAGCATTCTGATTTGGCACTATGTACAAGAATCTGGGGTTACATGTAGTATTTTTGGAGTTTTGGATACCATGCCCCATTCCAGAAGCTTGAGGTAAATGCAGCATTCATTCCAATTCAAAATAGCTTCCTAAGTTACAGGATGCTTTAAATATAGCATGAGAGTCCCACAGAGGCTTCTGAAGAGTGTGCATGGCACCCTAAACAGGTATAATAAGCACCATGATGCCTCACAGTTATTTTTCTTCATGCCAAAGGCTAATTGTCACTAACACTGGCTTTAAACTGAAGAGCCATAAATTGCTTAAAGTAAGTGTATGCCCTTAAACCTGTTACCTTTAATGAGAATAAGGATTTCTGGCTGTGTTAACAAGTATGGCTAATCAAGGGCAGGAAGTAAGGCAGCCAAAATAACCCAGCAACTGGAGTCTAGACTCTGAGCAAGGGAAAGGAGGGGATATGGTGCGAGCATATGAAAGGCTGTGTTCCTCCTAATCCTCAGCTGCCATTGCTACAAATCAAGTGCATTTGGAAGGATTTTGGGTAAAGGTTAAAACCTATTTATGCACAGTGTCCAGGCACTGAACACCTGTGGAAGAGATGATCACAACACCAGCTATGTATGTGGGAGTGCAGAAAGTAACTCTACCCTTACCAGGGGATTTGCATGCCTTTAAGACATTTGACCCATTATATCTTCCTAAAAGAAGAGCAAGACCTCATTGACTTTTTGGAAAAATGGCTGCTAGCCACTACTAACAAAAAGAGGAGTCGCCTTGTATGACGCACATTCAACATGTCACCTGGAGCCATTCATAAGATGGAAACAAATAATTTTCAGGGTAGCTAATTCCTGAAACACAGACTGCTTATGCTCAAAGTCAGTGGGTTTAAAAAAATACTAGTTCTTCCTCCCCCCCTGTAAATAAGTGCTGGGTGCTTTTGCTCCTGAAAATCTCACAGAAGAACACAGAAACACCTTCATGTTGGAAAATCGAAGTTTTTAGAACTGTTTCCAGTTACTGATGTCCAACAGTAACACTGCACCAAGCTTCAGGGCCAGTTTCAATTGATCAAGCTTTTATTTTATTTAGGACCTTATGTTATGATAGCAGCTAAACAAAATATATCACCTATGCAGTACGTTTTAACAGGTAATACCTGTCTGCTTTTAAATATATATTATGTAAATGATGGGTCAACACAATGTGACGAAACAGCACACTTGTTGACATCCTTGTCTTCACTCTGTACCAGCAAGAATTAAATTCTTCATTAAGTGCCATTTATTATATATCATAGCATATTTTCATCAAATTAAGATTTAGGAATTTAGACAACTGGAACAAAAAGCTTATCCTGAGATTTTGCTCTTAGGTAACCCTTTTATTAAGGCTTTAATTACATCAGTACAGAAGAAAGAGCCCTTTAACATACTATATATAAGCCATCCTTTTTCAACTAGCATTACTCATTTCAAAGCATATCATAGGTGACATTGCCAGACAATGTTATAAATTAGTTTCTTTCCTCAAGACTTGCAAGTATTGATTTTTACCATGTTCAGCAAAAAATTTCCCTCCTTTCTCTGCCCTTCTCATGATCTTTCAATGGGGATTAATAATTTACATGCACATTGAGCATCTGGCTATTCCTGCAAGAAAACCCAGAATAAAAAAAAAAAAAAGCAGTACCTGATATTACATTGGACACCATCTAACACTATATTATACATTAAAATGGTGACATCTCAGGTACCTATGTGTAGAAACTTCTAGTTACACACAGATCAGTCACATCAAATTGTGTTGTCGCTAACTCCAGTCCACTACGAACTAGATTATAGTGAAGACCATTGTATCTTGCACACCATTTTGATCCTTTCACAGTGCTATTAAAGGTTTATAGGTTTCATTTTGGTTTTTTAATACATACATTTTATAGTTATAAAATAACATACACTTAATGCTCCTAATTGAGCAACAAGACTGACCAGAGGAGAACTGCTGTTGCTGGTATTGAAAGCTAATGCTAATGTATTCTCAGAACTAATTTCCTCTCTTTGTGTTCCACTGGCTGGATAACATTTTGCAACTATGCATTCAGAATAGGGCTAATGACAAGGTTATCTGCTGTGTTAGAAAACAGCGATTTACAGAGTTCAGATAATAACAAAAAGTTTTACCTGAAAAAAGCTTATTGTGCATTTTATTTATAAAGCACTAACTGTTCAGCAGCTTTAAATTTGTAATTTAATGGTTACCTCCTGTTGCATTTACTAGTTCTAAAGGATCTGCAAAATTATTAACTTTAATAATAATTAAGTAAATCTAAGGACTTCCTGAAATACTACAAGAACTATATTCTCAAAGAAACAAAACTCTAGGCCAAAGGCTGAGCATTTTGTCAAACTAGGTTATCCAGTTGCCAGGAAACACTTTTAAATGTTAAGAGAAAAGGGAACATATCTCATGTCATGGATCTCGTTCCTCAGATTAAGATACCTCCTCCTTCTCCATGAAGACACAATAACCAGGGTTATCCCCACTTGTGAATATCTCAGCTTCTCACCAGCCTTGGGCCCAAGTTTCTCACAGTTTAACACTATGCCTCCTGTTCAACCAAAGAGCTCTGTTCCTCTCCCTTTTGCAGGAAAGAAAGCTGCAAAGTTACTGCAGAGTGGGTTGTGGCTTTTTTTTTTTTTTTTTGTATGAATAGTAAGCTAGCACCAGTAAATACCAACTGTAGTTATAACTGAGTTGGTAATTGCATAGATGCTGTTCAGCCCCATTTTATTTCATACACTAAGCTCTTTTGACAGCTAATGCCACACAGCATTGATGATTCAGATACAACCACATCCCAAAAAGAAAAGCTGCATTTAACAGGTGAAATAAAGAAAGGGCTTCAAATTCAGAAGTTATGTATTATGTGCCAGGATAGTAACAGCAGCAGGTTTGATAATTAAGCCAGTACCTCAGCTATTACAGGTCATTATTCATGTCAATGGGGCCTATATTCTAATAGGGCTAAATGTTTCTCCTGCAATTCAAAACATGGATAGAATTAAGAAACAGAGCATTAAATAGAGCTGTGTGTGATGGCTGCACAGACACAGTGCAGAGTACAAAATACTGCTTCACCAGTGAGCTTAGTATTTAGTGATTACTTTAATCATACAGAAATACAAACATTTCTGATAATGGTAGCTATAAACATACAGAATTGGCTTGCAAATTAGTTTGAAAGCAAAGATACCATCTAAAGTAACTAGTATTCTCCCATGACACTGACATATTTGTACATATAACAAATGACTGCACATAATAAAACTCAGAATGCTATAACTTTGGATGGTGTGACTGCTGCTCAAGGAGTTATATACAAGTTAAGCCCATTATTCCAAAGAAATGCTGATGCCCACAGAATAGATGTTTTATCAAAAAGAGACATGAAAGTTTTGGAGTGTACTTGAAAATTGGCCTGGAAGTATTTTATTTTCCTCTCACAAGGAACTAGAGTGAGTTAAATTGTAGAAGACTGGAAATACGTGAAACCATTCATGGATAAGAAATTACTAGAGTTTATCTAGACATAATACAGTCGTTACATTAAATAGCTCATTTTCCCTCTCAGAAGCTGACTCAGTCATTTCAGTCTGGGGGGAAAAGGAATCATCTCTACTGAATAGCAGTTAAAAGGAAGACTTTCATAGGACAAAAAACTTACCTGTTAGTTTCGCAGAATAACAACTATTATAAATACTGACCTATAGTTTTTAGTATTGTGAGGGATTCGCATTTGTAAATTAAAGCAGAAACCAAACCCACACTCTCACAAAGTTGCCATTGTAGCTGTAGGAAAACTACTCAGCAGTTCAATTCACCAGAGATGGATGCTTAACGGATGATGTGGAACCAGCATTTCAAGTGAACTTGTTGATTTGTTCAGTTCAGTCTAACAGGTAAACTGCACTCTTTTGATTAAAAGTTATGTACAGCAGCACATGGCTATCTAAACGGAAGTTGCAGGATGCATAGTGCCTGACCTGAATAATCTGAGGTTTCCCTGCATTCAAGAATAGAACAAAAAAAAGCAGAAATGGACTCCATTCATGCATCACTTGACCGCTGTAAGGTGCTGATAGCCCATATGCATCAGGCCTACAGGAAATGAATACTCTCACATAGCTCTTCTAAAGGAAATGCAGTCACAGCAAGAGGTCGACATATGCATGCTAGAGAGTGGAGGAGGGACAGGAAGCAATCAGGAAAAGATGCTAATAAAAATGAAAGAGCTCAACAAATGTGAGGAAAAGCCTTCCTGCTCCTCCAGAGATATGGACTGCAAAATGCTAGAATAGATCCCCCCCAAAGAGCTGCTCCAGGCTGCTTGTATCAGATAAGCTAAATCTCATTTTTTTCCTATTAGTGCTTGCCATTTACCCTCAGTGCATTTACATCATCACCAGATATCTTCCTCACTTCACAGAATAAAGCCAAAATAGTCCTCTAAACTTTTGTTTTGTTTAAACACTATCTTCTTCAGCTTCAGGATCCAACTTTTGATTGGAAACCCAGGCAAGATTTGTAGAAAATACAAAACTGTATGGATAACCCCAGAGTGAATATACTAGTCATGAATTACCACACTGTTCTGGATAATATTTCTGCTATCTTAGATGATGATAATTCTTGCATAACTTCCAGCTCATCATATCACCTGCAAGCCAGTTTGTTTCTCTAGAGAAGCTTGCCATTCAGCAATAAACATTCAGCAATATATGAAGAGGCTCTGCTATTGCTTCTATCCATGTGCAATTGTAACATTTTAGGTAACAGGGCAACTCAGCACTTCAGGTAACTGACTATACCTAACAGCCTTCTTACAGGCTATTAGGTCTATAAAACTAAGGAATTCTACTTGCTTCTAGACAGTGCAAGCAAGCAGCAGGAGAAAACCTGATTTGCTGCCCACATCAATTTGGAAAGACCAGATTTATGCATATGATCACGCCACTGCTGATACCTCTTAGCATTGCCAACAACCTGTAAGTCTCATTCATTTCAGTAGGACTGACATGCTCAGCTTTACTGAGGGTCTATCAATACTGTTTTCCTACCTCTGCTACCTCATGACATCTTTTGACAGAGTTTCTTCTAGAGGATAGGATGGTCTGTAGGGTAGGGACTGGAAAAATATTTTTCAACATTCCTAGATTAATTTCTAATGCCATTGTTAAAGAAATGTGAAAGCTGCAAGGGTGACCTTAACTCTTCTCCACTTGTTTCTGTCTTGTCTTTTCCTCACCCCACCCCCTCTAAGTTAGTCAGGCACTTATTTTTAGACAAAGAACAGATAAGCAGAACAATCCATTTCAGGGGAACATATCTTCAGCTGTCACTCAGCTCACTGACTATAACTCCTGTGTCTTAGGCTGTTGACTATTTAACAGTGAGCTGATCACCTGAACCTACCTGAAGGGAAGAAAATAACAGTATCTCAGACAGCATTTTAAAAAGAGTTCTTTAAAACTGAACTGTTGTGCCAAACATCTTTGATTAATTACCTTCTTTGCCCACTGTTTTAAAATGTATTTTCCTCAACAGAAGCATTTGTCGTATCACAGCCTCAGACTGTGCTTTTGTCAAGCTTCAAAGACCTTCACATTTTCTCCCCTGCTTCTCAGATGAAGTTCAAGCTGAGTGGGAATTGTGAAGTAATGACTGATAGAGTGCAGGGCAACAGTCAACTAAGCCACAGCCCTAGTTCATAAGTCCAGTGTGGCCACCGTATGTCTAAGTGTGGGCCAGCTTCATACTAGCTTCCCCTTTCAGGGAAGTCCTTCGAAACATGCATGAGTAAGACTACAGATGGGATGAACAATCCCAGTGTGGTAGACTGTTGTCACCATCTTTCTCAGGAGGTCAAAGGCAACTCTCTAATAGCATGACTTGTGGCATGATAGAAGAACACAAAGCCTCCATGAGAAAGGATGAGTCTTTTCTTTTTTTTCTTTTTCTCTGTGGCCCACCCAATCAGTCTTACTGCTTTTGCACCGTTAGAAAATAATGAGCGTGTCTACATATGAACTCTATCTGCCTACATAGAGGGATACAATGCATATGTAGACAAAAAGGGCCACTGCACTGGTATTAAATTCCATCTGGTATTAAAAGCAATTGTAAGACCCTTACAGCTGAAGTGTTTGGGGTCTAGGACTCATCTTGCACCTAGAGAGTCCAATCCCATCTCAGGAGAGCTGTGGATCAAAACCAGTCAACATGTGTGGCATGTGGATGGCATCCACTGGCAACATTTAGAGCTGTGTGCCTTTCCCAAGAAAGGGATTTTCTTCAGTTATTTTCCCTCCTCAATAATATCTTGAGAATGCAAGTACATCTTTCCTTTTCCCCCATGGTAATATTGCAATTATGGCTAAATTCACAGCTCAACTCATTTATGATGGCAAATTGCTAATTAAAGGGAATATCTTAACTGTTTGGAGATATATTTATGTGAGAGATGTTAAACTAAAAATGGACTTTAAGAACGCTATCATCACCGAGTTCCAATTAAAAAGCTATCACAACTAGCAGACTTCCACACTCCAGCTCCCCCATGCTACGTAGCCTAAAGAGGCTACGTTCATTTCTGCATGCCTGCTTTTTACCCCTAAGGCTGGCTACAAATTGAATCCAATCCCAAAGCAACTAAAAACTGTGCCTCCCTGGGAAAGAGTTCAAAATATTTAACGGTGCTTTCTGACACTTCTACTGCTGGAAATGCAGCCAGCTGTGTGAAGAGGTAATTTCTCCACACCTCTGGGAATCCATCCTTTGCAGTTTCACTGCTACTTACCATATGCTCTCCAAAGCCCTATGAAAATCTATAGCCTTTGGACATAATAAGTATACTTTAAGAGATTATAATCTAAGAAAATGGATTCTTTGGGAAACAACTGTTTTTTTCTTTCTGATTGTGTCATATATAGTGCAAGTCCCACAGCCCCAGCCTTTGACTGACAGCCTCTAGGTATGACTTATAAAAAAAAAATCAATACCATACAGTACACACTGCAAAGTGTTATGAAAATGCCTACAGAAATATGTTGACATCTCTCCATACTTACCTTCAGTGGGATAAAGAAAGAAATACCAAAATTATTTATCATACTGAAATTAGTATAAGTTTATGAAATGAGTTTATTTTTGTGTACAGGGCTCCTTTTTGTTTTTTCTTGTTTGTTTTTAACACTGACAGAACAGCCTTTTTTGCAATTACTATGCCTCTTCCTCAAAAGGGGTTATGAAATGTTCCTCTTACCATCACAGGACCTAGTATTAAGTTAAATGTGGCTCTGTCTTCAGAGGAAAGAATATTCTGCATAAGAATAAGGGACATGAAATAATAGAGAGCTTTATAGTATGAATATGAAATACTGCAGCTAAGATTTAAGAAGGTCATTGACGACTGAGTCATGCTTGTTGCAGGGAAATCAATTTGGTACTCACAACTTCACAGACTCTGTTTTCATTAGGCAAAAAAAAACCCCAACAAACAACAAACCCAGTTTTCAGGGTAGTGTAGTGGCTTTTTTCTTTTTGCAGTGGAGCAGACCTTTTGTTTGCATTCTATTTGTTTGTCTGATGAAATCATCCTGGTATTCCTTTCAAACACTCATGTAAGTAACTCCTCTCATCACTGCCCTGCAAAACAAGCCTTCTGCAGGTGATCTGTGGGGAACCAAGACGTCGCTAAAAAGATCTGAAGATTCCGGAACAGATTTGAGATTGTCAGAGTAGAAACAAAAGAAAGAAAAAAAAATAAAAAGAGACAGGAGCCACAAGAGAGTAGAAAGTAGTTTCCAAACCAGAAGTTACACAGGACTATCTAGCTGATAAGAAAAAGGTAGGTAAGGAAATACTTACAAATTTCCTGAAAACTATCCAATGATTAAAAACCTTTAGGCAACTGAGCCAATTCAGCTAATAAGAGCACTCCACTCTAACAACTTAAAATACTGATCTTAGAGGAGTCAGCTAGGAAATAAATGGACTGATCTGTAATCGACAGATACATCGAGTAATTAATTATTAAATCACATGTTCTTTGTCAGCTGCAAATGGAAGGCTTCTACATAATTTAAGACAGTATTTTAAGTACTATTGAGACTTCTGCTTGACATGTCTCATTTTCATCTGCTTATTGCTCCCCCCCCAAAAGAGGGGACATGTATCCCTATCTTTGTCCAGTTTTAGCACCTAGGCTTCACGTATTTACAAGCAGTTACATGATCATTTTCTAAAAATATAGTTCTATATTCCCATTCACAGTTGTTCTATTCCCTTCCCTCCAAATAGACACCACCATATCATATCATTGAGGCCCTGATCAGCAAAAAAAGAGACACCACCACACAAAACAGAACTGGAAGCTTACTTAAAAGAGACAGTGTAAGCATTCTTAAAAATATACTAATGAGAACTGTCTTCCTGAGGCATCATCAATGCCAGGTTGTACCTTGAAGTGGTAAATTTTAAGCCCACATTATATTCTTTTTTTTCAGACCTAGCTGCAAAGATCCTCTATTTTGCTAGGCCAGGTCAGTGTACACATAACCAGTTCACTGCTATTTCCAACCTAAACAAGCTCAACAAGACTTTTTTCTCACTTACTCTGGAGATGGTCAAGGGCATATTGAAGTCCTTGCCCCCCTGCAGTCGGAAACCCCATGGTCCAGGTCCATTCAGAGTCACGCTGTAAGCCATTGTGTATCTCTTTCACACAGCAACGAGAAGGCACTGCAGAACAGAAGGATAGGGTAGACAGAGAAAGTGAAAAAAAAAAACAACCCAGAATGAAAAAAGGGAAGAGTTTTATATAATGAAAGTGATTATCTTTCTGCCTTGCCTGTTCAGTTGTGCTCTGATACCACCTAAGAATAGATGGGAACTATAATGCAGATGCTGATATCCCAGCTGAGTAGGGTCCATAAAAGGTGTGTAACCAGACACCTACTATGCAAAGACTTCATGACTCAGAGGTCTAATATAGCCCCCAGGGAAGGGGACAGATCTTTCTAGGCTTATCGAGCCCCTCTTCATGCTCAGTTACCTTATGGGCAAAACACATCTTGTAATAGAACAAAACTCCATGCTAAAATCCCAAACACCCAAAACTCTTTATTGACCTGTTAACAGCTACATAGCCATTTTTAACTTTCTGCTTCAGAATGTTTATTGCACTGTGATATACAATGTTCGACAAACAAGTTGTTTTTACACAGGTATTTCCATATGTAGCAGGAAAGGCACCAAAGTGTTGACCTTTTTTTTTTGCATTAATTTGTTAAACTGAAAAAAGTATATGCTACATGCATGTAGCATCACAACCCCCCCCACCACCCCGATTTCATGCTTGGCTCTTGCCTTCCCAAGGGAAAAAAAATTAATTCTCTCTGAATGCAGACAGAGGTATTGTGAGTTA
This sequence comes from Pezoporus occidentalis, assembly GCF_034315485.1. NCBI lineage: Eukaryota > Metazoa > Chordata > Aves > Psittaciformes > Psittacidae > Pezoporus > Pezoporus occidentalis. The sequence continues at coordinate 94,857 of NW_026913900.1, read as the reverse complement.
TTTATAATCAGCATTTAACTTCCTTGGCAAAAGCACAGTTTCACTACATACCTGTCTCATTATTTTGATGCAAGTGTTCTAAAGGTGTGACACTTAAACAGAAGCCTAAGAATACAAATAGCTAGCTAACTGCTTCCTTAATTCATTCCTTGATTTTTCATAGTTTATATTCCCACGTTAGGTGTTTCATAAAACTTTAAAACTTTATAATTCTTGTTCAGTAATGCTGGATAGCATTTCTGCCTTAGATTTGCAATAGCTAAAATACAGAGAATATGAGGGAAGGCAAGAAGTTGTTGGCAGAACTACAGATACAAGCACAAACCTTCTGCTCTCATGGTAAAGCTAGAAACATTAAAACACTCACCCCTTTCAAGTCATTAATACACACAGGACCTCCAGAACCACTCTGCTGTAACTCCACAGCATCCCTGCCTTTACCCTCTGGTTAGAAAGAAATTCCCATTACATTGCGGTGTGGGGGACAAAAAAATAAAATCCCATGGGTTCTACTCTGATAATCAAAAAGACAACCAAAACCACATAATGCACTGGAATGAGGTAGCTCAGTTTGAACACTTATAGTAGGGCACTCTGCCCATACACCTACCTTAAAATGTGGTAGAAAAACTGACTGAAATGGCAGAGACCAAACACCACCAGGGGCTCAGTCTTTATCTGAGGAGATGGTCAACCGTTTTTCAAAACCATGGGGCAATGCGTTTAGTATTCACAGAATACTAAATGGTAGAAAAGCCATTTGTACAAGGGAATAATTAAGCTCTGCATACACACCAGACTAAACCACATAACTTTATTTTTCAGTCAGAGGTCCAAGTTAAACCACAGCAATTTACGTGGATGTGAATGAAAGCTACATTAAGCCAGTAGAACGGGCCCAAACCAAAACCAAAGCAAATAGCAAGACACAGCTTGAAAAGAAATGGGTTTCACAAATGCCTCTAGGGCACATTTACATTAACAGCTGTTACCTACTCTGTATGAGTCCAGAACCAGTGATGTTTGGATGATGACTTTAAGGGAAAACAAAACCAAATTGTTGCAGTTCAAGTGGCAGAGTTTTCGTTTTTTGTTTGGTTTGGGTTTTGGGTTTTCTGTTTGGTTGGTTGGTTGGTTTTGATGGTCATCTGCACACACAAAAGATTGAAGGTAAATTGTCACTGCACTATTCTTTTCCTAAGAATTCATTACTGTTTTTTAGTGACCTCTCTTGGCTCCATTTTAAAGATTCAGAAAAATGGAATAAAACCAGAAGACAAACACAGCAAGTCATTGCTTCACTAGTAAAGACAGCATCACAGAATAAAAGTATTAGAAGAGAGGTTATTTTTTTATGGATTGTTCTGTGCATGTTGCCTTCCTATACCTAAATCTTCAGTCAGGGAAGAGGGGGAGCAAAACCCAGACCACAATAAAACTGCACAGCAAGCTGAAGAGAATAACCATTAAGAAACAGAGATGCTGTTTAATCAAACTTTATTAATTTCTATCCTGCTTTCACATGTTTAATATGACATTTGCTTATCAGTTTAGGACATTTGAAAGGATCTGAGATCCATCAGGCTGGGTGGTGTGCTAGGAAACTACAGCGGTAATCTCATTAGAGGCACTGTCATTTGAATGAAATGTTAAACTGAGGTCACTCTTTCCTACTCCTTTGGTTTCTGTCCGTGTCTGCATGAACATTCAGCATAGCTTGGCACTTTTAAAAAGAAAGTGTAGACGATATTCCAGTGTCCTGGCCAACACTCCCCTTCAGGAAGGGGAAGGTCCTCACAGGACCACAGCTCTTTCATGTGCCCGTACTATCACCACCAAGTACATTTTTGAAGTATAAATATTCCAGATTTTTCTTTCTCCAGCCTTCTCCAAGTCCTTCCCTCCGACGTTTGTTTCCCATCTGCCTCACTGGAGAAAGCTTTGTGCCTAATAATGAAAAGCAAACAGTAAAGGAGCTCATGTTGTAGTCACAGCTTCATTTGCTGAAGACACTCTTTGCATAGGTCTCACTTGTCTTCTACAGACTTCTAATACAATCAGCCTTAAAATAAAAAAGCTAGTGATCTAGGCAGATGACTACTTCAACCCTGCCCTGTTTCCAAAGGTGAGAGACATGGGTGTTCTCACCATGTCAAACATCCAAAGCAAACCCAGCAACTGGACTGGTGCAGCAGGTATAGCTCCAACATGGTTACCAGCAGAAATCTCAGCAAAACCTCCTGGGAAACCTGAGGACGAAATAAACTGTGTGTACATAATAGAGAATCCCCTTGTTTTCAGCAGCTTCTGATGTTTAGATGAGGTTTTAGTTGCTCTACATAACTGCCTGTTAGATGGACCCAAAAATAATTCTCTGTTTGCTCAAACAACAATATTTTGTTTCTTCTGGTGAGCCTTCTTCCCTACATTCTCCAGCTATGTCAAAATCTTGCTTATAGTTCCCCCTGCTTCAGGCAGAAGCTATGCTGAGTCAGATGAGGTCACTGGTATAAGGGTGACATTTAAAGGAATAAAAACAACCAAACATATTCCAGGAGGAGGGTGACATTTTCTCTACAGACATCAAGACAGAGAATTGTCCAGACCTCACCAGGTCCCCCCCAGGGTTGACTGATGGGAACAGCTGTGAGGAAGCTGGATGGACACCTCTAAACCAGAGGAGAATGCCACCACCTTCAGCAAATATTTGGAGCCTGGGCAGAGCCATCCTTCCACGTCAGAGACCTTACACTAGCGGAAACAATTCACACATGCTAAGAGACCACGTTGTATTACAGTGAATTGACTTTAGCAAAGCTACAACTGCATGCTTGGAAGTGCATCACCATTAAGTGAATGAAATAAAAACCACTAGTGTCAATGCTAAATTAGGTGGAAGGAAACAAGTAATGGAAACTCCAATTGTTCAAGTTGCTACTACTTCATTAAGCTGGCTACATTACTCATCAGTTATATTTTAGCTGCTGTGCTAGATATGCTCATAGAAAAACCTTGAATTACTGTTACTGCAGCAACGAGGTTGTATTACCAAGCATTTCAGAGCATCTCATGCTTGAGAGTTGAACTTCTGATCTGCAACAGACTATGCCTCTTTGGCAACATTCACCATTATGACAGACATGTCCTTTTTCTCATGGATTCCTGCACTGTTCCCAGTAAGTTTATCTACACTCTTTCAGAAGAGCGGAAAGGCAAGGAGAATGGATCAGGAGCATGTGAAGAAACTACTCACCTAGACACTGCATGAAGAAAACTCAAGCTTTGAACCAGATGTCTGATATATGCAATGCTACCGGTTACCAAAATTTTAAATAAACCCAATATTAATTATATTTTATGTGGATTAATAAGGAACTGTATCTGAGGACTGATCTTCACTGCAATCCACAAGACAAAATAGCTGATCACTGCTACAAAATTTGAAACTGATGTATTAGAGATGTAAAAGCTTTTAAGCTCTGAATTCCTACCTTTACAATGTCAAACTGAATATAAAATTACCAAGAGCAAAGATTTTTCCCATAAGTTCAGCACAAGTTCAGTATTGCTTCCAACACAAGACTATCTACAATGCAAAAGAGCTCACTGCCATCTCCCTTCCTACAGTGCAGAGTTCTGAACTGAACTAATCCTACTTGTACTTCTATGTATAGCTTTGTTTCACCCATTTAATCAAAACCCTTCAGTTCTCACAGAACTTTGTGGTTTTGAGTTCCTCTTAGCCCCTTTATCAAGTTGTCTAAAGTCCTGCATTCAGATCTTTCTTAAGAAACTACATTTTCTATCATGCTTGGCTTCACCAAAATCTACTTTGTCCATGCCATTCTAGTTTGTAGGTCCCAACAGAATATAGTATTGCTGGAGGGATAAGCCAGAGCAATACAATGATGGAATATTATCTCCCTTCTCTGTAATACACCTTCAGAAATGCAGCTCAAACTGTTTTTTGTTTGGCTGTTTGCTGCTGCCAGTATCGCCTTATCAATTCATCAAATTTGCTGTTTACCCTCAATTCTAGATCCTTCACCATGACAGAAAAATGGCTTTTCACATTTTTTCCCTGCTGCATGGCTGGTTTTGGTTTGTTTTTCTTCCTGCCATGACCTCTTTCTACTACTACAGAAGGCTGGGTATATACCATAGTGTAGACAGACACTTTTGATCTTCAAAAGATTTGAAGATTTTTGGTAACTGTGTTAAACTACAAACCATACCTGTAGAGAGACAGGCTACCAAGGAAAAAGATACCTGTCCAGCCTGTTTACATAGACGTTTTTGCCCCTGTATTACAAAAAGACTTAAGTGTATGTTACCAAGTTCTCACTTTACCAGCACCTCAGTCATTGTTTTTAAAGGCACCCACTACAGTACGCAATACTTAACACCTCCATGGCACCTTTGGTGTCTTGCCAGGATATCAAATTTCCTTTTTTTTTTTCTAAGGTAAAAAACACCTGAACACCTGCTGCTTTACCATGTCAATTTACATATACAGCCATAGCATTTAGGTTACCAGCTTCAGGTCACAAAATGAGTCAACAGCAGCGACTGGATTACAATGCAGGGCTCAGTTTCTAATACAGATACTTGAACTAGGAAAAGAAGGCTGCAAAATGTGCCACTGTTTATTTTTTATCATTCTTCCCTGACTCTGGGCTAAAATTGGGAAAGTTGATTGGAACCCTGTGATTACTGTAATATGGGCTTTACTGCAGGGGATCCTAATTGACTGTTTTGGCTTAACAGAGGAAAACAGCAGACAAAAAAACCCAAACAAACCAACCCAAACACACACACACACACAAATGGCTAAAGAAGTTATACGCAGATCACTGTTCACACAGACCAGGGGACTCAGCTATGATATCAATGTCACAGTACCTCTATGGTGTTGGCTTGCCCCCAGAGAGCCTGCGATTTGGCACAGTGCAATGAACATATAAGGCTCACAAGAAGGTTCCTGTGCCACCAGTGCTATTTGTCTGCTACACAGATTCCTCAAGGATCACTGTACCACGCTGATGTAGCAGTGTGTCCCTATGCATATGCCCAAATGACCAAGGACTCAAGATTTAATCTTGAATCGATCAGGCTCACAGAAGTTAGATTTCAGCCGAATGACTCACCTACTCTTTCTTGCCTTCCCAGTAAATGCTCTACTAGGTAACATTTACCACAACAGAAATTCTTTAAACCTGCAGGTTGGACTTTTAAAGACAGCAAATGGCTGCACTCCATAGCCGTCATTCGCAAGCCGTCTTTGCCTAGCATAGGGCCAGTGCTCCTGCCCGTTCGGCTTCTGCTGACCTCTTAACCGAAGAGCACTGGCAGCTTACTCTCCCTACGCAGAGGCGGAACGCTGGGAGCTGCGGCACTCGGCATTAGCCGCCGCCCCTAGGCCCACTCTGCCGGACAGAGTTCGGCCCTTCGCTCTGTTGCCGGCGCTTCTCCTTCCGTCAGAGCCGCGGCGCGACCCACCTTGCCCACTTGCAGTTATCTCGAGTAGCGCAACCGGTAACTCTAGACCGGTAAGGAGCCCACCGCTACCTCAGGCCACGCACCGCTTTACCATGACACGGGTGGCGGCGGGCGTGGGGCGGCCGCTCCGCCGCGGCCAAGCCCCCAGCGGACCGGCGGGCGGAGATCTCCGCCCCCACGGGAGCGGCCGCTGCCCTCAGCGGGCGGTGCTTGCGGTCACACGCACCCACGGACATCCCACGGACATCCATCTCACGGGCATCCCACCTCCCGCCGGGCCACCACCCCCGGGGAGCTGCCGTCAAGTCACTTAACCCCCGGGCGCTGAGGAGCGGGAGAGGCGACCACGCCACCCACTCCCGGCACTCAGGAGGCAGCGGGGCGGCCAAGGTGCAGCTTTTAAAGTGCCCACGTCCCTTCCGGGCGCCTCCGCCGCGGGTGGGCGTGGCGTGCCAGGGGCGCCGGTGCCCACCGGGAGCCGTCAGCGCCGCGCTGACGGGCAGCCGTCTGTCACTCAGCGGGGCGGCGGCTTCGCCGGGTCGCCGCGAGGGGGCGCCAGGGGGGAGACGTAGAGCGTTTGGGGGCTTGTCGCCATGGGTGGTTGCGGAGTGACCGCTAACCGAGAAACCGTTGTCCGCGGCGTCCGAACACTTCCTAACAGATCCGTTTTTGAACGGAGATCACCTCTTGGCCTTGGTGGCAGAGCAGGAAGGTGACAAAGCTGTAGGAGCGGTTCGGCTGAGCGCCGGGGGAGCAGGTATCCGGGGTGCGCCGGGCGCTACGCGTCTGGGTGCCCTCAGGGAAGAAATGGCGGCGGCAGCGGGAAGGGAGGTCGGGGGAGGGCTGTGCCCTACGGAGGGACCGGGAACGTTCTGGAAAGCGGCGCGGGAGGCGGGTGATGCTCCGGCTTTCCGGCACTCCTCATACGGGGCACTGGGCTCCTCGACTGCTGGTGGTCCGGAGAGATAGGCAGGAAACTGGGGATGTGCCCAAGCTCAGGGAAAGCTCCTAAGCATGTTTGTTAATGCTTTGCGAGCTTGGAGCCTGCAGCCTTCACTTCCACGTACCGCCAGAACGCGTGAAATTTCTGTTTTCCCCTTACAAAAAGTGGAAGAGACTTATTTTCCCCTTCAGTGGTTCACTGGTTGATAGGCAATGGTCGTTTTAATTGAGTGGTAAAGTTAAAACTACAGCCTAAGAGAAGCCAAAGGATTTGGAAGACCATTTTCCAAAAGTACAGAGTAAAAAAGGTTATTGTCCACCTGAATTAAAAACACTTAGCCTTGTGGTCACTTCATATGACTGAGCTTTGTCAAGATCTACCCGCTACATACATCCCTCTATTCAGTGTTATTACAGTTACGTGATTTTTTTTTTAAATATGCGCCCAAAAGTATCTTCCAGAAAGACAGCTGTTTTCTCAGTGCAGTGAGTAAGCCGCTGCTTTACGAGCCTGTTAAAGAGAACAACCAACAACAACAAACCCTAAAACTGAAACAACACACCCGGTTCTCAAGCACATAGACTCGAACCTGACCCGTCCGAATTGCCTGGGACCTGCACAGGAGCACGAACGCCCTGGGCAGGGGCAGCTCGCCGCCCAGGCGGGAGTGCCACTGATCCCATCTCCTCCGGTAACTGGGGCTGCGGTCCTGGAGAGCGGGGAGACAGACCCGTGTGGAGGGCACGGGTGCATTCCCGGGGCCGCGCTTGCAGCTGCCCGACGAGCAGTTCACCGCTGCCGGTGCGCGGCCCCGTCAGCACCAGGGACAGGTGCCGCGCCCTGGAGCGCGCCTCAGCCGGTAGTGGCCGCGACGCTCCGGGGGGCGCGCAGCTGTCAGCGCTCCTCGGCCTGTGCCCCTGACGCGGGGTCTCGGATGGCGGCGCTTAACAAAACCTTTTATCATGTAAGAGCCCAAAAGTACGTCTCAAGAGTAAACCCACCCACTGTGAACACTTTCTCAGCACACTTAAAAGACTTGTAGTTGAGGTTTAGTATTTCTTGCCTTAAGGAAACTAGTCTTTTTACGCCACATGTACACCATGATGCGCATTAAGTGGGCTCTTTTGGTCTGATACACAGGATGCACAGACCAGGCCAGGAAATCATAACCTAAATTATCTCTGTGTTTATACTTGGCCAAAGTTCATATTGAAATGGATTGTGACTTAATGGTAGTTACAGAAATATTCCACTGACAAGTCAGTTTACATCCCCAGAGAAAACATTTTGCATCTTGTCAAATGCCTGAATACATTGCTTTTCATGGAGCATTGAAGTTATCAATGTTACCACAAGAATGCAGTTTACATGACAGGTTTGTCACATCTAAGGCAATGCATGAATAGAGCAGATCAGTTTTACCATGGATTATAAAACCAAAATCCTTGCAACTGTTGTTGGGTTTTGGAGGGGTGGAGTGTTTGTGGGTTTTGTGGTTTTTTTTTTTTTTTGACTTTTTGTTGTTGTTGTTGTTTGGTTGGTTTTTTTTTCCCCAAAACATCACAAAACAGAAAATAGGGGGATGGCTGTAGTGGAAGGAAAGCATACCGTAGTGTGTGCATACTCAGTTTTACAGATCACTTACCTTTTAACAACATATTAGATACTACTTTTCTCAAAATTGTTCATAGATAAAATTATACATCTCATTAGGGAAAAAAGTGATTATGCTGACAGCAGTTTATTTAGTTTGGTTTTTAATAAAGCAATTAGAAAATTGATTTTAAAGTGGCTGTTTCTGGCCACTGGTGCCTTGAGCCATGGAAATACCAAAGGATTGTTTTAAAATTGCTTCTTACTATACCGTTACTAGAGCTATGAACAATTGCCTGTTAGATTAAGTCCTGAGACAGCAGTGAAATTGTATGGTTAACAAATTTACTCAAATCAATTTATCTAAACATTGCATATATTTGTTTACAGTGGTGATGCTAATCAATTCTGATGATGATAGATACTTCCATATCTACAAATTTATAAAAAAAATGGATATTTGCAGGGCGTAACTGTGCAATGAGGTGCTTTTCAAGTCAGTGATTATTTGATTCCAAATTTGGTATAACAAAAAACCTAAATATCTTTTACTTTTCTGTGAGAAAGCTTCAGAACTCCAAGAGATATTTCATTTTTCAGCCTTGAATTAAGCTTTTACCCTGCTGTAAGTCTCCCTCTTGTTTAAGTTCATACCCTGTTTGCATCAAGGCTCTTTGATTCTCTTTAGGAATTTTAGGTGGGAATAAATGAGGTCAGAATCTGATTTGATTTTCTGTGGCACATGGCTAGGCACTTCTGTGTGCTCTGTACTAGACTCATCATATGCTGTATGCATGTGCATTTAAAACCCTCCTTAGACCTTCAGTAGCGTATTTAAGGGGTAGGAGTTTTGATTGTCAGAGGCTTTTTGTAGTGGGATCTGTGTTAATGAGTATCAGGATGAAAATACATGCTTTGTTATCCTTGGAGTTAGTTGTAGCTCTTTGTCATCCTTTGAATTCCTCATTGACTCTGCTGTCTCTTAGAAGCCCTCTTTACATAACAAAAGCTGCAAAATGACCAGAAGGAGTTCTGTAGATTAATAAGCCTTGTAAAGTATCATAAATGATGACTTAAGCTGGAAAACACCATCCAGATGGAGGGAAATTATGTCTGTTTTATTATGAATAGGGTGATGATCTGTTAGATTATTCCATTCTACATGTGATAAAAAAAATCATATTTAGATTTCAGGGCTTATACCTGAATCTTTACAAGGCCTTTAGCAACCTGTTTTTCTGCTCCCTGCTCCCATCATCAACAAGGATGACTGCACATTTGCACATAATCCTGTTCTGATAAGTGCCAGATCAGTTATCCTTCAGAATTTTATTTGTTTGAAACAGGGTGGAATCCAATGCATGTTGCTCATTAAGTCACTCACAGCCAGGGAATTTTGAAAGTATGGGAACTCTACCTGCTAAGCGCTCTCTAAAAGAGCCTACGAACTTCTTCTCAGAAACTTCTGCATGTCTTTTGAGGGGAAAGAAAATCCTCTATTCTCTTTTTCAAGCAAGGACTAGTCACAGTACTAAACTTGCACTTTAAATAATGTTTAAAAAATACATTGCTGCCCTACCAATGGGCTTGGAATAGTTCTGTGAAACACCTTCAGGATCACCACTTATTTTGCAGAAAATCTTACGGAAATGTAGCAAGCACAGCTCAGGTGAGGATCATATTTTTAAAGCAATTCTACTTTGGTAATTTTGCCTTTGTAAGACAGAGATCCATCATTCCTATTTTCAGTCTTATCTTACCAGTTTTGCAAAATTCCTAATACTGCCCACATAGAAGAGCAAACAAACAAGCAAACAAAATGATCAAAACATCAAGCTGTTACATAGACTTCAATAAAACTCTGTGAATTGCAACTCTATAGTTTTACTTAAACAAAAAAGAAGTCTATTCATGTGGTAACCTTGAACTGTTCCTGTCATTTCCCTGAGCTACATGATTAGCATAACATTCCTAGTACAGGGTAAAACCAGAGTTATAGCAGTAGGTAATTCAAGATGGACTGTCAGCAGGATGAACCCCAGCAATGCAGCTTGACTCATAACCCAGGCTGCTTTCATACTTGGGCCCAGTCTAGCCTCAAAATGTCAGTGTTGACTACACAAATATTGTGCTCCCGTTTTAGACAGAAGAAAAGCTGGAATTCTCTTTAAATTTAAACTTGATTTATTTTCAGTTACTTTGTCTAAATAAATGTCAGCCTCTTAATTCTAGCTCACTGTTCAACTGTAAGTATTCAGTTGTAAATGCATGCTATTTGTATGAAGGGACAGGTGAATCTTTTTCCACCTGTTTCACTCAATATTTCTGTGCATCTCTCAGTTGTAATCTGATTAATCCATCATTGCATCTTTCTTAAAACAGGCACTGCTAATCCTCTTTTTGAGTATGGAAAAAGGTTTAGTTTGCAATCTTCATGCAAAACCTTCCTAATTTTGCCTTGCAGCAGACTAAGTGATATGGTCATTTACGGATAAACTTGGGCACTGCAGTAAATTGAATTGTCAAGGTCACAAAGGGAGTTAATGCCTTACTCATGCTCAAAACTGATTCTCTTGGATACTTACCACAAAGTAGTGTCAGCTGAGTATCAGTCTTGTTCAGTTTGGTTACTTGGTGCCTTGATCTGATTATTTGTTCAGTTGAGCCTGAATCAATCAAATTGATTTATTGAAACAATTTTAATTGTGATATCTGAAGACCAGGATAAACTTACCTGAGAAAACTGTGAGCCACTTGTCTCTTCCAAATAAGGGCTTACCTCAAGTACTGTTTCCTTTAGCACTAAAAAATTGTCTGAGCATGAAAATACATACCCAGAGCTTTTTAAAACAGATGTATACAGAGGGATATATGACCTCTAGATTATCCAAATGAAGAAAGACTGCCCAGCTCACCTACTTTAACAAACAAGAGTTAACAAATATTTTGCTTTGCTGCTGATACAGTCACTACATCCAAGCAGTGAAGGAGGAACATAATGACCCACACTTTTCTGGGAATTTTTCATTTAACTGTAAATAGAACATGGCTCAGCAGCTTTTCTCAAAGTGGCCTACAAGTAGTGCTTTAGCCACAGATAAAGATAATAATTTTAAAATAAATCTAGTCACTGGAGAATCACTGCTCTATATGGGTATTTTTCAGAGAGTAGCATCTTGGTGCCCCACCTCTCAACAATGAACAGAATTTTTCCTGGGATTTCAAGCATAAAGTAAGTTTGTTTCACACCACAGCTCAACAGATTATGTGGCGTAAACTGTTATAGTAGCAGTATGTCTGTTAAAATGGAAAGAGAACAAATTAGATTGAAACCTAGCACAACAGTTTTCATTTAATACATTTATGCTAGCAATCTGTCCTGCTAGTTACACAAATCTACACAAGAGAATATATGCAAAAGCAAACATGTGCTATTCAACATCAGTTTGGAGACTGTAGCCAAATGCTCCAATAAAATACAATGACAGAACTGCTTCATATGAGGATTTAGCTATTTAGTAATGATTTAATCAAAGTCATCTCAGTTTCATTCACACATTCTTCCATTCCTTTCTCAGTGTTTTCAGTTGTACTGGGAATAAGGGAAGAATTGAACTCAAAGCAAGAAGGGCAGGGCGAGGGAGTGTGCTAGCTGACTTAACTTGATTCTCCCACATGGTAATTTTGTTGTTATTTGAAAGGTGTGTAGGAAGACTGTTTCTCAGTTGAGAGGAATAAAGATTAGGAATGTCTTGAGGGTGAGATGTGAAACGTACAGCTCATGTAAGACAGGAACTGGCAAATCAACTGTAATTTGCACCTGCCCAGAGTTTTCCTGCAGTTGGTAGAATGAGGACTGGGAGAGAAAGGCACACCATGTCAAAAAAACTGTTCTTGACTGCCTCCATTCAATTATAATAAGTGAAATAAACAAATGATTTTAATAATTAGCTTTACTGGCAATTTTGTTAGTAAGTTTACTTAGGGTTAGCTAAACTTTCCAACAGAGTTTCAGTGGCCTATGGGAGGACAAATGGGATACAAATTCAGGATCCTGTTATAAGAGTAACCACATTTGATTCCCCATGTTTAAAGGAATGCATGAATTAACAAGAACAGAGTTCCCAGACAAGTCAATAGGAATGTCTTATTCCAATTATCTTATTTTGTTCCTGAGCTCTTTGCTTTACATGTTGGATATCGGTTGTAGAGGGACCAGAATGGAAGTTCCAATGAAATGTGTGCTCTGTGATGAGATTTTATCTTCTGATGAGATCCTTCAAATTGAGAACAAGTAAAATAATAGCAGTCAAATTATTAATGAAGTCAAATAATTCTGCTGGAACCAATGTTTCTTAAGTAGAACCAATCCACGGGCTCTTGGAGGGAGGAAGCAGAGAAAGATGTGAATTATTCGCATGTTGAAACTGAAACATTATGGTGTCCTCTTGATTTGTCAAATCAATATTTTGAGTATAATAGCTGGGACTGTTACATTTAGTACTTAGGGTGAGACTTCCTGGAAGGCTGCTATGAGGTCTCCATGCAGCCTTCTCTTCTCCAGGCTGAACAGCCCCAACTTTCTCAGCCTTTCTTCATATGGGAGGTGCTCCAGCCCCCTGCTCATCCTCATGGCCCTCCTCTGGACTTGCTCCAACAGCTCCATGTCCTTTTTATGTTGAAGACACCAGAACTGGACACAATACTCCAAGTGGGGTCTCATGAGAGCAGAGTAGAGGGGCAGGATCACCTCCTTTGACCTGCTGGTCACACTTCTTTTGATGCAGCCCAGTATATACAGCTGTCTTTCTGGGCTGTGAGTGCACACTGAAGCTGGCTTGTGTTCAGTTTCTCATCAACCAAAACAGCCAGGTCCTTCTCTGCAGGGCTGCTCTGAATGTCTTTGCTGCCAAACCTGTAGCTGTGCCTGGGATTTCCCCGACCCAGGTATAGGACCTTGTACTTATTTGGCTTGGCTGAACTTCATGAGGTGGGCATGAGCCCACCTCTCAAGTGTGTCAAGGTGCCTCTGGATGGCATCTCTTCCTTCCAATGCGTCAATTGAACCACACAGCTTGATGTCAATGGCAAGCTTGCTGAAGGTGCACTCAATCCCACTGTCCATGGCACTGGGAAAGATGTTGAACAGGATCAACATCGACCCCTGAGGGATACCACTCATTACCGGTCTCCATTTGGACATTGAGCCGTTGACCACAACTCTTTGCATATGGCCATACAGCCAGTTCTTTATCCACCTATCAAACTGATCTCCAGTTTAGAGACAAGGACATAGCGCGAGACGGTGTCAAATGCTTTGCACAAATCCAAGTAGATGACATCAACTACTCTACCCCTGTCCATCAGTTCCATAGCACTGTCATAGAAGACCACCAAATAGGTCAGACAGTATTTCCCCTTAGTGAAGTCATGATGGCTGTCACTAAGCACCTCGTTGTTTTTCATGTGCCTTAGCACATCTGCTCCAAGATTTTGCCAGGCACAGAGGTGAGACTGACTGGTCTGTAGTTCCCTGGGTCATCCATTTTCCCCTTCTTAAAAATGGGGGTTATATTTCCCTTTTTCCAGTCATCGGGAACTTCACATGACTGTTATTGTTTTTCAAATATGATGGACAGTGGCTTAGCAACTTCATTTGCCAGCTCCTTCAGGACCCATGGACAGATTTGATCAGGTCCCATGGACTTGTGCACACTCAGGTTCTTAAGATGGTCTCGAATCAGATCCTCTCCTACAGTGGGTCTAAGGTCTTCATTCTCAAGAGTCCCTGCATCTGCCTTCCAAGACTTGGGCAGCGTGGTCTGAGTATTTCTAGTGAAGACTGAGGCAAAGTCATCGAGAACCTCAGATTCTTCAAATCCAGGGTAGCCAGTATCTCCCCTTAGCTTCTGGAGAGGGCCCACATTATCCTTAGTCTGTCTTTTGTTTGCTACATACCTATGGAAGCCTTTCCTGTTATCTTTCACATCACTTGCCAGACTCAATTCTAACTGGGCCTTAGCTTTTCTACCCTCGTCTCTAGCTTCCTGGACAGTATCCCTGTATTCTTCCGAGGCCAATCTGTCCTTGCTTCTTTCACCTTATATAAGCTTCTTTTTCCCCCCTCTTTCTCAGCAGCTCCTTATCCATCCATGGAGGCCTGCTGGCCCTCTTGCCTCATTTCCTTCTTGTCAGGATGCAATGCTGCTGAGCTTGTAGCAGGTGATCCTTGAATCTCAGCGAGTAGTCTTGGGCCCCCCTGCCCTCTAGAACTTTATCCCATGGAGCCTTACTAAGCAGGGTCCTGAAGAGGCCAAAGTCTCTTTTGAAGTCCAGGGCAGTGAGCTTGCTGCACGCTCTTCTCACTGTCCTGAGGATCTCAAACTCAACCATCTCGTGATCACTACATCCAAGGCTGCCCTGGAGCATCACATTCCCAACCAGCCCTCCCTGTTTGTGAGCACGAGTTCAAGCATGGCACCTCTCCTTGTTGGCTCCTCTATTACTTGCAAGAGGAAGTTGTCTTCCACACATTCAAGGATCCTGGGTTGCTTGTGCTGTCCTGTACCCTTGCTCCAACAGATATCAGTATGGCTGAAGTCCCCCATGAGAACAAGGGCCTGCGAGCGTGAGGCTGCTGCTATCTGTCTATAGAGCGCATCATCCACAGAGTCCTCCTGATTGGGTGGTCTGTAACAGATCCCCAAAGTGATGTCCCCCATCGCTGTTCTCCCTTGTCCCTGACCCACAAGCTCTCTCTTGACTCATCACTTGTCCCCAGACAAAGTTCCATACTCTCCAGCCTACCACTGACATAATTGGGTACTCCCCTCCTCATCTACCTGGCCTGTCTATCCTAAGGAGCCTATAACTTTCCATTCCAACACTCCAGTCAGAGGAGCCATCCCACCATGTTTTTGTGATACCAGTGATATCATGTCCCTGTAGCCATGTACACATCTCTAATTCCTCGTTTATTCCCCCCCCATCTCATCCCCCTTGAGATTGGGTCAGGCCAACAGATGGATACCTCTGTGCCTTTGAAAGTAGGGTCACCTACTACTATGACCTGCTGCTTTTTTCTGGAGGCACCAGTAGTGATCACCTTCACTGATGCATCAGCTGGTTGCTCATTTGGTGTGGTGGGTGTTTCCTCATTAGCCCCCTGCAGAACTGTGAAGCTGTTCTGGGTGAGGATGTCAGATTTTGGAGGAAGTCCCTTGCTTTTGATTGTGATGTTTCCTTGTTTTTTTTTTTTTTTGTTGTTGTTTTTTTGTTTGTTTGATTGTTTGTTTGGTGGGTTGTTTTTTTTTTTTTTGTGCGTTTTTGTGTTGTGGTTTTTTTTGTTTGTTTGTTTTTTGGGGGGGTGTTGTTTTGTTTTGTTACTAGTCCCCAGCTTCCTGGATTACTGCCCTCCTTTTCTTTATGCACTGTGGTGGACGCTTGAGGCTCCTGCACAGTTTGGGCCTGGAGCAAGCAGTCCAGCTCCCTCTCAGCTACTCTGACATCTTTCAGCTGCAGACGGTGTGCCACAGCTCAGCCACCTGCTGCAGGAGGACCTCCACCAGGAAGCACCGAGTGCAGCCCTGCCCATTGTGCACCCTCCCCTCAAAAGACCAGTGCAGGCACTCTCTACACTCCAAGTTCTACGCTGCAGCCTCCCCTCTCACCGGCTGTACCTGGTGCCGACGCTGCCACAGCCGGGGCATCCAGAGCGGAGCTCCCAGACCAGGCCTAGGCCCTGGCCCTGGCCCTGGCCCTGGCCCTCATCATTCGACTGGCTGCCCACTCGCGCTGCCAGCGCCAACCTCGGCGCCACACACGGTTCCCGCGCTGCCTGGGGCGGGTTTTCCCCGCTCAGGGCGGTGCCGTCCCTCCTGGCGCCGCCCCCTGTGAGTCCCTACTCGCCTCAGCGGAGTTACCAGCTTCTGTGCAAGGCCCGGCGAGGGTTTGAGGCTCCCTCGGGGGGTGTCTCTGCTCAGAATTGGGGCTCCTGGATGCGGCATTTTCCGTCGCTCCGGGGTTGAAGGCTCCTCTCTGCAGACACCTCGGCAAATGAAATACTAGTATTGTGAAAATCTCAAGCAAGTAGTCACTAAGACGCAAAGTTGTTAGTAGGGGATGTTGTTTTATTGCTATGGGGCTTTCTGCTTTAACATTTTTAACAGAAATTCATTGATTTGAGATCCCTGTGAAGTGGTTTAGCTGCCGTGATTTTCTGTTCAGAAAATACTCCTCAATAGTGGATGAGAAATTGCGTCTTTCTGAAACCCGGTTTCCATCAGGTTCCACATTGAGTGGCTGAATTGTTATGCTGTAAATCTTTACTGGTATGCTATTTCTACCTGTCTAGCTAATCTAAACCCAGAATTTTAGGTTTCACAGAAACAGCTTCCAGTGATGTTGGACAGTCAACAGTGTTATTTTGAAAACTCCTGCAATAATTTCACTTTTAAGAGCTGGAATTCAGGTGGCTCAAGCTATTGGCGTGTTCATGACCTGTTCTAATAAGGAATTGCCTTTCTCCTGTGACCCAGTAAAAATGGAGCAGGTTCAGCTGTGATGAGGATTCTTTCTATTTCAGGAAACAGCACAATGAAGGGAAGCTGCAAGATGCAGCTCTGTAATGCATGCTGTGGCCTTCTTAGCCCTGTTTCTGAAATCACTATGGTCTGGCTCCTACACATGAGAAAAAGTCAAGGAGTGTTGAGTCATGAAAGAAGCAAGGAGAAATCTGACACAGATGGTAACTGTGTTCCTTTTCTGATAGTGGCCCATAATGGGGAAAAAGAAGAGACATGTTTCATATGAAGTTACTGTTGTGCAACACTCCTGGATCCCCTAGTTTGTTTACAATCACTTTATTTTGATGCAGTGCTAATGGCTATTCTGAATTGTGTTTGCTTTTTTGCTTCCTTTGCCTTTGTCCATCCTCTAACGTGATAATTTGGGGTAAAGCAAGAATTAAAGTAGGTGTGATTTACTGAAATGAAGTTTCACATGATGTTTCATGGAGTTTTCATTGTTTTAATTCCTTCAGTTGAAATAAGTGCTCTCTGCAGTGCCCAAAGAGAGCAGCTTTTACTGCATGAAACTTATTTTTGATCTGACTGAACTTAATGTTCCAGGACCTGAAAGATTGGTGTCTTTTTCTTTTTCAGAGGAATGATTTTCAGAAGGACTCTATGTAGCGAATATGACCAACCACTGAGCTGCCTGATGTTACTACTGTCTCCAACTCTGTCCTTCACTGGGTGAAGTTCTCTTCTTACTTCACTGAGCAGCAGCAGAAAGTGAGTTTTAACAAGTGTGTCTGGAAAATAGCATTTTGAATAAGATGTATCAATACACATTAAGGGTTCTGCCATGTGCTTCTGTTACTCAGAGACTTCTGCTGAGGACAGCAGCATTGGAAGGATTAATATTTTAAAGTAACTGTTGGAGGATTATCATAAATCCAGACTCCATCTGTGTACATGATAAGGTGGAAGCATACATGGTTTCTTTAAAAGCCAGGAGGGGATTGTGTTTAATTAATACTGGGTTTAGCACCTGAGGGCACTGGGGACTGCTTGGAAAGGGGTACAAAGGTACATCTGGGCATGTGTCTCATTTTTAAAGAACGGGGGCTTTTGAAGGAAGTGCTGTTACATTAGAAGTACACTTTGTCTGTGGTTCTTCAGGCATGGCACTGTGTGGAAGGGTATAGATTTTCCATTCTGTTTTTTCCAGTCAGTGGAAAAAATAGCAGTTGTAAGTATGCCTGTTAAGGGTCCCATGGCCTATTCAGGAAATGTCCTTTTTGAAACTTTACATGGGAGAGGTTGTGCTGTCCAGTGATGTAATATTGTATTTTTGCATCAGTTTCTTCTGTGGGCATCTTCTTGCAGACTTGCGGAAGTCACAGTGAAGTCTAAATGTCGAGGGTAATTAATAATGCCTTTGTTTTTTACACTGTAGAGTAAAACATACTTCACAAAAATTCCACTTAGCAACTTTTCTACGTATGTGTCATGTTAATTTTTTTAGAGGCTGAAGCTAATTATTTAGAACAAGGTAGAATGCTGAAGTTGGGTCATAACACTGAAAGGAGATACTTTGTGAGGAGAAGGAAACACGAATTCATATAATGCAACATATACTGCAACTGCACTATCATAAAATTTCCCATTACTGACGTAGGAGATTGCTATCTCCAGGATTAACTGTAATATCAGTATATCACATACGACTCCATAAAAGAAAACACCAAACAGACTAATGGAATAAGAGGCACATGATGAGCTTTACTTTCAAGTTATGTCTGTGTGTTGTGACAGTTAAACCTGAGCTGCAGCTCACTTTGCTCTACAGCATTCTAAAGACCTGATAAAGTTAAAAAGGATGTTTTTGCAAATTCTACTTATCTTTTAAGTTACAGTCATCATCAGAAGATATACTTTGGCTGGTTTTGCTTTGAATTTCTGTGCTTCTGAGTCATAGATCTGGTTGATTATGACTGACTGTATATTGTAGCAGCCCAAATGAAAGTGGGTTTTAAAAAGGTTCTCCCACATAAAGTTTCTTTGGCAAGAGTTGGTTAAAATTTTAATAAAAAAAAACTTCGGTCTTAAATCTGTATCAATATTGCTGGTTTTGTGAATTTAAAAATTATAATAATTTTTAAAAAATAACCCAAACACAAGGGTAGAGAGCATAAGTTCACTGTGGAGAGGAATGAATCCCTTTCAGTTCATCTCAGCAGCTGGTCTTATTACTTACCCCTAGTTTCAGGTGAATCTTAATCTTGAGATACAATTTCATTGCCAAAAAGTGCTTGTAGGTAATATGTGAACCAGCCACTGTGAGGCTAGCTTTGCAGTCTAATATCATGAGATCCTGATGTCTCTATGCACAGTGATGTGATACCAGTGTTTGGAAAATGTACTAGCCTTTTCCTACACTGAAGTGACTCTTGCAGCATTTGCTTTGCTTTGCTTTGCAAGCTGGGTATATAGAATTCCTGTTCCATGTGTCCAGCAGAGCCCTTCTGCTGGGAGGAATGCTGTAACTAAAAGAAGTATTTTCCTTAAAAAAAAAAAAAAAAAAAAAGCCGCAACTTCTTACTGCTGTTTGTGCTTTATATTAGGCTGTTAAGCTAGATTTGCTCTATAGAAACTTTTCTGGCTTTATTGAGTTTAGACTGATGATGTACATGGTCTACTGTCCTTAGAAGGGACGTAAATAGGACAACATATAAACCTTGACAACTGTGAACTTTGTTTTTAGGCTATAAATTTGATGGGAGTAAGGAAGGTATACTAATCTTTTTGTTCTGCATGAAACGTTTAGTGTATGGGATTATGGCCCATGTGTAGGGTTGCTATGGATGACAGTACTAATAATTTACTTCTTTATTTTAAGATTGCTTTTATATAAACCTATTTATAGCATGGAACTCCTCACATTGCTATGGTGTTAACAACTGCAAGGCTAAAAGCACAAATGTTTGAACTGAGATACCTGTTGCTCAGCCACTGAAATACCATTGTCTGATACTAACATTACTTTGCAGATAAGGGCCCTCTCTCAATAGAGCCTTGTGCAAATGGTGGTTTCAGAAGCAGAGACAGATGCCCTGTTGGAGTTGCTGAGATGGTGATATCTTTTACTGAGGGATCAGAGGATGAGGGCCACATTGCAGCACCTCTTGGAATGACCTAAGGGAAGAATGGCACACTCACACTGAGGAAAATGGAGTACATGTAACTTGCCCATATTATACCCTGAAGAGCTGTAGAAACACCCATACAGCATTTGAGGTACCTTTGTTTTTTTTTCTGAATGTCAAGACTGCTGTTGCTTTTGAATATGACTTCAAGGAAAATAGTTTTTGCTACTCTGACTTACCCGAGAATGTGTGAAAATTTAATCAATGTCATGTGCTATGATGCTGCTTTCTAGCCCAGTGGTGGATGCATAATAGTTTCCAAAAGTATGGAAAACGAGGCTGTAAACTGCAAAACATAGGGACTGAGATCCCTGGCAGTACATGAAAATTTGAAAGACTGGCAACTTGTGACTGCTGCTTTACACACTATTTCAGTCTTGACCTGCAATAGCCTTTTATTACACTGGCTTTGGGCACCTTCTCTGCAGGACCACCAATAGTGACCAATTGCTGCTCAGTTTTTCAGAATTGCTCGGATGATCAAACATTTTCACTTGTTGACCCAAGTCTCAATTAGAGCTTAAACCCATGAAGATGAAGAGCTTGTCTGTTAAATCAGAGCACTGCTTACTATTACCTTTGCCAGCAGGCTGCTCTATGAACAGCTGCTGTGGTACAAAAGGCCAAAGAGAAGGGCCTCAGTTTGCCCTGGTCCTTTCACACCCCCATGTCACTGGAACATACCCAAACTACAGGCAGTCTTTCCAGTGCAGAACAGGCTGTACAGTTGACTCTAACTGAAACGTGAATCATCTCAGTCCTAAATTATTTTAATCCAGTCATCTGTGTTAAACGGTGTAAAGAGACAGCAAAGCATAGAGAATGGTTGCCAAGTAGAGGATACAGGACACAAAGCTGCTAAGATGAGATGAAATATGAACTAATAATGATTTATTACAAATGCCACTGGGATTATAGTGGGAATCACTTGGAGAGATACTCAGGTGAAATGAATTTTGTAGGCTTTCCCCTGAATGATTATTACAGTCTTAGTAGAGGTGAAGGGAAGGCAAAGCTGTTAGTTACACCAGGAGTACACACAAGAGTTTTGAAGTGCTCCCAAATAAATTCTCCCTAATTAATATAGGCTTTTCAAGCCTCCTGTAAGTAGACAAGCATGAACAGCTGTAGTTCTTTTTATAGACACAAACTAATCTCTAGTACATGTTGGAGTTGAAGGATGTAGAGAACAGCATGCTGTGGATTTGTAAGTCTTTTCTAGCCATGAAAGTATTCTTTTTATATTCTCTAAAAGTAGAAGGGAATGCAGAAGAGTGCAGAGTATAGTCTTCAAGAATCCTACTTGGGAATAAAGTCATGACAAGAGCAAAGGGTCTAGCTCTTAATGACACATACCACACACTTCTTATTAACATGTGTGAGTTTTGACCTATTTTCTTGACAGGTTCAGCCTTTTGTGACCCATATGAAATGGGCAGCATTCACTAGCATTTCTTCCCAGTTTCCACTTGTGTGAATGGCCTTCATGAAAAAGGATGAGAAGAATTACATGCTTCATGGTTTTTAAAATAATTGTAAATGCCTAAGCAATAACTTATAATAAAATCCCTTAGCCTTGATGAATATCTTTGAACATTCTTCCTGTTTGACGATGATATGTTTTCTCTCTCTCTTTATTGCTAGCTGTATGTATTTTCAGTTTAATATTGTCCTCTGCCTGGAGACAATATCCGGTTTTGGCAGGTGAAGGGCGGAACTGTAATAGCTCCTTTCCATCTCTAATGCCCGTGATTTTATTTACATGAAAGCATCCTGGATTTTGAACAGTTTGTTTCTTTTGGCAGTTTATTACCAGCCTGAATGTCCCACTTTTTCATGATCTAACATTCGGCTGCTGCACAAGTCATTATCACCTCCATTTTTAGTTTTAATAACCTTGCTTTTAATAAACCTCGGTTTGAAGTAAATTTCCAAAACCTCCCTTCAAAACAATGCCCCAGATCTTCTAGAACCCACTGGTTACTTTTTTTCTCCTCAAAGGAATAAGCTGGTTACACTTTTATTGATCTTATGGCTTTTCCTGATGTGACATAGGAAGAACTGATTTACTTAGGGCAAAATGACTTGCTGGGTACTCTCCATTATTGTAACCAAAGGGAGAACTAACTACTAAAGGGCTCATGGGGAAGAACTGTTTCAATGGCTCTTTGCGCCCTGTGCTTTTTGGCTCAGAAATTGTATGTCCCCATTGTGGACTAACTGTACCTCATAACTCTTGTGATGTAGACTGCTATGGATTGCAAATGAATTTTGTCCATTTATTCTCATGCACTAGAAGGAGCACTGGGGAGAAGCAGAAAATCACTGTTTCACAGAACTCTTCTCTTTTGATTTCAGAGGAAATAAGTACAAACTCACAAACAAAGTCACTGTAGGGAAAAAACTCAGCTATAAGAATACTGCTGTTTAGAGAAGGGAAAAATGAAAATGCTGAAGTGGAGATGGTGTGGATTCCACACATCTCTAGAACAGCTATTTTTAGGCAACTAACCCTTACCCTCCCAAGATTCACTTCAAAAAAAGCACGTCTAAAGGTAAACCACTTTGAAGTATTAGAAGGCAGATGTATTGACTTACCCATAAGACATTTCAGTACAACAATTGCTTTGAATTCTGCATTCTTCTCATGAAACCTGCTAAAGGAAAGTTGGAAGGAGTTTCCTAATACTTTCTCATGGCTCTGGGGAGGTTAGCTAAGAGTGGGTTAAACTGGTCCCTTAAGTGACTGTTGGAAAAAGAAGCCATGGAAGTATGGAAAGAACCATAGAACCATAGTGCTGTCCTCAGTGTTACTCCTTTCTCTTTCCCCAGAATCTCAGAAATGAAAATCAAGATCTGAGACTTCAAATTACTGCTCAAGTGCATTGCCTTTCAATTGGATTGTAGAAGAAAATGAGGGAAAGTATGTCATTGATTATAGAAGGGAGCACTGACTGTGCGTTCAAGTTTTCATTTGGTTGAAGAACTTCACAATAATGAAGAAACCATCTTCAAGAAGTAATGTACATTTGTCCCCAAACCTCTCAGCTTTAGCTCTGTAGTAGCTTTGAAGTTAAGCTACACTAGGTGAACAATGGCCAGTTTCGAATCTCATATTTCCCTTTCCTCTCTAGTTAATCCTAGGAGGCTTACGGGTAAGACCCATGCAGTGGTGGGATATACCTGAGCACAGTAAAATCCAAGTGAAATTTTTTCATGAGATGCACACAAAAAAAGAAATAATAAAATTACAGTGTGACTCAGATCAAGAAGTGAACTATTTGAGAAAGTTTTGATGCTGAAAAGCATCTTGCTTTTATCCTTGCTTGTCTTGTGTCTTTGCAGGAGCACTTCAGAGCAATGTAGGAAGGTATTCTGGATTCAGCAGGTCTGTAGTTGTTCTAGAGGTATTGGCTAAGGTGACATTGTTGCTTGCACCACTCACTAGGCTGTTGGACTTCCTGTTTTGCTTGTGGCTGTTGATCTTAGGGTACAGGAAACCAGAGTGGTATCCAGAAGGAAGCTCTACTCCTTGGACATTGCTGTATGTTATTGTGATGCTGGGTATCTGCGCTGCAGGTGGTCCAGAGTGAGACTGTCCTTTTCTTTGTCCAGTACCATTCAGGCTTTCAGCTCTCTAAAGGATGTAAGGATTTAAAAGATACTAACATCATAAATATCTACAAGGAGATCAGGTTGCATCATCTATGAAAAAGTGGCATATATTTAGATAAGCACTTTGCCAATCTGCGTCACTAACTGAAAAACAAAGGTGGATAATAAAGTAGATCTGAATATTTTTACAGTATTTCATGAACAACTTATGAGGAAAAAAAATGTTTAACAAGTTAACATACTAAAGCATAGATTTTTCATTTGCTACTTAAGAGCTGGTCTACTTCGATAAAGACCAAACTAATGACAGCACATTTGACTACAAACAGAAATGCTGTAAGTATGTTCAGACAGACTATGAGTTCAAGTAAGTAAGGAGTCCCTCCATAAAGAGGGACTGTTTAGGTTCTCTGGGGCAACAGGTGATGTGAAATGCAGTGATAGCAGCATGGATGGTTGAAGGGGAAAGCAAACTAGAGAATGAAGTGAAAAGGGCAATTGAGGAAGATATTAATTGGCATTTTTTGGCAATAGCAATGTTATCTCTCACTTTCACAGGACCAAAAAATCAAGAGTGTTAGGATGAAGACAACAATAGCTGGTAAGGATCACTGCTAACAATAAGATATAATTTAAGATTTTTATATTACATTTGGCTTAATACTGTAAAGAAAAAACTGGCTTGTTTACATCTGTCAGCTATTTTCTCTTATTTCACTGTCTTCTATCAAGAACTAAGGCAACTTGCCTCACTTGTGGCAGATGTCCAAAAAAAAAAATTTATTGGTATTCTGTAGCTTCGTTACATGGAAGAAGAAATAGACACTAACACAATATCCTACTGAGTAAGTAATATGGCGTGTTTCAAAAACTTACCTTGATTTCCTTCAAGTTGCATTTTTTAGATGTTTGCTGCTACAACATTAAATAGTTAAAAATGTCACTTTGTACAGCAGTACTTGCCACAAGACTATGGCTGTCTTAGAGGTACAGTCATCAGAATGGCTGTCTCAGCTTACTTTGCATATTATTTGTATGAAGATGGCACAAAATTAATGCTTCCATGCTCCACTAAGGAAATCACAGACCTCATCATAAGACCTACTGAATGAAAGAAAATATTCAAGTTCCTTGAAGAAGCAGGACTTAAGGAGCTCATTGTGATATATGTGTTCTCCTTCTGCTTAGTTTCAGCAATGATCTACACTTTTTGGTCATATTTTCTATATTCTGCTGGGAGTAGACTGGGTTGTCACTAGGTTTTGTTCACTTGGTTAATTAGACCCATGCCAAATATTAAAATAATAATTCTTACAGTAGGTGTAGCAGTGTATTCTGTGACATTTAGTTCCACCATGGATATGTCATCAGAATCTACAGCTGTCTGAAAAATAAACACAGATAAGAAAGACATAAATGACATGTAGATATGTTACAGTATTTTACATGAAATTCAAAGTATAGTTTAAAAAAGGAGGGGAGACAACAGAGGACTGACAGAAAAGTAGTGATATGCTAAAGATAGCCTTGGTTTTTATCTCTCACCACGTGTGTCCTTTTGATAGCAAATGGTGAGACAACAGGGTTGGCTAAGTGATTTGGACAGTGGAATACAAATATTACTGAATACACACTTAAAACCAAACACAAAGCAACATACCATTCAGATGCTAAGTTCACTAACAGAGCACCATTGCTTGTCAGAAGTGCAACAAAGACAGCTGAATAATGAACCAGGGTAGAAATAAAAAGCTGATGACCTTTCACAGCCACTTAAGTCTTCACTTCCTGTGTTAGCTCATAGGTTATCCCCATCTTCTTGGCAGGAACCTTCATACTTAATTATGGTAAAATGTGCAGATTTGTTAACCTACCAGTTGTCAGAGAATTTAGATATTACACAGTCTATTACCTTCTCACAAATCCCAGAATCAGGGCTCTTCAGTTTAGGTTTGCTTCTTACGTCACTAGTTTGAGTTGTGCCTTTACCCATTTTGTAGGAAATCTGTCTGCTCACAAGTCTGGAGAGCATACTGGGGTTATCAGTTTCTGTGTCAGTACAGCCCTAAAATGAAAACAGCAAAAGTAGTCACTCTGGGTTCCTTAGACTTCCATCAATTTGCCCCAAGCGAACCAGTTTTACCTAGACAGGAATTGTAAAACAGAAATTGTATAAAAGACATCTCACATAAGTTACGCCATGTGTGACTTCACAAAATCTTTGCTTGTAAGACGTACAAACAAAACTATCAAGTCTTTTGAGTCTAAAATTCAGCTTACTTCTTTCTTTTTTTTTTTTTTTTTCCTCCAGAGGATGCACTGCAGATTTTCAAACAAAATAATGTTTTATTATAGTCTATTGTTGAAACTTCTCTGATTCACATTGTAGCTCTGAAGTGACCAGTGTTTCCATACTAGTACCCAAATAGAAAGCACAGGGCCAAAGGAGAAATTAGGGCCAAAGTTTCCAAAGTAGCTTGGGTGGAAGCAGAAGTAAATGGAAGGAAATTACCAGGGAATGCAGAATCAGTGCTTCAAAAACATTTTGTTTTGTGAACAAGCTGTGATTTTCCAAACTTAGAAGGATTTTTTAGAAGAGCTTAGCAAAATAACCAGGAGGACAATCTAAACATTTCTTTTCCTGCTGAAGCACATGAGGTTGGGCTCAGCTATTTTTTGGATTGCAGCTTATTAAAAAATGTATACCCTGCTTCCCATTCCATGCATAGAGTGTAGTAGCACATACAGTCTGATTCGATTGAATTTCAAAGTGGAAGTAACTTTATTTTCTGAGCATCTGTTCTAGAGTTGGATATATTTCACTGCAAAGAACTTACTGGAAATTGTTTCCTTAGAATTTTCCAAGGTGCAGAATATCTTTGCATTCACAGGAGTAAAAAAAAAAAAAAAAAAAAGTCATAAAGCTAATTTATTGTTTTACAGTTTGATGACCAGCCTTGATATAAAATACATGGCAGCATATGTACTGCCTTTTTGAATTGCAGGTATATATATCTAGAAAGCTTAGAGCTTAATTGAGGCACAGATGGTACCAAACAAAATCCAAATAAATTATCTGTGAGCATCAAAGCAATTTTGTTTAGTTTAAACTTGAGCCCTTGTTTCTGTTCTGTACTTCAGCTAAACTGATACACTTACTAATAAATCATTGTTCTATGGTCAAATCAAATAGTTAAGGGAAATACGTTCTTTTCACAAAATCTTGACTCTATCACTGTTCTGAACAAGATCTAGACTTAATGTTTACAGAAAATTCCAGACTGAAGCATGCCAATTGCTTGAAATTTTTTACTTTTGGTTAACTACTTTGTACCCAGTTTTGTACTTTTGTTCTCTGCTGTTCTACCTTGAGTATTAAGAGCTGCTTCCCTAAGCAAAAAAGAATTGCTGAATTGCTTGTATGTTTTCCCCTTCCCCAGTAATGATAGTAGTACAAAACCACACAATGTTACTGAAGGAGTTTGTTAGGTTTTTTAAGAATCAGTATTTACAATCTAAAAGATTCAATATAGAAATGTTCTTTTTTTATTAGCCAGTGACTAGTATCATGTGAGTGGTGGCTACTAGCCAGTAGAATTTGATTTTGATTAGACTGAAGAAATCAAAGTGTCAGTGTTAAAAACAACTGTCAGAATTCAGTGCTTGGCTGGATTAGATATGTATATTACCTTGACTATGAAAAAGAATCACCAAGAAAATTATGGCTTTTCATATACTTGGAAATGTCATTTAAAACAATTGCAATGAATAACTGAAGTGTAACTAAGAGTGTAAAGAGTAACTAAGTAACTAAAGTGCTTAGTTACTTAGTAAGGTAACTGGGTTGCAAGAGAGAGCTTAAGATGCTGAATATATTCTGTTTCCTGCTGCCATGCAAAACACTGCGTTTCATTTAGACTGGCAGCAGCAAGCTGTTGAGGTGATGAGAATGATTCTGTAATGGATTTACTGATTTGTCTAAATCTAGTGATTAATATGTTCCCAAATATATCCCACTTCACTTTCAGAAAACATTACTGTTTCATTACAACCTTGCTTTCACTAGAGAACTATTTAGTGACTAGCAGTTTCTTTTTTGTTTGCGTCCAGACTGCAAATCTCGGATCAGACAAGTATACCCTCAAAATATGAGCAGATTTTCAAGGGTGCTCTGACTCGAAGCATCCCTTACTTTCTAAAATTCCTGTTGTTCTACCTTTCCACTCTTGCTTCAGTGTCACCAACCACCAAGAGTACAAAGATCTACATTCTGCTTTTATACTTCAGCCTTCTGTCTTATATTTCACTTTGTCTCTCTGCTTTCTCTGGAGCTCTTGTAATAAGCACCATAATGCATTTAATCTAAAGAATGTACCAATTTGAAGGACTCTGTGTGAAGATTAATTACTTTGCAATTAAAAACGGGTGTATGGGAAGTGTCTTCCTTACTGATTCACCGTCAGAGAGAGAAGACAGTCGCCTTTTTCCTTTTTGCGGCCTGCTTATCTCAGAAGACTGGCTGGTTACGGTCTCTCGTCTGGAGGAGGGGTAACTGCTGAAAGACTGTGAGTCTTCAGGAGAAACTCTCAGCAGGGATCCAAGACAAGGAACATATGTTGCAATGGCTGTTCTAATGGATGAGAGGTAGAACCAGTCAAATTTTTTTCTGTTAGCACGAACTTCAGTCATCATAAACAATGCATGTATTCAAAGAGATGAACTAATGCTGCATAGCCTGGAAAATTGCTGAGTACAGAAAGTTTTCCACATATCCAGTATCTCATTTACAATCACCCTGCGAGATCACTTATTCACAGTGTTCTGCAGAACTAAATTTTTTTGCTTGGCAGGGATAAGAGCATTAAAGTATAACTCTTTGGACTGAAGGGAGCTATTAAAATGATGTTTTGTCTGCTTTCAGCTTAATCAGGGCAAAAAAAAAAATTCTGTCCCTTTAAACTGAACCCTGCAGAAGTAACACATAATGAATTATTTTAATGTTCCCCTAAGCAGCTCTTCTAGCTTCCTCTTACGCATCTGTTTGCCAACTATCTGTAAAGTTGTACAAAATGTGCAGTTATATTACCATATTTCTTTCCTCATATGCAGCATAAGCACACTCTTTTGCCTAGCTTTCTTCTTCCTCCCAACATTCCCCAGTTAGATGTTCATGCCCACCTCTTCTCTATTCAGTTCCCGGTAGTTTTTTGTAAAGCGTATATATTGCTTTGCTGCCATCCATCAGATCTCACAGCCTGCATCTGAACTTGATATGGTAATGACCCTAGATATTACAGCTCAGAAGAAATACTATCTGAAAAATGAAAGCTTGAAGAAAGCTGGGGGATGTACAGAGTAGGGAAGAGGTGGTTTGATTTCAAATTGCATCTCTCACTGGCCAGGTTAACAAACTGCTATTTGCAACAGTGATAAATGTCTGTAGTTCTCATGAAGATACTTTTTTAAAAATGATGGTGCTTTCCTTTGAGGTGCTAAGGTCTCTATATTTTATCATGTAATCTGTAAGTACAGATCAGTATCCATAAATGTCTCTAACTCCTATCTGCATAGTAACTTGCTCCAAGTACAAATTCTACTGAAAATATGGCATTAAGAAGTTTTCTAGGGGAGGATGAGGCTGTCTTGCGGAGGTAAAATGAGCAGGTGAAGGAGAGTTCAGATTCTAGTTCTAAAAGTGACAGTTATTGTCTGATTTTCTTTGCTATATTAAAGTTAACTTAAGAGTGAACTTACCTGTATTTGGGGTGAATGATGGCATAAATGATGGGGTTATGGATGACAGAAGCTTTGGCAATCACAGCTGGTATGGAGTTTGTGAAGGGTGTTAGGACATGAGAATACCTAGAGTAATGCAAATGCATTATATATTTAGTACTCAGTTCTGTGTAGTCTGTGCAGTTATACACTGACAAGACAATGCTTTATTAGTGTTCCAGGGAGAATAAAACGGGGGTTTCCATACCCAGTGAGAGAACAAATTTTATATCCTTTGTCTGTAATGTTTAACAGCATTACATTTCTAAGAAACATTTCTAATTACATTTCCGAGAAACACTATTTTCTTGGGACTTCTCTTGCAATACTTCACTACTGTAACTCAGGATGGTGGTAATTCCCATGCTGACAAAGCCAACATTCCCTAATGAAAAAGTCAGCCTTCAATGTGAACGTACGTTGATCAGAGTATCTCTGTTCCAAACTCAGCAGATATACTTGACCACAGATAAACTTGTGGTTACTAGATAGGTGTTCAGAATGAAGCATTATAGGGAAAGATAACTGAAAATCTATTTTTCTATTGAAACTTTGTTGGTTTTTTTTTCTGATCTGAATTAAAAAATGAAGGGGAAGTATTTTTCTGAACTGAACAGTTAAGGAGAAATATTTTCAGGTGTCATATGTCACACTCATGTTATTGTGGCCATGCGTATGTACAGGTGATATGATTCTAAAGGATAAAAGAATTATGATGCCATGCTGCTATCAGCCAGTTAATTTTTGAAGGTAGCTTGAAGCAGCCCTTAAGGTTTTGGTCAGGAGAAATTCAATAGAACAACTCAGACCACAATAACAATAACATTTCATAGGCAGTTTCTAGTAGGCAAATTTTCCATAGACCTGCTTGGAGGCTATAAATATCTCTTCCTGCACTGGCAGAAAGAGTTCTAAGTTAAGTGGCCCAGTAAGTCAGTCTTTCCTCCCAACAGTAATATCCTTTCTGTATCACTGCTTCTCTTCCTGGGAACACAGTCTAAGCTCCATCTTTCCATTAGCCTTACATTCCTGTATGATTGGAGAAAACAGATTTTCCTCTCAATCCTCTCAGAAGAAGGTCTTTCATATACATGCTGCAAACAAACAACAGAATTGCATAAGTAGGTGGCAGCTCATTTTCCTGCTGAAGAAATTTTTCATCATGCTATGTGAATATTTATGGCTTGCTAATGGTGATACAGGAATCATTATGTCAACTGCCTGAATGTTGAGATGTCATTTCACCTCTAATTTGAGGCTTTTTTTTGATAAGCATGTTCTCCATATACAATTTTTAACATGGTTTCTCCTAATCATATGTTTAAAGCATTGTTTAGAGGTGTAGTTCTTCAGAGATTCTGGAGAACAAACAATAGCATGGCCTTGCTGTAAAGCAGTTTTTGACCCTGAGATGAGAGAGATGATGTTTTCATAAGACTGATGGAGAGGTCATAGTGACAAAGGCTGAGAAATAGTGACAAAGGCTTATGTTTAAGCTAACAATTCCCAGAAATACAACCTTTATACCAGCAATATTAGTGAACCAGAGTATTTTCTAAAGAAATTAAGGTACTTCCTTAATTTTGAGTATGTTGTTACTCTGTCAAATGAGTTGCCTTTAGTCCAAGACTACAGCCACAGACTCCATGTCTGCTTCCCATTTGTGGTACGCAGTGATTTTATCTGAGTTCATTGTAATAAACGTCCACAGAAGACCTGCAGCCTTGGTCTGTTAATCTCTGAAAAAGTCCCAGAAGCATTGCCTAAAAGGCATACTTCAGAAATGGAAAAAAAAAAAAAAAAGGTGAATAAAGCTGTGTTGCTCACCAGATGTCTTCATGAGCAAAATTTGCAAATGCTCATTTGTCGCATAGAGTTACAAAATTGTCCATTTGTTCATGTTTGTCAGTGTGAGACATGGGCTAGAAGTCAAGTTCAGCAGGCACTTGATCATCCTAAGGTAGATGCTGAATCATACAGGACAGTGTGACATTACTACATAGCTAAAATGTAGAGCTTAAAGCATCTTCTAGTTTTTTAATTATTTTTTGGTGGGAGGCAGTAGCTTAGAGCAAGTAGTTCTGCAGTGTAGCTGTGCTTCATTTCTTTGTCTTCTTGCTCTTTCTCTCTCTCTGTCTGCTCACATGTGACCAGGGGTGGGTACTGAGTACCTAAGTCCCCCTGTGACAGGAAATGGGATGCTGGGGCACATCCTAAGGATGTGTTTCTGAGTGAGGAATATATTTACCTTCACAGAGAAAATGTTTGCTGCTGCTTGGAATTGCCCCTGTAGATACAAAGGGGGAGAATCCTCTTACTATTTTTTCTTAGGTATAAGATTTTAGAAATCCTATGTTTAGGAAGATGCCTTTTGAAAAGAGGCCCTGCAATGGCCTCTTCCTCAGGTGTGTAACAAAAATCAACCCTGCATCCCAGAATGCTCTGTCATACATAAATTTATCCTATGTGTCAATTTTAGGAAAACCTACTTTTTATTTCTGACTTGAGAAATACAGATACAAGTGCCCTGTACTATCATAGGAGTCTTCCACTTGAGGATTTGCAGCTGACAAGACTTTCTAAAGCAGATTTTCTAAAGTCACATTTTACAAAGACCAAACTGAAACACAGGAAAATTCACAGGTTAACATGGGAGAAATACTTGCATAGAGCCAAGGCATGTGGACTTCCAATCCATTACTTACGCTGGATTGTATCAATTATAGCCTGGTATCAGGCTATGTACAGATACAGTATTAATAATATCATGCTTTTGTTGAAATTACTGCATAGAATGCTGACAACTAAATAGATGAAAACATGCTTAGGTTGTTTATATTTATGATCTTTTATATCCAACATGAAAAAGCTCCCCAATGCAAGTATATACTAGTTTTGAACTTGCTTATCATGTAAGTAATTTCAGCACTTTGATGTAACACAATAAAATGAGTAGAGTTTTGTAAGTAAAAGAAGTGGAGAAAGAAAAGAGAATCAGTTCCTGGGTGGATTTTTGGGGCCCCTTATTTAGCATATTGGTGCTAAATAAATTTCAGATGTTTCAAATATCCTAGTGCAGAGAATCTGCATTCAGGAGTCATCAGTGCAGTAATGTTATGTTGCCAATAACAATCTTCCTTTTTTTTCCATAACTTTCTTTCTAAGTCAAACTAAGAAAAATAACAGAGTTAGTATGTGCCTCATTTGTTGTATGTCACTCCTAAATATGTGAATGTTTTGGCTGCACTTCAGGCATTAAAATTGACAAGTAGCTTTGACTTTTATCTGTTTTCTACAGTTTTACACCTTTTGCTTTCACTGACTATTCCTTTGTTGATACATTCATAATTACCCAGCAAAAGCTACCAGAGCAACAACAGAGTATGGTGACCAGGAAATGACATAAAGCAAGATGACAATCAGTGCAATTTTGGCCATCTTCCACTCATTTTTCATCCTCTGAAACTGTTTCTGGAACTCTTTATTTCCATGTTTGCATCCAAAAGCTTGAATAGACCTAGGAAATAAACATACAACAGCAAAAAAAGGAGGTAGGGAATTGAGAAAATGGCTTCATAAAGTGTGGCAACAAGTACTCTTATGCTAGTTTATGCTAAGTTTCATGCACTTTTAATGTGTGTTAATGTATACACGTGACCAGTCCTTTCATTGCACTTTCATTGCACTAATCAGTGGCAAATTCATATGTGCTTCAGTAAAGAAAATAGTCCTGTACCAGAAGAATTTCCATATAAATTGGGTATTCAAGCATTGAACAATACTGTGTTAAAGAAGTCTTTGCTTCTATAGGTCCGATTTTGCTACCTTATTCTCACTTTGTGCTTCTGAGCTGTGTGACTAGATATGCTGATATCTACAGGACAGATACCTACAGATTACAAATGTAGTGGCAGACATTGACCTTTATTTTTACAACAATAGCTTTTCTTTCAAAGGCCTTTAATTAAATGGTTTACCTCTTTTCACCCTTTGTCAAACTTGTAGTTTAATTTGACCTACTTTTTGTGGAATATTTGTTGATACACTGTTGTTAGGTGTCTGATATTCTTCTGGTATTTCTTTTGGTTGGTTAGTTTCTGTGCTGCTTTCTCATCCTTCAGATTTCTATTGCTGCTACTTATACCATTTCCTGCAGCATTAGCCAATATACTGAACAGCTCTGGCTTAAATTCAGGAATGCCCCTTCTAAGCATCATGCTTCTTACCGTGTTGACTGTCGACAGAATTCTTGTTTGGTTTCCTTTATCAGTCATGCATACAAATTAAAAGTGAAATCTTAACAATTTTCTTTTCTTAGTCTTTGTTTCAAGAAAATAAGCAGGCAATGAAATGGAAGGATAAAAGCTTAAAGCTGTTGGCTACTTACTTGTTGGCCTTCTTGATAGCCTCAAATATAAAGACATAGCTGTATATGATAGCAATCAAAGGAATGAAAAAGACAAAGCAGAAAAGCAGCATTGTGTATGCACGGACTGATGGTGTCAAAGTCATGTAGTCCCAGGAACAGGAAGTCATCAGGCCCTCGGGAACATATGCACCTAGAAAGACAAGAAAATGCATAAGCCATGGCATGATTCTTCCTCTCTGTGCAGAAGTAAGAGAAAGAAACTTAGAATAGCATGGGATTTAGTCCCATTCTCATAAAGGGGAAAAGAGTCTTAAAGGATACACAGTGCTTTGTTCAAAGCACTTCTTTTTATTTTACTCTGTTGCCCTGTTATATTTATAAGTCTAAGGCTTCATATCAGAAAGCTGAATAATTTTGTTTCATAAAATCATAGAATGGTTTGAGTTGGAAAAGACGTTAAGATCATCTAGTTCCAACTCTCCTGCCATGGGCAGGCACACCGTGCACTAAACCTTGTCGCTCAAGGCTCTGTCCAGCCTGGACTTGAACACTTCCAGGGATGGAGCTTCACAGCTTTCTCAGGCAACCTGTTCCAGTGCCTCACCACCCTCACAGTAAAGAAATTCTTCCTTGTATCTAACCTAAATCTCCCCTGTTTAAGCCTGAACACATTGCCCCTTGTCCTATTGCTACAGTCCCTGATGAAGAGTCCCTCTCCAGCATCCTTGTAGGCCCCCTTCAGATATTGGAAGGCTGCTATGAGATCCAGTCTGAACAGACCCAACTTTGCTAGCCTGTCTTCATATGGGAGGTACTCCAGCCCCCTTATTATCCTCATGGCACTTCTGTTTTGATTTTTTTTTTAATTAAAGAATTATAAACATATGGGTGAGCTTTATTTTGCAGTTAAGGGAACAACCAGGAAAGCAAAGACTGCCTGCAGTACTTGTGGTGCCTGGGGTGTTTCCTGTGGTGAAAATGAACCAGGTGTACAAGCAGACTTCATCACTGCAATGAGTCCTTCATTTATCTTCTCCCTCCTCTCCAGTGAGTTTTTTGTTCTCCTTCACCAATGAAAGAATATTCCTGACCACCCCCCCATGCCTGGCTCTATCTCTATTTTCAGTGTTTACCCCTCATTCACAAGCTTGATATTTGGACATTTTGTCACAAACAAGTTCATGAGTCATCTGGAAACATCCAGGAACCAACTGGGTGGTCCTCATCTCCTGCTGGCAGTTTAATTTCCATTTGCCAGGTGCCTGTCTTGCCACTGCTTGTTCCTGACAACTTCTATGAAGTTTTCTGAATATACCTTTTCAAGTGTAGCTCCAGGTCCACAGTGATGTCTGTTCCTTGGAGAATGTTCCTGTCTTATTGGCAAGGGTTACCTCCAAACATGAATCAGAAGTCCCCAGAGAAGTGTGAGAAGATGTTTCCATGGGAGTTCTGGTGCCTATTCTTCAGTCCTCCTCACAATATGCATTATACTGCTTCCTCTTCTCCTCATCTGACAGCACCTTATAGGCAGCACCCAGGTCCTGGAACTTTCATGTCCAGGAGTTGTCATGGTTCTTGTCAGGATGGAGCTGCAGCACCAGTTTCTGGTAGGCCTTCTTGATGTCCTTGATGGAGGTGCTGCAGGACATCCCCCCGATCTTGCAGAAGTCCCTCATGGTGGCAGCCTTCCCACAGAGGCCGAGCAGCAGGAGGCAGAAGCAGCCAAGCCAGCTAAGGGCCATGGTGCAGCAACCAGGCCTGCCGGGGGAGGCAGCAGGGAGAGGGAGCAGCATTTCATTTTCTGAATACTGTTTAAAGCTCAGTATAGTCAAAGGGCATCTCTCCAAATCCTTCAGTGGATCTTGGATCGGACTGCGTTGTTTTTAAGTATCTCCCTTTCCTGTCATATTGTCTTCCCAAGGAGTGAAAAGAAACTGATTGCTACAGCTACTACTTTTTTAAGCTTGTGCAGCCAAGAGAAATTTACTGTGCAAAGGAAAATGATTTCTTGTGCAGATCAAACTAATTTTGTCAAGAGGTATAGTTCAGTACAAAGCAAAAAGCATCATACATACATAATATTCTGCCTGATATAAAATATAATCTCCTTAAAGGAACTGTGTCAAAATGTTAAGTAAAAAAGTTGTCACCAGCAGTGTCTTCTTAACTTTGTATTTTAATTTTCACTGTTTTCTGTAATATTTTCTGTTGAATTGTTAAAAGTATTGCACCAGATGTGCTCAGATACATCTGATTGAAGTATGAGAGTTAGTACTGTGGGTGCTATTAGAATCTAATTACAAGATAACAACACCCTTCAAGCAACTATTTTACCTTCTCCAATTAAGAATCTAGAATCTAAGACTACATTCTCATTTTGTCATTCTAATAGCTACTCATTCAAGTAAAGGCTTCTTCTCCCAGTACTGCAGTTCGCCTGCTTAAACATACTTCATGTTTATGGGTGACCAGAATGACAATAACAAGACAATAACAAAATTCTGCTGAAATACTACTCAGTAGCTGAGTTGGTTGCAGCATCGTTTGGGAAGGTCAAACATTGCTGTATTCTCAACTCGGCTGAGTTGACACATTCTCTTCTGGAATTAGGAAGAACAATAATGGGCTAGAGGTTTGAATGATGACTGACTGAAACGGATGACTCATAGGAAACAAATAATGGTAGAGAGATGGATTAAAATGAGGAAGAATAACAGAAACTCTATTTGTTACAAGTTGCAAGGATCAAGATGCTGCATTTGTGTTCTAATTTGCAGGCATAAGATTCACATTTACAAAAGCAAATTAGTTACTGAATGACATCCTTATTGGAAGCCATAGTGAAGATACCAATGGCTGAGTGGAGAACAGAACCAAAACCTGGTGCAATCTGCCCATCTATAGTATTGTCAAGACTTACTGAAGATGTACTTGCAAAAAATACTCAGATTGTATTCCTCTTTTATGTGAATTCTTTCACTTATATTTAATTGGATTTGGTTCAGTCGAAATAGGTATAGGAAAATAGGTGGCTGCATCCTGCCAAGGCCAGTTTTGGAACTGATTTTATCTACTGTTCTTTATTCATTAAAGAATGAGCTTAAGGAAGAGTGCCATTGTCACATAATATGCTGTAATACACTTCCCCCCCTCCCCCTTTGATTAGAGATCTTTAGTTTCAATACATATTTTATCAGTTTTCTTCAAATCTATTTATTCAAGCCTAATATGCAAGCATTCTATACCTGTAACTGGTCTTTAATCCAATGCTATGAGGGAAAAAAAGCTTTTATTCAATTTAACTTACTCCATCCAAAGAAGGGTGGGAGGCTCCAAGCCAAAGAGTACAGCCAGACTCCTACCAGGATTATTAGGGCCTTCTTCTTAGACATCACTCCAACAGAAGCCAGAGGTTTCGTGATGACAAAATATCTGTCCAAGGCAATCACCATCAAAGTGATCATAGATGTAATGCCAAAAAGAGCTCCGCAGAAGGCATACAGCTCACAGCCTTTCAATGAAGAAGACAGAAGTAGCAGTGAAATTAATCTGCCATGCTAATTAATTTCTGGGATAGTTCAAGACTGTGTTTCTTGTGAACAAATGTCTTCTGGAATTTGTAAAGCAACGGAAGTTCACTTTTCCTGCAGTTGGAATGCTGTCTCAAAGCTGCTGTCTTGCCAATTACATTATTTGTGGAGATAAACTTCAAAGATTTTGTTTGCTTGAATTGCTGGAGACAGTGACACTTAACATGTTTTTCTCACTGATTTCTGATGTTTCTAGTGGGATAATTTTAACAGTCCATTAGTAGCTTGTTTAACTCCAGTTCTACTGCAGCTCCAGTAGGAAGGGATGGTTTTTTAACAGTGGGTTATAGCTACTTTGATATCATAGAACCATTTACATTTCAAGGTCATCATAGCTGAAGTAAATATGCAGACTATGAATATATTAATGAGTGATTCTGCTGAGGTAAATATGCAGACGATGTATACATTAATGAATTATTTTAATTATTGAAACAGCCTAGTGATTAAAAGCAGTGGTTTGGGTTTTCATTTTAACATGTATACTTGAACCGTTTGTGGAACTAAAAAAACTGCTTTTGGTCATCAGAGATCATAATAGCAACGTTACCTCTCTGACCTTCCTGTCTGTTGATACCTGTTCAAGAAGCAAGAATGAAGGCACCTTCATTCCACATCTTTCTGCATAGGAAATGTTCTGTTAATATTTCTGTTGTTAAAACTCACTTTTGCCAAGCTTTCTTGCCTCACTTTGCCAAGTGGCAATCCCAGAGCAGGTTATTTAGAAGAGCATTTAAACTGGTGTGTTGTGGGGTGGCGTTGCTTGTAACTTCGGAGCTAAGGTATGACATAACTGGGGAAGAATTCTGGCAAGAAGACTAGTCCTGTGCCTTACGTTGCCAATGTCACCCTTGTATCTACCTCATGTATGTAATTTTCCTCCCCATGGTGGGACTGTATTTATTGCACACAGGCAAAAATGTTCAAAGAAACATTTGTGTCAACAGTGAAACAATGTTGAAAAATGTTCTGAACATTTCAAGGGGACCTGAGGATAAGGAAATAATAGTTTAGCTGCCACTATGATAAGAACATACTTAGTGATAATCTTACAAAGAATATATACAAACCTTTCTCACCAAAAATCCAGCGTTTGTGGAAGCTGTTGGTGAAAAAAACTGGAGACTGTGTAATGGACATCAGGAAGTCACTAACAGCTAGATTGATGATGAATATGTTGGCTGGAGTCTGAAGGCTCCTACTCCTAAAGAGAGCAGAAGAAATATTGCTAAACACTGTTGCACCGTTAATTCCATTGTTGCTCTTTCCTGTGAGCTTTGTTAGCTTCACAAATACCAAGGCACATTCTATGCAGTAAGCTAGAGCAGAGTGCTTCTCATTTCCTTCACAAGAGAACATAAGCAAAGCTGTTTTATACCTTTATACTCCTGTGCACTTTAGAGGATTCACAGCTCAGTGACGGGGATAAACTGTATTGTTCTTTAAATATTCTGACCCAGTGCACTGCATGTCCATGATTAACAGGAAATTAAAGTGATGTATTCTATGGATTTCTGTATCTAGGTCATTTTAAGTAGGGGGAGGGGAGTGCATTTCCCACTACTGATAAAACCAGCAGTGACAAATACAGGGATTAAGCAAACTCACATGTACCACATCAAGCATTTTGGTTTACATCCCTTCTTCTCTGTGACACTCATTTCACTGCCCAGACACTAGCTTTAAACAGATCAATAGCCATCCTTCAGTGTATCCTGCCTGTGTATGTTATTCACAGTATTGTAGTATAGTGTTTTAAGGGGTGCACATAAAAGCTCAACTGAGAACTCCTCAGTTTGCGATCTCTGTGTAACATTTTAGCTCCTTTCTCTAATTTTCAATCTGAGGCACAATTGAAAAATACCAGCATAAATGATGAGTTTTTTGCACTGATCCAGAATCAATTGATAGGGCTACCGTAACCTGTTCGCAATTTAGGAGCAAGGAGTTATTATTAGTAGATGCTTATGGGCCACTTGTATTTTGTTCAGTAGTCTGCAAAGTTACTGAATATATTTCTGGCAGCTGGTTGTCTTACAGTTTGCCATTACTTGAGACTGCTTTGTAGGCATCTGATGTGTTCTCCAAACTTCTGATGTATTTATTACTTTGCAATCAATATCCCTTTCTGTCTTCATAACGTCTTCAAATTAAGACAGATGTCCTTCAGTGGAACTGCAGCTGCCATGGCTGGATTTCCTGTATGGGACCAGCCAAAGAGCTAAGCAGCTCAAGTACTTCATCCTCACATATATGGTCTGCACGCCAACGCCTATTCTGTTTTTAAGGCCATATCATTCACACTGAAGTGTTGGTATCTACTATGAATGCACATACTGAAACCTGCCATTTAATGCACCACATAAATATAGGCTCAACACCCAGCCTACTTTCACCCACACTCCAGTGATTCAAGTTAACACAGACAAATTATCATAGAATTGCTGTTATTTTAGTTCATTACATTTGTTCCCAAAGATCAATGATGAAGTAGAAGCTCACTGGCGTGGACATCGTGCCAATGCTCTGCCCAAGTGTGACAAAACAGAAACAGGATGGCAGAACAGGAATGGTGAAAGTATCACATTTTTGTCAGAGATCCAGTTTCCTTCAGCTATAAAAGCTGGAATGTGGATTTAGTTAAAAGGAAATAGGCCAAGTGTTAGAAAATGTGAAAACAAGAGACATGACAGTAAGGAACAGAGTGGGAAAAGAAACTGGGTAGTAAGCAGCACTTCTAAAATAGAGAAGATATGTGGGAGACACAGGTGCAAAACATCCCATCAGTCCAGTGCAGACATAATTCAGCCAATAGAAGAAAAAAAAATCACTGGCTGGTTTCTGCTTTGGCTGCTTTTCTATTGCTTGACATATCTGGGTGATTCTTTGCAGTTTTACTAAGAGTTTTCCTGTGGCTATGGTTAATGGGAGGGAGTCACAGAGAAGTGGCAGGTTGTCATTTTTTTTTCCTACAGCAATGTCTTTTGGTGCATTTGACTATGTCTGGATAGTAGTCTGATGGTAACATTGGCTGTGCTGCATTTGCAGAGCACAGTCAAGGTACTGTTAATGTTTATAAATCTGAGTATTTTTTAAAAAAAATCAGAAAGACAGATACCTGCAGAAGACATAGAAGACCAGGAAATTACCCAGAGTTCCTGTGATTCCCACAATAAGAACAACTACTCCAATTGTATAGTGGGCATGGTCTGGGACATCCACTGTAGGAAAGGCACCCGGCACATCTTGCGCTATCATCTTCTGTGGAGTAAACAAGAGGTCACAGGTATATCAGACTTTACTGAATAAACTGGCATGTGCTTCTCTAGAGGAGGAAATTGTCAAGAATGAAAAAAAGCAGCAAGCAAAAAAAAAAAAAGTTAATTGCTTTTAAATCACATTTACTGTTGATCACCTTCAGGAGACAAATATGCCATCAGCAGTGCAAAGGTCAAAGGGCTGTTTATATTTTTACTGTTGGTTTAGAATTTTGATGAAGAAAGGCAATGAATTTTCTCCCAATAGAAAGATAGGGATATAGAGAACTGAAAAGAGACAGGAGGGGGACCCTTTTCATTGCATCTGACATCAAGTAATGCAGTGCTAAACAAGTAAGTTTTCTGTAGTTTTGGGGGGAGTTTCTGTACCTGTGAAGTGCGATTTCTGTTTTCCTCTGACATCACTGGCTAGACTTCTCTAACTAGAAATGATCTTCTGTGGATGAATATGCATTTTTTTCTTTAGTAGTATGGCTATTTCATTTCTCCTGCTGAATAACACTGAATTGTGAGCTGCCCTCAAGACTCAGTTACCAAAAGCCTGGCAGCATTCAGCAAGAGTTCCTTGGAAACTAAATTAAGGATTAGAAAAACTAAACCACAAATCCTTTATACCTTATGCGTGGTTTCCATACCAGTTCTATTTTCACTCTACACTGAATTAAGGTATTTTGCTGTCTGTGAAGTATGTGACAAATCACTTGATGAAAGCATATGTGTCTTAATCAACTAATAACTCACAGCAAAATTCAGTAAAGTCTGAAGGCTACAGCATTTTAAACAATAATTTAAAAACATTTTTTGGTTACTTATCAGGAGCCATGAACACATTTTAAGCTGAGTGACCCCAGATTAGTAATGAAGCAAATAAGGCTGCATCCAGGAAGCAGGATGACCTGATAGACCTTGAAGAGAACAGCTGTCCAAACCATCACCGTTATGCTGCCTTTTGCCATAAGGTCAGGCAGGGAGACTTAAACACTTCTGTGCAACTGCCACTGTTCTCAACATGTCTTGGCATCAGCTCCAGCCACCTAATGGAGTCATGACAAATATCAAGTCCTGTCCTCACTCATCTGCATGGACAGATCCTGTCTGTTCTTCATAGCCAGGCTTACCTCATCAAGGATGGCAGTCACTATGGAATGGCATGCCAATGCCACTGCTCATAGCTCAAGCCTGCAAGATGCAGCCATGGCATTCCTCAGCTACTGAGCTATAAGAATCACACAAGGATTGAGAAATGCATGGGAATGTTTCGAATCATTTGTAGCCTCCCTACTGTGAACACTGTCAACTTGGCTGTGGCCTAGGATCCAGGACAAGTGAATTGCCTGTATCAAGGTCTGTGCCTTTATCAAGCTTTAATAGTGCTATGAGGCTGTATATGTTCTTTTGAATTGTAAATACTGGCAGGTGGTGTTACAGCTGTCATGTGCAGTCATTCCTTCCCAGGAAAAGGAAGGTTGCTGGTAAGAAAGGAGGAAAGTGCTCATGGGTAGACATGAAGTTCTCCCTTTTATGCTGCAGTTGTTTATGCAGTAGTTGGTATTTGCAGTCAGAGTGCAACTCAGAAATGCCTTTGACAATACCCCAGTTATCAAAGGAAATGGTTATTTTCAGACAATAGAGGCAGACATTACTTCTGAATACATCTGTGAGATTGGGCAGAAGTTATGAGAGTGTATATTTAAAACAAAGGTGGCAATAGCAGGAGGTGAACCCCAGGACTGTTTGGAATTCTGGAAGAGTTTGTCTTTGCTTGTATGCTGAAGATTTGCCCACAGCCATCCTCAACAACTAGAAAGCACTCCCTGGGTTTCTGCATTAGCAGCAATAAAATGCTGGACAAATACCCTGAGCTTAGAGAAGGAAGATGTGGATATGGCTGTTACTGTAATTGGAGGAAAAGGTTGAAGTTGATATACTAACCGAATAACAGTATCATGGCATTTTTTGTTCAGGTTCCTGTACCAAATTGTAGGTTGGCGTCACATCATCAACAACAGTGGGCATCTTGCCTAATTAGAAATTGCTGTGCCTAACACACTGCCAGTAAAATAACCCAAAAATCCCACACTAATAGCAAGTGGAGAGGGAGAGTCTGAGATAAAAGTGTTGCAAATAAATGAGATTGGGTGTTCCTTGGTTTGTTTTGGTTTGTTTTTTTTTGTTGTTTTTTTATTGTTTGGTTGTTTTTTTTCCTTAGGATTGTGGCTCAAACATATTTTAACTGCTGTTCTAAAGAGAGTTCATGATGATTATTAATGGAATGGAGATTTCTGATGTTTTTTTCCTGTAGCTATCCATTTAATAAGAACTGGATCAAGGTAGCAGAAATGAAGCAACTAAAGGAGCTTGTTTTGGCTACAAAGAACAGATTAAAGTGGTTTTAATTTGAATTGAATTTATGGAGAACTAAGGACAAGGAAAAATTTAAAAGGTAAATATAAACACACAGAGAAATCACAAGAGAGAAGAGGTTATTTAAGGGACAGTAGAAGACTTTAAAATCACTTGCTCAGGAATAAAACAAGTTCAGAATCAACAAAAATGTCAAGTGTGAAAAAATAAAGGAATAACTTAGTGGAGCCATGATAGAACATAAGCAATACTAAGTATATGGGAGGAGCAAGTATATGGGAGGAAAGAGGAACAAATTCACATTTTAGTGTGGACTTCCTGTTGGCCTGGGATTTTTACCACAGGGTCCAATTCTGACTATTCTCTAAGAGGCAAAAGTCATTTATTAAAAAAAGTAATTTCAGTGGTTTTGTTGGAAATACAGAGCTGCTTCAAATTTTCTTTAAGGCAAAGAAAGGTACTGGTTGACTGACAAGGCATAAATAAGACCTGACCACTTCAAGTTCATCACTAAGTTGCATGCATACTGCTTCCTTACTAGAAAATGAAAACACATGCCTGTATGTGTTGCAGATCTTCTACAGGAATTGTACTTCAAAATAAAGGGCAAGGAGAAAAAGATAGTGCTTGAAGAAATCAGGTCAGCAGGATAATCAAGAAATCAGACAATTCCCAAAGCTTTTCTCTATTCAGTTTCTCCAGCAGATGGGCCTTATTTAGCCTCTGTCTTCTGGTATGAGTATTTGATTGGCAGGGGAGAATAAAACCCCACTGTTGCAATCTCCACTGTAGCAATTGTCCTTTGAGAATACTCTGAACAAGTATTCCAATTGCACTGATAATACACAGCATTGTTGCCTTGCATTTTTTTTTTCTATTCAGAATTCTTTTTAGAATCACCTCCTAATGAAGAAAAAAAAAACCAGGCAAAACCAGCACTTCATTATTCCTCTTCCAAGCGATGTGAAAACACAGCTAATTTAATGTTACATTGTTCAAAACGTCACCAAATGCACAACGAAACTGAATTGGAAGCTAAGAGGTTGGACATTTTCCAGTGGATGGACAAATGGACCACAGCTTTCCTGAGTCAACAAGATACTTGCACCTGAGGCTCTAGACCACTGGGTGCCAGTATACCCACAGACCAGCTGTGCTGCAGGTGGCTTGGGTCGGTATTCATTCTGTAGGAAGCAATTCATTGGGAAGCACCAACTTCCTGAGAGTCATTGCACATTTCTCAAGCAAGCATAAAATGATCATGGAAGCTGTAGAGGACATCAAGGTAGTAACTGTAATGTAACAAAATTTCCTTACGGTAAGTACTGAAAGTCAGCTGGAGAACATATCGTAGCCGTGGACAGCATTTTAGTCAAGCTTAAAAGCAAGGTTTATAATACTGGCCTTTCGCTAGAACTGTAGAAGAATTTGTGTTCTTAATCTCCAATAGGCATATAATTTATTATTTATT
This sequence comes from Pezoporus occidentalis, assembly GCF_034315485.1. NCBI lineage: Eukaryota > Metazoa > Chordata > Aves > Psittaciformes > Psittacidae > Pezoporus > Pezoporus occidentalis. The sequence continues at coordinate 50,650 of NW_026913900.1, read as the reverse complement.
TACACCATAGTTTTGCATAATCAGATGGATAATTTTAGTGTCATCAGGAACTTAGGGAAGCGCCACACTGATTCAGAGCACCATTCCAGACCAAACACTAGCCTGCCTTTAGCCACAGCTGGGTGTTTCACAGAGCTTCAAAACATGCATAGTGAACAGTGATGTGGGAATTTAATTTTCACTATAGAGTCTTAGCAGTTAATTTGTAGCCTAAAACAGGCGTACTGTCCATTTGAAAGGATAATCTTAGAGGAGGATATTTTTATTCTCCAGATATAGGTGTAATCCTTTTCTAAATCCTACTTATCATTTGCCTCAATAGAGTTAGTAGCAGGAAGTTACGAAGTTATGAAGTTGCCCTACATTAGTGTATTTCTTTCCAGCAAGTTTAAGTATATCTTTGTGAAAACACTAGAATAGAGGGAAATAGATAGGTTTAATGCAATCTACTTTCTTAAAATGTTCACTGTTCTCCCTAAGGAAATGCTTGTCTACTGCCTGCAACAAAACAGCTAGAACAGAACTGACCATGTTTTCAGTTACCATTCAGTAAATTTGACTGAGACTTACAAATTTAAGATGTTTTTGGGGAGTTTGGAAAAGAGGGAGTGTTTGATAGATAAATAGGTCTAAGTCCTTTCTGTTCTGGCCTTGTCTGTGGAAGCTGCAGCACAGCATGGAGCCTCATTCTATATCTATGGCCTGTTTCCCCAGCTGGTTACAAGGGAAGCAGAATTCTTTCTGGAGGGCCAATTTGAGGAGCAGCCTGCTTCTTCAGGAAGAGAACAGTGCGCTGTCATTTCTGCTAAGGCTTGGTGCAAGCAGAGTGTTGGGGCTTAAGCACTGAACCCAGGACACAGAGAAAGGGGTAAAAATGAATCAGCCACAGAGTACATCAGTGTAGGGCAGAACTTGAATTTCACCATGAAGTTTGTTAAGACCCTGCAAGACACTGGTCTGAAGAGAGTTAAAAGGCTAAAGGAATTCCTTTGCAGTCCAGGACAAAACAGTGATTCCTAAGTGATTTGCCCAGGTTAGAAGGAATTCTAGATCAGATATAAATAGGAATATTTGACACCTGCATCTATTCTGTCTTGGGAATCTGTTTATTATACACGTTTTCATAAAGAGATGACTCTTTAAATAGTTATTTTGTAATATAGTAAAAAACCCCAAACAAGAAAAAAACCCCAAAAAACAACAAATCAAAACCAAAACACAACAAACCAACGCTAACCAAAAAAAACCAAACCAGCTTAGAATAACTTCTAGCAGAGAACATACCATTTTCGAAAGGACAACACACAAACAATGCAGTTCAACTATTACTGTGGAAAAAAACCCACCCTGTTTTCAAAGTAAGAAAAAGGTCATATCACTTAACTAACTGTCCACTTGGAAATGTTGATTGTTGAAGTTCTACTAAAGCTAACAGTGTTGATGGTAGGAGCAAGGCCATGAATGTAAATACTTGTACTGAACATAAAATCATGTTTGATATAGCCCACTCCTCATGTTCTCCCAATGGTAAGAGTATAAAGCAAGGTTTAGTTTATACTTACAGGGAAAGCAGAAATCCTCATAAGGTCATTTCGGGATTTGAACATATTTCAGTGCTGGTTCTGATTGATATATTGATTTTTATTTTTGTGTGTGTGACATTGTCTCCAAAGCCAGGAACAGAAAAGACTAGGACAAGGACGTTTTTCAGCTACCTCTGCCTGGACATTTGATGGATTGCATCTATTTGGTGTAAAACAACACAAAGAAAGGGGCATAGGAACTGCTATGTCACTGCTTTTATGAATTCATCTGGCTTCAAACTGTAAGCATTGGTCTTGCATATTGAAAGTTTCAATGGAACAGAGCCCAGTTCCAAAACACAACAAGTTTTGACAGTCCCACATTGATTTTGGGAATGTATCAAGTTTCTTTGTTCTTAATTTTCCTACAAATACAGATAATGAAGTGGCTTATTTACACAGTAGGACTTCTACAACCAATGGTAGCATTAGGCCTTTTACATTACAGCAAATCATACAGTTTAGAAAAATTATCAGAAATACTGTAATTTCCTAGGGTTTCTAGGTGCAGTGTTGGTACTGCCTATCTAAAAGGGACTTCAAACAACTGGTAACGCTTATTTTTCTTTACGGTTCCTTGCCCTGATTTCTGAGCTTGCCTCTGTAGGCACTTGCTCTGTGATGACAGGCAGCACAAAGAGGAGTGTAATCCCGTCTCAATTATGGTTTCAGCAGGGTGAGGCCAACTGCTAAACCCTCTTTCCAGTAGACAGCAGGACTTTCCATAGATGATGCTTTTCCTGTTGAGCAATTTGGATAGCAGATTTTGTATCCTGTCTTCTGGATTTAATATCAACCACAAGCAGCACTTATTGCTTTCAGTCCTGAAATTCTCTTAAACCAATCTTTGTGTCAAATTAAAATGCAAAACTTTGAAAATACACACACTTGGTCTAGAGAGAGGAAACAGCTAATTATGTTTTTTCAGCAGGATAAGGAAGAAATCCATTTCTAATTTTCTGATGTAAGTCACTCTGTCCCCAGAATCCTTTTCCATTTTTCCATGTGCTCTCCAGTCCCTGTTATCCCTGCCTGCTGTGTTCCACTATCCTCTTTCATATGTTATCCATCTAATTTAGTTTGTAAGCGCCTTGGCTCAGGACCCTTCTCTGTTTATCTTTCTGTAAGACACTGCACAAATCCAGTTTTTATTAAAAAATAAATAATCAGACTGCATTTTTACTATGCAAATACTAAAATATTTACTGATCCTTCATTATAAATTAGGGTCAAACTGAAAAACTCAATCCAACATCCTGTATGCATAAAACCTTCTGGAGTGTTTGTGTTGAAACTTGAACACAGTTTTAAAGTGTCTACTGTGTTATGTGGGCCATGCCAAAATACCTGGTGTGACCACATCAAGAATTTAAGTTGAATTTCAGATTTGGAAAACTTTTAAAATTAGCTTGTTTAAAGTATTTTATTCTTTACTTTTAAACAGACTTATGTGTAAACAACAGGTGAACAAAACTGTGTAGTTCTAATAGTAGACTGAGAGACGCAACAGGAAGAGGACTTCTGACTTCTTTGGTTTGGGCGTGTGGGTGGGAATGGAGAATATTTTTAGTCAGCCCAAAGGAATTTGATCCTGAAATGTCATCACAGTGGAGTCTCACCTTCACACCTCTAAGGAAATTTTCTTTCTGTTTAGTATTTAACAGCTGAGAAAGAGCTTTGATAGAACTTACCTGAAAGCCTTCTGAACAGATCTCATGGGTAACTGCAAATAACGACTCTTTAACATTTACACTCCACTGCACTTACAGACTGTTACAGAAATTAGGGGGATTTCTATGTTGAATAGTAACACAAGACAGCATTGTGTTTAACTACTAAACAGCTGTTTAATGCCCAAGAACCTGTTCTTTTGACAGTTTGCAACGTATTTGGTGTGCTTTGCCATTAGCCCTTCCTCCCTATCTTCTGCCCATGTAACTGCTGAAAAACCCTACTTCTACAGTCCTTTTTGTGGTAAATAAATAGTTAAAGTAATGAAAAGAAGATTTTAAAGTTTTCATTATGTTGTTCATTATGACATTACAGCAACAAATGTGTGCATGCACCTTAAATGTCCATTCACAGTTCCACAAATGCCAGCTTTGCCAGCAGAACTACTTGCTACAGCTTTTAGTGACAGAAAACACTTACTGTTGGGTCTCTAAGCAGCAGGTCCATCAGTGTGTAGGCATTGGCTTCCAAGTCATTCCAGGTGTTGAAGGACTCCACAATTTTGGTGCAGTTGGTATCCTCACAGGTACAAGAGATCTCCCTTTGAATGAGCTGGCTGTTTACATGAACAAAATCTAAGAAAAGGAAAGAAAGAAAAGCTCTCCTCTGAATTTAGTCAGCCAATTTACCTTTTTATGTGTATGTAAGGCAGATTGTTAGGTTCTCTGGAATAACGTGAGGTCCAGTGCAGAGTTTCCCACTAGAGCTTCAGATCGCTTCACTCCATCTTCAGCTTAGCAAAGGGCAGCAGCAGCAGCTTCCACTTAAATACAGGAGACAGCAGGGTCTGCACATGCCCAGTTTGAAGATTGTTCCATGCAGATTCCAGCTGCACTTTAATGCAAGTATATAAAACTAACGCTGACTTAAAAGTGCTGTTTTCTTTTTTGCCTTTGACAGTTATGTGTCTGAATTATAAGGCTATATCCATATTATCCACATGTGAAGACAAACAAGTTAAAAGATTGACTTCACTGTCTGTTGTAAATATTAGACTTTACTGTTCATTTTCACTGTACTGGTAAATTAGTTTTTTGTAGTCTGCTTTTAAAGAAGATGTATGTGTACAGTTCTGCTGAAATTGGCTGAACTCAGATTCTGATATTTAACAATGTGCTTATGTGCACTTCTGTCTTGTAGAATTTAGGTCACAGTTGGTCCACTTCTAAAAATAAACAAAAAATAGGGATAAAACCCACTGACATCATCTTTTTCGGCTCTTCAGTTAAAAAAAATAAATAAATAAAACCACAAAACCCCAGGCAAATACCTTAGGCAGAGAACAGCAAACAGCCACTTCTTTCAAGAGTCGTCTGCTTCCTTTTACAGTTGTGTTTAGTTAGCGTGTACATGAACAGATTCTTCTTCACACAAATCTTCCTTTGCACTGCACTATGCAAAGAGATGCAAATTGCTGTATTCGCAGTTGAAGGCCCATTACTGTGGTAAGAGAAGTTTAATTGCAATAGAGAATTAAGCAGAGTGTGAAAAAGCTGTTCCAGCAGATACTGCAGCCTGAATATCACAGAGTTTAGGCCTTCTACCCACTGTAAAAATAGCCTAAATGAAAGCTATTTAGCTTCACTGCAGTTGATAATAAAAACAGATGGTGTGAACTGTTCCTGGAGGCCCTTGTGAGAAGGTTGTTCAGTAGGATCTGTATTCCTCCACCTTTGCATGGATTCCAATTCTCACGTACTTTTCCTTAAATTAGCACTTGCACAATCTAACCTTAGACTGGGGGAAAACATTGCATTTCTTTGCATGAACAGGTTCTGTGCCTCTGTATCAAAGGCACTCATCTACAGTGCTGAAATTACCTTTCCTTGATAGTCATACAAGGCATGTAGCATTTACTTTGTGTCACCAGGCCACTGAACATTACCCAGAGGAGAGACTTATACTCTACAAGCACTCAAACTGTGAGATCTTAAAAATAATTATTAGGAGATTTGTTGTGAAAGGCAGAGAGATTTCACTGAGTATCTCTACCCTTCAGTGTTAGGTAGACACGACCAACCCAGATTTCAACTATCATCTGTGGCAGAACTGATCTCAGAGGTGGCTAATCACTGACAATTTTCAACATGGTCAGTGTCTGAAATTTTGTGGTCATTTTCTAGGGAGTGCTCTTCCCCTTTTCTCTATGCGTGACATCAGACACTTGAATATCAGGGCAATAGTGGATATGACATTAATGGTACGAACTTCAGAAGACACTGATGTGAACTCCAAATCCATCCCTGTATGCCTGGATACACAGTATTTGCATGCAGCACGCTGTAGGTGTGAAGCAGCAGACAGTGGGGTTGGACATCTTGACAGGAGACTTTTGGAAGGTAATTTTGCATTTTACTACTAAAAAGGCAGTAGTCATTACAGAAAGCCACAACGTGAAACTGTCAAAAACTTGTACTTTATTCAACTTAAGCTTATCAAGGGAATAGAGCAGAAAATATATTTTCATTATGAAGTGCATAGAAAAAAATGCAATGGGAGATTTGTGTGAACTTCATATTCAGAGAAGTTCCATACAGTTACATCGTGCTCTTATCAAACTGATAAGATACAAAGTTTGAGACATACAATCTTCAAGGACAGGCATAAATACTAGGTCAGAGGTGTTCTCTGACTTGGCATTCTAATTTTCTTTGCTCAAATCCACTTAGTTTTCTGCTTTGTATCTTAGTTTTGCGTAATGACAACACTCATTCTCTTTACATACAGCTTGTACATTAAGTTTTTCTTTTCCCTTGGTCACAGATTACATTTTTCTTCCTTCTTATTTCCTCTCATCTTAATAACAACTCAGTGCACTGAAAATATTTCCTTTCCAATTAGCTTGGAAGCATTCAATTTTTGGTATTGTTGGGGAAGCCCATAATATATCTGGCAGAGTCATCAAATCATGGAATAAATGTAGTCTTTTTTAAAGTAAATCAGACATTATAGAAACTATGTAGCTTCTTGATTCATTAGATTTGGTGGTGTCGTAATTTCCAGATAGAATAATCAGATTAGTACAGCAGTTCTCAAGAGTATATTATAAAAGAATAAAAGTATAAAGGACAGAAAGAAAGTTTTCCCAGTGAGAAATGGATGCTAGTCCAAAGATTTGATTTGATATCCTTCCTTAGGCTCTGGGGCTGTTTTTGTGAATAGTAAGCATTTGCAAGCTAGAGGTGAAATTGTTTCTGAAAATTGGACCCTAACACTAAGATTCATGTCCAATGGAAATATTCTCATATGATTACAGTTGTCTGATCCTGTGTTATAGCCAATTGCTAGAGGCGATTCAGCTGACCTATTTTCTGTGCAATGGATCAGCTTCCATGGAAGGAAGTCATGTCCTAGAACTGCAGAAGGTGTGAAGTATGAGACTTCTCATTCTCTGTACCAAGGGTTTGGGAATTCAGACAAAGAAAAATAGCAAATCATTCAGAGAACTTCTCTCTCAGATTTGCTTTTGGTTTATATGCAGTATTTGGTTTATATGCGAGTATTACATTGCAAATAAAAGACAGACTAGGGACAATGTGGTCCCTCTCCAGAAGCTAACAGGAGAACTGGCTGCCCTGGATTTGGAGAATCTGAGGGTTCTTAATGACTTCTTTGCCTCAGTCTTTACTTGCAAATGCTCTGACCACACCACCCAAGTCTTGCAAGGCAGATGCAGGGACTATGAGAATGAAGACCCTAGGCCCACTGTAGAAGAGGATCTGGTTCGAGACCATCTTAAGAACCTGAATGTACACAAGTCCATGGGACCTGATGAAATCCATCCATGGGACCTGAAGGAGCTGGCGAATGAAGTTGCTAAGCCACTGTCCATCATATTTGAGAAATCATGGCAGTCAGGTGAAGTTCCCGATGACTGGAAAAAGGGAAATATAACCCCCATTTTCAAGAAGGGGAAAATGGATGACCCAGGGAACTACAGACCAGTCAGTCTCACCTCTGTGCCTGGCAAAATCTTGGAGCAGATTCTCCTGGAAGGCATGCTAAGGCACATGAAAAACAACAAGGTGCTTGGTGACAGCCAGCATGGCTTCACTAAGGGGAAATCCTGCCTGACCAATTTGGTGGCCTTCTATGATGGGGCTACAGAACTGATGGACAGGGGTAGAGCAGTTGATGTCATCTACCTGGACTTGTGCAAAGCGTTCGACACTGTCCCACACGACATCCTTGTCTCTAAATTGGAGAGACATCAATTTGATGGATGGACCACTTGGTGGATAAAGAACTGGCTGGATGGCCGCACACAAAGAGTTGTGGTCAATGGCTCAGTGTCCATTTGGAGACCAGTAACAAGTGGTGTCCCTCAGGGATCAGTGTTGGGACCGGTCTTGTTCAACATCTTTGTCGCTGACATGGACAGTGGGATTGAGTGCGCCCTCAGCAAGTTTGCCGATGACACCAAGGTGTGTGGTTCCGTTGATACGCTGGAGGGAAGGAATGCCATCCAGAGGGACCTTGACATGCTTGTGAGGTGGGCTGATGCCAACCTCATGAAGTTTAACCATGCCAAGTGCAAGGTCCCACACCTGGGTGGGAGCAATCCCAGGCACAGCTACAGGTTGGGCAGAGAAGAGATTCAGAGCAGCCCTGTGGAGAAGGACTTGGGGGTGTTGGTCAGTGAGAAAATGAACATGAGTCAGCTTCAGTGTGCAATCGCAGCCCAGAAAGCCAACTGTATCCTGGGCTGCATCAAAAGGAGTGTGACCAGCAAGTCGAAGGAGGTGATCCTGCCCCTCTGCTCTCGTGAGACCTCACTTGGAGTATTGTGTGCAGTTCTGGTGTCCTCAACATAAAAAGGACATGGAACTGTTGGAACAAGTCCAGAGAAGGGCCACGAGGACGATCAGGGGACTGGAGCACCTCCCGTATGAAGACAGGCTGGGAAAGTTGGGGCTGTTCAGCCTGGAGAAGAGAAGGCTGCATGGAGACCTCATAGCAGCCTTCCAGTATCTGAAGGGGGCCTACAGGGATGCTGGGGATGGACTCTTCATTAGGGACTGTAGTGACAGGACAAGGGGTAGCAGGTTAAAACTTAAACAGGGGAAGTTTAGATTGGATATAAGGAAGAAGTTCTTTACTGTAAGGGTGGTGAGGCACTGGAATGGGTTGCCCAGGGAGGTTGAGAATGCTCCATCCCTGGTGGCGTTCAAGGCCAGGTTGGACAGAGCCTTGGGTGACATGGTTTAGTGTGAGGTTTTGCTGCCCATGGCAGGGGTGTTGGAACTAGATAATCTTAAGGTCCTTTCAAACCCTAACCATTCTATGATTCTATGATTAAATCAGAATGACTCAAAGTCTTTTGCTGAGCAATAACTGTTTTCCTTTAAGGTTATCTCACTTAAACTTATCAGAACACTAGACTTACAGATCTGGAGGGAAATTTGATCTCAGGCTCTCCCTTGTTTATTCTCTACCAAAAGCTTAGCTCTGTTGTATCCCTGGAAAACTTAATGGAAGAAATGTATCAGTTCATAACCCCAGGTAATTACTAAAGCTATCCAGCTCATCCTAAAGTTTTCAAATATTTCTGCCAGTGTTGTGTGTGAAACATGCCAGAAGCCTACCTGGCTTGTGGCCCAGGTCTGAATTACTCTCCAGTCACTTCTGGAGAAAAGAAAACATGCCCAGAATTCATCTTTGAGTCCTGTCACATTGAAGTATGGTGAGAACATCCTTCCCTGTTTTAGAGTCCTGACTTTCACCTGCTCCTCTCTGGTGGGTTGACCCTGGCTGGATATCAGGTGCCCATCAAGCCACTCTGTCACTCCCCTCCTCAGCAGGGGAAGAGGGGAGAGGAAATAAGATGGAAAAAACTTGTGGCTCAAGATACAGGCAATTTAATAAAACAAAAGCAGAGGCAAAACATGGAAGCAAATGAAAACAAAATATTTATTCTCTGCTTTCCATCAGCAGGCAATGTCCAGCTATTTCCTGGGAAGTAAGGCTTCAATACACATAGTGATTGCTACACTAAACATCTTAACAAATGCTCCACTTCCTCCTTTCTCTTGGCTGTTACTGCTGGGCAGACATTATATGGTATGGAATATCTCTTTGGTCAGTTTGGGTCAGCTGTCGTGGCTGTTCTCTCTCCTGGGATCTTACCCACCCCTAGCCTACTTGTGAGGGGGGAATGCTGGAGGGACAGCCTTGCGGCTGTGAGACTAGCCAAAACACTGGTGCCTTGTCAACACCATTATAGCTACCAACACAAAGCACAGCACTATGAGTGCTGCTATGGGGAAAATTAGCTCCATTTCAGCCGTCCCAAATACAACTCCTTGATATTGATAATTCTGTTCATAGATTTTTATAAACTACAGGCAGAAGTAGCAGAAAGAGCCATTCCATGAAACTGAGAAAACTGCCAAACAAGACAAGGGAACGATAATACATGGGTAAAATTTAATTAAAGTCCAAATGAGCTTAGGAGTTCTTTCACAGTGAGCGAAAGGGATCAGTGTCTTCTTTGTTTGGGAGCTCTGCGTGGAATTAGGTTTTAACTGATCTGTAGGAGTACAGAATGGACTGAAAGAACAGGTAATTTGTTGCTTAGAAGATAAGCAGGGTGCTGTTGGAGAGTTAGAAGACCAGGGGTATGGTCAGCCAAGCATTAATGTCCCTGAGACATATTTACACCTGGGCTTCCTTTAGTTTTCCAAAAGATTACCCAGATTTAGTTTTCCAAAAGATTACCTAGGTTTCTGAGGCCAACATAAGGAAAGTGGAATAGACTACTCAGTCATAGAAAAGGTAAAGTCCCACTTGTCTTCGACACAAACAAGATACTGTGCAGATACAGTTCTGACACTTGGGTTACCACAAATGAGGAATGCACAAGGGGAGGAAGTTGGGTGTTTCTGAAACTTACTACTAAGTTGTGTGATTTTTTTCCCCATTATGACAGGGAGAATGATAGTGATAACCCCTGTAAAACAACTTGGGAATAAAAAAGCTGCCCTCAAAATATGCTCTGCTTGCCTTCTAGACACACTAGATCTTCCTCTAAGTCTTGGGACAGAGGGAGGAATTACCGATTTTTCACTTGAGAGCCTAACCATTTTCAGTATGTCTTTCACAGGCAATACCACATTATAAAATCTGAGTCCATTGCAGCCTTCCTCGCACATTCCCTCCTGTACAGAAGTTGTAAGCCCTGGGTATCCGGTGTGGTATTGTTTGTCAATGGCGGTAACATCTGAAAATACACTTCCCTGAGAGATCTACTTTTGTACTGGTACCTGCAGCAAACTCGTCTGCTTAGATATACAGGTGAAAACTGATTGGTCATTTTATACAGAAATTTGGTTTCAACCGTCTGTGTTCTTTTGCCTTTTAGCAACTAAGATGTGTCAGGTGGGATCTCTCCCACTTCCTAATTGTTCCCAGACAGTGTACTCCAATTTTGGCACCCCAGATAACAAAGCAGGGAGAGAGTTGTGTAATATATATCTTCTTTGCGCTCTATTAATCATAGAAATTAAATTTAGTTATTCATGCCTGGAGTAACTTGGTGAGGGGATATGAAGGCAAGAATACCCTTTGTAAATGGTTAAACTGAGCGCAAAGTTCCGTATTAACTTCTTGGGATCACACTCTTGGGACTACCCAAAAATCTACAGACAAAATAGAAAACAGTAAATCAAATCAACATGGTTTCTGCTCAGCTGTAGAAGTGAATAATTCACCTTATAGGTAGTTCTGATTTTCTGAGGTAGCCAAGATCTGCAGTGAACAGCAAAAGTACAAACTGCAGGGTGCAGCCAGCAAGCATGTAGCACTGTGGAGCTGTTTAGCCTCACAGCAGGAGAGTGAGAATCCCAGGGCTGGACTGAATACAGAAGAGCCAGACCAGAAAGGATGGTTTAGAAAAGTCCATTCAAACACAAGTTTTTTTTCCCAAGACTTACAAAAAAAATATAAAATGTAAAAGTCTTTTCCACTGAGATGAAAAGATTATATCAGTGATCCCTCAACAGCATGAATTTAGCTGTGTAACATGACATTAAACTGCCACTCTATGGCAAGACCCAATCCAGGTGTTCTGCCTTAGTTTCCGCAGGAGTATTTCCAGCTTACTTTAGTGGTTTATGTCTTCCAGGCTAGATAGCTTGAAAAGGTCAACCCACTTCTGTCCTCTTGTCCTTCCTCACAGAGTCTGAAGACAAAGAGTCACACTGAGAGGTCTCCAGATCAGCCAAGTTGGATTTGCAGTGCCTCCAGAAAAATCTTACCTTATTTTGTAGGCTGAGCACTTGAATTCATCCTTCCCTGTCTTCTAAGGCTTAACCTCTTTGCAAAGCCAACCCTTCTCAAGAGAACTCTGGTTAGCCAAACATTTCTCAACTAATTTCACCTGGAGGCTTCCCTACTTCCAGTTTGCAAATAAGAGCTCTCACATATCCAGCCCCTTCCGCACATGTGAAATAAAGCTGATTGTGCTGTGCAGGTGCAGTCTAGTGCCTACTGTAGGCAGGGACAAATCATACTTTTAAGATGACATAAAAATTGCTCTATCATTGCAAAGAGAACAACCTCCCCATCCTTCTGGCAATAATTAGATACAAAATTTAAACTTCCGTTACTACTCTCTTGCCCATAATAAATCAGGTCTGTACAACAGACAACTTAGTTTGCAGTGGGCTGAAATGATGGGTCAGCACATGGTGGTCTCCAAGCTGCCTTGTCTTTGCTGGAAGTAAGCATTATGAAATATTTGCTTATGCAGAGATCCAGCAGAGCAGTGTGTTTCTGAGGTAGGGTAGGACTCAGAGAGCATTGATAGAAAAGGGGAGAAATATTTGCAGAGAAAGTCTATTTATCAAGCATTTTCCCCCAGTCAAGTAGTGACTGCCACTAGCGGTCCACACAGTGGCCAGTGACAGCCAGCAGTGCCAGGTTTGGGTCAGCATTTATAGAGAGCTTGTACTGCTTACAGGAAGAATGATTGATACATTTTTTTTTTATTGTTTGTTTTTTCTTAATGTGCTTATGTAGTAGTTAATTCTGAAATAGAAAGAACTCCATGACATAGAGCCTGTCACAGGGAGGGGCTGCAGAAATATCTTGGTAAGTAGGATAGAGGACAGTAAAGGACACTGATGAAAACACTAAGGGAAGAGGAATAATAAGAAGCAATTTGTACCCACACACAGCAATCAAAATGAAAACCCTGGGGTTTGAGAAATAATAGTTCATGATAACCAGAAGGTAAACAAAGTGTGATGTTACTTGGTATTAAGAATTATCGTCTTTGTCCTTAGATAGTAGAACAATTGCTTCAGACGATATGCAGAGAATATATATACTGCCCCGATGGTTATACAACTGTTTTTCCTGGTGCATACTGTCTTATTTTACAACATCCCTGTGAAAGAAATCCTGTCCTTTCTAGAAATACCATCAGACATTCTGGGAAAAAATCCAACAACAAACCAACTGAGCTGACTGCAGCTTAAGTCTCAGCAGCTTTCAGTTATTGTGGGTACCCTGTGCTTTGCTGTTCTAGACTGCACTGTGCCCATTGCTCTCAGGAAGTTGGGCAGAATGAGGAGGGACCACTCACTAACATCACTGAATTTTCAAAATCTTGTATTTGAATTGTTTCTGAAAACAGCCTGAAGACCAGGTGCAAATTAAGAATACCAGAGGATATTTTAGCCAAGTCTGTAAGAGTTTTCCATGCAAGTGTCCTGCCCAAGATAAAATGGCCAGCAACAACTAAAACAGAAGCAGGATTTGGCTCATACTACAACCGCTAAATATTTGTGCAGGAAATTCTGTCGTGATCATTAAGAAAAGAGATGTTATGAGGCGTTTGTTCCTGCTGCAAGTTGAAACCTTGCACAAAAAATCCAAAATCAAACAGACCTAATGCTTAAGCTAGAAGAGAATCTATGGCAGTTTTATAATTAGAGCTTTTCAGTGTACAGCAGTGTAAAGCCATATGCCCATTTCTTTATAAACTCTTGTGCTAGTGCTGCCATCCAGCCTGTCATCACCTTGGACTTTGATTTCCCAAGTATTCACAAGGCCTCTAAATGAACAGATTCTTCTTTGTTTAACTCTGCAGTGTGGCCTTTATTAATATCTGCTCTGCTAAATGCCTCCTCTGGATCCTTATTGACTTCCGTTTCGGTTGGTATGACATGCTTTTTCTCTGCCCTTAATTAATGGAATGCACAGGGCAATTATCACAGGGCTGCAGACAGGGTGCAAGTGTGCCAGTGTGGCTGTGTCCAGCTCAGTCTGAGCCCTTTTTAACTTGATCCTGGTCCTCTCCTAGCCCATTGCTTTAACTATTATTGCTATGCATCCCCTTCTTCGATCCCGCTTTTCTATTAAATCATATATATATTGCTGGTCTTCACTTCCAAAGGCCTCCATGGATTATCTATCTCCCGCTTACATACCATCTTTCAGACAGTATTGGCTTGCCTGCTCTCACATCCTGTCAGACAGTGATGCTCATCTTCATCATTTACTGAACATAGTTTCCAACATGCATGATTTGCTTGTCTTTATGCGGTTCCTCATGCTGGTGGCAGTGGCAATAGGAGACACTGACAATAGTTAGGCTCCAGGCACACAGAGCCTGCTGGCCGTATTGTCAGCTCTGACCTATATTGTATTATTGTTACCTGCTACTTTCCTGCCAGTATGCCTCCACTTCTTGTCTCCCTATACTTTGATAACAAGTTCTTTGGAGCAGAGACTTTTTAGTCTGTGCTGATGTAATGCTTTGATTTGCCTAACATTTCTAGGCATGAGAGTAATGTGAACATGGTGGGCTTTTATTCTCTGGTAGTGTCATGAATTTCCTTAACAACTATATTCTGCTTAATTTTGTCTTGATTAGTTTGTTCAGTAGTGAGTTGGTGAATAGTTCAGTATGGTTACAATAAAAAGTCAACAGAAGCTCGTGGTTTTGTTTTAATAAAAATATGGACATCTGTTTGAAGATTGTTTTCAGAGTTTAAAAAGCAAAAGAGAAAGCCTTCTGAATAAATAACTATCTCAAAAGCAAACCTGTGTGAACTCATGATAAAAACCACTGGCACTGATCTGTAGAAAGCCAAACTATTATTTCTCACGTTACTTTTATAATTCTGCCTGCTCCATATGGAACTAGAAATCCTGTTCATGACTTGCAGATGATGCTGCCCCCATAGTTGAATAGTAATTTTGTGGCACAGCAGACAAACATAGACAAATGTCTTCTCTACTTACTGTAAGAATTTGTCACTGAAGAATATCCTGAAATTCATATATGTGATTGGGAAAGCTGGACACTGCATTCTTTCTGCTTTTTTGAGATGGCCACAAATGTGCTTGAAACACCAAATAACATTAAAACACACGTCCTTGAATATGGACTTAATTTCTGGGCCTCATTCCCCAAAGCAGGTGAGCTATATTGCACATGACCATACATTTTCCTCCTTGTACAAACTGAAACTTCAGAATGCCACCAGTATAAAGTGACTCACCTCTCTCTGTATAAACAAACAAGTGGTTCCCATTATGAGGGACATCAGATTTAGGCATACCTTATCTCAATTCGGAGTGAATAATTCAGCTACTTCTTTTCCTAATAAGAAAATCAGTGTACTCTTTTCTAAGAAGAATTTCAGTAATGGGACTTAAAACTGCAGAACACCCCAATAAAGAACAGACTTTTAGAAGCATTTTTCCAAAGAACGGACATTTAGAGGCATTTTTCCCTATTTCTGTTTGTTTACAGAAATGTTTTCTTTGCATCTTTTTACCCTATTTTGCAGCTTTAGTAACAAAATGTAATCTACTAAGAGTAAAATTCTCATCCTCTCTTGCTCCCCTTAAAAAATCTCTACCCAGCCAAAAAGTTAGGCCTTTGCCCTTAATACACAAAGAATATTTTACTAAGGAAATGCATTGCTGCTACCTTTGACATGAGAGGTGAAAATGTTACATTTTTCAGGGTTTATTTGTAGGAACTAATTGTCAAGAGAAGAGGTAATGAGAAATGTAGGCACTTGTGTCTTCAAAAATTTAAGTGAAGGTAAGTTCAAAAAATCCTAACCATTCAATCAGTACAAACTGTTACTGTTAATATTCCTGACTATACTTAACAGTCTACTCAGTCTTTTTGGTTTCAAGTTCATTGACTTGAGGTAGAGTTACTTTCTTGGATTTCTTTCAAAGTGAGAGAACAGGCCTGTTTATTTCTCAGTTCATGGGGAAATGTCCTTGTGCAGCAGTCAGAAATGGTTATCATCATCAGACAACTGCAGTGATCTCAACATGCTCTAGTATCTTGCAGACAGCAAGTCAACAATGATCATGTTGGTTACTCCATAGAAACAATAGAAACACAGTCTTGTGGCAGCATTCTGAAATTAGATACCAAAGAAACTCAAACCTGTTTTCTGAACACAAACATTTCACCTTTGAGGAACAGTATACCTTTTAGGACTCAGTTTTACAGTTCTCCAAAATAGATATTCCACCAAACATACTACAAGCTTCCAGGTCTAATTGCCCATACAGAATTAAGCAGTTTTGTATTTTTATAATGGTTCTACTCCTCACATAGCATAAGTCAACATAGCTCTAACTAACAGCTGTTACTGCTGGAGGACCTGTTAGAAAGCAACTGAAAGCTAGTATGTAAATTGGCCAAGAAAGATTCTGCCACAGAAACAGTTTCCAAGCACTGTTCAGATGCCAAAGCATCTTTATTTCCTAGCAATACTTGTTACTTGACAAGAGTCTAGTTTCTGGATGAGCCCTCCAGAGCTGCTTTATAATGAGAAAACAATGGAGGTCTTTTATTCCATTCACTGTCCTGATTTGAACACTACAGGACTCATTCTCCAGAGGAACTTTTTGATAATTTAACAAGTGACTTGGTTCCCCTACAACTCCAGTTCAATACCTGTAGAGCAGAAAGAGTAGCTTTTCTTTTCTCATGGGAATGTTTTGAGATGGTCAGTCCTGAATACCTATTTACTATCTGGCCATTTATTTAGAATCTTAAATTTGGAATCTTCTGACATTATCTTCCAGTATCTGAAGGGGGCCTATAGGGATGCTGGGGAGGGACTCTTCATGAGGGACTGTAGTGACAGGACAAGGGGTAATGGGTTCAAACTTAAACAGGGGAAGTTTAAATTGGGTATAAGGAAGAAGTTCTTTCCTGTTAGGGTGGTGAGGCACTGGAATGGGTTGCCCAGGGAGGCTGTGAATGCTCCAACCCTGGCGGTGTTCAAGACCAGGTTGGACGAAGCCTTGGGTGGGATGGTTTAGTGTGAGGTGTCACTGTCCATGGCAGCAGGGTTGGAATTAGATGATCTTAAGGTCATTTCCAACCCTAACCATTCTGTGATTCTATTCTATGATTTTGGAAGATCAGAGCAAGAGATCTCATGAGTGATTTTAAAAAAAAAATATAAATTATCTGTTGCATTAGAGAAAGATGTTGGTATTTAATAAGTATCTCTAAGAACAGAACAGTTTGAGAATGACCATTCTGAATCAGCACAAAGGTCTGTCTCACCCAACATCCAGTGGCTGAAAGCAGCATGCTGGAAAAGAGTGCAAGAATATGGTGAGATTTCTCTAGAATACTCTTTCAGTTTCTAACAGTATGCAGCTCAGCAAACCTGTGCCTCTCAAACCGTATCTCAGTGATCTAAATCAAACATTGATGGGGCTTTTGTGGGTTTGTAAAAGGATTCTGAATATAAGTAAGAATATAGTTTCAAGTTATCAACATAAAAGTCAGAGAGAAGAAAGGCTGCAGTCTGAGCCATGAAGCTATTTTGGTCCAAACCAAATTACTTTTTAGTTCGAGCAGAAGCACAGAATTCTGAAATCTAACGCAGCCTTTCTTGGGAAGCTTTGTATAATTTAAAACACAGTCATACTACAACACCAGTTATCATCTCAGCTCAGCAACTTTCTTCATGATATGCAAGTGTCTTTCAAAAAAGTTGCCTGAATAAACCAGCTGAGACACAAGCTGCCTTTCCCTCCTTTCCCCTAATGATTGGAAGAGAAATCAATCTTCTTAAACTGAATTTTTGGTTCACAGATTTTAATGCAATGTTTTTGGGTTTGGTTTGACTTGGTTTGGTTTTAACAGATCCTAAATAGCTTTATTAAAAGTTCTGATTTTCAAGGTTTGATGGTCAAAACTTTATGATTCACATTATAGAGAAGTGCCTGCAACTGAAGCACCCAGAATGACTAGTTGAAGATTTAGGAACATGTTTTTTGTATGAGAATTAGGCTGTTAGAACTGAGAGGCTGAATAAAACCAGAAATGTAGCAGAGTAATGCAACATTAACATCCATTATGTTGGGAATAGTTTCTAATCACTGCTATTTCTCAGGCTTTTCTTGTGCTTTGATGATGCTTCTACTGAATTTCTTTCCTCCAGTTATTAGACATTACTGCAGTAAAAAGCTCTTCATGATTCACTGAGTGCAGACAAAAATGGAGGGGAGACTTAAAGAAGAGCAACTATTTTGCATTCTCCAACCATTACCCAACAGGATAAAGCATTGCACTGGGGCTGAGTTCTGAGTTTTTGGTACCCAGTTGAGTTATTAATATGTATGATCCCCAAATGTAAGGTGTTTTGCAAATTTTGCTTAATGATCAGTATTGAGAAGTCATATTAGAGATCATTCTATCAGAAATATTTGGAAGGCAGATGCAGGGACTGTGAGAATCATAGAATAGTTAGGGTTGGAAAGGACCTTAAGATCATCTAGTTCCAACCTCCCTACCATGGGCAGGGACACCTTACGCTAAATCATATCACCCAAGGCCTCGTCCAACGAAGACCCTAGGCCCACTGTAGGAGAGGATCCGGTTCAAGACCATCTTAAGAACCTGAATGTACACAAGTCCATTGGACCTGATGAAATCTGTCCATTGGTCCTGAAGGAGCTGGCGAATGAAGTTGCTAAGCCACTGTCCATCATATTTGAGAAATCATGGCAGTCAGGTGAAGTTCCCGATGACTGGAAAAAGGGAAATATAACCCCCATTTTCAAGAAGGGGAAAATGGGTGACCCAGGGAATTACAGACCAGTCAGTCTCACCTCTGTGCCTGGCAAAATCTTGGAGCAGATTCTCCTGGAAGGCATGCTAAGGCACATGAAAAACAACAAGGTGCTTGGTGACAGCCAGCATGGCTTCACTAAGGAGAAATCCTGCCTGACCAATTTGGTGGCCTTCTATGATGGGGCTACAGAACTGATGGACAGGGGTAGAGCAGTTGATGTCATCTACCTGGACTTGTGCAAAGCGTTCGACACTGTCCCACACGACATCCTTGTCTCTAAATTGGAGAGACATCAATTTGATGGATGGACCACTTGGTGGATAAAGAACTGTCTGGATGGCCGCACACAAAGAGTTGTGGTCAATGGCTCAGTGTCCATTTGGAGACCAGTAACGAGTGGTGTCCCTCAGGGATCAGTGTTGGGACCGGTCTTGTTCAACCTCTTTGTCGCTGACATGGACAGTGGGATTGAGTGCGCCCTCAGCAAGTTTGCCGATGACACCAAGCTGTGTGGTTCAGTTGATACGCTGGAGGGAAGGAATGCCATCCAGAGGGACCTTGACATGCTTGTGAGGTGGGCTGATGCCAACCTCATGAAGTTTAACCATGCCAAGTGCAAGGTCCTACACCTGGGTGGGAGCAATCCCAGGCACAGCTACAGGCTGGGCAGAGAAGAGATTCAGAGCAGCCCTGCAGAGAAGGACTTGGGGGTGTTGGTCAGTGAGAAAATGAACATGAGTCAGCTTCAGTGTGCAATCGCAGCCCAGAAAGCCAACTGTATCCTGGGCTGCATCAAAAGGAGTGTGACCAGCAAGTCGAAGGAGGTGATCCTGCCCCTCTGCTCTCGTGAGACCTCACTTGGAGTATTGTGTGCAGTTCTGGTGTCCTCAACATAAAAAGGACATGGAACTGTTGGAACAAGTCCAGAGAAGGGCCACGAGGACGATCAGGGGACTGGAGCACCTCCCGTATGAAGACAGGCTGGGAAAGTTGGGGCTGTTCAGCCTGGAGAAGAGAAGGCTGCATGGAGACCTCATAGCAGCCTTCCACTATCTGAAGGGGGCCTTATAAGGATGCTGGGGATGGACTCTTCATTAGGGACTATAGTGACAGGACAAGGGGTAATGGGTTCAAACTTAAACAGAGGAAGTTCAAGTGAGATATAAGGAAGAAATTCTTTACTGTAAGGGTGGTGAGGCAGTGGAATGGGTTGCCCAGGGAGGTTGTGAATGCTCCATCCCTGGCGGTGTTCAAGGCCAGGTTGGACAGAGCCTTGGGTGACATGGTTTAGTGTGAGGTTTTGCTGCCCATGGCAGGGGGGTTGGAACTAGATAATCTTAAGGTCCTTTCAAACCCTAACTATTCTATGATTCTATGATTAACCCACAGGGAACTGGGTCTTTCAGGCCTTTAATGATCACGTGTGCTCATGCATGCTGGAGAGGGACTCTTCATGAGGGAATTTAGCATTAGGGCAAGGGGTAATGGGTTTAAACTTAAACAGAGGAAGTTCAGGTTAGATATAAGGAAGTTCTTTACTGTGAGGGTAGTGAGGCACTGGAACAGGTTGCCCAAAGAAGTGGTAAATGCTCCATCCCTGGCAGTGGTCAGGGCCAGGTTTGGACAGAGCCTTGGGTGACATGGTCTAGTGTGAGGTGTCCCTGCCCATGGCTGGGGGTTGGAACTAGATGATCTTAAAACCCAAACCATTCTATGATTCTAGGATGCTATGATTTTGAAGCGCTGGTTCTGGCATTTCAGCTATATACTTATAGTGAGGTCACTTAATGCCATTTTCTGAAACTGCATATATAGGAATGAAAGATACTGATGGTCTTCTTTGCAGGGTACTTAGCTAACTAAACTCTGAGAAATTATTTGCAATTTGCTTTTAATTTTGAAAGCTGCTGCTTTTACCTACCCCACCAATCTGTTACCATACCTTAGTTTGTGTGTCTGAAAATGATCTAATTTTTCCAATTAAGACAGCTCATCTAATGAAAAATATTTACATACAGAGCTTGCACAACCTCTCTTTACATCGTAACAGTTACAGCAAATGCCAACAGAAATAATGGCATGTTTTCCTGACTTGATAGCATCTCTCCCCAAAATTCATGAAAATACACCAGAAACATAAAACACAGGAGTACCATCATTAAAAACCAAGGGTGTGTTGTGTGGAGAAACACAGGAGAGGGGCAGCTGTAATGAAGCCTACAGATATCATTTGCAACTCATTTTCCAGTGTCATAATGAATTGTTTCTCCATTGAACAGAGGCCAGCTTTGGTGGAAGGGCATTAAATACAGTAGTAGGCAATGTGTATGACAAACAGGGTAAAGCACAAACCATTTGGTCCTCTGTAAGAGTGAAGGGATTATGTTTCAGTAAAAGAATTGGGAATCATAATGCAGGGCTTTAGGAGACTGCGGAAAAAATTTTGAAGAAGGAAAATTCCACCTTTATGGAGTTGCAGACACTCCATATAGCAATGATGGTACGTTTTCCTGCCTGTCATTCGGTTTAGGTTTTACAAATACACAAGTATTTCTTTTCAGTTGACTCGTACAAATGGTTCCTGGAATTCAGCAGCTGAGCTGGATTATTTAAGATTTATACCATTTCTCTAGGAATAACTGTTTCCAGTCACATGTAGCTAGCAACTTATATGATGATGTATGAGCCAAGATGAAACTCAGCAGTTTCCTTTGATAGTGCTGGCTGGACTTCAAATATCAGTACTCCGGTTAGCAATTTATATGATGAAATGTAATAATGACTGTGGCATGAAAATGATCATTTAACAGAGTTTTTTATTTTTCCCAGATAAAAATATGTTTGAAAAATAGTGTTGTAAAAGTTTCTCTATGATATACTAGTGACTGGGCAGGACTGAGTACCAAAAAAAAGTCTGTAACTCGTATTCCTCATATCTGCAATGTGCAGATGTTCTTGGAAGCATGGGTGTCCCTCTTCAGCTGAAGACAATAATTATAGCATGCTACTGATTCAAGATTTACTATTTTAAGATGAAAAGAGTAGGAGTATCTACATATTGGACTTGCATAGCAAGAGAAGTAATGTAAAAGCAGTATAATTACTGTAACAGTTTATGTGTAGATCAGCACTTAAACTGTGTTCAGTGTCAAACTGAACCTGAATTTCAGGTGGGTTGTCCTCCTGCAGCACTTGGGTTCCTGTAGTTCCTGTAGCCATGCAGCCCTGGCTGTGAAATAATGATTACCTTCTCAGGCCTTCCATCCTTCTCTGAACTATTTTTTCTCTTAAGCATCTGATGCTTTTGTCTTGACTGAATGGGACAAAGAAGCCAGGTTTCCTCTTTGTCTTTCCTTTTTTAGGAAGCAGTCACCGGTCTTCAATTACGCAGTAGTCCAGCTGTTTAGAAAGTTTTCTGCATTGGAGGGTTAAGGCAGAAACCTGCTAGACTGCAGTATCTAGAATTCTACCAGAAGTTTCATTTACAACAGATGTTTGCCATGTTTTGCCAGAGGCTTGATCAGTTTACAGCTTTTCCTAAGTGTCAGTTGTTAGTACAAAAAGCAGGTACAAAAAAGCTGACATTTCTTCTGTCCTTTTTTAACAAATTGGGGTAAAGAACATTATTTGTCATAAAGAACATAGTGTGACTTTCTCATTTCTCCTTTATTGAATCTCAGAAGTAAAGTACTGTGTTGTAACTGAAGTGGCCTCCAGGTAAAGTTTCTTCTGAGAAAATAATGATGCTCTAAATACAAATCTGGAATAATACTAGAGGGTTTTCAACTGTGGCTTGGGCAATTTCTCATCAAGCCTAGATGATAGTTTATTCCTTTGCAATATGTTAAACAGTTTACATGAAACAAAAGGAAAGTAACAGGGAAAGCAGTATATATTATGCAAGAAGATGCTTTCTTAATCTCTGAAGTTGTTGTGGTCAGATGTAAAGATTTTTTTTCCTCTGTCCTATTTTACGTTTCTATTATTGTCAGCAAATTTGATGTCTTCTGCAAATTAAATAAATTATGTCCTTTTGACATAACTGGCCTCTGTATTGTAAGAAAGTATTCTCTGCCAAATGCTACTCATTCAGTTTTAAGCTTGTCTGCAAGCTGTACAGAGGCAAGCATTTACCTAGCTGATATGTAGCTTTTACATGGCTTTATTTCTTTTCATCTTACCCCATGTAAAAAGAAATCTCCAGCTGGGACTAGCACAAATGCTAATATCTGATACTATGGAGCATGTCCACTGGAAATTCCAGGAAAATCAGCTCTCAGGCTAAAGAATCTGTATCCACATTAAGGATAAATGACAGCAATATTTGGACATCTTCCAAGGCCCCTGTTAACAGCTTCCTGGTACTGTTAAAAGAATTAGAATCACAGGGGATAAAATTCTTAAGATTGATAAGAAAAGCTTATGCAAAGATAATGTAGACCTTAGAAAAGTGGGAAGTCATCTTAAACACCCACAGCCATTGGGAACTTAGTTGTCTTTTAGCTAGCTGTGTGCCTTCTTTAAACGCCTCCATCAAGTGACTCATCCCATACTGAGATAGATAGTCTAAGACTAGCCAGAACAAGCCACCCTCTAGGGCTGCCTCTGTCTATCTCTATACTACAGAGAGGGCACAGAGGACCAGCAGAAACAAGGTGTAAAACTCTTGCTAAGGTTAGCTGAGTTGAATCCACCCTCAGGACATAGCTATGGGAGAAATACACATGGGAAAGAAATATCATTATGCTGGGGGCTGGCTTTTCTATTCGTTAGTACTAGTGGATTCAAGAAACAGGGCTTAGAATTATTATTTGGACTACTTCACATACCACTTCAGTGGCCTCTATTACTGTAATGTTGTACATTCAAACTATACAGGTGACTGTGCTCTGTGTATCAAAAGAGAGTAATTTGTAGGGAACAGTGGATTAGAATGCTACATTAAAAATTAAATCTCTTCTTAAATACATAAAACCCTCAAAATATTCATGATGGGACAGTGACAGCAAAAAATAAGTTGTAAGCGACTTAACTGCTGTAGTAAAAAAGGAAATAATACATGAAAATGACTGCATCTGTTCCTAAAATAATCATAAAGAATCTTCATATCTGCAAGAAAAGGTAGTAAAAATCAGTAGTGCTGGAGCCAGTGAAATACTTTCCGAACAAGTCCTGTAAATAACAGAATTAATGCAAATACAGAGTCATTGCATTGTGTCATTTAAAAAAGCACCTTGCTTTAATGCATCTCTTTTCATGTTTATGTGATGACTTATTTCAGTTGTTTGTCTATAGGAGCGTGGTGTTACTGAGTCTGAAATCAAGAGCTACTGCTGGAGCTAAAGAATGAGGTCAGTTAACTTGCAGGGGTTAAGACAGGCTAGATACTAGGGAGGGACCAAATGACTTGTGTTATAACTGACAATGCAGTTCTGACATGGTGCATGTTATTACTAAACAAATGTGCAACAAACACATCATTAGTTATAGAAGCCCTCAAGCTGCCACAGGTACTCCTGTTTTTTAACTGTATCTTTAGATCTCCCATTCATGGCCAAAATCAGTCTCTCTTTAGTAGGAGACAGGGAAGGCAATTTCATATGTGAGTTTCCAGAGGTCAGCAAAGGCACTGGGGTGCAGCTTTCCTGCTGTGGAAAAGGACAGTTCACCATGTGCTTTTCAAGAGGGCACCCCAGCCAAACATTTGAAATTTGAATTTACCGAGGGTCTGGCTTTCATTAATGGTGACACTGTCTTGTCATACAAGGGGACAAACCAGGTTTGAATAAGAATGGATCCTTGTATTCTGTCCATACCACAGAACTCCTTTGTTTGACCAAGGAGAAATACAATGAGACTGTGAGAAAATGAGAAATTATATTTCAAGTGGCATTTTATTTGTGGTTTCCAGGAGAGGGATAGAAAGAAATCGGATGTTTTGACTATTCCTTTTGGTTTGCTAGTAAGTTCGCAGCTAGAAATTCTAAAGTTTAGGGCATGCATTTTTCTGTAGTTATTTACCTGGGGGCAAATAGATATGTTCAAAATTAATATTGTTTATGTATTCATATTAATATAATTTAATAGCAAACGTATTTACCTCAAAATCAAAGGCTTGTTCTCATAGGTCTGGAGATGGGGTTCAAAAGACTTTGCACTGACTATTCCTGACTTCTTGTTTTAGGATAGGCAAAGGAAAGCAAGAAAGAACGAAAAAATATTCCTAATGGAAAGTGTTTGTAGTATTTCAAGATTCTGTTGGAGTCTTGACAATTGTAATTTCTAGCCATACACCTAGAATTATATTGCTTTGCAGCCATATAGCTCTGACAGTACATGCTGAGTAGCTTATATACTTAGAGAGACAAAGTAGTTTTAGATTATACTCTTTCATGGATTGTGCCTTATATGGGAACAGGGTGTCTAAATGTCCTCCTGTGTATTCTGAAGTCTCTCGTAAGGTCCGGGAGCTGGGGAAATAACCAACAAGAGGAAAATGTTAATGCTAACAGAAATCAGATAACAACCACTCTCCCCCTTCTGTTATATAATGTATTATCATTATTAGGTGATGAGTGAAAAGAAAAGGTGTTAGTGCCAAAGAAAGAATGAATTAGTATTGTATGAGGCAGGAGATTGACACTATAAATTCAGGATGCAACTTTACACTGACTGATTTATTTACCAGAAGACAGATACTACTCAACTGATTTAAATTAATTTAATTCTTCTTCTTCCACAGTCATTACCAAGAAAACCTTTTTAACAGCCTGTCCTCACCTGAGGAACTTTGTGCTCCACTTCATACAGAGTGCTTGGCTTTAAGTCTCCTTGCAGAAGAATAATGGCTATTAGGTAACAAGGTCTAACAGAAAAACACCACCCAGACATGGGAAACCAGGTACATTTAAAACTTCTGTACTATAACTCTTCTTTTACAACCACCTGCAATATCTTTTATATTAAAGTCCCACATATATATGTATTAAAGTACCATTTATATTAAAGTTGATTTACATAGGCATATGATGTTTGTACTGCTTTGTCCCACAGCTGATGGAAGTGGTACTTTCTCATTTTTGAGAATTAACTTTGATGACTAAATTTTACAGACATTCAATAACCTCGCAATGAGTAAGATTTCCCCCAAACACCACAATACAGTACTTAAAAAAATCAGTCCTTGAAATAACTCATCATCACGCAGCCACTTGCTCACGCCATCCCTCTCTGCTCCCTGGGCAAGATGGGGAGGAGAATCAAAAGAATGTAAACCCCATGGGCTGAGATAAGAACAGTTCAGTAACTAAGGTATAATATAAAACTACTACTACTAATAATAATAATAATGATAATGATAAGGGAAATAACGAGGGGATAGAATATAAAACTGAAAGGGGAAAGGGAAAAAAACCCAAGCAAAACAATAAACACAAGCGCTATACAGTACAATTGCTCACCACCCACTCACTGATACCCAGCCTGACCCAAGCAGTGATCATTCTGTTCTGGGTGACTCCCCCCAGTTTATATACTGTGCATGACATGCTGTGGTACGGAATACCCCTTTGGCCAGTTTGGGTCAGGTGTGCTGTCTCTGCTCTGTCCTGGCTTCTTTTGCCCCTCCTCACTGGCAAAGCGTGAGAGACTGAAAAGTCCTTGATCTGGGTAAGCACTACTGAGCAACAACTAAAAACATTGGTGTGTTATCAGTGTTGTTCTCAAACTAAAGCCAAAACACAGCACTGCACCAGCTCCTAGGAAGAAAATTAGCTCTATCCCAGACAAAACCAAGACATATCTGTGCAACAAAAATAGTAAGGGACTTAAAAGTGCAGGTGTTAAATACTACATTAATGAGTGAAATGTCTGTGGTCTACCAAAGACCTATCAAACACAGGTAGAATAGCATGCAGTAAATAGCCAAAGATATATAATCTGTGCTGAACAGAGGTACTGATGACTGAAGTGTATGTATTCACTGTATAAAGTAATCCAAAAGTCAAAAGTGCATAATAGGAAGTGATAGCTAGGGGAATATGTACAATGTGTAAGTTACTAGTTAAAAAGGTAAGGGGTACTGGAATTTGTACCTTTTGAGTACAAGAGACTGAAGAGCTGGATCTGGTTGTATGGGGCTTAGTCACAAACCCCAAGTGCACCGTACTGCTCTGAATAAAATGTGAGAAATACAGAACTGAGTAAACCCATACACCTGGACACTGCAAAGAATCTGGAACTTGGAAGTGGTGGGATGAGGAGCTGCCAAACTGACTGAAGAGCCTCCACATTGCTAACAGCAGACTAGTCCCTGGAGAGCAGTAGCATCCAGGCACACAGCACCTTGTGGCCAGTGGCAGAGTCAGGCTCTGAACAGAGCAATGAACGTGAAACACCACCCTGTTAACTTTGAAAAAACACTGCTGCACATGGATGAGTTCTCCATTTTTTCAACTACCTTATACTTTCCAAGTATAGTGCAAATTCCTCTTACATAGAAGGTAACTGGAAAGCACCTACCATTTAAGTGAGTACTAGAAAAACATAGTAAAGGAGAGAACAGTTCAGTGGCACAGAGGACAGACGAGCAGAGAAATGAAAGGAGACATAGCAAGGCACTGAGTAAAGAACACAGAGACATTCATCTAACAACAGTAACAAGAGGTGACAGTCCTTCACTGTCTAGGAGCAGAAATAAATCTACTTACAGCATTAATCAGTAATGCTTGAAATCAATAATACATAACAGACTAATGGATCTGAAAAGTCATTAGTGGTGTGGGAAGCTTACTTCCTAAAAGTAATCTGCATGAACATTAACATTAGAGCTAGTCAGAGAATGTATAATGTTGCCTGTGGAAAAACTGATATCTTCAAGTGGTATGAAACGCATAAATTCTGTTTTTTTTTCATGAAAAAAAAAAAAAAGTCAAAATAAGTCTCTTGGTAGCTCCCAGTCAATATTTTTGCATGAAGCTTCTAAACTAAGAATACGTTTATTTCAAAAATATTGTGAAATAATACAGATATTCAGAGTTTTTTTAAGGATTGCACTATTAAAATTATTGGGAAAATATCTAGTTGATATTAGCCTTTTGCTAATGGACAACTATTTAGAATTTTTGTAGTAAAGCTAACGAACACAAGAAGTTAATGTGGGAAATAATGAAACACAGTGACTATGCCACGTTGCTACCTTTCTGTTTAGCTTGATAAAAGCCAAAAAACTTTATATATTGCATCTAGACTATTAGAAGTCTGTTCCATTACAGGAATGCATTGTTGCATGTTTTTTCTTACTCTTCACACAGAAAGAAAAAAGCTGTAAGGGTTGTGATAAGACTAGTAAGTCAAATCAAATGTATTTTTTTAAGGACTATCTACTGAAACCAAGTATGTTGATCTTGATAATGGTTTTGGAGTAACACTTGTGTGAGAGGATTACAAATTTGTAAAGCAAGTCTGTCATAGAAATCATCTCTCCAAAGGAGGGACTCCTCTGGAAGAACATCAGTACTTAGACAAGAATGGCCTTTGAATGTCCAAGGCAGATGAAAAAGGGCTCTTCTGGGCTTTGCTCATCAAAAAACAGGTATCCCTATTAACAAGTAGCACAGAAACAGGATGGGAGGAGGTATGTTTCTCATTCCCTCTACCCAGGAATGGGAAAAAACTTCTAAGATAGTTTTCTATGAGGAAGGAAAAAAAAAAAAAGAGTTCTGAAATTCCATGTGAAATATTTTTAAAAGCAACCAACAGACATTTGAGACCTCCAAAAGTTAACATAAATGCTGATCATACTACTTTTCTCTTCACTCTAAAGGAGATTTAATAACTTAAGGCCCCATTTCTAGTTTGCTTTCTTTTGTTTTATCCCTTTGGTCCCTTTCTTTTCTTTCCATTTGTGCCTGTAAGTTGCTGTTTCATTGAAAGGCAGGTTAAAAACTGAGTGTGAGCTCTAACTGGAAATAACAAATGAGGTCAGTTTCACTTTGAAAGCAAATTATAGTAAAACTGGTTTCAAAAACTGGGCAAGTTTCCAGAAGTGTTTATAGATCATAAGGTATAAAATAAGATTGCAGAAGGTCTGTAAGAATCAGTGTGATAATTTAGTATTAACTGGTATCATTTAACCTCTATCAAATCTGATATGGACATGAAGCTTATGGTAACTAAAACTAAAACATATGCTAAGTCATATTGATTTTAATGATGTTTATGTGTGTGGTAGATTAAGGCATTGTTATCTTTAACAGCCCCTTTGTTGGTTATGAAAGTAAATATTGATATGCCCACTTCATTGATTAGCACCGAATCTTCCTAAACAAGTGAATTATTTACAGCACTCAAACCCTAGAGGTGTGGCTGTAGTCCACTGCCCAAAGCATACTCTAGTATAAACAAAACGTCTCAGGTGAGTTCTCAGTCATAAGAGCTCCAGCCACCCCTGCACACACATGCATTAAATCACATAATGGTAGGCACTGGAGTGGGGTTGTGTTCTTTCAGGAGTTAGCATGTGAAAAGAAGAATCACTTTACATAGTATTGTACATACCAATCTACCAGTTTAGAAGATGTCATCCTAAGGGTTGGAGGCCTGTTGAATAGAAATTGTGATTATAAGTGGAAGAAATTAACAGTAGAATGACCTTAAAAAAATACACTCAGAATTATTTAAGTAGGGTCCTGTGAAAGCTTGAGAGTTCAAGCAACAGTTCATTTACCCAAGTTATGCCATTCTTGTTGCACTATAAATACTGCCTTAGTGATGAAGTAATTCCTTTTCTCACCTTTTTCACCTTACTCAGTTCTTTTTCACCCAGACCCAATTCATCTTGATTTTCATCCCATCCTTCATTTCTTCCTTCCTTCAGTTTTCCCAAGTGGTATTTCTCATTCATTCTTTTTCTTACTTCTCCTTCCTTCATTTCAGTCTTTCAGTCCATGTGGAAGAATAAATACTTAGATTTGTGAGAAACTGGAAAAGCAAAAAGCAGGCTATTTTTCTTAACAGGGAAAGTGATGGACCATACCTGCAGCAAACTAATCTCTGGGAGCCTAACAGTCAGTGCTTGGAATAATTCAGAGTTTCATATCTGCCAGTCCCACTCTAATTTTGTGTTCAAGAGTCCTTTGCACACCCAGCAAGCTAACAAGTACACAAACTTTGTAACAAGATCCTTAGAAAGCTTTCACTGCTATGTTTGGCACAGACTTAGGGACTTTTCGTTAGGTAATGAAGGAAACCCCCATTGCAGAGAATGACATTACTTAATGACACGATGGAAACAAGGAAACATAGTTTCCCCCCCCAGAGTAAAGGCATATTTCAGCGTGTTGCTGCATATAATACACTCACTGAATTACAATCATTTGGGAAAGCCTATGCTTACTCTGAAAGATAACTAACAGTTTAAAAAAGGCCCACACCCAGTGCTAGAAGAATGTAACTATGTAGATGCTATTTCATAGATACATCTGTTTTGCTAAATAGATGTTGGCCTGATTATTTGTAAATTAGATCTAAAATACCATCATTCTGATTTTGGAAGTTAGATAAGGAGAATGGAGGTACTTTGTTTTAACAAATGGCATTAAGTTAAGGGGTGCTTTGGTGGTGCTTAGTGAACTACTACAGAATCTGTTTTATAGTGTAATACAGTCTGTTGAACACTAAACAATGAAACTGGGTTTCTGCATGTTGTTCTTTCATTTGATAACATTGTTCAAATAAATGCAATCACAGCAAGATAAGCTATCTTCTGAGATAGGACTCAGGGTCTTACCTGTTTCACAAGAAACTATTTTCAAGTAACCAATAAGGAAGGTGTGGGGATAGCTTGTTCTGCATGAAATTAGAGGGCAAATTTTATTCCTTTGAATACAATTTCATTTGAATAGCTATTAATTTTTAATTTGAAAACATTGATAAGGCACAATAACTTCAATGACAACCTATTTTATCACATGACAAAACCACAATGCCTTGTCTCAATCTGTTCTACATCAGAACATCCAGTGTACATTTGTTACATTATACATTATAGGAAATACCTTTTTTTTTTAAGTGAAATGATAACACAAGGTAAGAAAGACTTTCTGATATAGTACAGTAAAAACTGTTTTAGCAGAGCCCAAGTCTTTAGGAAGACTTCTTGCCCACTTGTTCTTTTGTTCTGCATCTCATCCTCTGTAGTCACCACTCTCCTTTTATTTGTTATAAGCTGTGATGAAAGGTATACAAAAACCTTCTGAATTTATAGAAAAATAATAGTTGGACATGTTCTTTCCCTTAATGGAACCTGTGGAATTCCATGTTTCTCAAACTTCTCTCCTTTGGTTCTACTTCTGAAGTAATGTTTGATATAATCTCAGTTGCATACTTCTTCTTACTATCTATTCTTACTATATTCTCTTACTGTCACTTGGTATGAGCAATACTCAGTGCTTGAAAAGCAAGTTGCACCATGACTTACCTACCATTCATTAAAATTATTACATTATCTGTTAGATTCTGATTAATCACTAAACAGATCTCTTAAGAAATTTAATTTCAAGAGAAGCACATGTTGTTTCTGTTACCTTTTCAAGCCACCTGTTCTACTGCAGCTGGAAATGGTTCAGCTTTTATGAAACAATAGCATATGTTTTTCCTAGCCAGCTTATCAGTTTGATTATAGCAAGAGTTAAAAATAGCAGCAAAATAATTTATTAATTGTTGGAGAGAAGACTGAATATTCTGAAAGTACTGATCAGGAGAGCTGGGACATAAAAAATATCTGAAACATGAACCCCATGAACAGCATCTCAAAATCATTCATCCTTTAGAGAAGTTCCTCAAGTGGGAGTTGTAGTGAGATTCGTGACATCTTTATGGACAGTCTGGTTCAGCAGAGAAGGGCTGAGAACCATTGTTGTAATCCAAAGTAAGCATCAACAACAGTTTCTATTCCTTCTCATAATATATTATTTTCTTATTTAAATTGTAATTAGCAAGAGAGTGCCAGTTTGTTTGGAAAGGAACTTCAGGCACTGTCACAACACTAGAGCTGTAAAAAGCTCTGCTGTAGGAGTACTGGTCTCTAGCTTAGTGATTGTCTTATCTGGCTATTGATTCCGGCCATGACTTACAGGCTGCCTTTCTGGCTTCATAGGTTTGTCTTGTCTCTGTGGGGTCTGATGAGTGCTTAATCAGCTGTGTCTGACTCTGGCTGTTCTTACTGGACCAGACCTCATCTGTAGATCATTTTTCTCTTTTGACCTTGGACCACCACCATTGACACAACTTGCTGGCTAACCTGGATACTTGATCAAATGTGCTGCTCTCTCTGAGTCTGCCTTATTCAGGTATTGAGGGCACTACCAGCCTTGTTACTGTGCCTAGCTCCTTGTCTATTAGGGAAGAGCTTGTCCTTGCTGCACCCTGACAAAATGAAGCTTAGCAGCTATAGAACTGATCTGTATGGTTTTTAGGCATCTTCAGAGACTATATTTCTATTCCATATAAACTTTCTCCTTAATGCTACTGTTAGCAATGCTTTACAGCTCACAGAAATGCCTCTGCTTGTTCTCCTCAACTGCCCTTCAGGCTCTTCTTACAGTTTGTCATTTATGTAATGCATTTTCATACTGCTTCCTAGAGGCATGGTTCTCCCTTCCTGTGAAATGAGCCTGTTCAGAGAACTGAAAACAAAGTGCAGCAGAAGTGAGTACTTTACATCAGAAAGCTGATGGAGGCTGAGCATGAGGAATGATGATACAGCTCTATTCTGGAGTCCTTAGATATGCCTATTAAATTACTTGCAGAGTTTTTCCTAGCTGTGCGGGAGTCATAGGGTTGCTTTTACTGCTTCTGAAAGCAATTACAGGGCAATTGTTTTAGTGGATTGTTTTAGTGGAGATTACTTATTTGGTGCTTGAGGTAGTTCCTGTTGTCAAATCCCAGGAGTAAAATAATGACAGGACAATCCATATGGCATTGGATTACTGTGTGAGCATTTTGACTTACTTTGTCTTACCTTAAAAATGTGAGAGGGCAATGGTCTGATACAGAGCACCACAGGCCAACTGCAACTCAAATGTAAGCACTCCTGTTATATCAGTCGGGTCCTACTACCCTTTATGAGGGAGGCCCGGCAGGCCAGATGCTGTTGTCATAAAGCAGGCTACTGATGAAAGGGAAGTAATAACATTCCCTTCTCCCCAGTGCAGCATTTCTCACCACAGAATGAACTCTTTTTAGTGAGAAGCTGTAACAGACTGCAAGGGTCAGCATGTTTGCATTCTAGGAGTGTAAAAAAAGGTGGTTTCATTCCACACAAAACACCCTGAAGAAAGACAAAAAAGTCACAAAGGCAAACGTAGTATCTTCATCTTGTAGTTCAGAAATGGGACATAACGTAGACAGTTGTGTAAAGCCATTTGGGAAGTCCGTAGCAGAAATAGAGGTTGTCTGAGTCCCAGCGTTGTCTAGACAACCTCTCTGTCCTTGCTTGCACAGAAAGCTATGTTCTTCTAAGAAGCGAAAAAGAAATTCTTTCTGCCTGCCTCATGGCTACTACCAGAGAGGATGTTGGCTGTTCAGTAGCAGAGTCTGTGTCTGAGGGTGTGAATGTTCAGAGGAATGAAAAAGCTGCAAGCAGAACTGTAACTGCTGGTTATAACTGCCTGGCAGCCGGGGAGTGGACTGATGTGGCAGCAGGGACAGCCTAGTCAGATGGGGATTATGGCAGCAGAACCTACTTCAGCAGCATAAGTATGCAAAACAGACCAGATGCTGTTTACAGCATGTGGAAATTATTTATTAATATTCTTAGATACTAATGATAATAACCTTAGGTGTTGTTACAGGAAATACTTGAAGTATAAGAAGTATTTATTATTTAGTCAACCCTGTCTGACTCCACCAGATACCCTAGAAACGGCAAGAAAGGAAAATTATATCTATTCTTGCCTTCTGGAGATACAGGAATCTGTTTTCAGCATAGGACTTGCATATCAAGTAAGTTTCTTTTGCATCAGTGTCGAGGAAGATCCTGCATTAGGCAGGAAAATTACTTATTTCCCCTCACATCTACATTTCTCACAGCCTTAACATTTTTCCACCTTCCTCTTCTTAGAGACTGTCTGCATCTGGTTGTTAAATCACTTTTGCCCCACAGGGAGCTGCTTTTTTCACAATGTTCTGTATACTACTTACACGATAAGTAATTTGTCATAGAACTATGATCACAGGAATTAGTGTTCAGCCTAAATCACCTGTCTTTCTAGTATATTGGACTAGTGTATCTCAAAGGATACTGCTGTGTGCTTAGCCTTCATGCTGTCCTGTAGCGTCGTTAGAGACTTTCTTCACCCCTTGCAACCTTTTAAAGGTCACAGCCTCCTGGGCAGCAGTGGCCTTTGGTGCTTCCCTTAGGGAGGCAGTGCCACAGCCTGTAAACGTTCTGCTCACTTGTTCTCAGAAAGCTTTAAAATCTTCTGCTTTGTAGGAAACACTTTTCTGATCCCCTTTCCTACCATAATGCTAATGGTCCTTGGCAGAGCAGAGCCCTGGCTTCTCATGTTTTCAGGCTCCAATGCCCTGTGTAAGGGATCCAGAAGTAAAGAGGGGCTGTGCAAACCCTAAATGGTGCATGGACATGATGCAGCCTTGCAAAGCTTTATATGGAAATTCTATTTGAGGCAGGAGGCACTGTAGTGAGGCAACTTTGAGGCCTTTCAGTAGCATGCTCCATTGCACCAAATTAATGTATGTAGCTCTGTCATAACAGTATTGTAAGGAACAGTCCTGCATCTGACAGAGGAAAGTGGTTATACAAAAGAGAAGTGCAACTTTTTTATCTTGTAGAGCTTCAGGTTACAGGTTGCCATGTTTGTTTCCAAGGAAGAGTGACAAGAGTATAAAAGAAATACAACAAACCTACCTGTTAAGGAATTACAAGTTGGGTGTTAACTTTGGCTAGCAGCTTTTATTTAAAGTATGTAGGAAACCCCAAGCTAAGAGCATGGGGTTTTGTCTTCGTAGCTATTTTAATCTGAATTAAGAACATTTCTTGTTTTGAGTGTCTAGATTCATGTGTATCTTATCTGCTCCTTAATTACTGATGTATTGTGAGCTATCAAGTAAATACTAAATATGCACAGGCTTTTATGTAAGGACAGACAATGGAAGTGGTAATATTCTGGTATGTCAAAGCCTATTTACAGAGTAACTTGTGGGTACACTTGTCTAACAGAGCCATTCAAACCTACTGAATAGAAATAATTCCCACTGATACTGAGAGCTGGTTTAGGGTCAGGATCTACGTGGACATTTTCCAAGCCACAAATTATATAACTGAAGAGGCTGAGAGCAAGCAGTGAATTTAGATACTCAGAGTTATCACAGTACAATACACTGTTTTTATAAGGAGATAACTGTAAATGCAATCCAGTAAAAGAGAATTGACCGTGCTCCCTTTTGAAACATAATTACTTTAGTTAACTCCTTTCCTGAAAGAAAAATCAAATGTTTATGGGAGTCTTTTGGAGGTGAAAAAGTGAAGTTTTTTATTAACATAGAAACATATTGTTATTAAATGTATATGTTTTAAAATTATCAAGTAGTTTTACTAACTTGCAGTCCGCCAATGATGAACGCCTTCCCTGAGGGCTGTTAGTGGGAAGGTGTAAGTTTGATTTGAATCACTGGCTTGTATGAAGCCAAGCAATGTGGTTGTGGTGTGTCGCAGTGTGCACTAGGATAGTTTTTTGCTGTTGGTGATGTGCCTATAAGGAAAGAGCAAAACTCTTAATCTAGTTTAGTTATTTACTTGGTTGTGCATGCTTCCCTTTAAAAAAACTGAACTCCAGCATCTTAGAAAAAAACTAATCTGTTTCTACAGAAATAGCCAAAGAGCAGAGTTGTATCCAGCTGGGTGATGGAGAAATAGGAGACTTGCCATCCTCTAGGTCCATCCTTTCTCCTCCTAAGCATGTCAGAGAAGCCAAGGTAGAAAATACAGGAGAAGCAGGAAAGGAGGAGAAGGAAAACGATAAGAAGAGATGGATGTGAATGTGAAATGACAGGAATGGTGAAGAGATGAAACTGGCTAAATAGGAATGATGATGGGAAAGCCTGCACACTGTTTGCCTAAAAGTAATGGAGAAGTGTGTGGTTGGCTATTTTTCACTCCCTGTCTTTATGATGATTACAGCTATGACTGTGCAGAAGGACTGACATTTTGCAAGATGCTGTATGACCTGTCTTCTATAACTGCTGCTTGGCAAAGATACATATGCGTGGCTGATCTGGGAGCCTCTACACTATGTCTGTAGTTCCTGTATTTGATAACTGTGCTCTTGAACCTGTGTAATTTCAGATGCACTTTGTCATGCAGTCTGAGGAATGTCTCTGCTAGCTGTACTCTGAAGCCTCAGGTGATACCACCTAATGTCTCTGGGTGTCTACCCTAGTCCAGCACAAATCCCAAGAGTCACTACCTGCTAAGTTCAAATGACATCTTTTGTAGCAAATTCCTGGCTATTAGACAGCTGGATCTGACATACGGAAAAGTAGATCCTTTTCTTTTAAAGCATCTGCAGAATTTCCTCAATTAGGCAAAATCAGGAGTACGTCTTACACAGTTCTTTTCAGGACTACACCACTTTATTGATCAAATCTTCAGAGTTTTGAAAAGACAAACTGTTGCATTTTAAAAGGTGAGCACAGCTGGCCAATCATCATGTGTTGCTCTGGACTTGCTGCTTTTACTGATTTCTCTCTCTCTGGTAGTCTACTTGCTCTGTGTGAGAGTTGCAAGTTAACCGAATGGCATATTTTATTGGATTGAATTGAACTGTATTGTATTGTGTTGTGTGGTGTGTTGGCAAACTGTATAGTGGAATGGGACCAATGGTGCCAATACAGAAGTTCTCAGTGAAGTTCTATTTGCATTCCTTGTGAATTGCTACTGCTGCCTCTGCAGGATTTAACTTCCTTTCTATTTTTATATCATTTTCCAAGTCTGTGGTTGATATTCTCTGACAGGGACAGCTGAGAATCTTGGGATTTCCTATTACAGATAATTAAGGAAAATACTAATTCATGTATGACAGATGCCTTGTGGCAAATTGCACTGCATGAATATCATTGCCTTCACTGCTAATTCTGTTTCCTACTGATTACTGAATCTGTCTTCGCATATAAGGTGCTAGAGGCATGCAGCAGGTTTTTGAGCAAGTAGGTGTGTAAAGAAAGCTGCAGAGAAGCTCCTATTTTTTTCCTAAAGTGTTGCTTTATGGGCCAGTTGTCCTCAATTTTTCTGTACCTAGAATATGTGACAGCTTGCATTTTATGCTTTCTTAGTGGAGCTTGGAGACAAACCTGGGAGGGGAACTTGAATTCATCAGGGACTTTTTAAGTTCACCATAGTTATTACCAAATTGGTGTATGGTTCCCTATTAGATTACAGTCAAGCTGCTTGTTTTGTTCAAAAGAGAAATTGCTATCAGGGAGCATCAAGAGTGAGCTGCCTTACAAGGTAGGCAAGCCAGGAGCTGAAGGTGACAGCAAGGTAGGCAGATGAAGTGACCTCACCAATCCAAGTCTTGTGTAATAAGAGCAGTGAAGGGCTAGTGGCAGTAACCAAGCATGACCACAGTCATCACTAGACAAGTCTACAGCAATTAGGCACATCCAAGGTCCAACAAGAAAGCTGACTCAGGGTCCAGATCAGCAAGGCACATCACACATACCAAAACTCACTGAAAACGTAGTTTAGGATTAGAGGCTACACTTCAGACCTTCTCAGCTAGACCAGTGTGAGGTCTGCACTTAAATGCAGCTTAAAGTGAAGCCTGATGAGGCTTCTCACAGCTCTTGCCCACAAGCTTGACCCAGTGTTGCAGCTGCA
This sequence comes from Pezoporus occidentalis, assembly GCF_034315485.1. Classification (NCBI taxonomy): domain Eukaryota; kingdom Metazoa; phylum Chordata; class Aves; order Psittaciformes; family Psittacidae; genus Pezoporus; species Pezoporus occidentalis. The sequence continues at coordinate 13,361 of NW_026913900.1, read as the reverse complement.
CATTGCTGAGCTGGCCTTGAGCACTGGGCACTTAAGAGGCAGGGGTGGGAAGTTGCAGAGCCTGTTGCTGCACTCATGCAGCAGTTGTAAACTACTACATGCCTAGTTCTTGAGCTGTTTCTTAGGCAGGAGGCAGGATATTGGGTTAGATGGATTTACAGTCTGATCTGGTGCAGCAGTTGTTATGGTAACATGTTAAACCTTTCTGGCCTCGGAATTTTAATTTGGGCATAGAAGAACAGGACTTCAGTATCAACTGAATGAACTGCCTCAGGCTGAGAAGGTTTGAAGTTTAATACTTTTGTAAAGTAGTACGTCCTTATTAGTTGTCAGCATAAACATATAAACAAGTATTCAAACAAGCAGGGAGCTGTGATCAGTACAAAGCTGGCCTCCAACATCTTGTGGAATAGATCTTTTTCCTGGAGACTGGCTCTTCATCCTGTCAGTGAAAAGATCTGATAGTTTAATCCCTGTTCTCTAGGAAGGAACGTGCTGGAGTCTCCTGACTCATAATTTACTAATAAGCAGAAAGGTAAATGTTGATTGCAACATGTCTAAGTACAGTGAAACATGAGCAGAGAGAAAGGAGTAAGTATAATGAAACATGAGCAGAGAGAAAGGAGATCTGTGCTTGCCTTTCACCTTCTCAAGTGTCTCCTGCAGAGGAATATGAGAGCAGCTTCACTGGAGACACATCAGTTTGCTCTCATCCACCCACAATGGGTACCAGCATCAGGGACACTATGGCAGGCCTGGCTTTTACAGTTCTATACCTGATGAAGAGCTAGTTTGAGTGTGCAGAGTCACGCCCTATACATCCTGCCTGCTGTGGCCCCCAGCTAAGTCAGTGAAGTTGCTACCTGGGGCAGGTGGGGGGGAAGACTTTTCAGTTGTAAACAGATCAAACTTCTTCTGGAATAAAGGAAACACTTAAGTGTGGCCTGAAGTAGGTCAGAGGTTACGCTTAAAACCTGCTTAACCAGAGGCAGTTTATTCAGCTGAATTTTGAAGTCCTGTTATTTCATGTCCAAGTTACCTGTTTGAGGGCACTACTAGCAGGCATGCTTAACACTAACTTCCTTGTACTATAGAGAAAAATACAGACTAGATTCCTGGAGCTCAGCATGATAGATGGGAAATCAGTACAAATTAACAGGACATAAGTTTAATATAGCATGAATGTGCTTGGCTGAGGTTGCTGGTTGACCTTTAAGACAGGGATACGGCAGAGTTCAGTAACTGGATTTGACAGACTCCATTGCAACAGCTTGCTCTCCTAGCCCTGTCGTGCCTCTGCTTTTAGCTAATTTTATAAGTTTATATCTCAGCGTGGTTAACCCTGGTTATGGTCATTCTGATATCTATTAAATTAACTGTTTTTTACCAAGCTTTTTTTGCAGGACCCTTAGAAACCCCTGAACACCAGTAGCAGAACAAAGGCAAACCATGCACCTCAGAATTCCTTGTAATTCTTTATCTCCTCTCCCTTGGAATACTGCAAACCCAGTGTCTAATCCTGCACACTTTTTCTATTGATCTGAATAACCCAGTGAGTGCAGAAACTTGTATTTTCTATTCATGCACTGCAGCCATCCTAACCTCCAGTGTTGTGCTACAGAGAATGAGGTATCCTGTGGGCCCTAATTTAAGCAGCTAATATTATAGAGAGATGAAGTGAACATATTTTAATATCTAGGTATTAGTGTGTATAGATATGATGCCATTTTCAAAAAATATATGGATCACTTGGCACTTACTTGGATATGTAATTTATCATAGAATCATAAAGTAGTCCTGGTGAGAAGGGTCCTCAGGACGTCTCTGATCCAACCTTCTGCTCAAAGCATGGTTAACTCTAAGGCCAAACCAGACGGCTTAGGGCTTTATCCAGCTAGGTCTCAAAAGCCTTCAAGAATGGGAACTGCACAGACTCTCTGGGCAAATTGTTCCCCTGCCTGTCTGAAAACACTTTTCTAAACTGGCAGTTGGAGTTCCTCTTGTTATCACAACTAAACCCATATTGTAAGATAAGTGCATTGAATTGTAGTTCAGCTGCTTAAGAGGGGTTAATGTCAGATGCAGAACAGAATGCTGAGAACCTATGTGGGCCATAGTTGAAGTGCTGCTGACAGGGACAGAGGCTGATGTGCGTAAAAGCAATGCTCCAGCAGGGATATAGGGGCCCTAATCGTGTGGTACTTAATTGCAAATGGAGCTCAGTGTCTGTAACTCAGCCAGAGTAGAGGCTGCTACAAGAAGCAGTGCCATGACACCAGAAGTACCCCAAAGTAAAAGATATGTTTGTAAAAGTACTGACTGGGTCTTCCATACCTTGTTTTTCTAACAAGTTTTACACATCTTCCTCCCCTGCAATCTAGTCATGATTCGTGCCTGTGTCTGGTGCTGCTCATATCTTTGTAGAGCAGCAAAACCAGCATGAAATGGATGTGAACTTCTTTCACTGCTGCCCAAAAGGTTCTGAATAGCAACCCTGGAACAGAGCAGGCTTGTTGGATTCAGTCTGCAGCTGCATGACAAATCTGCCTCTAAGCCTGCAGCTTCAAGAAGACAGCACAGCATCTGTTCCCATAAAAGATAGCTTTTGGCTTGTCTTTTTGGAAATAATGAGAAACTTAAACTACTGGGTTTACATGAAAACTTAGAAACAGGTGACATGAGCTTCCCTCATTTGCCAAGAAAAGCCTCCCACTTATCTTTGAGAAAGGACTGGATGGATTATCCTCAATTTCAATTAAATACTTTAACTCCACATGTGGAGAAATTAACATCTAATTTACAAAAAGCTTTATCCTGGTATAATAATTATAATCTATCATGTGAATCTCTGTTTAGCCAAGGTATAAAGTCTCTGTGATTTTTATGGGCTGTTTTTTTCTATATGCATTTGCTTGTCACCATGACAACTTCCTATCAGTTTGTCTGACACTGTGCACTTCAGAGAAGTTACAGTTAACCCAGGGCTTGAATGCAGAGTACCAAGGAGTAATATCTGAGCATCTGATTTCCATGGGCTCATGCATAGTTCTGCTCTGCTCAAGTCTGATGCATCCATTCACTCAAGTTTAAGAACAAAGAATTACATTTTTTCAGCAAATCTTCAAGCTGCAGCATACTGAAATTTCTCCAATATCTTTCATTCTAATTATGCACACAGGTTTGTATAGCTAGTATTATACCATGTTTGTAAAATCAATGTGTAACTGTCACTTAAGAGATTTATAGCCTGACTTACAGAAATGTCTCTACATTTCCCTTAGAAATTATTCTCTTTACAGTCTAGCTTAGAACTTTTTATTACTGTGTACCAAGATCAGCACTTAACTGGCAAGTATTCTACCACAGAACCTAGAAAAATATTCCTGCCTGTGCAAATGTGTCTGATCTTCTCTGTCAGAAGCAAGTTTTCAATTTAAACTTTAGTACTCAAAAGATCTGTGCATTCTTTGATCTGAGATGTTTGGGCTGATACCTTGTGAGTATGCTGATCTGTGTTGCTGGGTGGTGGTGGGTGCTCGTTGCCATGCTTCCTCACCACCCCATACAGCATTTCTGTTGTCTTGGCAGAGTTTGCACTGGAAACTAGCAGACTTTATCAAAATAGGCTTTCAGATAGGAAGCTCCAGTTACTTGAAGGATGGATTTGCAGGACAAAGAGTTGAAAAATTTATCTGGGCTTTGTTTAGCCGTATCTGAAAGTGCTCCAGTGTTAGAGGTGAAACAGTGTTAGAGGGGACAACTGTAATCCTGCCAGAGATTAAGGGCAAAATTTCCTAATTAAACGTGAATGGCTAGACCTCTAACAGTGATGTTTATTGCCAATTGTTTGGCAAGACTGTGGTTATTTCCCTGTCAACCTCAAAAGAAAACCCTTGACCACAAATTGTCTTAAACAGAAATATTCATGCTTAGCTTATGTAGTGAGCCTAATGGTAGATGGAGGTATTAGTCTACTGCACAGAGCAGTAGTACTGCTTTCACTTATTGCATTGATTCTGCATGTTCCAGCTGCAGTGTCTCTGAACATACATTATGCATATTACATCCGTTTCTGTGTGTAAAGTCTTGCATATTTGGTTTCTTGAAGAGTTGTAAAGGGTAACCTGAAAGATGCACAGGAATATTCTCTTTTCCTAAACAAAATATCTCAACTATCTTAAAAAGAAATTTGTTACCCTTGGCTGCATTATCTAATCTGAAAGGCATGTAGAAAAGTAACAACTCTTAAGTATTTCCATCATAGAAAGAGATGCTTGTTCCAGCTTTTGCTAAAAGGCCACTGGAAATACCTTATTTGAATCGCAATCCTTGAGATGGGCTATTTCTTCTGTTTTGCCATTGAAATAAAGCCTTCCAGGAGCTCTCTAGACCTCATCACTGTAAAATCTCACAGTAAGATGATAAGAAAGTTGAGTTTTGTATCACCTAACAGAAAAACAAGGCACAAAACAACGAAGGGGGTGGGTGAGGTGGGAGAAATGAGAGAAAACTCTCTCTTAGGGAGTTTACTGGCATTTATTATTTTTACAAGTGCTGGCTGAAGTTTCATTCAGAAATGTCTGTATGACCTACAAGACTAATACACTTGTGACAAACTTGTTCAGCACTACAAACAGCGGGGATTTGTTAGAACCAAAACTATGATCTCAGCTGGTTGTGCTACTGATGAGATTTTAACTTTTGGAATCCGTGCAAGCAAATGAAAACAAATTAAGATCTATTAAATTATATACTTTTTGAATACAGTTATATTAATGAAATGGCTAAGGAAACCATTGGAGATACATCCCAGTGTACTCTAGTAAGCCAGAATCCACTGGACTGTTTTAATGTACTACTGCCAGTAACAAAATGTATGACTTGACAGTGCCTTTAGAGTGATAAAAATGCAGTTCCAAGTAGTTAATGATCAGATGGAGTCAAAGTACTATTTTGAAAAATAACCAGAAAATGTTTTGTTACCAGTAACAACAAATTCGAACATGGGCCTTAGCCTGAGGGAAAAAAATAAAAAAAAATTAAAAAAAAATAAAATTAGTAATCCTAAGGGCACATGCATAAATTAATGCGTCTGCATTTTCAATAAATGTTTGGTAACTTCTTTATTTACCAGTAGGTGTCACTGGAGTCCAGCAGAGAGCTATTACTACTTCTAAATCTCTTCTGCTTAATCGAACCTTTATTTCATAGAGAAACATTTGGTATTTGTACATTTTAAAGTACATACAATAAAAATTAAGAACTGTGGTCAATGCTCTTTCAAATATGTTTTTTTTTTCCTGTCTCAGCTACTGATGACTGTTGGTTTAAATGCTGCATAATTCAATGGATTGAGAAAGAATTCTGATTTTTTTTTCTCTGCAGTATGCCTGAATCTGGTCCAAGCTGATAATGACCAAAGTGATTATTCGATGAAAAGGTGATGCCAATTAGCAATGCCTGTATGATTACTAGCCCTTGCCCAAGGTTCCATTTGGGGAGGAGGGGAATGGAAAATCAAGCTAAAAGACCTAAATGTCCTTTTTTTTTTTTTTCCCACCTATACTGAAAACTACAGGGAGCCTGGGAACTGAAGGGGACAGGAAGGACCTGGAAGCCACAAAGCAGTTCTCTGCAAGACTGAGAAAGCATTTAAGGAAGAAAACTGATGGATGCTCCACTTTGGTGTCTGTAGGTTCCTACCTCTGGAAATGAGCAGTATGGTCTTGCTGACAGATATTTTTTTCATTCAGTCTTAAATTTAAATTCCAAGAATACAAAGAATCTATATAATCATGTCCTATTAGTACTTTATTATATGAATATTTCTCTGAAGATCTGGATCTTGCTTCCTATGCCTTACATTAGGAAAAGCAGTACTGTGATGAACAAGACTGCTTAGGACTGAGCTGATGTAGAGCACAGAATGATGTTTTCCTATTTTAATGAACTGTCTGCTATGTGTTTGCTAGACAGGTGATCAGCAAAGGTATTTTGATTGAAACGTACTTTCAGGTACGCTCAGATATTTGCTATCTGAAAGGCACAAAAAAGCACCAAACAGACACCTGTTGTTACTACATAATGCTCAAGCCACTTGATGTCATACATTGAAAGATAAAGGGGAGTTAGGTTTTGTTTTCATCTAGGCATGGTAAAAGGCTTATTCTTTATGAAAACCACCAGGGAGACATTTTGAGTTAGTTGAAGCAGTCCTAGTGTGAGCCTAAGCTCTTGCATCAGTACATTCCTCCAATCTCTTTGAAATATTTACCAAGAAATGACTGAACTAGACAGTAAACATTTATCTCAGAAATTCAAGATCACACATCCAATAGGAAAGTGCAGCATAAAAAGCTGCTGTAGGCCAATGTATAATTAGAATAATAATGTTCTTTTGGACAGTAAATGCACTGCTTGTTCCATTGCCTTTACACTAGGCTAGATGCGGTAATGAGCCATTTGTTTGATATATCTAAAGATCTGGTCAACACACAGGTTGTTTTTAGCCTTTTGTTATCTCACTTAAATACATTTCTGAAGTACTCTGCCACCACTCATTTGCCCACTCTTTACTGCATGCTGTAGGATGATCTTTGACCATTTCACAGAACACGGTTATGCTGTACACAGTGAACCTTGTTAAATGTGGACAGGATTGCAGAACTGGCACAATGTACGGCCCTGGATGTACCAGGCTTTTGTGTAAGAGGCAGAAGACACTGCGGCTTTCTTCATGGTACTGCACTGTAATTTGAATAAAGGTGAAAGTAATTTGTTCAGGGCTGTATTCTGGCAGGAAACTAATGAAGTCACTAGCTGATATTGTCTTGCCTTCTAGCTTCCCATGAGGAAATCGTAATTTAATGATTTTTTAAAATTTTCATTTTATCAGCTTAATTTGCTAGATAGTACATTAATTCTGCCATGACCTTCAGGGATACGTCCATCCAGTCCTCCTTAGTCCCACAAGTTTTAATTCTCTGTGGATTTTCTTTTCCAGTTGTAGTTTATGTTGCTGTTATTTGTATCACTACGTATGACCCTCAAAGGCCACACATACTGTGCAGCTTAGTTGTTTGATCTGATATTGCTATGGTTTAATGTTTGCAACTGCTGTGGAAGTGCTTAGTTACTGGCCAAGTTCTACTCTTCCTAAGAAATAGAAACAAGTACATTTACAACAAAAATGTTGTAAATAAAAACTCAAAGGGGAAGTGAATTACAGCATCTGCACACACGACACACACAAACCTAATAAAGCTAAGAAGACAAAGGAACATAATATGTAAGTTTTGGTCATGTACATGCCCTTTTTAACTGTCGAAGGAAGCAAAATAAGCAACAGGAATGACTGCTACCCTGTTGCTGGAGGAGAAATTGAATAGGACAATGACAGTCCCACCAATGAACTGTTTATAAGAACAGTTAACACAGCAATTGCTTGTTGCATTCCCCAGCAAGTACTGTGTTGGTACATTTTGGTAGCTTTCCTTAAGGGCTGCCACCATGAATACAGACATAAATTCAATAATAATGTGAAACAGTAAGTTCTTAAAAGAAACACACACACACACACACAAAAAAAATCAGGTAGAGGATAAGATTGGTATTGAATCTGGTCCTCCTATAAGGCTGCAACAGATCTCAGACATTTGAAAGAGTCAGCCCTCTTTTATTCCATAACAATACAATGGAAACTTTACCTGACCAAAGAACCCAGACCTTCCTCGCTGCTTTTAAAGTTAGGCTGCCTCCTCACTGCAAATGTGTTTTTTATTCCTGAAACACTTTGGCACATTGTAAAATCTTCATGGGGAAACAGCAAAGGTGGTTACTTTCTCAGCAGAGTTTGCAGAGATAAACTGCATGGCAGAAAAAAGTTCTGGCCTTGACAACTGTAACAATGTGAAACCTACTTTGTGCTTTTCCCACTAGTATTTCACCACAGGTTTTTCCAGTAGGTTTGCAGGCTGATTACCCAAGGAAAAAAACTGCACAGCACAACCACTGAGAATTTAGCTGTAGGTGAATGACTACTGTTGCCTCATCGAGTAAAACTAGTCTTTCCAGAAGCTTTTATATTGCAGAGATGGAGATGAAGCTGCCTCTCACCTGATTGCAAAAGATGGGTGTGCAGGCAAAGAGAACGTGGAGTGGTGCAACTTTTCCTGCTAGCTGCCCAGGTCTGATTCATTAGTGCCATGATCCATGGAACTCTTTTTTTTGTCACAGAGAACTGGCCCTTTGCTGCACTCCTATAAGCATTCCTTTGCCCTGTCCAGGGGTGCTTGTTTTAACCTTCCAGTTAACTCAGTGTCTTTGTTTGACCACCTCATATGGCAAGACAGCTGGCATATTATGCAAATACTGAAAAACATGATCCAAAACTGCATAAAGATCCCCTATTTGAATACCTTTCAGTCTCTTTCCTCTCAGGGTTCAGTGTCAGAAATAAGCAGTACACCGTCCACTGGAAATATCTAACTAAGAACAGTTATATTTTTGACAGATCAGACTTCCTTGTACACTGGGTTGCAGACCTTTCCTCTTTCCCCACTCCTGTATGTTCTGCCTCATGTTTTTCTGAGAGGAAGGTGTATTGAGTTTGTGTGACAAAGTCTTGATTGGTATCAGGGACCGCCAGAGGGGTTGCTTCTGTGAGAAGCTGCTAGAAGCTTCCTCCTTGATTGGTTGAACCAGTGCCAGCTGTGTCTAAGATGGACCTGTCAGTGGCCAAGGCTGAGCCCATTTGTGATGGTGGTAGTGCCTCTGGGATAATGTATTTAAGAAATTGGATAAACCTGCACAACAGGAATTTCAGCTGGAAGGAGGAGTGGGCATATGTGAGATCAACAGCTCTGCAGACAGCAAGGTCAATGAAGAAGGAGGGCAGGAGATGCGCCAGAGCAGAGATTCCCCTGCAGCCTGTGATACAGCTCATGGAGAGGCAGCTGTGCCCCTGCAACCCATGGAGGTTAACGGGGGAGCAGATCTCCACCTGCAGCCCAGGGAGGAGGACCCGGTGCTGGAGCAGGCGGATGCCCATGCTGAAGCAGGCTCCTGGCAGGACCTGTGGCCCCGTGGAGAAAGGAGCCCACATGGGAGCAAGTTTGCTGCAGGACTGGTGACCCAGCAGGGGACCCACGCTGGAGCAGTCTGTTCCTGAAGGACTGCACCCATGGAAGGGGCCCACACTGGAGCAGTCTGTTCCTGAAGGGCTGTACCCATGGAAGGGACCCACGCTGGAGCAGTTCATGAAGTACTGCAGCCTGTAAAAAAGACTCATGATGCAGAAATTTCTGGAGAACTTGTTCTTCCATGGGAGGGACTCCACACTGGAGTAGAGCAAGAGTGTGAGTCTTCCTTCCCCTGAGGAGGAGGGAGTGGCAAAGACATGTGATGAACTGACCAGGACACCCATTCCCTGTCCCCCTGCCACCATGGGGGAGAGGAGATAAAGATAAGCAGTAAAGTTAAGCCTGGGAAAAAAGGGAGTGGTAGGAGGAAGGCGTTTTTAAGATTTGTTTTTATTTCTCATCAGCCAGCTCTGATTGGTAATATATTAACTAGTATCTCCAAGTCTGTGACAGTAGTTGCTGAATGATCTCCCTGTCCTTATCTCAATCTATGAGTCTTTCCTTCTATTTTCTCTCCCCTGTCCAGCTGAGGAGAGGAGTGATAGAGCAGCATACTGTTGAGCACCTGGTATCCAGCCAGGGTCAACCCACCACATCTGCTGTGATCCAGCCGCTGCTACTCTCAGTGCAACCTAGCTGTTCTCACCCACCCCCATACTGCTGGTGGTGGTGTTGCTGAGCTTCCTCAAGCATGCATATGTAGTAATACTAATGTATAAATAACTATTTTCAGAGCTGTTTCACAGAGGTTGACTAAAGCATGGTAATTACTTACTTATTGTGTTTCTTTATCCTCCCTTTGCTATGCAAATAGCAAGGGGGAAATTCTAGCCCCAGTGAATTGAAATGGCAAAGCCCTGAGTGCTCTGACCCATGTGTGCATGTGACACTTGAAGGACAGGAACAAGAGGAGCCTGACATTTTGCAAAGAGAAAGCAAAACACTGAAATGTTTAGCATTCTAATTGGCACTAACTGGGACATGAAAGCACTGCAGCAGCTGTGAGTGCAGGAAGAACAGCAGGACATCCGCTTCTGCATCCCTTCTCACCTGGACAAAGGGCAAGTGAAGAAGTACTATAGGAAGCGGGAAAGAACTTGGGAGGCAAATAGTGACTTGTGTGAGATGCAGAAGAATGGCAAGGGAGAAGCTGCAGAGTAGACTGAGTGGCCACTGGTGTTCATGGTTCTGAGGGGAGCAGTCTGGCCATGATGAGTAAAGGAGAGAGCCTTCCTGTGAATTACGCTTTGCTGCTTGGGAAGCAGGGCAATCAGTTATTGAGCTTATTCTCCTTTTGTGGAAAAAAGAGTGGAGCAAGAATATATTCTGCTGTTAATTTATGTACTTGATATGAAGGATACTTTGTGCTATGGTCCTTTTAAAGTCTGTCTGTAGCTCCCTTTAAGCTGATACTACTGTCAAATGCTAGTTTTTGTTCATGAGGCAGCACTGAGAAGCCTTCCTGACAGCTTCTGGAAGGTTGTTGTGACTGTCTACATCTCCCCACAGAGTTTCTGCTGCATGGGAAATCTTCCATTTTCTTTCGGAAAAAACTGACACAGTTTAATATGTTCTAATGGCTGCCTCAAGACAACTATGTGAAAAGCTCTGTACTAGGCTACAGCTCATTTTGAAAAGTCTGTGTTGCTCCCTGCACAGAGATCTGGGAACAGAACCTCAGAAAGCGAATGGGAGGGTGCTGGAGTGCATTAAGATGTGATGCACCCAAGTATCTCTTCTATCCTTCTTGTATATTCCTTTTGCTGTTATACTTTGATCTCCTCTGTCTCCAGCTTTGATGTATTTGAGCTGTGTTTTTCAGTGGTTTCACTGTAAAAGAGCAAAGATGCTAGTTTCTCTTGCAGGGAGGAGTGGAATGGAATGCAACAGGATGCTGCAGGACTCACTTTGGCTTTCCCAGAAAAGTTTTTAAGATGGAAAATCTAAAGTTGTAAGATGGCTGCTTACTTCCCACTGCTCTCTCATGGAAAAATGCCAAACTAGAGTGCTTCATATGCTCCTTTTTTTTTGTGAAGGGTTTTGTGAGGTTGGGTTTTGTCAACTATAAATAATAGAATTCCACAAAAAATATAAGATTCCTGTTGAATTCCACCCTCTCTGAGAATTAAATTTAACTATTGCCAAACATAGATGGGATTTGGCTTTTATTTGCTGTCTTGGTACTTGCATATTTGAGGTAAGCCAGATGAAATTAGCAAAGCTTAACATGTCAATTTCCAAGCTCATTAAGTTACCAGATGTAAAATTTTCAGAAGTGTATTAAGTCAGGTGCAGAAAACTGTTCCATCCTTTTGTTGTTCTTGAACATAACAAAGTTTGTTTTCCATCAGCACCTAAGTAGAAGATTTTATTGGACTTGTAGGCTTCTGCTGATACCCAAGATAGGACACGAAGCACCTAAATTAGTTTAATTAATCCTCTGTTAGTTATGTGAAATTCCATCATGATCATGAATCTGCAGTGTTTCAGATGACTATGGAGATTCTACAAAGACTGAAAATATTGTTGGAAATATGAAGCCAGCCCAGGGGGTATAGGGTGTGTGAGAGCTTCCAAATGACAATTACTGTCACTGTACTGCAGAATTCTCTAAATTACTGTTTAAATCACTTATATAGCTGTGCCTTTAAGTTAGAAACATATTTAATTTCAGCTCTTATTAACCTTCTATCCAAATAGAAACTATTTCCAAACAGTTTCTTGGTGTCCCTTCCTTACTCTGGCCATACTCTTCACATTCTCTGGTTCTCAGGACAAAGGCGTTTTTCTTTATGTTGTAAAGAACTCTACAGAGCCTGACATTATTTTCAGCCCTCAGAGTACTGTTTCTTCCTGTTTGTCTAACAGATCAGTCAGTTACCGAAAACAACTTTTAGACTCAAACAGTATGCAAAACTCAAACTGGCTTAGCTATCCATTTTGCTCTTGAAGTTTAAATGAGCTCATTAGTAGCTCTGATGCAAGAATACTCACAGCAGGAAAAAGAAATCTCACTTCTTATATTCAAATTCTGTATTTAAAAAAATGGTAACCTGTTTTCAGTAGCTTTTCAGTAGCTGAGTCAGGTCGTTAAAAATACAGGTGACCTTGTAAGCTTTCTTTGAAACAAACCTCAAATGTGTCTCAAATGGCTCTTGTGCACTTCAGCACAATCTTCACTCTCTAGTTGTATACTGGTGAGTTGTATACACTCTCACCAGTTGCATCGCGGCTTTAGAGAGCACATTCAGAGTGTGTTCTTCAGAATACCAAAAAGCTACCAACACATCAGTAGATATATGGTAAAGGCCCCAGGTCAACTTACTTGCAGGATCACGATCCTGCATTGATAGTCTTGCATCTCTTTATTGAAAGCCAGTAACTTTGCATGGGTTAAAGGTAAAACTAATAAAAAAGTAATGTTTCTTAACTACAGGTATCAAGACAACTCTCACCTCTTCTGTGCAGTGATATCAGCCTCTTCATTTTTTATTTATTTTTTTTTATTAATTTTGCATTTGGCGCCTGTATTTTAAAACCTTTCCTCAAACAACAGATGGTTGTTGTATCATCCAATGTGTTATGAAAACAATTTAGGTTCCAAGGTTTTTAGAGGGGGTTTTGGGGTTGCTTTTGCCCCCCCCCTTTTTTTTTTTCTTTCCTGAGGGCCTCACTCCACTGAAAAATTACCAATCGGTATGATTTTTTTTAATGCACCATTTTTCTCATAGTGCACCCTTAGTTTTCCATTGCACAAGTATTTTATAAAATGCTGCTTACAGAATGTAGAATAGTGCATTTGATGATTGTGTGCTGCCTGTACACATTTCCTGTACGACACAATCTCCATGGAGTGTTTTTTCACCCTACACAGAGTGCATCATTAATTAAGTCTCAAAGGTGTGCATAATGTACGTGGGTGGCTGTAACTGCTCTGTATAAGCTGGTGCTTGTGGAAGCAGGAGCTTGTGAAAGCCACTGTTTTTACCGTCTACACTATGAGGATTTCATGGGACTTCTCAGCAGAGCACGTTTCCTCTCTGCAGCGGATGTAAAGGCTTGAGACTGTACAACCACTGTGAGTACCAATGAAGTGCTGCCATGAGTGGAAGGGGCCGTCACTCCCCTGGGTGAGGCTGCCCGCTGCTGCTTGGCGTAACAAACTTTTAATTGAGTCGACGTAGGGCTGGTGCGGTGCCCGCCGTGCTGCCAAACTGCTCA